>NC_051068.1:20007673-21300996 GCF_004664715.2 Peromyscus leucopus
TACACATTTCCTAAAATTTTGACCTTTGAAAAGACTGAGACTTCATAGTTTTGATTTGAGGTCACGTGACTGGATATTATTGGACATTTGGATGTGGTGCATGACTGACTCACTTGTTCATTGCTGCACTAGGGATTTTTAGTGTACTCACGCTGATGTTTAGTA
Source organism: Peromyscus leucopus (assembly GCF_004664715.2). Taxonomy (NCBI): domain Eukaryota; kingdom Metazoa; phylum Chordata; class Mammalia; order Rodentia; family Cricetidae; genus Peromyscus; species Peromyscus leucopus. The sequence continues at coordinate 20,007,839 of NC_051068.1, forward strand.
ACTTATCTATACACCATTTGTGATGTCCAGAAATTGGAAAAAAAAAAAAACACAATGTAACTGAAAAGCTAGGAAAATGCTGGATCTGGGAACCAGAGGGTCTGAGTTCAAACTTCAGATCACAAAATCTGTGGACTGGGTCAATGACATTGGAAAAGTTGCTGAATATTTTTTCACCTTAATTTCTGTATCAATAAAACAAAGATGTTGCTATCTGTTTTTATTTATTTTTAGTCCTAATTATTAATAGTTAACCATCCCAAACACCCAACCAGCATCATACTCAAAGGAAGATCTGTTTGTTGTACACATTAGAATGTGTCTCTGGTGTGTAAAATAACATTTAGCTCACCATCTCCAAGTTTAGAGGACTTTGGAGCCATGCTCTCCTCAGCCATGGAATGAGGCTCTTTGTGTGATGTGTTCTCTATTGAGTAGAGTTCTGGTTTCTCCTGCTCCTTACCATGATCCCAGGGCTGAGCCCACACCTAATGCATAGAGCAATCTATCATGATTTGTTAAGAAAAGGAAGTAACTCCTAGGGCTAGAGTGGAGTGGAGGGAAGTTAATAAGAAAATTGTGCTTGTAATCAAGTTTATAGTCTAAAAGGCCTTCTGTGCCTGTGTGTGTTATGTGTATATGTGTGTATATATGTACATGTATATGGTGTGTGTGTGTGTGTATTTGTGTGGAGGGAGAGAGAGAGAGAGAGAGAGAGAGAGAGAGAGAGAGAGAGAGAGAGATTAAGTACAGTATGTGTCTGTGTTAAGATTAACCAAGACAACAGTTCAATTTATACTATAATATTCTTTTAGTGTGGATAATCTCCATGATGATACTGATAATGGTGATTGAGCTTATTATAAAATAAGCTCAGGGAAACTTGCAAACACACACACACACACACACACACACACACACACACACACACACACACACCATATACATGTACATATATCACATCTACAAGAAAACTGAAGGAATACTTTTTGATGCCAAAGAGGGTCGAGGAATGTAGGAGTTGGTAGACAATTCTCTAAAGAGAGTGAGTGGTTACTTCTCCCATATCCAACCAAAGCAGAAAGATTAGAAACTGAATAAATCAACTAATAATAAGGACTCTATGAAATGGGAACTAAAGGCAGTTGGCATTAAGCTTGATGACTAAAGTTAGATCTCTCAAAGCAGTAAGAGAGGGCCAACTCCTGAAAGTTGTCTTATGACTTCCACATGTGTGTAGCGTGGCATGTATTTGACCACACTCACAAAAACACATAAACAATAGTGATAAATAAAAATAAAATAAGATAAATAAAAATTGGATTCTTAATTCTGCAGATGGAAATATAAATGACAAAGTCACTGAAGATTTTTTAAATATTGCTTTATGTTACTAAAATGATGAGCAAATTATACATAGTGGCTACACCTTGTAGCTTGTAACAGATGTAGTAGAAGTGCAGCACATTTATGTCTTTGTTATAAGAGATGAAATGTGTTGAAAAATCTAAGTTTACAGGAGGTTTAACTTAGTTGTGAATGGTTCTGACAGCCATCTACAAATGGCAACATGTTTCCCCCATCAGTGGAAGAATACTGAAGCAAATGCCTTATGAAATTTAAAGTTCTTCTGTCCCATTGTCAAAGTCCATGCTTCGAGAGAATTACAGTGACTTACACAGGGAAACAGCATAGTGGAATTATACATTATATCTATAGCATATGCCACATGCTTCCTGTGTATGTATTTGTGTGTATGCATGCATACACACATGCATCCCCTGGGGCATCTTTCACGATTGCTTTCTAGAGTTCAACAATGAAATCATTTAGATTATGATTTTGCTTGCCTTTTATGTAACATTGGCTCGAATTAAACATTATAAAGATGCCCTGAGTTATTCCACAAACATAACTTTTATTAAGTTTCATTAAGTAATTGAGTGCAATCACCAATCTAGTCTGACTTGACACTGTTCAGGGCATGAGCTCAATGTGAAGCCGAAGACACATCCGACATTTAAACTTGCTGACGCCATTAAAACTGTTGTCAATTCGTGTGTATGTAGACTGATTAATTTCAGTTAAACGTGAATGCAGAGACTTCTATCCAGTAAAGCTTGATTACTTGGTGTTTAAGGGAAAAAAATGTATGTTTTGCATAGTGAGTGAAAATTTTCTTTAAGGTTTTTTTTGGGAGAGAAGTGGAGGGCAGCTTTTTGCAGAAACACAAAGGATCATAAATTTGGATTCTAGCAGTTTCTGGTACTTTACAGCCCATTAAATGCACGTGTAGCTTGGTAATGTTTCTCTGTGGTCAGTTGGTGTTTTCTTTCTTTAACCTCCCTATGATGAGACATTTGGAGTTTTATCTTTGTGTGGGTCAGGCCAATTAATAAAAACACGGGAAAGTCATAGAGTTGGACTTGACTTTACTGATGTCATTTTATTTTTGTTTACCAAATATAAAAACCCAAACTCCATTGTCCATGCTTGATGACCATTTTAAAGTCCTGTCTTTTAACACTGATTTACCCAAAGTGCGTCTCCCTGACTTGGTTTTTTGTGTCCAGCAGGAAGAATGCAGTTTGAGCTTTGTAAGTGTGAAAGCATAGGAAGGAAGTGTGCCTTGTGCAGCCAGCATTTCCAGTTCGGAGTTTTGGCTTTGTTTACTGTGTTTCTCATTCAGGTCGAATGTTCCTATCTCTAATGAGCTTTGGACCAGCACCTTTGTCCAGCACTGGCCTCCAGGAAGGCTTGGAACCTCACAAGCTGGGAGAATGAGTCCTGGCTGCTATCCACAGGAAAACAGCTTTACAGATCTCCTGCTGCTTTCCTTGAAAGTCTCCAGCCCTGCAGAGAGCCATTTAGTGTTTGTTACTGGGGAGGTGGGGGAAGGACTGAGCAGAAAGGTTGCTGAGCTGGCCCCTCAGCCTTGCCAGTCACATCCCCCTTGCATTTGCTAAGTGTCCAACCTCCAATTGCTGTCCTCTTACATTCCCTCTGGATGTTATGGAAGGAAAGAATCCCACCTTATCATGGCTGTTGGGTTAAAGGCAATAGAATGTCTCTACAGGACTTCCGACTTAGTCCTGCATCATGTAATCTAGATCCACTCCAGGGGTTAAACTGTGGCTGGTCAGGTTGCCTAAAGCCTCATCTCTAGTTTTCTAAATTCTGTGCCATTTCTTCTTTACACAGCAAACTTACATTTTAAGGCACTGGATCTTAAGACTGTCTGAATTTTAGGATTTAAATCTGCATGACTGTAAATTTCATGCCACTGACTTAGAATTAATGCACTTATTAAATCCAAGAACCGACTGTCCCTTACCAGTCACCAGGGCTCACTTTGAAAAGTGTCACAAGTTTCATTTTGGTGTGGATTTGATCAGTACACTTTTGTCCATTTAGTGACAGAGCAGTTAGTTCCAGAAGTATCTATTGTTCTTAGATCAGCAGACACAGCTCTGGTATCCTTTGGAATAGTGTGTCATAGTGTGTTTCCCTTGGCTGTCCCCTGCTGGTGCACCAAGAGTTCTCTTTGTCTGTCAATTCCTGTTTCATTACCATTGAGATTGCTTCAGTATATTTGCTACATGTAGATCTACCTTTTCATTTTCTTTATTAAGAGAAATTCGATCTTAGTGTGTGCTAAAGAGTGCTTCTCAGAGTGTGAGCTTCTTGGGTAGTACTGATTCCTTGGCTGGGTCTATCTGACTGAAGTGCATATGATCCTGGGGTTAGGCATATCACAGATGGAGGCAGGGATCTGCTGTGACTTTGCAATTTTTGATAATGGAGGTTGAATTGGTTTTAAACTTTTCCAGTTGAGTATGACCCCATTAACCACATTCTCATAGTCGAACTCTTCTGATCATTGTGTGTTATCTGTTCTAAGCTAGATTCTTCAGAATTTCACCATTTGTTACCAAAGTCTGGACTTTCCTAACTTGAAGTGAACTTGGCTTTAAGGAACCCAGGCTTTATGAACCAGAATTAACACTGCAGTATCTCTCATTTCAGAAAAGGAGACAGTTAGTCCATATGCAACATTTTTTTTGCAGTGGCATTTCCACAAGCAACAGGTGTTTCAGCTTTTAGATTTGCTACAATCCAAATCTTCTGCCTTCTAATAAATGAAGAGTTTATTTGAGGCTTACAATTCCAGAGGGACAGAGTCCATCACCATCATGGTGGGGAGCATGGCAGTGGGCAGACAGGCATGGTGCTGGAGCAGTATCTGAGAGCTCACATCCCCATTCACAAGCAGGCAGCAGAGAAAGTTAACTCAAGATGGTGGAAATGGTGTGAGTCTTTTGAAAACTCAAAGCCTACCCCAAGTGACACACCTCCTCTAAGAAGGCCACACCCCTAAGCCTTCCCAAACTGTTCCTACCAAACAAGGACAAAGTTTTCAAGTAAATCAGGCTATGGGGACCATTATCATTCAAACCACCACAAGCCATTTTCTGAAATGAAATTGGGGTTATCTGCTGTTTATTCCCCCAATCTTGGCACAGACGGACAAAATGCCAGCTCCAAGGTCTAGGAAATACGACTATGTGAAAGCTTATGCTGTTGTAGCAGAATTAGAAGAAAGTTTCTTTTCCATATTGCTCTACCCCCAGGCAGAGTGCCCTGCACACAGCCGAAGAATATGTTTTTAATTCCAATTCACTGTCTTCATACTGAATTGTTAAAATATGAGTCTACTCTAACTTGAAGATCCTTCCAATCCTTCTAAAATCTTAGAAGGACTCAAGGGTGAATTCTTAACGACTAATAAAGATTTCAAATGAACCAAACCAGATTTTATTTCTCAAGAAATGTCAGTTCCATAGAAAGTTTGGCATTTAGTCAAAATGACATTTTTTTTCTTCAAGCAGTTTTACAACAATCCAAAATGAAACCCAGTGGTGTCTAGTGACAGTCATCTACAGAAGCCATACCAACTCAAATCCAACATGAAGATGCTGTTCCTGCCCCTCAGGCATCATCACACATCTGTCCCCTGTTGATTTGCCTCGTGTGATGTTGTTTAAGAAGATGTTATGAATTAAAACGTTTCTTTATTTACCCTCCAGTTTACAACTATGTCCCAGATTGGAATTAACTCAGAAGTGAGATAACTGTGCTTTAAAGCAAACCCTTTTCAGATATATTTACAATCCTTTGTCAGTCTTGGTTAATTTAAGGCTTGGCATCAGGTTTAAGACTGAAATTGGCCTATTATAATAGAGCAATGCTGTGTCAGATCTTAGAATTATGGAGAGTCTCAATGCTTCTATGGTCATAAAGGAGGCCTGTTGATTCTATTATGTGGTTAATCCAGCTTTACTCTATTAAAAGTAGACATTTGTCTTACTGTTTAGAGTAAACTGTATAGTCTCAAAATTCAAAATGAAGATTAGGCAGAATATGCATTGGGTGGACCATTGTGTTTGAAAATTTACAAGGCCATCATTATAGACTTTATCTACCCAAAGGCCTTATAAATATCCCATCACCAAGCATTGCTTCCCAGGACAGATTAACACTTAATCTTCATTTCTGCAATCTTACTAAAACTTTCCAAAATGACTAAAATTCACAAGATAAACAAGGAAGTCCTCAAAATAGGGTATGCTTATAAGATAAAGGTGAGAGATGAGATTATAGTTTATGTTAGAAAAAGAATCTCAGAGTGTGATTACTAAGATGTTTTATAAGATTTGTCATAAGTGGGAAATGACCAGTTTAATCTCATCCACCGACGTCAAAATTAACTGTACTTTATTTTAAGGTATTTGTGAATAATGGACATTTTTGTTTGTGATACTGAGTTCATATTGATTGGGTTTGGGACTTTTGTTCTCATTATGAAGAAAGGAATATTTAGGATTCTCCAGGCTGTCTTTGCAAATGAAGTCAACTTTCATGATTTTCATGACTTTTTAAATGTGGTTGGCTGAAAACGGGCTGGATTGTCTCTTGATGGTGGGCTATGAGAGAATTATCTTCTTTCTCATTGTGGTGGACAATACAACCAATAGCTACATACCTAACACAACTTCTAGGCCAACAAATTTATCCAGGAAAAGAAACTAAACCATCTTTTTCCAGGCCAAACTCAGTGCCTAGGAAACCACACCAAGCCTCAAACCCAACGGGGAAAGTCTGTGGAAACTGAAGACAGGACTGTTGAATACAGGCTGTCAAGTCAGCCATGCCAAGTTCAAAGACAGCTACTGCCTGACTGCTGTGGGAGCTAAAGGATGAATCTAAAAGCTCAGTCTTCTCTCTTTTATTTTCTTGTGTAGGTGTCGGTGTGGTGTATACGTTTATGCATGTTTGCATGTGTGTGAACATATGTGCTTTTGTTCTCACACGGATGCCAGAGGTTGACTGTAACTGTCTCCCTCCCTTGCTGTTCACCTTACATATGGAGGCAGAGCCTCTCACTTGAATCCAGAGCTCAGTGATTCTACCCATCTATCCAGCCAACTTATGACATGTCAGTGATACTAGACAGGAGTGTTAAAGTAATCTTGAAGAAATATTCATTTCTGCCAGGCAGTGGTGGCACACGCCTTTAATCAGAGCACTGGGGAAGCAGAGCCAGGTTGATCTCTGTGAGTTTGACTCTAACCTGGTCTACAGAGCGAGATCCAGGACAGGAACCAAAACTACACAAAGAAACCTTGTCTCAATCCCCTCCCCCAAATAGAAGAAGAAGAAGGAGAAGGAGAAGGAGAAGGAGAAGGAGAAGGAGAAGGAGAAGGAGAAGGAGAAGGAGAAGGAGAAGGAGAAGAAGAAGAAGAAGAAGAAGAAGAAGAAGAAGAAGAAGAAGAAGAAGAAGAAGAAGAATATTCATTTTCAAGCAAATGGCTTATAAATTATTTTTAAAACTAATTCTAAAAGATGCTTGCTTCAATACAGGAAAAATGAAGTCTCTTTTGAGGAATGTATTACTGCTGCCCAATCATAACAATAGATTTGGAGGGTACACTTAGTATATTGATATTCTCTATTTTTTTTAAAGTGCAAATTATTCTGCCTTTTCTCAGAGTACATTTCAGATGAGACCACAAATGTGTTGAAAAGTTGGAATGCAAGTGGCCCTGTACCAACTGGGAAGAATGATACACAAACTTTGTTTAAGCCTCTTTTTGGTGTGATTTTTCAACTTTTTTAAAAAATCTGCCTGTGGAAAACACCTGTGTTCAGGGTTTCACATGGCCAGCATGTTGCTATACAACTTTCATTATACAGGTGAAATACCTTACATTTATCTCATTTGTTCCATGATGTGGAGACAGTGTTTCACATCTGGTTCCTCCTCTCTCAGCTAATCAATGAACTCAAAAGAAGTAGAACCAGGGGTGCCTTGTGGAAGAGAAAAACATGAACAATTGCAGTGAGGCCAGCAAAGGTGATTTCTAGTGATTCTCAAAGCATTGTCTTCCTGCAGGCTCAGCTTAGAGACAATCCACAGACCCACGACACCTCCCTCCCTCTAGGCTGGCTGCACCAGGGCCTTCACCTACGGCAGCTGTATTCTTTGATTGGCATTATTACATCTCGGAGGAGCACCCGCGGCTAGGACCCTGTTTGATTTTCTGTCAGCAAAGTTTTTTCCCTGCAGTGGTCAGAACCACCCCTGAGTGGGAGTCTGCGCAAAGCAACATACCGAGCAGCTTCAAAGAGCAAAGACGCAACCCCAATCTTGTTCATGGGAGCCACTCGGGTGGTCTTATCACATACCAGTGTCTCCTGGCTCACATTCCCCAGCTCAGAGAGCAAAGTCACCCAACAGCCATACAGCTTCAAAATGTCGGCATGTCTTCAAGCTGGATCTGCGATAGAGGGACTGACATCTCTACTTCCCTAGGGACTTCGTCTTCAAAGGCAGGCTAGACGGGTACTCTACAGATTTATGACATGCCTGAGCCAATATTTATTCTACACAGTCACTTGAACGAATCATATATAATGTTGGTATTTACAGAAGCAGCTGAAGTTTCTTTGTTTTGCTACTCAAGCAGAGGGGCCTGGCAGGGATGCTGCTCTGCTTGGAGATCTAGGTCTGCTTATTTCTCCATGCCGTTTATGGGTTGTGAAGTAAACTTATGCATTTCAACAGATGCTATACAAATCAAGTGAAAAAGTGATTTGGGGGTTTGAGGGATGCCTCACTGGTTAAGAGCACTCACTGCTCTTGAAGAGGACCTGTGCTTGGTTCTCAGCACCACACAGAGGCTCACAACTCTGTAACTCCAGTTACAGGGGATCAAACTGCCTCTTCTGGCCTCCACAGGCACCTGCGTGCATGTGGTGACATATATATGTTCAGGCACACACATTCTTTTGTAGTACAGGTTACTAGACAGATACTATAAAAAGTTTGATATAATTGAGTCATGGAATATTCTAATAATTTAGTCAATTATTGAGTCATGCAATATTCTAATAGTTTAGTCAAATGTCAGGCACATTAGATTAATATTGTTTGGGTAAATAGGAATACATGTCTATCACTTATTTCTATTGACACCATAGATACAGAGCAAATGTAATAATCATATAGATCTGATTGGTACTATGGTTTTTTTTTTTGTTTTTGTTTTTGTTTTTTTGGTTTTTCGAGACAAGGTTTTTCTGTGTAGCTTTGCACCTTTCCTGGAACTCACTTGGTAGCCCAGGCTGGCCTCGAACTCACAGAGATCCGCCTGGCTCTGCCTCCCGAGTGCTGGGACTAAAGGCGTGCACCACCACCGCCTGACAATGCCTCTTAATGAATAAGAGGTGAATGTATCCCATGATGTTTATAAAACACCAACACATTTTTTATGAACAAAATTGAACTTACTTATGCTCCACTACAAATACCTGTGTCTCTGGACATATGTAATACAAAATAATTATTAAGATCATCTTATAAGCCATAAGATCATAGACTGAAGTGCCAAAATTGTTTCCAGAGAATGAAAATGTCTGAATAAGGTCTTCTAATTTTGTGATGACTTTAGGCAGAGACTCAACTTTTTGACCCAGAGTCAAAATTGTCATCTGTTCTCTCACATTGATAAGATTCATATGAGCAAAGGATTTGCTCAGCAAAGCTTAGAATAAATGTGTCTTAACCCAGAAAATATGTAGATGATTTGGTCCTAACAGTACCAATAGCAAAAAGAAGAGAATAGAGGAGAATTTTGATAATAGTTATTTTACTAATGTGTTCGCAGTATTGGCTAAATGAAACCTGTTACCTACCTCAGCTGCTCTGACAGTACTGGTCTCTCCATTTGGACCAGTCTTCAATAAGAACTTTACTCTTTCTCCTAAGTAGAGAGAAAATGATGTCTTTCCTTATTGTAGCTCAGATTGACAGCCCTGGTGGTATGTTTGATTCAAGGGTTTGTGCAAAGGCTCAGTCCTTCCTCTTAGGGACTTCTCACTGACTGTCGAGCATTCTGGTCACTGTGCTGAGCGGCTTCAGGTTGCATCATCCATGCTTATTGTAATTTACTGATGCAATGGCCACTTCTGAGGAGAAAGCCTCACTCCTTCCCACATCCAGTGTCCCAGGCATCACAGATCCTCAAGTGTCCAATGGACCAAGATGACTAAGTGCCACCCCTGTTCCATTGGGAAACTGAAGTGTCAGAGATGGTCACTATTGCAGATTGGCTCCTATTAGCATTACTGTCAGAGTTGGACTCTCGTGTTCATGAGATAACAGGTCATATCCATCCTTTAAAACTTCCATCATTGTACACCAAAGTATATTGGGTGAACACATGAAATCTTCAAAGAATAAATAAAAATATTTAGAAATCATTCTTTAAAATGACAAGGAAAATGGAAAAATTATTCAGGTTTGTAAATATAATTGTTAGTAAAAATAAAATTAACAAAATTAACATTGCTTATAAAATATTACATATAAAAATATTTCACCTGGCATTTTGCACTCTGGATAACTACACTGAGATTTAAATAGAATTTTAAACACTGAATGGTCAAGCAGAAGGTAGAAATGAAAACATCAAAATTCTGGTAATTTGTCTTAAAAACAAGTATGATAGACACAGCATAGATGGCCAGGAAGCATTTCCTGAAGCCTGTCCTGTACACAATGTGCTCTGTGTTCCTGGGATTTCTATCCTGCACATAGTGTGCTCCATGCTCCTGGGATTCTGTTCTCCCCATTTCCCTAGAAAAAATGAATGAAAGGCAGGTGGGGTAAATTCACCCAGTGTTACTGAGGCCAAATGTGAAACTCCTTCTCTGGTACTCACTGAGCAGTCGTCAATTCTTCCCGGTACATGAGTTTCCTACTAACAGAACCCTAAGTTAGCCAGGCATGCTAAAGACAGGTTATCCCCCAGGCATCTCTGCTAAGGGAACTTCTATATGCACACACACAGGCACACATGCAAGCATACACGTCTACTTCAAATGTAAATCTTCCAGTGCAAACAGTCTACTAGACAGGTGGGTAGGTAATCTAAGATCTATAACACTTAAGAATGTAGCTCACTTACTATTAAACTGGAGAGATGGGTCAGCACTTAAAAGCACCATTTTTTCCAAAGGTCCTGAGTTCAATTCCTTGCCCTCACCTCCTGGCTGCTCACTATTGCCTGAACTCCAGGTCCAAGAACTCTGATGCCCTCTTCTGATCTCTGTAGCATCAAGCATGCACACAGACCAAACCCTCATACACATAAAAATACCTTAAAAATATTGGAAAGTGGTAAAATATCTTCAGCCCCTTGTATAAAAAAAAAAAAAAAAAAAAAAAAACTTAATCAGAGCCACGCGGTGGTGGTGCACGTCTTTAATCCCAGCACTCAGGAGGCAGAGGCAGGCGGATCTTTGTGAGTTCGAGGTCAGCCTGGTCTACAGAGTGAGATCCAGGAAAGGCGCAAAGCTACACCACAGAGAAACCCTGTCTCATAAAACAAAACAAACAAACAAAAAACCCAAAAAACAAAAAGAAACTTAATCAGTGTTTGATTGTCCTCCCCTTGCTTGTTTTTGGTAGAGCTGGGAACCAAACACAGAGCTTTTTTTTTTTTTTTTTTTTTTTTTTTTTTTGGCTAGGCAAGCACTCTGTCGCTGTGCTGTATCTTCAGCCCTTTACGTTTTCTTTCAAATGAAAAGCATGAGCCGTCTTCCTTTTGGCATGAATACAGCCTCTACAGCCTCATATGAAGATGCTTCACAGGGGAAATCGAAGGACATAGAGTAACTGTCACAGAAAACCAGGCTCAACTGAAATCACAATGAAATGCCACATCAGCATTCAGGGGATAAGGGCTCTGTGGATTTGTCTATTTGTATGTTTCTGTTTGTTTCATTTCCTTGACCATTTATCTTGTACGTGTGTGTGGAAACCATAGGTTGATGTCCCCCTTTCTCTCAGTCTCCCTCCATGTTCCTCTTTGAGATGGGTTCTCTTACTGACCTGGAACTCTCCAATAGGCTAGTCTTGCTGGCCACAGAGCCCCAGGGATCCTTCTTTCTCTACACACCCAGCACTGGCTGTCACGTGGGTGCTGGTGACCAAGGTCAGGTCCTCATGTGTAGACGGCAAGGACTTGACTGAGTCCCCAATCTGCGAGACCATCTTCTGCTTACAGGTTCAAACCTGGAGCCTCAAGGAGCAGTTCCAAGATCAGACCCTATACTCTCATTTTCAAAGCTCCCCTTGGGTGAGGGCTGCCTGTCTACTGGGGTGCTCTATCCAACTCCCCTGAGAGGATTGTTGTCTTTCCACTAGACAACTGTTCCTCACATCACCTCAGTGTAAGTGCGTTGAGGTCCCACTGTCTCCCTTTCATCTTGGCATTACCTTGGTCCCAGTGTATCCAGAGTGTTCGGCACATGCCTTGTCACAGTCTTCTCCTTGTCTGTCTCTGGCTCCAGTTTTCCCGCTGCCCAGGGAATTCTTACTTCCTTCCCCTGTCCTGAGTCACCACGTCTGATTCACATCCCACTTTCCATAATCTACTCTCTCCATGATTTCAGTAAGTCAATCAACTCCCTCTCCATCAACTCCCTCTGAGCTTCCATTTCTCCTGCACCAAAGTATGGATGGGAGAGATGTAAAGCCGTGTAGTGACCTCAGTGCCTTATCAAGAAATTTGGAATGCAGATTGCATATTAGCTGTTCTTACTTCTTCACTACAACACACTTTGAGGTTATGATTTCTCAGCTAATAATGAATTGAGGAGCAATTTAATCAGACTTGTCATGTCCAAGGACCCAAGAGATAGCACCTGTCCTCCAGGAGCTCCTTCACAATCTATATGTGAAGATGAACAAGAAGGACATCTGGACTGCTTGCATGGCACACAGGGCATGGACATTTCAGTTAGTCCTTGTCTTTCAAGTGTTGAGGGAAATTCAAGCATGGTGAATGTGTCTCTGTTCTTTGGGATTTTGTCCATTCTTAGCCAAGCTTCTAGGGAAGTGCTATATAAGAAACTGTTCAGGGTGGTGAAACCACAGAAGCATAAAGCACAGGAGAAAAAGAGGAATGGGCCTGGTACCTTCTTCTGAGGAATGGCATGGGCAGGTCAGCCCTGGACAATCAGCAGGATTGCTCTTGCAGTGGAGTCAGGACAGGCTAGAGAAATAGAATGTCACCGTGTAGTTAGGAAAGATGCTGTGCAGTTGGAAACGTGGGAAGCAACTGGCATGCTCACTCAGCACCTGTGAAGTAACTTAAAGAGAAATGCAAAGAGAGGGGACAGGTAACTCAACTGTTACTATAAAGTTTTCTTTTCTTTTTTGACTAAATTTGAGTTATTGGTAGCTGCAGAAGCTGTCCAGGGAAAGGGCTACTTACTCTGTTGGTAGGTCGCACAGGATCTGACATGCCTGACTCTTCTGTCTGTGGTATCATGGATGATGTATATTAATATAGATTTAATTTAAGAAAGAAGAGGTGAGATGTGGGCAGAGAAGATTTTCCATACAGAAAACTGAGTCTTCTTGTTCTTTTGTGTCTTCCAATCACTTAAGTCATGAGTGGGCATATCATTTCAAGGGTGAGAGATCCAAAGTTTGGTGGATTTTAGAAGAGAAATGGTTCCTCATTTGATAAGATGGAGAAAATGGATAACATTTTTTAAAAATATACAAATGCAAACCTGGCCAGAGGTTTTCTTCAGTTAGGAAGCTGGCTACAGAGACAAATGTCCAGTGTGGTCAATTCCATGGATGAGTACAGAATGGATTTATGAGCAAAATATTCAAAATTACTATTGATAGAGAATTATTTGTCTGTTTGAATTAAATGAGTATTAAGTAAAAATAAATAAATAAATAAAAGAGGACATCCTTAAACACACGAAGTTCTCCTGGAGGAATCCAGCTGTGACAGCATCCTCCACAGAGAGAAGGATCGTCTTCTAGTTTGGCATACTTGATTAGCTTATATAAAAGTTGTGAAGCCCTCATAGTTCAATAGGAAAATGCAATTGTCCAATTAGGAAAATGAGTTTCTGTTTTAGTTCAAAATATAACTAAAGAAATAACACTGAAATCCTCATGGCAGAGGAGGCATTGAGTGCTGTGCATGCAGGTGCGTACTTAGATGGGAAAAAGCAAGCTTTCCAAGAGGTGTGACTGGTGCAGCTGCAGAGACCGTTCAGTGGAAAAGAGTACACAGTGCTCTTGCAGAGGACCAGAGGAGTCTGGCCCCCAGCAACTACCCTTGGTAACTGTCAATCACCTGCAGCTCCAGCCCCAGGGTATTTGATACCCTCCTCTGGCATCCAGGACGACCTTCACTCACAGGCACACAGAAACATAACTAAAAAGATCTTCTTCCTTTTTTTAAAATTGTTATTTGTGTATTGGTTGTTGTCTCAGATATAATGAAGCAATAGACTGATGATACGAGAGGAGAAAACAGAGGTGTGTGTGTGTGTGTGTGTGTGTGTGTGTGTGTGTGTGTGTGTGTGTCTATCCATCTTAGGTAGACAGATATTATGGACAAGAGTGCAAAGGCAGTTTCTTACCTAATGGTGTGGAATAATGTAGCCCTGCCAGGCCTATGCTCTGCCTGCTTCTGTTTCGTAGGACTTTCCTAGTAGTATTTGTTACTAGCATAGAAATTAGCTTTCTGGAGGGAGGATGACATGCTAAGCATTTATAGGTAAACACTTTGGCAAAGAATGGAAGGATTCTGAGTTGACCTTTCACCTTGTCCAAGAACTTATCCTGTTACTGGTGCAGGTCTGGGAGGAAGGGTTGGGAGGGTTGGTCCAGATCTAGGAGGTAAGGTTAGACCAATACAGGTCTGAGGTGGGGCTATGCAAGTTCTTGGGGACCAAGGATGTGATTCTGAAGGCGATTCATACCAGTGCAATTTTGCAATTATTTACCTTGGTTTTTAATGTCACTGGTTAAGAGGGAGACCCCACAACATTGCTAGTAAACCGTCTATGTTGTTAAAATATGGAAAAGACAAAAGAAATGCAAACTGGAAAGATATTTTAGAATAGAACTGGAACAGAGCCATTGAGACTGACTTGGTGGAGTTTGGAGGGAAGCCAGGGAGTCTATGATATTTCCCTAGAGTACATGGACACACACACACACACACACACACACACACACACACACACACACATCATTGGATGAAAATTAACTCTTTCCTTGAGGTTGAATTTGAGACTTTCTTGATTTTGAAACTGAAAACTGAGTGCAAATTAAGAATGTTTAAAGTACAAATAAAAATATACCACATGCCCACTTGGCTTTTGGCAAGACCTTGAATCTCTCTAGAAAGTCAAGATAGGAAGATATCCAAAGCCTTTTCTTCTTTTTTTAAGGAAAAGTTGGACCATCGCCAAATGCCTGCTGAGGAATTCTTAGGAGAATTTGTGGAAACTTTAGTTTTTAAGGTAATCATATTCTCCATGCTTTTGTGGCCCCAAGTATTACTGGAGTGGTTTTATAGTCTCATTTATTTGTCTTGTTCATCCTGTAGACTTCAGTGGTCAGATTTCACTTTGGCAAGGTGACAGAAGAAGAATGTTGTGCTTGGCCCCATACAGCCTCCAATTTCTTCACAAATGAGTGAGCCAAGGAGGGGTATTTTGTACAGCTTTAGCTAGATTTCTTATATTTGATGAGTACGTCTCTTTGTGTTAGATCAACCCAGACCATGCTTTTGCTTTCCCACTAAACTTGAACACATGGCAGACACTGGATACACGTGTGTTATGGTTGGAAGGCACAAGGGAGATGAGATTTCAGGTAAACTGGCTGTGTCTTTATCCCAATTTAATTGTAAAACCCTTTCTTTTGGTTGAGCCTGTATCTCATGCAGCCTAGGCTGGCCTCGAACTGGCGATGCAGCTCAAGATGGTCTTGAAACTTCCAGCCTCCCATTTCCAAGTGCTGGGGTTGGTGGACAGCAACACTACACTGATGACTGTTCAAAATTGTGTGAGCCCAGTTGTATCAGTGTGAAAGAGCAACTGCAGTCAGTGACAGCCCGGGAGCAAAAGCTCCCGTCTTTCCTGCGGCGATTTCCAGGTCTCCTTCCTTCCTTCCTTCCTTCCTTCCTTCCTTCCTTCCTTCCTTCCTTCCTTCCTTCCTTCCTTCCTTGCTCCCTTCCGTCCTGCTTCAACATGAATGATGGGAATGTGCCATGTCACTTTAAAAAATTCTGATAAAATACACATAACCTAGCACTTTCCATTCGAACCACTGTTAAATATATTGTTCAGTGACATTCAGGGCCCTCCCAGGGCTCTGTAGCGGTCATCATTGTGTGCTGACTGTGTGGTTTTGGCTTCTGACACTGAAGTTTTACTCTGATGAGTTTTGACTGATTTGGTGACAGGCACAAGGAAGGGGTTTGTGTTATAATAGGTTAGTAGCTGGATCATGTCACTTGGATAAGATCTGTTTTGTGCATATTGCAGCAAGTATCAGTTTGGCTTCTCTTTAAAGCTGAGTGACAAGTATTATAATATTATATTATGCACAGCACATATTGTTTAGCTGGAATGGATATTCAGGGTCCTGTCTGGTTTGCTGCCGTGGCCCTTGAGATCTGAGATCTATGAGTCTAAACCAATGTAGGGCTGAGGTGACAGAACCACACTAGATTTACAAGCATGGCGGTGATGTTGGTTCTCTGTGATGTAGGTTTCTATTCTGTATGGTAGAGTTGAAATTGCCTTTCATCTTACCATTATCTTTCCCCCTATTGAACACTTCCCTATCTCACCACATTCTAGATGCTTCCTTGTCCTTTCCTCTTGCATTCAGATGAGAAGACCGTGGGCTATCAAAGCCAAAAGGCCACGGAAATAAACTGTCCATTGAATGTACATTTGTCCTGGTAGCAAGGCCATCTTCACAATGTTGATTCTGCCCATCCAGAAGCATGGGGGGTCTTCCCATCTTCTAGCACCTTCTCTGACTCCCTTTTCAGTGTGCCAAAATGCTCATTGTCCAGTCTTTCTCTTCTTTGGTCAAGTGTATTTAACTTCTTTTGGAGTTTTTATGAATGGATTAATTTTCTTAATTTCTTGCTCTAGGGATACACGGTTGGTGCAAATGAAGGCTTTTTTTTAAAAAATAGTGATTTGCATTCTGCAATGCGATGAATGTGTTTACTATAGAAGATTCTGTAGGGCTCTTAAGTACAGAACCAGGGCACATATAGACAGGGATTGTTCTCTCTTCTTTTTATGTCTTTCTCCTGTCTAACTGATATAGCCTGAGACTTTGAGCCCTTTATTGAGTAAGAGCAGGGAGATGGGCATCCTTGTCAAGGTCCTGATGTGAGAGGAAGTGCATAAAAGTGTAGCTGACAGTGGAAGCGTAAAACCCTCATCGAAGCTTTATGGCTTCAGAATTTCCGTTCCAACTGCAGAGTTCACTGAGATGCCCAGAGATCAGGACCGAGAATATGATTGAGGGGCAACATTAATCTGTTATGTGGTGTCTTTGTTTGGGAGGTTATTACACCAAAGTGATTTTCAGTTAATTAGTCAAAATAAAATAAAAAGCTGCCCAGCGCTGAACAACATACAGGGTTATTCTCACTCACCACATAGTGCTGGCAGGTGCTGGAATCCAAGCACCATCCATGAGTCTGGAAGTGTCGCACAGCCTGATGGGCTGTGGGAGAACGCGTACCCTGGAGTGAAGAGTAACATGAACAAGTGCGGAACAGTGAAAGAACAAAGGCCCGAGTGGTCTGGGGTCTTAGAGGCTGAGGTCTGCAGCTTGCTTTTAGTTTCTAACATATGTACAGTGTGCTGGGCTTCCGGCAGCACTGAAGTCTCAGTGATGGAGAGGGTGTTAGCTCTCTAGTCCTAAAGCCTTATGAAACTGGCCCAAGTACTGATAAGATCTGAGTTCCCGTATGGATTCAAGCCATGTACACTGTCTAACATTCAGAGCATTCAGATGGACCCCCATTTTCTCTCTGTGCCTCTGTAAGAGCAGCTAGCCCAATGAACGGTGTGTTGGTGGAAGGCACACCTTCTTACAGTGGAAATACATGAATTCCACTGCATGTATGCAGCACAGTTTCAGCAGCCATTCATCAGTTGATGGACATCTAGGCTATTTGCACTTCTGGACTGAATAGAGCCACAGTGGATAGGAATGTGCAAGAGGGATATATAATTCTTTGGGTATATGTCCTAGAGTAGAATAGCTGACTCATATGAAAGATCTATTTCTAGCTGTGTGGGTACCTCTACACTGACTTGCATAGTGGCCGCATCAATTACGTTCCTACCCTCAGTGGGTAAGTATTCTCCTTTCCCCACATCCTGGACAGCTTTTACTGTCCATTGTTTACTTGATGCTAGCCACACTGAATGGAGTTAGGTGGCTCCTCAGGACAGTTTCAAGTTGCATTTCCCAGGTTAAATGGTCTTGATGGTATTTTTAATGTGTATTTGCCACTTGTATTCCTTCCTTTGAAAGCGCTCTGTTCAGATTCCTGGCCCACTTTTCAAAATTGTGTTGTCTCCCTATTTTGTAGGTTGTTTCTACACTTGACAGTTTCCTTTGTTGTGTTAGTCTTGTGAGGCTCCACCTGTTGATTATTACTTGTATCTCCTGAGTTGTTGGGGTTCTGTTTAGAGCATCTTTACCTATGCCTGGACTGGGAAGCACACGCCCATGCTTTCCTCTATCAATTTCAGCTTCTCAGGTCTGCACTGAAGCCTGTGATCCATCTGGAACTGATTTTCAAGAAGAATGAGAAATAAGCATCTAGTTTCATGCTAGGAGCAGCTACCCAGGATTCCAAGGGCCATTTGTTGAAGATGCTGTCTTTTTCTATTGTGTATCTTTGTCATGTATCTAAAAGAATAGGTGGTTGTAGTTGTGTGGCCTTGTGTCCAGGTTCTCGTGTCTATTCCTCTGTTCTGTTTTATTACTGAGTCTGCTGCGTTTGTGCCCGTACCCTGCTGTTTATATTCAGATGGCTCTGCAGTGTAAATTGATATCAGGCATGGGGACACCACCGGCAGCATCCCTTTTGCCCACGATCGCTTTCCTTCTCAGAGCTCTCTTGTGTTTCCGTATGATTTTTAAGATTTTCTTCTATTTCCATGAAGAATGTCGCTGGAAACTTGATGGGGATTCATGGAATCTGCCCTTGTTTTGGGGGGAGATAGGACTTTCAGGATTTCTATTTCTGTAATTCGTGAGCACAAGAGGTTTTTCTGTTTTCTTCAGTTTCTTTGTTCAGTGTTTTGTAGTCTTTATCATAGAGGCCATTCACTTCCTTGGTTAGGTTTATTACAATGGATTTTTTAAATCATTTTTCTTTGTGGCTGTTGTAAGTGGAATCATTTACCTGATTTATACTCTTAGTTGTAGATCTAACGTCAAGGTCTTTGATCCATTTGGAGTTAGTTTTTGTCTAGGGTGGGAGATGGGGATTCTAGCTTCATTTCCCTACAGGTCAGGTCCAGTTTTCTCGCCACCATTTGTTGAAAAGGCTGTCATTTCCAGTGTATGTTTTAGCACCTTTGAGTCACCCCTCCGATCTGTGGAAACTGACGTTTTAGTTGGTATCATGCTCAACATCAAAAATGTTTACTCAGCTATCCTGGAGCTTTCATCTGGCTGCCCTGGACGGGGGAACGACACACTCACCGCTGCCACACCTCATGCCCACAGCAGGCAGCAGAGAGCAGACTGGTGTGTTGCAAATGGTGATAGAGCTTATCAACAAGCTCAGAGCAATAAAACATACTTCGAGTGCCAGGCATGCCTCAGGCCATGAGCCACTGGCTTTTTTCTCTTTATTGTGTCTCATCAACCATGACTTAGAACATTAAACTTATGGACACAGGTCAGGGAGTAGATCCCTTCTGTTCCTCCATGTACCTGCTCAGCTTGGCTCAGTATTGTTTCACAGTGAAGAACCCTGTACCTGACAGGGTGACAGGGATGCACTTCCTCATGCATCTCTGGGTAGTTGTCGGTGTGGCTGCTCTAGGCTATGATTCAGGCAGGAATCAGAGGGCTACAGATTTCTCATCTCTGACAGCTCCACTGAATACCTTTTCCTGGTACCAGGAGACTAACAGTTCAAGGACATTTCAAGCTTCTCCATTTGTGACTACTCTGCCATTCAAATGGAGTGTCATAGATGAACTCCTAGTTGGGAGTCATTGGGAGAAATAACAAGGTTAGTGGGAGGGATGAGTAGTTATTTATGGAGAAGGATGAAGAACGGGGGCCAGTCAGCCAATCGATGAATAACCATAGCTTCTGCTCTTAATACAAGCCTGACATTTCCAGTTTTCAGTAGGGCGCATGTGTGTGTGTAGCTCTGTGTGTGTGTGTGTAGCTCTCTCTCTCTGTGTGTGTGTGTGTGTGTGTGTGTGTGTGTGTGTGTGTGTGTGTGTGTGTAGAGGACAACATTGGCTGTTGTTCCTTGGGTGTTATACACTTTTGTCTTTTGTTGGGTCAATCTCTCTTTGGCTGGAGAACATCACGCAGGCTAGCCTAGCTTGCCAGCAAGTCCCAGGGGCCTCCGTCTGTGCTTCCCAAGCTCTATTATAACAAGCAAGCACCAGGATGCCTGGCTTTCTTTTGCAAGGGTTCTAGGGCTGGAAGCCAGGGTCTCATGCTCATGAAGCAAGCTCTTCATAGGCTGAGCTGTCTCCTACCCCTTCAGGAGTCTGC
The DNA here is from genome assembly GCF_004664715.2 of Peromyscus leucopus. Lineage (NCBI taxonomy): Eukaryota > Metazoa > Chordata > Mammalia > Rodentia > Cricetidae > Peromyscus > Peromyscus leucopus. The sequence continues at coordinate 20,028,021 of NC_051068.1, forward strand.
AGAGACAGAATCACTGCTTCATGATATCTAGAGCCCACTAAGCAAGGAAAAAGTGGCTTCACAAATCTTGATAGAACTTTTTCATTTGTATACTTTTTATTAAAATTTCCCTCTGATATGTGTCTCCCTTACTCAGGTCAACATCTACCAAAAAGAACATTCTGGAATGCCTTTGCAGAGTGTTTGTTTTGAAGAAACATAAAAATTTACTTAAGTTCCACATGAAAACCACACATCTTTTATTCCATCTTTTGCTCTACATGCACTTTAGGGCATGTGTAAGAATCTGGGCAAATGTAGAAATTATGCAGTTTTGATTTCAGGAGAAGTTGACGTGGTTGTGTATGGTGGCCTTAGAACTCCTTATTTGGTTCTGACTTGAACAGTATTGAAAGCGCCCCAGCCCTGGCTTCTTGTTATGTCACCACACACTTAGTGAGCTATGGAAAGCACGCTGCCTGCAGAATGGACATAATTGCTTTGTGCCTGCACCCCTGGCCACCCTCATCACCACTGGCTCCTCTCCAAGTCTGTCTGTTACAAGTATTCCTTTCCTATGAGAAATGCATCAAAATTCCAAGAACATATGCTCCCGACTGCTGGGAGAGCTTTAGTGGTGAGAGATTAGCATAATGGCTTTGGTTTGAGAAATTTAATTGGGCATGGTCACATCCGTGTTGCGTATATGGGTAATAAGCTGTGTCTTGAAGCTCTTTATGTGATTTCCAATTTGCTTTTAAAAGTGAAACTAAAGAATTGAAAAGGCACATGTTCCCTCTTCCCTAATATTCAGGAACAATTGGATGAGAACAAGTCACCTTTGTGTGGAGTAATGGACATGTGCCTACCTACACCTATAATTTATCCTGGACAAAGTTTCAAATGCAGAAATGCATAATAGCCTTGCATCCCCAAAGCAACCAACTACTACCTTCATTGTTAGCAGGCAGATTACCTTCTGAATCATATTTCTTTTAGTAAAGTGTTTCCTGTAAAACAATGTATAGATGCGATGAGAGTTAACTGTTCATTTTCTAGTAAAAGCCTACTGCGTTTTCATTTTGTATATGAATATATGTGTTATGTGAAAGTGTGTGTGCAGCTGTGCATGTATGGGTATGTTTGTGTGTGTGAACAGGTGTGTGTGTGTGCGCGTATGTGTGTGCCTACCTGTGTGTGGATGTCAGACAACTTTGGGTGTTGGGTCTCTGAAGTGATTCACTTTTTTTAATAGTAACAACAACAACAATAATTGTAACATGAATCTTAAAAGTCTTATTAATAAGAACAAGCCTAGATTGGGGTGAATGCTGGGAGATCAGAAAAGCAGAACAAACCACAGCCACCTCACCTCGCCAATTCCTCAGCTGATCTTGTTTCCTCAGACTGGAAGCCTTTGAGTCATCATCCAGAATAAATCTCAGCTGAACTGCTGCTCAAAAGCCTAAAAGCTTAACCAGCTCTAGTTCCTGGTTTTCACGCCTTATATACCTTTCTGCTTTCTGCCCTCACTTCCTGGGATTAAAGGCATGAGTCACCATGCCTGGGTGTTTCCAGTGCGGCCTTGAACTCAGAGATCCAGATGGATTTCTGCCTTTGGAATGTTAGGATTAAAGGCGTGAGTGCCACCACTTTCTAGCCTCTGTATCTAGTGGATGTTCTGTTCTTTGACCCCAGATAAGTTTATTAGGGTCACACAATATTTTAGGGAACATAATACCACCACAAATAATGATAATTATTATTATAAACTACTTGAGACAGGGTCTCTTGCTGGGACTTTGCGCAAAGTCTAGGTTGGCCAGCCAGGGAATTGCAGGAAGCCAGCTATTTCCATCTTCTCAGACCTGAAGTACCCACCACCATGTCCAGGCTTTTCACATAGATCCTGGGTTGAAGTCAGGCCTTCATGCTCATGCAAGGAAGGTCAGTTACTGAACCATTTTTTCCAGTCTCACAGAATTTTCCTTCAGCTGTCTGGTTTAAAATGGGTCTTGTTCTCTAGCCTGGGCTGACCCACTCTCTGGGCAGCCACTTACCTAGGTCTTCCGAATGCTGGAATTATGATTCTAAACAACCACGCCTGGCTTTCTTCAGTTCTAAAGTGGGAAAAGATCCCCCAGGGCTGGAGAGAGCAGTTATGAGAACTCACTGACTGCTCTTACAGAGGACCTGCATTCCATTCCCAGCAACCACATTGCAGCTTTCAACTGTTTATAACTCCTGTTCCAGGGGATCTAACACCCTCTTCTGGTCTCCTTGAGCACCAGTCATGCACAAAATGCCCATGCATTCATGCAAGCAACACTCATACATGTAAAAGAAAAAGCAAATGAAATAAATCTTAAGAAACAAGATGCCTAAATATATAGAATTACTCTTTGGTGCCTCCAGAGACTTCAATAGCTTCTGGTCCTGTAGCAGGTTTCAGATCTCAAGAGTGTGGGGTTCACTGAGGCAGGACATACTTTGTGGCTCCCCCTGGCTTTCCTAACAGCTCACACACAGCCCCTCCCAGGCTCTCAGATGGTGGGATGTGAAGTCTTTCCTCCAAAGTCTGATTTCTCCCATCAGGATTCCAGTCAGCCGTCGAAATGAGACACACACTCTTATCACCGCAGACTGTGGAACTAGGTCGGTTCTACATGATAAATAAATAAATACCTGAAAGTATTGCTCATCGACTGACATGACCCTGTGTGCCTCTACAGTCCAAACACCGCGGTCCTGACATTTGGGCATTTAAATGTAAGCTGTTCCTTGTTAAGACCTTCTCATAACTAAAATGTGAGTCACTCGTGAACTGTAATGCATGTTGGCTCTGTAGCATGATGAACTGTTCAGAACACAGGGAAAGCTTCCCCCAGACTCATGGCAACAGAATTCCCAGTGGTCACCCCAAAGAGGGAAAGGATTGAAGAACAAAATCAAAGCAGCTGGGTGGACCCTGGCACCAACCTTTACAGCTGTGCTAGTTTTCGTTTTAAGAAGCAAAAGTATGTAGACCCCAAAGCCACACATTACAGTGTCAAGAGGGGTTGGATTTTTGTTCTATTGATGAAGCCATCTGGTTAGTTCATCTATAACCAAATATGAAAACAAAACAAAAGCAGAATGCCAGAGTTCTGGCTGATAATTAGCACCTGAGGGGAGGGGTATTATAGCAAATATAGGCTTTCACATGAGTTTAATATTTGCTCCCAGGGGCTCACAGAGAATAATCAATGAGCCAATCCCATTGAATCATATAAATCACATAGTATCTGGTTCTAGTCAGAGTAGATATTAACACATTACATCTAAATTTGATTATCTACCCAGAGCTGTGTTTCTAATGAGTCACCCTGCTGTTTGTATAATAAATAGTACTCTCTAGTATCCTGGGTAGATGGTCAGGCCCTGTGTCCCAGCAATCCTGAGCCCAGACATCTTTGGGAAATGTAAAATCCACATGACATTTCAGGTCAGGCAGGAAAGGTGGCGTTTTCCTCTTCAGGGCCAAAGGAAGTGACCGATCATACATGAGGACTGAACAGATCCTGGAGTGGATCAATGGGACCTCAATGTGGAAGAGGGGGTGGGACCTTCATTCAGAAGAGGGGGTGAGACCTTCATTCAGAAGAGGGGGTGGAACCTTCATTCGGAAGAGGAGGGGGACCTCCATACAGAAGAGGGGGTGGGACCTCCATACAGAAGAGGGGGTGGGATGTCCATACAGAAGAGGGGGTGGGACCTCCATACAGAAGAGGGGGTGGGACCTCCATACAGAAGAGGGGTTGGGATGTCCATACAGAAGAGGGGGTGGGGCCTCCATATAGAAAAGGGGGTGGGGCCTCCATACAGAAGAGGGGGTGGTAGTTTTCCAGCATCTACTTCACTCTAATAAAATAAAAACTGTTTTCAGAGTAAGACTAGAATATTTTCCTCAGCGATTTTCAGTAGTGCATACCCAGTCTACATGCTTATCACCTAGGTCTCGTTTAGCAAAGTGTCCCTGGAGGGACAGCCTGATGGCCTGGTGTGGGCCATGCTCACTCTGCTACTCAGCTTGGTTGAACCTGTCGTGGTTCTGGGTCCCGCTGAGGATTCCACATGCTCTCTCAAATGGAACCCCTTCTGCCCAGGTCGCAGTGATGTTTGTCTCAAGCTCTGTTAATGTTTCAGCCATCATTACTGGCATGGTGTCAGTAAACCATCACAGTGCATTCAATGCCACCGGGAAGACACTTGGTGGCCAGAGGGATGCAAAGGAGCTGGGAGTGCAACCGGATTGGGGCGATTCTAGCTATCACGACAGAAGACAGCTCCATCAGTGTATTCCTCATGTTCCAGTAGGAAGCCCCTGTTGCAGAAATCTAAAAATGGGTTTGCTTTAAGGATACGTCCCTAGAAGAAAGAGGCTGTTAGGAAGGGGTAAGTAAATACGAACAAGACAGATTCATCCTCTCCAAATCTCAGAATCTAGAAGTCACTATTTTGAGTGTTACTAATGGTTTTGGGAACTGGAGAGTCTCAGTGACAGGCTAAATGTCTCTACTCTGACAATCTAAAATACTTCAAAACACATAGTGTTTGGAGCATGGAAATGCTGCCACAAATGGAAAATTCCACCCTTGCCTCTGGGAAGCAGTCAAGACCCAGGCAAACTGAAAATATGCCATAAAATATATGTGTAGAGGGTACTTATGAAACAAAGTGAGTGTGGTTTTTAGACTTGAGTTCCTTGCCCCAAGAATGTCATTATAGCCATACAAATATCCCCAATTCTAGAAGCAGCTGCCTACAAGGAAAGCGCCCACCCTAAGCATTTAGAATAAGCATTTCTCATTCTCTACCAACTTCAGCAGCACATGGATAGATGTAGAGATTTTAGAGCTATAACCTTCTATTATTGAGATATATTTTAGCAAAAACAACTATTAAAAGTTGTACCCGTAGGGCTGGGGTGATAGCTCAGAGGTTAAGGGAATATACTCCTCTTTCAAAAGGGCCTGAGTTCAGTTCCCAGCACCCAAGCTGAGTAGCTCACAATCACCTGTAACTCCATTCCTAGCTCTGCAGGTACTGTATCTATGTGCATGCACATGAGTGTGCTCTTCTCTCTCTCTCTCTCTCTCTCTCTCTCTCTCTCTCTCTCTCTCTCTCTCACACACACACACACACACACACAATTATAAAATACTTAAAAATTGTACTTTTATATAATCTTGATGTAATCCCTCAATATCCATAGAGGTAGTACATGTACATGTGAACTCTAATTTTTATTATTGATGCAATGCTTTCCATAATTTATACAATCCAGGTATCTAATAGTACACATGGGATTTAATTGAAGTGTTAGTTTCATAAACACAAAATGGCAGGGGTGTTCTGTCTTATGCTTGCCACTCAGCCAACGGCCTTTTCTGCCCTGACATAGTGTGGCTCGCTATTTCATAGTTTGTGTACTTTCTATCTCTCCAACTATTTAGCTATCAGTAATTTCTGAAATGTTTAAAAGGATCTCAACATTTAGGAAGAAAGCAGATCTTTCTGATTTTGAAAAGCAATCAATTACACCTGTATCTACACTGCAGCTCTATTGTATTGTAATATACACCTCGAACTTCCTACTGAGTGATTGAACTTAAAGACACACCTATCTGAATATCTTTCCGCAAGCCACAGATGAAATATCCTAAATTTGGGAAAACTGGATAAAATCCTCTCTTCTCTCCTCTCCTCTCCTCTCTTTTTTTCTATTCTATTCTCTCCTCTCTCCTTCCTTTCTTTTCTCTCTCTATTTCACTTTCTTAACCAATTGGCTCTTCACGCATCTCTTCAGGTATTAACTTCCTCAAACATAATTTTCATGTTATTTTTGAGTAAGGACTGTAGCACAAATCCTAAATGGTATTTTTAATAAAAATTCCCGGAGCCAGATATCAGGGTAAATGCTGAAAGATCAGAGAGACAAAGGAACAAGTCACAGCTACTTCTCACCTCGCCAGCTCCACGAATCCTCTGACTGAATGTCTCTGATTTGGCAGCCGAAAAGGCTTCTTTCCTGTCTCCTCGTGCCTTACATACCTTTCTCCACTCAGCCATTTCACTTCCTTCTTAGTGCTGGGGTTAAAGGCATGAGATCTCAAGTGCTGGGATTAAGGGTGTGTGCCACCACTGCCTGGCTCAGTTTCTCTCCTAGACTGAATCAATCTCATGTAGTTCAGGGTGGCTTTGAACTCACAGAGATCCAGATGGATTTCTCCCTCCCGAGTGCTAGGATTAAAGGTGTGTGCCACCACTGCCTGGCCTCTACCTTTAATCTAGTGTCTTGTTCTGTCCTCTCATCTTCAGGCAGATTTTATTAGGGCACACAATATATCACCACAAAGAACAAGCTTTGAGTGATAGGTTTCTGCTTTAAAACTAAGGGCAGAGACCGGTGGCCTTGGGTACATCATCAATCCAGCTCAGCATTCCAGACTCTCCACTCAGCTGAGGAAAAGTCAATGGATCCTGGCCCTGTGGCCTCTCATTGTTTTCTTTAGATAAAAGCACTTGACGTTTCAATGCCTTGGCTCACGATCTCTGTAAAATAAAAGGAAATGAGCACGATGCTCTCCCAGGTTTCTTAAATGTTAATACATTTTGTAAATGACTGGCTTTCTGAGCTTTCAGTGCGCCACACATTCTATAAGTGTACAAAGCACACAAAGCATTTTCTCCACTCACTGAGAATCATTTTGCAAAGGCTGATGCAGGCAAAGACTTTGAAACAGGCTTCATGATGCCTTAAGTGCATGAACTGGCTAACAGGCTTGTGTATTTTAATAGTTATAATAAACTAACTAGCACACATGCCACACATTGTTTTAGGCTGTGTGTGTGTGTGTGTGTGTGTGTGTGTGTGTGTGTGTGTGTGTCCGCACGCATGTGCGCTTACACAAGCATGCACAGCCTTCTTCATGGGAGTCAGGTGTGAGGGTGTGAAGGCCCTGGGCTTAGTAATAATCCAGAACTACGGTGCATGTCAGCTGCAAGTTGTGCAGAACAGTGTTACTATGAAAACCTGTGTGTATCCAACAAATACAGTGAGTGATATTCAAAAAATATATCCAAACTATAAACACATTTTCACACATGCACAAATTATTCTCTTCTGGAATCTGGACTGCTTTGCCTGTGATATGCTCACCCACTCCAACATTTATCATCCAGTGTTTTGGAGTCTATGAAGTGCTGGGCCTGTGTTAGCCATGAATATCGCAGGAGAAAATAGGATGAGACACTGTTCATTAAGAGAAAAGGTGAAATGTGCTTATAGATGGATGTGCAAATTGAGACACTGAAATCCTTCCTCCCCCAGTGGAAACCTGCTGTTGACATCTTGGGGAAAAGAAATTTGTCTCCTGACCCTGGGGATTTCTCTGAGCTGCCTTTTCACACTGGTGCGGTCATTTCTCTCAACGAGTACAGAAAGGACTGGGCTTGGCTCACTGTCTTGACTCCTATGTTAACTGTTTTTATCCCCTGCCTGGATGAAGATGTAGAAAGGCTTGTTTTGAACTATCATTTAACACACAGAAGTCAATCACTGGAAGTTTAACAAATGTATCCAAAAACATAGTTAACATAAAGACCTCTTTCTTTCTAAATCTGATTGATTTTTTTAGAGGGAACAATAATAATAAGTGATTTATCTGGAATGCTAAAATAGTTCATTAGATTCCTGAAGGGAAAGAATGCATGTTGAAAAATACTTTCTGTATTTTCCCTTAAAAGACAAATGAAGGGTCACTGTGGATCTGAGATCTGTCACTGGCAGCTAATTGTGAGCTAGTTGTTCTAGGGGTTTGAGGAGATGTATCAGTGGGTAGAAAATTTGATGTGCTAGGGTGAGGACCCAAGTCCTAATCCCCAGAAGTAAAGTGGGACACTGTAGCATATCTCTAATTCCGAGTTCGCCAGAACTAGACGGAAAGTGGAGACAGGGGAATCTCCAGGTGAGCTAGCAAGCCTGGAGTATGCAATGGTGAACAAGGCAGACAGTCAGAACCAACGCCTGAAGTTTTCAGCCACAGGAGACGTTTGCGTGTGTGCATTTCTAAGTTTTCCCACGCAGACTTGATTTTGAGATGAGGGATAGAGGCCAAGAGACATGAAGTTTTCAGGTTCAGTCGGGGGAGGGGCAGAGCCTAATTTGTTTGTAAACCCATGGCATTTGTAAGGCTTCAGATGCCTGGTTGCCTCTTACAGCTGCCATGGAGTGCTGTTTAGGAGTGTGGAGAGAGCCCTCACTGGTGGAGAAGGAAGCTGCAGGTTCCTGCTGGCCTCTCTTGCCTTTGGCTGGGAGAGGCTGAGCTGTTTGCTGGTGAGCAAATCTCTTCCACTAAAGGTAGAGTGAGACTCATAGCAATTATTAAATATTAAATTCTGTATATTTTTTGCTTTTTATCAATTTTTCATCCACTTAGTTGTCTAATTTGTCTGAGTTTTACCCAACGTTTTGGGTCAGAGAGTGACATTGTGCCCACCTAATGCTCTCTTCCCCTTTCCTGTGTCTCTTGAGGAGAAACTATATTCTCTGCTGGCCCCCTTCTCCCCTCAGTCCTCTGGATCTGATAGGGTCTTCACAGGATAGCTATGAATAATGGCTTCTTATAGACCACCGATTCTGTGAGAAACACGTCCTTGCTGACTGGCTGGGTGAGTTTTCTCCCCGTCTTCATTTGTGATCTTTTCCAGGAAGCCTTCACTGCTCTGGCAGCTGTCTGCCCTCTTATTAGAGCCTCGAATTCTCACACCCAACTCAGATGAGAAACACAGGGACTGGAAGTTACTCTTCAGACTTTGTAGATCTTTGCTTTAGAAAATATCTCTTAGGTAGGGAAATTAGCTCTAAGACCTTTCAAAGAAGCAGTTCATACTTGTGATCTCTGGAACATGGCTTTTGAAGGGGTGCTTGGTGCATTTTTGTTGCTGCAAATGGGAGTCAAGATGGACAAGTGTGTAGTTTCTGTGTTCCCAAATTAGAGGGTTGATGTCACATGGAGAAATTTCAAGAGTTTCCTGAAACAATGTGTGGCTGTCTTTACTTCCCACATGCGTTAGTTAATGCTGTGCAAACATTCCTGGCAAAACTGTTTATACCACCTCCAGGGTCACCTGACATCATGGGCTGCACGATAGAGGGTCCCTAGTTCGGGGAGAGCTTTAAAGGAGTTGCAGTGACAGCTCTCGGGGTCAATTTCCAGTACGAACTCCATTGTGACCATTTAAAATCATTCACCATCAACGAGTCAGATGCTGTTTGATTGGCCTGATTTAACCCTATGAATATTTTATACCCTTCCTTCAAGGAGTCCTGCTTTATGGGTTGTTTTTTATTCATTTTGGGAAGGATAGTTGCATGGACTCCAGGTCTGCATTCTGGGTAGAGCCCTCATGAATGGTTTTGTTTTCTTTTTCTTTGTAGGTAGAAATAACACTTCAAGATATCAATGACAACCCACCGGTGTTTCCAACAGACACTCTGGACCTCACTGTGGAAGAGAACATTGGAGATGGCTCTAAGATTATGCAGCTGACTGCCGTGGATGCTGATGAGGTAGCTCATGTCTTTAGAATCTGTAATAGCAGTGACTTACAGAATCTGAAGTGCATACTGGGAGCTCTAGTGTGCAGTGACTAAGGTTACAGATGCTGTGTTCTTTCCCAGACAGCATCTATTAGTTTGTTCTAACTGTGATATAAGAATGCAATATTCTCAGTCTGTAAAGTGTATGTTTCACAAACATGAAGACCCAAGTTCGAGCATCTTCACCTTCCTAAAACTGCTGGGTGTGGTGGTGCTGGCTTGTAAACCCAGCACTGGAGAAGCAGAGGCAGGAGGGTCTCTAGGGCAGGCTGTCTGGCCCATCTAGACTATTTGGTGGCCCCAGGTCTCAATGAGAGACTCTGTGGTGGGATTGCAGAGATGGCTCAGCAGTCAAAAGCACTGGCTGCTCTTGTAGAGGACTTGGATTCAGTTCCCAGCACTCACGTTGGGCGGTTCACAGCTGCCTGTAACTCCAGCTCCAGGGAATCTAACATACTCTTTGACCTGCATGGGCACTGCACCCATGTGCATGTATACACACACACACACACACACACACACACACACACACACACACACACACACACCAGAGAAAGAGAGACAGAGACAGAGACAGAGACAGAGAGAGACAGAGAGTGAGCAGGCAGACAGAGAGACGAAGAGACAGAATTAAAAATTTAAAGTTGGGTAACCCCTGAGAAATACCTAAGTTGACCCCTGATCTTCACATGCACTCACACACAATTGCACCCACGTAAGCCGGTACCTACCCTCACAACACAAATAACAGAAAAAAATGAGAATAGACAAGGCCAGTCAGAAGGATCTTTTCTGTTCAACAATTGACAACTCAGTTGTTTTTCCTTTGTGTTTTAGATTTCTTAGCCAAGTCAATTTTTTAAAAAATAAAGACATTGAAATTGGATTTTTATTCTTACCTTTTTGTCATTTCTATTTGCTTTCAAAGCACCAAGGATCTATTATTATTTCATTTGTAATTGGAAAAAACAAATAATTTAAAACTAACAATATTTAAGGTGGCCTTAAAAATCTTTATACTTTTAAAAATTATATATCTTATATTTATTTATGCCTATATTAATTAAAAAAATTGTAATATCAAAGGCTGTCATGCAGAAAAACTAATGAGTTTTTCAATTTATTATAATAAACAAATTTCATACCTATTGGCAGGTGTTAAATTTAGACACACAATAGCCATGCTACCAATGGCCTGGGAGGCTATAGAGTTAATTTACAGTTCCTCACATAAAAGCTCCTTGCTTGGTTTCTCCTTTCTTGTGAGTGAAAGGTTTAATTATTGCTCTGATATCAAGTGGAAAACCTTCCCAAACATCAGAACATCCTCCCATCATCCCTCAGCCAAAACCCTACCCAGAATTGTCTTTCCTCTTCAACACCAGGAATGTCTGCACATTTGATTTTTTTAAACTATGATTAAATTGTTTATAGATTTTTTTTAACATTGAATAAGTAGGTAGAACAAGAATGCATTTGGTGGTGCACACTTTTAATCTGGAGGCAGAGACAGGTGGATCTCTGTGAGTTAGAAGTCAGCATGGTCTACCTAGAGAATGCCAGCATCCAGGATTATGCACTGAGACCACTTTTCAAAAATACATAAATAAAAAGGTAAATAAGTGAACAAAAAAATAAATAACAGAGAGTCAGAAATATCATAGCCTAGTCATGATTAATTTCATAAAATTTAGTAAAAGGAAAGAGAATAAAACATAAGTTTTTAGATAACTGTAGTTTTCTTCTGGAAAACATTTGATGGTTTTTGTTAGTGTCTACTACTTTATTTTGTATAGAGAAATATTGATATTGATTCCCAGGTCAGTGGTCACTGACAGTTGTGAGAGTAAACACCTGTACTAATTGATTCTATGTAACATCTGATATAGTTTAGCAAATAGTTCACTTTCTTAAAGCTCGTCACTGATACAATATATTTAGCTGTATCCATTTATGAAATTTCATGAACTCCAATTTGAATATAACATCAACATGAATATCATGCTGTTGATGTAAGATAATCAGCACTGAATGGCTGTAATGGCCCTTGAGGAGGAGAGAAATATAACTCATTTTTTTGAAATGTTTTGTTCTAATCACTTCAGAAAAATGAAGCAATAGTTATGCTAATTTTAATAAATATTTTAGTGGTACGGATGTTGACTCTGTGGGATATTATGATTGATATGGGATTACTCAGCCCAAATTATGGTGGATTGCAAATAAATTGTGTATGAAAATTTGATTGTTTTCATCAGTATATGACTCTCCTAAGAACTGTCCCCTGGGGACTATCAGATCCATTGTTAACTATTATCTTGAGATGATTATCCTTACACTTTCCTTTCTAGAGCACATGTTATTGACACGAGTGTCATGTTATATGCATAGTATGCTTCTCTTGGGGCTTTGCTGTGCCTGAGAGTGAAGAGTGTATGTAGTTCATGCCCAGCTGCCTTCAAACTCATCTTTAAGATGTAGTCATAGTGACATTTGAAGAGGAGTGGGAGATTCTTTATGTCTCTAGGTATTTACACCCAAATTGGTTTTCATGCACCTTGTTTTATTTTTGTTGAGAGGTGGTTTTTAGATTTAACACTTAAGTAAGTATGCAGGTACAGTCATGTAGACACCTCATATTACAAAGCCATGGGATGTAAAGACATGGAGTGAAGCGGCTTGTTCAGGGTCAGGCAGGGTGGAGGTATAGGAGGGTAAAGCAGGAATAAATAGCCTGAGGGGCACTTGTCAGCTGGTCAAGGCAGTAGAGGAAAACCTTGGGGAGAAGACTGGGGTGCCCCAGACTCTAAGGGCTGTGTGGGAGGTTGTAGAAAAGCATGGTGTCAGGGAGATTGAATCAGCAAACTCACCAGAAATCTGAAGTCTGCATTAGGACTGTTCTTTTCTGGTTTTGTTTTTCAAGACAGGGTTTCTCTGTGTACCAGTCCTGGCTGTCCTGAAAGTCACTCTGTAGACCAGGCTGGCCTCGAACTTACTGTTCTTTGTTTGAAAAAGATGGAGCTCATTGAGATTCTCTCCTCCTTCAATACATCCTTTTCTTAATAAGGGGAGATTCCCACAGCACCAGGATATTTTAGCTCTTGTGGGGAGCTGGCATTTCTTGAACTGTATAGAGCAGGATAGACTCACAAGCTCCCTATAGGACCCAGAGATTTATCTTCTCCTCTGAGTTCTTTGTGGTAGGTTAATGTCAGTTGTTTTTGATAACCCCTAAGTCTATGGGCTTTGCTTTCTCAGCACCTCACCTCTTGGTTGGACTGGAAACAGCTCATGGGAATATTTCCTGTCCATTGAAGCCCGGGCTGCACTTTGCTTTGTCAGAACAGTGTTGAAATGCAAGATGCCTCTTCTACTCTGTAGTGACACAGGAGGTTGCTGTGCTATCGACTGAGGAGAAATGGGCATCTTCAAGGCACTGAGCATGTAGATGTTGCTGGAAATTTCAATCATCTTATTGGTTTATAATCTATACACTTCTCTTTAATTAATATATCTGTTATATATTATGAAATATTCATGTATAATATATATAAATAGATATATATTATATGTTATATGTATAATATTATATATATATATAATATATTACATATAGTAAGACAATATGTATGATATGGATATATTCATATTTTAGAGAAACCACAGGTCACTGAGTAAAGTGATCCGTGTCAGAAGGCCACATTCTTCAGTTACCAAGTCTGCATGCTAAGAACAGCTCAGACCATTCAAAAGTTCAGTCTTTGAAAACAACACCTCAGGTTGGAAAAGCCAACTGCATGCTGTTGTCATTTACCCTGAAATCCTCCCGTGGGGCTCTGCCTCTGGCTGCACAGGGGTAGTGCTTTAATGGTGTGTCCCCACTTGACAGGACTGAGATGTTAAACAAACAGACTTTACAAAACCCCCACTCTAACCACTAGACATTTCAGCTGTTCATGAGTAAATAGCTCCAGCTGATTCTGAAGGGGAACAGATTGCTGTATGGACATGGTCTTCGCTTCCTTTCAGGAGACCGATTACCATTTGAAGAACATTGTTTATTATCCTGAGTCATTTTGTAGATGGGGCTTTTCTAAGTATGGAATCATTTGAATAATGGTTTCAAAATGTTCCTGTTTCTTCAAATTCTCTTAGCTTACTAGTCTATCATTTGATGGTTCAGAATGGAGCGTAGCTGTTAACTGTGGCCACGGCTCCACTAGAGTGGTGGAATTCTTCGTGGCATGGAACAGTCCAGAATGTGGGTAGATCAGCAGCAGAAAATGCTTTTTGGATGTTTTTGTTCATCCATAAAACTACAGTGAATATGTTAGATACAGGTGAATCCACAAAAAGAACGTGTCAAACTCAGCCCTTCTCTTATTAAGTTATGGGAGATTTGGAGGCACTTTCTTTATTAAATTTAAGATTGGCTTTGGAAACACATTGTAAAAAAGCCTATAAAGGCCACTGAACATAAGTTTTGAATGAGAGTGTTTTTGCCTCATGCTGTCAAAGATGATCTTTTCACATGCACGGAAAGCAGAAACACACACAGTAAAACATCAAAACCTCTAACATAAAAGCTGTCCAGGAGCTTGGGATCTGTAATCCAGTCAGTCCACTTTTGATCTCCACCCGACACCATTTCCTTCCTAGTATTGCTTGTGAGAGTTCTTTGAATATCTTAATGAATCAATTTCTGGATAGTAACAAATAAGAAAAAGCAAATTCCTTACAGGATCTGTGTTTAAACCAAAACAGGTTTATAAAACCAAGAACTCCAGCAATACTTACTACCTTGGGGTTCCAGTCAGTGGTTATAACAGGGCATCAGACCTACTTTCTGTAGGAGAACAGGGACTCTTCTCTCCAGTTGTAGATGGCCACATCATCAAATACTTCCCTTAGAAAATGAAGGATATGGTCAACTGGCATTTTCCTACATCCTCTATCAAGGATCACTCTAACTGTGAAAACGGGTATTATCCAATTTAATCTTTGAAACAGCACTGTTTGGCAGGTAGTCACGTGATTCCAATTATGCCTACAAGGATGGCTAGGCAGAGAGGGGACAGTGTGTGGCCCAATGCAACACAGAAGTGCTAGAGCAGGATTCAGCCTGTGACAAGGAGCTCCGGGGATGACACCCCAGCCTGCACAGTGTACACTTGGCACTTCCATCACAAGGCATACAGCTAAGCTTTTACAACTCCAATTGCTTCTTAGTTTCCAAGGACAGCAGTGTATTTATGAGGCACACACTGCTGTGAAGCCAGTGCCTCCACTAACAAATTGGCATGGTCTTTAACTTTGCACAGTCTCCTTGCATTCGAGCTTTGCTAGGATAGCCTCCTCTCAGGCCTCTGCATCGACCTTAGGCAGCCCTCCACCTGACCCTTCTCTCTGGCCCCTCTTCACCTTTTATCCCTCATGGCTCATGACACCCTGTCTGTTCTTGAACAGCCAATGCTTAGTCTTGGCCCTGCTCTCTCACCTCCTAATGTGATCTTCTTAGATGCCATGTCATTTTCAATCTCTGATTGCCAGATTGCTGTTTCTGTGGAGCTATTCTTGGTCACCACATCACTTCACCCAGTTATTGGGTAAAGGAGCAGCAATGTCTCTGGCTACCATTCTACTCGGTGTCTTCTCAGCACTTCCCCACTTTAGGCCATCTCCTTGTATCTACAGTGTACCTATGTCTGTATCCCCAGCTCTCTCTGTCTCTCTGCCTGTCCATCAACACATGCTTCCAGTTGAAACAGAATCAGATTTCAGGGAAATGGAATTCAAGCCAATCTGTGCTACATTTGAAATTCTCCAATATATATCCTAACGTTTTATCAAGACCATTTATTTATTCCAAGCTCTTTATTTGCCTTAATCACTCTTTCTCTGTGAATACTTGCTTACACTCAAGACATTTCCTGCACTCTATGATACTTAATGCCATTTTCCTCTTTGCATTGTATCTTCCTGAAAGCAACCCAGAAGGGCCCCTCTCTCTGTAGCTGAAGTTTTCTCCAGTCCTGCCTGGTCCACAGTCAGGACAAATCTCTCTCACCCGCCAGTCCCACAGCCACTTTGACCCAACTGAGTAAACACATAGAGATTTATATTGTTTAAACCATTTGGCCTAATGGCTCAGGCTTCTAGCGATTCAGTTCTTACTTCTTAAATTAATCCATTTCTATAAATCTATACCTTGATACGTGGCTTGTGGCTTACTGGCATCTTCACATGCTGCTTGTCATGGCAGCAGCTGTCAGTGTCTCCTCCCACCTTCCTGTTCTCTCAATTCTCCTCTCTGTTAGTCCCGCCTATACTTCCTGCCTGGCCACTGGCCAATCAGTGTTTTATTTATTGACCAATCAGAGCAATTTGAAGTACAGACCATCCCACAGCATCTCTCTTCCTTGCCTTTCTATTCTCCAAAGCCCCTCCATTTAGCACTTGGCCTTTTATTGTCATTACAGCACAGCACTGGGGAGGGACATGAACTGAGTCTGGCTGATGGAGCTTACGAACCCAAACTGATGCATTCAGTGGAGCTGGTGTATGACAGCTAGATCTCCACCCAGTGTCTTCCTCTCTAAGAATGGGAGGAACCGGCAGTCCTCACTACCTTCCCAGCCCCAGATATAGCACTGTACTTCAGTTCCTTGACTATTTCAGATGGCTCATGTAACTGATGTCATGTGACCTCCATCCTCTGTGAGTGACATCTTCAAGCTCTTATGAGTGAAAGGATTTTCTTTCCAGAACTAATAACCCTGCACATGTAGACCACACCCCTTTTCACGTCATCCACTGAGGGACTGGTTCATCTCCCAACCTTAGCTGTGTTGTGATGAAAATGAAATTGTCAATCTCTTTCTGAAATACTAATTTCAGTTCCTTTGTATAAATACTAGGAGTAGAAATGATGAATCCATTTTCAGGCTGTGTGTGTGTGTGTGTGTGTGTGTGTGTGTGTGTGTGTGTGTGTAGATCTTTTCTATTGTTTCTATTGCATTCTTCCTGACAGACAGTGAACTTCTTATTTCTCCAATTTCTTTCTTTCTTTTTCTTTTTCTTTTCTTTTTTTTTTTTTTTTTCTTTTTTCTTCTCTTTTTTTTTTTCTTGGTTTTTCGAGACAGGGTTTCTCTGTGTAGCTTTGTGCCTTTCCTGGAACTCACTCTGTAGACCAGGCTGGCCTCAAACTCACAGAGATCTGTCTGTCTCTGCCTCCCGAGTGCTGGGATTAAAGGCATGTGCCACCACTGCCTGGCTTATTTCCCCAATGTCACTGGTTGTCTCTTATGGTGCTCCGATGTAACTGCCCTGTTTGGTCTGAGTTGGCACATCTGTGAAGTTTTGTTTGAATCTCCATGGCAGTTAGTGACATTGTACAATTTTTACACACCTGCTGCTGTCCCCTATTTCTTTGGTGAGATGGCTACATGAATCCTTAGTCATTTGTTTTATTAAAACAAATATTTTGCAGTCTGTGGGTATTTCAGGAATGAACCTTCTGTCACATGTACAGTTTGCTAACATCTGCTCTTCTCACAACTGTCCATCCCTTCACAGGGTAGAAGTCCTTCACCTTGATGCCACCTCCCTTACCGCTTCTATTGCTCTCACAACCGTCCATCCCTTCACAGGGTAGAAGTCCTTCACTTTGATGCCACCTCCCTTACCTCTCCATGGTTTTGTCACCTGCATTTTCAGCATCGTGACAGTGACAGAATCACCAGGACCAATGCCATCAGGAAGAGAGACCTCTGCATCTGGTCTCAGAGACTTAGAGTCTCAGCTCTTATGTTGAGGAGTTCACCTGATATGTGTTGACTTTTGAGCCCTGCTTTTTTTTTGCCACATAAATAATCAGATTTCCCCACACCGTTTGCTGAATTGCTTATTCTTTCTAATTGTATAGAGTTGATCATCCCCATGGATTTATTTCTGAGTTTTCTGCTCTGCTCTGTTATGACTATGTCTAGGAATAGTGTTATTACTGTAGATTTGAAATATACTATGCAGTCAAGAGGAGTAATGTCTCCAGCTTTCTTCTTCAACACTAATTTGTTTCATTTAGGTCCTTTGTGTTTCTACATGAATTTTAAAGTTGTGTTCTCTTCTATTTAATGCTCATTTTTATTTATGTGTAAGTATATACGCACTACATGCATGCAGGAGCTTATGGAAACCAGAAGAGGGCATCAGTTCTCCTGGAACTACTGGTGTGACAGGCATTTGTGAGACTCCATGTGGGTTCTGGGAATGGAAGCTAGGTCCTCTGCAAGAGCAGTTATCTCTCTTAACTGCTGAGCCATCTCTCCAATCCTCTGTGTTATTTTCTATTTCTACAAAAAGTGCCATGAGGGTTTTGAAAGAGCCTATGTAGACCTTGTAGATTGCTATGGTATATATGAACCTGGTAGCTGTATTAGGTTATCCGGTGCACAATATCAGATGAACTTTTGGTCTTTTATTTCATTGATGATTTAAAATTTTTAGGGCACAAATCCTCCCCTCCTTAGTTAAATTTCTCTTCCCCACCTTTTGAAATTGTACACTGTTACATGCAGTTGAAGCCCCAAGGTCTTCCTTTGTCAAGTTCATGCTCATCGAAAACATCAAGAAACGATGCTCTTGACTCCAGCAGTTCACATGCCTGGTCTGTTTCCTCAGGGTGCAAATGCTCTGGTCACATATGCTCTCATTAGTGGAGCTGATGACAGCTTCCGAATTGACCCCGAATCTGGAGATCTCATAGCCACCAAGAGGCTGGACAGAGAGCACAGGTCCAAGTATTCATTGCTGGTTCGAGCAGATGATGGCCTTCAGTCCTCCGACATGAGGATAAACATCACCATCAAGGATGTGAATGACCACACCCCCAAGTTCTCCAGGCCTGTGTACTCTTTTGACATCCCAGAAGATACAACCCCTGGTAAGTGACATGCCCTGAGAGGCGTTTTGCAGGAACCACTCTTCTGGTTGTTTTAAGCAATAAATTGTATTTAACACATGTTTACTTCCAGCTGTGAAAATATATACTTCACATTTTGTGATCTTTTGCATAACATCTTGTGTGTAATTCCCAAGATAATGACTAATAAGTTAGAGCAGATGAGGTGAGGTAAGTTTGTGATTAATAACTACAGACACTTCTGTTTCTGAATGTACCTGTGCCTCAGGTCATCAGCTTCCACAACAGCCAGCTCCATTCTCTTTTTATACTTTTAAAATGGATAAAACCAAAATGAGTGTGTTAAAGACTGTAGTTAGAGGTTCTAGGCCTCATTAGTTGTGTGACCAGGCTACTTAACTCATTTCTCAAGCATCCTTTTCTTCTGTAATATGGAGACAATAATTATTAGAATCCACAAAGTGTTAATTTAGAAGATCAATGTGAAGCTGGGTGTGGTGCCCTACGCCTGTAATCCTAACACTCAGGAGGTGTGCAGGGAGACAGCTGGGAATTAGATGCCAGCCTTGACTACAATGTGTTGCTGTCTTCAAAAATCAAAATTCATCCAGGCATGGTGGCACATGCCTTTAACCCCAGCACTTGGGAGGCAGAGGCAGAGGCAGAGGCAGAGGCAGAGGCAGAGGCAGAGGCAGAGGCAGAGGCAGAGGCAGGAGTCACTCTCTGCATGTGAGGCTAGCCTGGTCTACAGAGAGAGAGAGAGTTCCAGGACAGTGGGGGGGCTACACAGAAAATTGGATAGAAGTGACTCCCTGGTAATCCCTCTCGTTGACAGTTCCCCCTTCATTTTCTAAGTTGATATGGCCAGTCCTTAATTTCTTAGCACATTTTTTTTCTATATTAATTACTGTAGTGACCACTGGTATCATAGGCTGCCAGCTCTAGGCCGCATACATGATATTGTTTGGAATCCCAGTTCCACACATTAGCTATGGGCTCCAATGATTATACATTGACTTATGGATAAGTGTATTGCTTGGGAGCACTGGGTGGAAACAGTGTCAGAAGTAAGATTACTTCTCTGATAACCATTGCACTATAGCCTGAGCTTCATGGGGTGCTTGCCATGGTCCTTGGATTGTGGTTTAAGGGGATGGGTGTGTCAGTCTATAATTCAGCAGAATACCAAGCTCCCTGTTTTACAAAAGCCATCTATTTAAAATCCTTGCCTATAAAAACACTTTCTTGGTCAGTCTATACTTTTAGACATACCTCAATTCCCCTTGTTCTATTAACTCTAGGCCTGGTTTGTCATTCTGGCAGGTTCTCTGGTGGCAGCTCTTTTAGCCACAGATGACGACTCAGGTGTGAATGGAGAAATCACATATGTGGTGGATGAAGACGATGGGGATGGTGTATTTTTCCTGAACCCAGTTACCGGTGTCTTCAACTTGACTCGAGCCCTGGATTATGAAACGCAGCAATATTACATACTTACAGTCCGTGCTGAGGATGGTGGGGGACAGTTCAGCACCATCCGAGCCTACTTCAACATCCTTGATGTTAACGACAATCCACCTGTCTTCAGCTTGAGCTCCTATAGCACATCCTTAATGGAAAATCTGCCTCTTGGATCCACTGTCCTGGTGTTTAACGTCACTGACGCAGATGACGGTATGTCATTTCTGTGGTGTCCTTAAAAATTCCACTCACTAAAATAGAGTGTATATTTTAATGACTCCAATGTTATTATCTTATTAACTGTTTTATTTATTCATATTTATTTATGAATGATATTCTATAACTATGTATCTAAAGGTGGGAATTTGAGTTTTGATTTAACTGTAGAGTATTTTTAAAAAATCAAGCAATTTATAGCATTTTTCATAACAATCATACTATTGATTGTAAGTTAACATCTTTAACAAAATTTATCTTTAGTTTTGCTTCAGAATGTTTTAGAAGCATTGTAGTTCAGTAATGTGGTGGTCAAAGATTCATTCTGAGTTTGTGTTAGATAAAAAAATCTCTGTGTGTATATTGCTCAAAATTTTAAATTTGATTTTTATATTTATTGATCTTCTTTGTGTGTGTCTGGGTATGTGGATGCATGTGCCATGGTGTGTGTGTATGTATGTCAAAGGGCAACTTGTAGAAGAAGTTTTCTCCTTCTACTATGTGGGTCCTGGGTGCAGACTCAGGTCATCAGTTTTTATAGGAAGCAGCTTACTCTGCTCGGCCATTTGACTGGCCTGTATGTTACTTAGACTTTGAAAAAGTAAAAATACAAAGCAAAAGAGAAAAAAAAGTCTTAAAGAAAATATTTTATAGTGAATAACTAAATTATGTATTATTAGATTAAAAGTCTAATAATATTTTGGCAAGCATTTGTGTTTTCATTGACTGGAAAGGATTGTTTAGTTTATAGTATATAATAAATTTAAGGATTTTAAAAGAAATTATTTTATTTTAATTTGTGTGTGTGTGTGTATGTGTGTGTGTGTGTCTGTGTCTACATGTGGATGTTGCATGTGTGTGCAAGTGTCTCTGGAGACTGGAGGCATTGGATCCCACAGACAATTGTGAGCTGCCTGAGATGGGTGCTAGGATCTGGATT
The DNA here is from genome assembly GCF_004664715.2 of Peromyscus leucopus. Taxonomy (NCBI): domain Eukaryota; kingdom Metazoa; phylum Chordata; class Mammalia; order Rodentia; family Cricetidae; genus Peromyscus; species Peromyscus leucopus. The sequence continues at coordinate 20,049,180 of NC_051068.1, forward strand.
CAAGTCCTTTGCAAAGCTTACATCACTTTTATTTATTCTAACCATTCCAGAACATGAATATGGAGCATTTGCCATGTCCTGCACACATTCTTGAGTTAATTTTTCTTGTGGATATGTCCACATATGCATGTGTTTGTGTGGTAACATGTCTTTTTGTATTCACAAGCATGGAAGACAGAGCTTAGCCTCTGGTGTCATTATGCAGACACTGTGCACCTTGTTTTGTGAAACAGAATCTCTCACTGGCTTGAAACTTGGCTTGTCTGTCTGGCCATGGATTCTGGGATTTCAAATGTCTCTGGGTCCCCAGCATGTGAATGACAAGTGTGTACTACCAGGCCTGGCATTTTTATGTTAGTTCTGGGGATCAAACACAGTCTACATGCTTGCAAGGCAAGCGGTTTACTGCTGGAGTCATAACCGCAGTCCTGGGGTCAGCTTTCTATGCTGAACATTTTTCTGCCTGGTGCCTACGTGGACTGGGGTCTGTTGAAGCCCCAGATATCCTCTGGAACAAATTTCTTTTACCCTCAAAATTAAATATAAAGGAATGCGAACAAGATTAAAAGGCACCAGTGTATGAATTTTTCAAAAAAGTTTCTGGATCGATTCCTGCATGTGCAGCCACAAATCTTTTTCTCTCTTTCTTTTTAAGGGTGTTTCCCCATTTAATTGTGCTGGTTAAAACTGTGAAAGTTTCAAGCCGCTTTTAGCCATTGTTCAGGCTGAATACTTTTATCAGAGTCATTTCCTGAACCTTGACTTAAAATAGAGGACAAAGTTCCCATTCCTTCTGGATTTGGAGGATAAAGATAAGAGTGACTTTGTTTGTAAGCACACCGGCACAGTTACAGTGAACACTTCCCGTGTGTCTACAAATGGGACACTCAGTTTAACAGGTTCAACTTGGCCTCTGTTCAGAAAGTTCCCGATCAGGAACAGTGCTGTCTTCTACAGAGATGAATGTTCTAGGAGAGGGACTTTGACCTTTTTTGTTGTCTGTGTATGTATTCAGAGTTCAAACTTTAACACTTTGGATTACAGAATCTTATCAATAAGGCAAATCTTACATTGATGTCAATGCACAAGTCACAGCTTTATTAATACCAATGTGTCTATGAATATAGTTAGCAAGTATTATGTCTAACAATAGCTTAACAATCATGACACTATGCAGGTTACTGCTGTTGTATCGTTCTGGAAACCATGCCCACTTCAGGCATCCTGGCTGTTACAGGATATTTGAATAGTAACATGCTGTCACTTTTTCTGAATGACTGTGTCCATTTATCTTTGGTGCACAATTGAACGAATGCCCATTCCATAGTCCAGGTCCCTGATGATCTTGTTAAAAGCATTTCCTGAAGATGAGTGGTAGCCTGTCAGTACTGTGCATCTTTGTCAGGCCACAGGCAAGCAAATATTAGCCCTTCACATACATAGGACAAAACCTATATAATGTGGCTAAATGTGTACATTCATGATCCAGCTAATTTTATCATTTCAGAATGTTTTGCATTACTTATATTTTATGTATTTATACAATGTTCTACAGTTCGTGGGAATAAACCATATAGCAAATGCCAAATGTCATATGTTCACAATCAAACACGCACACACACTTATCCATATCTATGCACATCTCCCCAAACACAGACACATGTACACACCTTTAGCAGCTGCACAACACTCACCCCAACCAATCCCAAGAATATTCATGGAACCACATGACTTCCAGCAAGTTGAACTTGAGTGGCTGGAAAAACAGCCCATATTCAGTGTAGTGATCTGCTGGATTGTAAAAGTCCCTAAATAAAAATGTTAACGTATTACTCAAAATTAAGTATGTGTTTATCATCTTACTGTTCAGACACTTGGTGCAAAGAGCAGGGGAATGATGAGATCTTTGATGTTTTCCAGACAGGGCCAGTGTTGGGAGGTTCTGAGTCCCTCTGGGGCCATGTGCATTTCCTAGGTGTAGACTTCAAGGCCAAGGTTGTTGTATTTTAAAAATGGTGGGAAGGAGTCACACCATACAGCAGGGCCCCCATGAGAGGTTTATTGGGGGGAGGGGAGCGAAGAGCAGAGAAGGGGTCAGAGACTGGTCCCTGGGGATGAGAGTGAAGGAAGAGAAAGAGATGGGAGGTGGGCAAGGCCCACCTTTTATAAGGGAAAGCAGTGAATGCACACTGGGGTGCTCTTAGTGGCTGCAGCTGAGAAGTATCCTATTAGGACCCAAAGGGCAGGCCAGTACAGATGCCTCAATGCTAACAAAGGTTACCTGACGAATTAGACTCTTCGAAGGGAAACATCCCTTCTTAAAGTGCAGCTCTCTATTTTCCACTATCCAGTTCTGATTCCAGTTCTGAGATAAGACCTATTTCTCACCTTACACTATTTAGTGTAATAACAGTTACTTTTTGTTTCAAAGACCATAGTTATATGTGGTTCATTTTAAATGGCACTCCTTGATTTATTTGCGATTATAAAGTAAATATAAATGTTTTTATTCTCAGTGATAGTTAAAGGTTCACATTTATTAGTTCCACAGCTGATCCTTCCTGTCATCCTTTCTCTTAATGAAAGGGGCCTTTCTGCTCTCTGTGGGGCCATGAGCCTGTAGCTTGCTCTCTTCCTTCCCCACAGTTTAACACTTACTTGAATGAACACCCATGAGGAACAAGGATTCTCAGATCTTTGCTGTAGTGGCTACCAGTCCGACTGAGTTGTGCGTCTCCAATAGGTCACCACTGAAGTTGTGTAGAATGCTATTATTGTTTCTAATTTCCATTGATCTTGACTGTGAACCATTTTGTATGTCTACACAGAACTAAGTTTTTCATGGAAGTTCTTTGGTATTGCTTTAACTTCTGTGTTTTGGTGACCGTGGATCTCAAGAAGAACAAGGATTCTACATTTGCTTCTGACCTTTGTGTTAGGAGACTCAGAAAATGTACTTATAAAACTACACTTTATGTAAAAAGCACCCCTGACATATTCAATCACACTTTATAGCAGAGTAGGTGGAACCTTTCTCAACCTGGGAAGATGTAAGACACGGTGAAGCATTCAGCTGACCTTGTCTGCTCTGGATTTCCCATCCTTCCTTCCCTGGATTGATATGTGGCCCCTGAACTGTTTGTATTTTTTCCTGGTGTTCAGGCTCCTAAGCTTATAACCTCTGCTCCATTCATCTGGGAAGAGTCTGCTGTAAACTGCACAGATGAATGACCACATGACATAGTCTATGTCTCCAGAGATCTGTGCATCAAACTCACACAAGAAATTCTAGATCAGTCCCTCTATGCCCAGATTTGCCTTCTAAATGTGTTTCCTTATTTTTGGCATGTGAGGAAAGATGCTAGAGAGAGATCTTCAGGTCATAGAGACAGAGTAACAGGACCACATTGGAGGAGGAAATTCCATGACTTGGGTAATCTGCCTGAAAGGGAACACAAGATTGAAAAGAAGTGAAAAGCAAATGTACTCAAGTGTTGGCAGATCGCTGAGGAATAGCATTCACAACAAGTTAGTAAACTCTTCTGGGAGGCTCTTGGCAAAGAGCAGACATTGTTCCTGGTAGGTAGGACTCAGTATGTTAAACAGTTGAATTTCCTTCAGATGAGATGGGAGAGCCCAGGTGGCATTGTGAGCTAGCTGGGACAATACTACTCTGAGGCAGAAAATCCAGCCTGTCTTGGTTTTTGTTGCTTATGTAGAACCTACCCTTCAATAACTTATTGAAACATGATGGCAGATATGCTCTCCTTAGTATCTTTGCAATAATTATTTCTGCAACTTTTAAAAGTGAGTATATAATTTTTAAGTTAAAAAGTTATATATATATATATATATATATATATATATATATATATATATATATATATATATAATCTAAGCATTTGCCAAGGACAGCATGAACCTTTCTGCCTGAAGACTTTCATGTATAACTTTATTGCTAACAGTTCCTTTAAGGGATACTTTTTCAAACGTTTGAATGTACATAAACCTTGAGAGCAGCTATTTCCTTAAAGGATGTTGCATGGCCAGATGCTTAATAGGAATTAAAAAGTATTTATTAGTTCTGACAAGAAATGTAAAAGGAGACTTTAAGCATCCATGACTAATGTCCAACATCAGAACATTTTATTACCCTTCTCTGAAAACTGGTGTCAGCCCCAATAAATTACTGAAGTTATAAATGTTTGGCTAATAATATAGAGAGTGACATTTGTAGTGTTGGGCCCCAGGGAGTTATGTGATAGAAACCAAGAAAAGTTTAGAAAAATATCTGCTCTCTGGAATGTTTTCTTCCTCTTCACTTTGGTAATTTAACATTTCAACATTGCTCTAAGTAACACACCCCGTATAGATCATTTGTACACCAGATTGTAAATGCCTTTCCGATCAAAAGCTCAGTGGAATAGTCATGTGTGCAGCAGTATTTACTCAGGGTATTTAGCTATAGGTAAATCATTCACAATCACTTTGAGTGATTCATGTGGAATCACTCTGGAAGTCGTTACAGTAGGTAATGCGTCAGAAAGGCTCTAGTACGTGTCAGATCATTTGGTGTGGTTTGGACTACAACCATCACCTGTTTAATAAGCTTAACTTTTCCTCTATCACTTCTAGGTGTCAACTCTGATCTGTCCTACAGCATCGCTTCAGGTGACAGCCTTGGGCAGTTTGCAGTGGATAAGCACGGGGTCCTCAAAACCCTCAGGACTTTGGACCGTGAAAGCCAGTCCTTCTACAACCTGGTCATTCAGGTCCATGACTCACCCCAGCCTCCTGCCTCCAGGTTCACAAGCACAGCCCAAGTCTCCATCATCTTGTTAGATGTCAATGATAATCCACCCATCTTTCTTTCCCCCAAGTTGACGTACGTTCCAGAAAACACACCTATTGATACTGTTGTCTTCAAGGCTCAAGCAACAGACCCAGACAGTGGCCCCAACAGCTACATTGAATACACTCTACTGAACCCTTCGGCAAACAAGTTCAGCATTGGGACCATCGACGGTGAGGTGCATCTCACTGGAGAGCTGGACAGAGAGGAAGTTTCCAATTACAGCCTGACAGTGGTGGCCACAGACAAAGGACAACCACCCCTGTCCTCCTCTACAGAGGTTGTGGTAATGGTCCTGGACATCAATGATAACAACCCAGTTTTTGCTCAGGCTGTGTACAGAGTGCAGATTAAGGAGAACACCCTCACCGGCACAGATATAATCCAAGTGTCAGCAACAGACAGTGACGAAGGCACCAATGGGCAGGTTCGCTATGGCATCCTGGGTGGGAACGCACAGCAGGAGTTCAGGATGGACTCCGTGACGGGCACCATCACAGTGGCTAAGTCTTTGGATCGGGAGACAACCCCTGCTTACACGCTAACTGTTCAGGCTTCAGATCGGGGCAGCAGCCCCAGAACGGATGTTTGCACTGTCACCATTACTTTACTTGACATGAATGATTTCATCCCTGTATTTGAGCTGTCTCCATATTCTGTGAATGTCCCTGAAAATTTAGGGACCCTGCCCAGAACCATTCTTCAGGTCAGTATGTTTAAACACACGGGGCTTATCCTGCCCTAAGACATAAACCAAAAGACTTCTTGAACTATGTTCAAGACCTCTTCCTCAGTCTCAGGGGGAGATAGATGCAGATATAGAAAACCTTGAAAATCAATGCTTACTAACATTGTCCCCAAGATTTAGTAATTTCCTTTGTGTATACTCATTTTACACCCATTTGTTCGTATGAGGAGGATTTTTCAATTTTGTTTTAGGATAAGAATAATATTCATACATAAGATGATATCAAAATTTGGAAAAGTTCATTAAAAATATTGTTCTACCTTCCTTGTTTACGAAAAAGAAAAACTATACTGTACATTTATGGGAACCCTCCCTCGAACCCTATGTGTTGGCTTTATGCAAATATGTGCACATAATACGTTACTATTATTTACTACTTTAATTACAAATCTTTCAACTTAATTTTACTTTATGTGTGCAAGTGTTTAGCCCTCAGGCATGCATGTGTGTGTGTGTTACGTGTGTGCCACATGTATGCCTAGTGCTCAAGGAGGCCAAAAGAAAGCATCAGATTCCCTAGAACTGGAGTTACTGATGGTTATGAGCCACCACGTGGGTGCTGGGAACTGAACCCGGGTCCTTTGAAGAGCAGCAAAAGCTCTCGGCTGCTGAGCGGTCTCTCCAGCCCTCAATTTAGAAATTTGAACTACAGCCTTGTAGCACTGTCTCGCTCCCCACCCCCTTCCTGTTGTCTTGTGATGACTCATTTGTCTCACGTTAGGTGCCATATTATAACCATGTGACTATTCGCCCCTGTAGGTGGTGGCAAGAGATGATGATCAAGCACCGAATAGCCAGCTCTCCTATGTTTTGCTTGGTGGAAACGAAGACAATGCTTTTGCCCTCACAGCCAGTGGGGAGCTTCGGGTGACCCAGAGTCTGGACCGAGAAGCAAGGGATCACTTCGTCCTGGTTGTCACAGCTGCTGATGCAGGTGCGTCCTGACTAGTTTGCTCCATTGTGAGTCAGATCCTCAGGAGCATGAATGTAGTTTAATTTGTAACTGTATAAATATCACATTTATTGAAATTTACTAATGCTTGGAATAGATCCTAAATACATTGAGTATAACTAATGAGATTTCAGTGTAAAATGGCAAGAGATTTCCCATATCACCACTGAGGGGAAGCTTCTGTGCAGGAAAATTTCCTTGCCCTGAAAGCTACCTGAGCACCTATGGGTGTGGCCTTCTACTCCTACACACTGAGTAAGGAGGAAGTTGAAGCATCTAGATAGTTCCAGAAGATTCTGGAGATGAAAAAGGTCCAGATTTCTATTTCGCTCTTATAGTTTTCTAAACGTCGTCATTCTTAAGTGTATTTGCTGATCCCTGGAGTGTCCATGATAGTCTGCCTTGATAAACTCCCACAGAAATACACTTAATAAAAAAACAGTATTCTCTAGCCTTCAGTTTTTTAAAATAGCAATGACATAAATTGTTTGGCATGTAGCAACAGAATGCCCGAGTTCTAGAGATGGTATTGTCTACACTGCCTTGTTTTGCTTGGTAGACTGTTCACACACAGAGAACACTCCAAATTAAAACGGAAACAACTAAACTTTCTAAAGAATCTGATTGACGGAGTTAGAATTGCTTAAGTATTTGTTGAGCAAATGTCTGACTAAACGTTTGAGTTTTCCAAAGATAATGAATTAATTATGGGATGATTGCCTTGTATAATTTTTTTTTCCTTAGAATGACTGCCTTATATCCAATGTTTTAATTTTGTTGATTAATTTAAGAAAAACTATTGGTTGAAATGTTCAAGGCAGGTTTGTTGTGACCTCAGATAACTGAAATGATATATGTATATAGCCACACGTGCATATATTAGCATATGAAGGTATATATATGTTTTCCAGGTGCTATAGATACACAAGTATGATTATGGAATATTGAAAGATTTTGAATGGGCTCTTTTACTGTGAAATTTTTTATATTAATACGGCATGCTGAAATTCTTGTTGAATATGCTCAGTTCCATGCAGTCAGCAAACTGTTTAAAAGCCTCCCTCAAAAACCAGTAGAGGACTTTGGGATTACAGTTAATGACATACTCCAAGAATAGTGCTACTCATTTTTAATTGAATGCTACCTTCCCTTTTCTTGCTCCAGCCTTCACTTCCAACCTCTTGGGGAAAAAAAAGTATTATCCCTTCTATTTTTGGTGTGTATGAATTACCTTGTTACATTGTATCAAAGCTTTAAAACCCCAGGGAGTGTCAGCCACATACTTAATCCAAATTAATCTGAGACCTGTTTGTCACATCCCTGTTCCGCATCCTTTACAGCCCTCAGACTCTTAGGTGTGAGCATCCTCCCATAAAACCAATGGAAACTGGCTGTGCAAATCAGCCAAGGTCCCTGGGGAAGATGGACTGAACTCGGTGGGAACTGCTAGGGAGATGGATTTTAGAACCATGGTTTTAACTGCTAAGATAAGCCAGCCCCAGTTGTCTTCACTTGTTAGAGCTGGAAGCATGTGGCCACCCTCAGATACTCACAAATACAAATACAGTTTGTGGAAACAAAGTGGCAGGGAGCAGAAACTAGAGGGAGGAACTTAGCCCCTCAAGGCACCTGTCTTCATAAAATTTGCTGTTCTGGGAGGGAGTCCAGTGGTGGTGGACATTCTGGCTGGCATGTGGGAGGGAAATAGGATTTGGAAGTGCAGTTTGGGGTTATCTGTGACAGGCAGGGCACAGCACACAGAGGGCCCTAGCCGGGGAGTCTGACTTTGAAGTATTCCAAAACAAGAGGCATGGCAGAAAAAGACCTTCCCACATAGGCCATAATGCCCTTCCCTCTAAGGACTCCCAAGGATTAGAGAAATCAACGGGCTTGGCAGCAATTGAGGGGATAATGGGTAGGTAAAAGGGATATTGTTTCTTTTTATAGCTACTTGTGACAATAAGTGAAAAGTTTTATAGAGGTTAGCCTTTTCTGCACAGAATTTTTGTTACCATCTCTATTATCCACAATCAAGTTTAGAGCATTTAATCCTTGCTGAGTAACACATAGCCAGTGAATGACCGTGTCAGAATGAAGCATGACCTCAGAGCTCAGGATATTCTAAGACTTTAATGTTTGGGAAAGGGGTATTCAGATAAAATATTCATACCCAAGTCATCTGGTAGATATCCAGCCAGATCACAGCCAGCACAGGGAAGGGCTGAATTTGTTTGAATTCAAACTGTGTTTGTTTGCATTCTGGTTTCTCTATCATTTGCGTGGATTGTATCATCATTTTCCATCTTCTGTGGAATAGTGTAATGGTGTCTGAGTTTTTGTTCTTGTGGCTGTGCTAAAATACCCTGAAAGAAACAATGTAGGGGGAAAAGGTTGGTTTGTTTCTTAATTTTAGGTTACAACCCCTCATTGTGAAGAGGTCAAGGTGGCAGGAAGTCCGAGCTGTTGGTCACAACATATCCACAGTCCAGAGCAGAGGGCAATGTGTGAACACATGATGCAGGGGAGCACTCAGTTTGCTCTCTCCTCTCTCTTCAGTCTAGGACTGAGCCTGTGAAATGGTGTTGCCAACAGACATTCTGGGTGGATCTTCCCATTTCAGTTAACCCAATTAAGAAAATACCTTACAAGCATGTAGACAAGCCAACCTAATCCAGGTAGTTCCTCATTGAAATTCCCTTCACAGGTTATTCTGGATTATGTCAAGTTGACAAAAACAGACCATCACAAACAGTAAATATAAAAGTCTTCCTGTGAGGTATAATCATGTGCTATGTGTTAAACTGTTCATTTTACTCCTACTCGGCAGCGCACATAATAATTTAATAATAATTTCCAATAGAGTCACTAGTAGCAAAATCCCCAATGAAGACTCTGAGCATCACTCACTCCTGTACCCACAGACAGCAAGTAGACATCATGGTGAACATCTGTGCCTAGTAAGCTTAATTGTCAACTTGATATGGACAGTCCAGAGTCATCTGAGGGAATGTCAATTGGGGATATACTGAGATTAAATTGCCCTGTGTCCATATCTGTGAGGAATTGTCTCATTGTTGGTTGATGTGGGAGGATCCAGCCCAAACTTAAACAGTGCCACTCCTAGGCAGGTGGTCCTGGGATAAGAAAGCAAAATGAGCAAGACATAAGGAGCAAGCCACTAAGCAGTATTCCTCTGTGGCCTTGGCTTCTGTTCCTGCCTCCAGGTTCCTGCTTTGAATTTCTGCCCTGACTTCCCTCAGCAATAGTCATCTGAAAGTGTAAGCCAAATAAACCCTTTCCTTCCTCAAGTCACTTCTGGTCATGCTGTTTATCTGGGCAACAAAAAGCAGACTTAAAAGAGTTCACTAGAATATTTTCAAGCCATTGACAGTCATGACCTTGATGACTACACCATGTGCCCAAATCATTTCCACTAATATTTATTTATACTTTTTTTGGAATTTTATTCTTGAATATTGTATTTACCCCAACCCTTCTCTCCATAACTCCTCCTGTGCTCCCCCCACTCATTCTCAAATACACAACCTAATCTTGACTTCACACTACGCCCACAAATCAGTGAAATGCTCACCCCTCCTCAGAGAAGCTTCCCCTTAGCAGTTGACACAGATGTCCTTAACTGGTCAGTGTGCAGAGAATAAGAGACCATGGAGTGCTCATCCCGAAACGGGACATCTGTATCACATCCTCTCTCCCTAGGCTCAGGGATTTTCATAGTAGATGACCAGAATGTGAGGGGATAATGGGTAGGTAAAGAGATGTTGTTTCTTTTTATAGCTACTTGTGACAATAAGAGCAAAGTTTTATAGAGATTAGCCTTTTCTGCACAGAATTTTTGTTACCATCTCTATTATCCACCGTCAGAGACGGTGGAGGGCTTCAAGGAAACTGTTTTCTGGACATAACAGGGCAGTTGCACATATGAATTCACAACAGTTGTGACCACTCAAGCCAGACAAAATCCTAGCATAGAAGTGGGGTGTGGACATGAAAGGAGCTAGAAGCTGTTGACAATCAATGGCTATTGGTAGTTTTCTTTCATGTGTGGTAGCTTGTCACACTCCATAGCAGGCCTTACACCTAAGAGTAGTTGGGCACCACATATAGATAAAACAAACAAACAGACAACTAAGCCAACACCAAAACCAAAGGCAAAGTTGGACAGAAAGGGAGGTGAGTGTGGATCTAGGAGGAGTTGAGGGAGGGGAGTACATATGATCGAAATATGTTGTGTGATATTCTCAAATGTTTAATAAAATATTATTTTAGAACAAATATTTTATTAGTGGAGATTATCAAGAATTGTTTTTAGACATGTTTTATTTGTGATATAATGAGAAATCTAGTTAGATTAGTCAAATGGATGCTAAATATAAACGTTTATTTCTCAGAGAAGACACTCAGTTAGGTACACCTTGGGGTATGATGACACTCTGTAGGTACGAACTCTGTGTACACCTGGGTGCTTCTAAGAAGAAGACAGTGCAACATCTCCTTTACTCTCACAATAGCTAATTTGTTACATATAATTTTCAAAGTTGGTGATTTAAAATTGAAAGCCCAACCCCTGGCTGATTATCAGTGTCAAGGCCCTTGGGTGGGGTCTTTCTTAGCTGCCATTTTGGGTACTTCTGCAGATATCAAGGACAAGTTCTTCACTGAGCCTGACTATTTTCACCCATGTGCTTTGCCAACCACATTTCCTTCTACAGAGTAGCTATGAGTGTCTTCTTTGGGGACTGACATTTTTATTTAAAAAACACTGACTTAAGAATTAATAAACTATTTGTAATTCTACATTAATAAAGTAACTCTTGTGGGAGTCTATTTGTAAATTATAGTCTCACATTTACCATCCTCACCATATCGGGGAATGTACATTCAAGGGTTTCATAAAGTACCCAGTATGTTTATATTACACTACCATGGTATGACAGGTGTGATGAACTTTGTCAGTTTGGTTGTGGCTTTGCATTTAATAAGGGGGTGAGATTAATTTGAACATAAATAAAGTACTTCATCTCTGATCTATTTGGAGACTAAGAGAGCACAATAGTCTGACTGCAGATTTGTCCAGAAAGTTCCTCTTTAGAGCGTCTGTGAGTTGGGATAATTAATAGGTCTGTGGGGACAAGTGCAGTTATCAGCTTTTCTAATTAAGGACATTTATCATCTGGCTGAAAGATGGAATGGGCTGCATTCTGAGACTGGGTGGGAACTGTGGTTTTGGTAGAGGAAAACATGTGTTTGCAAAACTTAACATGAACAACTAAAAGAACCAAACACCATGTGCCATCTTCCACCATTGTGGGAACATGATGACATTTTGAGTTAATAATGTTCATCCCATTGCTTAGTCGAAGGGGAGGTCATTGCAATAGGGGAGGTCAAGTGGATCTGTGATAAAAAAAGAGGCTAGGGTGGTTGGTACCACCTTACACATCTGAAGAGAGTTTTATTGAGTATTTCAGAAAGGCTGCATTTTGTTGGCACAACTATGCCTTAGGAAAGATTGCCTTGTGTGGTATGGTGGATTTTTAATGATGAAAATCAAATCTATAAGCCTATGAGTGAAACAGTGGTGGAGCTTTCTTTAGTTATCAGCAATCAGTTTCATGGAGCTTCCTTCTACCCTTGAGTCTACGGGGTGACTTTGCTTGTGGCCAAATAATGATTTTTTTCCTTATTTCTAAAAAACAAGTTTTGATTTTAGCCAGGAACTCAGTAACCAATACTTTAATGATTTTAATTAATAAATTAAAATCTTAATTTCAAAATGGTTATTTCATTTCCTCTTGTTTATAATAAGGCTTTGTATCATGTCCCTTAGTAACATAAATATAACAATTGATATATTTAATTTTTTTTATATCACCTAGCCTTTAATATTAAAAATTCTTACCATGGAGAATTTAATTTTCTGGAGATTTTAAAACAGGCAAAAATTTAACTTGAAAAACAGTACTAAATCAGACCTAGTTTTTCCATTACATTCCATAAGATTAAAACTTAATAAAGCGTCCTGTACCATCACTCTTCTATGAACTTTGGGGATGGGGACACAAGAACTCTAACCCTGAAATGAGGAGAGACTGTTCCCAGTGTCAAACAAAACTTACATAAACATTATGTACAGCAGATCATGGCTTGATTTCTAGATTCTGTGAGTCTGTAACTTGGCCTTTCTGTTGAGTGGCAGAGCTGATGGAGTTCAGTATTTGCACACCGCTCTGGTGATTCATGGTTTCACTCTCTGGGTTTCTGTTTTCAACTCTACACAGCAATTCCTCACATTGTGCTTTTTGTTGGAAGAAAACTTTCAGCTGACACTGTTTAATTTTATAATTTTTCAACATTCTTGTAAAACGCACTTTGCACAGGCTACTGATGCCTAGGGCAATATATGGCCATTTGCAGAGTATTACTATTTCTTTCTGTTCCCCTTCTCTCTGCAGAATGCAGCTTGTACCAACAATCCTAAAACATGAGCACATGTCAAGTGATAGCCACCTGCATATATTTGGTTTGTTAATGCAGGCTCACAGAATGAGTGACTGGTCAGAACACAGTATTTTATGAAATTAAAAAAAAATAAACGCAAAGCTGTCAGTCACATTTAAAAAGGCTCGTACATTCCATTTGCTGTGCTTTATGGATTCAAGTGTAAATATAACCTGCAAACCTTTGATGTCAACATGGAGTGGCTGAACTTCTGGCCATTTTCAGGGATGTTTTGGTAACAGTGAGAAAAATAGGCCAATATCACAGGGACAAATGCAACATCTAGACTTTATTGCATCCAATACATATGTCATCACACGGATCATCACATGGTGCCTGGGGCACATTGTGTGAGGGCGATCAGGAATGAAGTCAGCTTTGCTGAGAGGCAACAGGACAGAGTGAAAATTCTGCTTCTGCTCCAGCCCTTCCCACTGGGGGAAAATGTGTGTAATGGTGAGGGGCTTACATCAGAGTCCAGTTTGTGTGAGGTGCAGACTCTAGGGATGTAGTCCCAGTGATTATACTTAATGTATGTTTTGTCGAAGAACACTTTTCTGAACCATTTTTCTTTTGAAAGTAGTCCTTTAAACTTACTTAAACTTCATTTTGATGTGTTGGAGCTTACAATGCCACCAGTCACAAAGACGGTACAAATTTAACTAGTTCCCAAATTCATGAATAGAAAATGTGACTCAGAAGCCAGGTATGGAGAATGTTTGCTATATGTTGTCAAAATCTAGGAAGCATCTTGTAAATTTACCCACATTAATACATTTGTGAGCACATACATATGTATATAAATACACACATGCATGTTTTTATATAATATATATAATTTTATAAATTGAAATCTGAAATTCCTTTATCTTCTGATTGCTGATTGCAATTAGACTTTTGGATTATAATTGTTGTTCCATCTTCTAATTCAAGGGTCCAACTCTCGTAATTACTGGTTCCTGAGACCTTGCCTTCTGCTGGTTTGTGTACTTGGTCTCTTTCATTAGGCCACATTCCACTGGGGGTGTGTCTCTCTAGCTTCCTCTCTCCCTGGTTGCTCCTGGTTCTGATCAACGGGTCCAGATGAGACAGGACTGTCTGGTGTTGTAACAGAACCATTATTACATCTGCTGGGCTACACTTGGGCTTCTCCCTTTCCGGGGATGGAGACTCCATTAGGCCTTCTGTGCAGATCACTTAGAAATCGTGCAACCTTTGACCTTTGTCCCCAGTCTTACTCTCTGACCCCAGCCTGAGGTTGAAGTCTGCCTTAGAAAACAGTGTCAGTAAGGTGTTTAGCTCACTGAGCTCCACCCACAGAGTTAGCCTGTAGCACTGACTTCCACGTGTAAAACAAAAGCAATTACATTAATCGGATGGCCCATGGATCTTCACTGTGGACTTTTACAAAGATGCGTAAGTTTCTTCTTCCCACATTCAGCTTCCAAATTAGAGGAACGTGACAATGGAGGGTAAATATGAGCATTAGGGATGCCATAGTTTGACCTCAGATTAATGAATGGAGGAAAGGCTGTTGAAAGACTTGATAACTCCCTGCTCTTGTCTGTAGTCTGGATAAAGAAAAAAGAAAGACCTAGTCCTTTAAATTTCAGAATACCAGTACACCTAAAAGCAGCATCTGCTTCATGTAATGTGCATTGAAATGAAAATTGCCCACATTAAACAACCGTAGATTGGATATTAAGAATTCAGTAATAATATTGGGACTGGAGAGTTGGGTCATCAGATAGGAGCACAGACCTGTAATATTGGGGTGGAGAGTGGCTCAGTGGTGTACTGCTCTTCCAGAGGGCCTGATTTGCATTCCCAGCTCCTGTGTCAGGAGGCTTACAACTAATTGCAACTCCTGCTCAGGGGAATCTGATGTTCTTTCTGTCTTCTGCAGACACACACACACACACACACACACACACACACACACACACATATACACATACAAGCACACACACATATACACATACAGGCACATACATGCACACACATACACAAAGACACATAGATACACACACATAAACATAGGCACTCCCAAAGGTAATACCCACACATGCATGCTGGCACATAGACATACACACATCATAAATATGCAGACCCATAGTCACATACATCATACATATACACACACAGATACTGTACAAGACAGTCACCAAACACACACACACACACACACACACACACACACACACACACACGCACGCACGCACGCACGCACGCGCGCACACACACACACACACATACACCTTACATACACACTAATTTAAAAACCTTAAAATTCTCTGCTTTTTTCCCATCTGATCCTGAGTAAACAAAAGTTGTGAGGATGGATATATACACATGATTATGCAGTGGGCTGTATCACTCTGAGAGGATCCCTCAGCTTGGTACATGGTTCTATGTGGCTTTGGGATCATCTGCGGACCACTTGTCAGGCCAGGAGTATCATCATTGGTTCTGCTTGATGTTTCTATAAAACTGTCTGTTAAAAGAAGGTTGTTTGGGTTGTGAGGACAGTGGCATCGAATGTGCAGTTTCCATTCTTTCTGTTTTTTACTATCTCGGAAAACAGCAGCAGCAGCTGTAGACAAAGGAAGACCCTGCGTGCACTTGGTGATGACTGTGAGTCATTGCTGTGGTAGGCTTCCATGCTGTGAATCATCAGGGTCTTTACCGTCTTAAAGATGAACCTTCACTTGTGGATTCCTTAGGTCATTTCTCAGCTATGGTGGCTCATGCCCTTCTGTAGCTCCAGTGCCAAGAGACACAGTGACCTTTGCTGGTTTCCATGGACTCTGCACACACACAGTACACATGCATACAGGTGGACAAACACTCAAGAACATAAAATAAAAATAAGTCTGAAGGATGAGAAGAGCAATGAGTAACAAGGAATATATTTAATTCATTGTATTGTTTATTGCCCCTTTAGGGTAAGTTCTATTTTTATTCTTCGTTTAGCAAACAGAGAAAAACAGCAGTAAAAGATGTTGAAATAGGCATTGCAGCTGGGTGGCACATGCCTCTAATCCCAGCGCTCAGCACTCAGGAGGCAGAGCCAGGCAGATCTCTGTGAGTTCCAGGCCAGCTTGGGCTACAGAGTGAGTTCTAGGAAAGGCACCAAAGCTACACAGAGAAACCTTGTATCGAAAAAACAAACAAACAAAAGATGTTGCCTATTCCCATCTGCTGCTGCTGGGAACTTGATCTCCCTTTTTGCTCACACAGATGCACAGATATTTTCTAGCTAACTAATTTTTAGTGAAGCCAGGCCAAGTACTGTGAATGTGAGTGAGCCTGTGAACTTCCGTTTCATTAAACTGAATACAGTTAAGCATCCAAGAAATGAAGCCCAGATATTGGTCACAAACAGTGCTCCTCAAAATATTTTAGCTTGAATATGTTACTTGTGAGAAATTTTACACCTGAGTCAAGACTGTTGAGTCAATATGCCTCATGGGCTAAAGCAGCCTTGTTATGTCCTGATTTTTGTTCCCTGAGCTTGGGGACAGCACTGGCGATTTTCACAGATTACCAAGCCATGTGGTCCTTCCAGCTGTTGGCTCCACCCTAGGCTGAGTTCTGGGCAGACTTCCAGGCAGGGACCCATGATTCCCATCTTGGCTCTGTTCCCCTCTAGGACCTGGGACTTTAGCTTTGCAAAGGTCCCTCTGTTTTACTCACATGTAAAAAGGAATTAACAGTAGTGTTCTTTCACAGGATCAGGGACAATCATGATGTCAGCTTTGTAAACACATGCATACACATTGAAGAACCTAGTAGAAGCATTCTATTTCAGGTATCAGTGTGTTCATGAGAGGATAATGTCATGCTTAGAGATACTTCCTTGGGTGTATTCACAATTATTTTTGTGTGTGGAACATTCATAACACAGCCTTACTTCTTCCACTTATACTAAGCAACTATTCAAAAGACAGAGTATAGTTTTAAAGATTACAATGGATTATAGGTAGAATATGGTGGGAGCTAATTTTCTGCCATGTGTAAACCTGGTCTCTGATAAGTAGTATTTCTGTGATCATGAAAATAAATGTAAATGAAATACACAATGTAACATAAAGCATCTTATTTAGAAGGACACAGACACATATACAGTTTATTACATTGATTCTCAACATACAGCCCCAGATAAGTTCTGGGAGGGGCTATGCTTCCCTCAACTGTTTACCTTTTCTGCCTGTGAAGCTTTTTGTATTTGAAATATAGTTTAGTACCCACATACAGGACCCATGTACCAGATCAACAGGACCACTCTGTAATTCGTATCAGTTCACCAGGACCACTGTGTAATTCTGTAGTCTGATCTCTGTGGTTCCTACACATCTGACCATATAGCTCATTGGTCCTACATCTTGAGCAGCCACAAACTTCCATTTGAAAGACATTTAAATTGTGTGAAAATAAATATCAGCAAATCACAAGATTACAAGAAAAAAATAACATAGGAAAGCAGGGAACCTCAGCATCACTCTGGTGATAAAGTTACTCCATGAAGCTTATTCCAGCAACCAGAAGTGTGGCTTTCATCTCAGAACATGGTGGGATAAACATGAAGACCATGTGAGTTTCCTACAGAGGAAGAAATGTTGTTGGCTGTTTTTGCTCTTTTACTCTTTGGGGGCTCTTTGGGGACCTGCCACCCAGCTCCCAAATAAATATACATAGAGGCTTACTCTTAATTATAAATGCCTGGCCTTAGCTTGGTTTTTTACTGGCCAGCTTTTCTTAAATTATCCCGCCTCCCTTTTGCCTCTGGGCATTTACCTTTTCTTACTTCTGTATATCTTACTTTCACTCTTACTCCTTGGCTGGCTGGGTGGCTGGTCTCTAGCATCCTCCTCTCCTTGTTCACTTGCTTTTCCCCTCTCTCCCTCCTAGATTTCTCCCTTTCTTAATTATTTCTGCCTTCCAGCCCCACCTATCCTTCCTTCCTGTCTCACTGTTGGCTGTTCAGTTCTTTATTAGACCATCAGGTGTTTTAGTCAGGCACAGTAACAGAGCTTCACAGAGTTAAACAAATGCAACATAAACAAAAGCAACACACCTTAAAATAACATTCTACAACAATAAAGCTTTAGAAGAGACAAGTAACCCCGCAAGGAGAAAAGGAGGGAGTCTGGACTGTGTTTTGTCTTAGATAAAGGCTGTGAATTGCATCGACTTTGTTTTTATTTGGAAGAGTTTACATTTGAAAAGAGTTTACATTTTGAAAGCACAACAAAAGGAGATGATTTTCTCTTCAGTTATGAGGGCAAACCCACAGCATCCCAACCGTTCACCATAAGATGAGTCTGCTGAATTTGAGTAGCACAGACGCGGCACTTGGAGTTTTGATTAAGGGTTCAATTTTGACTATATGCTGACAACAGCTGAAACAAAATTAAAATGACTTATTTCAAGCTTATGTTAACTAGAAAGGATATACAAAGTGACTTTTATGAAGATTATGATGGAAAAATAATCTGAAGAGTTTCTCCTGTTTATACACAAGTATTGATTATTCGGAAATGGGCCTTAAACACTTGAGTTTTATTGGATGTTCGTGTAGTAGTGGTGATGGTCACAGCAGTCATGTAGTGTGTAGATTTGTATATTTAGAGGCCAATTCTTCTATTCCTGCAGGCTGTCCCAAGTCTTTGCAGTATTTTAACGTAATTTCAGATACATTATGTGTAGTGTTTCTTCTGGAGTATTGCTCCCTGCATTGATGAGTCTATACTTTTGAAACAGAACAGGAGCATGCCAATGTGTTTTTGTGGAGTCAGGAGGAGACAGTTCAGACCTTAGGTCAAATCACATGTTTAGAAATTTTGCTTCCATGTTTTATAACTTTTCTCCCACATTTCTGTCTGCAGCTAAGAATGGTTAACTGTATGGTTGTGGCCATCTACAAACATTAAGACTTTATTTTCTTTTCTTCCCAGGATCCCCAGCCTTGACAGGAACAGGGACAATCAACGTTCTGGTAGATGATATCAATGACAATGTCCCCACTTTTGCCAGTAGCATACACTTTACTGCAATTCCTGAGGATGCCCCGACTGGGACAGATGTCTTGTTGGTGAATGCCTCAGACGCAGATGCTGCGGCAAATGCCATCATCAGGTATGCACACTGGACTGTGTAAACTAGTTTTTCACCAGATCTGGTCTTTAAATTAACAGAACATGATATCTAATTGCATGGGGAATTCCATATTAATATACAATACTCTTCCTGTGTCCTGGAATTGAGAAATAGACAGTAACAAGATTGCTTCCTCTAAAGCTGTGCATATTAATCTCCTTTTTAACATTTATAGTGCCTAGCAATGGTGCAGCTATGATTTCTTTTGTTGTTTGTTGCCGATTCCCTATTTGATGTTCTGTATTTAGCATGGCGGTGGGAGGTCCTGCCCCATGCAGCTGCCTGGTAATACTCAGTGATATTTAGCTGGTGTGAGGATGGCATCATATGCACATGCTTTATCAGGGTGGTGAAGATTAGGCTCAGTTTTTCCCTTTCTTTTCTCACAGAACTATGACTTGTCACTGTGCTCCTTAAGAGAATAGTTGACTTTTGATATGACGACTATGTGTTTAAAGAGCTTTAGATGACGATTACTGGTTGTAGTTAAGGTCAGGCCTGCAAGCGTCACATATCACTTCCAGAATGTTCTATGATCAAAGCAGCTTCATCAGTAGGATAAATACACCCCAGGCCTGAAGGGAGGAACTTTGAAGCCTTTGGGCATTTATAACCAAGCAGTAGCCCCAACATTAACATTTGTGTTTCCTTCATTTAAATTTTCTTTATGTAAGTCCTGGCAACATAGAGGACAGCAGTGTGGACATTTGTTCAAGGAGACAAGGAGGTGGTCATGTGTTATGTTTGGCTAACATAGCCCTGTTCTCTTCTTCCCAGCTAGTTCTAAATTGATAAGGAAAAAATTTCCCTATTTCCAGGGCCAACCCCTGAAGAAGAATTTTTACATTTCCACGTGGGCTGTGTAGTTAGGTGACTAAGAACACAGTGACAGAATCTAAAGAGGTCTGACAGTTGTCATAAAAGGCTAACATATGTATTAATATGGGTATGGCTTCATTAATGATTTATTT
Source organism: Peromyscus leucopus (assembly GCF_004664715.2). Lineage (NCBI taxonomy): Eukaryota > Metazoa > Chordata > Mammalia > Rodentia > Cricetidae > Peromyscus > Peromyscus leucopus. Next base: position 20,069,384 of record NC_051068.1, read on the forward strand.
TTGTCACTTGCTATTAATTTCTCATGGACAAGGGCCTCTTGGGAAACTGGTCTCTTCCTGCTGGCAGAGATAAGGCGTAAGAGGCTCCAGACTCAGTCCCAGTTAATAAACATTGATTTGTTGGTCTGAGCATGTGTCAGATAAGGCAAGAGGTCTGCTTTCATTGAACTTTCCCCCCTTGTCAGGTAGCCAGTGAAATGCGATGAAGTTAGATTGTCTCATGTATGACGTTACCTCAATGCAAAGTGAATGACCCAATTAAGGGTGTATGAGGGGTATACTCTAAAGCTTAAAGTTTGTCCTTGTAATGGTGGCCATGTTAGTCCCTGTTTTTACTGTAACAGATACCTTCTAGAAGATGTTTCAAAGAAGGAAGGGTTGATACTGGCCACAGTTGCAGAGGCTTTACCCAGGGATCCATGGCTCTGGGCCTGGGATGTAGGAGATCAGCACAGCTGTGGGAACATGTAATACAGAGGGCTACTTACTTCATGGTAGCCAGGAAACAGGCAGGAGTCACAGAAAGGGTCAGGGCCTCCCAGTGCACACCTTAGTGACTCGCTTCTCCCTGCAGGTCCCACTGCCTATAGCTCCAACCTCCAGCAGTCTGTTCACATTTTATGCTCAGATCAGAGGTTTCTTGATCTCTGAAGACACCCTTGCAGACACACGCAGAGGTATCCTTTCTCAACCTCCAGTCTCTATGCCCAATCAAGTCACACCATTAACCATCACAGTGTGTGAATCTATAACAAATATTTCAAAGCATGGAGCCTGCAAACTGCTTTGGTGTATTGCATGCAATGATAGATGCTGGGAAAGACAGGGTCATGGGGTTATCAAGGCTGCAGTCAAGAGGGGATGGTTTCTATGATGTCTCCTGATGCTGCATCCTCTGGAGTGGATGCTACTGCACCATCTCAGAAGGGATGAGCAGATGCAGATGAACATGTCCCCAAGTCCTTGTGGACATCAGAGGCCTCACCAAGCACTTAGCAGATGGCCTCTGTCAGGTAATGTCCATATGTTAGAAGGATCAGGCAGAGGGAGGGACATGAACTTGGCACATCTAAGAAGGACATCATGCCAGGGTCAGTGTGACAAAGAGGCTGGAGAGTTAGGAGCAAACAATTTAAGGCACTCTAAGAGCTTTTGGGTTACAGTGTAAAATTAAGATCTTTAAATTTTGCTTGCATATGGGAGAGATTGTTGAAATGTTTTAAAGTTGAGGTGCAAATAGAGACTTGTGTATTCAGTTTGAATTAATGAAGTAAGGCCCAAGACTGTAGAAAGAAACATGGAGATCACATAGGATCAATTCACATAGAGACCCAAGCATATGCCAAGATGGGCTTGACTAGCTTGTGAAAAGGAAATTGAGGGACAAGAATAGAGGTGTGATTGTCACTGAAAGTGCCATGCAATGCAAAGACAGAATGAGTGTCATCTGTCGGTCAAGCTTTGGCCTTGAGCACTTGGGCAGACCATGGTAGTGGGGAGACTTGAGGGGGAGCAGTTTTGGCCCAAATCAAGAGTTTTATTTATTTATTCGTCCCTCTTCCCCTTTATGTGATGCGATGTGGTGTGTGTGTGTGTGTGTGTGTGTGTATGTGTTTGTGTGTGTGTGTGAGTGCATCTAATTCTGTAATTTACATTGTCCTAATTCCTAGAAGGCTGAAGCCCTCTTTGTTCAGTTGCTGCTCAGTAATTTTTTGAGGAAGATTTTAGGAGACCTCTCCTATCCTAAAATTTAGTGTTGTTGTAATTCTTTATTACCCAGCAAGAGGAAATCCTCTCCAAAACAAGCAGCTTAGCACATCGCTGGTGGGTGGTAGGAACTGTCTGAAATGTCTCAATTCCCAGCCTAAGGCTGTGGGCTCACCAGCTGATGCTTTCACTCGCTGGCCCACAAACTATTATTATTAGTGTAAAAAGCTATGGCACTCTGCTGGTTTGCTCCAGCACACATGAAGATTCACTGAACAATGCCTTTCTGTGATTTTCAACTATGGCGCATGATTTAAAAATTGGTCCAGCAATGCCTTGAGGGCTGGGATCCAGCTCAGTGGCAGAGCACTGCATGCTAGCCTACGTGAAGCCCTGAGTGCACTCACCAGCTCCACAAGAGTAGAATCCATTTTTTGAACGAATATCCCTAATACTCTACAGTTACCACATTGTTTGTTTATTTCCAGCCACGGTCTTGCTGTGAGGCCTAGGCTGGTCTTGAACTCCTGGCAATCTTCCTGCCTCCTAAATACAGGGATTAGAGCTATGTGCCGCAACCCTGGCTCTACCACAGAATTCTTGAAAGGAGGTTCACACAACTTAATTTCCCTCTGCCGTTTACTCCCAACAGTCTTCCACTCTGATTTTTCCTTCATTGTGTTACTAAACTACAGACTCTACCAGGGGGCTGTTGAGTCTTGTCTTTCTTTCACCTTTGGTAACACTTCATTCATTCTTGATGCATTTCTTCCTCTCTTTTCTCTGGCAAGTGTTCTCCTCACTGACTCCTTGAGTCTCACTCATCATGGCACTTTGGCTGCACATTGAGAGCTATCTGAGTTTCCTCCTCTTCTACAAAACAGTTTAAACATTCCCCACAGCATTTCTGACATTTCCTTTTTCAGAGGGAGGGAGAGATGGAGAGATGGAGAGATGGATGGATGGATGGATGGATGGATGGATGGATGGATGGATGGACAGATAGAATATGAAGTACCCTTTCCTTTGCCTGTGCCATATTTATGTCAATTATTATGCACTGTATCTGAACTGTACATGTGACTGTGTGACTCCACTCCTTTGTTCATTAATTTGTTCCTTCCTTCCCTCTCTCTCTCCCTCTCTCCTCACTACCTTCCTTTCCTCCCTTGTTCCCTCCCTCCCTCCTTCCTTCCTTTCTTCCTTCTTTTCAACCTTCTTTCTTTCCCTCCCCCTTCCTCTCTTTCTTCATTTCTCCTTCCCTCCCTCCCTGCCTCCTTTCCTTCTTCCTTCCCTCCCTTCCTGTTTTCTCTCTTACTCTGTTTCTGATATGGTCTTATTAGGCCATTATGGCAAGCCTGGAACTTGCTATATACTTCAGGCTGGCTTCAAACTTGCATAGATCCACCTACCTCTACCTCCAAGAACTGGGATCAAAGGCATGCATCAATATGCCTGGCCCCAGGTATGGCATTTCTTATCTTTACTATACAACCTCACTAAAGGTTTTCCATCTTAATATCATAGGGTGATGGGCAAGGAGCATGTTGAAACCACCAAGGCTGTAGCCCCCGTCTAGATCAGCTATTTTTGTAGCTTGTGAACTTCCTTGTACATAGATTTCCCCATAGATTTAGATACTTCATCTGCAAAGATTCTAAGGTTGAAAATAAATGGTTAGAATCATTTTGCATTTCAAGGAATGAATATAGAAATTTCCTAGTGAAGGTAACACAGTAAGATGTTGATCACATGTTGGAAATGTTTAAGGAACAGCATAGATATTCAACTAGTAAAAGAACACTACTAAATGGCTCAATGATATCATGACTGTCCAACAGTCCCTGAGGGCCCCAGAAGCCCAAGTGTCTCCCCGGTGCTGAGAACCCAGCGGAGCCTCCAATAACTGAGGCATCAAACTCCTGGCCCAGACTTTATGTGACAGTCTATTTATAGACTGGCTTGTGTTGCTTTCCTCTCTTCTCAACTTGGAAGCATAAATTAGCAAGCAAGGGGTGTTACAGCATACTTCATATTTAAAATAAACTTTTCATGCATTTCAGAATTTAATAAAGCCCCCAACAAAAATCATATCAATATGGTAGTTTTTTTTAAATTGAAATATATTACCTATTTTTAAACAATCTTACAGGCAATTCTATGTTTGAAGGCATGGAATAAATGACCTATGTTTTACAATAGAAGCTTCCTTTATCATTTAGTTAAACTTGAGCTGCTGGGACATGATCTGCCTTTCAACCATTGTTCCTTGTTTTCCACTATACAGAAAACATGGGAATTCAGATTCTTTCACTTTTTTTTGCTCTCAGTTTTTAATGGGTTTTAGTGGAGGAAATGGTTGAAATTTGACCTTTGTTGCTGTTAAACTGTTGAAGAATGTTCATAGCAGAACAAATCATTTATTTTCCTATTAATTATTGGAAAATGCCTATGGCCACTGATGCTAAGTTTTCAGAGTAGAAATCACATGCTTCTATGACCCAGCTCCCCAGGAACTCTCAGAAAGGCCAGTTCCTTTGAGTATTCCATAAACCTTGGTTTGATAACTTTTAGAATTTTGTCTATAAACCTCTGACATTTTTACTTAAAGAGAAAGATTTTAACTGTAGAGGGGTGGTAGTTGTACCTTACTAGAAGACTCTTCAACTCTAAGAAATACAATAATTTTTATCCTGATTTAGGTTTAATTCTGGCATATATGTATGCCAAAAATGGTGAAGCCCTGAATAATATCACCTACTTTATACATCCAAGTCACTTTTCGACCAAACCCCTTCTCTATTATACTTCTGATTCAGTTTTATAGGACCTCTATTCTTTGTAAATATGAATTTCAAAATGTATCATATCCCTAAAACAGTATAGAAAAGCTGGCATTGGCTTTTAGCTGTGGGCATATTGTAGACCATGCACCTGGCTATTGTGATGTGAGGTGTGGGTGTTTCTTGCCCTGTAGTTCCCGGTAGACATTGTCTACTGCTTTGCTTACATGGCCAAACCAAGGCACACCTCTGACTCCAAGGAGGGCACTTATATAAAGAGGGAAGATTTTTTTTTTTTTAAAGACATCTACTTTTTCTGATCTGCAGTTAATGGAGTGCAGATTGTTCTGTGAACTTTCAAGTCAGGCTGCTTCTTTAACTTTCAAATTGGACTCCACTTGAGACACAAAACCATGAACAGACACAGATAGCCAGCCTCCCCGTCAGACAGAGAAAATGGAGAAGCTGCACTCAGTGAAAACTCCTGAGAGTTAACTGATCTGTTTAGCATCATACTGTCCAGGAAAATGTCATCCTTCCCTGGCAGGGAAGCAGTGAGGCCATCTGAGGAATAAGGAATGAGGCAACATGAACAAAGAAATGCCTCTCTGTGCAAACAGCCCTTTTGCTTATGCTAGATAGCCAACATGCTACAACTCCAGTGTTTTGTCTTTGAGAATAACGTCCCCAATTGATCCTCTTTATTACAGATAGAGCAGAGAAATGCTTTTAAAGGTGCTTGAAACATGTCCACTGGTGACGACTCTGGCCACCAACATCAGTGTTAGAACAAGGCACAGGTTGTAATTCCTAGCTTGTTTGAACGGCAGCTGTGTTCTAGGCTGATTTTGTGGCCTTGCAGCGATCTGATCTGAGAGTTTCGAGACTCCTAAGGACCTTGCAGGGCCCTTGTGGTCACTGAACATTTTAGAATAATGATTGCTTATGTGACAGCACAGAACATTTCAAGTAACTGTTTCCTATCTGGATTTTTTCATTGCTGTGTGTTTAAATTTTTTTTGTTAAATATCTACATTTATTTATTTATTTATTTATTTATTTGTTTATTTATTTATTCATTCATTCATTCATTCATTTATTTATTTATAGAAAGCAGGGTGTCATGACATCACAGCTGAATGTGACCTGCTTCTTCATGCTCTTTGCTTCAGTTACAGTATCATCGGTGGAAACTCGCAGTTTACCATCAACCCATCCACAGGACAGATCATCACCAGCGCATTGCTGGACAGAGAAACCAAGGATAATTATACCTTGGTCGTGGTTGCCAGTGATGCTGGGTCTCCAGAGTCTCTCTCCAGTTCTACTAGTGTGCTTGTGACAGTGACGGATGTCAATGACAACCCACCCCGGTTCCAACATCACCCGTATGTCACACACATCCCATCTCCTACTCTTTCAGGTAATTCAATAGTGAGATCACTCAGGTGTGTGTAACTTATCAGACATCTTCTGTGAACAGAGATACATACAATACACATAACACAGTCTCATCTGGAAAACCCTCTAAAATTCAGGGTATGAAGTTTAGATCCAATGAAACTGAAGAGAATGCAAATTCTTACCTTGTAAGTCATTTTCTTTTATTCAGATTAGCTGTGTACAGGACTTTACAACTGTCACAGCTCCCTGGTTTTAATTCTTATAATGTTTCTTCAACACTGTAAATGAATAAAATAGATCTCACTCCATCATCAGTGATGGGCCTGTTCTGACATATTTGTATGTAAGTTCCTAAGAGGGGAGGTATTATCTTTATTCCACATACCAATTTCCTCATGGTTGAAGGAAAATAAATACTTCAATTCTTCATAGATGTATTTTCAAAAAGTTGAATTAGTAACTAATTCTAAATATTGCATTTTCCTATCCCAGTCCTGCTTCTCTTCTCAAGCTTATGAGCCCATTATGAACTGTAATCTTGGTAGCAACATGAATTTATCTTCCTGCATTAAAAAAATTAGTTTATCATTTATTTCGTAAATAGTGGTATATTCTCTCAGGAACTAAGCAGAGATGCTGGCATTTGTAATTTTTGATGAAATTATAAATAATAAAATATACAAATACCAATAATATTATCTTCTTTCATTAAAAATATTTTATTAGAAGAAAAAAATGAGTGGATTCAGTATTTCTCCCCATGATCTTTGATCTCCTAACTCCAGAATGTCTGATACCAGTTGAATGAGGAAAATCTATAAATGGATATGCCAGATTTCCATAAAAAAGAAATACAAATAAGAAGTCATAAATTCCATTTGAAAATCCAGCTGGCATGATACTGACCGCATGATTCTGATCCATCCAGTGTGATGTACAGAGGAGAATCCTTTAGGCAAAATGAGCTGCTGACCATGACCACTTTTATCTCATTACATTCATATATTTAGTAAGACTCATTGGCTCTTAAGGAAATTCCGGCTTTTCACTTTCATCACAGACACTTCTGTGGAGATGTGGACAAGGTTTTCTGAATGAGATATTGATCTTTAAAAACTACCCGTCTGGATGCTTCTCTGCATATTTCCACTACAGTCTGTTTCAAGGGCATCCTGCCAGGGGCTGGTTCTTAAAATCCAAACTGAGTCCATGACTTCATTTCTTATTTTTACTACCTTACACTTATTTAAATCTATTACACATATGTGTCTACACACATACTTTATCTCTATTTGGTAGCAGCTCAGAGATGAAAGAATTTTGCCAGGAAATAAAAGGTACAGTGACCCAAAAGCAGTGTTTGGGGATGGAGCATATTGGTTGACAGGCTTTCATGGGAAGTGACCTCGGGGTGTTTTCAGATGCTAGGGAGTGGTGAACACTTCACTGAGCAGGAGAGTGGCTCCTGGCAGAGCTCATGAACTCTAGTGTCTGTTGGAAAATGGTATGCAGACAGGATCTGTGATTCCAGATAACAGCCAGTCCTCACCATGGTTCTCTCAAGGGTTTTTGGAAATTAATAAATAAATCTCGCACCTTGTGTGGGGCTGGCTGAGAAAATTAAAGGCCAGTTTCTGAAGTAGTTAGTCAGATGTGACCTAGACACCTCAGAGACAATAAAATTGATGCTCTTCTTTCCATTAGTGGTGGGAAGGTAGAACCCATCAGCAGCACAGCCTCAGACTAACCAAGGACCCACCCACAGAAGTCATAGGACTCCCTGCAGTTTTAACTGAGAACCTCCTCTCTTTCAGGTTCCTTTGTCTTTGCTGTCACGGTCACCGATGAGGACATCGGATCCAATTCTGAGCTCCATTATTCACTCTCAGGTAGAAACTCTGAAAAATTTCACATCGACCCCCTGAGGGGGGCAATCATGGCAACCGGTCCGCTAAGTGGAGCTTCTGAGGTGACATTCTCTGTCCATGTGAAAGATGGCGGCTCATTTCCAAAGACTGATTCTACTACAGTGACTGTTAGGTTTGCCAACAAGGCAGATTTCCCCAAAGTCAGAGCCAAAGAACAAACATTCATGTTTCCAGAAAATCAGCCAGTAGGCACACTGGTCACCACCATCACAGGGTCCTCTTTAAGAGGAGAAACATTGTCTTACTACATTGCAAGTGGAAATCTGGGCAATACTTTCCAAATTGATCCGTTAACAGGACAGGTGTTCATCAGTCAGCCTTTGGACTTCGAACAGATACAAAAATATGTTGTTTGGATTGAAGCCAGAGACGGGGGCTTCCCGCCTTTCTCCTCTTATGAGAAGCTGGACATCACAGTGTTGGATATCAATGACAATGCTCCAGCTTTTGAAGAAGATCCATTTGTGTCTGAGATCCTGGAAAACCTATCCCCTCGAAAAATACTTACAGTTTCAGCAACAGACAAGGACAGTGGGCCCAATGGACAGCTAAACTACGAGATTGTGAATGGGAACAAGGAGAGCAGTTTCACCATTAATCATGCTACAGGTGAAATCAGGAGCATTCGACCATTAGACAGAGAAAAAATATCTCATTATGAGCTCACTGTAAAATCTTCAGACAAAGGGTCGCCTTCTCAGAGCACCTCAGTAAGAGTCATCATCAATATTTTAGATGAAAATGATAATGCACCCAGGTTTTCTCAGATATTCAGTGCCTATGTTTCTGAAAACTCCCCCTTGGGATACACGGTTACCCGTGTCACAACTTCTGATGAAGACATTGGCATAAATGCGATTAGTAGGTATTCCATAGTGGATACAAGTCTTCCATTTACAATCAACCCCAACACGGGAGATATTGTCATCAGTCGGCCTTTAAACAGAGAAGATACAGAGCGATACAGGATCCGAGTATCTGCACACGATTCTGGGTGGACTGTAAGTACTGATGTCACCATATTTGTGACAGACATCAATGACAACACGCCAAGATTTAGCAGACCCTCTTATTATTTGGATTGCCCTGAACTTACTGAGGTTGGCTCCAGAGTTACTCAAGTATCTGCCACAGACCCTGATGAGGGGTCAAATGGACAAGTGTTTTATTTCATAAAGTCACAGTCAGAGTATTTTAGAATCAATGCCACCACTGGAGAGATTTTCAATAAACAGGTGTTAAAATACCAAAACGTCAGTGGCTTCAGTAATGTGAACATCAATAGGCACAGTTTCATTGTGACGGCTTCTGACAGAGGCAACCCTTCCTTACTCAGCGAGACCACGGTTACCATCAACACAGTGGACAGCAATGACAACCCACCCCAGTTTCTCAAAAATAACTACTTCACTCCAGTTACCAAAAATGTGAAAGTGGGCACTAAGTTAATCAGAGTGACTGCAGTGGATGACAAGGACTTTGGATTAAACTCTGAAGTGGAGTATTTCATATCCAGTGGGAACCACTTAGGGAAATTTAAGTTGGACAATGATACCGGGTGGATGTCAATCGCCTCTCCCTTGGTTTCTGACCTAAATCAGAACTTCTTAATCACTGTCACAGCAAAGGACAAAGGGAACCCTCCACTCTCTTCCCAAGCAATTGTGCACATCACAGTCACTGAAGAGAACTACCACACGCCTGAATTCTCTCAGAGCCATATAAGCGCCACCATCCCTGAGAGCCACAGCGTTGGGGCTGTGGTCAGAACTGTCTCCGCCAGAGACCGGGACACAGCCATGAATGGTTTGATCAGGTATGACATTTCTTCAGGGAATGAAGAGGGCATCTTTGCAATCAATTCTTCCACAGGTGTGTTAACATTAGCCAAAGCTCTGGATTATGAGCTGTGCTCAAAGCACGAGATGACCATTAGTGCCACCGATGGAGGATGGGTGGCGAGAACTGGCTACTGCAGCCTGACTGTGAATGTGATCGATGTGAATGACAATTCTCCAGTGTTTGTTCCTGATGAATTTTTCCCGACTGTCATGGAAAATGCCCCGAGTGGGACCACTGTCATTCACCTAAATGCAAGAGACGCTGACTCAGGAGCCAATGCTGTGATTGCATACACTGTGCAGTCATCAGACAGTGACCTGTTCGTCATTGACCCCAACACAGGGGTCATCACCACTCAAGGCTTCTTGGATTTTGAAACCAAACAGAGCTATCACCTCACTGTGAAAGCCTTCAATGTCCCTGATGAGGAAAAGTGCAGCTTTGCCACCGTTGACATCCAGTTGAAGGGGACCAATGAGTATGTGCCTCGCTTTGTTTCCAAGCTCTACTACTTCGAAGTCTCAGAAGCAGCTCCTAGGGGGACTGCTGTTGGAGAAGTGTTTGCCAGTGACAGGGACATGGGTGCTGATGGAGAAGTACACTATTTGATCTTTGGGAACAGCAGGAAGAAGGGCTTCCAGATCCACAAGATGACAGGGCAGATCTATGTGTCTGGGCTTCTTGATAGAGAAAAAGAAGAAAGGGTGTCTTTGAAGGTATTGGCCAAGAACTTCGGCAGTATTCGGGGTGCAGACATCGATGAGGTCACTGTGAACATCACTGTACTTGATGCCAATGACCCGCCAGTGTTTAGTCTAAGCACCTACAGGGTACAGATTAGTGAAGGGGTCCCCATTGGGACCCATGTGACCTTTGTGAGCGCCTTTGACTCAGACTCCATCCCTAGCTGGAGCAGGTTCTCATACTTCATTGGATCAGGGAATGAAAACGGTGCCTTTTCCATTAACCCCCAGACAGGACAGATCACAGTCACCTCGGGCCTGGACCGGGAAAGCCTGCCTGTTTATAATCTCACTGTCTTGGCTGTGGACTCAGGGACCCCCTCCGCCACAGGAAGTGCTTCTTTGTTAGTTACTCTGGAAGACATCAATGATAATGGCCCGGTGTTGACTGTCAGTGAAGGAGAAGTTCTAGAAAACAAACGCCCAGGAACTCTAGTAATGACCCTACAGTCCACAGATCCTGACCTCCCCCCAAATCAAGGCCCCTTCAACTATTACCTGCTGAGCACAGGCCCGGCCACTAATTATTTCAGTCTCAGTACCGCTGGAGTTCTGAGCACAACCCGGGAGATTGACAGAGAGCAGATTGCAGACTTCTATCTGTCCGTGGTCACCAGGGATTCTGGGGCACCTCAGATGTCGTCCACGGGAACTGTACACATCACTGTTCTAGATCAAAATGACAATCCCTCACAGTCCCGCACAGTGGAGATATTTGTTAATTACTACGGTAACTTATTTCCTGGCGGGAATCTGGGCTCGGTGAAGCCCCAGGATCCAGATGTGTTAGACAGTTTCCACTGTTCCCTCACTTCAGGAGTCACCAGCCTCTTCAGTATCCCAGCAGGCAGCTGTGACCTGAGCTCCCAGCCCAGGTCCACAGATGGCACCTTCGATCTGACGGTTGTTAGCAGTGATGGGGTTCACAGCGCAGTCACCAACAATATCCGAGTTTTCTTTGTAGGATTCTCCAATGCTACAATAGAGAACAGCATCTTGCTCCGCGTTGGCGTTCCCACAGTCAAGGACTTCCTGACTAACCACTACCTTCACTTCCTGCGCATCGCTAGTTCCCAGCTTACAGGCTTGGGCACAGCAGTGCAGCTCTATGCTGCCTATGAGGAGAACAACAGAACGTTCCTTTTAGCGGCTGTGAAGCGAAATAATAACCAGTATGTGAACCCCAGTGGTGTAACCACCTTCTTTGAAAGCATCAAAGAGATCCTCTTCCGTCAGAGCGGAGTAAAGGTGGAATCTGTGGATCATGACCCATGCATTCACGGCCCGTGTCAGAACGGAGGCAGCTGCCTTCGAAGGCTTGCTGTGGGCTCTGTGCTGAAGATCCAGGAGAGTCTGCCTGTCGTCATCGTGGCCAATGAGCCGCTGCAGCCTCAGCAGTGCAAGTGTGTGCCAGGCTACGCTGGAAGCTGGTGTGAAGTGGATATTGACGAATGCCTTCCGGCCCCTTGCCACAATGGGGGGACCTGCCACAACTTAGTTGGGGGCTTTTCCTGCAGCTGCCCAGATGGCTTCACTGGGAGAGCCTGTGAGAGAGACATCAACGAATGCCTGCCCAGCCCTTGCAAGCATGGAGCTGTCTGTCAGAATTTCCCTGGAGGATTCAACTGTGTGTGCAAAACTGGCTACACAGGTAAGGCAGTGTGTTACTTCCTGTGCGTGTCACAGGTTTCCTTTCAAAGACTTTAGCCTTGGTATGAATGTTGTCACTTAAAATATACAGTTTTTTAGTTATTAAATTTTTTGAGAATTTCATACACAAATACTATATTTACGCCATTCCCAGCACTCTTTCTTCCTCCTCCAACTCTTTCCATTTTCCTCCTGATTCCCTCTCAAGTTCATTATCTCTTTTATAGTTATTGTTACATGTTTATACATGTGCAGATATCAAATCCATTTAGTCCATTTAGTGGTGCTTATATGCACATGGATAGGGGCGAGGGCCCTGTTATATTTTCAGCATTCATATTGGCATGGCAGCTGGTGTGGTCATTATTCAGGTCTCATTTAGACAACCATATTGTTGAGGTTTCATGGGTACGGCATCCTTTCCTTGTTTCAAAGACACCATCTGAAGCCGGCATCCTGGTCCTTGGGCTTAAAGTCTTTCCGCCCCTCTTCAGTCATGTTCCCTGAGCCTTAGATGTAAGGGTTAATAGTTCTATTTTTAATTTTTGGATTTATCTTATTTTATCTGTGAATGTTTTGCCTGCATGTATGCAGGGTGCCTAGTGCCCATAGAAGTCAGGAGAAGGTGTCAGGTCCCTGGGGAACAAGAGTTATAGATTGCCGGCCACAATGTGGGTGCTGGAAACAAAACCAGGATTCTCTGCAAAATCAACAATTACTCTTAAGTGCTGAGCCATCTCTCTAGCCTTTATTTCTAGTTTTAAAGTGTTAAGTCAAACCTAATGGGCCACACAACAAATCCCAGGCTCATGTGTGTGCACATGCAACCTTATGGCAGAATTTACAAAAGTGCTTTTGCTAGCTACGTATGACTTCTTCTTATTTTATAATCCTATTCTTTTATATTCTTTATTTTTATGTAGCTTATATACCACTTGATAAATAACACCTAATAATTGTGTGTATTTATGGAGTACCAGAAGGTATTATGTTACCCGAAACAAGCCAGGCACAGAAGAACATATGGAACTAAATCAAAACAGACACTGAACCTTTTTTTCTTCCCATGTGAATTGATCATACACATATTAAAGCGTTTTTATTCCCTAAGTGTCCACTAATTCCTTTAGAGCCCATAGTTTTCTTTTTATTGGCTCATGCTCATTGCACAGTGATGGCCCCTAAACATGTTTTCACATACCTTGTGTATGTTGGTCATTCATTATTCTTTTCTCTCCACTCTCTTCCCCTGCTGTTACAATTCCATTCATTCCCATGGACAGTTGCATGTCTGCTTTTCTGTCATATATAATATATAAATATATATCAATATATATGAATATATAGACATATGTCTTTCATATATATGATTTTATATATCTCAGATACAGGGCCTGGGGAGATAGCTCAGTAGTTAGAGCACTAGCTGCCCTTGCAGAGGGCCCAGGTTCAATTCTCAGCTCCCACATGGTGGTTCACATCCACCTGTGACTCCAGCTTTCTTTGTCTACTCATCTGCTGATGGACATGTAGGTGGGTTCCATGTTCTGGCTTTTGTGACAAGGGCAGCATGAATGTTCACTTTCTCAGTGCTTGGCTGTGAAGTACTGACATATGTCTGGGCCTGACAGCTGGAATTCTCATTCTTCCAGTATGCAGGACTTGCCCTCCTCTTCATCCTTGTGGCATTCTGTATTACCCATTTGCTTAATGGTAACCATTCTGCTTGGGATGGGAAATGATACTGGTTTAGCTTAAATTTTCCTGGTAATTCAGGATTTTCACGTATCCTGGCCACCTGTACCCTCTTTTTTGAGAACTATTTGTTTCATTGACTTCCCCACTAGTTGGATCATCTAGGTTCTTAGTACTTAAGGTTTTTAAGTTGTTTGTGTGGTTCAGTATTTAGTTCTTTATCAGATGAATAGTCAGTGAAGATCTTCTCCCATGCTGTTTTTTCCCTCACTCCATTCTTTTCTTCATCGTGCATAAGGTTTCTAATGTCATGCAACTTTATTTGTGGATTCTTGGTTTTGTTTCTTAGGCCACTGGAGTCATTTTAGCAGGTATTTTAGCCCTAACTGTTTCTTGGCATGTTTACCCAATGTCTGTGGTTTACTTATCACATAATCATCAAGAACATTCACATAGGTTTACAATGATTTTTAAACAAGATTTTAGTTTTTGCTAACATTTTGTGGAAATAAATGTTTTCTAAATTTCTTAAGAAAATTACCCTAGCTGATATCAGAGGCTAAGGAGGTAGGGGAGAGGAGGGATGGAGTGGGGTTGGACCACAGGTGCAAACTTCTTTTGTAGATGTCAACTTATGGCAGTGCCCTGTTATACCCATGCTTTGTTAACCACAAAAAAACATATCCATGTGTATTTTAACAGAGCTGTTTCACAACATGTGTTTTTCTCAGACTCTGTTTAATGCTGTGGATCTTCTCTTGTGTTTTATCTACATTTTTAAAGCCTACAGAATTAAAAATTATTACTGTTCAGTGATCCTCATATCTTATACACCATATACATGCAGAGGGGTAGACAGGTAGTAGGGGTGACAGAGGGAAATTGAGAGAGAGAGATACAGAGAGACACACAGAGAGAGACAGAGAGAGAGGGAGAAGGCGCAGGAGAGGCATTGCTGTATGTCACTGAGCATGGGAAGCTCTGCTAACATATAGAAGAGGTAAGAAGAGTGAGAGGTTGTGATTGATGTGACCCTAGCAACTTTGCGTGGGGAGAGATCCTGTGTCTGAAAACTCCCAGTAAAGCTGTAAGCATGAAAATGATGATTATGTCATGGGAGCGGGAAGAGGGCACATGGTTATTGTAACATTATCATTGATTCATTACCCAGTTTTATACCCACTGAATTTTGTTTTCCAGTGTAGATATCGGACTCTACACATAATAAATATGTGCCAATTTGTATATGGATGCATGATTTAAGGAAATGATAATTATTTTTGTATAATTTAGGTTCCCAATCCTTAGTTACCAGAAATAAAACAAAAGAAGATAAAAATAGTGAGTCTGTGACATCCACCCACTTTCTTCATGGTTCTGTACTAGTGACTTCTCCAATTGCTATGATAAAATGCCCAACAGAGTCACCTTAGGAGATGAGGGTTCCCTTTGGCTCAGTTTGAGGGTACAGGCTATCACGGCACAGAAAACACGGGGGAAGGAATGGGAGGTGGGTGGGCACACTGCCCCCAGTCAGGAAGCAGAAAGAGATGAATGCTCTTGTTCCCATCACTCTAACCATTTTATTCAGCTTGAGACTTCAGGTCAAGGGTGAGCCACTCACATTCACGCTCTTCAGTTAAACTTCTCTGGAAACAGACTCACAGACACACCCAGAGGTGTGGACTCCAAATCCCAGCAAATTGATGTTCATGATTAAAGCTAATAGTCTTTTTGTTTAATCACACTTTCCAATAATTTCAATTTCATGTTACAGAGTGGATTTCTGAGTAGCTGTAGTCTAGAAAAGACTAATGAGTTTGTTATATGATAGAACACCTGAAAAGATTTTCTAGGTTTTGCCGCACATCTGGATGCAGGTCAGGCGTGGCTTTGGGAAGTATGCCTTGGGTTTATTACCACGTGACATTTCCCTCTGCTCTGAAGCATGTCTTTGTTATTTCAGGGGGAAAGTAAAATTTGTCCATTCATCACTTTTGTGTCAATTTATAGTATATTTTTTCCAGACAGAAAAAAGTTATATACACACTGTACATGGTAATTTTTCCTAAGGAGCTTGCCAAACACATGCTTTCACAGAATGGACAGAGTAAGGTATTGAAAAGAGAATCCCAATTTACACGAAAGTGCTGTGATAACTGTGTGGTGATAGAGATGTGTGATAGAAAAGAAAAGAGATCTGTCAGTAGTTAGGGCATGCCTTTCTAAAGAAAAAAAAAACTTGAAAAAAGCACTTTGATGAATTAAATTTCTTGGTGGTAGCTTTCCCTGGAAAAAGGGATGGAAACCTTTTACACAGTGTGTAACTTTAAAAGGTTCTAAGGCGGGAGAGATGACAGCAGCTAAGGGCACTTTTGCTCTTGCAGAGGACAGGGGTTTAGTCCTCTGCAGTCACATGACAGATCACAACCTTCTGTAACTCTAGTTCCAGTGGGTCTGACGCCCTCTTCTGGACTCTACAAGCACTGTGTGAATTTAGGATACAGACAAAACATGCAGGGAATATACTTACACACATAAAATAATAAATTCTTTAAAAATTATTCCAAGTATACATCCTCAGAATGAATAACTCATACCTAAATATTAATGATAAAATATATTAATAGAGTGATTTGCGTCTAGAAGGGACTGCAATAGTTCCTACATTCCCTTTCTCCTCTGTGTATGAACACAAGAGATGCGGCAGCATTTCTGGTGGCAGAGCATAGCTGTGTTAGAGAAACAGAAAGTCCCATCAATTATAGGATCTCAAAAAAATCCTTATCGACACAGCATGGCTCTGTTTAACAGCTAATAGCTAGCTTAGCTCCACTCATTTATCAAAAAATATACAGTGTTGAACAATTAAGCCTTGAATACTTTTCCTTAATAAATGTGCTACAGGTACTTCCAACAGGGACAATCTGTGTTCATCAAACACTTCCATCTTCGGCCTGTGTTTAATAAACCCTCCTGTATTCAGTCTCTCTTGAGCGGGCTCCCCCATCTTGAGTCTGAGTTCAAGCCACCTCCCATCTTCTGCTGCAGACCATGCATCTCTGGCCGAGCACTTCCTGTACACTTGAACTATACTCTCAGGAGTTGTGTGGACACACCATCTGAAGATTACATATTAATGTTCACCTTAGCTAGTTCCCAATTTCCAAAATGTGACCAGAATCTTCATAACCAGAAGCGACTCCATTTTTCTATGATACATAGTGATTATCAGCACAGTTAATGGCCAGATGTCAAAGCAGCAAGAACAATTCATTCTTCAAAATACCTGCTATCACGTAAATGTGTCTGCATTGAGAAGGCACACTGTAGACACAGATCTACTCTGTGCCACTTCCAGAGAGCTTGCAAGCCTCAAGTGTCTTATAGGTACTGCTGATTGACTCAGAACAGTAATTAAGTCAATGAACCAAGAATTGGTTCTTCTCTGCTGCAGCACACAAAGTATCATACCAGGAGATGCGGTAGTGACTGAAATCTGCCATCTCTGACTGACCTGACACCCTTAGCAGAAGCATTTTGCAGGGAGACCCACACAGAACAATTCAGGGTTGGCTGTTGGTTCCCATCTGGGACTTAGAGTCTGAACTTTAAACACCTGAGGAGACATTTGGTGGCTCCGTTAGAGTCTTTAATTTAAATTAAAGCCTTAGCTTTTCAAACTGTGTCTTTGAATATGAATATATAGCTCTACTGACTCTTGCAGTACAATGAATTTTAAGTAAGTTTTACTCATTAAAGGAGCACTGAAGAATAAGTTTCCAAATGGTGAATAACTCATAAACTCTGACAAAAACTAACCCTTTTGTGAAGTTGCTTATGTATTTTGATCATTACCTTCTAAAAATATTCTGAGAGAGTAAATTAAAATGCTTAACAAAATGATAGGTTTTTTCCCCCTGAAAATTTCTGTTTGTTGTGAAGACAATCATTTTCAGAATGTTTCTTATTTTCTAGCAACTTTAGCCACGAATGTAGTTACTATATATTTAAAATGTGAGATCAAGGCTTATATTTATTTTAGGGTGTTTTTCTGCTTCTCTTTGAGCTAACTTAAATAACCTTTAGTGAATATTTAAATCTGAATGACAAGAAATTAATATTAAAAGTGCACAAAAGCACCTGAATTTATTTTATTATTTAAATAGAAAAAATCAAAGGTGATATTTAGAGTAGGATTCAACTTGAGTTAGAGTTTGTTTCTAAATGATTTATTCTATTTTAAATTATGGGTATGTCTCTGTGTGGTGGTATGTACACCTGACTGCATTTCCCAGATAGGCCAGAAGAGGGCGTTAGGTTCCCTAGAGCTGGAGTTACAGATGGTTGTGAGCCACCTGAAGTTGGTGCTGGGAACCCAACTCTAGTCTTTTGGAAGAACAGGAGTTTCTCTTAACCACTGAGCCATCTCTCCAGTCCCTGGCATAGAAATGTAAAAGATTAGCCTTATGGGTTTAAAAGTCCTTTTGTTTCTTAACTAGCATCAGAACCCATGTTCCTGATGGTCCAGCCTAGGTTTTCTGTCCTTGTTTCCCTATATCTGGTCTTTAGGAAGTGAGGCTGGCATTTTACAGCCTCCTAATGCATTGCTGTGATCTGTGTCTTAAACTCACTGCCTGTAAGATACATAGGCCTACATAGATAATATATATCACTTTTACTGTTACTCTAAAAGAAATATTCAGATAAAGAAGAGAATAGAGAAACCAAACAGTACTTACACTGTTAGTAGATGTGAAAATTTCATATTCTTTTACAGTGAAAGAAATAAAAGAAAGATGTGGTATATGACTTTCTTGTAGGAAAATAGTAGAAAGTTGAGTCAGTGGGACTTATTTAAATCTGTTTTGGATAATGATGGCATTTTAACAAGGGAAAAAAAAAACCAAACTTCTAAAAAGAGGTATGCCTTATCCAGTAGGAAAATGAGTTGGCGGATGGAGGGGGATGTGTTTCTAGCCAGCGTCAATGGTTCAACCCAAACTTACAATAACACGGTCTAGCCTGTGTCTCACTTCTACCCCACTGGGAACTTATTTTTGGTGCCTCTAAATGTGCTACTTGTTTATTTTCTTTTTCTCTCCTTAGAATTCAGGAGTATTCTGAAAATGTGCTGTGTTCTGCCTTGTCAGGAGGTGACTGGTGCTGTTTATAAAGGAAAATTTTGTATGTGTGATTCTGTGATGCTCAGAAAGTGGCTCACGAGGCTTGCCTGACTCAGATTTATAATGTCAGACTCAAACCACTGTGGCTTCAGAATCAAGCCACAAAAACAAAAATGAGTTAAACAAAAACGTAAGATGTGTTTTCAGCAAAGTTGCTGTGATGTAAGGCGTTGTCTGTGGTCAGCCTTCTCTAACTATGGTGAAAAACATATCTGGATTGCAAGACACACAGAGTGCTCATCCGTGCAGTATAAACAGCTCTGCAGAGTGCTTGCCTAGCATATAGTGGGTTCAATGTTCAATCTTTAGCACTGAAAAAGCAATTGAGGGCTGGGGGAATTGGTTGATATGGCAAATTGCTGGCAGTCGATCATGAGAGGCCCAAGTTCAGATCCATAAGACATGCTTCAAAAGCTTTGTGTGATGATGTGCCTGGAATCCCAGAGTTGGAGAAGGTGAGAGGGGAGGATTCCTGGAGTTGATGAGCCAGTCAGCTTCAGTCAATGAACTCTAGGTTCAGTGAAACAGGAGGTCAAAAACTAAAGTAAAAAGGCATTGAGGAAGACTCTTGGCATAGACACATGGCCTCTATACTCATTTATATATATACAGTGTGTGTGTGCACGCACACACACACATACACTCATGTGCATGCTACACACACATATACACATGAAAACAGATTTCTTGAAGATGACTATAACAATTGAGACCCTAATTTCAGTAAATGGAAAGTAACTGGAAATTACACGCTCTCACTGCTTGTTAGAATTGGGAAACTAACAATTTTCAAATAGATCTATTAAAATAGCACTTTAACTTTATAGAACAGTTATTCATGTTTACATAAAAGCAAGCAGCAAATTAAGGAGGATTTAAACAGTGCATTTTGGCTGCCAAGATAGCAAGTGCTTGCCCAGTGCAGTATGAACAGAACACAGAAGCAGAACTTGCTTGGTCAGTGCTATCATCTATCACCTCTCAGGCAGGAAACTTACTTCCATATTAGTCACTTTTCTAGGTCCTGTGTCAAAGTAGCTGAAAATAGCAACCTAAAGAGGGAAGGCTTTATTTTGGCTCATAGTCTGGGGAAGTTATGTCAGTGGGAGCAGGTGCTGCTGGTCACATGGAACCCACAGCAAGGCAGAGAGATGGACTCTGGTGCTCAGTTCTTCTGGTTTAGTCCTGGGCTCCAGCCCATGGAATGGTACCACACTTGAGGTGGGTTTTCCCACTTCCATGAACAGGATCTGGAAATCCTTCACAGACAAGCCCAGGGACTTGTGCTCATGGAAACTCAATGTGCTGCCAAATTGACAGTGTTACCCTCAAACTTCTAAGACTCCTCTTGTGATGTGTGTCCATCTTTCTTTCCTGTGGGGTAATCTCAGCTGTGACAAAGGAAATGACATCTTCAGGGAGCTCTCTGCTTTCTTATTTGCTATTTCTCCATCCATTCTCTGCCCTGCCCAATACGAATGCATCTGATTTAACAAGATCTATAAGAATAGCATTTATATGCTGGAAATGTGCAGCATGTTCTTATTCTTTCAGAAAAAAAGACAAAGTGTCTATAGACTGTGGTAGAGAATAAATGAAAGAAATTGAAAATGTGATTGATGGGTTTTCTTATTGCCTATTCTGTTTTACACAAGGCATGGAATAAGTTCAGGGACCCTTTTTGTGGTAAATATGTAGCTTGACAAACTCAATCCCACCAACTCTCCCTTTCAAATGTTGGAGTCACTGAAATTCCAATGATGGAAAGAAAGTTGTCGAAAGTTTCAACTCCATTCCCAGTGTGTCAGTGTGAAGGTTCAACCTTAACATGGGCAACAATTCAGGGAAATAATTCGAGTGTTTTCACCATCAAAGTCTCTTGAAATAGGACTCTCTCCAAGATGGTTATGTAAATTATACAAATTGTGTATATCTTTATAATAGCACATCTGGATAGGATACAGAACTCTGTGGTATGGTCTCAGTGTCCTGTTGTGGAGGAGAGAGGCTTCTGTGTCTCCTCTCTGGGATCTAGTCCTGAAGGATGTAGTTATTCATACAGTTACAGTGGATATGGTTCATATATTTATTTTTAAGTTTTCTTAACAAGTTTGATACATTTTAGGGAAAATGTGTGAATCTTCTGTCAATTACTGTGAATGCAATCCCTGCTTCAACGGTGGCTCCTGTCAGAGTGGCGTGGAATCATACTACTGCCATTGTCCGTTTGGTGAGTAGAATGTGTCTGTTGTCATACTGATCTGGGATGGGATGTGGCTTGGCCAGTAGAGAGTCTGCCTAGTATGCATGGAGCCTTGGATTTAAGTGTCAGCACCATATAGTGGCATACTCTTATAATCTCAGTGCTCAGGAGAGGAGGCAGGAGGTTCAGATGTTCAAACTCATCCTTAGATACATAGGGAGTTCAAAACTAGTGTGTACTATAAGAGACCCTCTTGCTAGAAATTATATATACATATATATATGTATATTCACAAATAATACTATAGCAATGTATGATTAAGAGACTATTAATCATTTTGCACAAGCAGTTGAACTAAAATGAAATATGTAATGCTATTTTAAAAGTTAACTATGGAAATGTTACCAAGTACTTTACTTTAGTTATTGTTAGTAAAAAAAAAAAACAACAAAAAAAATCAAGATAATAGCCTTATGGATGCCTTCTTTTAGCCTATAGCTTAATAATTAAAATACCCTCCAAACACTGTCAACTCTACCTCAAATCTCTAAAAGGAGTTTGTGTGTTTCCTTTTTACATTAATCCAATCATTACTACTGGATGAGTTTGGAAACTAAATGTACATCAGGCCACTATAGATAATTCTCCATAGTTAATAAAAACTCTACCACCGTGTTCTCTTGAGGATGAACATTATCAGAACTTCTCGTGGCATCTACTGATTTCTTCCAGATGTTCTCAGAAGTTACCCAGACATAGGCCAGCAAGCAACTGTGACTGATCCATTTATTTAAGATTTCCTTACCTTCTCATCAGAAGCACATTACACCTGCAGGGGCTGTGTCTGTCTCTAGGGAGGAAGAAGGTGGTTTTCTTGCTTTTCCTCCTGTGTTCTCCCTGCTAGATGGACCTAGGATCTGCAGTTCTGGTGCCTGTAGAGAGAACTGAGTTTCCAGTGACCAGTGAAATGTCTGTGGTGCCAGTCATTGAAAACAAACAAACTACAACTCAACACTCTAGTTTTCTTTTTCCAATTAAGCACAACAGTGAAATGATGTTAGAAATGGATGGTCAAAATGCAACTCTGGGGCCCTTTAGATGACTCAGTGGGTGCAGTTGCTGTCTCTGCATACCTGAGGGCTGAGTTCAGTCTCTAGAACTGTGGTGGAGAGAGAGAGAACAGTGGACTCCCCAAGGCTGCCCTCTGATCTCCCCATCATGCTGTGTCATACATGTCCCCCCACATCACATACACACAATAATCATTACTATTATAATGACAATAATAAAACATAATTATGAAAAATCAATTTTACCAATGTCTCTGAGTCTCAGAAATTAAGAGACTTATCCAAAGTCAGAAGAATTTGGCAAAGGATTGCACCATGTCCATGTGACTGGAGAACAGGTGCTAGTTGCAACCCATGGACATTGCTGGTATTGTGACAATATTACAGGTTTTTAGGGTGTCATCCAAATGCCCACAAAGCAGTAAAATATGTTCATATGAAGACAACGATTGCCTCAGCTCTCCTACAAGGCCAGTTCTTTGAGATCCACAGTCAGGTTTCATGACTTAACTTATGTTTTGGAATGAAAGAAAAATAAGTTGGAGTGGAAAGTGGAAAATAATTGTCAAATGACTGACCGAGTGTTTATGGTGTTGGAATTCCTCACCATTTCAAGGCAAGTATGCATATTTGCAACAATTAATGCCAAACAGGAAGATAGTTTCCCATATGGTGCTGATATAAAACCCATTGTATACAGGGGTTCAGGGGACGTATCTTGGGATCCAATGTACCTTTCCTCACCCTGCAGACATCCCTGGGGAAGGGAAATAGCACTATAAATTACAGTAGACACGAGGCTGGCAGTCCAGGTCCCACCTAATTCCTTCCAAAGGCAAAATCCAAAAGCACTGTTGAAATGTAGACACTGTCAGCTGACCAGAGAAGCATTTAGAAAGAAAAACAAAGTAAAAAGCCTTGGAATTCATCATT
Organism: Peromyscus leucopus; assembly: GCF_004664715.2. Classification (NCBI taxonomy): domain Eukaryota; kingdom Metazoa; phylum Chordata; class Mammalia; order Rodentia; family Cricetidae; genus Peromyscus; species Peromyscus leucopus. The sequence continues at coordinate 20,092,528 of NC_051068.1, forward strand.
CATCCAATACATTGTTGCAAGCTGCCCAGACTGAATTAGAAGGAAAAGTAATTTGCCTTCTCAAATTGACTGTGGGTGACACACACAGAAAGAAGGAGCAGAGGGAAATGCCTCAGACTAAGACCTGGGGTGGTGAGACACAGGGTGGTGACACACGCACCCCAAACACTAGCTTCTTTAGGGTTTGAAGCTAGAAACAACTGTTTTATTTATAGTCTCATCAGCCAAAGATTTGTTCTTTAGATTTTGATACATTTTTATATTCATAGATATGTAGGTAGGTAGGAAGGTGTAGACAGATAGATAAGTAGATGATGGATATGTAGGTAGACAGATAAATGCTAGATAGATAGATAGATACATACATACATACATACATACATACATACATGCATATACATACGTACATACATACATAGATGACAGACATATAGGTAGATAGATAATAGACTGATAATAGATAGGTAGATAGATGATAGATACATAGATGGATAGATAGGTAAAGGATAGATAGCTTGATAGTAGATAAGTAGATAGATGATAGATACATAGACAGATAATAGATAGAGATACATAGATAAATGGCAGATAGATACATAGATAGATGATAGAGATGCATTGATAGATAGATAGATAGATGACACTTAGCTAATAGATAGATGATAAACAGATACATAGGTAAGTAGGTAGATAGAGGGATGATAGATAGATTGTATTTTAGGAAAATGAGCATGCCTCCAGCTTTACAAGATGACCTAGCCTGTGAGATTTCATTCCCTATAATTTTGTTATTGCATATATCACACATATGCAAAGGTTATGTGTGTGTAGTCGCATAGTAGCCTGTACACTATCCTGTGTGCTTGTGTATACCATATATTATATATGTGCAAATATTATGTATAATTGCTATTTATTTTATGATTATAGAATACTCTTCTAATAAGAGATACTGGGATACATATATTTAAAGTAGTTTTATAATTTCTCTTGATCTTTATCTGGCTTATTTCACACAGATATTTGGAAGACAAATTTTAAATATTCTTTAAATTTTATTTTTATGTTTAAAAGACAGGAAATTCCTTTTCACAGAAATAGTAACAAACACTTGAGGAAAATTTATACACATATTTTCATATTTAAAAAAGTGTGAGTACTTTCAGTACAGTGTGAGAATAGTGTGAATACAAATGTGAATCTCATCACCTGATATTCAGTCACTTTACTTACATTCAAATTTTATCTTTTTATATATTATTTATAAATGCAACAAGACCCACAGAAACACACAGTGTAAATAATTTATCTTTGCTTTTTTTATTTCGCTTCAGTTAATCTTTGTTTGAAGAAATAATTTACAAAATTATTTCTAATTAATATATGAGCATTACTGCTTGTCTGTATAAATAATATGTAATACAAATGCATAGTACAAAAATAATGTATGGTAGATGTAAATTAATATGAAGGTGAATATGAAGCCTATCTAAACATTATATTACATATATACCATTCCTCTATTTTTTTTTCTTTTTTAACTTTGGTTCAAGATTTAAAGTAATAGCCGGGCGGTGCTGGAGCACGCCTTTAATCCCAGCACTCGAGAGGCAGAGCCAGGTGGATCTCTGTGAGTTCGAGGCCAGCCTGGGCTACAGAGAGAGTTTCAGGAAAGTTGCAAAGCTACACAGAGAAAACCTGTCTCGAAAAAACCAAAAAAAAAAATGATTTAAAGTAATAAATTGTATGTATTTCCTAGTTATTTTATCGACTTTTATCTCTGCCTGGATAGAAAATAAGATAATCTGTGTAGACATTGCAAAAGCTTCCAGGCTATTTTATCTCAAAGACTGGCTATAAAATGTGGTGATGCAGTGAACACAGTTAAGTAAGATCAGTGTATATGGTTTTAAAGTTTTTCTCCACTTCCCATCATTCTGTGACCTGGGTTCAACTGTAAGTACTCTGTGATAGTGGCATTCATTCCTTTGAATTGAGCAGTTCCCAGACTCTAACTCAATGCATTTACAATAGATATAAAATCCAAACTAAAGAGTGAAACCTTTTCAAAGGTGAATATAAACCCTGACTGCTGCCATGGGTTACTTTCCAATCATCAGTCACATCTCCCAGTGTGTGGAAGAGAAGGCTTTTGCTTAGTACAGTGGCATCAATACAATTCACTTTCAAGTTAGAAAGAGACTGTGCAAACAAAGGGAAACACCAAAACAAATGATTTCTATGAACTTCCTGTGACTCATCCCAAAGCAAGTTTAAAAGTCAAAACAGGAGAGATGGCTCAGTGGTTAAAAGCACTGGCTGCTTTACCAGAGGACCTAGGTTCCATTCCCAGCACCCACCTACATGGCGGCTCACAACCATTTGTAATTCCAGTTCCAGAGCATCTAATACCCTCTCCTGGCCTTGGTAGGTACCAGGCATAAAAATGGTGTACATACACAAAGGTAGGCAAAGATCCATTTGCATAAAATAAAACAACATGACTAATAAACAAACTTAAAACAGTGACTTCTATGCTGGAGGCAGCATATCGTTTCCTCATTTTGTAACCTTGGAAAATACCATTGAGTTGGGGACTGGATTTTTTAAGTCAAAACAAATGAGTCTATCTGTCTTCAATTGAATAAATATGGTTTTTTAAATTATAATTCTATATCGTGTCCTTCATAGTGATGTGTGCTTTTAATCCTAGCTCTTAGGAGGCAAAGGCAGGAGTATCTCTGTGAGATCCAGGCCAGCCTGGGCTACACAGTGAAACCCTGCATCCATAAAATAAAGTAAAAAGATTAAAATTACATAATATTAGAAAAGTATTATAGTTGAACATTATAGCATTGTAAATTTTACAAGCATCAAGACACTAATTTTCAAAGTATTTTGGGAGAGAACTCTCTTTCAACATACTCCTTCTCATTGTCCTTAATTTTTAAAATGGAGTAACACTTAGGCAAATTCCTAACTCAGCAAACAACATTGGCATCTCACCTCTCTCGTAACTGTTCTGTGTCTTCCTTTTGCAATTCTGTGAGCAGGGCCTGCGTCCTACCAAGCATGACCATGGAGCTTCCTCTAGTTACAAGACTGGCAACTTTGGGTAGCACTTGAGGAAGGGGCAGTGATAAAGACATTTTGAAGTGCATGATTCAATATTACAACTGAAAGATGTTGTTAAGAATAACTCAAGGAAACATAGCTAGACTTCAGTGTCTGTCTTTCTGTCCCCTGCAGGTGTCTTTGGGAAACACTGTGAATTGAACAGTTATGGATTTGAGGAACTATCATATATGGAATTTCCCAGCCTGGACCCCAACAACAATTATATTTATGTCAAGTTTGCAACTATCAAAAGTCATGCTTTATTGCTTTATAACTATGACAACCAGACGGGAGAACGGGCGGAATTCCTGGCACTGGAAATTGCTGAAGAAAGACTCAGATTCTCATATAATCTGGGCAGTGGGACGTACAAACTGACCACTATGAAGAAGGTGTCGGATGGGCAATTCCACACAGTGATTGCGCGGCGAGCAGGCATGGTGAGGTCTCCCTGTTCCCCAAGCCTCCATTCACTACTCTGCGGCAGTCAGTCAGCCCTCCTGGGAAGCATGCATCGAGGTCCACATTAAAGGACAGGATGTGTGTTTATTGTGTAACAACTATGCTGTTGTCTCAAGAAAAAAGAAGGATAAGAAGTGAACAGCCTTACGCATTAGCAGCCCACACTTCTCAGAGGTTTGAAAGGCAGCCTAGAACTATATTTAAAATGACTACTCTCTGTCTGGGAGTTTCATTATCCCAACTGAAGAAACAATATAAAGACAAAGGGGGTTGAAACTGAGAAAAACTTAGTAAAAGATGATATTTAGTATTTTTCAAAATGTATTGGACCATTCTTTCTCGCTCTTCTATCTCATTATAAGACACAGCCACAGTTACCTGGTGAAGTCTTCTGCCTACGGCTGCAGGGAAAGCTGGACCATGTAGCAACTCTTGAGTAATACTAAATGTGAAAAGAATATTTCTCTCATTATTAATTCAGTTACAGGGGAAATATGTATCCTTACTTCAGAAAATATTTTTAAAGCCCCTATTTGATTTTGAATCTCTTATGTTCTACATTTCAAAACAAAATTGTTGGAAGCTGGAAAAATCAATAGCCTCTAGGCCTTAACCATAACATAGGCAGACTGGAGATGTCTCAATTTACACTCTTGCTGAGAGGAAAAGAAAGAATATATTTCCTAGAAAATGTAGTATTATAAGGTTGTGTCTATGATAAGCATTTAAAGAATTCCAAAGATTAAATCACATGAATGACTAGGACTTTAAGATCTTCTTTGATTTTTATCCCCAAGCTTTTACCAAAAAGGAAAATACATTACAGCTTGAGAATGCCCAGCACACATGCCAGCCAGAGCTGACACCTAGTCAAGTACATGAGCACTGTATATTTTGTAAAAGGGTTTTGGGGTCTCTAACGTCAGTATTTTGCATAGTCGCTATGTAGAGGTGTGCTCCCAGAAGCAGTTGGAGTGAATATATGAAATGCAATGCCACTTTTGAGACCAGTGTTCCTTAGTTTTTGAGGTAACAGACCAAGGAGTAAACAAAGTGATGAATTAATATCTTGACATGTGATTGGAAGAGTACATTTCCCCCCAAAATGCTAACATTTATTATAGTTTACTTGAGAGGAAAGTGAGAAGAGTTTGTGGAGATTTCAATAGCTGCTAGGTGTATTAAAAGCAAATAAATAGTATGTTTTAATATTAGTGTTTTAATATTCAGTGGACAATAGTGATAAATAAACTGTATTAATATTTCCTGAGATTGTGAGAGGTTTATGACAAACTTTTTCAAATCTTGGTTTTAAAAAGCCATGTTTGTGGACAGCCCTCAAAATTCACAAGCAGTGCTGACAAAGTGAATTCATTTGCATCCATCATGAATATGGCCTCATTATAACACAGGGAACCTGGTATCTGCCCTGTTTACATACACGTGAGATATGTTAGTGAACTTGCTTCTGCCATTGTGGTGTTTCCACTGTTTTGGAAATTCGATCTCACATGCCACAGTCATGCATGGGAAGCACAAAGCAGTGCCACATTTGTACTTCCCTCACATGGGTGTGCCACAGCATTAGGATCCACTTAGGAAGACCCCTTTCATTGTACCAGGAGAGGAACAAAGTCCATTCTCCCTCTAACTGGGGCTATCTGGCCAGTGTTACAACACTACACTCGGAATCTCACACTCACAATGCTACTGACTAAAATATGAAAAGCTTTGCCATTTGGTGACTCTTACTGACAATCAGGGAGTGGTCATCTAGTTTCACTATGAAGAACAGAATAATGTGGAAATGCAGCCCTATCTCTAACAACAGTAGTCTCCTTGGCTGTTGCCCATAGGGAAGACCTTGGTCTTGATCCATTCATCGGACTTCTGAACACAATAGTTGGCATTTTTTATTGATCAAGAGGTATATTCACACACCTGACTACAGAGCAAGCTCTGGAGAACTGTGATCGCTCGGCTTAACATGGCAATGTCTGTTAGCTGTTTCTGAAACACTTGAGAAGTTTTGACAATACAGCCATGCATTCTGTTAACACGGGTGTGTGCTACTGTTATTTGAAATATTAATTATTAACACTGATGAGGGCACTTATCTGAGGTTGTATGGTTTTACAAGGAGATGAGGGAGGGGAAACCATGATCAGAATAATTGCATGAAAATAATTATTTTCAATTATAAAGAAAAAATGTTTAAAACAAATTGTCACATATTATAGTATATATGATATACTTTCATAATCTTTTTGTTAATATGGCAGATAGAATAAGTCTTTTGAAAAAATTTTGAAAGATTTTTTTAGGATACTGGATAGTAGGATAGATATTTTTATTGAAATTATAATCTCACAGAGTTGAAGTTCTCCAGGAAGACTAATGACTTCTTAATTCTCTCTTGTATAAATGAGGCACAAGGAGCAGACAATTTCAAGGCAGCCTCATCCCTCTGAGGTGTAAAGATAATTAGAATTAGAGATACCAAGGAGATCTGTGCCCATAACTTAATATGTGAAGCACATTATGGGATGTAAGATATACATTAAATCAAGAAAAACATGGTAATAATAATTTCAATTATCTCCACATGAGTGCAGTGCTGGTAGAGTCTCCTTGGGAGGCTGATGTCATCAGAAGGCACGTGATGACGGTCCCCCTTTCTTGCTTACAGGCGGCTTCTTTAACTGTAGACTCCTGCTCTGAGAACCAAGAGCCAGGCTACTGTACTGTCAGCAATGTGGCGGTTTCAGATGACTGGTAAGTAAAATCATAGCTCCATTCCTATCATGATTAAAATTATGATTTATAAGAACTTTAATTGTTCTCCACATGGAACGGTCATATGCTCCCTCAAAGAGATATTCATACTTTAAAGTAATTAGTGTCAGTGAAGTATTATTTTAATGTTGGATTACAAAGTCACAAAGTGGTAGAAGCAGAAATAAAACCAGGGGAAGCAGTGTCTCCTGTAGTCAGAATGGTTTCGATTTTCCTTCATGAAATGCTTTCATGTTTCCTGAGTTCTGTGAGAACGTAGGGCATGACCTCCACTCATTCAGACACGTGCTCTTCTCGTTTGTGTGGTAATTAATGCGTGTTTTCTAATAGCACTTCAAGCTGAGTTGCGGCACTGGCCAATCAAAAGCAGAGGGATTTTGTCAGCAATGAGAAATGGAGATGTACAGCGACCTCCCAACCCACCCACTGTTTTTATTCACACAAAGCACAGCTTGCCGTGGCCTTAAAGAACCCCAGAACCTGTAGAAGGAACAGTCTTGGCTTCTGTGCATTTATTTGGTCTTTTCTAGAATGCTTATTTTTGCTGACAGCATTGCCGTGTGCATCCAATTTGGATAGTTTCAAATAGAATGTTATAGCTTCACCATATATGTATGGAGTATGAAGACCAAGCAACCGTGGGAGTACCTGCTTTGAGGCTGAGTGCTGACCTTGATGCTAATTCTGGGAAAGCAAAGTCATTGACTGCGATGTCTTGAGTTGTTTTTTGATATCTTTACCCTTTCATGTTCACGTAGGACCCTTGATGTTCAGCCAAACAGAGTCACTGTTGGGGGAATCAGGTCTCTAGAGCCAATCCTTCAGAGGAGGGGGCATGTGGAGAGCCATGACTTTGTAGGCTGTGTAATGGAGTTTGCTGTCAATGGACGACCCTTGGAGCCCAGTCAGGCTCTTGCAGCACAAGGCATCCTTGATCAGTAAGATTTCATTTTATTTATTTTTTATCTATCTATCTATCTATCTATCTATCTATCTATCTATCTATCTATCATCTATCATTTGTTTGTTGTTTTTTTTCAAGACAGGGTTTCTCTGTGCAGCTGTGGTTGTTCAGGAACTCACTCTGTAGACCAAAATGGCCTCAAATTACAGAGATATTCCTGCCTCTGCCTCCCAAGTGCTGGGATTTAAAGGCGTGGGCCACGACACCCAGCAAGATTATATTTCTTACCATTAAAAAACGCAAATGTAGATACTGAACATTCTGAGCCTCCAGGTTGAGGCCTTACCTGACTGACAGAGCTTCTGCAATGTGCCCTGAGCTGTAACTGGTCCACACCCTCTTTCTGGTCACGTTGTCCCTTTGTTTTCTGTACCCGGTGTTCCTAGTGCACAGTAGGACTTCCCACTGCCGGGTCCTCGGCCTGGACTGATCGTACCTTGAGATCTCAGTACCAACGCACCCCCTTACCCTCAATGTAGAGATACAGAAACCCCCTAAGCTCACACACTCTTCAGTTTGTAGAGGATCTCTGTCTAACATGCCACATATTCACTTTTTCCCTTATTGTCTGTCATTCACACAGGAAAAGAAATCCTTCTCCATGAGTATGTGGGTTTATTTCATTCCCTTATGTCCATGCTTGGTGTCATACCTGGCTTGTAATTGGGCAGTGAATAAACCATAATTATGAGCATCTTTGTGGGATACACCTGGACCTAAGTAAATATGTGGCTCTGGACCATGATAATAAGGGATTTCTGGACCATTGTGGTCTTATGGAAATTGCCACCTTTGGTGGTCATTGTATAAGATATTTTTATTTATCCTCTCTTCTGATGTGAGGAAGACTAGGTTACAAGATTTCTGCATCATTAATTGCTGCAGGGTAGCCGGGGCAAGTCCCTCCCAATACTGCAAACCTGAGATTAAGCACGTTGAACAGTCTGTGTCTGCTTCAAGTCAAATTTCCTCCTTCCAGGTTGGTGCTTTACCCGTCTTCTCTGTGACTCTCTTCCAGGTGCCCTAGGCTAGAAGGCACATGCGCTCGCAACCCTTGCCAGCACGGTGGCACCTGTGTGGACTTCTGGTCATGGCAGCAGTGTCAGTGCATGGAGGGCCTGACTGGGAAGTACTGTGAGAAATGTAGGTTACCATCTTCACATTCATGCGATGCTGTCACAGCCCCAGAAAGCAGAAATATGTGCGCCTAAGCACATTACTGCATTTTGACTCTAACATGGCAAACATTAAGTGTGCCAAATGGGGTGAAACATGACAGTTGTAAATTGGCTTTTTAACCTGAAGAAAGGTAGCATTCTCTTAAAGAATTGGATCTTAATTAGTTTAACATTTAGATGTTAGTTTCACCTTATAAATGTATCACTGAGTTATTTTATATCACGTATTGGGTAGTTAGGAAATTTAAAGTCAGCAACTGTACTCAGGTTGTAGATAAGTCCACTATTGGTGAATATTTCTCTAGTCAGATTTTTATATTTTGCAGATAAAATATGCAGTATCACTGAATAACACCCAGCTCCAAACATTGTGTAATAGTTAACATGTTAAAATAAAAACCACAGTTTATTTAAGTTGTTTTGGAGCAACACTATTTAGTCTGCTCATTAATTAAGCACCAGGTGCAGGGTGATCAAGGCATCAGTGATATTCAAGCCATCAGTAAAGACTTGCTCTCTGACTGGAAGCTGTGTGTTCTAGTCTACCCCGTGTCCTTGGGGGCAACTTTATGAGAACTGCTTTATTTTTAAATGAATGATTACCTCTTAGTTCAGCCACTAGCATCTGGTGACTTTTTAAGGAAACATTTGTGGCTACTGTAATATGAAAATGAAGAGAAGTGAGCAAAAACATTGGAATTTAATAGAATCCAAAAGATCTTAGAGGCAGACAGCATAGATGTATCTTAGTAGCTTGGCTATAATAGAAAAAGAAAAAATGAATTGCCACATAGTATTTCTTTAATGAGCTGCACTGAGACTTCTTTTTGTAAATTTAAACATAATTCTGCATGTGCTATTCTGTTTATATGTTTAGAGTATAACACCCAGGGCAGAGTTACCCCTGATTCCATTTCCCCAGTTTCCTTTCCTGAGCTATGCTATTGGTTATGTTGACGTAAATGTTGTACTTCTGGACTGGGAGTCTTTTAACAGGTCATGGCATCTGATGATGCACCATCCATGATGATGGATCGAGGGAGAGCAAGTTACAACTAGTAGTCTTTGACTGGACACTTTTTTGGGTACATATTTCTAAAAATCAGAGAATAGAGGGACTAAAGACTAAAGTTCCAAAGGTTTCCAACTATAAAAACATATTTGCTTAATAATTTCAGGAATGCATTGAAATTGGTTCAAGTTTTGAGTTGTGCATCTTAGCAGTTGGCTGTGTCTTCTATGTCCAGGCTTTCTGTCCCATAGCAAGGAGATTGGATGACAAGTCCCCCAAGTGATTAATGATTGTCATCAAGGATTTTATGTTTCACAGATCCAAAAGGACTCAACCATTGGCAATACACTTACATAATTGTTCACAAATGGAAATTATTTTCCCAGAGTAGGACCAGGGACAGTAATTTCAGAAACTTGAACTTTTGTCATTTTTAATACCTTTTGCCACTCTGAAGAATGCTCTAAAAATGTCTAATGAAAGCCTTCAAAGTTTCCTCTTTCTTCTTGGCTCTCAGCTGTCACTCCGGACACTGCCTTGTCACTAGAAGGCAAAGGACGCCTGGACTACCACATGAGCCAGAGCGAAAAGCGAGAATACTTGCTGACACAGAGTATACGGGATGCCATGTTGGAGCCTTTTGGCGTCAACAGTCTGGAAGTAAAATTCAGGACTCGAAGTGAGAATGGCATTTTAATCCATATCCAGGAAAGCAGCAATTATACCACGGTGAAGGTGAGAAAGGAGCACTTGCTTATCCACCTGACAACTCCTACCTGCTCTGGGGTAGCAGTTCCTTCTCCCACAACTTCTGTCCTTTGCTTTCTAACCTTAGAGTTCTGACCAAAGCTAGGAAGTGATCCAGTACCATCCACCCTCAATGTTCCCAGGGCCTGGGCCAAAGTAACAAAGATCTGAGAGGGCCAGTTTCTGAACACCTTTGTCTTGTTTTTAGAGTAGAAACCACTGCCAGCCAGGCCAGCACAGAAAATGTAGTCATGTCTGCTTTGACTGATAAAAATCTGCATCACTTTGCTACTACTACAAGCAAAGTAAATCATGAAAAGAATATGCTATAATATGGAGAATTATTTTCACAAAGAATTATTTTAAACACTGATAATATAAGTTAAATGGTAAGATTAGAATACTTAGAAAAGATTGGACTTTATTCTGAAATATACATTCTATTTATTACCTAGGTAAAATCCCCAAAGTTAAAATTTTTTGGTATTTATTGAAAGTAAAATTTCTTTTCATATCTCCAAATAAGTTTTAGTGGCAAGAGGGAGAAATGTATTCTCAGTCCTATGGAGACTTGAAGAGGACATAGGGTGGCTTCCCTCTGCCTTATTTCATTTAAGCAGGATCTCTCTTTGCATCTGGAGCTCTCATGTCTGCTTTCCAGACTGACCAGTGTGCTTCTGGGATCTGCTTGACTCCTTTGCAGCTATTGACATGGGTGCTGGGATTTGCTTGACTCCTTTGCAGCTATTTCTAGGGATCCAAACTCAGATCCTCACATCTGTACAGAAAGTAGTCTATCTAGTGAGCCATCCCCCTGCCCATTTCAAATAAAATAAAGAATTCAAAAATGTTTTTCAAAATTTATATTCAATAAAAAGGGGGTTTCTCTCTGGGCTTTTACTTCACTTTTCCTCACTGTAGGCAGAAGTCAAAGCCAGTCATCCATTAGACATGAGCCATTCTTTGCCTACCTCCTGCAACCTTCTGAGAGTCTGAAATGAGAACCACCTTCTTTCATAGACAGACATTAGCATCAATTCTCCCAGCAGATCTTGTGTTTAGTTTCACCAACTGTTTCATAAGATCATTGTGTGTTTTATAATTCTATTGATATTATTTGTATTCATTTCAGTGAATTCTTAAGAAAAAAACCCCATGATTACTGACCTATTTTTCCTATCAATATTTTGAAACACACAGAACAGAATTAGCAATTGCTTGATTTAATTCACAAATTATATTAAAAATAAAGTTGATGTTCATTCATAAATTTTAGGTTTGGGTTTTTCAGGTTTCTTTGTGCAACTGACTCTTCATGCTTTATCTTAGGTGTCTGTTTTCAATAACTCACACAAAGACCATTCCTTTTTCTGGTAATCCACTTGTATATTCCTTAGCCCATCTGTTTCTAGATGGAGATGATTTTTACCCCTATGGTAATTTGACAGTGTTTGGAGACATTTTTTATTGGAGAGATGAGGGTGTTACTACCATATAGTTGCTGGAGAACAGAGTTGGGCATCCTATAATACACACAGTACCCCTGGTAGAGAATCATGTGGTCAGAAATGTCAGTCAGTGCTGAATTTGAGACAGATCCCTGATTTCCTACAGGGACATCTTTAAATTTTCACTTTACCTTCATTACTTAAATATCCTGGTTACCCAATTAATATAACTTGTGAAACAGAGAACTCTTGAGGTGTTCAAATTTGCTGTTGATAATTTCCATTGAAAAGCAAATTAAAAGCAGTCAAGCCATAAGTTACAGAGAGAGCTATGACTTAAAGACAGTGGGTTCATCTGGCGAGAACATTATGCCCTGCTGAGAGGGGACCCTAAGTGGCTTCTGCTCAGAGTTCCTCCATTCTAAAAGGCCACACTACAGTCTTTGCATGAGATTATCTGTTAAGCTGTCTCCAAGTCCCCATGCCATTTAAATGACATATGACACACTACTATTTGCAGTCTCCTTCAGCCAAGAAATTCAGTCAACATGCTACATGTTTGAAGAGTGAAATCTTCCACTGGGAAGCAGCTGAGTGATAGGGTCTGTCTTTGTTCCTGTGAAGTTCAGCAGGATGGCAGCTTGCACCTCCACAACATGGTGCCACAGAGCTAAAAAGAGAATTAGGCAAAATGGCCAGTAATTAGCAGCCACAACATTTAGTGAGAAAACTATGAGCAGGAGGCTTTCAAAAACAAGGACTTTGGCAGGTGAAATAAGTAGAAAAGGAAAAAGCAGCCAGTAAAAACAGCAAAACAGACTCAGAAAGTAGCTGTGATGGGCAGGAGGTAACTGGGTCTGCTGGAGTGTGACTGAGGAAGGCTTGGACAGAATGTGCTCAGCTAGTGTCAGCTGCTGGCCATCCAAGAACCCAGCTTTTGTTTCCTTTGGCTAGCCTTCTTAGCATTTCTTTCTTAAACTCTCCATTTATTGAACTCCCCCCTTCCTCCTCCCCTCCCTCTTCCTCCACCTCTCTCTCTCTGTCTGTCTCTGTCTGTCTCTGTCTCTGTCTCTCTCTCATACACACACACACACACACACACACACACACACACACACACACACACTAATGCCCATGATAGAGAAATGAGCAAAGTTGTTGGGTGAAGGAGATCCTGGGTAATTTAAGTACATCAGGAGGAGATAGAAGAATTGAGGGGAGAATCCTAGAACAGCTCTGCTGTGATAATTTAATTTACATAATCATATGAACTACATATGTATGCAGTGTGTGAGTGTGTAGTGTATGCATATGGTGGAGGTGGGCATACACTGGAGGCCACAGAAAGACACCTCTTGTCTTCTTCTACTCTTCACTGCCCTATTGTCTTGAACTGGAAGCCTCACATATTGATAAGCAGTCTAGCAAGAAAGCTCCCAAGATCTCTATCTCTGCCCTTCAGAGCTGTGGTTACAGGGCACATGGCCTGTAATGTGGATGTTGGGGATTTGAACTCAGAGCCTCATGCTTACAGAGGAAGCACTGAGCCTCCTCCCAGCCTATGAAAAATATTTTTAATCTGGAAATATTCAATTAAAATATTACTATATGATGTCTATATGTAACTTAGTTACATGAATTTTCCACAAAGCACAAATGAACAGATTTTCAGTTTTTCTGGAAGTGTTTCTTGCATATAGACAGAGTCTGAGGTGAGTGACACAGAAACTGACCTCTGCTTTTTCTTTGGTCGCTCCTTGGACACTTCATCTCTGTGCCTGGACGGCAGTCCTGTCTGGCAGCAGGGATGGGAATGTGCTCTCTGACCCATGGGCTCATTTTGCCTTACAAATTATTCATTTTCTGAAGGGTCAGCTTCTAATACTGGAAACTTGCAAGTTGGAAACCAGAGTGTCCTGTTACCCAGTGTTTTGCTGGATGAACTAAAAGAAATCAAATTCCTTTAGATAAAGTGAAGAGACAGCTGTAGTGAAGGCTAAAACCCAATTGGCCAAATCTCTTTCTTACTTTATGGTATTCCAAATGGAATAATGAGCCCCATTTTTGTCTAAAACTCCAGGGTAGTGGATATAAAGGTGAAGCTATTTTGTCATCTTTTTTTTCAAATACTCTGCCTTTGGAATGTCCCATTCACTTTTTTGTTTTGCATTTTCTTGTTTATCTTCTAACTCCTCTAGCCTTTTTACTAAACTTAGTGATTTAACATACTTCCTTCTGTTCTTGAAATACAAATAATCACAATTAGTGTTAATTACTTAGGATACCTAGTTAATACAGTATTTCAGTTTTGTTCTGGAAAGTTATGCCCCTCAAGTAGCTATTTATAAAATTAAAAACTATTAGAATTAGTAAATAAGCAATCTTGTTGTCTAAAATTTTGGTGATGATATATGTAAGTGTGCTGTAATACTACAGACCTCTCATCCATTCCAGCTCCTTTGGATTGGTCAATATTTTAAATGAATTATTTTTTATTTATATATCATGTTCTATCTGTGCATTGTTTTTAATTCATCTTGCAGATTAAGAATGGCAAAGTGCACTTTACGTCAGATGCAGGTGTTGCTGGGAAAGTGGAGAGAAGCATTCCTGAAGCATATGTTGCAGATGGCCACTGGCACATCTTCCGGATCTCAAAGAATGGAAGCACCACGATGCTGTCTGTAGACAGAATATACAGCAGAGACATTGTCCACCTCACTCAAGACTTTGGTGGCCTCGAGGTGCTTACCATATCTCTGGGAGGAATCCCACCCAACCAAGCCCACCGAGACACTCAGACAGGTAAATGTCTCAGGAAAATCTGCTCCTCAGAATGTAGGTGTGTAGCACAAATCTTAAAAGTTCTTATTAATAAAATCAAACCTGGAGCCAGGTATTGGGGTAAACTGGAAGATCAGAGAAGCAGAACATGCCACAGCTAACCTCACCTGGCCAACTTCTCAGCTGATCTTGTTTCCTCAGACTGGAAGCCTCTGAGTCCTCATCCAGAATGGATTTCAGCAGAACTGTGCTGCTCAAAAGCCTAAAAGCTTAACCAGGCTCTAGTTTCTGGTTCTCACTCCTTATATACCTTTCTGCTTTCTGCCATCACTTTCTGCGGTTAAAGGCTCACTTCCTGGGATTAAAGGTGTGAGTCACCATGCCTGGCTGTTTCCAGTATGGCTTTAAATTCAGAGATTCGGATGGATCTCTGCCTCCCAAGTGATAGGATTAAAGGCGTGTGTGCCAACATTTTCTGGCCTCTATATGTAGTTAGTGGCTATTCTGTTCTCTGACCCCAGATAAGTTTATTAGGGTACACAACATTTTGGGGAACACAATACCACCACATAGGTGGTTTGGGTGGCAAATAGGAGGAGGGGGCTAAAACCCAATTTGTTTTATATAACTCTCTTCCACAGAGTAATTTTATCACAGTATAGTTTTTGCAGGAGTAGTTGGATTTCTGATATTGGTAATTATGAATCCTTTAATTAACATAACCATCTTCACAGAGATTGTGATTAGTGGCACCGTCGCTTCCATTAACGGCTTTCAACTGTGCTGCTGAGATCTGAATTAAGCATGGACTCCTCTTGGTGCTTTGTCCTCAAGGCCTTTGTCTGTTCAGTCAGTTCATCAAAGCCAGTCTCCCTAAGTAATGCAGGAGACAGGGGTAACCAATATCAATCAGGTCCTCACAGGATGCAGATGTTATCTTAGATCAGCGATATAAAGGAAAGTGGAAACACTCATGAGTTCTTACATCAGGAGGGGGGTGAGAGTGTTGGAAGGTTTAATTGATGGATAATGTTAACAAAGGAGGCCAAGGCCAGGGAACAGCTCATAGGCAGCTAGAGTAAGACAGATAGTGAAGCCGGAGAATAAAATAGGTGCTCAGGTTGGAAAATGTGGATGCATTGATTCCACCTGCAGAACAATAAGGAGAAATTAAAATTTTAATTTTAAACATGCAGTAGAGTTGAAGATCTTTCAGGCTGATTCTGAGGATGAACTGGGCGAGGGGTTCCAGGACTCAGGTGTTAGCAGCCAGTATCTGGAAGGCACTGCAGGAGAAGGTATTATTTGCATTCTAATGGAATAGCCAAAGAGTGAAGTCAATGTGGATGGACCCGACTTGTTCTGGGGACCATTTTCAGCAAAAATCAAGGAGAATTCTGAGTTTTCATCTTAAACAATAGCACCACCAAGAAAGAGAACTGCTGAGAAATAGAGAGGCAGTCTCAGGAAAGCATGTAGTTTGCTGTGGAACATATGGTTTTGAAGCACATTTGAAAGGATATTGAGGCCGGGCGGTGGTGGTGGTGGCGGCGGCGGCGGCGGCGGCGGCGGCGGCGGCGGCGGCGGCGGCGGCGCACGCCTTTAATCCCAGCACTTGGGAGGCAGAGCCAGGTGGATCTCTGTGAGTTCGAGGCCAGCCTGGGCTACAGAGTGAGTCCCAGGAAAGGCGCAAAGCTACTCAGAGAAACCCTGTCTCGAAAAAAAACCAAAAAAAAAAAAAAAAAGAAAGGATACTGAGTGGATGACCTGGACTCATGGTAGACCCAGGAGAGGTGTCAGTACCAAGTAAGTGAAGTGTTGGTGGGAGTGAGATTGTATAGGAAGCCCTGGGTCTAGCCTTGAGTAACTCCAAACCACGAGAACTATAGAAAGAAGAGTAAGTCAGTATAAACATGTGGAACTTTCAAAGAACACAAAATGTCACAAAGAGAAGGGCGAGCCACTAAGAGGAAAGGAAGTCGGAATCAGGGGATGCAGAACCAAGATTCAATATTCTAGGAAGTTCTGGAAAAAGTAAATCATGCTGACAAATGTCACTTGGGTGGGAAGGCATGTCCAAATAGAGGAAAACACAAAATGTGTTACAGATGATATCATTAATGCACAAAAATTGAATTCTGGGTCATAAGTCCTTATTTGGTGGATTTTAGAGTATGCACAATCTATTTGGATTTTGTAAGAAATCAAGACAGTGTAGATTCTGTGGGTCTGTTAGTCAAAGTAAATCTTTGTGCCTCCTGACATCAGTGTGTTCAAATCCAATGAAGGATCTCTTAATTGTTTCTATCATTACCACTCACTACTAACAAACCCCTTGGGATATTTTTTCTTCCGACTTTGGCATCCTGACCATTTACAATGTGGGTGCCACAGTCACCTCCCCCCATCCCAGATACCCCCAAACACTGTAGTGGTCAGTGTTTCTCTTTTGATCTCCAAGGGCCCATACTAGTATCTTTGGCAGGCATACAATCTGTGATTGCACACTCCACAGTCTTGCAGTTGAAGCAACTGGCCTTTATTTTGCTTTCTGTTATTCACAAAATAAGTTTTATCTCTAAGTAACTCTTGATCTGTGGCATGTAAGAATCAAACTGATGAATCATTAGATAGATAGATAGATAGATAGATAGATAGATAGATAGATAGATAAATAGATAGACAATCGTGGTGCAGAGACCTTCCAAAACTTTCCAATTCTTCTCATGTGTCACATAACTCCATGGTTCTGGAGTTAATGTCAGAAGACATGCATTCCCATCTTTGAGGGAGCCTGGTTGGAGACCCTCCTGGGGGACTGTGGATCTTTTCTTCTTCAGATCCCATAACTTAGAGGTGAAATGGTTGATTTTCTGTAAAGCAGCTCTTGCTGTGTCTCCCCCACAGGTTTCAATGGCTGCATTGCCTCGGTGCTCTACGGTGGAGAGAGCCTCCCCTTCAGTGGCAAGCACAGCTTGGCCTCCATCTCCAAAACCGACCCTTCGGTGAAGATTGGCTGTCGGGGTCCCAACATCTGTGCCAGCAATCCCTGCTGGGGCGACCTTCTGTGCATCAACCAGTGGTATGCCTACAAATGTGTCCCTCCTGGTGATTGCGCATCCCACCCCTGCCAGAACGGAGGCAGCTGTGAGCCAGGTCTGCTCTCCGGCTACACATGCAGCTGTCCAGAGTCACATACAGGGAGGACCTGTGAGATGGTGGTGGCCTGCCTTGGTGTCCTCTGTCCTCAGGGGAAGGTGTGCAAGGCTGGAAGTCCCGGGGGACACGTGTGTGTCCAGACCCAGGGCCCAGATGAGCTCTCCTTACCTCTGTGGGCTGTGCCAGCCATCGTGGGCAGCTGTGCCACGGCGCTGGCATTGCTTGTACTCAGCTTGATTCTATGCAACCAGTGCAGGGGAAAGATGCCCAAAAACCCCAAGGAGGAGAAAAAGCCAAAGGAGAAGAAGAAAAAGGGCAGTGAGAACGTAGCTTTTGACGACCCAGACAACATCCCTCCCTATGGCGATGATTTGGCAGTCAGGAAGCAACCTGAGGGGAATCCCAAGCCTGACATCATAGAGCGTGAGAACCCTTACCTAATCTTTGATGAGACTGACATCCCCCACAACTCAGAGACCATCCCTAGTGCCCCTCTGGCTTCTCCAGAGCAGGAGATTGAGCACTATGACATCGACAACGCCAGCAGCATCGCGCCGTCAGATGCAGACATCATCCAGCACTACAAACAATTCCGAAGCCACACGCCTAAGTTTTCCATCCAGCGGCACAGTCCTCTGGGCTTCGCCAGGCAGTCCCCCATGCCCCTGGGAGCAAGCAGTCTGACCTACCAGCCTTCTTCATATGGCCAGGCGTTAAGAACCAGCTCTCTCAGCCACTCGGCCTGCCCCACTCCCAACCCCCTGTCTAGGCACAGCCCAGCTCCTTTCTCCAAACCATCTGCTTTCTACAGAAACAGCCCAGCCCGGGAACTGCATCTTCCTCTGCGGGATGGGGGTACACTGGAAATGCACGGGGACCCCTGCCAACCTGGCATGTTCAACTATGCCACCAGGCTGGGGAGGAGAAGCAAGAGCCCCCAGGCCATGGCATCCCACGGCTCAAGACCTGGGAGTCGCCTCAAGCAGCCCATAGCACAGATACCATTAGAATCCTCTCCTCCTGTGGGACTCTCCATCGAGGAGGTAGAGAGGCTCAACACCCCTCGCCCTAGAAACCCCAGCATCTGTAGTGCAGACCATGGGCGGTCCTCTTCCGAGGAAGACTGCAGAAGACCTCTGTCCAGAACCAGGAACCCAGCAGATGGCATCCCTGCCCCAGAATCCTCTTCTGACAGTGACTCCCATGACTCCTTCACGTGCTCAGAAATGGAATACGATAGGGAGAAGCCCATGGTCTACACCTCCAGGATGCCCAAGTTGTCTCAAGTCAACGAATCTGACGCAGATGATGAAGATAATTATGGGGCCAGACTGAAACCCAGAAGGTACCATGGACGCAGGGCTGAGGGGGGACCGGTGGGCACCCCTGCAGCAGGATCTGGGGCTGCAGACAGCACCCTGAAGCTGGGGCAGCAGGCAGGCAACTTCAACTGGGATAACCTTTTGAACTGGGGCCCAGGCTTTGGCCACTATGTGGACGTCTTTAAAGATTTGGCCTCTCTCCCGGAAAAGGAAGCCGGTAATGAAGAAGCTAAAAGCGGGGCAGCTAAACCAGCCCCCAAAGATGGGGAGGCCGAACAGTACGTGTAAAATGTCTGTGTGGGCAAGAAACACTCAAAGCAATATGTGACTGCCCACTCGCGTGGGTCACCCTTGGAAAACAGGCCAGTATAGACCGGTGGCCGCGGGACGCATTTAAAAGGAACCACAGAGCTGCTCACATAAACTCCAAATGACTCTTTAATTTAAATGTGCTTGGTGGGACGGTCCTCCTGCATGCATTGTGTTTTGTGATGAGTTTGGGGGGCATGCAACATTGGGGAGTTTTGCTTTGTGTTTGGTTTGTGGTTTTTACAGTTAATACCATTACAGTTGCAGACAGGAGCTTGTGCTTTCACAGTGGGGGGTGCTTGTTTCCATTGTAGTGTTAGGATTGTGTTTTACATTGTTGCAAGATCGCTTAAGTTGAACCAATCCATGCAAAGTGCAGGAAGGAGGAACACTTCCCGTCCTGGGATGAAGGACTGCACACTGACACTCTTCAGACGTATAGGTTCTTAGGTGACGTTGCTCAGACATGCTAAGGGCTTGTTTCACACGACGGTGGGTACTAAGATTAAGTCATTTGTTCAGCACTTTAAAGCTTGCTTAGAAATGGTCTTGACACTCGTGTGTCTCTGTGCGAACAGCCATGGTCTCCTGACTTACCTCAGGCTTCCACAAGGAACAAGATGACCGCATACTGTCCCCAGAACACTGCCACCTTTCTCTTCCGGAATAACGTTCTCAGCGTACTTCTAAGAGATATTTTTTTTTTTAAAAGTTATTTATTGAAAAAAAAAAAGTTCTATGCTTTTAACATGTAACAAATTGACCTAAGCAGGCTCTAATTGGTTTTCATTTCTAGCCATTCAACATTTACACCAAGTACCCAGTTTTATAATTTATATAAAGTCAGATTGCAACGTTTCTTACTTTCTGTCTTTTTCTAGGTCATTTTTTAATACTGTGTAAAACTTTTTTTTTTTTTTTTTTACACCTGAGCTATGTTTTTGATACTGATATTTTCCTATGCTGGAAACTTTTCTTGCTTTCAGGGAAGGTAAGAAAATGCGTTTTTTACATTTGTTACTTATGTAACATTCATATTTTCACAGTTTGATATCTGTAACATACTGTATGCTTTCTACCTGTAAATGCCAACAATAGAATTAAAATATTTATTTAAAATACTGTGTCCTAGGGTGAATGTCAGTTTCTACCGTTCTCTGGTCTCATGTGGGTAATTGAGAATATTCTCTTTCCTTAGGGGTTATTGGGCTATTTAAATAGTTTATCTGGTCTTGATTTAACTTAGGTATGTGGTACTTATCCAGAAAAATGTCCATTTCTTTTAGGTTTTCCAGTTTTGTGGAGTAGAGGTTTTTGAAATATGACCTTATAATTCTCTGGATTTCCTCAATGTCTGTTGTTATGTCCCCCTTTTCATTTCTGATTTTGTTGATTTGGATTCTCTCTCTCTGTCTTTTGGTTAGTTTGGATAAGGGCTTGTCTATCTTGTTGATTTTCTCAAAGAACCAACTCTTTGTTTCATTAATTTTTTGTATTATTCTCTTAGTTTCTAATTTATTAATTTCCCCTCTCACTTTGATAATTTCCTGGCGTCTATTCTTCCTGGGAGACTTTGCTTCTTCTTGTTCTAGAGCTTTCAGATGTGCTGTTAAGTCACTAGTGTGGGATTTCTCCAACTTCTTTATGTGTGCATTTAGTGCTATGAATTTCCCTCTTAGCACTGCTTTCATAGTGTCCCATAAGTTTGGGTATGTGGTTTCTTCATTTTCATTGATCTCTTAGAAGTCAGAAAGACAAATATGGTATGTACCCACTCATAGGAAGATGCTAGATGTGGAACAAGGATGACTGAACTGCTACTCACATCACCAGTGAGGCTACCTGGAAAACGGGACCCCAAAAAAGACATGGAGAAATGGATGAGATCTACATGAACAGCCTGGTCATGAGTGGGAACAATGAAGAGCGACGGTCGAGGGAAAGAGAGTGGGAGATCCTAGCTGGATCAAGAAAAGAGAGGGAGAACAACAAATAGGAGACCATGGTAAATGAAGACCACATGAGAAGGGGAGGAAGCAGAGAGCTAGGGAGGCCCACAGAGATCCACAAAGATACCGCCAGAAAAGACTGCTGGCAATGGACGAGAGACGGCAGGAACTGACCTACTCCGGTGATGGGATGGCCAGACACCCTGTTAGTTGTGCCATAAACCCCATCCAAGGAAGGTCTGAGGAATCTGGATGCAGACATCCACGGCTGGGCCCCTGGTGGAGCACTGGGAGTCTAGTTAGTGAGAAAGAAGAGGGTTTATATGAGCGAGAATTGTTGAAGCCAGGGTTGGATAAAGCACAGGGACAAATAGCCAAACGAATGGAAGCACAGGATCTATGAACCAAAGGCTGAGGGGCCCCCAACTGTATCAGGCCCCCTGAACGGGTGAGGCAGTCATTTGGCTTGATCTGTTTGGGAGGCAGCCGTGTGTTGGTGCCGGGTCCTGGGCTTGTTGCATGAGTTGGCTGTTTGAATCCTGGGACATATGCAGGGACACTTGGCTCGGTCTGGGAGGGGGGGACTGGTCCTGGCTGGACTGAGTCTACCAGGTCGATCCCGGTCCTCGGGGGAGACCTTGATCTGGAGGAGGTGGGAATGGGGGGTGGGATGGGGGAGTGGGAGGGGGGCGAGAGTGGGAGAACAGGGGAATCTGTGGCTATTATGTTGAACTAAATGATGTTGTAAAATAAATTTACTTAAAAAAAAAAAAAGAGAGAGAATATTCTCTTTTTGTTAGCAAGGCATATCGTAAGATGAACTTCTATGGACCACAACACTTACTATGGATAACAGCCAGCAAAGACATCTTAAAGCCACCCAGTACATTCCTGCTTACAGTGTCCTGGGACTTTCTTTCAGTGCTGAGTTTAGCCTAGCTGAGTTCAGGAAGACCAACGTTATTATGGGCCCTGTTTAAGCACAGAAGTTCCCATTAGAATCTGTTCTTTGAGAGACAGTTCCAGATGGGACTTATGGCTGTAGAAGCATCCATGAATTAAAGCCAATTGTGAAAGATCTCTAGCCCTGAAAGATCTCTAGCCCTGATTTTCTTCAAGTGTTTAGCTCCTTTTTTTTTTTTTTTTTTTTTTTTTTTTTTTTGTAAATCCAAGGCAGGTAAAAGAAATGGCCTCCTACATGTTGCCATCTCTAAGTTACTGTCCAGTCTCATGTGACATGTCTACACAGTGTGTATGCTATTGTAGTCAAGGCTAAGCTTTGTTTTTCAGAATTAAGAAAGCAAAGTGACTCCAAAGAGAGTGGCCCCCAACAGGACCTATTTGTTTATAAAGAGCCCCAGAACATTTTTAAATACCTTGTTCCGCATCCCAGAACATTTTAGAATTAAATATTTTCCTCAAACCTTGTATTTGTTGAGAGGATTCTTAAACACCAGCCATCAGCACACAGCTGATGGATTTTATAATATAAAAGAAATCTTAAATTAAAACAGCCAAATTGCAATATACCCTAAATTTCTTTCTGGCATTTAAAAAATGTTGGGATTATTGTTTTTGTTTCAGGATAAGATGTAAAATGTGGATTACAATCTAAATCATGAGAGTCATTTAATGTGATTTAAATCATAGTATCAAATGCTGATCTGATTTTGTCTTTTTGGGTCACCTGTGACGAACCATATTGTCTTAGCATTTCCCTGTGCATCTTAGTGTTTCAAGTTTATTCACCCAATATGGGGATGTGTTCATTATTTTGTATAACTCAGAACAGGAAACTATCTTCCCTTTGAGCAAATTCTGAAGCATCTCCGAGTCCTGGAGGAAACAAACTCTAATTCAGAACAGAGCTGAAAGTAAACCAGCAAAGATCACCACTAAGGGTTAAGGGCAGAGAGCTGGACATGAAGAACCCTCAGGAGTTCAAAGTCTTCTGCCCTCTCAACTGATCCTAACTAATATAGGGCAAGTGGTACTCTCATAAGGACATTCCCAGTATTTTCTCCTCTTAGCTCTTTCCCTCTGAAGCAAGGGCAAGGTTTATTGCAAGGAAAATCAGATCTATGTATAGTGAAGTCTCACAGAGAATCTAAATCAATACTCAACTTTCCAAAGTCACAAGGTGGCAGGAATATACTGTCTGGGGTATATGATAGCAAATTTGACAAGGTAACAATCTCAACAAAATAAGTGGCTGATCTTCACTTGAGTGTTCGCACACATTATCACAACCTTGGAATTTTAGATAAACCATGAAAGGCTCGCTGGGTTTCCTGGAATATGGCCGCTCCATTAACTCTCTTGTGTCTCTAAGCCAAGTATTTCGATTGACTTTCAAGATGAACCTTAACCCTTCCAGTGGGGAGGCGGGAGGGTAAAGGGGAAGAGAGGTGAGAGGTTTGCATTACCAGCCAGGAGCAGAGCTAGTTACCAGGTCCTCAGGCCACAGGCAAAACACAGAGCTCACAGGACTCTGTCCTGAGGAGAAGATCCCTGTGGCTTCCAAGGTTGTTTCTAGAATTTACTAAGTTAGCTGATTCATCGATAGCTCATTAAGATAAATTAAAACCATTTTTTTAAAAGGAGAATGAGAAGAGCCTGGAGCACAGTTCTCCCCAGCTACATGTTGTTAAGGAAATGCTTATGAACAACAAGGCTAATGGGAAACAGAGTCCTCACACTATTGAAAGTCATGGACTTCATAAATACTTTATTTATAAGAAAAAAATACATCACAAAGCAACTTTATTCCCTCCAGACATTCCATCTAAGAACAAATCACTGACATCACAGGCAGACATGCATTTTATTTTACTTGAATTTAACATTCTGGCCGAATAAATCAGTGAGAAGTTAGAATGCTTTTTTTTAAAAAAAACATTTTTTGAATCAGTTCAGCAGAACAGGATTTTCTTTCTCATTTTATTCTGTGATCCCAGTTTTTAAAGGAATAGTATTTCAAATGGCTGAAAAGGCTTTTCCATGTGAGAAGTGAATTCAGGAATGATGTGTGTTCCATCTCTTAACCTGGCCTCTCAGTGAGTGGCCTCTTGGTGTGAAGCAAGGCTCTGCTGTGTTTGGTCACCTGGTGTGCAGGGAATGACTGTGGTATACCAGTCACATGGTTGGGCACAGTCCATTTGTCCAAGAGAAGCAGCAAGGTATTTGTATATGTTCAGCAGATTTCTTCGTGTTCAGTGAGGAGAAAGACATTCTATTCTAGTGATTCTGGAACAAACAAGTCAGTATCAGCAACTCCTTCCTTACAATCATATATAACAGTATCTGTATGAATGGCAGTCCAGACCAGGCAAAACTACAGAAGGACTTCACAGCATGGGTGTTCATCCACTCTGCTTTTATGTCCAACTGAGGCTCAGAAGATGAACAAGACAAATACAGCTGTGAGGAATTCATCTGGTGATTATGACTCTTCTGTCCCTTTGAGCATCCTAAACGTCAAGGAAGACCAGCCGAACAAGAATTATCTCCAGAGAGCTGACGGCAAAGGTGTCCATTTTGTTGTCACTAAGGCTTGTGTGTGTGCACAACCCCCGAATGAGGGACTGGGAGAAGATTTCATGTTAGAAATTGAGTTTTATATTTAAGAATTGATCAGTTGCAACAAAAATACTTTTCAAAGTGAATAAAATAGATGCATTCTCAGGGAAAGAAGAACCCCAAAACTGTGGTTACTAATCTCTGCTTGAGCTCAAGACAATGGAGAACCTCACCAGAAGCTTCTTAGGTTTTACTCTGTGATTGGCCTTTGAGACTACATCTTGATATGTAGTTCAGGCTGCCCTTGTACTCATAATCCTCCTGCCTTAGCATCCAAAGTGTTGGGGTCACAGGTTACTACAACCACATGCAGTCCTCAAATAGCATCTTAATTAATCTTTCTTCATTTGAAATGAGCATAGGTAACTCTCCATATCTGCATCAGTAACACAGTTGTTTTTTTTTTTCAAAGTATGCTGAAGCATCTGTGGGATCCAAGTGGAGTGTGGGGAAATGAGATTAAAGTCGAAGGACATATTTTGGTCATTAACTGTGACCAAACTCTTGGGGAAGTCTTTTCATGCACTGTACAACATGCAAATAGTGAGTCCATAGTTATAATTAACATGAACAGTTCTGAAAATACATAATTGTTATCAACATAGATAAAGAACACTTGCATTTAGTAAAGGAATGTGTTAAATTAATGCCAGACCTTTCAACTCTTCATAAGACATGTGATATGTCTGAAGTAGATTTCCTAGCATCTATCTGTGAGGGAGTCTCCTTGTCTGAAGGAATAGCCATGGAATTTACAAAACTATTCTCCCTAAAGGCAGAGCTTTCAGGTGACCCATTCAGATGTAATTTTATTAGTCTATGAATCTGTTTTCTGAGCTCCCAAGTCAGGTTATGAGGCACAATCTCAGTATTGTATTCTGGTGAGAAGCTGGAATGGTAATCTCCATTCTGTTCTAGTCCAAATAAAATAACTGACTATGGACAAAGTTCCCTGGCAATGTCATTGATTCCTAATTTCAAACTGAAACCACATTTCATGTGTTGCTGATGTTGATCAAAATAAGATTCCATTTTGCTTCAGCCGCCTTCATGCTCAAGTCATCCTTTTCATCTTCTGTCTGCCGGTCCTGGCCTAAAATGAGCCTTAGCAGTTGTTGTTAGACTGAATTCAAAAGACAAAATGTTCCAGGGAAATGTTGCTTTTGGAAAGTGGTATAATGAGAGCTTTTGATCTACTGCAAGAATGTGTGCATTATTTTACAACTGCTAATCCACGGGATGAGAAATATGGCTGGATACTGAGTCTGAGGTGATGCCACACAAAGTCAGGTAATATGGTTGGTTTATCATCAGATCCTAGCAAGCTGTAGGAATAGCTTGAAGAGAAAGTAAAAGGTTTGTTCTCTGTCGCTTTGGCAAACCCATCCTTGAGAATCTTGAATTGATGGGCAACACAAAGTAGGCTAAATGGTTTAATGCACAAAGGAGAGAAGACACAAAGCTTGGTGGGGCGGCAAGGAATGGATGTCAGAGGATCTGGGGGAGGGGTGATCATGATAAAATACCGTGTATGGAATTCTCCAAGAACTAATAAAAGAGAAAGAAATGTGAATTGACAATCACAGTCATCACTTGACAAGGCCATTTGGATCCTCCATGTAATCCAGGCACCAAGCTCAAAATGACATCTACTGTAGAGTGCTGCATGGATGTGGGAGAGAACTGGAACCACACACTTCTCTTCTTGAAGCTCAGAGGAAAGAGAATCGAGTGGTCCTCCAAGAAGGAGGAAGGCTTGGGCTGTCATGATGCAACTCGGAAAAAAAAAATGAGTTTATGGAATGCCCAGTAGATTTTGAAGCATCAGAGATAGTTGTAAGAGACAAGCTACCATCTATGCTGATGAAAGAATATCCCCAGGTGTGATGGTCAGCTTTAACTGTCAACTCTCCACAAACTGGAATCACCAGAGAAGAGCTTCTCAGTGGGCAATTATCTACATCAGGTTGACTCTCGGGTATGTCTTTGGGTGATCATCTTAGTTAATTGACAGAAGAAGACCCAACCCACTGTGAGCTGCACCAACTTGTAAGCAGAAGGTCCTCAACTCTTTGAGCAAACAAGCCAGTCAGCAAGTGAGCCTCCATTAAATCAGCGCCATCTTCTCTGGGATGTGGATATGATATGACCAGCTGTTAAAGGTCCTGCTTTGAGTTCCCATAATAGAGAACTGTAACCTGCAATATAAGTTGAAATAAACCCCTATCATAGTGAGGGTTTATATTTCTGTGAAGAGACACCATTACCACAGCAACTCTTATAAGGGAAAATATTTAATTGGGGCTGGCTCACAGTTTTAGAGGTTTAGTCCATTATCATCATGGTAAGAAGCATGTTAGCATGCAGGCAGATATGGTGCTGGTGAAGGAGCTGAGAGTTCTACATCTTGATCCACAGGCAGTAAAAGGAGACTGTGTCCTTCTGGGAGTAGCTTGAGCACATGAGACCTCAAAGCCTGCCCCCACAGTGACACACTTCCTCCAACAAGGCCACATCTCCTAACAGTGCCACTTCCTGTGGGCAAAGCATTCAAACACATGAATCTATGGGGTCCATTCCTATGCAAACCACCACAACTTCTTTCTCTCTTAAATTGCTTTTTATCAAGATATTTTATCTCCCTAACCAAATGAAACTAGAACACATGTCATCCTACATTCAATGGCTGCTTTTGAACTGGTCTTTGTGTTTTATCAAGGAAAGAATAACTCTGCCTTATGCATTACCCTGTGAGTCTGGGTAACATCATTGCTTGACAGGAATCTTTAGCTGCCAAATAACACAGACAACTATGAAAATAAAAGTTGACTCTGACAAAAGAGGACTTGCAGTTTTGAGTGACTAGACTGCCCTTTATCAAATCTGGTCATATTAAAGGCTTCAAAGCCCCATCTCCCTAGAATCATTGCAATATTTCCAAAGAAAAGTATGCTTACATAAAGGCCTGGCAGAAATGAAGATGTTCTAAAGAGTCCCTTGTGTCGCTCAGTCCCACTATCAGGCTGTTGAAAATAAGGACTCTAAAGAAATGAGGAGAAGAAAAGGGCCCCAGCCAGAGGGGGACCTTGTCCCCTGGAGAGAGATGTCACTCAACTTGACCAACTCACTGACCACCTCACAGGATGAACCTGAAGCTCTGGCAATGGCAGTCAATGGCAGAACCACATCTTGGCCAGGACTGCTGGTTTAGATGGGCCATCCTGTCCACTCTTTAAGCTTTAATTTCACTTCAGGTCCCAGAGGTGGACATGGGGGCTTCCCTGTACCACACTGTCCCTCTCCCCAGTGTGTCCACATAGAATAAATCTCCTCTTCCTCCTTTCCACTACTATCTCGGCTCTTTTTATTGCTTTATTGAGGATGAGTGTCCTGACATAATTGGGGTACAGTCACAGGACCCCCAAATATGACAACCAGTAATTCACAACCCCCCCACGTACAGTATCTAGGGTGATCAACTGTTTCAATGGTTTCCTAAGCGGTGGTCCTCAAACTAAGTTTCAAAAGTAATTAACATGTGTTGTGAGCTTTAAAGAACAGCTCAGTTTATGATGCTTTCAGTAGTCTTCTGTTGTCTTAATTAGCTAAGAGTGCATTAAAATCCTGATGTTTGAATACTATCCCCATGAGCTAACCCTCCAGGCAGCGGCTGTCAGAACACAGCCATCTTGAAGCGGGTCCCACTGATTTTAGGCAAATACAGTTACAGATTGGGTGTCATCTCCAGGAAAAAAAAAATACGTTCATTTTCCCAGACTATCATGTTTTGCTGAGTTTGTGGTAAACAAGGCTGCTGTCTGCATTGGTTACAAGTCCCGAAATACTGAGTAATTACTTCTGACATCTGTCCCCCTGTCTCAAAGCTCCCTACGCGTTGCAGTTGCAAAGTTGTTGATTTTCCATTTTAATTTCCCTGGGCTGCTTGAGCTGACACAGGACCCTTTGTGGCTGCAGCCTGTGGAAAGAAGACGTTCAGAGTGAAGAAGCAAGATGGGTGACCACACGATTCAAGTATTTTCTGACATGTGTTTCTCTAGTCATACATTTTTCTGATTATTCTGCGGAAGCTGAATAAAAGCTCTGTATATCCTTGCTTTGCAGTGACTTTTCTCTGGCAAATTTGACATAATTTCATTTCCCTTTAAAAGGACTTTATTCTCTTATTAATTATTTAAAGATTTTACATTAACAATGTTTGGTTTTATTTTGTTATAATAATTTTATCTTTTTTAGATTATAACTACATCGTTTCTGCCCTTCCCTTTCTCTCCTCCAAACCCTCTCATACACATGCCCTTACTCTTTCTTTTTCAAATTTGTAGACTCTTTTTCTTTAATTGTTGCTACCTACCTGTTGCCACATGTATATATATATGTGTGTGTGTGTGTGTGTGTGTGTGTGTGTGTGTGTGTGTGTGTGTGTGTATTCCTAAATATATAAATACAACCCACTCAGACCCAATGGTGTTACTTGTATGTATGTTTTCAGGAATGCCCTTTTGGTACTGGATAACCAATCTGTGTGCTCATCCTTGGGGAGGACTCTCCCTTTCCCTTAGCATTCTTTAGTTGCTATCTTCTTTGTGTAGGCTTCAGGCCTCCTGGGTTTCCCTTGTCCATGTTAGCATGTCTATCGATGTTGTCTTTGTTCAACACACATTTGGGCAGTCAAGCTGGTGAGACGTTATGGTAGCTTTTAACATTCCTAAGAGACACAACATCTTAGTGGCAAACTCCCTGTCCCTCTGGCTCTCAGAATCTTTCCACCCCCTCCTCCACAATATTCCCTGAGCCTGAGGTGCCAGAGTTGTGTTGGAGATGTATTCACTGGGATCAGGCTCCGGTGATTGCTTGTGGGTTTCTGTCTGTTGCAAAAAGAAATTTTGCTTTTTATTTTGTTTGTTTTCTTTGAGTGCATGAGGATCATACTTGTCTGTGGGTATAAGGATCAATCTTCAGGATGTTGTTAGGGATTATGCTCGTTTAGTAATGTGGTAGTTATAGTTCACTTCATTAGCCCTGGGTAATTGGTTAGGTTTCCAGTACCATACATGTTTTCCCTCTTGTTGAGCAGCTATTAAGTCCAATTAGTTTGTTACCACCAAGGTATGTGTACCACTACTGCCCCTGTGGGGTCATTGTGTCATGCTGGCCATTGTTACGGCTAGTAGATGTCATAGATGTAGTATGGACTGTTGCTTGATTCCTTTCTTTGAAAGCTCTATTGGTTTTTGAAAGTTGATTCTCTATCCTGCCACATTGCTGAAACTGTTTATCATTTTCAGAAGTTTTCTGGTAGAATTTTTTGGATCTCTAATATATTGTGTTATTCATCAGTTGGAATCGCTTGACCTCTTTCCCTGTTTGTATCCCTTTAGTTTCCTTCTTTTGCCTTATTGTTGTAGCTAGTATTTTGAGCAATATAGTAGACATTTTTGTCTCAATCCTGAGTTCAGTGATGTTGCTTTGAGCCTTTTCCCATTTAGTGCTATGTTGGCTGTGGGTTTTTCACATATAGCTTTTATTATGTTGAAGTATGTTCTATCTGGCTGTACATCCTCTAGGACTTTTTTCATGAGGGCATGTTGGATTTTGTCAAAGACTTTTACTGTATCTATTCAGATGACATTACTTTTGTCTTTAAGTCCATTTATATAGTTTATTACATTTATTGACTTGCATATGTTGAATCATTCCTGCATCTCAGGGATAAAACCAACTTGGTCATGGTGGCTAAATTTTAAATGTGTGCCTGTATTCTGTTTGTAAGTATTTTATTGAGATTTTTGAAGTCTATATTCATTCAAGACATTGGCCTGTAGTTTTCTTTTCTTGGTTGTTGTCTTTACCTGGTTTTGGTATTAGAGTCATACTGGCATCATAAAAAGAACTGGGGCATGTTACTTCAGTTTCTATTTTTTGGATGGTTTAAGAAGAGTTGACCATAGATCGTCTTTGATTCTGGACTATGTAAATGGAGAGACTGAGCTGAGCACTAGCAGGCAGGCATTCTCTGACCTTTGCTGTGACATGATCAGCCACTTCAAGCTTCTGCTATTCTTGCTTGCCAACATGATGAACTCTAACCTTAAACAGGCAGCTGGAAAAAACCTTTTTTCCACCTAAACTTCCCTTTTGTCAGGACATTTTATCACAGCAACAAGAAAAGAAACTAAAATGATATCCTTATAGACTGAATTGAAAGGACAAATTTTTAAAAATTAATTCTTGGTTGCATGTTTGATGCTACTGGAAAACTTGGCTTTACTTTAGGATTATACTCACTCAGTTATATTTTGTTTAATAAGTAAATCATTCCAATAGCAAGGTAAATAGTTTATAATTTTGTAAAAAACAACACAAAACAAAACACTGAAACAGAGGCAACATGGAATAGTGGGCAGGATTAGAAGAAGAAAGCAGATTGGTTGTCGTATCAGACCTGGGAAAAATTTTAACATGCTTAGAAATGCAGTCTCTCAGATGTCTCAAATTTAGGAATAATTAAATATTTGGAGGACAATTCCATAACAAGTTAAAAATAAAATTGTGTTCTAGTAAGGTAAGATGATTTCACTATTTTCGTAAAATGAAGAATGTTTTAGACTATCGACACACATGGCTGGGGAGAGGACTCAGCAGGTAAAGGTGCTTGCCGCCGAGCCTGATGACCTGAGTTAGATTCCTGGAACCCCACGTGGTGGAAGAAGAGAACTCACTCCTGTAAGTTGTTCTTTTGCCTCAAAATAAGCACTGTGGTATGTGTACACACACTCACAACCATGCCTCAAAATAAATAAATATAATAAAATAATTTTGGAGGAATGTCAATATACAGATAGGATTTTCTAGTAAAGGAAGAGGGAAATAGAGCAAATAGTTCAGACATAGGTCCTGCAAAGGGAACAATGATGTTGTATTTATTTTGATTCATATCTAAACAGAATCATGCATCATTTTTAACATTGAAGCTTGGGTATTTTTGACAATGTGCTGATACTGAGATGAGAAAATATTCTTTGAAACAAAAGATTTAAAGAGAGTGGATTTGGAGTCAGCAAAGTTGATGTTCACTTGGTTCTAAAATGATATTTCTGAGACTTGGCAGGAGGGAGAAAGGTGGAGGGGGCTGCTAAGGAGGGGACTCAGGGACAGCCTCTGCAGGCTGAATATTAAAGGAGAGATGTCAAAGAGAAGCATCTGCCAGGAGCATAGCTAAGAAAGAAGTCCCTCATCCCAGGAGGGAGGAGACGGAAGAATCATAGTAGGCCTAATTGCATTTTCCATAGCCTGAGAAGGTGTGCAAACAGGAAAACCACTAGAAATGAGGACATGGGACACACAACCTTCAGATCCACAGGCTGTGTTCAAAGACGATGACTGGTTCTACAAACCACCTGGAATTCCTTTATGAAACAGGTCATTAAATCTCAATCATACTTTAATTGCTCAAAGCTATTACATTTTTTAAAAAGAAGATAAGTATAAGGATTGTTGACAGTGTCTCCTGGCATTTTGCTTCCAAAACACTAGATGCCTTCAGTGAGGTGACCTACTCTAAAGAACAAACGTTAGCCTCCATTCTGAGCATACCCTTCCTTCCCTTACTCACTAAATATTCATGAAGCACTTAATTTGTATTAACCACAGCACCATCAAACTGTCTACTTGAGAAAACTTCACCCAACACATGGCCCCCATCACAAACATTCTAAGAAGCATGAAATTAAAATACTTCCATAAAATTATATTTAATTGCCCATTTTGGTTCTGTAACTTGGTTGCCTTTCAACGGATGAGAGAAATCACCTCTCAGCAATTGCAATAGATGGTCCCACGAGGTAGCTACAAAATAGGTAATGGACATCCCCACGGCTTACTGTAAGATGCCTGCTTGATGTGCAGCTGGAAGCCATTGTTCTTCAGGCTTCCATGTACCATTGGTACTCTTCCCTGTGACCCTGCCTTTTGCATTTAGTGTCCTCCAGTGTCTGTAGTTAAAGGCAGGGAACTGATGGCTTTCTGCTTCAAGCCAGGCCTCCTCAACAGCTCTTCTCATTGACTGCAGTCCATGGGCTAAGCCAGTATTTGATGCTTGCCTGAGCTGCTGGGAGCCACACTTAATCTTGTCTCCTAATAGCTGTGCAGTGCATACTGTCCATATTCTCTACATGTACCTGATGAAAGGAAATCAAATTCTATGGAGCACATTTTCATTCCTAGTAGTTGTATTAAAAGATTAAATCATCTTTGACACAAAAGTTGTGTAGCATATATTTTTGTTTTGTTCCAAATTCAGGAATCTTATTAAAATCAGGGGTGGGAGCTGACTAAAATTTTGGAGACAGTTACTAAGTGCTATTTCATCTGGATTATTTTTGCTAGTTTTGTTTATCTTGTGTATTGGTTTGGGTTGGTTTGATAGCCTATGCGAAAATGGTTAAACTATGTCCTATGTCCAGGTCCTACACGTTGATGGATGGGACACAATCTGTTGAGAGCAAAGACAGTCTGGAACAACAATGGTGTTTGATACTGTCTGTCTTTGTTTTTAATTTCTATGAGGGCACTCCTCAGATGCCACTACAGGGTGAATTTCCTAGCTCACCCCCTTTAAACTACTACCAACACACCTCCTTCCCTCTTTTGATATCTCTGTTTGTGACTGATTTATCTAATCTGAGTCCTATTTTACCTTTATGAGACTAATCAATCAAGAGTGGAGCTTACACTTTTATTATTCTTTTTGTTTAGTGTATTCTGTTGTGGCATTCTAATATACATATACCACTGTATTTTATTATTAAGAAATTTTCAATTAATTTTACATACCAACCACAGATCCCTCTCTTCTCCCTCTTCTGCCCCCAGCCTTCCCCTTCCCAACCCTCCCCCCATTCCTACCTCCTCCAAGGCAAAACCTCCCATGGGGAGTCAGCAGAGCCTGGTACATTCAGTTGAGGCAGGACCAAGCCCCTCCCCACTGCATCAAGGCTGTGCAAGGTGTCCCACCATAGGCACTGGGCTCCCTCATGCACCAGGGAAGGATCCTGACCCTACTGTCATGGGGTACCCTAAACAATTCAAGCTAAACTGTTCTGTCTATCCAGGGGGGCCTAGTTTAGTCCCATGGGGGTCCAAAGTTCATGAGTTTCCAGTAGTTTGGCCTGGCCATATCTGTATGTTTCCCCATCATGATCTCTATGTCCCTTGCTCATAGAATCCCTCCTCTCTCTCATTGATTGGACTGGAGCTCGGCCTGGTCCCTGGCCATAGATCTCTGCATCTGCTTCCATCAGTTACTGGATGAAGGCTCTATGATGACAGGGTATTCACCAATCTGATTACCAGAGTAGACCAGATCAGGTACACTCTCCACTATTGCCAGTAGTCTAAGGTAGGGTCATCCTTGTGGATTCCTGAGAACTTGCCTAGCACCCTGTTTCTCCCTATTCCCATGATGTCTTCATTTATCATGGTATCTCTTTCCTTGCTCTCCCACTCTGTGCCTGTTCCAGCTGGAACCTCCTGTTTCCTTATGTTCTCATCCCCCATTCCTTGCCCCCCATTGTTCCCCTTCACTCCTAGTTTGCTCATGTAGATCTCATCGATTTGTCATTCACAGGACAATCTATGTGTCCCTCTTAGGGTCCTCCTTGTTAGCTAGCTTCTCTGGAGTTGTGGGTTGTAGTCTGGTTATCCTTTACTTTACATCTAGTATCTACTTATGAATGAGTACATACCAGCTAATTTGAAAAGTTATTTTATATTACCATCAGTGATGCTGGGGTTTGCAAACACAAGCCAGCTCTATCCACTGTAAAGCCTTGTGGGGATGAGGGGTCTCTGCTAGGATTTGCCCTTCTGTCTCTTGTTTCATTATCTGTTGAAGTGTTGAGTCTACCACATTTGCTCTCCTTTACTTCTCAGCAGAGTTTAGGAAGTTGACATCCCAAGGTAGCTAGAACCACACCTGAAAAACCCACCAACAGGGAATGAGTAAGGACAAGGCAAGGCCTGGCCTTGGGAAGTTTGCAGAACACAACACATGCAATACATTTGCAAAGAATGTCAGGGTATCTATTCTGATGCTCTGTGAGTAGGTCACTAGGCTCTGACAATGCCCACTCAGCCTTTCATGCTCTTTGCAAACACTTCTTATTAATTATATAAAGCAAATGGCCAGCCTGAGGATCTGTCTCACTCATAGCTCTTCCCTGTACAAGGCCATTTGGGTCTTCTGAATGGCTATGTCTTCAATCCTCAAGAGATGAAGACCCTGAATGAAAAAGACTGGGCAGACACACGTGTAGAAAGAGGAGAAAATCACAGCTATAGCTGGGCCGCCTCCCAGGCACTGCAGCTTCAGTACAACCATCTAATAAGTGTGGGTATTTAATCCTAAAAGCTTATGAATCCTGATACATCATGTCCCAGATGAAGAGGGAATAGCTTAAGAGATTAAATTGAAATCCCCTTGAAAGTCATTCTTTATATTTTCCTACTGGAATTTTCTGCTGTGTATGTGTAAAGAGAGATGATAAGCTACTTAAGGAAGCCCCACTCTTCAAGAGACAAAAAGCATTTAAAATTTTAAGTTATTATTGTATGCATATTTTGGGGTACACTTATGCCTCCTAATGTGTGTAAGGTCAGAAGACAGTTTTTGATACTCAATTCTATCCTTGCGTCATGTGAGTCTCTGGGATAGAACTCAGGGCACCAGAGTTGCCAAATACTGTAATTATTACCACCTGAGCCGTTGTGCCAGCACAGAGAAGTGTTTGAAAGTAAAATAACTTTATTGGGTTTTGTTTGTTTGCTTGCTGGCTTTGTTGAGCAATATGGATGACTAGTGTCCAGTTCGCTCAAAGAAGTATCAGCTCTCCCAGAATATTGACTTTCTGCTATGGGATCTCACAGTCGCTAACACACACACACACACACACACACACACACACACACACACACACACACACACTTTGTGCTTTATCACGTGATTTCAAAGCTCCAGGAACTGTTTTGCTCTGGCCTTGGGAGGAGCCCCTGGTGCCTCATGCTGGTTCTGGTGCCAGTGAGGTGCCAGCTCCTCTTCTGGGGCTTCGATGTTGCTCCCCTGTTTATGATGATAGCTCTGTAGGCTGACAGATGACCTCATACTTGGATCAATGTCTTTCTGCCTGACACTGCCATGGTATCTGGTAAACAGTACAATGTTCTTAAAATAGTGCAGTGACTCCCAAGGAGCGCATGCTTAGAATTAAATCAGGTCTGACACAAAGGGTTTCAGTATTGATGTTTCTTTGTTTGCAAGTAATGTTACCATTTTATATCTTTCAAAATTTTTTACCCCATTTGTACATGATATTGCTATAATTATTTAGCATCAATTTATCGTTTCTCCCAAGTTAAAAAAAAAAAACAGAATAGGAAATGAGCTGTTTCCCAGTGCGTCATAATGTAGATAAACTCATAACTCACAATAATAATCCAATAAAATCTCTACCCTTCCATTACCTTTTATGGTATTTGATGGGTAAATTTGTTGAGGCTTTCAATCTATTGCAGAGGCATGACAATATGGGCCAGTGTTATTTTTATAATTATTAGCAATATCCCCTCATTTTTATGTCACATCTACTTGATGTCCTTGCAAGCACCAGGAACTTAGTTTTGGAGTCAGGACAACTTGGGTCAGTGACTTTAGAATTTTATTTCAGGTGGCTGAGGGACAGCTAAGCTGGCAAAGTGCTTGTCTCACAACGATGAGGACCCTAGTGTACTCTCTATGTTGGGATGTGGAGACAGGTGGCCAGTCTGGGCTCTGACTGGGCTCACTGGCTAGTCAGTTCCAGGCCAGTGAAATACCCTGCCTCAAAACTAAGGTGAAGGGCACCTGAGGACTAGCACATAGGTAGCCTTCTGGCCTCTGCATACTGCACATGCTCTCACAGGTACACATGTAGGCATGTACACACTCATACACACTCACATGCACACACACATACATGCTCATACACTTGTGCACACACAGACATACATGTACCCATACATGCTCACATGTACAAACATACATATACACACACATATATGCATACTGATTAAAAACCAAGCGTTTTTAATACACACACACAAACACATACTCCTCTTGCACATTTACACACACACACACACACACACACACACACACACACACACACACACAAATGAACTGTGCTTACAGCATTGGCTATATATTTCCCCTGCAGGGACTGTGATCACAGCACAGTGTAGCTTCTTAGCTCCCTGACAGCATGATTGGCCAAGTAAAAATCTTCACCCTGCTAACTATACCTGCAAATGTGGCATTGTAACAGGGCACTTAAGAGCATCATCTATGGGCACTTGTCATTCTCTTTTGCCAAGAGGATTCAAAATCAAGCTGCCAAAGACATGGAAAGGAAGGCCCAGCATGTGAGCGAACAAACCCCCTGCTGTGACCAGCCAGGCTGTCCAGTTACAGGTCACTCTTGCACAGAGGACTCAAATGAAAAAAATGAATTAAACAAAGATCTGAGTAAAATCAACTTTTGGGTTTAATAACTTAAAATGGCCTTGATATAGATTGAAATAGAAACAGTGAAGATTTGAAACCACAGAATAACCCTTTATATTCTCTTAGGGCTCAAGCTTGTTTTACTGAAATATCTTGGTGTGTAAGTAATATACATAGATTAACATAAAAAGCCATAATTCCACTTTTATCTCCAGACAAATGAGTGCAAAGGAGAACCATTTTTTGGTGGCACATGGTGCCATCTGTTGAATGAATTATTGATGCCTCACAGAACCCACAGTGGTTGTTAGTTTTCTCTGGCGGCAATTGAGAAGCCTCAGTTTGCAGGTTTTGCTTCCTGTAATATTAACTTGATTTACTCTCTATCATTAAAAATTGTATTACAGAGGAGCACATTAAATATTCAACAGAGGCTAATTAGCCATCCATGTTTTATATGCAGTAATAACACTGGAAGCCTCTTCAAATTTATTAAGTGTGCACAGGTCGGTGTGGGACAAAACTGGTTTTCTGAACTTCACCAGTAATTTCCAGGAACCTGGTGGCTTGTGGGGCCACGTAGACTTCCGAGTTCTCTCCTAACTGTCATAACGCTTGATTTTTAATCAGGAAAGAATCAAAACATTAGAATTTCTTTTGCTGAGGGACAGATTTCCCCAGCGCCTGTCACCAAAAGCCAGAACAATCAGCAACATGCCAGACGAGGGTCTTCTAGTGGACGCTACACTTCCAGTATTAAGTAAGCTAGTTCATTTTTTATGTCAAAGTTCAGGGGCACTGGGAAATCAGACCAAAAGCCTCAAAGCTCAAGCTCTCCAAAAGAATGGCACACTAATTAAAATGTTTTATTATTTACTCTAAGTTTTATTTGTATGAGTGTTTTGCTTGCATTTACACCTGTGCACTACATGTGTGCAGTGCCCATGGTGGCAAGAGAACAGGCTTTGGATTCCCTGCAGCTGGAGTTAAAGATGACTGTGAGCTGCGAGGTGGGTGCTGGGAACTGAGCCCAGGTCCTCAGCAAGAGCAGCCAGTGCTTTGAGCTGCTGAGCTAAGTCCCCCAGCTTATCACGATACTTTTTTTGAAAGGTGTGCTTTTGGTAAAAGTCTATTTTGTTTTCACATATAGACAACAACGTGGGCTCCCAAAGTCACAGTTAAGGCATTTCATTTGATCTTTCTGAGAAATTTCAGTAGCAGACCAGGTAGTTGAAAAATGTGTGCTGTGCATTTGGCATCTTGGCCAGAGTCTTTGGATTCTAACAGTTGCAGCTAAACCACTCCTGTTGGAAGAAGACGTAACCTTTTCTGACTCTAAATAATTGACAAAGATCTAGCTTTTCCAGGCAAAGACAGCAGAGGAAAGCCTGACGTTTTGCACAATACTGACAGAGCACAGAAGAATGTTTAGAGCAGATCTGAAGTTCCATTAAGCTCCCTATATCCCAGGGGATGGCAGCTATGAGTCTTGGACGATAGGCAAAGTTTTTCCACTTTGAGTTCTTCAGGATGAGTATTTTCGGTCTGGCAGTAAAATAGCTCTAAATTCCTGGGACTTTCATTAAAATATTTAAAGGAAACATCATTTAACTTATTTTATCATTAGACTCCTCTTTGAAGTGAGAAAGTCATGATTTATGGCTTTTCTTTGTGTTCTAGTATTATTTTCTCTTATGGAGACATCAATATATTGGGCTGGGGATACAGATCTGAAAGTATCGCACAGCCTGATGAGCAGGTCTGAGGCTGTCTGTGACTTCAGTCTCTGGGAGCACAGGAGAAAATGCCGACACAAGGTTCTGGCTATGTGGCCCAGAGGCAGAGCACACACTTGGCATGTTCCAGGTCATCCTTTGATTACCAGTGTGGAAAATGGCACTTATCCAAGTGCTCACTCTCTTCCCTGTCAGGAGAATACATTTGGAGTGGAGTGGATCTAGAGACCATAGCACACATGTTCTTAGGTAGGGATTTTCTATCAGACATTGTCACATTAGACTGTGTCAGTGAGGAAGAGGGCTGAGGAACCCTCTAATGACCTGAGGCCAACTTCCTTAATGTAGGAAATGATTCCTCTCAGGTCTAAAGGGAAGAACAGCATCAGGTTAATAGATAAAAGATATTTTCAAGGTATATATAAACAAATGGTACTTTGTAAAAATTCAAGCTAACACAAAAACACTCAAATAAAAATTTTGTCTTTTCAAAAAGGCATAAATGTTATTTGTCAAATAAAATAGAGCCATTGAATAAAATAATGTATCTTCACACCATATTTATATGTCACCCCAAATGGAAACTAAAACTATTTCTTTGAGCAAATGTTGTTTATGCATATATATATATATATATATATATATATATATATATATATTAAGAAATTTTTATTCAATTTATATACCAATATGAGTTTATGCTTTTAAATTAGCCTGAAAAACCTTTACAATTACAGTCTTTAAAAATAACAGCAAATGAAAATTGCCTTTGATAAGAATGCCTGGGGAGCCAGAGCACTTGATTCCAGCATGAGGCCTAGGTTTGAGTCTTCTACACCTGTATAAAAAGGCAGGCATGGCTGTACATGCAGTATATGCCACCATGGCAGGGGGTGGTGTGGGGTAGGCAATCCCAAGTGCTGGCCAGCCAGCCTGGCTCCCAGTTCATTGAGAAACTCTGTTCCAAGGCAATAAAGTGGAGACGTATGGATGAAATCTCCCAACGTCCTGCACAGTTGTCCACATCCATGTGCACACACAAGCATGGCTACCACTTGGCATTTGATAAGAAATTGAAACTACCCATAAACACCTTCCCAGTTTATTACATGAAGAAGAACATTCCATACAATGTATTATATGTGTTAACAGAGGCTACAAAACAGTCTCACATTCTCCCTGATGGTCTATGTCAGCAACAGTTGGATGAAGAATTAGGAATAAACTAGGAGTGAAAGAGATTCACATGTTGCTTTCTGAAGGAGCTCAATGAACTACAGGCTGTTATGGGATTAGAGAACTTAGCCTGATGGCTATTTGGGCCTAGGTATAAAAAAAGACCGCTGGTGGCATTAGCCAGCTAGTCCTGCAAGAAACCAGTCGTTATGATCCATTGCCAGAAAGAAGTACCGTTAGAGCTCACCAGAGAACCACAGAGGAGCAGGAGGCATTAAGCCCCTGTCTTCCCCAGATCTTGGTGTCTACTCCTCTAGATTCACTCAGTTAATCCTGGATGGGAAATTTACAGGCCATCTGCTGTGTGACTCAGCCTACTCAGAAAAGGAGGTAACTGGGAGACTAGGATGTATATCAGATAAGGCTTTTCATGAGGAACCCGTAAGATGGATAATCTGGGTGGGGGAGGCAATGATGGAGTCCCACGAGGAAGATTGTATCTTCCCGAAGAGCTTATCCAATGAGAAATTGAGGCAGTGAGCTAATGAAATGAGGGACTATAATAATCACTCCTTTGAACCAAGTTTGTGCTAGCCATCTTGGCCTTTTTTCAAAGCGAAGGTCAGACTTTGTAAGGTTATAAAATAGCTTGCTTCACTTTCAGTGCTCTGAGAATCCAGGGCTCTTATTATGAAGTGAGGATCATTGATTCTCACAGTCCTAAACCCAACTTCATCAATTTCCACCTTTCTAAAAACCCCTGGTGTTCATTCTCCTGTAACATTTCCATCCATTTAAGATGTGAGGACCTTGCAGACCCTGAAATCCAGGCAGTGGGGTAGGCTCTGGCAGTCAGATGTGTAGGGTGCTTGTGTTTGCAGTGGTCAGTTACTTAATTAACACTTTTGAAGAGGACAGGGGTGGGGGAGGCTTCATATATCTTTCCTCCCATCTCTTCTTTATTTAAGTCTTTCTGAAGACCATTCTGCATTGCAAGACAGTGTGGGTAAAGGTTAAAAAGCTCACAGCAATGACATACTTGGAATGCCTGGCAGACATATTTTTGAAAATAATTAGCTTTTCATGGAACAAGGGGGTCACCCTATTAAATCACTTTTTCAAATGAATCTGTTTACCTTCCTCATTTCTGATCTAGCTCATCTGTCCAACAACTATTTACTAAGTGCCTGGCTAGTCCAGGAGACTAGGGGCAAAGGGAAGCACAATCTTAGAAAAGGCCTTCTTTCCTACGCCCAAAGTCTAGAGAGAAAGTCCTTCATTGGAGGGGAGGCTGGTGTATGCTGGGAAATGGAAGGAGATACTGTCTTGATATGTCCTGTAGGAGGGCAACATCAGTGCAGGGACTTAACACACGTTCATAAAGTGTGTTTATTATTTTTATTATTTTTTAAAGGTTTATTTATTTTTATTATTTTATGCGTTGGACTGCTTTGACTGAATGGGTGTGCCTGTTTCATGTGGAGTAGGAATAAAAAAATTGGATCCCTTGGGACTTGAGTGAGAGATGGTCATGAGCTTCCCTGTGGGTGCTGGGAATTGAACCTGGGTCCTCTGCAGAGCAGCCAGTGCTCTTAATCGCTGAGCTGTCTCTCCAATACCCCTTTGTGCCATTTTTACAGCGAGGAGCATTTCTCCTCTCTCTGACCTCTGCTTCCTTTGCTGCATCTTCTTTCTGTGACTCTGATGCTTCTGCCTCCTCTGTAAGCATCTATGTGCTTATACTGAGCCCAGTTAGAAAATCCAAGCTTATTTCTTATCTCTAGAACTGTAATCGCACTTTCGATGCTTTACTTGTAACATACTCTCGAGTGGACTAGTGAAGTACCTTACAAGCAGCAGCCTTGAGCGCTCAAACCATGGTAACAGGAAAAGGGGAGGAGCTATGAGAGGAGCTACAGGAGGATAAGCAGCAGCCCAAGCAGACATAGCGAGGTGACAGACACCACTGATTTAAGCTGTTGGTGACATGGATAAATAGCTAGAGTCTCATTAATACAACTAGGAATGCTCAAAGATTTTGTTTGTTTGGTTGGTTTAAATTTAAGCAAGAAATTTACATGACCTAATTTGTGTCAGCTGTAGTGGCCAAGGAGTACAAAGAAAGGCTCGCTTGTTTTCTATATTTTCATCTGTTCAGTTGGAATAGAAAGTGCTCCTTAAATGAAATAAGTAACGATTAAGCTGATGTTTCAGAGATAAAATACTTTCTTTTACTAAGTTTACTGTAAAAAGAACATTGACTTCTAGCCACAAGGCTAGAAAACTCATTAACTGCAAAGCTTGGGAAACTAGTCACAGCACACATTAGATTTTTCCTGGGTTTAGAGTTCATGACTAATAGAAAATTCATAGACTGCTGGAGACAGTTAATTGAAAAAAATTAATTCCAGCATCATGTGACCTTACATAACTAAAGCAGTGGCTCTGAGGTCATAGTCACAGCCCTTCTTGACTGCTCTGAATTTTAATATGATGGTTGATTACTTAGTGGAATTATCCCAACATGTGGAAATACCCACCTGATGTTCCATCACTTGCTTTTATGGTAAACTAGTCGTGCTTGGGGCTGTAGATTGGCAATTCTGAATGTCTAGGCCCTGCGATGTATGTATGCAATGTGTCTGGAAACACTTGGCCTCAAACTGAAGGACCTGATGAATCCCGTGTGTGGGTATCAGTGGCTTCCACGCTGCTCCTGACTCCTGCTGCAATTCTGCTGAGCCATAAGGGTACTTGAGGGACGACTGTACTCTGAAGATGCCTATGTTGCCTGCCATTCCAACAGGAATGTCTCCCAAGTGTAGCAAGGCTTCTCTGTGTTCTGCCCCCAGGTGACATCTCTCAGAAGCTGTGTTCACTGCTAGGACGTTCTATTCCAAACTATGCTGAAGGTTGACAGTTGAGTTCCATTTTAAAGAAAATAAAATCTGGGTGGTTTTTGAATGGTTTTACACTGCTCAAACTGGAGACATTGAAGAAAGGTGAAGAGCATTCAGTCACCAAACTGTACACAATTTCATAAGGATCATGCATCTGCTTTGTGAAGGTTCCTTGCACTCTCATAACTGGCTTCATGCCCCATCAAACACCACCAGGACGCACCAGGCCTTTGTACATTCTAACACAGGAGAGGTGGTGTACACTGAACTACTCTGGGCTTCGACCTGGCTAATGAGGTCATCCAGTCCTGAACAAATGACCATCAGTTTAGACCCACTGTAAAGAAATGCATGCACAATGAAGACTAGACACAATGCAATACTGTGTAATACAATTGATAATATCGAGCCCTTATGGCCACAGTCTGCTGTGGCTCCTGTCCCAAGGCCTCTTCATGGCATTGCATACTCTGACTAGAACTTAAGCATGGATGGAAAGGATTAGCCTCCTCTCAGGATATTTTTCCTCTAGTAAATTTACAGGACCAGGGTGCTTAAAACTGACAGTTCTCTGGATACTTGAAAAAGTTTGAACAAGTGAAGAGATTGACTTTTGAAAAGCTCAACAGAATTTGAGGTCTTGTGTCTTGAGGTCTTAGGAATATGCAGCTTCTCTCGATAGCCAGATCTCACCTAGTGGTTAAGGAGTCTGGCTCCAAACCACCCAGCTCATTGTTTTTATACCCACAGTGTGAAAGAAAAACCAGCTCTGTGCCAACCCCACATCACATAAAGCCCTAACAATGTGTGGAGTGTGACTTAAGAGCCCATAATGGATTTCTCATGAAGGTAAGGAAAATGCATTAAGGAGATTAATTTGTGTTTGGAGAGCCTCCCCTCTACAGCCAAAAATATTTGTTCTGTTAAGTGTGGTTTGCCGATACACTAGATAGCGCTGCACCCCAGTAATGGCGCTGTTATTGGCACCACTATATTTCTGCAGATGGAGCA
Organism: Peromyscus leucopus; assembly: GCF_004664715.2. Taxonomy (NCBI): domain Eukaryota; kingdom Metazoa; phylum Chordata; class Mammalia; order Rodentia; family Cricetidae; genus Peromyscus; species Peromyscus leucopus. Next base: position 20,136,733 of record NC_051068.1, read on the forward strand.
TTTGTGAATTATTAAACAGCTCTTTCACAAAGCGAAATGCTGATTTGGTGCTAAAGCTTTTCTTTGGCAATTACTGTAGCTAAAAGTTTTAAGAGGGGGTTATCCCAAGCTAAATTATTTCTTCAAGAATTCCCTCTCTCTCTCTCTCTCTCTCTCTCTCTCTCTCTCTCTCTCTCTCTCTCTCTCTCTCTCTCTCTCTCTCTCTCTCTCTCTCTCTGTGTGTGTGTGTGTGTGTGTGTGTGTGTGTGTGTGTGTAAAGCTCCTTTTCTGCACCAAAGTCACAGTCATTTGCTGTTATTCAGTAAGAGCTTTCTGAAAAGAGTTGGTAATGTCTACACTGCACTGTTTAAGTGTTTAGGCTCATGGTTTGGACGTGAAAGGACCCCTATGGCTTATGCTTTGTAGGCCTGAATCCCCATTGGTGGTGCTCATTTTGAAAGTTGTAGCCCTTTGAAAAGTGCAGTTTAAATTTAAGAAGTGGGTACCTAGGATATGCACCTTGACAGTAACAGCCCCTCAGCTTTTGACTGAGCTATCTCAGCATCCTGACTCACTCAAATGTGAACAAGTAACAGTGATCCCAACACATAGCTGTGAGCCACTCCCACTGCCCTGTGGTCCCCAGCCCCATGATGATGGAGTGCTCCTACCACACTGTGAACCAAAGGCCACCCCTCTTCCTTTACATTGGCTCTCCTCTTCATGGCAGTGAGAAAAGTAACATGTGGAGCAACATGTGGATTCAGCCATTTGATAGACTTGAGGAGAGATCATTGATTCTAGTTATATTCAGTAGTGAAGAATTTAAAGGTAATAAAATGGACCCTGTAGAGTGCAAATAATTTGAGTCCTGCAGACTCATGCAATGAGAATGATGGGAGAATGCACAGCTTTAACCTGATTCCAAGTGCCAGCTCCAGTGTTGATGGAAGTGTGCCATGACTCTCAGCATCCCTCACTGTCACCTGTGACATCTGAGGAGCCTGGCTGTCTGTCGGGTTTCTCCTCTGTCTGGTGTGAGACAGGGCCTGAGGATTAAGACTGGCCACTCCAGGTAGTTCCACTGTCCAGCTGCAGGCGAACAATGGCCTGAAAGAAGCCCCTGCTGGACTCAGGGCACAAAAAGAAAGGAGTGAGCTCCACGAGTTTACTTCCTTTCCTCTGCTATTACTTTCCAACCAGCATGGTTTCATTTCTACTCAGGGATTTTCTTATGTCTTCCAGCTGCTAAGTTTTGTCAATGATGACTGTTACATACCCAGGGCACAAGTGTCTGGTTTCCATAGCTACTTTGTGCACAGGCCTCTAAGGGATGCTGTACCTGCTTGTGCAAGGCCATCTGAGTACAAGGGCATACCCTGATGACAGACCTAACCTGTACCCCTCCCAGAGCCCATCCCCACAAGGAGATCACCTCCTTCCCTGAAGGATGGTGACTTCATTCTCATTCATCCACAGTTGCTCAGAAAGACAGTAATAGTCCTGAAAGGACTTACAAGAATTAATAATGTTGGTTGAGCCAACAAAAAGTGGTCTGTATCCACCTGTCTACTCTACTGTCTTCTAGGAGAGAAACGAGGTGCCTTGAACCAAACATTAGATGCCACACATTTATCTTGGGCTTGCCACATCCATATAGATGCCACATCCCCTCAGAAGCTTGACTGACATCCCTCCGAATCCAGAAGTAAAATGAGCACAGACTATGCATCATAGATCAGCAAAGAATGAAATACAGGGCACTTAAGAGTCTGATCCTTCATTACCCCCACTCAAATCCAGGCTGTTCATGTAGATCTCATCCATTTCTCTGTCACTGGGCAATCCCCAGGTCTTTCTTGGGGTCCTGTTTTCCAGGTAGCCTCCCTGGTGTTGTGAGTAGCAGTCCAGTCATCCTTGTTCCACATCTAGTATCCTCCTATGAGTGAGTACATACCATGTTTGTCTTTCTGAGTCTGGGTTACCTCACTCAGGATGATTTTTTTCTAGATCCATCCATTTGCCTGCAAACCTCATGATGTCATTGTTTTTCTCTGCTGAGTAGTATTCCATTGTGTATATGTACCACATTTTATTTATCCATTCTTCAGTTGAAGGGCATCTAGGTTGTTTCCAGGTTTTGGCTATTACAAACAATGCTGATATGAACATAGCTGAGCAAGTGCCCTTGTGGTATGATTGAGCATTCCTTGGGTATATGCCCAAGAGTGGCATAGCTGGGTCTTGGGGGAGATTGATTCCCAATTTTCTAAGAAAGCACCATATTGATTTCCAAAGTGGTTGTACAAGCTTGCATTCCCACCAGCAGTGGAGGAGAGTTCCCCTAGTTCCACATCCTCTCCAGCATAAGGTGTCTTTAGTGTTTTTGATCATAGCCATTCTGACAGGTGTAAGGTAGTATCTCAGAGTTGTTTTGATTCGCATTTCCCTGATAATTAGGGATGTTGAGCAATTCCTTAAATGTCTTTCAGACATTTGAGTTTCCTCTGTTGAGAATTCTGTTTGGGAGGCATCTAGGCAGTGGGACCAGGTCCTGTGCTCAGTGCATGAGTTGACTGTTTGAAACCTGGGGCTTATGCAGGGACACTTGGCTCAGCCTGGGTGGAGGGGACTGGACCTGCATGGACTGAGTCTACCAGGTTGATCTCAATCCTCAGGGGAGTCTTTGCCCTGGAGGAGATGGGAATGGCAGGTGGGCTGGGGGGAAGGAGAGGGGGGAAGGAGAGGGGGGAAGGGGGAGAACAAGGGAATCAGTGGCTGATATGTAGAATTAAATTATATTGTAAAATAAAATTTTTAAAAAACAAAAAAAAATAAGTCACATAAAGACGAATATTACACAGAGGGAAAAAAAAAAGAATCTAGTGTGCAATCTAGCATTATGAAGTCCCTGTGTTCTAACCTCCCTTCTATAAGTGAGTAATGCCATGTTTAGGCATCAGGTGTTTGAGATAGCTCCTTCACTTGGGGTAAGCCCAGGCAGAAGAAAAGTAATCCTAAGTAATCCCCTGATCGAAAGAATGACGTTAGATACATATAATGCTGTAAGATCTATCTCTTGATAGACATTAGATATGAAGACCGCTATAAGATCTATCTCTTGCTAGAAAGAAATGACTTTAGATGCATAGAATGCTATAAGACTGGTAAAAACTTCTAAACACACACAACACAATGTAATTTCAGAACAAGAACATTGGTGTTAGAATTTCTTGATGCTTTAACCAGGCTGTATTGGAATAACTGAAAATTGAATAATATAGTAAAGTGATTAAGAGTGTAGGCTTACCAACCAGGTTAAATTAAACTGATTTTGAGTGACCTTGTGAAATCTCCATGGCAACTCACATTCTAGAGCCCTCCTTTCTGTAATGTGACTGTGTAGCATGAACTAGTCCACAGCTAAGCTCAGAGCTTTACACATGGTCAAATACTACAAGTTGATCATTACACATTTTACAAATCAGTTCCCAATCTAACTTTGAAAAGGACCCAATTAATGCTGGTTCTTTGCCAACATAATGCAAGATGTTCTAGAATAATTTGTAATAGAAAGTAGCCTTCCTCACTAGGGGAGTTCTTCCTTTAAAATTTTTTCAGTTTAATAAAAATCACAGGCTTAAAGAATGATGGCTTTCTAAAATGTAGGCAAATGGCCTGGAATTTAAAAATAATAATAATAATAATTCTTATCACACTTTCAATCACGGGACCCACTGCGATCTCTGCCAAAACATGTCTTTGTTACCATAGAGACCCAGGGAGATATTCATATATTGAATAACAGTCATCATGTTGCTCAGCCAGAATAGAACTGAGGACAATGCCCTCTGTTCAGGTTTCAGAAATATGTCTAGTTTCAGCAGACAGTGGACAGGGGGTTGAACACAGATTGGCTTCTACAAATGCCACCATCAAACAAAAGTAGATCCTTGAAATACAAAATCACCAGGATATTGAATCATTAGGATGTGTGGGCCATTATTAGAAATGTCTTCTCATGACTGTTGTATGTCATGCTCTATGCAGATAATCCTTGCCTTCCTTGGTGGGTACAATCAACAGATTTCTGGATACTCTGACCAAAACAGACTTTGGTGACCTTAATCCCCCCACCAGTCTCAATTCATGGCATATTTTTATTATGTTATTATATCCAGCATTATAAATTAATAGCTCAAAGTCCTTCAGAGGCAAAGCTCATATTTTTCAAGCAGCCTTTTTTTTGTGTGTATTGTTGGCAGGTGGAAACATAGTTAAGAGTAAGTTTATTGTCTTCTTGTCCAAATCACCACCATTTTGGCCCCTCAGTTTTATCCTCTGCAATAGTCTCAAAGATGAGCTGGATTAAGAGTGGAGAACACAAGGCAGGCGGCCCACTCCGGCTGTGCTTTGTGCTCCTGTACTCCTCAGCCTCCAGATTGGTGGGCAGCTGAGGTTCTGGCTTCTGAGCCTTACTTGAGGGGTTTCCTCTAACTCCTGCCTATGCTTGGCCTGGGGGAAGTATTTCTTCTTACACAGAACAAGGCCAGATTATTTCTAAATCAGGTTTCTCCCTACTGGAATGTTCTGTTTGGTCGTATTTACTTGTGTTTGCATTCTTCTAGTTAGTCAAGTATCCTTTAATGGAATGCAGTATTTTTTTCTTTTGCTTTTTTTTTTCTTTTTGAGAGGAGAATGTGAGACATTATTGGAAGGAATTAATAAAACTCTAACACAACTGAACCCTGTCCGTATTTTGTATGTTATATTTTCTTTACTCTTATATGTCTTCAACAAAAGCAATACGAGAATCAGTTAATAGCTGAATGATGTCTACATCTCAGGCAGAGTGGTCAAGTATACACAGTAACCCTTGAGATGTGGCTCCAATAAACACTTAGAAACATGCTATAACCGCACTCAGAGAGCGGAGCCTGAGGACCACACACTGGAAGCTCCAGCCAATGCTTCAGGAAGTTAATTCCTCCTAAGCATGCTCCTCAGCTCTCGTCTATATCCGTCGCTGCTCTCTGCAAGAACCCTGCCGGAATCCTGCAAAAGCTACCATGAGTAGATCTTATTATTTCAAGAAAATTGTTCATGTAAGAATCTGGGAAATGTTTTTGTCCAACTGAAAATATTCCACTCTGTCTTTACAAACCTCAAGAGCAACACCTCCCACCTGTCAGGGCTACAGATATTCCACAAGAGGGGCTAATCACTTTCCCAAGCTTGTGTGGCAGGCTCAGGCCCTCCTAGCAACATACAATATGGACAAAGACGCATGCGCGGGGCAAAGAGACTCATTAACTTTGTGGTGATTTGCAGCTCAAAGTAAAGATCCCATGCGAGATGCAAAAAGGTTACTCAACTCGCGTTTTAACCAACATTTCAAAATGTTAAAGTAGACTTGTTTTCTTTTTAAAAGGAGAAGGGGAATAGAGATAATTCCTGCTAATAGTGTCAAATACACTAACAGGCAGACATTCGGGAATAAAGAACATTCTCCTGTACAGCCTTTCAAGGACTTTAAAGTGTCTCCCATAAATGTATGCGCCATTAGCATTCACTCGCTATAAAAGCTTTGATCTTCCTTTAAAAGAAGCATGGGGAAAAGGGGAATTAAAATAGAAAAAAAAAAAAAAGGACGACGAAAGCCTAGCTGTCAGCAGTTTGAATGCTGCCAATTATCACACCACTTATAAAGAGCTAATTAAACTCGATTGCTTCCCAGAAGAATCAGCTTTCCTCCTTTTATGGCTCCTTTTTATTTGTACTGTAAAGAAACTTGATTATCGATAAGACCCACACTGCAAGCTGGACTGGGAATGTTTCTTTTACCTCTCTTGGACCCAGTGTGTACAGCATTTCTGGCTTTGGAATTCTACTCTCAGATTTTATTTAGCTCTAAGTCTACTTGCAATCATTTGCGAACGAAGTGTAGACTTAAGAAATTTGTATGCATAGAATTAACATATATTTCTGTGTTCTACCAAAACATAGGAATAGTTTGATATTTCTAGGAAATATTTTTTGTAGTCATAAACCCAAGACCTATAAAACCCCAAAGCTATTTATCTTTCCTTGGCCTTATCCCCTGCCATCCCTACTCATCCAGTAAGCCCCATTTACAACACACTCCTTTCTCTAACGTCTCCCTCCTTTCAGGGTGTGCTGTCTTGTCATTGTGAGACCCCATTTCTTCTCTTGGGAATTAAAAGAATCCACTCTCCATGGCTGCTTCCCTTCCTCTGCATGGTAAAGGGTTGTTTTGATAACATCCTTCTTACTGCAATATAAATAAGTTTGATTCTAAGACATTTTCAATGACTATATGAGATAAATTAATGCTGCAGAAAAGAGCAAAGATGTACTGCTTTCACTCAGGGGGGCTATCTCAGGGTGAGTGTCTGAAGAAGGATGGGCACTGTGCCGTGACATCCAGTATGGCCAGAGCAGAATCCCCCTGCATCCTATAAACCTCTATCCAGATGTTCTGCTTGCTCTGTACAGGATGCTCTTTTCTTGTTTACGATGCTCTTTGTACTCTGGTCTCTCAAGGCTTGTGGGTGGCAGACACATTGCCCCTTTCCTCAGCCCACTTTTGCGCCCTCTTTGTTTCTTCCATGACCCAATGTGTACAATATTGAGTCCAATGTATCAGGCTGTTCTTTCAGGGTGATCAGATTACACCCTATCTTAGTCATTTTCCCCCATTCCAAGAGTGTGGAGACATTCTTGCATGTCATATTTTAGAAACTTCATCATTTCAAAAATCACACTCAGGCCTGCAACCTACCCTAAACTGATTATTGCAGTCAAGTTTTGTCCTTATGGATTTCCAATTTCCTTTTATAACTTTGTTCTTCTTTAACTGCTATTTTTCTGTCTTTTCTTCTTCTATCATAATTTTGTTTCCCATTTCCGTTATATTTATTCTCTCTCCTCACTCTTGCTTTCCTGCTGTTGTTCTTGCTGCTGCTAATTCTTTTCATCTTTGTTTGCTTTAAATCTTTTATTTTCTGTATTTTATTTCATTCTCCATTTTCTAAACCTTTCATTTTCCATTGTTCCTGCTGCTATTTTGTTGTTTTATTTTTTTTCTTTCTGAGGAACTAAATTGAGCCCAGACGGGCTTAGTGTACGTTGAGTGTGTTCTCTGCCATTGAGATGCATTCCCAGCCCTACCAAGGGGGAGATACGCCGAACTCCAGGCCCAAGCTAGTCCCACCCAAAACTTGGCAGATTTTTCAACTTAAAAAAACAAAAGGAGCCAAGTCCCCTGGCTGATGATAAAACCACACGTTGGCACAGCTAGGAGGGTCTGACATATTGGTTTAGGATGAGATTATGAGATTGGAGAGGTGTTGCTTGCCAAGTAAGAGGCCATGATAACCTCCAGCTTACTGCAAATTAGGGTTTAAGCTGTAGGAGCAAGGCAATCTGACTCACTCCATATAGTTTTCATAGCTATTACCACAGGGAGTGGAGAGAATTCACGTAGGAGGCAAAGGGAAGGAAAGTTAGCCAGGAATTGTTGCAATAACCCACGGAGAGGTGATATTGGCCTGAACCAGAGTGTTCCTGGAGGAAGGTGTGGGATGTAGTAGTTGGACACTGTTAGAATTTCAGTGTTCAACCTCCTTGTCCCAAACTGAGCTCCCACATTGACTCTGTGGGCTTCAGTCTCCTCCCGGGAATGAACAAGCCCATTCTTTAATTATGGAGGTCAGACGTCATCCAAGGCCCCCTTTCTCCAGCACCGCGCTCCTCAGCATCAGTGTGCTGCACTTGTCTATATTTCAGCACAGCCTTCTATTTACTTCCCCAGAGTCCCCTGAGTCCAGAGTTCTGTTATTTTTGCTTATAGCATATGACAAATTTGTACAGTTTTCTGGTTTTTCTTCATTCCTGCTTAGATCTTTTTTTGCCTGGGACAGGAAGAAAGGGAAGAAAGGGAGAGGCTACGAAGACACACAGGGTTCCGTCAGTTCTGTGGTTATGATCCATCATCATCCATCATCACCCACCTCTTGCAGAGGGAGCTGAAGCTGAGCGCCCACCGACTTTGCCACCTCACACCCATTCCCCAGCCTTCTCATCTCTTCTTGTCTCTCTTCCCCTCTATTACCATTTGTAACTAATTCCAGGCACATGCTCACCTCGGCTGTTGACAGTTTTTCTCTGTTTGAAATTATCTGTCTTAAGAAACCCACATGAGGGGCTACCTCACACCCATTGGAACATTAGCCTAGATCTTTGTTGTCCTCTCAGGCAGCCAAGACTGAAATGGAAACTTCCAGGCTCCTCTGAGTCTTTCTTTCTGCCTGGTACAGTACGGATTTGCTTAGATTGTTTTTTTACTCTCACCTCTAAATTCAGTTTAGGTTCCATCAGATAAAATATATTTCACTCAACTAAGTGTGATCTTTCCACCACCATAGTAACTTGTTACACATTATAGATTCTGAGTATTTACTTGCTAACGCAATTAATAGTTCATGATAATGGATCTGACTTCTGAGAATAAGTCAGAGAGTGCACAACATATCTTTTGTTATTAAATAAATGTACTCTTTTTAGTTTGGGAAAGAGAAATAAAAATTTTAAAGGGGAGACACACACACACACACACACACACACACACACACACACACAGATTTGCTGACATTTGGAAAATAGTTAAAAGTTCCAGGAGTTTTGTTGGGAGGAGGTAAGAAAAGGATTTTACTATGCATAGAGGTTCAGAAGTAATATTTTCATTTACTATTTTAAAAATTCTTGATGCACACTAGCAATGAAGGGTTGCAGTTGCTTGACTGGTCTAGCTTTATGTTCTCCTGACAGTGTCATCGCTGCGGTGAAGTGCTGGCTTGCAGGGTACCAATGTCACGCTCTGCTTCTGTGAATTTCAACACATTCTTCATTTTCTTCCATCTCATCTTTCTCATTGGTACCATCAGACTCGCTGAGCTTAATGAATGCATTCACATCTGTAAACGGCTAAGGATGCTGTTGTGAAATCACAAGCTGTATTTTAATTATGTTGGCTTACATCTGTTCCTCATTTTTAAATATTGATTTTTTTTAGTCATATTTGTGTTTGTGTGTGGTTTTGTGTGTGTGAGGGCAGTGCCCACAGATGCCATCAGAGAGCATCAGATCCTCTGCAACTGGAGTTACAGGTTATTGTGACCAGTCTGACCTGGGTGCTGGGAACACAAATCAGGTCCTCTGTAAGAGCAGTGTGCATTCTTACCCACCGAGTTATCTCTACAACCCACTTCTATCCTTAGTAAATTAAGTTTCTTAACTATTAAACAATTCTGAGGACAACTGTAATATTAATACATGATTAGATAATATTACTAAAACTTTATAAAATTATGGAGCTTTGACAACAGTGTGTGAAAACCCCTCCATTGTTGATGGGGATGATTTTTCAGTATTTCAGGGAAATATTTTAGGGAAATTTTCACCATGAGAATCAAGAAGTTGTGTAAGATACTGTGGGGCCCCATAATTCCTAAGGACACATGGTTTGTTCAGAAAAGAAAGAAATTAAAAAGATATTCAGTAACATACGAGGACAAGTCTAATCTAAGGAACTTTAAAAGTTGTTGGCGGGGCTGGAGAGATGGATCAGCGGTTAAGAGAACTGGCTGCTCTTTCTCAGGTCCTGAGTTCAATTCCCAGAAACCACATGGTGGCTCACAACCATCTGTAATGAGATCTGGTGCCCTCTTCTGGCTTGTAGACAGAACACTGTATACATAATAAATAAATAAAAAAAAAAAGTTGTTGGCTTAATCATCCAGATAAAATGGCAACTCTTTCTAAGGGGTTCATTTCTTAGAAATGTATGGTTTCTCTTAGTACTGGAGGGAATGCCATGACTATCAGCAATGAGGAGAGCTGCCCAAGTGTTCAGTAGTGTTGGCAATTAGTTAATGACAATATTAAAACACGAACATTTCCTGAAATGTTACAAGGAAAGAAATGATGATCAAGACCAAGAAAATTTAGGTAAGGGAAGACGTTTCCTTTTTGGCAGTTGAAGTTCTAGAAACCATATTGCCTCCTTTACTGCAAGGGAGTAAGCGAAACAGTGGATGCCACTTAAGGCCATAAGATCCCAAACATAACAGCACCAGAGAACTCAGAGATCACAAAAAAGTTCACTGAAGTTCAACATGAATCTAAAAGACAAAAATAAAACCATGCCTATTAATATATGGGGTAGTCATCTGAATCAAACTGATAATTTGACTGTTGAGAGATTAAATTATTAGGTTTACTAATTTAATTCCATATTCTTACTCTGTCACAAGGAGCAAATATCCCTTTAAAATATTACATTTTCTATTAATTCATTGAATCTAGTATTAATATGTGTAAAAATTCTATAATGTTACAGATACTTAATAAATTTACTTTTAATTGAGGTTAATTACTGGTATCTAGAATTTCACATAAAACAAACATTTGTGGTACTGGTAGGTATTAAAAATGGCAAAGCACAGTGAAGCTTATGTGTGTAACTTTTGAAATTGAATTTTCCAGTATGGTCAAGTACAGATGGTTTGCCGAAGATTAGACTGTTTGTTCGTTATCGTTGGTGTTTATTAGAAACTAAACTAACTGCTTATCTGTCTGATAGCCTTCCTTTGCAGCGCACACTTGAATGATGAATTCTTGCAGCATAATGGGGACAGATGTATGTTTGCATGGGAGCTTCACGCTATGTCATTTTCACGGTCATCTTCCTCCCATTTCAGAGCAGTTTTGGCTTTTCTCCAGCTTCCATCTACTTCATTAGTCCCCTCTGGATTTTCCAACATGACAGTTATTTGATTTAACCAATTCAAAGGCATCCTACTGGGTAAGCAATCAAGGCCTGCCGATTCACAGTGCACTGTGAGAGTAACTGTTTCCAACTGTATGATCTCTCCGAACATAATTAAAAACACATGCATTTTAAAGCCTGATAAAACTTGACAATTTTTCAACAAAAGCATCCAATGAGGTAAAGCCCTACCTACTCATGAGCAGAATATCAAACCTTGACCATTTCCTTTGGAAATAGATTGCTCATTTCAGTCCATGAAATGGCTGTATTTAATACAACTTAGATATTTTCAGAGAAAAGCATCTTTGACAATTTAAATATAATTATAATGCCATCATATAAAATTAGAGACTTTTGTGGGTGTTTGTCTGTGATTGCCGTTTGTATGTGGTAAGATTCTGTGCTCCGATCCACAGGTCTGCAGGTTATTGCAATGAGATATGAAAGTTAAGCTGCTTCTAAACTCCACACTTTACCTATGAAACCAGGGCTGAGAAAGAGAAGCTAACTGTGGACACACCAACGGCCTCTTCTAATGACACTTTAGACTGTCACAGAAAACAGCTCTTTCTTTCCTGCCAATCAGTTCTCATCTAGCAGCAGAGGGCTGACGCCTGCCTTGAGTTCTTGTCGTGGCAAACCTCTTTCCTCCCCAGCACTCACTCTGGTCTTCATGTACAGACTTCATTATCTTGGGCATGGGAAAGGGAAGGGAAGAAGGGCAGAGCCACCTGTCTGCTCACTGGGGTCTGGCCAGGCCAGAATGCACTCGTCTTGGGAAGAATTGTGATTAAACCACTTTCTAGCGGCAAGAGAAAGATGAGAGGCAATAACAGGAGGGTCACCAGCAGCATCACCATACCTGCCATTTTCCTACAAACTTGTCAGGAAGCGCATGCTTTTCCTGTTAAGTTGGGGATGCAATAGGCAGAATTAAACATGTAACCGACTCTCTTCAAGAAGGATATTTTTGATGAACTTTGATTTGGGAAAGAGTTCTTGAACAAATACACGATAGACTATAAATAAACACTGATCAAATGCACCACCTAAGAGTAAAATGAGAGGCATGGCTGAGCAGTTCAGAGCTTACACCACTCTTCCAGAGGACACACTTTTGCTCCCAGAATCCACACTTGGCAGCTTACAGTCTCCTTTGATTCAAACTCTGGGGACTCCAACACTAGCTTCTGGCCTCCAAGGGAACACACTAGACAAACAAAAACAAAGTCTGTTATTAGAGTAAAAAACAACAACTTTTCAAGCTGGGGAGAGTGTGGGTGTGAGTGGGAGAATGCAACATCCACATCTAGTTCATATTTCAGTCAGGGCCTCTTTACCTTGGTACCAGATGTTTGACTGAAACATTTTCAAGTGAAAAAACCTTGAGACTTCAGGAATTTGCCACTCTGTAAAAGGAAAGTCATTTTTATTCACATTAACAGTATAATGAAACAGGAAATATTAAAGGAAGTTATGTTCTGAATGTTGCCTCCTCAATTCCTACTGTAAAGCCCTAATTCTCAATATAATGGCCCTAAGAAGTGGGATTTTTGCAAGGCAGTTAGGTTTAAGTGAGGTCCTCAGGGCATTGTGATGGGACCAACTCCCTCAGGAGATCAGAAAATACCACAGAGATCCCTGTCAGTCATGTGAAGACTATTGAGTGGAAATCCAAAGCTAAGAGATGGGTTCTCTACCACAAAATATCCATCTGCAACCTGACCATGGACTTCCCAGTCTATACCACTGAAAATCAATGTCTGTTTTTTAAGCTATATAATTTACAGATCTTCATTAGCTGGTTATAGCATCATTATAGGAACTAACATACTAAACAACACCTCTCTAGCTATTTTACTAGTTGTGCGGAGTCCCCACACATGTGTGGTACCTATACAAGTTGAAAGAATAAAGAAGACTTCCTACTAGTGTGTGTTTTACCTCATGAAAACATTTCATCCACACAGACTAGCAGACATTGACCTATGTCAAAGACCACATAAATTATATTAACTTCTGAATTTTCTTTTTCTTTCCCACATGTAAATTATACTGGCATTTTCTACTTGGCTCTGAAGACCCAATGTAAGAGTACTTGGGAGATGCTTAAATGGACATGCTTTTCTTCTATCTGTTAGTGCTAAGATCTTACTCATTTTTAAAATCCCTGGTAGAAATATGGTAAAAATGTCAACATGATGTCAAATATAAGTTATTAAGACATTTGGTACAAATGGAGAGGTGAAATGTAAGTCAGTCATAAGAAACAGAACAGGAACATGTACAGGAAGCATGCTGATTATATTCTAAAGAGAAATAAACCCTGAGTGAGGCAAGAGACACTTGGCTAGATAATAAACTCTTTCCTTTACATTGGAGGGAAACATGTCAGGGTCCAAGAGTATCTGGAAAGGAAGGTCATGATCATGTAGCTAATTCTAGAAAAACTGGCTCAGGATTTTGGAGAAACTAATTCAAGTAGAAAAAGATGCCTCCTTGTATTTATCTATTGATAGGTGTTATTAGCTGACATGGTGGCTAAGAATAGGATTTATAGTCATTTCTCAGTGCATGAGTGTGATGGGAAACAGATGGAATGGGTGAACCTTATCAGAAAACTTCACAGTGGCTGGTGATGAACAGCACGATGCCTCCATCTCATAGCTGCCAGTAGACTCTGGCTACCATTTACCTCCTCAGCACTGTGTGGTGGGGTGTCTGCATGTGGCTCTTCCTGTGGTGGTACCATGTGATCACTGGCATATAGATGTATGCTTTCTCTAAGCAGAGCAAGAATGCACCAGCCATGTCTTAAGTGTCTTCTATTTTTCTCTTTTGGCCAAAGGAATCAGATTCTACTTCACCTTCTTGATGAGAGGTGTATATAAAAGTATTTGTCAATCTTCAATCTGCCATCATTTCTCTTGGGTTTCATGTTTTTATTGGCCCTAAAAATGTCAAGATGTTAAGAATTCATCCCAACACATCATAAGCTTAGAGTCTTGTCTTTAGCCAACAAAATTAGATGCAGGTGTTATGATGGCCTATGATGCCATTTCTTGAGTATGATTCTTCTTAAAAAAAAAAATGCTCAGTAAATTGACAAGTTATCTGTCAAATAGCTCAGAAACAGCAACCCCCAAACAAACAAAAAGATAGAACATAGTATGGATAATAAGACAGAGAAAATATCACCACACTGGACCTTGTACTTCAGAAGAAAGTTCCTCATTGACATAGGCAGCCCTTGATTCACAGAACCGCTGGGATTCAGTTAGGATGACTTCTCTAGCTCCTTGACAAGGACTGTGCTCTGCATCTGGATGGTGAGTGCTTGTGTGTGTTTGTGGGGGGGGTGTCTGATGCCACATGAGTAGCAAGGAGACTATGGGTTCTAAGGCTTCCTCATTCTCTGTAAGTATTAAAGTCACAGCAATTATAATAGCCATTGAAAAAAAAATCTCTTAAAATGTTTAGTAGTGTTATCAGGTGACTTGAGCAGAAGGACTCTTCTCTGTCTTTCGAATGACCCCTGGGGAAAGTGATTGAGAAAATGTCTTAGGAGTCTTAGGGGCTCTAATTTAAAAGAGATCATCCAGGTCATTCCTCAAGACCCTTTGACAATTGACTAGATAAAGGGGTATGTATCGCACCACTATTGATGATTCTGATCTCCACATGAAAGGTCCTTTCAATACATGGTGGACTTCCTGAAGCCCTTTCTGATGTGGAAAAAGTTGAACAGGAAGAAAATGTGGCTAAGGAATTGACATCCTGCTTCAGGAAGCCATGGCGATATGTTCACAAGAGGAAGAGCATGCCCCCAGTTCTCACCTCCATATCATGTTTCCTCACAGGCATCTTGAAGTGTAGAAGTGTCCTAGATCATGTGGGTGGGCCCTAAATAATCATATATCCTTTTAGCAGAAGGGCCGAGAGGACTTTAACTAAACACAGAGAAGTCTGTATGAAGCGCGGATGAGAACAGAGGCTCGTGAGGCTGGCGGAGAACAGAAGGGGGACTTTTCAGTTGCATGGGTGTCACCTTCACAAGATGAGAGCCTTCTGAGACCAGGCACACGCCCGTGTGCACACACTTGATGCTTCTGCATTAGATGTGGAAGTGTTTCAAAGGTCGATCTGGGGTTACGTTTATGAAGACTTATTTAATTATTTATGTGCATGTGTTCGTCTACTTTCCTAGACACAATAGGGCCTCTCTCAGTGTCATTGCATGTCTTACATGAAATGCTGAGGTAAAATGTCTGATCTAGAATGTGATTTACAGAGTGCTTAGTGATCCAAGCTTCTCTCATTAAAAAGGAAAACAGAAAGAATAATACAAGAAGAGCAAAATACCTCGAGGCCTGAGCCATTATAAACACTACAGCTTATTGGAGTCAACACCTAGGAAACGCCCACCATCCAGTCCAGTTCCCTAAGCTCCTAAACCTCCCACAAGCACAGAGAGATGGAAGACCCAACCACTAAGGAGCCAAGTTAGTGGAGCCTCCCACCCCTGCCCCCCACCCCAAGAAGCCTAGCAGTGCCTGTGGGTTTCTTTGCCAGTACAAAGAAACACCTTTCATTTATGTTACTCCCTTTTCAAATAGCCTGATAAAAGTGAGGCTAAGTAAAGGACTGGAAAGAGCAGGGTCCTGATGACAAAGAACAATGGGTTTTAGGAGCCAGAAACAGAACCTGTCATACCCAGACTTTAAGGTATATTGCAGGTCTGATGTAAGACATTTCTGTGGGTTTTCATAAAGCAAAGAACCTTTAGCAAGCATGGTGTATGTGTGTGTGTGTGTGTGTGTGTGTGTGTGTGTGTGTGTGTGTGTGTGGTAGGGGTGGTGGTTGTGCAAAATTAAGGCATCTACATTCTTCAAGAGTGACATCAAAAAGAATCAAGGGTAGTACATGCTATTTTCTTTTTAAAAAATTTTTTTATTAATTTAATTTATTTGTTTATTTTTACATCCCAATCAAAGCTCCCCCTTTCTCTTCTCCTCCCACTCTTTATTGACTCTTTGGGAAATTCACCTCATTCTCCCCAATCCCATTCACCTCACCATCCTTCTGCTCCTCATCCCAGCAGCAAGCCCTCCCAAAAGAACCATCCCAAAATGAATTAAAAACAAAACAAAACAAACAAACAAAAATTACCCCCTCACACCTCTGTCTTTCCAACACCACCTCTTCAATTCATCCTAGCAGCATCAGGAGCTGAGGCATACCCTTTTATCCAGTCAGTCCCAACCATAAAATATTCATTGCAATGAGTCATTGGTCTGGTTCAAGGCCTCTGGTACAGCATCATCAGCTGCAGCCTAGGCTTAGTGTACATGCTATTTTCAATCTTATTTTATCCACACTTATTTGGTGAGATTAAAACCATTTTAAAACAAACTCTGGAAGGGCCTGGGCTCCAGTACATAGAAAGCAATTCTTCAGAACAAGATTATGCACATGAGAGTCTTGGTCTCTACTTGAGAATGAAAATTATTCAGCATCACTGGCTTTGAAATAACAACAGGCTCCCCTCCTTCCCCACTCTACCTCACTGCTGTGTTTTCAAGTGCCTTCTTCACACGCAGCCCTGAGCAGTGAGCCTGTATGTGACTGGAACAGATCCCCACAAGCCGTGGTGGGAGATGGTATATGCCGCTTAGAACCATACTACCTCTGTAGGTTATTATTTTGCACTTATAAAATGATGAACTCACTTTTACTAGAAAAAAAAATATTTTTTAAATGCCATTTGATTTTTCCTGAGTGAAAGAAGCAGGAATCCAGCTTTAGTGATTTTCTGTTCTGTTTAAAGAGGTGCTTTATAGTGAGATTGGCAAGCTGGAGAGGGCCAAAGCTAGCTTTCACCCACTCAGTCAGTAAAAGATAATTCTTAAGCATGTTGTATCTGTCTGCTCAGCTGGGCTTGTGGTTTTAATTATATTTTTACATCTATCTATCTATCTATCTATCTATCTATCTATCTATCATCTATCTATCTATCTATCATCTATTTATCTATCTACCTATCTATCTGTGCGAGTGTGTGTGTGTGTGTGTGTGTGTGTGTGTGTGTGTGAGTGTGTCTGCGTGTACTCTATCTTGATCATACAGAACTTTCCTGAATACATACCTGTGACAGCTGGGAAAAGAGTTCTGACCCCTGAGTTTTGATATGGCAGCAAGCATCAGCCTTCAGTTTCAAGGGTATCTAACTAGTCGGGACACCATGACCCTGATGCAACAGTTTCCCTGGCTCCCTCCCATCTAATTCCATGTCTCCCAGCTTCTGTCCCACCCAAGAACTCCTTTCCACTAGGATGAGGCTTCAACCTATGAATTTCCCGGAGCCAGTCATGTTCCCAGTAGAGTGGCTTCCCTCTGTGCCCTCACAGGCCAGTCTCCATCGCTGGGGTCCTTGTCAGTAGACTGATCTCCTCAGTGGGCATCAAAGTTGTCCTTTACTCTGTCCACTTTACTCCTGAACGCCTCTGTTTTTCTGCATCACTGAACTTCTCCACTCCTCACCCCCATAATGAATTCCCCAAGCATGTGAACCAGTGTGTCTGGTGTGCTCACACAAGCAACGCTACTTGTCAAGAGTTTTTCTGTGTGATATTTCCACCACTGTGACAAAACACCAAAGAGAAGCAACTTAAAGGGAAGGTTTAGGTTCACAGTTCCTCCAGCTTGCAGGCTGTGGAAAAAAGCCACGGGGGGGAGGGGCAGAGGAAGGGAGGGGAGAAGGGAAAAGATCATGTCCTGTCCATGCCTTCCCTCTTAAAGGTTCTATTATTCTGGAAGAGAGCCATGTGCACACACAAAAACATTACCACACAAGCCTTTACAGACATATCAACCTCAATCTTAACACCAGAAACTCTCTTCGCTGTCTCATCTTCATCTTCTAATATTTATGACCAGTAAGTCCAAATTGACTGGTTGCACTGACTGCACTGACTGCACTGACTGCACTGGCTGCACTGGCTGCTCTGACTGCACTGGCTGCTCTGACTGCACTGACTGCACTGGCTGCACTGACTGCACTGACTGCTCTGACTACTCTGACTGCACTGACTGCACTGACTGCACTGACTGCACTGACTGCACTGACTATTCTGACTGCACTGACTGCACTGCCAGCACTGACTGCACTGACTGCACTGCTGCACTGGCTGCTCTGACTGCTCTGACTGCACTGGCTGCTCTGACTGCACTGCTGCACTGCTGACTGCTCTGACTGCTGCTGACTGCACTGGCTGCTCTGACTGCTCTGACTGCACTGGCTGCTCTGACTGCTCTGATTACACTGGCTGCTCTGACTGCTCTGGCTGCACTGGCTGCACTGACTGCTCTGACTGCACTGGCTGCACTGACTGCACTGACTGCACTGACTGCTCTAACAGCACTGACTGCACTGACTGCACTGGCTGCACTGGCTGCTCTGACTGCTCTGATTGCACTGGCTGCACTGACTGCACTGACTACTCTGACTGCACTGGCTGCACTGCCTGCACTGGCTGCTCTGACTGCACTGGCTGCACTGACTACTCTGACTGCACTGGCTGCACTGACTGCACTGACTGCTCTGACTGCACTGACTGCTCTGACTGCACTGGCTGCTCTGACTGCTCTGACTGCACTGGCTGCTCTGACTGCACTGACTGCACTGGCTGCTCTGACTGCACTGACTGCACTGGCTGCTCTGACTGCTCTGACTGCACTGACTGCACTGGCTGCTCTGACTGCTACTGACTGCACTGGCTGCTCTGACTGCACTGACTGCACTGGCTGCTCTGACTGCACTGACTGCACTGGCTGCTCTGACTGCACTGACTGCACTGGCTGCTCTGACTGCTCTGGCTGCACTGACTGCACTGGCTGCTCTGACTGCTCTGACTGCACTGGCTGCTCTGACTGCTCTGACTGCACTGGCTGCTCTGACTGCTCTGACTGCACTGGCTGCTCTGACTGCTCTGATTGCACTGGCTGCACTGACTGCACTGGCTGCTCTGACTGCACTGACTGCTCTCACTGCACTGACTGCACTGACTGCACTGGCTGCACTGACTGCACTGGCTGCACTGGTTGTACTGGTTGCACTGACCACACCGACTGCTTTGTTGCTCTGCCTGCTGTGGCTGCTCACAGTTGAGAGCATGAGCTATCTCATTCTAGAATTCCATTTCTATCCTCCACTCTTGGATTAGCCCCATTGTGTAGGGCACACCATCAACTTTCCCTTCTGAACCCACTGGATTTCAGTAGGGACCAGTTTTCCAGTGCTCTCTCCTTGGTTTTGGTCCTGTTTCCACTCTGCTGCTCCTACTGACATGTGCTGGTGTCTGAGGCAGTGGGGCCTGGTTATGGAAATGGTTCATTTGAGAAAAGCCTGTATATATTTTGTGCAGGTGTGTGCACTTAGCAGTTTGAAGTACACCTTCAAACAGTTTGAAACACACCAAGATGTTTCACAGAATCACTTTCCTGCTGACTAGTTACATAAAGCCATATGTAAAACCAGAAAGAATATGTGGAAAATGTGGAAGACAGCTGAAAAGGGGAGAGTAGAGTCTATTCTTGCTATTTTTTATTTTGTGTTTCATGTATTTAGATCATTTTTGTTACAAGAAATGTCTTTTTACAAAGATTCAGCTGAGTTAAATTCTGACCTTTTACTTACTGAGCATTGTGAGAGAAGTTTACAAACTTCATATTATTTATGAAAGGAAATACATAATATTTAAATAACATATTAAATAACACAGTATTTAAATGAATGTAAGAACTACATGAAGAAAGTTGTGGTAGGGAGCGTCATTCATGCCTTAAGAACAGACAGTTCTGGGGCCTGCGGAGATGGCTCAGTGACTAAGAGAGCACACTGTTCTTGCAGAAGGTCCAAGTTTGCTTCCCAGCACCCATGTGTGATGGTTCACTTGCCTCGAACTCCAGCTGCAGGGAGTCCAACACCATCCTCTGGCCTCGGGGTGCACCTCCACTAAAGCACGTGCCCATACCTACTCACAAACATTCTCACAGTTAAAATGAAAGAACAAAATTTCCTTCCCTGAATTTCCTGCTTTTAAACTTAAGTCCACCAGAATGAGTGTCAAGGCTGATGATCACATGCTATGATTTCGATTCCCAAACACTCTGAGAGCAAGTTTTCTCTCAGAGACCTTATGGGACACAAATGTAAATATTCACAAGCAAAAAGGGTAATTTTTTTTTCTGTTTCTAATTTAAGGATTATGCTTTTCCATACTTTTGTGCACATTCTAAGTAGCAATTTTTAACCATGTCTTCAATTTTTATGTGGATATTTAACTTTCAGCTCCAGTAGTTTCTGGTTTCTGATAAGGTTTTTTTTTTTTTTTTGGTTTTTCAAATGCTATTGTCACTTTCTCAATCCTTTGGTTTCTCTGACCAAAGACTTTTATTTATATATATTATACGCAACTTCATACTTGCTGATTTTTATTTTATAATCACTGAATGGTCTTACCTACATTACTGCATGGTCTTGAAGAATAAACATATCAACATGTGTGGGACCCTTGATGGGCTGCAGATATGTTAGCTACTGAGAGATACTATTATAATGAATTCCAGTGTCAATAATATCACATGCACAGCGATCTGACATCTGCTTCACATTCTGGGTAGAAAGTGCTGAGAAGTGCCTGCTGTCCCCACAATGTACAGATGGGCTGTACATAGCACCAAGAGAAAACACACCCTGCCATGATCAAATTGGCCAGGGGGTGACTTCACCACTGAATAGGGGCTTGCCTCTCAATTTCTGTAAATTCATGTGCATGTTGGATGGTGTTTGAAAGACATTGGGAATATAATCTATTTAATTCACTTAATGTGGGAATTACATTTTATCAGGTTTAATTTTGTTAAGAATTGTAAGAATAATAAAATGCAAGCAACTGTGTTTCATTAAATGTTTATGCAATTCAGTGTCAATCATTAAGACATTTTAATGAGTATTTCATGTTAATACATAGTTATACTTCATTATTAAGTATATATGAAACATCGATGACATAAAATAAATGTATATTACCTCAAACAAGCATTTTAATATGTAGAGGATTGAAAAAAGTCTGTGTCTAATACTTATATGTTGCCATCCCCACACTTAGAGCTGATCTTTAGGCTTTCTGCTTCGTCAAGTACCTGACTTTGTGACTTCAGAAATGGAAAGCAGAGCATCCTTAGGAGCAATCTTTGTGAACATTATGTCTACCTAATGTGAGCCTTGTTACTACTTATGATTATTAATAGACCTTTCAACAATTGCTCATTTTGTTGACATTAGAGTTACACTGTTTAACAAAACATAGCCTGATAGACAGCAGTCCTTCATATTGTTGTTTTCAAAACTCCCATCATGTCTCAGAAGTAAAATATTTACATATATGAAATGAAGCCCTTTTGATTTCAGCATCATCTGCATTACAGAAGCCGTTTACATAAAGCAACACAGTAAATGTGTGTTTGCACATAGAAGATTTGCCAAATATTTATGTTCCATTGACAAGGTCATCTGTTTGTGTAAAGGAAAAACCCTGCCTCAGCTATAACCACAGTGGTTTCAGATGACTGCGGCAAGTCACCTTTTAATTCCTGGATGAGCAGAGGACCAATTAAATATCTCATTTTAACACTTTTTAAAGTTTGTTACATTTAGACTTTGTGTACATGGCATTAAATAGAGTGTGCATAGGAGCATACAAAGGTCTGTGATCACATATGTGCAGGCCCACTGCACACATGTAATCTGTGGAGTCTAAACCTACCTAAGAGTCCTCACCAGAAAGGACAGCATGTTCTAGGATGAGCACTGAGAGCCCAAGATATGACAGCTAAATACTGTGAGCTTCAGGGAACAGCCTCTGTGCTGTCTGTTCATATAGAATGGACTAGTTTCAATTACTCGGCAACAAATAGGTTATTGTAATCAACTGTCAATGTATTAAATATTTACTAGCTTAATTAAATTTTGAGACAAATTAGTATTTTCTGAGAGGAACAGAAGTCAATTTTCTATCAACTATTTCAATATTCTTCCAACCATAAACATGTGATTCATTGGCTGACTGTGCCCTTGAATTAGAAATATACTTGTGTTTGGGAGTGGTGGTGCACGCCTTCAATTCCAGCATTCAAGAGGTAGAGGCAGGTGGATTTCTGTGAGTTTGAGGTCAGCCTGGTCTACAAAGCAAGTTCCAGGACAGCCAGCGCTGTTACACAGAGAAACTGTGTCTCAAAAATCAAAACAAACAAACAAGAAAAGAAATACCCTTGTGAATCACAGACACAACTGTGCATCTATCTGCTCAGCCATAGCATCACCAGTAACATGAAAGTCAAAACCATATTAAATCTGCTTTGTTAGGTACATCAGTCTCATGTAGATTCCTGGTTCTGAGTGCCGATGTGAACACAGTATGCAAAATTGTACCAGGCATTTTTAGTAAAAATAGTCTCCTTGTGGATCTGAAAGATGTGGTGTGATTTTAAAAAACAACAGCAACAACAACGACAACAACAAAACATTCAGATGCCTGAAGAGAGTGGCTTGTGACTCAGAGAGAGAGTGAGAGAGACTGGAGACTGGCTGACTTTTCTGGACCAGGTTGCTGTGCACAGCGTTGGATGCATAGAACCAAAGTGAAGAGGCTGAACACAGGAGGAGCTCATTCAGAGCTGGGAAGAGGGATGGTTGTGAGTAAAAAGGTGGTGGAAGGTCAAAACGGCTCTAAAGCCACAATCTGCAGACTTTGGTGCACCATAAAGCACCCAGGAACCTTCAGGAACAGAGGTGTCAGCTTCATGTTCTTTAAGTAGTCTGGACCTGTGTTTTTGATAAGCTTGTTAGGTGATTTTGATCCCAAATCTTTGAGGACTGGCACAGCAGTGTGAACAAACACAATAAGGAGGTGGAGAAGAAATAGAAACATGAGATTCCTGACATGTTTGGGTGTTTGAAAGAGTCCACTTAATGATGTGCACGGCTCTTTGGACATTGGGGTAGATGAAAACATGAAGAGGCAGGGAATGTTACCGGTGAGGAACAATACAGTTAATGATGGTGGACAGGAGAGGGGCAAGAAGTGGAAGGAAGGTAGGAAAAATCTGGACCAAAATCTTGGAAGGATGAGAGTGTTCAGATCTAAGTATCTCTGCCAAGATGGCTGTGATGAAAGGGGGAATCTCCTATCCCTGAGGGAAGGTGAGTGAGCGAAGACTGTGGGTTTGGGCAGAAGGGGAGAAGGTTCAGTCAACTCTTTAAGCTTCTCTTGACCTTCTGAAATTGAAAGGATGTGCAAGGGTGTGAGATTTTAAGACACTATTTGCTAAACATAGACTACTTGCAAGAAGTCCTGTGAGGAAAAGTTCAAAGAATATCGATGTTTAAGAAATTTGGCTGCAGAGAAAATTCTATGAAGAGTTAATGTCACATATAAAATTTACTGCCATGAAGGAGACGCTCAAAAATATTGTTTGCTCTGGGCCATTGAGGATTGAAAGTTGGGCTTTCATACTGGCTTTATTTCCCCATCATCCTCTGAGGTTGTTTTTCAGATCATTAATTCTTATGGTGTTAGATGAATAAGCTTCATAAAACAAGCAAGGGAAGGGATTATGGGTTAGAGTTTATAAAGTTCAGTTCCATGATAGAAATAATGGCTTAGAGTAAAAACACATTTCCTATTTTTCTTAATTACTACCCCTTAACAGCCTTTGGCAGCCAATGCTGAACTGAACACCTCAGGCAGAGGTCATCAGCTTGGTGTCTCAAATGACCTTCTAAAGTACATGAAAAGACTTCCTAGGTTTCACTGAAAAAAAAAATGTTCTTTCAATATTATTTCTTTTCTACTCACTCCTGCTTCGTGAGGGCAATGGCACTAACTCAGGCTCTCGAGTGAGCAAGAAGAGTATGAACTGCCCAGCAGAGCTCTCTGTGTGGGTTTGGGGAGAGCTCTTCTTTAGGACTCTCTGTTAATAGGCATGGGCAAATCTGACAGAAAATCACAGTGTTCCATGTGTTCCACGGTCCGACCAATGCACAGCATCCCGTCATCCCCTCCTAATCACCCTGCCCTAATACAACAACACTCATGAATGGCATGGAAGGGTCAAGGGTCTATACACACAACTGCTGATCATCCTGGGATTCTGAAATTAGCCACAGGGAAAGGAGTGCTAGGTGGAACACTCCCCAAGAAAAGGAAGAAATTGAAAAGCAAGCAGGAGAGAGCAACAGCAGGCTCAGAACACTGTGCCATGTGGAATGCATGGATGGAACTCTGGAGTTCTATCCAGTGTCCACTAAAGAGTGTTATCTGCTCTTCTGTGTGCCAGGTTCTATTCTAAGAGATCAGGCCACAGTATAAAACCAGTGATAGACTTCTTCCAGTCATGAAGCTTGTGTCCAGAGGCAGGGAGAAGTTACTACTCGTGTGTGTGTGTGTGTGTGTGTGTGTGTGTGTGTGTGTGTGTGTGTGTGTGTAGGGGGGTGTACACACATGTGTGCATGTGTGTTTGTAGAAATGTATGCATACATGAGTATATATGTTCATATGCATGCATATATATATATATATATATATATATGTATATATATATATATATATGAATGGGCATGTGCGTGTATGAAAATATGAATGCATGTGAAGTCCTGAGTGAATGTGTATTGTTGACATGAGTACGACCAGGTCAAGAATGCCAGTGCCTCAGACCTATTGGAATGGCAATGTCTTCCCTGGGTCAGGCTCAGGGAAATAAGAAGGCCTTCCCCTGACCCAAGTATAGACGTTACCAGTGTATGCAGAAAGTACCAGCCCCAGCTTCCTCCATCTGAGTGACTGCTGTCTGAGGCTGCTTCACTTCAGAGACCCCTTATCAAAGCTGGCTTACTCATCTACTAATTTCTGCCATAAATAATAAACACCGAGTTTGCAGGTGCACCTCTATCAGAGTGCACGGCCCATCTGATCCTCCTTTCTGCACATGTGTCTATTGGTCCATTTTTATCAGTTATCCTGTTATGTCAATCCCAAAGCTATTTGGGTTCTCTCTCTCTCTCTCTCTCTCTCTCTCTCTCTCTCTCTCTCTCTCTCTCTCTCTCTCTCTCTGTGTGTGTGTGTGTGTGTGTGTGTGTGTGTGTGTGTGTTCTAAGTTTTCCTTGAAAATATAATTATGAAAGAGTACAGCTCTTTGTATTGTTAAAGTCAGGTCTTAGCAGTAATGCTAGATTTGAACACAGATCCACAACAGGTAAGAAAGCCACGAAGGTGACTATGGGAAATCATGCTAGGTAATGGAAAAGGCAAAGTCTTTTAAGCCAGAACCACTGGGCTGTTTAAAGAGTAGCTAGGGTATGAACTTGCCTAGCGACAGAATTAGAAGACTGTGTGTGTGTGTGGGGGGGGTGTCAGAACACACACTCAGAGCAGGGACCACAAGAATCTGGAAGCTAAGAAAAAGTGAGAGCAAGATAAGAGTAACATTAGGGTTCAGGATTATCACTAGCACCAAAGGAGCCTGCTGTTAGTTTGAAATCTGTGCATTTTATTTGTTTAGTGACGAGAGTTTTGTTCTGGAAGAATTACTGAAAACTTTCAATTTCTTTCACACCAGTTGGCATGATGAAAATTCAGAGAATGTGCAGAACATAGCTGGGATGTTACCATCAACAGTCATTGTGTGTCCGGCTTATTGGAAAAGGCAGCTATGCAGATGGAGCAACACTGGTTCTTAACCAAGACAGATTGGAAACACGAAATTTGGCTGGTGGTCAGAACCAGTTGATGAAGAATTCTTATTAATTAGACCAGATGGAGACCAATAATAGCAATACTTTATGAAGGAGCTAAACTAAAGTAGCAGTGGTTAATTGGTATCAGCAAAACATTTCTAAGATTAGTATTCTTTTTTTCTTTTCAGAAAGTTAACTTCTTTAAGTGACTTCTATGATTTTGCTCCTGGGTTCTCCTTTTGTAAATGTAAAGTACTCCTGTCATGAACATTTGCTCAGTGTGTGATCACATCATGGAAGGCTTCATTAGTTTTAAAGATTCATTGAAAGCTGTGTGTTGAGCATGCACCAAGTCACAGTAAAGAGCAGCAGTCATTTAGATGCCCTGGAAGAGATCAGAGTTCTGTGTCACAGGAGGCAGAGAACATGGAACATTTAAGAAAATGACACAGGACCAAAGTGATCTGTCATTTTAAAAACAGAAACAAATGACCTGTGTGAATCGTACGTATTGTATGTTCTCGTGCCTAGATGGCATGCAGAGTGGAAGTGAATTTGTGGTCTAGTGTAATGTAAAGGTCCTTGATTTGTTTCTCCTCCCTCCCCTCCCCTCCCTCCCCTCCCCTCCCCCCCCCCTCCCCTCCCCTCCCCCTCCCCTCCTCCCCTCCCCTCCCCCCCCCCCCTCCCCTCCCCCCCCCCCCCCCTCCCCTCCCTTCCCCTCCCCTCCCTCCCCTCCCCCCCCCCCCCCCCCTCCCCTCCCTCCCTCCCCTCCCCTCCTCCTCCCCCCCCCCCCCTCCCCCCCCTCCCCTCCCCTCCCCTCCCTCCCTCCCCTCCCCTCCCCTCCCCTCCCCTCCCCTCCCCTCCCTCCTCCCTCCCCCTCCCCTTCCTCCCCTCCCCCTCCCCTCCCTCTCCCTCCCCTCCCCTCCCTCCCCTCCCCTCCCTCCCTCCCCTCCCCTCCCTCCCTCCCTCCCTCCCCTCCCTCCCCTCCCCCCCTCCCCTCCCCCTCCCTCCCCCCCCCCCCCCCCCCTCCCCTCCCCTTCCCCCTCCCCTCCCCTTCCCTCCCTCCCCCTCCCTCCTCTTCCTCCCCTCCCCTTCCCTCCCCCTCCCCTCCCTCTCCCTTCCTCCCCCTTCCCTCCCCCTCCCTTCCCCCCCTCCCCTCCCCCTTTCCTCTCCCTCCCCTCCCCTTCCCTCCCTCTCCCCTCTCCTTCCCTCCCTCTCCCCTCTCCCTCCCCTCCCCTCCCCTTCCTCCCCCTCCCCTCCCCTCCCCTTTCCCTCCCCCTCCCGTCCCCCCTCAGTTTAGTGCATTTGATAAGTTCTCAGGCCTTCACTACCTACTATAATTTCAATACTCCCATGTGCTCAGATGGTTCCATTTTAATCAGATTTATAAGGTGGTTCCTTTCTACATTTGAGGCATAAGTTATCAATCAGTCTGCACTTTGTGAATGGTGTCAGACTGAGAATTGGACAGACAATGCTGTTTATATGTCCACCAAGATTCAGTCACCCTGCCTTGTTATTTCTACTCAAATGAAATTAAAAAAAAAAAAAACTGCTTATTAGGTGAAGTCTATCAGTATAAGGGTGTTTTTTCCAGCACAAGGGCAGTCAGGAACCAGGAAATACCACAAAATCACACCACGCAACAAACTTCACACAAGAGATTTACTGGGGAGAAGAACAGAATTACAGCTGTCTCTGAATGGGAAAGGAGACAGTCAAGGGCTTAGTGGAACAACAAGCTTTTGCAGGGTCTTTGGAGCATGCGCAGTCAGCTAGCAAAAAAGCACAGTAGGCCAGAAGTATTGCTTGGCCATTAACTCTGAAGCATGGTTGCTTGGGGCAGGGTGATTTTCCCTTGGCCTGCTCCCCTACCATCAGGACTAGGCCTAGCCCTGTCTCAGACTACCCCACCCCAATGTATTGCTTCAAATTATAGAGATGGGGCCAGTATTTAGTGCTGTTTTTAGAATGAGATGATCCCCATGCCCTGAGATGATCTCAGGCATTGAACACTTGGATTCCTGTTGGTGTGCTGTTTGGGAAGGTTTAGGAGCTGTGTCCTTGTAGAGGAAGTATGCTACTGGAAAGCCTGCTGTTGTGTATCTGTTTCCTCTGGATTGGAAAATTCTAACCTGTAGGGAAACTCCTTAAGCAGGGAGGTAAACAATTCAAAACAGTTTCAGGAAGTCCCTGAAACTAACCAGATTCACTAGTCACCTTCTGACAAGAGTAAACATGTCACTCTCAGACAGCTAAGCTGCAAAGAAGACTCAGAACGGACCAGCTGCCTGGAAGAGGTTTATATCTGAGTCATTTGGAAGGATACTCTCCATCCTGTTGAGAGGGGCCTATAGTCTGCACAGTGTGCTCCCAGTTTCCAGCCTTGTGAGCTGTCAGTTGTGTTGGGAAGGACTTTAATGATGTAGCTATCTTTGAGTCATTTCTGCTCCTATAGTTAACTCCCCACCCATAATCCTATAAGTAACCCAAGGAAATTCATTGTTTCACCAAGTTAGGATTTGGTAGTGTCTGCAGGACTCTAACAGGCCTGAGCATGGCAAATAGGCTTGAGCATGCAAACATGGCCCTGGCAGGCTTGCTCTTCCCTCATTCCCTCTGCCTTGATAAACTGTTGGATTACATTCCTAAAGCTGGCCACCAAGGTCCCTTATTTGGCCACTTTCTCCTCCTAAGTCCGACCACCAAATCCAGCTGTCAAAGTATTGAAGCCCAGCAACCAAAAGCCCTCTTTTGAATACCTCAATTAACATGCCCAATCAAAAGTAAGCACCTCATCCTAACATGGGGTTTCCCCTTTTCCCTTCATAAACTGCCCTTTGCCTATGGGCCATATGTGTCTCCTCTCTAGCCACAGGAAGTCCTTTGTCCCTCTGGGGAAAAATCCTTCCCCCCTCCCTCCTTTCTTTCCCATCTCCCTTGTCCTGTGTCTCCTGTCTTTGTCTCCTATTCTTTTGGGGCAAATAAATCTCCTTTGTGCTGAGAACTTGGTCTTGTGCCAGTTCCAGTCCTTCCAGTACCTATACTTGGCTCTGTGGTGGACTCCATATCCGGATGAGTAGATGTGTGGGTTGCCTATGGCCAGGAAAAGCCTTGTCATACGACAACTACTTTGATGTCTCAAAGCCTCAGAAACATCAAAGTCCCATTCAGTCCCCAGTGTTGCTTTCTCTGCTTCCTGTTGGAGGTTCAAGATGAGAGCCTTCAGCATGCTGCTCCATCCCTCGGGCCTGCCACCTCTCAGCCATGATGAACCCTTATCCTTCTGGACCATGAGCCCAAATAAACACTTCCTTTGATAAGTTGCCTTGGTCATGGTGTTTTATCATAGCCACAGCAAAGAAACATATATTAGTAAAGTTGAATAGAATAGATAGAGGAAGAGAGGAATAGTTCCCTGCCCAGAGCTGGACATGACTCTGTGGGGGAGGGGACACTAAGCAGGGACTGGGTTAGGGACTGCTTAGGGATTATTGTCCACGACAAGATTCTGTGTCTCTGTCTCTCTCTCTCTCTGTATGTTTTTAAATTTATTTCATGTGCCGTGTGTGTGTGTGTGTGTGTGTGTGTGTGTGTGTGTGTGTGTGAAGCATGGTTCATCTATTAAGGCATCTCTCCAGCATTTCTTTGTTGCTGTTGTTTTAGCTTTTATGACAATCACATTCTGTCCAAGGCTGGCCTGGAAATCACGATGTAGCTCACGCCAGCCTTGATCTCTTGGTGATTGTGCTTCACTCTCCATCCTAAATATTGACACTATAGGCATGAGCGTCTGTTCCTGGTTTATTATGCACATTAGTAAAACTGACTGATAATACTTGTGAAAATTTATTCAAAACTTAAAAGTGAGGCCTTATGATTTGAATTATTGTTAAATTAAAAATCACGCTATTAATGAAATTTCTATGATATTCCAAAGCAAATGCTGAAGGTATCTTCAATGCAGACTAGTCGCTCGGGAAGCGTTAGCGACATCCTGGACACCAACCCCAGCATCAGAAAGACAAAACAAAACCAAAAAAATAAATAGAAATGAAAGTACAAGAATGGTTAATGTCATTATTTATAACAGTACTGCTGCCACAAGCCACAGTCTGATGGTGGCCCCTTAACTTCAGGCAACTACGAGATTGTCAATGGATTGTGTGGACTTCTGGAAGGAAAATGATGTTAATTTCTTTTCCCCAGGTTCCATCTGAGTGTCACACAGAGTTGACATTTGATAAATACTTAGTGGAAAGAAAGGGGTAGGGAAGAAGAATGAGGCCATAAAGAGAAGAGACTCAGGGCGGTGGCTCAGAAGGTGATGTGCCTATGGCCAAGCCTGACAATCTGAGTTTGATTCCTAGACTCACAGATTGAAAGGAGAGAAATGATTCCAGTAAGGTGTCCTCTGACCTCCACATGTACCTATCACACACACACACACACACACACACACATACACGCGCACACACACACACACACGTTTCTTTAAAAACAGAAAGCAAGAAAGAGCAAACTTTTGACTAGTCAACAGAAGATTGTGTGTGTGTGTGTGTGTGTGTGTGTGTGTGTGTGTGTGTGCATGCCAAACCCTAACATCAGCAAAATCGCAGATATTTGATTCCAATTTAAAATTTGTTTTGGGAGAAAGAGCCTTTTGCATAGTGAACTGCAGCCTTTTCAACTTCATGGCAGAATTGATGGTCTGGTGCGCCCTTAAGACACTCTTTCCCCAATAAAACTAGCTCTTGGTTTTGCTTTTACTGTATACAGTTTTGATTTACTGAGCTGAGTGCTGCAGTTCTAAGCAGAAAGCGTTCTGAAGGGAATGACTCCTGCTGGCATTTATATTTTGTCTAGTAACAGGTGCTTTCACTTCATCAGAGAACAAGGTTCACCCTGGATATCTTCCATGGCAGCTTCTAATTTTACTGCCTTTTGTTGGCTTATGCTGTGCACTGCCAGATCAGTGTTGGGCATATGCCTATCATCTGCCTCAACGAAACCAGAACAACACAAATTCACTCTTAAAATCGACCAGTGTCAATGACTCAGTGTGGCTCCGTGTGGCTTCTTATCTTCAGTGGGTTTTCAACTTTATCTGAGACAACCAGATTCTTTAAATATGTGCCCCGTGGATCAGATTGTCCGAATTTCTTAAGTATTTGTGAAGATAGTTGAAAGTCCTTGGGAGTGAATGAGGATGACACAGCAGTCTTCATTGCTTTGAAGACAGTCTGTTCTATACTATGTAAATTGTGCTTAACGTGTTACAGTAGTACTGTGGGATTCCCAAAAATATCATCACTCTAAGAAACCTCAATTTTTTGAGTTTTAATCAGAAGAAGAAAATTATGATCCAAGCATTTGGTTTTCAGTAGCGGAAGTTAAATGTCCATATTCTATATTTTATCATAACAAAATATGAGATTTGTGATAATATGACCTATGCCACTGACATTTAAAAAGCCTAACATGCTTCATATAACTTAGCAGGAGATATTTTTTTACTTGTTTATAAATAATACCTCATTTGGAAAATGAGGTTATTAAGGAAATAATATATTGATAAGATAACTCTTGCAATATGAATAATGAAATGACATCAAATATGTGCTTACTTTGAAATAAGGATGTCATCATCATTATGGGGGACTCCATACTGCATCCCTGCTCTTCACAGGGTACATAGCAAACAGTGGACGGAATAGCACAGACATATAGTCAACTAGCAATGCTACTGTTTGATGTGCATAAGGAAGGAGGATGCTTCTCTGGTGGCTGAAGGATGGGATGCTATGCTCTCTGAGATACACACTCAATTGTGGTGTCACTGTGTTTTGGGAACAGCTCTTCAAAAGGCTTTTAGACAAACAATATTACTCATATACAAATAACATGCGTGTATGCATAATTCTTACTAATCACAAGCTGCAGTTTCTATATTTGTTCTGTTTCCTGTTCTCTTAGAGTTTGTGTTTTTCTCTCTCACTACCTTGCTTACTTCTCAGGCTCTTGAGCTTCCCCACAGTCCCTCACTTTCTACCCACATAAACATTGCAGAGCACACTCTGGAAAAGGCCAGGATACTGCGGGACATTTGGAGCTTCTGTGACTTGTCTTCTCTGATGGTCTCCTGAGTTTGACCTCAGATATATTGTGGGGCAGTCAGTATGAGTTGATTTGTTGCTGATCTCACCTTCACATTGTAATCAGATGCCATGTGAATGGGCAGTGGAGAAATCCAGCATCAAATGATCTGTGTTCTGGAATCACATGAAACTTCATGACAAGAAGTCTTTACTAGATGCTGAAAGTGTTGGGGAGGGGAATAGAAGAAGGCTGGACAGTGAGTACTAAGCATAATTTTATTTCTTGGGACTGGAGTTACAGATGGTTGTGAGCTGCCATTGCTTCCTCTGGAAGAGCATCTAGTGTGCTTAACCACTAAGCCATCTCTCCAGTCTGATAAAAGTTAACTTTAAAAATACAACACATTATATAAATGTAAGCAAAGGAACATTGGGGCAGTTACTAGAAGAGAAACTCCATTCTTTCACTTGAAGTTTACAGTCTTACTGTCTGAATGGGAACTGAATTCTTGAGGAAATCTAAGAAAATACTGCAGGCTCAATGTCTCCTGTAACACAATTTAATTTATTCATAGTTTTTGATCTAGGAATTTCAGGGTCAAGGTTCTGGCTGCTCCAGGTCCTTGTAAGGGAGGGTCTGTGTCTGGCTTTCAGATGGCTTCTTTTTATTGTGACCTGATGGGTTGAGATCTCTCATTCTCCTCTTACAGGGGACAACAATCCTAACAATTCTGTCTCTTTAGTTTGGGTGAGTGCCTCAGCTTATGCGTTCTTCATGTCTCACAGAAAGGATCTTCACACATACATAGCAGCCATAGTGAAGGAGGTCAAGTGCACAGAATGCTTATAGCAGATCACTCTCATTACTTCTTAATGCTATCCAAATCTGTCCAAATCTGTAAAGCTAGGTTATGCTGTTCATCTGTTTAGTAAGAATTGTGGCACACTCCTACCATAAAATTTCACGTAACAATAATCTGTTACTAAAACACATGAGACAATTTTATGAAAATTCTTAGTTTGGCTCATGGTTCTGGATCCACAGTCCAGAACTGAGGAGAGGCTGCACTTTGTGGTGGAATTCAATTACTCCAACTTAGGAAGGAAGAGAGAGGGAGTGTTGGAGCTGAATCCTCTGAAAGCCATCTCCTCCCTAACTTAAGGACCTCTCCAAAGTCTTAACCGCCCAAATACCTCACCACCTCCCAAGAGTTGCTACCCTTGAGACTAGTCATATGACATATTGGCCTTTGGGGGACATGCATTCAAACTAAAAATGATAATAAAGCAGTAAAGGCAAAATTATAATTTAATCATCAAACTTGTGACAGCTTCCATGATTTATATTAATTTCAATCAAGATTTCAGAGACAGGTGTGCTTTCCTTATATAAAGACAAGTAAGGACCAAGGTTGTCAAGCAGGACGTGTGAGTACACAGGTTTGAAGGGTAACAGAATGGTGTGTAGCCGCTCACTCGGGTTACTACCTAGAACAGGATGAGAACTATGGAAACTTCAGCAAGTAAAGATCAATGCAGGGAGACAATCAAACTGTAAACAGAAGTCAAGAGAATTGAAAGATGAAATAAAGATTGGAAGAGTATACTTGCGAATCTTTTATTGGGCAAAGGATCACCATGAAATCTCCAGAGAGTGGAAATCTGGAGCAACAGGGAGAAATGAACACACCTTAAAAATGCCTCAAAAGCCTAAATTGACATTTCCAAAGGGGATGTGCAGGTGGAAAACATGCAAATTCAAAGCTGAAGCAGATCACATGCATGACGGATTGCATGGCTTCCTTGCCACGCTCACATTCACCCTCCTTTCTACTGTGACTGTATTTGAAAACAGGGTCTTTATAACTGGTATTTTTGTTTTGAAGGGAGCAGGCAAAAGCACTTTGACCCGAGTACTGCCATTTTGACTTCAGATTCCATATTATCTGAAGGGTGAAATAAAGTTCAATTTCCCAAGCCTTAGGTGAGCTGAGAACTTTCCAATAGCTGACCAACCTCCTCTCTAAACTATAGATGTAGTCATTATGCATCTTTAGTTCTTTAGCAACATTATGGCTGTTCCTAACAACAGAAGGAACAAATGAATCTGATTGGTGGGACAGAAAAGCTTGCATTGTGTATTGATTGACAATGATGGAACATTCAAGAAAGCTCCTAATTTCTTTTTTTTTTTTTTTTTTTTTTTTTTTTTTTTTTTTTTTTGGTTTTTCGAGACAGGGTTTCTCTATGTAGCTTTGCGCCTTTCTGGAATCACTTGTAGCCAGCTGGCTCGAACTCACAGAGATCCTCCTGGCTCTGCCTTCCGAGTGCTGGGATTAAAGGCGTGCGCCACCACCGAAAGCTCCTAATTTCTAAATGGATGGAAATTATAACTATAACTTGACAACGAATGTTTGTGAATTTTGTACTTATAAAACCACTTCCGCCCCTGGTCAGGGCTGTCAGGAGAAACAAGCCTCCTGAGTCTTTGCTCTGCAGCTCTGATCTATCAGTGACTGGCTTATATAGCAATTTAAAAAAAAATTGTTGGAACCCATAAACATTTTCTCTCTTCTTCCTCATGGTGCATAAAGCGATAGGTGTAACAGCTTTTTGTTTTTGTTTGGTTGGTTTTGGTTTTTTGAGACAGGGTTTCTCTGTTTAACAGCTATGTTTGTTCCAGAACTTACTTTGTAGACTAGGTTGGCCTCAAACTCACAAAGATCCACCTGTCTCTGCCTCTTGAGTGCTGTGATTAAGGCCAGGGCCACTATCACCCAGCTATAACTGGTGTATTTAAGGAGAAAATTAAGCTCAAATAATGATAGGTCCCCAAATCAATAAAACCTGTGTCCTCATTATAAAAGAGACAGTAGAAATAGTAACCCAGATTTAAGGGTACCATGTAAGACCAGACAGAGAACAGCAGTCTGCCAGTGAGGACCAGAGCCCCTGGCAAAGTCTAACCCCATTGCCTCCTTGATCTTGCACTCAAGCTTTTATGAGTATAAGAAAATAGATGTTTATTATTTAACACCCACACACTATGCATATTGCAGAATGGTAGCCTTGACAGACTAACACAATATGTCATTTGGAAAATGCAAATTGAAATGGGATGCCAGGTTATTGTGGGGAGAATTGTGCACACTGCCAATCTGCTGTGCCAATAAAGCCACCTTGAGTCAAGGGCAGAGTCATTGATTAACTGCTGAGGATTAGCCATAGACATGTTGGAGGTCTGAGTAAGTTGGATAGAGGAGGACAGGAAGGGAGAAGGAGGGGCTGAGGGAGATTTCTGGCGCGTTTGGATCAGGAAAACGTAGAGAGTAGGGTCAGCCAATCCCCCCTCCACTGTCACTTCAATTTATCATATTTTTATCTCAGTTTCTGACTCCCAAGTTTTTATTGATATTATAACAAGTTAGGTAAACTATATACCAGGTTGCAGGATGTGGTCCCCTGATGGTGGTATCATGTATGGGGAGACTTTGGGGGAACAGGGACTCCCACACTTGATGGTGAGAATCTGGACCAGTGTAGCTCTGGAAGACCACTCCCCAGTTTCTAAAATATACATGGGTTATCCTATAGCCCCAAGGTAATTCCTCTTTGAGTTGAAGATTTGATAGCTTAAAAAGGAACATCCTTAGAGTTAAGAATGGTAAACTGAACAAATGAATCTTTCCCATTGTTCCAAACATTAATATTATCTTAAAACAAACATTCCGTTTTTTGTTTTTTTTTTTTTTGGTTTTTCAAGACAAAGTTTCTCTGTGTAGCTTTGCACCTTTCTTGGAACTTGCTCTGTAGACCAGGCTGGCCTCAAATTCACAGAGATCCTCCTGCCTCTGCCTCCTGAGTGCTGGGATTAAAGGCGTGTGCCACCACCACTGGCTAATATTCCATTCTTATAGGTCATATATATGACTCATATTTATAGATGATTTCTAAATGGTCTTATTAAATAAAAAACACAGAGCCAGATTTAGGGGTGAAAACCTTAGATCAGGCAAATAGGGAAGGCCACCAACCAACCTTACCTCACCAACTCTGTAGCTTCCAAATGCGAGTTACTTCCTATCTACCCACACCTTTATTGCTCTGCTGTTCTGCCCTCTCATTGGCTATCTTAGCCCAGCTACCTCACTTCCTCTTCCTACACAGCTCTGTCACTTTCTGTCTGTACAGACCTCCAGACATCTATGGTTGGTACTGGGATTAAAGGCGTGTGTTACCACGCTTGGCTCTGTTCCCTAGTGTGGCCTTGAAGACACAGAGCCCCTGCCTGCTAAATGACAGGATTAAGGGTGTGTGCTGCCTGACTTCTTATTTATTTAAATTGGCTGGCCTTTCCCCACTGATCTCCAGGCAAGCTTTATTAAAGCACAAATCAAATATCACATTTCAGAACAAATAAAATATTACCACACATATTTTTATGGCTTATTTCAAAATTAGTTAATTTTTTTAAATTAGCATGCAACATAATGGGTTATCAATGTTGTTAGTATGAATACATTTATGTATAAACATTTGTTTTCATACATTTATGTAGCATTTGTTTACTCCCCTTTAATTTCTGAGGATTATACATACTTGACACTTTGGTCCTTGCTTCTCAGAATGACTTTTATTTACATATAGGGCTGGGCGGTGGTGGCACACACCTTTAATCCCAGCACTCGGGAGGCAGAGGCAGGCGGATCCCCGTGAGTTTGAGGCCAGCCTGGTCTACAAAGTGAGTTCCAGGAAAGGCGCAAAGCTACACAGAGAAACCCTGTCTCGAAAAACCAAAAAAAAAAAAATACATATAGGTTAAATAATTCTGTATAGGCATGTGCAGCATGAGTCTCCACGGTGACAGTTTCTGACAGTGGAAAGGAGTGTCTCAAACATGGTCCAAGCACAGCAATGGGATGGCCAAGGGAACTGAACCTGGGCCCCCATGTCAGCACTATGCGGGCAGGAGACTCTTCTTCCTGTGCCAACAAACTCTTTGCATTCCCATGCTCCCAAGTGCCATGGAAGGAGGGTACTGTCAATTTTTGAAAAACAACCCAAAGTCCACACCTAGTGGTTTTGGAATAATTTGAGTAAATTCTAGAAGTTCAAGGCAAATAACAAAACACCAGACATACTGAGACCATGGCTGAGAGGAATGACATGATTCTGTAGGTGTTAGGGCTCAGGCAGAAGCAGAAGCTAAGCTACAGTGACTGAATCCTGTGTTCAAAATGATTACTCTGAAAACCAGCCAACTCCTGTAGATCCAAGAAGCAGTTAAAGTAAATGGATTCTTCAAGGATATTGGGGCATGGATATTGCCCCAGAGAACCAAGTGAATGGGCCCTTGACCTCACACCATGCCTGGGTTGCCAGGAGGGGCAGGAGCACTGTCCCCAACTTCCGCCACACTCCCCTCTTCCTAGCTAGCAATATGTTCTCTTAAAATCCTCTAGAATAACTACCATACCAGGAAGCTAGGCTTGGCTCCTCCCCCACCCACACCCCACCCACAGGGTCTCAGTCTTCTATCCTCCAATACATGGTGAGGTCTTGGGAACATGAAATCTGAAGCCACCTGCTCCATATGAGTGTGAGTCTCAGTTTCCCAGACTTCCAGTAATATTGACATGTCACTGATGATAAAGAGAAAAGAACAGAAAATACAGAGCACGGTGCTGGGAATGCTCTGGAAGCCACTGTGGCCACATGGCTTTTCACTCTATCTATCACCTCCGAGTGACAGAGGTTGGCTGAGAAACTCAGGGAATGTGTGGGCTAAGGGATATGCTTTGGGGCTAAGATTAGTGTCCCAGGAATTTCAACCTGGATGTGGCTGGGCTTCAGCTGGGATTTATGGTTTGGCGTTCACTTGAACATCCTAAAAGGAGCCCAGGTTCTTTTATACAGTGCTGGGATCATACACACAACATGCCTTGAAATTGGTGTCAAGAATCTGCCAAAATTTTCCTCCTTTCAGTTCAACACCAATGGTGTTTTTTAATTGAAGCCAAATGTATTGATTTACTGCCTTCATCCAAGGATTCTAGGCCTCTCTGTGGGGTTTGGATCCAATCAATACAAATGTTATTCTTCTGAAAGTTTTATAATATCATCTCCTCAACGTGATGGTGGTAGATTCTCTCATCTGCTCAACCCTGTGATGTCCCTTTAACGGCCCCAGCCTCCTCCATGCCTCACTGTCAGTCAGCCACTAAGAATGAAACACAATGTTGTGGGAGGCCTTTGTCTTCCTTAAGCTTCAAGAAGACAGTTACACAGGAACACATGTTAGTTCACAAAGCAGCATCTCCAGAAGGCTTCCTCTCTTCCTCCTGAAATCGAAGAAACTTGCTTTTTATCAATTTCACACACCTCCTTAGAAACTGGTATGAACAAACTATGATGTGTTATTATTTATTATTATAAATTTCAATTATTATTTGAATTTCTATGTATTTATGTATTTTTACATGTCTGTGTTCATGTGTGTGGACATGTGTGTGCATGTGAGTGGAGGACGAATTTCGACACTGGGTGCCTTCTGTTGTTCTTCATCTTCTGTTTGAGGCAGGATCTCTCATTGAACTCGGAAGTTACTAGTTCTGGCTGGCTGGTGAACTCCACGGATCACCTGTCTCTTTTGTCCTCCTTCCCAGACTGGAGTTACTGTTGCATATTGCTGTATCCAGCTTTCTATGTGGATGCCGGGGATCATACCCAGGTCCTCATACTTATGTGATAGGCAGCATATGTACCACTCATCTACATTATTTCTTCTTATGACATTCTTGATTCTTTCAAATCTTTACCTTGAATCTTGTGTTTCTACCATGTCAGTTCACAAATGTGTATTTTTTTTAGCTAGAGTGTTAATTTTTCCCTCTGAACTTGGTTCTATGCTTGTTTCTTGTGAAAACTGACTCACTTGGTTCAAAGCATTATTTGAATTGAGCTGGGTCCTTGGGTTGAGTTTTAATATTGGACTCCATGGGGCAGCAAAGAGGTCTTGGTGAGAATCCAAACTGATTTTTTTTTAAGTAAAACATCCTTCTTCTATGTTGGTGCATTCAACACTGTGTTGTGCCACCAGATACAAGTACACAGAGTCATTGTCAATGAGTCTAAGTAACTTAGATGAAAAACAAAAATCTGATCAAAAAGTAAAATGAAAACAATGGATACTGAAGAAAAAAAATATCATATTGTTACAACAAGAGCTGGAGAGCGTGATACTATAAAGGACAAACATGTCAGTTACAACGATAGATAAACGATCACCAAACAATGAGGTTAGCATTTCAAGTCATTTGTGATGGTTAGTGTCAGCTGTCAACTAAACGTAGAGTCACCTTGTGAGAGAGATTGCATTAGTCTATGTCTATGGGAGATTGTCTTGATTAGTTTAATCAAGGAGGGTAAAACTGCCCACTGTGAGTGGTGTTGCTCCCTAGGTAGGGACCCAAGACTGTGTAACAGTAGTGAAGCGAGTTTGGTGTCAGCATATATATGTTCATTATGCTTCTCTTCTGCCTTTAGACATAGCACTTCTAGGTACTTCAAGCTCCTGCTGCTGTGACTTCTTCACTGTGGACTGTAGCCTGGACCTTTAAGCTACATAAACCCCTTTTCTCTTAGGTTGTTTTTGTTGAAGGTTTTTTATCACAGCAATAGGAGAAGAAACTAGAATGGAAACTGGTATCAGGAAGTGGGTTTGTGGTGAGATTAGGCAAATTGAACAGGTTTCTGGCTACAACATGAAAGGATGTGGTTCTTTGGGCAAGAATTAAACATTGAGTGATGGAAGCAGAACTTATTGGGTTGTTCTAGTGGGAGCTTGGGAGTCACAAATGCTGAGAGAAATGTGGACTGTGCTCCTGTTTTTGGAAGGGCTCAAATGTCAGCTGGATTGGGGGCCATCCGTGTGGTATTTTGGGCATGAATCTGGCTTCATTCTGTTCATGTCCTGAGAACTTGCATGGAGCTGAATTTAAAGATTATTGACTGATTTGTTTGGGAAAGGAAATCTTATCAGGAAAATAGTCAAGCTGGTGCTGAAGAAGCACCTGTAACTGGTGGAGAGAGCAGAACCCTTGTGACACCAGGAGAATGAGGTTCGCTGATCCTCAAAAGCAGCTACCTAGGAGTGTTTCTCAGCACACAGAAGAGGATGCAGCTGTGGTCTAGGGTGGCCAGGCTCCCTTCCAAGCTGGCAGCAGAACTTGGCAGCATCATTCATGCAGTATTGGTTTTGAAGGCATTAAAGATGTAAGACTGAGTAGGTCAGAGAGAACAGATGAAGCCATGCACTGTGTGGCAGGCTCAGAGGCCCAGTGGGGAAACACCAAGAGGCCATTATATACAGCTCCAAAGTCTTAACTGCAGTTGAGACCCTAGGTTATTGGAGCTGCTGGGACCAGAGAGTGTCTTCTCTGTGTCATGCAGGTAGCAGAGCTAGAGAACTGGGCTCCCTGAGCAGTTTGGAGCTCAGGGAATTACATTAGGGACCCCAGATGGTGGGCATGTAGGTGTGGGATTTGTGTTTGCTCTGCTGTATTTTGGTTTTGTTTGTTATTCTTTGCTATGCCACCATCCTTCCCTTTACAAACAGGGATGTTTATCCTGGCATTACATATATTGAAACCATGTAGCTCATTTGAGCTCACAGTCAAGACACTTGGGATTTTAAAAATGTTAAAACTATAAAGAATGTGGAGACTTTTTAAAGTTGGGCTATATTTTATATCATATATTTTATATCACATAAGATAAATGTGAGACATTAGGAGCAAGAGGTCAAAGATTATGGCTTAAAATTGTTGTATTTGTGTTCCAAGTTCACAGTATAAGAGGTGGAATTGTGAAGTTTAGTGTTAAGTTTTAAAATTTTTATTATTAATATTTTATGTGTATGGGTGTTTTTGCCTGTGTGTTTGTCTGTATGCTTTGTACCTGGTACCACTGGGGCTGAAGAAAGGCATCAGTTTCCTTGAATCTGGGATTACAGACAGTTGTGAACCACCATGAGGGTGCTAGGAATTGACCCTGGGTCCTCTGGAAGAGCAGCCAGTACTCTTAAACACTGAGCCATGTCTCTAGCCTCTGGTGTTAATGTTCAACTTGGGCCTCCAAGTATGTCTGTGGGGGATTATCTTGATTATGTTGATTGAAATAGGATGATCTTTGAGTGCTGGGATTATAAATACAAACCACCATGCCCAGATAAAAGATTACTTTGTTTAATGATTTTATTTTTAATTGTGTGTGTGTGTGTGTGTGTGTGTGTGTGTGATTGAATGCATGTGAGTACAGGTGTGTACAAGGAGGCCTGAGTGTATCCCTGGTGCTGGGTGCAGTTATGTGCCACTTGACATCGGTGCTAGGAACTGAACTCAGGTCTTCTGTAAGAGCAGTAAATACTCTTAACCACTAAACCATCTATCTAGCCCTGGAAACTACTTTTAATGCACATAGATACATACATGGGCACACACAGAGAGATGGATCTTATGTGGGTGGCTTGGAGTATTGCTGCCCATGACTAGCAGTTATTGAATATACATGCACCATAAATTATAAGTTTAGGATGAACATCATCCCCACTAAAACTTCCGTGTGAAGAAATGAAGTTGACACTGATTTTTTTTTGGTATTATCCTAATCAGATTTGACCTACTTAGATCTTGTACTGTCATAGCTTCAGTTATCAACTTGACACAACCCGGGAGTCACCTTCGAACAAGGAACACAGCTGAATAATTGTGTTGATGGTTAATCAGGACTGTGGCCACACCTCTGAGACACTTCCTTAATTGCTAATTAATGGATGAGGGCCCATCCCACTGTGGGTTGTGTCATCCCTAGGCAAATCAGGCCTGGGCTGCATAAGAAGCTAGCTGAACAAGCTAGGGTAGAGCAGCAGGTCAGTAAGCAGTATCCCTCACTTGTTTGTGGCTCAAACTCCTGCCATGACTTCTTTATATGATAGATGGTAGCCTATAAGCCAAATAACATACCCCACCCCCATTGCTTTTGGGCAGATTGTTTTGTCACAACAGAAG
Organism: Peromyscus leucopus; assembly: GCF_004664715.2. Classification (NCBI taxonomy): domain Eukaryota; kingdom Metazoa; phylum Chordata; class Mammalia; order Rodentia; family Cricetidae; genus Peromyscus; species Peromyscus leucopus. The sequence continues at coordinate 20,178,523 of NC_051068.1, forward strand.
AGCTAACTTGGACAAGTAATTTGTGCTGAACTAAGGGTAATTATATGTGTAATCCATTTAGCAAAATTGTGTTTAATAATTTTGCCAAATGCATCTTTGTGTTCATTTTCTTTTTAAAAATTAACAACTAGCTCCATTTTTCTTTCTAAGAAAAGTTCTCTTAAAGGAAGATTATTAGTAATTTGTGTTAATTGGTTATAAGCTAAACAACCAAGATATGGATCTTAGAGTTTACTCAAGACTGAGGTATGTTTTTTCTATGTAACATCTACAGCAGGCAAACATCTATGTGACTCTTTGTGTGGCTAATACCTGGCCCAATGCAGCTGCTTTGTCGGAGCCTCTTGATGTCAAAGAGCAAAGGAAAGGGTCATTAGGGATGAGACATTCTCATTGGGAGCAAGACATGCTACATATATATTCAAACTCATGTTTTCTCACTTCCAAAAGAAAGAATCATGCTTCTTGCACACCAAGTATTGTTGAAAGAAGCACAGAGCATGCAAATGGCCATAATTAGTGGCAAAGACAGCTTGGAAATGTATTCTTTATTTGATGACCATAGATTCAGCTACACTTTTATGACTAAGAATTCTAGAAAAAATATCAAAGAATAACTAGGATTAACTACGTAGTCTAAAAATTATATATAAAAGAAAAAAAATGGTGAAGTTAACCAAGCCTTCATAAATTAATTAAAGAAAATGCTCTTTTTAGTAGTCAAACCATAAAATGTGTGCAATGATTGTCAAAATATTTCCTTCTATTCTTTTCTCAGTTTTATCCTGGAATGTTTAATTTCAAATGAAGATCATGGCTCATTTGTGTACAAAACTGAGAAAAAGAGTTGTGGAAATTTTTTCTTCCCTGTAATGCTTATAATTTCTCCTTTTAAGGTAAAAAGAAAAAAAACTCAAAATGATTTAATCCAATTCCCCTAAAAATATTCACAACTGTTAATTTTGGGGATTCTCAAAATGTTTTGATAGGCTTAAAACATAATGAAGCACGCATGTGCTTTTCTTCTCTGAGAATGCAGTCATCATGGGTGATTGGGAAACAAGGCTCTAAAGACCGTTTCTCTGGTGTTGTCAATCCCCAAAGAGAAATGGGACTTTTTCCGAGGTGAACAAAGTGTATATACACCTGAAAATAAGGGGGGAAAGACACCATAAGTTTTGCCTATGTTCTGTAGCCCAGGGGTAAACTGCAAATCTCACTGCTTTGATTGACTGAGCCCATGGCTGGAAGCAGACCTAGAAGAGAAAATGTAAGCTATTAAATTACAAATAACTGCCAGCATCATGGCCGTGTCTAGAGAGAGGCCCCTTCCTAACCATTCCCTCTGTTCTGGTGCACAGAGTACTCAAAACACTCAGAGACTTGGGCCTTTCAGTGAAATAGAGGTAAAACCCACAGAAATGGAAACAAAGAGGGAACAATACTTTCCACAGACCTCCATGTTAAATGTACATCCCTCAGATATCAGTTCTCAATTTACTTTCAGAATAATATTCTCTACCCAATCTCCATAGCAGGTTCCACTGTATGAGGCAAGTGAGTGTATCCCTCCTTGGAGCCTGGAATAGTGACTTAATTTGACAAAGAAATAATCTCCCCTTCTCTTTCTCTCCTTTCCCTCCCTCTCTTCCTCCTTCCCTCCCCCACTGGCCAATATCAAACTTGAAATATAATGCTCAAGTCGTATATAAACAGATTTTTCAAATCTGAATAGTTGGAAGAGGCACACTAAGTAATCTACTTGGGGACAGCTGTGGCTATCTAATTAGGCAGGTTTGGCCTACTGTACAAACACAGAACATAGAATATCACAGATGTCTATTTTTTCTTCTTAAAACTCTGAACACTTGCAGGCCTCACCTTGCATCAAAAGATGGGTTTAGAATCTGCATGTCCCCGAGTCACACAGATGGCATAGTGCAATGTGCCAGCATTCAGAGGTCATGAGGTGTTTGATTGTAAAGGAAAAGGAAAAGCAGGCAGCAGTGACAGGTCTGCTTGGTGTCTTGATTTCTTTTCTCTTTTCTGGTACCATAAATTTGAAGCCAGTTTACTGTTTCTGCCTCAGTTAAACGTGGAACGAGCAATTGCTTAGAGAAAGTCAGAGGCCTCAAAGGGTGCTTGTTCCATTTACAGGGTCACTCTGAGTGTCTGGCTGTCCCTGGAACAGGTGTGACAATACAGACACCACCAGAGGAGTTTCCAGATCTTCCACTCAAGCTGCTTTGTCTCTCAGTTCTTGTTTGCATGAAAACACAATGAAGCATGCATGTGCTTTTTCTTACTGCCTTACTTTACTTGACAATACAGTTTTCTCTATTTTTGATATCTTAAAAAATAGGATTTGAGAATTTCATACATACATGTAATGTGCTTTGGTCAACCCAACCTCTTTCCCATCTCAACTTCATGTGGTCTTTTTTAAAGCCCAGAGTCCACTTAGTGCTGGCTGTGTTTGCACACTTGTGGGGCTATCTACCAGTAACCAATACTCAGGGGCTATATCCCCAGAGAAAACCAGATCTCCTTCCCCCAGCAGCCATAAAGTTTCCAGTAGTTCCTCAGTTAGGGATGGGACTGGTGAGCTCATGAAGTCTTCTCCATGGGAAGATTTTTGTCCAGTTTGATCTTGTCTGGGTCTTATTTATGCTGTCATAGACACTGCGGGTTCATCTGTGAAAAGGCCATGTCATATCTGGTGAGTACTTTTCACTCTAAATGTCAACTACCTTAGACTCTTACAACCTTTCCTCCTCCTCATTTGTAATGATCCCAGAGGTTTGGGAGGAAGGGTGAGGTGTGATGTTTCAGTTAGAGCTGGTCTCTTTGTCTCTGCACACAGAGTAGTTGTGGGTCTCTCTGATGAGGTTGAGAGATGCACTAATCTATGGGTATACAGCTAAAAGCTTAAGGGGCAGTCAATTAATATGTGAGTTTAGAAGAATAGTAGGATTAGGCTTTTCTCCTAGAGCCAATGATGCATTGATCCACTCAGCCACCATTAATGGTACTAGGTGTAAGTTCCATCAGAAAGTGATTGGCTTTTTCCATAAAAGACTATGCTGTTACAGGACCACAGACATGTCTTGCCAGGTCCATCCTTACTGTAGCTCCCAGACTTCACAGTTGTGTAAGACTGTTGATTATTTTTCTTCCTCAGTAGCTCTCATAGAACCTCCCAGCAACATGAATGTCATTTCTTCTTAAATCCCTGGTGTTTTATTGGGAGGTGGGAGGAAATCAGAGTACTGCAAAGGCTTTGCAGTGACTAGCCTTTCTGATCACATGCACTGACATTCACTTAATCTTGGATGACAGTTGGCTACCTCTTGCCTTTGAATATTTTCAACAGAGATGAAAACATGTGAGTGCTGAATGGAGAGGCATGGCTGATGATACATCTAATCCACTCCCCCTTCCTGCATCCCTATACTCTAGAAAAGTGCTTGGTGTACATAAGCATTAATTCATATTTGCTAAAGAATCAAAATCTTTAACTTGGTTTGGTTATCAAATTAAACTAGTGTCATAAGAAATAGGCATTGCTACCTGGAACTTTCATCCATATCGTTTGATCTCACATCATTGTTCATAGTCATGTATCCTCTCTGAGGCACACATTCTGAATTTGTGTGACTGTTAATAAGCACCTACCTAGTGCTATGGAATGTTGTATATTCTGTGAATGTGTTGCTCTGATTGGTTGATAAACAAAACACTGATTGGCCAGTAGCCAGGCAGGAAGTATAGGTGGGACAAAGAGACAAGGAGAATTCTGGGAAGTAGAAGGCTGAGTCAGTAGACACCAGCCCACTGTCCAGGGAGCAGCATGTAACAGCACAAGGTAAAGCCATGGAACATGTGGCAACATATAGATGAACAGAAATGGGCTGAGTTTAAATGTAAGAGCTAGTCAGTGGTAGGCCTGAGCTAATGACCTAAGAGTTTTAATTAATATAAGCCTCTGTGTGTTTACTTGGATCTAAGCAGCTGTGGACTGAGCAGGAGACAGGAAAACTTTCAGCTACAACCTAGTATCTCACTGTGAGTTATTTGTAGAACTTCTTCCTAAAGGAAATTGACTCATCTCAACTTCTCATGCTCTGCTCTGGCTCACTTACACCAGGTTCCCATGACAGTGTTGCATTCTAGAATTTTCCTTAGAAAAAGCAGTATTGCATGTAAAATTTTTTCTTTCTCAACTAAAATATTTTCAAGCAATGCATCAGACTCAATCTACATGACTTTCAGTGTGGCCAAGACATTTTCTAGAAGGGAGGGTGTTAGCCATTGAACAAACTGCAATCTGGATGACAGAGTCTCACTTGTCCTATTTTTCTCCTTCTTGAATTTTCCCTTTGCTGTGCTGTAGAAAGAAGCCAAGCCAAGGTCTTCTGCATGGTAGGCAAGTATTCTGAAACTTAGATTTATCTAACTTCCACATATTATGATTTTCTATGACTGACCTGTTCCCATCCCTCCCAAAGACATTAAGCACTGAGCATCTTTGATCACTATACATAAATATTAGTCTGAGAGGAGAAGCAGTGAAACACTTTCCAGATGAAGATGGACTGTGGTCCAGGGACTTCCCAGATCTTCACATTGGTCATTCTCAGAGGCTACTGTCCTGACTTGGTACTTAAGCCAACAGTTGTTATTTCACATCGTGCTATCTAAGTCTTTGGGACTCTGAGCCTTTCCCCCTCTTGTTGAGGAAATCTGTGTGGGGTCTGGAAGCCTGAAACTTCTCAGCAAGCATCCCCAGTCGCCTCCATGCAAACTTTGTGTTTTTCTTTCTTCTTTCAACTTTCTGTTTTACTGTTAAACTGCCTCTCATCCACTCTTTCATCTTCTTACCTAGGGCATTGTGATATGGCCTGCAAACTGTTACTTCCCTAGAAAATTAAGCATAAGGAGTCTACGTTACAGACAAACTCTTGCTGAGTGGTTTTGAATCAAGTATGCTCATTTCCTTGATATGAAGAAGAAAGGCCCAGCTAGAGCATTCATTTTATTTCTTCCATTTCCTCATTTCTGTTTTCTTTAAGAGTTTGACATTAGTCATCACTCTTTAAAAAAGTTTAGAAAATAATATTATAGTGACCTGACTACTCACTGACCACCTGACCAGACAGGGCTTTTGTCCTTTTCCATAGAAGGACTTAATATAAAATCTGTTCTACCTCACTGGTGACTTCAACTTGGGCTGTTGCTGTATCCCAAGGATCAGAATGTGAGTCCAGTATGTCTCAGATGCTAGCTTAGCAGTGCCACATGGGGTCCTGACCTTCCAGAAACCAGGATTCTGGATCCTACCAAAGAGAGCTTGCATGTCCACAGTCAGTCTGCCCTGCTCACAATAGCTCAAGAAAGGAATCAGCCTAGGTTTCCAGGAGTTGAGAAGCAACTATTGAAAGTGTTGCACTGTACACAATGGAGTATTAATCGTGTGTCAAGAAGAATGAAGTTGCAAAATTTGCAGAGAAATGGAAATATTGTATTTAGAGAAGTAACAAAGGCTCAGACAAAAACAAGTTCTCTCTTGTATGCAGATCCCAGGTACTAGGTACTAATTAAAAATAAATATTTATTTATGTCCCCCATGCATAGGGGGGATATATGTCACAGGGAGCGCAAAAGTCAAAAGGCAACTTTGGGGAGTTGATTTGTTCCTTCTACTATTGGTGAGGCAGGGACAGAACTCAGGTCATCAGCTTGGCAGCAAATGCCTTCACCACGTGCTAAGCATGTATTTATGAAGGAGACAGTAGGGTAGAGGTTAGGAAACTAGAAAAGAGACCTGGAGTGTGGGGAGCTTAAAGGAGCCTGGTGGGGGAGGTGCTAGGACATACATGATAAAAAAAAAAAGCATGTAAAAAGGTGGAAGGGTGCAGTACAGATGAGAGCAAGATGTAGAAGGTGTGAGGGTAGGGTGTAGTAGGGGTGGAGTGGGGAGATATGGAAGTTGAGAGGGAGCCCAACCAAAATTAAGTATCTATGAAAATGTCCTAAGGAAATTGATTACTTTGTATACTAATTAAAAATAAACAGGCTTCAAAGTCTAATAATGCAGTTTTAAAACAAAACTCTGACTTTCACTTCATTTGAATCCAAGAAGGACTAGGGCACATTAGAAGCTCACCAGTGACTGGGTATTCTGGTGCTACATATGCTGGGTCCCTGGTGTTATCAGTAATAAACCACAGGCTTCCGGAGAGCAGTTCCTGCCTGTGGGTTCATGTGGGTGAGGCTTCACTCCCTGGGATCCATCAGTGACCACTGCAGCCTGGAGCTCATGGTGAGTAAGTGATCTGCAGTCTCTCATCTTCTGCAAGAGACCACTAAAGTACTCATTGAGTCTGATTTCATTTGAAACCAATGAGCTTGAAATCCTACAGACCAATCCTTACATAGCTTTGCTGCTAAAATCATAAAAGAACATGAGCAGGGTTTTAGGTGAAAATGTCTTACGTCGAACTAGAAAGTGTGGGTTGAAGCAGGTACCTTTTCTGCTGCAGGGATGAGGTCATCCATGGACCTCACCTCCCATCCTCTTATGGGCTGGAGATTAGACCCAGCTGAGCGAGGGCCAGCCTCTGTCTCAAGCTGAATATGGTGCTGAGCGGCTCAGCAGAGCCGGGTGTTAGAGAGGAGCACAGGGTCAGAGGGTCTTGGGGATCTGCTGAGATGGTTAAAGATTCCACAGCCTGGCCTGATCCAGGAACCGTGTTCCCACCTCTATGCCTCCTCTTCTTCATTTTCTTGTTTTTATTACCAATTCTTTGAGAATTTCATACACTGTATTTTGATCATATTAATTCCTAACTTATCCCCCTGACTTCTACAAGATCCTCCTTACTCACCAACACAATGTAATTTTTTTTTTAATTTAATAGTCTTCACCTCCAGTTTGCACTGTCCATATGCTTCTGCATATAGAACTTGTCAAAGGGGCCAAACCCCTAAAGAAAACTCATTCTTCCCTCCCTGAGAAGCTGTTTAGAGTCCCTAGCTCCTAAGCCAGGGATTGGGGCTAATTGGATTCATGCTAGAATATTGACAGTCTTGATCTATAGTTCTTGTGCAGGCAGCTACACCTACTGTGAGGTCATCAGGGCAGGGGGTGGAGTTGGTAGGGGGGGGCATTTAATATCCAGAAGAGATTGTCCTTTCTGATTCCTGGCCCTTAAAATCTTTCTGCCTCCTCTTCTGTGATGACTCCTGAGTCTTGAGTAGGGGGCATGACATAAATATCACACTTGTCATGGAATACTCCATAGACACATACTCTCTTCTTTCACTAACTGTGAGTTTCTTTGTCCATGGCAGAAAGAAACTTATCTGATGAGGTCGGAGGGTTGCACTCATCTAACCATAAAGAAATACAAATTTGGAGGGCAGTTTGATACTACATCCATTAGCAGAACGGTGGTAGTCTGTGAACTCCCCAACCATGGATTCCTGTCAGATTCCAGTACCAGGGACACATTTCCTCCCCTGTAGTGAAACTCAATCAGAAAGTGGTTGGCTACCTCCATAATATTTGTGCCATTATTATACGCAACATCATGTCTTGCTACATTAACTGTTAATTGTATTATCCACAGGGTTCACTACTGGGTAAGACTTTAATGACTTTTTCCTCCTGGCAGCCTGCATAGTACATTCCCATTTTGTTCTGTTAGAGCAAGTCAGCAGGGAGGTAATTTGGGGGTGAGGTCATCCATTTGATTAGTACCAAATTTGATTTCTTCCTGTCCTGTGGCCAACGTATGTGGCATCCTCAGCAACAGAGTCTCATATGAGTTCTGGTGGGCAAGCAAAAGTAACAGCAACAGCCTGTATTGTTTGGGGAGTTTGGGGAACACCTCTGACCAACAACTCAAGGATCCCCCCACCAAATGCTGGTGGTTTTATTTGGTAAACTGCCTATCTCCTTGCTCCCCCCATTTCTACCCACTCTTTCTTTAATATTGTGAAACAGAAATTGGGGTTGTTTGTCTCACACTTTTCTGTTGTAATGTCAACTACCACAGCACCTACTAGACACAAAATTTACCCCAACATGTCTGAGAGTCACTGTCCTCTTGCTTCCCAGGACCTGCAAACCTATCTGTGCTGTTTGCTTTTCCCTAAGGACTTGGGGCCTCTGCCTCTTACAGACTCACATATGTCCTCATGTGCATGCTTCTCTTCCACCCATCTCCCATCCTACATCCACAATACAGGGCATCTTCTGTGTTGAGCTAAGAGGTGATGCAGGGACACCTGGAGCTCTCTTTAAAGTCTTTTTCCAAGTCATGAGAACTGTCTCAACTTAAGACAGTAAACTTTGGGACTCCAGAGTTGGGGACAGAATCCTTTATTCTCCTGCTTGTGTGACAAAATCAGTGTGACAAAATGCCCATGAAAACCAAATGAAAGCTCCTGCTTCAGAAGTTTGAGTCCATTTCGTTCCATGTCTTTGGGCTTTAGTCCAGGCAGAACAACAAGAAGTAGAATGTTCAGTAAAGAAACACTGCTCCCCTCAAGATGCCCAGTAAGAAAACAGAAAAAAGGAGTGAGGCCCCCAAACAGCTTTCCAGGACCAACTTCCTTGTCCTGTGCCCCACCTCTTAAAAGACTCACTGTCTCCAGATTATCCCCCAACTGGTACTGAATATTCAATGCATGTGTTTGGGGAACATTTAAGATTCAAAGAATAGGCCCCCGACTTCCCTTCTGGACCAGAGAGTTGGACAAGAGAACTCACTTTTGGACAAAAGAGAGAGAGACTTCCTGAATCTGACAGCTCTTTCTGAAACAAGTACACTGATAAGACCAAGAAGGAACCACAAGGAGATGGGCAGACGTCAAGGCAGAAGTACATACAACAAAATGAAGAGCAATACAGCATCACCAGAACCTAGCCCGCCTCCAACATCTAGACCTGAACACCAAAAATTGGAAGAAGCAGAAGAAAGTAGCCTTATGAGTAACTTCATGAAGAAGGTAGAGGCTTGTGTAGAGGAAAAGACAAGAAAATTGGAAGAACGCTGTTAACAACTAGAGGAAAGGGCAAACAAATTAGAAGAAAACAATAAAGCCCTCCAAGAAAACAATAAAGTCCTGGAAGAAAACAATAAAGCACTGAAAGAAAATCATGAAAAAGTAATGAAACAAACAAAGGAAACAGTCCAAGAACTGAAAAGGGAAATTGAAAAAATAAAGAAGACACAAACAGAGGGAATGCTGGAAATAGAAAACCTGAGTAAAAGATCGGGAACTTCAGAAACAAGTACAACCAACAGAATGCAAGAGATGGAAGAGAGGATTTCTGGCATTGAAGATACAGTAGAAGAAATAGTTTCATCAGTCGAAGGAAACACTAAAGCCAACAAAGTCATGAACCAAAATGTCCAAGAAATTTGGGACACCATGAAAAGACCAAACCTACGAATTATAGGGATAGAAGAAGGTGAAGAATACCAACTCAAAGGCACAGAAAATATATTCAACAAAATTATAGAAGAAAACTTTCCCAACTTAAAGAAGGAAATGCCTATGAAGATACAAGAAGCCTATAGAACACCAAACAGACTAGACCCCCCCAAAAAAGTCCCCTCGACACATAATAATTAAACAACTAAATGTACAGAATAAAGAAAGAATATTAAGAGCAGCCAAGGAAAAAGGCCAAGTGACCTATAAAGGTAAACCCATCAGAATAACACCTGATTTCTCAATGGAGACTTTGAAAGCCAGAAGGACCTGGACAGATGTAATACAGACACTAAGAGACCATGGATGTCAGCCCAGACTAATATACCCAGCAAAACTTTCAATCATCATAGACGGAAGGAACAAGACATTCGAAGACAAAGCCAGATTTAAACAATACCTATCCACAAACCCAGCCCTACAGAAAGCACTAGAAGGAAAATTCCAACCGAGGGAAGTCAGATACACACTCGAAAACACAGGCAATAGATAAATTCACAACAGTAAACCCCAAAGAAGAGAAGTACACACACACTACCACCAAAAATAACAGGGATGAAGAATCACTGGTCATTAATATCCCTTTATATCAACGGACTTAATTCACCTATAAAAAGACATAGACTCACAGAATGGATATGAAAGCAGGACCCATCTTTCTGCTGCATACAAGAAACACATCTCAAATTCAAAGAAAGACAGACAGACACTACCTAAGAATAAAAGGCTGGGAAAAGACTTTCCAATCAAATGGTCTTAAGAAACAAGCAGGGGTAGCCATCCTGATATCCAACAAAATAGACTTCAAACTAAAACCAATCAAAGGAGATCAAGAAGGACATTACATACTCATCACAGGAAAGATCCACCAAGATGAAGTTTCAATTCTGAACATTTATGCCCCAAACACAAGGGCACCCACATATGTAAAAGAAATATTACTAAAGCTTAAACCACATATAAAACCCCACACATTAATAGTGGGAGATCTCAACACCCCACTTTCACCACTGGACAGATCTCCCAAATCGAAACTTAACAGAGAAATAAAGGACTTAACTGATGTCATGACCCAATTGGACCTAATAGATATCTACAGAACATTCCATCCTAACAAGAAAGAATATACCTTCTTCTCAGCACCCCATGGAACTTTCTCTAAAATCGACCACATACTTGGCCACAAAGCAAATCTCAACAGATACAAAACAATTGGAATAACCTCCTGTGTTCTATCAGACCACCATGGTTTAAAGTTAGATTTAAACAACAACAAAAACTACAGAAAACCTACAATCTCATGGAAACTGAATAATGCTCAACTGAATCACCAATGGGTTAAGGAAGAAATAAAGAAAGAAATTAAAGACTTCCTAGAGATCAATGAAAATGAAGACACCACATACCCAAACTTATGGGACACTATGAAAGCAGTGTTAAGAGGGAAATTCATAGCACTAAATGCCCACATAAAGAAGTTGGAGAAATCCCACACTAGTGACTTAACAGCACATCTGAAAGCTCTAGAACAAGAAGAAGCAAAGTCTCCCAGGAAGAATAGACGCCAAGAAATTATCAAAGTGAGAGGTGAAATTAATAAATTAGAAACTAAGATAATAATACAAAAAATTAATGAAACAAAGAGTTGGTTCGTTGAGAAAATCAACAAGATAGACAAGCCCTTATCCAAACTAACCAAAAGACAGAGAGAGAGAATCCAAATCAACAAAATCAGAAATGAAAAGGGGGACATAACAACAGACATTGAGGAAATCCAGAGAATTATAAGGTCATATTTCAAAATCCTCTACTCCACAAAACTGGAAAACCTAAAAGAAATGAACATTTTTCTGGATAGGTACCACATACCTAAGTTAAATCAAGACCAGATAAACTATTTAAATAGTCCAATAACCCCTAAGGAAATAGAAACAGTCATTAAAAGTCTCCCAACCAAAAAAAGCCCAGGACCAGATGGTTTCAGCACAGAATTCTACCAGATCTTCAAAGAAGAGTTAATACCAATACTCTCTAAATTGTTCCACATAATAGAAACAGAAGGAACATTACCAAACCCCTTCTATGAGGCTACAATTACCCTGATTCCTAAACCAAACAAGGATGCAACAAAGAAAGAGAACTACAGACCGATCTCCCTCATGAACATTGATGCAAAAATACTCAAGAAAATACTGGCAAACAGACTCCAAGAACACATCAGAACAATTATCCACCATGATCAAGTAGGCTTCATCCCAGGGATGCAAGGGTGGTTCAACATACGAAAGTCCATCAATGTAATACACCATATAAACAAACTCAAAGAAAAAAACCACATGATCATCTCACTAGATGCAGAAAAGGCATTTGACAAAATCCAACACCCCTTCATGATAAAAGTCTTGGAGCGATCAGGAATACAGGGAACATACCTAAACATAATAAAGGCAATATATAGCAAACCAACAGCCAACATCAAATTAAATGGAGAAAAACTCAAAGCAATTCCACTAAAATCAGGAATGAGGCAAGGCTGTCCACTCTCCCCATACTTATTCAATATAGTACTTGAAGTTCTAGCCACAGCAATAAGACAACATAAGGAGATTAAGGGATACAAATTGGAAAGGAAGAAGTCAAGCTTTCCCTATTTGCAGATGACATGATAGTATACTTGAGTGACCCCAAAGATTCCACCCAGGAATTGATAAAGCTTATAAACACCTTCAGCAACATAGCAGGATACAAGATCAACTCAAAAAAAATCAGTAGCCCTCCTATATACAATGGACAAAGAAGCTGAGAAGGCAATTAGAGATACATCACCCTTTACAATAGCCAAAAATGACATAAAATACCTTGGGGTAACACTAACCAAGCAAGTGAAGGACCTATATGACAAGAACTTTAAGTCCCTGAAAAAAGAAATTGAAGAAGATGTCAGAAAATGGAAAGATCTCCCATGCTCATGGATAGGCAGGGTTAACATAGTAAAAATGGCAATCTTACCAAAAGCAATTTACAGATTCAATGCAATCCCTATCAAAATACCAACACAATTTTTCACAGACCTGGAAAGAATAATACTCAACTTCATATGGAAAAACAAAAAACCCAGGATAGCTAAAAGAAACCTGTACAATAAAACAACTTCTGGAGGCATCACAATCCCTGACTTCAAGCTCTACTATAGAGCTACAGTAATAAAAACAGCTTGGTATTGGCATAAAAACCGACATGTGGACCAATGGAATCGAATTGAAGACCCTGACATTAACCCACACACCTATGGACATATAATTTTTGACAAAGAAGCCAAAAGTGTACAATGGAAAAAAGAAAGCATCATCAACAAATGGTGCTGGCATAACTGGATATCAACGTGTAGAAGGCTGCAAATAGATCCATATCTGTCACCGTGCATAAAACTTAAGTCCAAGTGGATCAAAGACCTCAACATAAATCCAGCTACTCTGAATCTGCTAGAAGAGAAAGTAGGAAATAGTAATGAACACATTGGCATAGGAGATCACTTCCTAAATATAACACCAGTAGCACAGACACTGAGAGAAACAATCAATCAATGGGACCTCTTGAAACTGAGAAGCTTTTGTAGAGCAAAGGATACGGTCAACAAGGCAAAGTGACAGCCTACAGAATGGGAAAAGATCTTCACCAACCCCACATGTGACAGAGGATTGATATCCAGAATATATAAGGAACTCAAGAAATTAGACATCAAAACGACCAACCGTCCAATTGAGAAATGGGCTTTAGAATTAAACAGAGAATTCTCAACAGAGGAAACCCAAATGGCTGAAAGACATTTAAGGAATTGCTCAACATCCCTAATCATCAGGGAAATGCAAATCAAGACAACTCTGAGATACCACCTTACACCTGTAGGTGGCTAAGATCAAAAACACTGAAGACACTTTATGCTGGAGAGGATGTGGAACTAGGGGAACTCTCCTCCACTGCTGGTAGGAATGTAAGCTTGTACAACCACTTTGGAAATCAATATGGCGCTTTCTTAGAAAATTGGGAATCAATCTCCCCTAAGATCCAGCTATACCACTCCTGGGCATATACCCAAGAAATGCTCAATCATACCACAAGAGCACTTGCTCAGCTATGTTCATATCAGCATTGTTTGTAATAGCCAAAACCTGGAAACAACATAGATGCCCTTCAACTGAAGAATGGATAAATAAATTGTGGCACATATACACAATGGAATACTACTCAGCAGAGAAAAGCAATGACATCATACGGTTTGCAGGCAAATGGATGGATCTAGAAAAAATCATACTGAGTGAGGTAACCCAGACTCAGAAAGACAAATATGGTATGTACTCACTCATAGGAAGATGCTAGATGTGGAACAAGGATGATTGGACTGCTACTCACATCACCAGTGAGGCTACCTGGAAAACGGGACCCCAAAAAAAGACACGGAGAAATGGACGAGATCTACATGAACAACCTGGTCGTGAGTGGGAACAATGAAGGGCAACATTCGAGGGAAAGAGAGTGGGAGATCCTAGCTGGATCAAGAAAAGAGAGGGAGAACAAGGAATAAGAGACCATGGTAAATGAAGACCACATGAGAAGGGGAGGAAGCAGAGACCTAGGGAAGCCCACGGAGATCCACAAAGATACCCCCACAAAAGACTGCTGGCAATGGTCGAGAGACGGCAGGAACTGACCTACTCTGGTGATAGGATGGCCAGACACCCTGATAGTTGTGCCATAAACCCCATCCAAGGACTGAGGAATCTGGATGCAGACATCCACGGCTGGGCCCCTAGTGGAGCACTGGGAGTCTAATTAGTGAGAAAGAAGAGGGTTTATATGAGCGAGAATTGTTGAAGCCAAGGTTGGATAAAGCACAGGGACAAATAACCAAATGAATGGAAGCACAGGATCTATGAACCAAAGGCTGAGGGGCCCCCAACTGGATCAGGCCCCCTGAATGGGTGAGACAGTCATTTGGCTTGATCTGTTTGGGAGGCAGCTGTGCGTTGGTGCCGGGTCCTGGGCTCATTGCATGAGTTGGCTATTTGAATCCTGGGACTTATGCAGGGTCACTTGGCTCGGTCTGGGAGGTGGGGAATGGACCTGCCTGGACTGAGTCTACCAGGTCCATCCCGGTCCTCGGGGGAGACCTTGATCTGGAGGAGGTGGGAATAGGGGGTGGGCTGGGGGAGGGGGAGGGGGCGAGAGGGGGAGAATAGGGGAATCTGTGGCTATTATGTTGAACTGAATGGTGTTGTAAAATAAAAAAAAAGATTCAAAGAATAATAATATTATTTTGTTATTTGAGTAGAACAGGAACATGTGGGCAAGCATTTAAGCTTACAGAATGGAAGAAAATAGAAATAAAGTATTAGATGGAGAAAAAAGTAGCATGTAGCTGAATTACTGGATCAGTAAGTATTGTGTTTTCACTAGATACTTTTGCTCAGTGTAGAGGACCTAGTGACTTCCTCACAAAGACATTTTTTCTTCAATATTAGATTAAGAAAAACATTGAAATTATACACAAACCAGAAAAAAATTCACAGTCCATGGGAGGAAGATATAAATTAATGAAGAAATGGAGGGGGCTGAGGCCACAGAAGACAGAGTGGTGAATTCAGCTGGTAAAGGACCTCAGGGCCCAGTGCAAGCATCTAAGAAGATTGTGTGTTTAAGAAACAAGATCTCAGGACCTAGAAGGAGTCAACAGAAAAGAAGGACCTGGAAACTGGAGCAAGAGGCTTAAAATAAGGTCCTAATACAGTACTGAGGGGACAATGGTTCCCCAGAGGGTAAGCAAGCTCTACAGTCACTGCGAGTCTATCATATGCTCCATCTACTCACTTTATTGAATTTATTTATGTATTACTTATTTAGGGGCACTGAGGATTGGCCTCAGGACCTCCCATATGATGACCACATGTTCTGTGACTACAACTACTTTCCATTGTCTTTAAAATCCAGTGTTTGCAGACTTGTGGGTGTTTGATCCAGTCATCTCCGATTCCTAAGCACAAGGAAACAGAAGAAAATGTAGTGGCAAATCTGTTCTTTATTTATCTACCTTTAAAAACATGTATTGTGTGTATAATGTGATGTATCAGCCTGTTTACTTTGAAAAATGTTAGAACAAACATATATTTTGAGGCTATATGCATCCCAAATAACATTTCAATTACTATATGGCTAAGATACCACTACAGTTTGGATCCATAATACGGCCCTAAGGCCACATGATAGATTTTGGTCCTTGCCTTGGCACCTGTGGGAAGTGGTGGAAACTTTAAGAGGTGGGGCTAGTGAGAGGAATCCCAGGCACTGAGATGTGCTCACCAAGGAAATCCTGGCATACCAGGTCTTACTCCACTTCTGCATGGTGGGTATGGAAGCTTTTTTCCAACACAAGCTTCTTCAGTGATGGGCTGCCTCCACACAGGTCCTAAAAGCAAGGAGGCTTAGCTGGGTATGGTGGTATACCTGTATTCCTACCACAAGGGAGCATGAGGAAGAGGGGTCACAAGTATGAATCTGGGCTGCACTGTGAGTTCCTGTCTCAAAACAGCCAAACAAACAAACAACCAAAAAACAAAAAAAAAAAAACAAAAAAAAAAACAAACAAAAAAAAAAAAACCAGAACAAAGGCTGAGTGAGTAGGATGAATCCATGAGCCGGATAAACCTCCTCTCTTTATAGATTACCTGTTAGGTATTTGTCACAGTAACAGAAAGCTGACTAGCACATCTCAGTAGAGATGTGACTGTTCACACAACGTTATCACCCATTTATCAAAGCACAGATGTGGAGTGTGGTTTGGACACACAGCCGTGACGAAAGTATGCTCTGTACACTGAGTCTCATGGTCCTGGACTTAAGCTTTAAGAATGGAAACAGTTTTAAGTTTTTGTCCCTGGTACAAGAGGGAAGAAGCACAACACCCGAATAAAAGTTTGAAATATAACCCATCAGGCACAACCTCTTATTGGGTTGTAAAATAAGGAAACACCCAGAGTGTAGCAGAGAAACGCAAACAAAGGAGCCGCTGAGGCTAGCCAGTGTTGGCTTTGAAACTGCTCTGTATGTGCGTAGAACATCACTGTTTGATAGTATCAGCTGTTAAACTTATACATGAGGACATTTCATATAAATATTTAAAATCAGAGGGAATGAAGGAAATCCAAACAATGGAAACAGATAAATAATGCTTTCACATGCTTCAAAATGGTAGGGCTTGGTTATCGTGCAAAGAATAAATATTTGAAAACAAAAAATAATCAGTCTGAAGTATTAATTTTTAAAGATTATCCCAAAATATATTTCCATGCTGTCCTAGTTAGGGTTACTATTGCTGCGATGAACACAGTGGACAAAAGCACCTTGGGGAGGAAAGTTGGCTTCCGTTTCCACATCACTCTTCACCAAAGTTGATTATAGGCTTGTTCTCCCCATGGATGCTCAGCCTGCATTCTTATAGAACCCAGGACCTCCAGCCCAGGAGTGGCCCCACCCACGGTGGGCTGCCCTCGCTCCCATCCATCACTACTTAAGAAAATGCCCTGCAGGCTTGCCTACAGCCCGATCTAATGGAGGCATTTTCTCAACAGAGGTTTGCTTCTCTCAGATGACCCTAGCTCTTGTCAAGTTGACCTCAAACAAGTCGGCACACAGACTAATTTGTAAAAATCAAGCTGATACTGGTTTATAGTGCACTAATACTCAGTAGCAGGCATGTTGTCTCTGCAATCAGAACTTGGGGGCTTGTGGTTTATTTAGTTGTTATTTTATGCCCCTTCTGTTGAGTGTACACATGTGTACCCTGTACACACGGCCTGCTATTGAGCAGTCAATAGCTAGAATTCTATCACAAAAACAGCTTTTGTGATAGACTTGTCACCATGTTCTCATGGGGTTCACACATACAAATGAGCCCTGCACTTAACACATGACCTGGCGTAGGATGTGCCAACAAAGCGAGGCCATTCCAAAATTCTAGCTTAGCCTCCCCTCTAAACAGAAGTAGAATAATGCAGCTCTGCTAATACTTCATTATTAGTAGACTTTCCCAGAAATTTATTATTTAGCAGACTTGAGAACAGGGGTGTTTTCTCAGACTCTGTGGCAAAAGGGGGGGGGTCTTCAAAGCTATTGCAAAATACTTGTCTTTTAAAATGTGTATAAAACTGTGCTCTCGTGTTTCAAAAGAGCTCTCTCCTTTGCACCCCAAATACAGCTCCTGTTTGCAGGGTGATCAGATGAGTTAAACCGCTTTTATGATCCAATAAATCAGCTTTAACAAAGGCTAATTTGTTTCAGTAAATTGCTGCCCCCCCCCAAAAAATAAAAGAGCTTATTTTCATTCCTTTTAAATTAAAAAAAAAAAAAAGTGGAACTTGCTCCAGGACACTCATCTGTCGATCTAGTGTATAACTCTGAGAATAGGTGTTTCTCATCCATGGCATTGTCTCTAAGAACTAGTATGTAGGGGTGGCAAGATGACCAAGCCAGTGTCCCTGGCTCTGGGACAGTCTTAATATCCTGTGACAAGCAACCATAAAGATTGATTTTGCTTCTGGTGCATCTTCATTGGACACTTGATCAAATATATGTTTCAATTTCCCCAACACAATTCTTAAACATAGTCACTAATATCAGCAAAGCCTGGATTTGATTTCACACACACACACACACACACACACAGTAAATTCAGAGGAAAAAAAATATAATACAACCCAAAATACACATGAAGAAAAACACAGCTTCAAAAACACTTGGGTAATGGCAGCTATTTCCAAAATAAAGCCTATGTAACTCAAGAAATTGGAGTCAGACCACAGTGGAATGAAGTAACCCCAAAGAATTTCTTAATTATCAATGCACATCAAAAGAGAATTCGTCCCTAGACCTCCTTGCTGGAAGAGGAAACTTGAATTATAGATGAGGCTGAAAATGTTCTATTTAGACGAACAGTTCAGACAAGAGACTGGAAATTTCCAGTGCTTCTTAAAACATGGGAGCGCTGGCTGATGAATAGACCCAGCAAGCCTTGTGAATCCACCAGAAGACCGCTTCCTGGAGCCAATTTCAAGCTGCTGCCATTGGTGGGAAAGTCCTGCTTAGCTGGGTCACATGGGTGGTGCCTGCTCTTCCGCCGCAGGTAAGACTTGGAGGTCTGGGCAAGCCAAGCAGGGTGTTGTCTTAGGACGCTGACTTCCCTTCCCTTTGGCAGGTGCTGGTGGTTGAGTGTGGCCTTTTCTCCTTGGTTGTCCTCTCAGGCCTCAGCCAGCATCTTAGGGCCTCCCAGGTGCCCCTCCCCCCATGTCTCTCTGGCTGGGATACCGCCATGCACGTCTTTCCTTTCCTCTGGGGTACTACAAGAAAGAGAGGCCTCTACTGTGGGGTTGCTCACATCCTTCTCCACTCAGACAGGCTCCACAGCTGCACCACATGAGCTCCAGCAGCGCTGTTCTTCCATGTCCAGTTCCTTCTTAGGAACCTGGATCAGGAAAGCCATAGATCAGTGACCCCCAGGGAATGACACTCAGGCCACTGGGACCTAGCCTCCTCAGCTTCTCAACAGCCAGAAGAAATTCTTTTTTTTTTTTTTTTTTTTTTTTTTTTGGTTTTTCGAGACAGGGTTTCTCTGTGTAGCTTTGCACCTTTCCTGGATCTCACTCTGTAGCCCAGGCTGGCCTCGAACTCACAAAGATCCACCTCCCTCTGTCTCCCGAGTGCTGGGATTAACAGCGTGCACCACCACCGCCCGGCTGAAAACACAGTGACTTCTACAGGAGGCTTCTATGACAGAGGCACACACTAACCTAATTGCAGCGTTTCAGTTAGCATTTCTTTTCTTCATAGCAAACACTGAGATTAAATAGCAAGTTGCCAGTCCTAGTGAGGAACCCAGAACTCTACCATGGTTTTTGTGTGTGGAAGTAAAAACATCGATTAAAAATAAGTAAGTGGTAACAAAGCAAGGATGAGTTCTAACATGCTTTTAAGAAAAAGATGATTATGGAATTCATTTTTTTCAGGAATAATTTTTTGGAAGACATTTTTCATGGATTATAATTCTTATGGTTCATTTTTGTTTGTTATTAGGAGATTTCAACATAAAAAGATGTTCCTGTTTCTCCTCAGTACCGTATCATTTACCAAGGACAGGATGCAGGGTAAGCCACTAAGAAAATGACCAGAAGCCCATGTAGAGACTGTTTCTCAAGAATTCAGAATTTTCACTCTTCATTTTTAAAGGAAACCTGTTAGGATCTCAAAAGCCCACAGTAAAAAGCTATTATTATTTCACATTTGTTCCCTTAAGGAATTCTGAGGAGTAATTATACCACAATGTTGTTTTGCTCAAATGAGGTGTTTTGGTTTTCTTTAAAAAGAAGAGTGTCAAGTTGAAATGTTCTTTTTCTTTTACTTATCAGCTTTAAAAAGTTATTCAACCAAATCAAGTCTATGAAAGAAAACAGTCCTATTTTCATGTGAACCCAAACTTCTTCACATGCCCAGAAACCAATGCTAAATTCCATTTCTATCAGAGCTGATCAATTTACAAGGATGAATTGCTATCAGAAGCATCTATGAAAGTACCAGTAATTTGACTCATAAAAATTCATGGGGTCATTGCGCTGGTTTCTTGTGCCTACTTCCTCATTAAGCTAAATTGCTTAAGTCAGACTACAACCACAGGTAAAGAAAGAAAACCAAAACATGTAAGAGTGGTAGTTCATTTGCACAACATTTCATTCTCTTCTCTATTGGTGCCTTTTGACCAACATGATTTTAATTTGAGCCATATATCTTATTCAGATACTATAGACGTGGCTAATGACTATAATGTTATAATGTCCTCTTTTTTGTAGTCCCAAACTTAACTCTCGGTATTTTCAAAATTTCATCCATAGTTCAATTACAATTAATGTTTCCATGTCTATGAGTGAAATTGTGACTAGAGGTAGGAAAAAAAGAAGTCAAATATTTCCCTTTCACACATTTCAACTCCTATACAATTTATTTCCCTAAAATCTGCTGATATCTTGAGAGTTGTTTTAGTGAGTAGTTCCTATGCATTTATTGCTACAAGTTTAGAATATGTTTTAAATAAAATTTCCCTAGATACACAGCATGCGGTTAGGCTGCTTACACAGTTTAATGGGTTCTGGTACAGTGGATTCAGAGGACTGTGAAGTGAAGGCATTACTATTTTTGATTTTAGAGTGACTTTTGAGAATCTCGAACTTGTATACGAGGTCCTATGGTTGCATTCCCTCCCACTGCATGCTGATCATGCTTCCTACTCCCGCTGACTATTCTCCCCCCAACCAGCTCTTTTCCCAGTGTCAGTTCTTACTGTTTTGTGCACGCCTTGTGCAGGTGGCCACAGCTGCTGTGTGTTCAAGATAGCTCTGGCTGAGACACATTCACAGGACAGCGGTTGATCGCAGTCTGTCAGCCCTTTTTTCTGCAGCATGTTTAGGGGTGAGCACTCAGTCAATCTTTATTCTCTACACTTGGACCAGTTCAGAGTCTTCCCAGTACTGGAGTATGGTCTGTAGACTCATCACTGCTGCAGTACTGAGTTTTCATATTCAGCACTGCTGCATTACTGCGTCTGTAGTATTACCACTACTGCAGTACTGAGTCTGTAATAACCACTATTACTGCATGCTAGAACACTGATCACTCCCTTGTTCTTAGCACACAGAAAAAAATAAGGCAAAGAGTGGGAATGCGGTAAGTACTTTTGACCAACTGGGTGAATTTCTTTTGATTTTAGAGGAGTCAGGCTTACTTTCATTATAAAGGTCTGGTTGGGCTTTAAGCACTTGGTCCCCCACAGGATTGTTGTTGTTGTTATTCAGCCACCTACCTCCTCTCCTGTGACCTCTAACTCCACCTTATCCAGATCTTCTATTTCTGACCTCTGTGTTTCGTGGACCGTGTCTCAGCTGTCAAGTTCATATTCTGTCCACAAAGTTCTTGTTCCACTCTCACCTCAAATCCATTTTCTCAGTCCTGTGTGGTTCTTGTCCTACATGTCTGGAGAGTTCGCTTTACTCATCACCTTTGTGTGGCAATGCACCAATCCTCAGATCCTCTCCCCTCCTCCATTCCCCAAACCCCAACTTTTCCTTGACTCCATACCCCCTTCGGTACTTTAATGAAAGTGAATGGGGAGGTGCATAAAGGTGGACTGAGTCAGGTGGAATGGCTGGCTGTGGCTCCTGGAGGTCTCTCTGTGCCACTGCTGGCAGTGACATACCTTCCCCTGCTGATGTTTCCTTCCAAATGAAGGCAACTCAATTAGCCTCATTGCCCTCACTGATTGCATTATACAAGTTAACTGGATTTTAAATGTCATTGCTTCTAATTATGACCCAGGAAAAGGAGGGAAAGGGAAAGTTACTGGCTAATTTCCCACAGGTATAGAACTTAAATAAAACTCCAGTATTCATTCAAAGAGGATAATGAGAGACATTTAATAAAGGTGCTGTAATGACTGTTCCTATGATGGTTGGGGGTAAAAGTCCATTGAGTCTTCATCCTTCCCCCTGACCTTCTCACAGTTTCTTGATGTTGTCATTGATTTCCCTAATAGGAAGGGATCAAATAAAATTCAAACACTGGCTTGAGCACATGCTCACACATCACCTTGTAGATCTTTGCAACTCTGTTGAAGCCATGTAAGACTGAGGCAGAACAGAATAGAGTCACTCCAAGCATTGGATAAGTTGAAGGGTGGTCAAGGCAGACACCAGACAACAGCCTCTGGCTTCTACACATGCTGAGCCATACAGGTGCCCACAGACATGCACTCACATGCATGCACACTACACATACAAAACAATGACAATATGAGCTGTTATAAATGACTATTGTAAATAAGCTTTGTAATCTAGCTTTGACAAGGCATTTTGCAAAATTGCAATTTATAGATGCTGCAAACATATATTAACATTTTTCTAACATGTGGTACTTACACTTAAAATAAATCATTTAATCCAAAGTTTGACTTTTCATCCAGCTTGAATGAAGTTGGCCTGGGAAGTGGAAAGGAGGGTGCTTACACTGAGTAGGACTGGCTGCTTACACCAATGCTGTGTCCTCCAGTCTCACGATGCAGTTTGGAAAAAAGCACCACCCTTTGCCATCACATCAGCCCTGGGAAGAAGAGGGAGTCCCAAAGCTCAGAGTAGATGGCTCTAAGTTCATCTAACCCAGTGGCCAGGTGTCTAGTCATCTATCTAGTAAGAGATTCCTTTTAAACAGGATCACAAATGTAAGTGCTATAAATTCAGTTTTTGTTCTCATTTTTCCCAGTAGCACACTAAATCTTGCCACCATTTACAGATCTACCTGTGTGTAGGTCTCTGTGTGTGTGTGTGTTCATGTGAATGTGGGTACACCAGTCTGCTCATGCATGTGAAAGAGGCCTGAGACAACCTTGGCTGTTGAGTTGCACCTTGTTTGTTGAGTCAGGCTATCTTGTTGGCTTGGAACTCACCATGAGAGGTAGACTCACTCACTGGCCAGTGAGTGCCAAGGAACTGCTTGTCTCCCCTCTCCCCCTCCTAGCACTGGGATTGAAGTGGAGTGAGTGCCTGCCATGTTATGTGGGTTCTAGGAATTGAAACTAGATTGTGATGTTGCCTGTGGCAACCACTTTACAAACTGAGCCATCTTTTCAGGTTCACCTTTTACACTAAAATAAATAAATAAATAAATAAATAAATAAATAAATAAAATAACTTGCTTCCTTTGTGCAGAAAAATTGACAGAGTGTAGTCCATTCACTCCTCAACTGTAAATTCAGACAGATGGGAGACCACACTATGGCCTGGCTCACAATGGGGATGTTATCAGAACCCATTCCCTAGGTGGCAGGGATCATGTGCAGACAGGGATCTGCCTTTCTGGAAAGTAGAAACAGCAAGGATTCCTGCATATACTAAAAATATAGATTTACTTTTATTTTATAAAATGGCAACAAAATCTATTTTTTAAAAAATGCTGAAGGCAGCGTTTCCATAGTAGGAAACCATATATATATATATTCCCTCCATGGAAGGACAGTCAGAACCAGCAGCCAAAAATTAATAGAATGCTGTTTCTATTTTGATGGTATTTCATGTCAGGAAGGTCCCAGTCTGGTACTCTTGAGGATTATCTACTCTTTAAATTGTCATTTAAGAGTAGAGAACAGTCTCAGAGGGTTCTTGATCTTAGGAAGATATCTTAAACTGATCTTTCTTCATAAACATATTAAGATCTAGAGCCATGTAAATGATCTACCATAGTGCTCCTTCAAAACAGAGATGCAAGTATTTATAGCTCTCTGAAGCAAAGACACTGATGAACAAAACTGTCTGTTTATATCTGCCTTGAGGAGCCATGTCTCTTCTAATGTGAAAGATGTAAAAAATATGAACTCACTTGCTTTTAAGGAGAGCCAAAACATGAGTTTTCCTTGAACTTAAATATTCTATATTTCATGTTCACATACAAACTATGCTACCCAGTTACCTCAGTTCTGTGTGAAATGACTCAAGGATTTGCAGGTTCTTTCATACTGACTATAAATGCAGAAGCAGCCAAGAGAGACCGAACTAGTGTGTGTATCTTCACAACACTGTCAACAAGACTGCTGAGTGACAGGGATGGACACAGACACATGTGAAGACATGACTAGCTCTGGAGTTTGTGTGTCTGAGTTCCTTTTCTGATATTGTGATAAACTACTAGATAACAACAACTTCAGGGGAAAGGATTGATTTTGGCTCATGGTTGCAGAGGGGACACACTCCATCATTGTTGCTGGCTTCTAACAGCTCCCTCAGGAGAGGGGGTAAGAAGGCACAGTATCAACAGCACAGATACAGGGGGTCAGTTGAAGGCAAGCAACAAACTTGTTTACTTAATAATGAGGAGTGCCTTATACTCCCTCCTCTCAGTCTGTGCCACAATCTGATGGCATTGTGTGGTCATCCCTCATTGGCTGGGCATGACCAGGAGCTCTGACAGTGCCTGTTGCTAGGCCTTCAGGCAGACTCCAGGTTGGCTGCTAAGGAAGTACATTATGTGCATGCCTTGGTAACTGGTTTCAGGCAATTTCCTGGACCCTATGGGTGTGTTCTACTACACATCATAGTGGGAAACTCCATGTAATCGTGTAATGTGAGTTTGAGGGTGACCAAACACTCAGGAAACAGAGAAAAGGAACAGGAAGTCATATCAGGATATTAGACTTCAAAGCCCAGCCCTTATGACATGCTTTCTTTATCAAGGCTCTACCTCCAAAGGTTCCAGAACCTTCCCAAATATACTGCTAAGCTGGGAAGCAACTGTTCAAACACATGAGCCTCTAGGGGACAAAGAACAACATTGGGTCTTTAAAAGTGTTGACTATGTATGTGGAGTTTAATCATGTTTGCTAAAAATGAGTTTTCTTGACTATTGGTCAATTCTGGCTAAAATACTAGTACTTAAGTGTTTTATCAAATTTACCAAACTATTTGGATTCTATATTATCTAAACTTCATCTATTTTTTACATTTGGAGTTAGAAAATGATAAATTATCTTTCAGACATTTCTGTACTCCACAGCACACTACTGCAGTCTTGTGAGTTTAACATGAAAGCTATTCAGAATCTCAGATGAAGTGGTCTCAAGGGATGGGGATGTGGTCAGCAGCAGAGCAATTGGATAGCATGTGTGTAGCTCTGAGTCCAGTCCCTTGCAAGGGGAAAAAGGTGATCTGAAATTGATTGTTAGCTTTCAGTAATGCTGTAAGACACTGGGGAGAGGTGCTGGCTGGGGGGATTGGGGCTATCACCTGCTTCTATTTTTATTGTGATTACAATGATCTTGCTCTATTGTTTCTGCCCAGCTGCACTTCCACTCCCCACCCCCAAGATTCTTATTCTCCTTTGTTAACACGTTCTTGAAGCCACAGATGTGGACTTATAAATGAGTGGGGGATGAAATGAATGCCCACCTCACAACCTCTCCTAGCGCTAACACAGAGCACTGCAGTGTGATTTCCCACTCTTTGATCGGGTCTGTGTCATTCCAAGGAGAAATACTTTCTTAGCTTCGGTTATCCCGACTTTCAGACATCTCCATTCTCTTGACAGATCCACAATGGACTGGGTTTGAGTGTGAATGACACAAATGTGTGGTGAGTGACCTCTATCACCTCTTACAGGCTGTGGAACCAACTCACTTTTGCACTGTCATTAAAGATGGAAGAAATGAGACAGAGCTGCAGACACACACCGTTCACTCTGCTCATTATGCCCACCTCTATTTTCTGTTTGTGAGGATATTTGATAGTTGTTTCTGTTAAGAATTATCCCAGTTTTCATTAGTGAGTTTTGCAGCTGTGTGGAGTTCCTGGCAGGCAATGCGGTTGAGACTGAGTGAGTCTAAAATGTTTCCCCTGAATCTCAGTTCATATTGAAAACAGGCGCACACTCTTGAGTGTTTAAAGCAGCATTGTTTCTGGCCAAAATTTCAGTGTCAACACAAAATACTGCAGAAGAAATTACATTTCAGTTTTCTTTGTTTCTTTTTAAGAACTCAAAGGGAAAAAAAGAGTATTAAAAGTAGAAGAAAGATGGAGAACAAAGGAAAGAAGTGGAGAAAATTCACTGGATTAGCCCGAGATTTAAATGGATTGATTTTAAGTAAATTGTTACAAATAATTTATTAAAGTTTTTGAAGGAGGTTTATTTTTTTTAAAAAAAGATGCGACATTAAAAGAACATTCCCTCTAAGAATGGGAAACTGAAGAACAAAACAAAAATATGAAAGGTTTACTATATGACCAGGTTAACCCTTCCATGTTCCTACTCACTGTCTAGTGTCTGTGTCAAAAGCATAATTTGAGGTCTGAAGATAGCTCCATTGGTAAAATGCTTGCCTTGAAAGTACAGGGCCTGACTTTAATGATGAGAATTGTCATAAAAAGATGAACATGATGGTGAGCAGTCATGGCAGCTATAGGAGGGAAAGATGGGCAGATCTCCAAGCTGCCTGCCATGTAGCCTCAGATAATCAGTGAGCTCTATATAGGTAAGAGCACAGTACTTGAGGAATGTACTAAGGGTTTTCCTCTGAGCATGTACATACACACGTGTGTACACAAGAGCATACACACAAGCATAATTTCAATGGTTTCCTTTCACTTAAACCTTATAGAAAAGTAACTGCCAAGAACAACAGGATACATGGACCTAAAACCACACTGCCTTCATCTATGTGGCTGTCTAGAACTGTATCGTGATGGGAACATTTTAACTTTAAAAGGCAAATTCAAGCACAATTTAAGGAAAGATCTTCCAGACTGCTGATGTGCCTGATTGACTCCAGCATCCCTGAGGGCTCTGGCATCCCTGTCATCATCCCTGATGGCTCCAGCATCCCTGTAAGACATAAGAATCTGAAAATTGAGTCTGTTTTTTATTTATTTTTTTAAAGCATAGAAGCAAATATTCCCTTGGCATCCATTAAATAATTTATATATTTCTCATCTTATGCAGCACAAGGCAAGTTCCATGGACATAGCTGTTATGCTCTATAACTTAGGGAGTCTGCCCACGTGCACTTCAGAAGCAATTATTGGATCACGCCATATGGATTTGCGGGTTTCCCTTGGCTGTAACATGATACCTGAGAGAGAAATGAAGAAGGAGGAGGATTTATCTGGGATCACAGTGTCATTCCCTGTTGCCTTAGTTCTGGTGTTCCAGAGCCATGGTGAGACAGTCTATGATGGCAGGAGTATGGCTCATCTCATTGTGCCTGGGAAAAGGATAGAGGAGGGAGAGGGAAGGACAGAAAGACACAAAGGGAGAGAGAGAACAGGAAGACGGCTAAATGGAGAGAAAGTCCAAGGAGAGAGAAGTTGAGAGAACAGTGAGAGAGACCGAGAGAACGAAGGCCATTAGAGAGGAAGGATACACTGAGCAATGAATTGAAAGAAGACAAAAGAAGAGAAATGGAGAGAGAGGAAAGGAGAGGGAAGAAGAGGCGAGGAGAGGACAGGGAGATAGAGGAGGAGACAGGAGGGGAGGGGGGACAGGGGAAGGAAGGGAAGGGGAGGGGAGGAGAGGGGAAGAGAGAGGAGCAGACAGGAGGAGAGGAGCCTTGGATAATATGTGTTTTTCTAAACCATGCCCCATGACTGCTTCTACCAACCAGATTCCATTTCCTACAGAGCACTGTGTGACCACATAAATGGATTAACCCACTGATGTAGTCAGTGTCCTATGGGTCCAGTTACCTACAGAAGGACTATATTCTCATTAGCAAATCTCTAAAACATGCATCTTTGGGGCAGGGTGTGTGTCTTATTGAAAACAAGTAGAATTTCTGAAATTTGAAATTTGCCTGAAATACTGTAAAAGGCTTTGTATTGGCAAAGTTTGCTAATAAAATATGTATAATAAATATGATGCAAGCCATGTGGGAAGAATAAAGATGGAAACTATAGACTCAAACACAGATGTAAGGTTTTTGAGAATCAAAACTAAACTTCCCTTTGTTTGGAAAATAATTTTCCTTCTTGTTCTTCTTGTTGTTGTTTTTGTTTTGTTTTGTTTCTTACACATGCTTTCATGTGTCCAAAGCTGGCCTTGAACTTGTTATGTAGCTAAAGACTTTGATCTTAGGATCCTCCTGTCTCCTCATCCAGGAACGCTGGCATCACGTGTAGCTCCACACTGAATCTAAGCAGTGTAGGGGATCAACTCTAGGGCTTCATTCATTCTCAGCAAGCTTTGTCAACTGAGCCATACCCAAGCCTTTCTATCCATTCTGCCAAACAAATGAAGCAATCAAGATAGAGTGCACTAAACCCTCCCTCCTTTTAGTCATAATACAAAGATTGACACCTTGAGAGAATGTCCTGAGCCTGAATTGACAAGATAAGAGAGGAATGGGGCCAGACATACGATAGCCATTGGTAATCTTATCCTGATGCGGATGGGCACAACGAAAGCCATTCAAATGATGCCTAAGAGGAAGGGTCTCATGCACACTGGACCCCTGGACTCAAGAAGTAGAAGATGGTGAAGAAACTGTTTGGGAGCTTAACAGATAAAGCCATATTCATAGGAGTGCTGCCTCACAGTGGAGGAGGTAGAGAAAACCCACCTATTGTTAACACGAGATGAAAAGCACTCATTCCCTGCTTTTCCTCTGGGATAAAATCCCTCATTATTACCACCAATATTTCTCCTGACTGTCATCATGCCCCAAATTTGATCATCATGGATTCAAACCAAGGTAAACCAGGGACACCACATTTACTATTAACTGTTTCACTGCTAAATCCAAGAAACAAACGTGGTAGTTTGACCCTTCTGGCATCATCTGTACTAAGAACAGATTAAAGGATCCCTTGGGAAAGCACTCCACCAACACCTGGCAGGGTTAGCAAGGACTTTGTTCTTAGTGGCTCACAAGCCCAAAAGATACTGCATGTGAGAGAAAATGATGGACTGGCAAACACAGGAGAAAATGAAGAGGAAAAAAGACCTCACTGAAACCATTCCTTGGAGAAGCCAGAGCTTGTGTGGCCAGCCTTTACCCACTGCGTCATCTTCCCAAATCATGCTACTACTACTACCAACACCCCATCCTCCTCCTTCTCTGCTTCTTTTTTAAAATAGCTATGGCTAAAAACAGACTTTCACTATACTGCTCTGCAGTCGTGTTTTTTAAGGTGCCTGTAAATGTGGGCCTCTCCCCATCCATGGCTTCCTAAACTTCCAACGTTAATGATCTTATTTAAACAAACTTAAATTCAAAGCCCAGCTCAGGGAAGAGGGAAAGCAGTTGTCTCCCAGGCCTGCACTCAGCTCTTGGTTTGGTGTCACGCCAGAGGCAAGCCAGGGCGTGCCGGCCTCCATCTCCCCACGCTGCCCTGCTGCCAAGCTTTCCAGGTGTCAATTGCTTTACTTGCGTTTTGTTGGAAAGGATAAAAAGAAAGTCACCGGGAAATACTGCCAATTAAGGAAAACAGATTTTTTTAATGGGAATGTGTTATTTTCTACTTAGACTCCCCGGGACACTGAGCTTTCCAGCTTTCGTATGTTTTACACATTCAAAGATAACTTTCCAGTTTGGCATATGGTATAGTTTGGCTACATTTGCATATGTGCATGAGAAAATATATTTACGAGAAAGATCATTTCTGGCTAATGCCATGTTCTCTGTCCTCGGCAGGAAACCTCTATTGTACTGCCTCTACTGGTTAGTGACCTCTTTTGTGTCTTGTCACGTACTCCAAGGGTCATACATAGTAGGTGTACAGGGAGCATCTGAACCAATGCCAAGTGGCACATAGCAAATCAAGAATCAATAGAGGATGGAGTTGTTTGATCTCTAAAGATGTGCTCCCACCCTCCAAACTGTGATGTTAGCTGGGCCTGTCATATTCTTTCTCAGGAATCTGAAGGACTGGTAAGGTGAATGTGAAAACTGGTTGCAGAAAAAAATCAATGTGCTCTGCCTCTTCAGTTCTCCTTCCCTGTCCCCCCATGTGTGTGTGTGTGTGTGTGTGTGTGTGTGTGTGTGTGTGTGTGTGTGTGTGTGCCCACATGAGAGTGTATGCTCATGTTTGGAGGCCAGATGACATCATTGTGTGTGTTCCTTGGTTGCACTTTATATTTTGCGGCACTGTCTCTCACTGACCCAGAGCTGGTCTGTTTGCCTAGGCAGGCTGGCCAAAGGCCCTTCCTTATGTCTCCACTTCCAGCTTTGGAATTGCAGACATGCCATCTTAGCTTTCTGATGGGATGATGGGGATCCAAACTGAGGACCTCATGGTTGCACCTCAAACACTTCATTGGCCAAATCCTCTCCCCAGACCCTCAATTCCCCCTCAATATCAGGTGTGTGCACTGAAAATGACTGTTATAATGCCAGCCATACTAAGGTTTATCAATGTATCAGGCATTGAATGTAATAGATATGTTAAAGTATTATTTTGCCTGATCCAAGTTTCTGTGTTCAGGATTGCAAAACCTCTTCTAATTTGATTTGTGGCGCTTACAGTTCAGCTTAAGTGGCTGTAACTGAATTACATGGACTGCATTCTGGATTGCAGAGTCCAGAAGACTCTGGGTTGCTCAGCTGGGTTGTGAACCACAGCACAGTCTTCATTACATATAGAAAACTAATGAGGACTCATGCTTGTGAATGAACATACAAAGGACACCTGAGCCCACTTCTCATTGTCCCAAGTTGTTATGCCGTGCCTATGTCCTTGGTTTATCATACGGCACACTTTCCATAAAGTCATGTTGAATTCGTGGCATGCTGTGGTACTGTCACTCTCAAATGTTTGATTCGGATTTCCTTTGGGGCTGTTGAGATGGCTCAGAAGTTAAAAGCACACACTGTTCTTCCAGAGGTCCTGGTTTGGGTTCTGAGCACCACATCAGGCAGCTCAGAAATATCCCAGTGAACCAGCCACTCTCTTTCAGCCTCCACAGACATGCAAACAGTGGTGTACATACATACACACACACACATAGACATAAAACACAAGGATATTTCATTCCTCCCCCTTTCTTCCTCTCTCCCTCCGTCCCTTCCTTCTCTCTGTCTCTCTCCCGCTTCCCATTTCCCTCCCTCTGAAAAGTTAGCCTACTCATTTTCTCATTCAAATATGCACAGCAAAAATCCCACGAGAGCAGGGGGGATCCTAGCATAGGCAGTGGGATTCCCTGGATCAACTCTGGGTGGAAAGGAAGAGACACTTGTACTCTGATCAAGTCAGATAATCCATCCATCCACGTACCAGTGTGGAAGAGTCATATAGACAATGCCTTCTCATGGGCAGCGGCACCATTTGGGAAACAAATATACACAGAAAAAAAAGTAAGAGGGGACTGGTTACTCAGAGGATTAAAACAGAACTATAGGCAAATTGCAAAGCCAGAACAAAGGACAGAGAGGTTGTTCTGGGTGCTGCATTTTCTCTCTGCAAATGTGCAGTACCACATCACTCCGACTTTTGTTTTTAACTCACATCTGACTGCATTCGTTCTGCTGTCCTTCATATGTTCATAGACAATCCAAGATTCTTCAGAATATCATTTTTCCTCTATCTGGCGTCAATTGGGATCACTCTACATTTTAGAATTAAGCTTCAAATTCCAGAAGAGTATTCAGATATTTCAATTCTTCATCATGCTTAGTTTTCTTGATTCATTTCAAGTTTCTGGTGGAGAATATTGTTGTCATGTCTCTCTGTATTTTATTAATAAAATGATCCCACACTAAATAACTTGTGTATACTTTGTTTTTCAACTTAATCTTTTGTGTATATATGTGTATCATCTGTATATATGTGTGTACGTATGTGTGTATCTGTATATCTGTGTGTACATATGGATGAGTTCAGGTACATCCCTGTCCCTGTGTTTGGAGGGCAGTGGAAAGCCCTGGGTGTCAGTTTTCACAGTGCACCATGGATTCTTCTGCCCCTGCCACCATGTCACCTTAGAAGTGTGGGCCTGCACCACTGAGTTCAGCTTCTCCTGAGTTCTGGAAATCTGGAACCTCATGCTTATAAAGCCTGTTGAGCCGTCCCCCCAACCCCCATCTCCAACTTCCACAATTAGTGCCCTCATTCTGTTTATACTTTATACTCGTTTATTTGGTTTTCTAAGACAGGTTTTCTCTGTGTAGCTCTGGCTGTCCTGGAACTCTCTCTGTAGAACAGGCTGCCTTCAGACTCACAGAGATCCACTTGTCTCTGCTTCTCAAGTGCTGAGATTGAAGGTGTGTGCCACCACTGCCCAGCTCTACTTTACAGTTTTGCCATTGTCTATATTAGCATGTTGCTCTGAGTCAAGGACTGTCCACTACCACTGGACCACATGTCTTCTATCCCACTGTTCACTTGTCTGTCATGAACACAAAAGGAAATGAAAAGCATAATTGTGGCCATTTCTAAGCATATTGGCTTTTCTTGGTTATTTGAAATTTCAATCAAATGGGTTAGATTTAAATAATTCAGATTATTGCTTTTTAAACTAAGCTCCCCATGCTAATATGTGTAGGAAAAAAAATCTGCCAACTTTTGTCGTGTTTATGTACTGAGGAATACCATTAATTCTTCTGAGATATTATTTCACATATTATAGCAGTACATTAGGGACAATCACAGACTGCCCTAAACCACATTGAATTGAATTGAGGCTGCAATTAAGCTGCAAGATTTATCATCACAGAAATAATATCAATTTTCCTTGTGTCTTACAATCTTCCTGGGGAAAGTTCTTGTGCATTGATTGCCTCCCTGGGGGCATTGAGCCTTATTGTATTTGTGTAATCTTTCCAACCGTGTCTGTTATTATTATTAATGTTGTTTAATACACTTTAAATGGCAACACACTGGCTTCATAAAGCTCAGAAGCCTCCTGGGCTCTTCATTGCTATGAGACAGGAATAAGTGGAAAGAAAAGTAGCATTGATGGACATGTGTGCTCTCAGCCCAGATGACAGCTACCAATCTGTGGGGTCTCAGCCAAGCTTCAGGAGTGTGTGGCCATCCTAGAGTGAATGTGTCCACTCTGGGAGGAATCATATCCAGATTCTGTCAATGACTGTAGCTTCCTCCATCTGCATTGTGGAGGGAGATTTGCAGAACAGTTCACTAGACAAACCCATGCTGGCATACTATGCATTTGATATATGCACATTTTGAGAGATTTTGGAAAATGCCCCTTTCCTAGCTTTGTTTGTCTGGACTTGAAATTCTCATAGGACAGAGGCAAAGCTAGGGAATAAATGGATCCAAGGTGTAACCTGATGGACAGGTGTGAGAATCCAGCTTGCTTTCATGCTCATCCCCATTCTGTGTCTACGTCATTGTCATCAGCAACAGGAGACCCCTCATAACACCCTCCCAAATGAAGACAGTGGTGAACCTGCCACCATAAGACTCCTGTCACCCAAAATTAAATGGCAGACCCAGTCTGCAGAGGTAATGGAAGAACAAGGAAGAAACATAAATGCTTAACAAAAAGGACAAAGCATGCTATATGGTAAACATATAGTTCTACCATTATAAATAACTTTCAAGTGAACATGTCTATGATTCTGGAATAGTACTTCATTTTTCTTGCCAAAGTTATCCTTATTGCATAGGCTTCTCAGAAAAAAAAAAACTGGAAAGGATATAGACATTTCATCGAATATAGATTAAAGGAAAAAATGAGTGATTTTCTATAAATAGTTCCTGTACAATTTAGAATTTTGTTTTGTTGGAGCTGAACATGAACATGAAGTTACATAGAGTGGAGAATGATGGGACCTTGGAGCTCATGTGGGTCCCTTTCAAGGCTGAGTGACAATCAAACAAAATTGCAACTTCTGTGTCACTATCTGGAACCTTTCCCTCACATCATAGTGACCTCAAGACCAAGCATGACAGAGATTTAGATACAAAATTCACTCAAAAATGAAGGTTTCTGTACAAACACTTACACAATAGAATGGTTTTATATATAGTAACAGTGAAGTCCAAGCAATACTGTGTGATTGATGACTAGCAGGATTATTATGTCATCTCTAGAAAGTTCCTTAGTTCCCTAACTGACATGAAGAGTTTGTGTGTGTTAGTATGTGCATGTGGGTACATGTGTGTCCTGTGTGTATGTATTCATATGTGTGTGCCATGTTTTTCATGTGTATGTGTATGCATAAGTGTGTGTCTGTGTGTGGTCCTGCACATATCTGATTATCCTAGGTGCCTGCATATTTCTATGTGCAAAAGAGGGTAAGTATCATTTATTTTAATCATTGGGTGCACAGTTCACCATCGCTCATATTAAAGGACTCTGTTACATAATTGCTATGGTCTTATTGTGTAGGAGTGATAGAGGAGTATTCATGAGAACAGCAATTCCAATGCTGAAGTACATTTTTAAAGTAATTATGATGCTCTGGTATTTCTTATTTAAAAATGAAGTTCCTGTGGAACCACTGATCACAGCAAATGTATAGGACAAAGAACAGGGACCTGTCACCAGAGGCTGATCCTCTGGGTGCTGGTCCCCACTGATCACAGCATTGCCTTCAACTGTCAGGACGCATTGCTGAGCATCAGTATCACAAGCTTTGAAGGAAGGAAATGACTTGTGACAGCCCAGCTGACAATGTCTCATCTGATTTCACCACAAGCATCAGAACTACCAAGTTGCTGCCTGATTTATGTATTTCACAGCTGTAAAGGAACTTTTGTAATGCACGGATGATTTAGACTACGCTGAAAACAGCTTATAAGGCTATTCAAGCTAGTTTGTTGGAATGCAAACAAATGATCATCTATTTCTCCATGACTCCCCACTAATCTTATATGGGACGTGTTTTGTTTTTCTCTCCTGTGAGGTGAGCCTTGCCCAGAGCACAGGGTCTGACCTGCACTGCCTCTGAAATCTGACTTGATCTTGTTTGTCCCTTTGTGTAGAACAGGGTTGGTTCAAAAAAAAGTGGAATGTCGAAATATCTTTGTTTTTCCCTTTTGCATGACAACATTTCAATAGTTTTTCTTCTTTTTTAGAATAATATTTCTAATTGACAAATAATAATCATGTGTATGTGTGGGGCACAGACAATGTAGAATCATCAAGCCTGGGTATTAGGCAAATATATCCTCTTGCACACCCTAAACATATTTTGTGTGTGTGTGTGTGTGTGTGTGTGTGTGTAGAAACATGTAAAATCTACTCTTTTAGCAATTTTGAATTGAATTGAAAAATGCAATTCATTTTTTTGTAAATATAGCCAAGATTCTGTGCAGAGACCATCGTTTATTATCTATTTGTAAATGCTTAGAAATGAAATATTTTTATGAAGATAATATACAATCAAACTTATTTCTGTATGATTCAATGTATTTTTGTTGTTATTGTTGTTGCTTGAGACAGGGTTTCTCTGTGTAGTTTTGGTGCCTGTCCTGGATCTTGCTCTGTAGACCAGGCTGGCCTTGGTCTCAGAGATCTGCCTGTCTCTGCCTCTCAAATGCTAGGATTAAAGGTGTGTGCCACTACGACCTGGCCTGATTCAGTGTATTTTTATTCAGAGTGAAACTGCTTAGAAAACCTCACCTGTCATGTTGGTAGTGCTACACACACTCTGTGAAATGGTGTTAGCCTATGGGGAAATGCCTTTGGGAATACTTTATTTCCATGTCACAAAGTAACTTCAGTTGTACTATTTATTAGACTTAACATTATTTTTCATATGTGGAATTATAACTATGTACAAGAAGTCCATTAGAACCAATGAATGTAAAGAACCCAGCCCTTCCTTGCCATGCCATCAAGAATGTCAGCCCACAAACAATATACCTTTCTTAATCACTGATCTATTGCTGTGAAAAGACACCATGACCACAAGAACTCTTATAAAGGAAAACATTTAACTGTGGGCTGGCTTACAGTTTCGGAGGTTAAGTTCATTGTTATCATAGCAGGGAGCATGGCAACATACAGGCAGACATGGTGTGGCAAATGTAGTGAAGAGTTCCACATCCTGATGGGCAGGCAGAGAGTAAGACTCTGGGCTTGGCATGGAGTTTTGAAATATCAAAGCCCACCCCTATTGACACACTTCCTCCAACAAAGCCACACTTCCAAATCCTTCTAATCCTTTCAAATAGTGTAACTCCCTGGGGACTAAGCATTCAATTACTGGCTCCTATGGGAGCCAGTCTTATTTGAACAAGATCCAAACCCAGGCTTCTCTAAGGGATTTCCTGTTACTTGTATTGGACTTTCATGTAAATTTTATACTGAGAATTAAAAAAATAAACAAATTTGATTTTAGTCTAGAAAGTTTAAAAGATAATAACTTGTAGTTGTATTATCAAAATATAATTGAAAATAGTTGTATTTTAGAAATCTGTTAAAATATCTTTCACATCTTTTATTATTCTAAAATAATATACCTGAACACATAGTGAAAAAATTAAATGTTTAATACACTTTTTAAGAATAATGTTTCTGATTGCTGGGCGGTGGTAGCACATGCCTTTAATCCCAGAAGAGGCAGAGCCAGGCAGATCTCTGTGAGTTCGAGGTCAGCCTGGTCCACAGAGAGAGCTCCAGGACAGGATCCAAAACTACACAGAGAAACCCTGTCTCCAAAGAAAATAATAATAATAATATTTCTGGAGTCAAATGAAAGCAGCTAACATGCAAATGCAGCCTGAGTGAAGCTCTGTTAAAAGTCGGCTTCAAAGTGAAAACAAAACAAAACTCTTTCTTTCAAAACCTTTCTTAGACACACAGTAAGCACAAAACAATATCAATATTTGACATGTGCCAATCATTCCATTCATCATTGTATAGCTGTCAAAAGGGAAATAATGTTTTTCACAAAAGGTCTAATATTGAATTGCACATACGTTAGAGATGGTGGTGAGTAATTAGTGAGGGGAATCCTACATGTGGGGGAGGCAGAGATGGAGCTGGGAGCCGGGGCTGGCTGCTTCCCAGGTGCACACTCCCTCAGCCTTGATCCATGTCGGTAAGGTCCCTTTTGCTTTGAGAAGAATGGGGACCAGAAATTTCCTCAAGAGTTGTAGCAATCAGAGCTGAGTCAAGTCCTCAGAACCCATGTGGTGAAGTGAGAGTGAGTTCCTCAGCACTGCCCTCTGATCCCTACTTGTGTGCATTAGCATCACACACACACACACACACACACACACACACACACACACACACACAAAGACATAGACACAGAGGTACACAGATAAAGATGCACATACACACACAGAGACACTAACATAGATAAAGACACACACATACACACAGATAATGACACACACATAGATAACCCCACACACACACACACACACACTAAATGTTAAAAAAATGGTAAAGAGGCCCATAGCTTAGGCCAACCCTCCTGGCCTTTCCTTCCTATGACTATGCAGCCATAGGCAAGAAGACATGCCCCACTTGAGGCCAAGTGAGCCTTAATCTTGAACAATATACAGACAAAAAAACTAAAGATGTATTTTCCTAAACAAACAACACACACATACTGTGGTCTTCTGGAAATTTCCTTGTGCTGACTCTGGGGTTCTGCTGTGATACCCTGTGGACAAATCCATCTGCTTATTTCTTGTCATTTATCCTAGTTTGAAGTAGGGGAGTTAATGAAAAGACAGCTTTAACAGATGTTTTTCATGCTTTTAGTTCTTTGAGAATTTTGTACAGTATATTTTTGCCATCTTTGCCCTTCTTCTTCCTCTCAGTCAGATCCACAGCCCACCTACCCATCCAAAACAAAACAAACAAAGAAAAACCCACCAAGCAGTCTTGGGTGTGTGGCCACTCCCTAGAGAGTAATAGATCTCCCTGTGTTCACACTCTTGAGGAAAGTGACTTCTCCCCCTGCAGTAGTCTGTGAATTGCCAATAGCTCCTCAGTTGGGGGTGAGACTTTGTGCCCACCTCCCTTTAAAGGCAAGGAATAAAAGAAAAAGAATCACATAGCTAGGAGATCAAGAGCATGGTGTGGGCTTCTCTTCATCTTTACAATTGACACACATGGATTTGTATAAAGGGGAGCCCAAGGAATTTAAATGAGATTCCAGGGTAGCTCTTAGGGGCACCCGACAGAATTACAATTGACAAGGGAAAGTCTAGCTCCCAGGGATGCCAAAAGCTAGAGTTGGCAGTCTTGTTTGAAGTTCCTACAGAGTGTCTCAGGAATGAGGCACTCATCAAGGTCATATAGACCCAGGCCTTAGCCCAGCTCAAAGTCATTTCAAAATATTTTCTCTGTTGGAGGCCTTCACAATAAATGGTAATTGTTCTGGGATTCTGGCTTCTCAGCTGGTGAGAAGCATCACCTGGACCTCAGAATGAGAGCTTTTTCTTCCATGTACCCATCCTTTCTCTCTTTTTCCTGCCTCAATTACAGCATGCATCAGAAGAAGCTTAGAGAATGATTCCTTGGTAAAAGTTAAAGTGGCAAAGGTTCTTCTTACATATTCATCATACAAAGCATAAGCCTTGCAGGAGGATGGCTCCAAATCAGCGCTGCTTGTCCTGCTGACCCTCCACAAGAATTCCACATTTTGTGGTGAAGCACCCAAGCCATAATATGGAAAAATGCTAGTGTGTGTGAGAGCAAATATTTACAATGCCTTAAGTAAGTCCATAATTTTCACTTGCAGAATGTGTGTAATTACATAGTAATTAGCATCAGAAAAAAACATTTCCTGTCAATTAGAGTCTGATTCAAAAAATTTAGAAAGATCCCTAAAGTTAGGTTACCTTGGCCAAAAGGCTATTCTTAGTATCTCAGGAAATGCCCTTGCATTGGTGTTGACTAGAATTAGAAATCTGGGTAAAATAATTTAAACATGATTTTGTGTCTGGTAAGGCCACACAGATGAGAAACTCTCTGAAATGAAGTTGTGTATTCTAAGAGCCTCGGCTGCTCAGAACCTCCAGCATGGTTTCTCACCCTCAGCAAGACTGATTTCCTGAATAAATTCAGTTTGTTAGGAGGGCATGTCACAGCAGTATCTCTGGCTTCTACCTACCAGATGCTAGAGAACCGTGGGTCATGATAACTGATCTTATGGACACTCCTGAGGACCAGGTCCAAAGCTCCATACTCACCAGTTGTCTTCATGACTGTGGCCTCCCTTCTGACAAGCTCCCAAAACATTGAGCATGACATATAAATGTAGGTGCTTGTACAGCTGACTTCTGCTTGTCAGTGTGGCTAACGGGGACAAGCTTTCCTGCCCATCTCAGTAGCCATAGTCATTAACCTCAGAAGAGGGTCTGAGGACAGGTATTCAAACAGGACTCCTCCCTTCTCCAGACTTGTGCCTTTAGACTTGCTCAGAGCTTCTTGCTCACTCCATCTACCCTGCATTGTGGAACCTCGGGATTCAACACAAATGCCATACTAAGTGAAGCATTCAATAGTAACTTCAAATAGGAAAAAAAAAGCAAGCAAAAAAAACAACAACATGAGTTCAGCCCATAAAGTATTTGTAATAATGATTGTTTACATTAGTCATAGCAGAGATAATATTGAGCAGCCATATGGAATTTTATAAACTTATTTCATGCTTAAATATCACAATATTTTGTATGACTTTAGATACACCATTTGAAAGCAATTAACATTAGCCCAAATAACTAGTAATCTGAATTTCTGCATGTGTTCTGAAAATGCTGACAGACCAGAAACAGTAAGGCTCCCTCTATTATGTGATGACTTCTTCAAGGACAGCACACAATCAAAGAGGACCTTCCGTGTGTCCAAAAGCAGTTTGCCGGCCTAAGAATTCATAGACAGAGGTGGGGAGCACCAAAGGCAGAGAATAAGGATGGTGCATGTTGTGCATGAAGGGTTTAGAAATGTGGAGAGTCAACAAACTTTATTGTCACCAGTTTGCTGGCAGCATTATGCAATGTTGACCAGAGAATATTCTTCCATGAAGAGATTTTGTTAGTATTGGACCTCTAAATGGCTAAGTGCAAATGTGTGTATTTATATATTAATATTATATATAGTGCATAAACATACTGCATATACATGTTTCTGATTGATACTATATTCATTTGCCTTTACCTCTATTTTAAGAACTATTCTTTGCTATTTGGGATAATTTACAAATTTTTCAGTTGTATTATTCTGAAAATTAGAGACTCAAATATATAAACTGTATTTGGAAATAACTTCACAAGGGCATGGTGTCATTGGCTCCTATATCCAATAGTGGTATGATTCAGTTTCTGTCCCTGTGATGAATCAAGTTTTTATGTCTCTGCATTTGAGAATCTGATGCTTATGCAAAAAGAACATTTCAAAAAATCATACATCATGATAACACAAGAATTGTAAAAATCAGATGTGAAGTTATTTTAAATCTGTCATTCCATATGATAATTTAGAGTTGTTGTTCATCTTTAGATGAGGCAGCCACAGGACTAGAGAGATGGGTCATGGTTAAGAACATTTGCTGCTTTTCCAGAAAGTCAGTTCCCAGCACCTACATTAGGAGACTCACACCTAACCAAAGCTCTAGCTTCGGGAACCTGAAGCGCTCTTCTGGCTTTCCCAGGCATCCCCACACAGGTGACATACTCACACTTGAGTAAAATAAAAATAAATCTCAACCAGTGCTTGAAGCATTTGAAATTTGTTATGATAAAATGAAAAGAAATGGAAGTGCAGATAATGTTTCAGTTTCTGTCCTTATTGTGAAATCAAGTTTATAAGTTTCTGCTTTTGTGAATTTGAAGCTTATGCAGAAGAAACATTTCAAATTGGACTCAATGAAAAGTGTTGATTTGCCCTGTGAGTGATGACAGGTTGTGAAATCTGTCTACCCTGTGTGGAGATGGTCAGTTTTTAAAAGATGTAGCTGATTGGAAATTTAAGACTCAAAACCTGAAGATGTGTGGCTTTTATTCATTAGTACAATAGATCAAGATGTGGTGATTAAGGTCCCTTTCATGATTAATCAAGACACACAGTCATGTGGTTGAAAAGCACTAGCCAAATGTCTGGGGAGATGATACAGGGCAAAGAGCTTGATATACAAGATCTTATATTAAGATCTGTGTTTGAACAAAATTACCAAACCAAAGTTTAGATGTTCATTTTTTTGTTTTGGTTTGGTTTATAAAGGCACACACACACACACACACACACAAAGACAGAACATGAAGTTGAGGCTTTGGGAACCAAGAAGGATCTGGGAGAAGTTGGGCAACAAGAAGAAAT
This sequence comes from Peromyscus leucopus, assembly GCF_004664715.2. Classification (NCBI taxonomy): domain Eukaryota; kingdom Metazoa; phylum Chordata; class Mammalia; order Rodentia; family Cricetidae; genus Peromyscus; species Peromyscus leucopus. Next base: position 20,219,839 of record NC_051068.1, read on the forward strand.
GTTATAAAAATACTTTGCATTAGAAATTTTTTAAAAAAATCTGAGTTTGGATCCCCATTACCTGCTTGCCAAGCTAGGCATGGGTGCACAGCTATATCCTCAATGCATAGGGACAGAGACAGACAGATTTCGGGGCCTGGTTGACCAGTTAGTCTAGCCAAACAACAGCAATCTCTAGGTTGAGTGAGAGCCTCTGCCTCAAAATAAGTGAATAAACAAATAAAATAGGTGGAGAAACAATTGAGAAAGACATGTTGAAGTAGCCTCAGACTTCCACATATTTTTACACCGTCTTTCACACTTTTATGTACACAAATAGGCACATACACACATATGCACACAAAACCATACAAAAACTGCTAGCCAAACACTCTTTTCCATTTAAGAACTTTAAATGTGATTCCATACATTAAATATAATAGAAAAAGTTTCCACTGATTATATTTCTTTTTTGTTCAAGGCCCTGAGTTTGATTCTTAGCACTACAAAAATATAACAATTTAACTTTTGATCAAGTGAGTGCAAGAGACTCAAACACAGGTAGAGTTTGGACTCAGTGAGTTTTCCCTCTTAACATATTTATGTTTTTACTCTGTAGTCCTTTTCTAACTCACTGGTACAACATTCTCATTCTATCTGAAATAAGTTCATATTAAAATCACAGGAACCATATGTAACTGACAGGATAATGGCTGCCATATTTAGATCTCTTTAGGATTCCACATGTTAAAAGGTAAATGTATTGTTCATAGTAAGCCTGACTCTGTGTGTGTGTGTGTGTGTGTGTGTGTGCGCGCGCACACACACGCACACTCACTCACACACACACACACTTTGTCTCCAATGGCTATAATTTAACCTTTTAGGTTTGCGGGGGGAGCATATAATTTCACATTCCCTTTCTGCTTCATTAACAGTCTGTTTCACATGAAAGGACAGACAGACTTCTGTAAACTTCATGAGCCAGTCTGGGCTCTAGATGCAACGATCCATGTTTTATTGTGTGTGACATGATCAGAAGCAAGCGCAATTAATGCCACCTCAGGTGCAATAAACATCTCACATCAAAGCCAGCACCGACCTGACTTCCACTATTACATGGTTCACAAGCAATGCAGTTGCTAGATCTGAAGCAGTGGGTGAACACGAAATGCAATATTACTTAACACAGGATGCAGAAATTGCTTGTGGAGGAAAAGTAAATTTTGAAGGAGAGAAGGTGAGAAATATGTAGAAAAAAATCAAGTCTGTTGGATGCTTGCTGCTGGCCTGGGTCCTGCTGTTTTTTCCTTGAGCCTCTGAACCATGAACCCAGGGAAAATAGGATAAATAAATGAAAGATGGTCACCCTTTAGACACCCAGGGTTCCTTAGAACATGGTGCCTTGTGTGAGAAGTGCTTGTTTCAGTGATTCTCAGACAAACTGTCTTTTGATACAGTTTTTCTGAGTGTCATAGTTATCTTCTAAGCTGCAAGATAACACAGTTGGAAAAACTGATAAAATCTTTGGGAAGATTCAGGTTTAATAGTAGGGGTCTCACTGGCAGACCTCTTAGGATAGGCGACTAAAATCAAGGGATTTTTCACTGATGAGACCATCTGTGAAGAAAGAAGAGAAACTGAGGAAAAGTTCATCTTTGCTCTGAAAATGCAAAGTACAGCAGATATGTCTGTCAACAGAGAAATAAATAATTAAATTTGGTGGGTATACAAAATGGAACTTTATTAAGACATAAACAAAAAACTATGAAATTTGAAGTAACATAGGTGTAACTATAAAACAGTACATAATATGAATTCACTCAAGCCCCAAAAGACAAACGTGGCATGTCCTCTCTCAGATGCTGACCTTAGCTCCTACGCTCTATGTAAGTGTATTTGCATGTGAGTGGGTGTGCAGAGGCCAGGCCAGGAAACTGGAAAGGGCTGTGAGAGGGGAGAGAGAGGGTTTGTGGGGAGATAATAAGATGATATGAACATAAAGGCAGAATACTGGGGTAGAAGGGGTTAAGTAGGCAAGGGAGCAAGGGATGAGGACAATGAGGGGAGGATGGTTAAACAAAGCTAGATGTGTATGAAAATCCCAAAATGAGACCTACTTTGTAAGCTAAGCAAAGTAACCCAAAGGGTGCTTGGGGTGGTGGTAGAGCTGCTGCCCTACCACCACAGCCAAGGCTGGAGGTTTGGTCTCTAACATTGAAAACACATGACTATTTCTGAGAAGGCTGGACAAGGGGCAGACGGACATCACTGGTGAAGTGGCAGCCAGTCTACTCAAGTGATTTGTTAACTGAGCTGATTTCAAAACCAGCTGTTCAATTACTAAAACTGAAGCTACAAGACAATCTCAATCTGAAAGATGCCAATTCTGGAGGACAGCAATGATTTCATGATTGATAAATAATTTAGATGAATAAGCAAGGCTATGGAGATGCTTGTCTCTGTTAATGAGACAGACATTTGTTTGCACTAAATGGAAAATTTCCATTGTTTGTTAAGCTACAAAATTATATTTAGTTCAATGAATGTTTATTTCAATACATAATGGGTTTGTCCACTTGCACTCTAAGCTTGACATTTGGAAGTAAGAAAATAGAGACAAAAAGTCCAAGTTTTCATTGTCCTTAGTAAATACAAATTCATTTCTGTGATGATACAAAGCAGGGAAGCAGAAGAACTTTTAACAGATTTACTTTTCTTTATGGGCTGACAATATGTTCAGCATGTAAGGGTGTGTTGCCGAGCCTGACAACCTGAGTTCAATCCTGGATCCACAAGGTAGAAGGAAAGAACAGACTCCTGGATGTTGTCACAGGCCCCATAGGTATGCCTTAGCTTGCACTGAGAGTACAGAGAGGGGGCATTTTGATTTTATTTTATACTCTGTGTGTGTGTGTGTGTGTGTGTGTGTGTGTGTGTGTGTGTGTGTGTGGTGTGTGTGTGTGTGCATACTCACTTGTATATGCACATATGTGAATATGCCAGAGTACAATCTTTTTTGTCACTTCATTAAGTGCCTTCCACTTTTTAAATATTTTTATTTATATTTTTTGAAAGGGTCTTAACAAATAAGATAGACTAGCTGTTTCTGCCTCCCTAGTGCTGGGGTAACATGCACAGGCTACCACAACTCCCATCTTTTACATGAGATCTGGGGATCGGACTCAGGCACTTCTGTTGACAAGGCAGACTGAGTCATATCCCAAGTCTGCATCCACTTGGGAGTGACAGAAACTCAGGAAGCTTGAGTGTGGGGACTAAGTGGCATCCAGGGGATCTGAGAGTTGATTCTTTTAGCTTTCCCCCAAATCCTGTCTCATCTATAGCTGTTGACTTTTGTGCAGGGTGTACATGATGACATGGCCGCACAGCTGCTGCCTTTCCTGCACACCTATGCAGTAACATAATTGCACAGAGGTTTGAAGCAGAAACCCAAGGATTTCCTAAGCAAGAAAGATGCCCAGCTTGTTCATCAAGCATCTGTGAGCCATTTAACACACAAAAATGGGCCTTGCTGAGCTTTCAGGATTTTTATTATCACAAAGATATTTTGGCTGTTATTAATCTTTCTTAAGTTAATATGATGCTCTGTCAGTGGCTTTTTGACAAGATTACCATGGGTTTATACTTTTCTTGTTTCTTTGCTTTTGTGTACTAGTCTTTTCACATTTTATCCATTTCTACTTACAAGATTAGACATTGCCTTAACTCATGGAATAGAGAGAGAGTTCTAAACCCCAAATGTCATATTGAATTTAGAATTTTGACATATAAATCTGGAAGAGGTGACTTAGCCATAGAGCAGTCTACATTTGCTTGATTTTGTTTTTCAATTGAACAAATCTCACACACAACTGGGGTTTTTCTGTCCATTTCTCATCACATACTCTTATCACAAATCAGGCAAAGGCCACTAATCAGTTGTTTTTCATTCTATAACAATGACCCACGGTCTCTGATGTGCACATAACATCTGAGGCCAGGGAAGTAGCTTTCCTTTGACCTTATCATCCCTCTATGCATCCTCTAAGCATCCATTCCCACCAAAGCAGGATGTTGAATCTCAGTCGTATACTTTCTTCATTTTTCAATGTTTGTAGTTTCACCGAACATGTAAAGCTTCCTCAGAAAATCACTTTAGAAGCATTAACACTATAACATGGACCGTTGTGTGTGAGTGGCTTAGGCTGTTTTATACCCTAGAGTCAGGATGCATTTGCTGGATTTAACTTGCTTTCCTTGCTGGGAACCTCACTCACCCACTCTCTGCCTGGTGAGCCCTCACCACAGGTCACTGCTATTGAGATCAGGGATGCTGTGGAGATTCCTGTGCTGTGTGAACACATTTTCTCATGTGTGTTCAGTGGCTCAGTGTCTACAGTTCAGCCCTATCATTCAGCAAGTGATTGCCTGGGGTGTCCGCCAGTTTTCTCAAAGATATGAGTCACAGTATCCTTCATATTTATTTAAAAATATTTTCTTCCTTTCCCAACTTTTATTTATTTCATGTGTGTGGGTAGAGGAGAGTGCTTGCTAGACTGCTCTGGCGAAGGTCAGAGGTCAACTTGCAGCAGTAGAGTCCCCACTTCCACAATGTGGGTCCTGGGGATCAATGTGTCAGCATGGTGGCAAACCCTTTAATTTGCTGACCCATCTCGCTGGCCTCAACAGCCTCTTTATAGCTAAGGTCTACTGGGAATTTAAGGGCTTGCAAAACATGCAACTTTAACCTCATGATTGCTGTTTCTTCTCACATTTGCATTCTCGTGAGTTCACTGATGAGCAAGGTTGCTTTTTTTTTTTCCTGTTTGGATAACATTTTGATGTTTGAAGTTCCCATACAGAGGACTGGGTTCTATTGTGACTCTCCATACATGCACCTTTACACTTCGCTCCTACTCCCTCATACAATCCCTCCCTCTCATTTGCCTTTCTGAAGCACATGCTTCCCAGTCTCTCTTTCTTACATTTATTACTGAAGTACTTCGTGCTGTGGCTGGACTGTGAACTGCCCCACCAGCTCCTGGAATTTCCACACTTGGTCTTTGCCTGGCGCTGTTTTAGAAGGCTGTGGAATCTTGAGGAGTTGGAACCTCCCTGGAGGAAGTGACTTTATGGAGTCAGGCTGCTTCCTGACTTCAAATGTGATGTGACCAGATTCTCCTGCTCCAGCCTTCATGCTTCTCCTACTAGCTAACTGCACTGCATCTGCTCACACTCCAAGCAAAGTAAACTCTGCCTCCCTTAAGTTGCTTCTTGTGAGCTATTCCTCAGGTATTCATTCAGTCACATCGGGGTAAAAGGAATCAGTTCATTCCCCTCCCTCTCTCCAACTTTTCTACTTCCATCAGAGACTGAGGCACAAGTATTCTCCATGGGAGTGCCCCCCCTCTGCCCGATAATATTTTATTCTCTTGGTCTAAATGCTGCCTAAAGTTTCATAGATAAGGATTTCTATGAGAGAGATGGGATAATCACAACCTCGCTGAGTTGTGACAAGAAGACTCAATATGGGTCATAGTTCCAGGAACGTATCCAAACTCCCACACATAATCTATTCCTCCATCCACAGGCAGCCAGCAGTGCCGCTAGGGATGACACCAGTTGTGTGTGGTCAGGGGCTGGCTTTCCGGACGGGACGCCTGCATGTAGATAAGCACTCTGAGGCCAAGAGAGGCAGTGAGGTCTGGAGGAAGAAATGCAGCAGGGACAAATGAGGAAAGCCTGATAAGGAAAAAGGAGGTGAAGGAGAAGCTAACCAAGGAGAAAGAAGACAAGAATTACAAAATGTTTCTGAGAAAAATTCCAAAAGAATTCTTAATAACTTAAAAATACTAGAAATTCAATGCTCTTATTTTCTGGGATTTTTTTAAAAAAATGATTATTCAGTTCTTATAAACATTTATATATAAACTAGTGAGTATATATATTTAAAAGATTTTATATACTGTTGAGTTAATACTACCCTGAGATAGGAAAACATTGCACACACATTGGAAGGTAAAGGGCTTTCTGATTTATAGATCCATAAATATTCAAATGGACACTGATAGAAGGTTTATAGCTTCCATTCTAAAGTTTCAGCCTGAGTTAAACATTAAAACAGAGTACAAGGCTTACCAGCACAGATAGCCACTTTCCAGCAGGCATGGAATTCTTAACTGATTTGAGATACATTAGATGAATCAGCAGCAGAAAAACCTCACAGACCAGTTTCTCCATCGCTATTCACGCCCGTGAGATGAGAGTCCTGCAGACCTTCAGTCCATCTGCAGTGGTCGATGAGGATGGACAGAATCAAAGAAGCCAACACACGCCAGCCTTGGGACCCCAGTCACCAGCCATGGGACCACAGTCACCAGCCATGGGACCTCAGTCACCAGCACTGGAACCTCAGTCACCAGCAGTGGGGCCTCAGTCACCAGCAGTGGGACCCCAGTCATCAGCAGTGGGGCCCCAGTCACCAGCAGTGGGACCCCAGTCATCAGCAGTGAGACCCCAGTCACCAGCCATGGGACCCCAGCCACCAGCAGTGGGACCCCAGTCATCACCAGTGGGGCCCCAGTCACCAGCAGTGGGACCCCAGTCATCACCAGTAGGACCCCAGTCACCAGCACTGGGACCTCAGTCACCAGCAGTGGGGCCTCAGCCACCAGCAGTGGGACCTCAGTCACCAGCCATGGGACCTCAGTCACCAGGAGTGGAACCTCAGTCACCAGCCATGGGACCCCAGTCACCAGCCATGGGACCCCAGTCACCAGCACTGGGACCTCAGTCACCAGCAGTGGGGCCTCAGCCACCAGCAGTGGGACCCCAGTCATCAGCAGTGGGGCCTCAGCCACCAGCAGTGGGACCTCAGTCACCAGCCATGGGACCTCAGTCACCAGGAGTGGGGCCTCAGCCACCAGCCATGGGACCCCAGCTACCAGCCATGGGACCTCAGTCACCAGCAGTGGGGCCTCAGTCACCAGCAGTGGGACCCCAGTCACCAGCAGTGGGACCCCAGTCATCACCAGTGGGGCCCCAGTCACCAGCAGTGGGACCCCAGTCACCAGCAGTCCCTCCTGCATGGCAGCAGGTAAAGGTCTGACCTGGGGTTTGGGGGTTGGGCTCACCTACAGGTTCCAGAATGCCACTGGGGAAGGAACACACACAGACTATGAGCTCTATGGAAGAAACAGGGTCAGTAGGTGAGGTCTAGAGTTGACAGGGCCACTGTGCCATGACCAAGAAAGGTACACACCCTGGGGGCTACCATTTCCTGTTCCAACGTCAGATGCTCACAACCACCACCAACCCCAGGGATCCGACATTGTCTTCTGGCTTCCATGGGCACTGTGTACATACTTGACACACATAGCTGGAAACAATACAGATGCATACACATTAATAAAAGTAATTCAAATAAATCTTAAAGGAAAACTGAGTTGCATTCTGTATGTAATTAACAGTATATTATTGTACTTAGAAAACGAATAATTCACCTAAGTTAAGACACTTCCAAAAGAACTAACCTCTTTTGATGAGTAAATGGAATATTATTTTTAAGAATCACTCATTTTAGAAAGAAAGAGAAAGGCAGTCATGTGGCATTAAAACTACCATTTGATGGATCGCTACATTATGGGCATAAATATTTTTGAGAATCTATCAAGCAGTTGTATTTTTAGAATTCTGTTTGGTTGGGATACAAAACTATAAAAAGAGTGAACTGTTTTTTTTCCAGATAGGCTCATTTCTTCTTCACAAGTCTGAAGCAATGAAGTAGCTATGCTTCTGTTAAGTGTTTCAGTGAGAAAAGTAAAAATAAACAGGACACCCTCTTAACACTGTGTTCTGTTATAGTAAATATCATCATGAGCCATATACCCCAGTTTCTTCTTTATTTCTCCATCTGTTTTACATATATATATTCCACACATCTGTTGAGTGTGGGAATAGTAGGAACATTACAATTATAGCCATCAAATCATTTTTTAATTCTATATTTACAAGATGCTTTGTTCTGAAACCAATACAAATTAGATATGTTACTTAAGGTTCTCTAGTCTGCAATTTGTGAAGTAGAAACTATTTCAGTAAAATAAGATTAACTGATGAGCTACATACATGAATAGTTGGGGACCAATAACTCAATTTTCCCAAACTTATCTAGATACTGGCTGAAATAAAATACTGTTTGATACCATTATTAGCATGTATATATGTGTAGGTAGAGATTTTCTGTGTCCTGGAAGCTGCTCCCAAATAACCACTCAGAGACTTATTATTAATTATATGCTTGACCAATAACTTAGGCTTGTCTCCAGTCAGCTCTTAAAACATAAATTAACCCATTTCTATTCATCTGTGCACTGCACAGAGGCTCCTTTACTTCATCTATGAACTTCCATGTTGCTTCTTGCATATCTAGCTCAAGACTCCTCAGACTCCACCTTTCTTCCTCCCAGCATTCTCTCTACCCTGAAAATCTTGCCTAGCTATCAGCCAATCAGCTTTTTATTAACAATGAGAGCAACACATTTTCACAGTATACAGAAGGATTATTCTACAGCATATATGAGTTGATTCATTTTTATAGATTTTGTTATAATGAACATGAGAAAAATATAGAGTCACTCGTAAGTTGCACTGATTTGTATTTTCATATTAAAGTATAGTGTTAACCTTATTGTGTAGTTGTGATTAAAACTGACATATGTTTATAATATATAGCATGGTAAAACTGTTCATCATGGAAGTCCCACATTGTTAAGGGAGGCAAGAGAGCCACAGTCTTTCAAGGGTCTGGCCACAAAGTGCAAACAGTTTCAAGTTCAGTAGGGCTCTGCCCTGATGATGGAGGGCTCATGATAAATTCAGAGAGGTGGATAATAAGGCATCACTGTGCATTGTACTAGCTTGTTTTCAATTGCTGTGCCCAAACACCATGACCAAAAGCAACTTGTGGAGGAAAGCTGTTTTGTTTGTTTGTCTTTCTTTCAGATTACTGCCTTTAGTCCACCATGGAGGGAAGTCGGAGCAGAAACTCAAGGCAGCTAGTGTGAAAGCCTAAAGTGTGCAGGGTTACAGAGTGAAAGGGACTTGGGGATCCTAAGCTGGTATTAAAAGGGCTGCATCAGCCAAGTCATTCCACATAAGTAGAACCAGGGCCAGCCTGTGGTGCTGACACACTGGGTTCTTGGTTAGAGGCATCATCATTTCAACCATATGATTTATTATCTCCAAGTGGGAGAGGTACAGGGGCCTGTGAGGCAGAGAGGCATTGGAACCACGAGGACTCAGTGCCTCAGAGGCATAGTGCAGGGAGCATCTTCCTTTGCTACCATATTTTCAGCACCTGGACATGCTGTGATGGAGAGTTTGGGCATTATCACAAAACAACATGGAACCTTAGGATTTCAATGAGCCAGGGCGTGTCAGTTCATTCTTTCAATTTATTGTTTCTTTCCCTCTTTCTATTTTAAAGATTATCTCCAAGATGGAAAGAGCTAGCCTTTTTAATTTATTAAATATAATAAACTGAAAAAAGGCAAGAATCAAATTTAGGGCAAATTTTCTCTGATTTAGGAGAGCCAAATCATTGAATGTCTGGTTTGGTTTCTTTTTGTAAAAGAGTATTTATCATTTCCTTTCTTGAATCTGTCAACTTTTTATACATTTTTTTCTTTCTCCTTAATATCCATTCCTTTCTAGGTTCTCTGTGTTTAAATAAGGGGAAAGATGTGAGCTATCCCCAGGTTCCCCAAGTGAGTGAAGGTGACCCTGGGCAGGAGACACATGTGCTTATGAGGTGTTGCTTAGAAGGGAGAGTGTGCAGCTAACAACCATCCACTGAAACATCAAGATGTTTTAGCTGCTTTGGTATTTGCTTTATAATATATTTTATATCTAATAAAACAAAGGCATAACTAATTGTTAAACATTGTACAGTTGTGGTTTTGGTTAGCCTACCTCATAATTGTCCGTTCCTCACCCCGCTCTCATCCCAGCTCAAATCTTTAACTCCCAGCATCCTCTCTCGCTGTTCTCTCACCTCACATCTGTTCTGCTGTCTCCTATCATATTTTTATTGGGCGTTAGGATTACAGGTTCCCATGTAGCTTCTTCATGACATTTCAGGTAAGCTCTGCTCTCCCCATCCCCACCACTCTTCTACCTGCTTGAACATTTCTGCCTCCAGGTATTCCCATCTTTGGATGTATGAAGAAATCCCCTGCATGGGTGAACACTGTTGGCCCAACAAGACATTGGTTATTATAAGAAAATTTCAATGCCAGACCAGGGATATTTTCTTATTGATGCATTATTAATCAGGGATCCTAGAGTCACTCAAAACAATATAGGCTATTAGCATTGCTATTGGTTGCCCACCATAAGTATATGGTAAGACTTTTGCTGAAGACATCACAGACCAAAGTAACAGAACACAGAGAAACCAGTCTTGGACTGACCAGGATACGCACTCTCTGCTGGATAGCTTTCATGGTGCTGGAAAGTGCTATGTAGGCAGTTAAAGAAGAAAAGTATCAATGGTTTTAGGTATCACTGTACCCTTCATGCTACAATATCAACCTGTCCAACAAGATATGTCCATTGGTGTGATAGTGGCATGACTGTTTATGGAACAACCACTGATCTCTTGATTTGATTTGAGGTCTGCTCCACAGAAGGGAAAAATGCCTGGTTATGTAAATACGCAAATATGTTCAAAACCCATGGATGGGGATGTTAGAGGCCGTAGGGACCTATTGACTTTATTTTTTCTAAATTGTTTTCTAAATACTTATGTTTATGCCCACAGATTGATGCTGCCATAATTTTAGTCAGAGAAATGCCTTATTGCAGGGAGTAGTAGTAAGTTCAGAGACTCATAACCATTCAAGGTGTTGAGAATAAGCAACTGACAAAGGAGGGGGAGAGAGAGAGAGAGAGAGAGAGAGAGAGAGAGAGAGAGAGAAATGAGAGGAAGGGAAGGAGAGATAGGGAGAGATAAAGAGAGACAGAATGAGAAAGGGTGAGAGAGGGCTCCAAATGGGCATTTATATCACCCCCGACTCCATGGCTCTGGGAACATAGCAGATCAGAAGTCAGAGAAAGTTTAAGAGCCAGAGGATGGGGAGGGGTGCTGTGGATGCTGTCCTCTGGACATGACGCGGCTCTGGTATTTTTGAACTCACAGGAGCTGTGTTAATTTACACAAGACCAAGCAAGTTAACAATTACAACATGAATGGAGGAGAGTCTCATGAGGCCCCTTCCCTAGCCAAGGAGCTAACAGCAGTCCACGGCTGTAGGGAGAGAGAATCACTTTTCTTTGGGGGTGGGTGGATGATGGCAGGTTTCCCTTACCCCAGTGCATTGCCTCATACCTGTGCACACATGCACAGCACTAGTTTAGACTTGGTGGTCTATAAATAAGAAAAAGAGGACAGGCAGCTCAGAGTGGGGTGCACTAGAAGGCATAGGGTTGGAGTTGCTGGGAGGTAGTTGGGATTGGTTTTGATCAATTACACTGTATACATGTGCAAAATTTCCAAAAATAAGTAAATAAATGTTCTTCAAAGTTGTACAATTTCATCAGTATCTTCCAAAGCAACATTTCTGATAGCTAAGTAGCCAGGTCCCCTCCATAGAGGAAACACCTTCTTCTCCTCACCTGCTTTTGAGACTTCAGCTCTGACTACTGTTTGCAAGGTCAGCAGCTTTGAGAGGCTCCGTCAAGACAACCTCTACACAGGGTTCTTCCGCCTTCTATACTGGGAGTCCTTACCATTTCCTTGACAGGTTCTGAGCTTGTCATGAGTCAAATTGCGCATGCAATTCTCCTCTGTACAAGGAAAAATATAACATACTCCCTTTCACTGTGGCTGGGAACAGGCCGAGGCAGTTCCCAGGCCAGATAACAAAAGCATAACTGTTTGTTTCAGAATTCAGCTTCATTCAACAGCTATCACCGAGGACTGTGTTTGGAAGCCTGTGGTTAATGTATGGAAGGCTATGGTGGTCCACTCTGAAACTCAGTATGAGAGTCTCTGCTTTCTAGTTTGATTATGGGTTTCAAAGCTTAAGGATGGCCTGCCAGATAGGCAAACACAAACCCATTTTTATTCTCAGTTTCACCAGAAATGACTCTTCACATATGTGGAGGATGGATGTCATGATTTTGTGAGCTATGATGCCATGGCTGTGAGCAGTAACTGTTGGATACCTTGCACCCAGCCCAGAAATCTGCAGCAATCTGGTTTTCCTGGATGCTCTGGATTTCAAGGGCACCACGTTCCTATGTTTGAAATTCTTCTACTATGTATATATTTTCCATGTAATCCAAGCATCCAAGTCTCATACCTAAAGGGTCAATCCCTTACTGTACTCAATTTAAGTAAAATTCCACATCTCCGTCCACACTGGTGCCTGTACCATAGGCACGCACACCCTATTTGGTACTTTCTCACTTGTAGATTATTTCTGCAGACATGGGGACAGTTCCCTGCTTGCTAATGACCCAGACAGGCCATCCTGTTTGATTGTCTCAAGCATTGCATTATTCAATCCCTACCTCTGACTGTGGGATTTATGAAAAAGGAACCCTGCTCCCCTAAAGTAGAATGTCTTCTAAGGAAAATGATGCCAAATTGAAGTAGCTTGGGTCCTCTGCACAGACTTAGAGCCACCTGCCACTGTTTGTGTGTTTGTCCCTCAAAAGGACTTAGAGGACAGATGAAGACCCAGGCCCAGGGGCCTACTTAGAAAGCACCAGGCCAGCCTGACTTCCCACCCTGTCATTGTTACAGTCTTGAGGTATAGATACAGAGGCAGGGATCAGAAGACTCAGTCCTAGGTTCCATTTACATTTTCAGAAGTTCAAGGATGTGCCTGGCAGGTACCCATTCTAACTGTCAATGTTGTTAAAATGCTTTGTGTGAGTCTCAAATTTGCGTCATCAAATCTTCACACAGGAGTTCATGTGGCAACACACAAAATAAAATCACCCCACAGTGATTTATGGGCATTTTTAGGGATCATCAAAGACCTAGACAAAATTCTTGAGATGTATGCAAGCTGCTGGGTAGAATAAAAAACAGAAGACCAAAAAATGTGGGAAATGGGATAGTACATTGGCCAGAGTGCCCATGCCAGGCCAGGGACTTTATCTGATATTGTCCTAGACACTAGACTCCCATTAACTGTCTCTAACTGATAGTCCAGTGGAATGTGAGCAGCTGGAAAATTATCAATGAAAACTCATCTGACTTTCTATAGCAGTTTAGAGACAGGCCTTTGGAAGCCAACGGGGCCTGGAGGCATGCAGCGGGGATGACTCAGTTGCTTAACTTTCTTTCCTTCTCTTCCCTCCCTCCCTCCCTCCCTCCCTCCGTCCCTCCGTCTCTCCCTACCTCCTCCGTCTCTCCCTACCTCCCTTCCTTCTATTCTTTCTTTTCCTTTTTCTCCTTTTTCATAAAGATATGCCCAGGAATAGAAAGGCAGGTCTAGCACAGAATGGAGAGAAGAACCCTTTGATTCCAGTTTCTTCGGGTCTTTGCTTTTCAGTCTACACCCTATGAAGGAGTGAGGTGCTAATTTCCTTTAGTTTTTGCTGAATTGTGCTCATGTTATGTGGAAGAATTCTCATATTTGACCAGGCTTCTATCTGCAGTGACAGAAGTAAATGGAGTCACCTAGTTAGCCTAAAGATCTGAGCTTTCATTATTTTTACTGAAGCATTTCTTTAAAGGCAGCCCACAGACTAACAACTGTAAGAGATACAGGAAAATGGGGATGTATATATGAAGAAGGAACTTCTAAATGAAACACATCTTTAACCTTTAAATCACACTGCAAGTGTGTTTAGCTGGGCTCTATTGTGAAATGTATCACTCATGCTCATGCATAGATGAACAGTCTGCACATGGCTAAGGGACTCATTGGGTGGTGCTACAGCCCATGCACATAATAATAATAATAATAATAATAATAATAATAATAATAATAATAAATTCTCCCAGATCCACTCTGCCTTCCATACCCATCCAACTTTGAGTCTTCTCTTTTTGTTTTAAACCTAAGTCCCATTCGCATTTCCCATACACTCTGAAATGTGTGAGATCCAGTGGAAGACGTTCAGCTTATCAAGCGCCACAACTTTAAAGAACACGGACTCTGTCTCATTCTGTAGCTATCAACTGTCAAGAGCTGCTCTGCTAGTGGTGGTGCTTCATCTCCACCCTTCCCCTTTCATACGTAGATTTTATATGACTCTAGCTTGTGTAAGTCTTACACATGCTGTTGCAACCCCTATGAGTTCATGTGTGCAGCTGCCCTGCTGTGCCTGAGAAACAGTCTTTCCTTATAGTATCCACTAGCTCTAGCTCTTAGCATCTTTTTAAAACCTCTTCTGCAATGATCCCTGAGCCTTGGGAGGAGGGCTGTGATATTAATGTCCCATTTATTGCTGGGCATTCTGCAGTCTTTTATTTTCTGTACCTTGAGCAGTTCTAGGTCTTTTTATGGTCATCTGCTACCAAGAAGCTTTTCTGATGAGGTTTGACAGATGTATAATGATAAGTCATTAGGGGTCAGCTTTATACTATGTCAAGAGTAATAGTAGTTTGCCCCCAAGGCCTATAAAATGTTTGACCACAGGTTCTTGGCTCTGAGAACAGTGACAGGTATGGGTTTCATGTAATGTTTTGAAGTCATAATAACATTTTCTCTTCCCTTTCCTCCTTTGAAACCCTCCTATATAGACTTCTCTGTTCTCTTTCAAACTCCAGAAAAAAGTCAATCAAACATAGTCCCTTTTTAAATTAATTATTGTTACAAGTATATATGTTATTACATGTATTTATTGTATACACACACACACACACACACACACACACATATATATATATATATATACATATGTAAAATATATATTTGTGAGTGTGCTCTCCATGTTCCCACCAACATGACATCATTTGTTATCATCTGCTTGTCTTAGCCTCATGACTAGGTCGAGATGGATTGTATTTTTGTTGCAATTTTGGAAGAGGTCTTCTGAACAGAAGAGTGAATGCTTCTGGCTTCTGAATCATGTGATGAACCCATCCTAGGTTCTGCTGGACATTAAGGCTCCTCCATTCCTCTTCAGATATCAAGTGACTTTTTGGTGCTTGTCTGGGACGTTCTCCAGGTAATCTGGCCTGCCAGTGTTTGTCTAAGTTTTTGTCTAAGAACTAGATCTGCCCGTGGGTCATGGTGTAGGTACAGAGAAGAAAAGTAGGAAAGCTTGCACCTCAGGCCAGTGCAACGAACAGACTGAGACCAACTGGTGTGGTTGCTTTTTATCTGCTTCTTAATATCTCACCTATTTAGGCAAGATATTAAAATATTAAATGTTCCATCCCCAAATGATAAAGATTTTGAGTTGATGAGATTGCCACTTGCCCAAGCCCAGTAGCTTGAATTTGCTTCCCAGGACCCACATGGAAGAAGATAACTGAGTGTACAAAGTTGTTCTCTGGCCTCTACCTGTACACCAAAGCACAATGATACACACCACACACATGCACACAACACACACACACACACACACACACACACACACACACACACACACACAAAGAAGACCAAAGAAATAAAATGAGATTTAGAGGATTTTAACTATTTCCAGGCTAAAACCACACAGTAACACCACTCTTTTGTTAGGAACATCCTTCTGTCATATTGTACCTCTTTCTGTGTACACATGCTTATGTGCAATACATGTGTTCATCTGCATTTGTGTGCATGTGTGTGTGTGGATGTGATATGTGTTCAAGTTCATGATGGGGCCAGAGAACATCTTCAGGTGTGATTTCTCAGGAGCTCTCTGCCTTGTCTTTTGGGATAGAGTCTCTCACTGGCCTGGAGCCCACCAAGCAAGCAAGGTTAGATAGCCAGTGAGCTCCTGTATCTACCTGTCCAATGACATAGTTACAAACATGGACCACTGCTTTTTTGTTTGGGTTCCAGTGCGTCTGACCATGGCCTTCAGCAACTACTTCACCCACTTAGAATCTGCTCAGTCTCTCGTGCTCCATTTATTCACAGAACCATTTCTCCTCTGCTGTCCATATTTCAGGTAACTGATGATAACCACAATGCCTCTCCTGTAAGCCATCTGGGAAATCATTTGGTAGCTAAGGACTCTTCCTCCTTCTGCCAAATTTGGAGAACTATCCTTGGCATACACGAGCGGAAAACTCAAAGCATTCTAGCTTCAACCTCTAGGAGGATTTTCACTCAGAGCAGAGTCAAATTTATTTTTCATAAGTATTATCTGGGGAAGAAAGAGGAGAAGGAGGAGGGATGAAATAATAGGAGAAGGAAGATGCCACATTGTGAAAGCAGAGTTTATGAAGTGTTTCTCTGCATGGCCGTATTAGACACCGAAGGGAGAGAACACGTGTGTAAAATCACTTCCTCCAAGTGCAGAACTCCAAAGAGCACAATTAAGTTTCTTTGGACATGTCTGCAAAACAATCCCTTTGGAAAAAAAAAAAAACTTAAAAAAACCACTTTAGAGAGACTCCAACTCTATCATTCAGTCTACAATCAGGAAAACAATCACTTAGATGTCAAATACATACTAATTCTCATCTGACTTTTGATGAAACATACTTTACACAAATTGGGGATGCTTGTGAAATTTCACATACAATATTACAAAAGTTCCAAGTGGCCTGACAGTGAAAGCTAACACTTACCATGATAGAAATTCTACATCCTCCTTGCCTTCTTGTAAGTTCCATGTCTTAGATGTTGAAGTAGTCTTCCATTCTCTACAATTTTACTCTATAAATGTATTTCCCTGAAAATATAATGGTTTACTTTGCTCAATTTTGAATTATACATGAAAGAAATATTTGGTCTATGTTTGGTGATTATGTTGCTTCAAGTAGTTTTGGTTTTCAGAGATAATTATTTTCAGTGCATGAACGTAAATCATTTGGGATTTGTTTGGAAGGTTTCAGAATCACTTACTTACCCATTGTCTTCTTGACAGATGTCTGGACAATCATTCACCTTTCTGATAAAATGGAATATATATATAATATATATATATATATATATATATATATATATATATATATATATATATATATATATATATATTATGAATTCTTCTAAACATGGATACTTGTCAGACATAGCCCAAAAATGGAGTCCTGTGAGGGGAATTCTGAGTGCTTGTGAGAAAACTCCTAGAAAACAAGACAAGAGTTTTTTATCGCAGTTTCTTCAAAAACATGGAATTGTTTTTGGAATGTGCTTTTGTGCCCTTCCCAGGTGTAGTAGATAGAGGTGTGTTCACTTTAAGTTATCATTACAACTTGCTATTGATATTTATTTGTTTGTCTCTATGGAGAGACATGTTTTTGCCACCTGTAGCTTTCCCTTGAGATTGTACATCTTACTCACTTGACTCCTCTTTACCCTTAGAGTATAAATTGTCTGATGCTCTGAATAAAGTTGTCTATTATAGTTGGAAGCTTTGCTGTGTCCTGCCCAGTCCACAGCCACTCAGACCCAAATAAACACACAGAGGCTTATATTAATTATGAAATGTATGGCCATTAGCTCAGGCTTATTACTGACTAGCTCTTACACTTAAATTAGCCCATAATTCTTATCTGTGTTTAGCCACATGGTTTGGTACCTTTTCTCAGTTCTGCTGTGTCATCTTGCTTCCTCCGTGTCTAGCTGGCGACTCCTGACTCAGGATTCCTCTTCCTAGAATTCTCCTTATCTGCTTATCCCACCTATACTCCTGCCTGGCTACTGTCCAATCAGCATTTTATTTATCAACCAGTCAGAGCAACACATATTCACAGCATACAGAATGACATTCCACAGCAGTTTATTGTATGAGACTTTAGTCTGCCTCATTTTTAGGCCCCACTCTCCCAAGTTCACACCACCAATTAGAGCAGTAAACAGATGCATAATAATTTTCTGAATATATCTCTAGAAATGTAAATGAGGAACATACTATAAACTCATGATGTACCTTATGAGTGTATGCCAAACTCTTTAGTGACATAACTGTAGCAGATTATACATACTCCTACCAATAACTCAGAGACACTTGTCTTCTCTTTTGGAAGATGTTTGATTAATTCATTTGCCCATTTACTTACATTCCATATACAGGACGGATAATAATTCTGAATATTAATTCTTGGTTCCTCATAGTACAAGGGCTCATCTTTACACTCTTACTCTAGTGTCTTATGTTACACAGACACAATTAATTTTAATGCAGTCAAATTAATCACTCTTAAGGATATACATTGTGGGTTCTATGTAAGAAACCTTTTCCCATTACAGCTGATCTCCTGCACTGCCACGTGGATGTCTGAGGTGTTTGCCTTCCCTGTGCAAGTCCTTAATGGATCTAATTGTTATTTGTTGGTAGTTGGTGATAGGAATTCCAACCACGCCCCATGGTCATGCATGCCTGGTGGGATACTTAATCATATCTGCCTAGTCATTTCTGGTTCATACGTCCTGCGTGACTCATGCCCCATGGTTATGTGGTCACATAGTCGTGCGGACGTGACCGAGTGATCTCTGCACGTGGGCCTGTGTGCATAGGTCTGCGCCTCTCTATCTGTGTTTCCTCTCCACCAGGCCTGGCTCTCTCTATATCTCCCTTTCTCCTAATAAAGCTCTAAAAGGTACCACTGGGTTCTGTTGTGATCGTGACCTTTCCACTCAGTAACCAGTGCAAGCCACCAGTGCTGCTATCCTTTCAGTTGGTAGTGATGAGCAGAAAGTGCCTTCCCTTTTTCCCCTTACATGTAAAAATCTGAACACAGTGCTTACTATGCAGTCCATCCTTTAGCCTCTATCTCATGATGTACTTTCTATGGTTAACTGATCATTTCCATGTTGTCCCATGTATGTGTTGATGTCACACAGTCCTGCTTACTGTGACTATCATGTAATATTTTAGAATTGAGCAAGGCACATATCTGAACTATATTTGGGACTTTTCCCCCTTTTTTCCTTTGTACAAAATCTATATTAACATGTTAAATGCTGTCCTGAAAATCATGATAAATGGGCATAGCTGATTGTTTTAGATCAGCTTGCCATAGGTTGTCTCTCTCCCTCCACTATTTCCTCTGTCTCTGTCCCTCTGTGTGTGTGTGTGTGTGTGTGTGTGTGTGTATGTGTGTGTGTGAAAGAGAGAGAGAGAGAGAGAGAGAGAGAGAGAGAGAGAGAGAGAGCTTAATGGACCATCCATGGAGTTGAACTTCACAGTCCCTTGAGGCCTTCCCTCCCCTCTGGGAGCAGATGACTTAATGGCTTAACTTCTTTGCCTACTTGCTATACAAAACATTTTTAAAGATTCTTTTGAGTGCCAGGATTTATTTCTAGTAAAAATACCCAAGCTTTAAGTGATTCACATTTTATTAATCGAGGTTTCAGAGATATTTCTTTCCATTTATTTGTTTCCATTTTCTCATTAAGCAGTAGCAAATAGCTATGGATACAGAGCAGTAGATTTCTCTAATTACCCACTTCAGTGAACTTGCAATCATTCACATGAGAGGAGCTGGGATGACCTCTAAGTATCAGTGGAAGATCTGCACCATGTATTTTTAAAGTTGCATGTTTTTAGGCAGGAGAACACACAAGAAAAAGAATGCATTCAGTTATGTGTCCTCCAGAGGCCAGCGGGCATCAGGAAGAGCAAGCAGGAACATTGCTGAAAGACTGACCTGGCCTCAGGGCAGACAACCACATCTAGCAAAGGACACTGGGGCTGTATTTCAGACAGCTTATTTAAAAAGCAGAGGGTAACAGCCTTTCACAGACCACACGCTGCAGGGCCTTACCGCTGAGTTCAAACTCCACAGTACTGAAACTCTGTCAAACAGCCCGCGGCAAGAGCTGTGCTCTGCACGTCAACTGATACAAAACAAACACTCCTGTGTTTGGAGAACAAACTCATTAGCAGGAGAAACACTGGACCATACACACCCAGAGGACATGAGAGCTTCAGTCAGGCCAGAGAAGTGTCTTTCCCAGAGAAGGGAGGAAAGTAGCTTTGTGTGTTTTCATTAGCATAACTATTGGAATTCTATTAAGTCAGTTGGGGCTGATGAGACCTCTCGGTTTAGGGAAATACCTGAATAAAATGAGTAATAAAACTGACCACAATTTAAACTTCGAAGGGCATTTCCTCCTTCATAAATATTTTCAGTTTTTCACTTTTCATTCCAGAATCTTACCCTTGTTTCACACAGAGGAAATGTATACTATCGTAGATTGGACTTCCCAGAATTTTGTCATGGAAATCTGTGAGTCTGGAATTGATTAAGAAATCTGTTTAGATCGATACCTGTGGGAGGGTAGGGAAGGAAGCAGGCTCTGTGGAAGATTCTGTGATCTGTGGGGCACCCCATCGAAGAAACCTGTAGGATGTAGATAGGATCCTGGGTCTCGCAGACTGTTCACAGGAGGAGCTGAATGGCATGGGGCCCATATCTCCCTACCATGGCCTGGCATTCAATGCAGTCTGCCCCTATAAGGAGGCACGAACCCCTAGAGGGGCAATTTCTACAGTTTCAGTAGTCTCTGAGAGGATATCTGTGCTGAGGGCATTTGTGTAGTATCATCATAATTCATGACCTCAGGAAATGAATCCTTCACTCCAATGGGGTTATGTGGATGATACAAGCTAGCATCTACCTCAGAGAGTGTGAACTATTGGAGGTAACACTTGCAGATAACACCTGCTGGTACCAAGACCAACCAGACTGGCATCTGAAAAGTCTATCTGTGATTTACTATGCCTTTGTAACTCTATAGGAGCCATCTATAAAGTTATTACTACTTCATTAAGTTTTTGAAAAATTCTCTCTTTCTCTCTGTCTGACTCTGTCTCTGTCTCTGTCTGTCTCTGTGTGTGTTTCTCATGTACAGGTACCCTAGGAAGCCACTGGAGGACATCAAATCCTCTGGAGCTAGAGTTACAGGCAGTTGTAAATGGCTGCATATTGGCCCTAAGAACTGAACTGGGGTTCTGTAGAAGAGGAGCATGGGCAAATTAACTCCTGAGCCATGTCTTCAACCCCAATTGTTCTATCATTTTTTGCCAATTTACGTGAGTCCAGTTGCTGCTCATAAATTCATCTAGAATTAGTCTTTTTTGAATAGGGATTGTTGGGAATGGACTGCAGGGCTTTCTATGTCTTGGTCAAGTGGTCTTCAGCAGAGCTACACTCCAGATCCAGAATGGATCTTTCCAAGAGCATCCAAGTGTAAGTGAAGGCTTTGTTTGCATTATTAAAATGCAGTAATACTATAATAGCAATAATTATTTTTTTTCAGAATGCTCATTTCCTAAGCTGATGATTGTGCTTAAATGTAATTTAAACCATCCTGTGTATCTGCCTGTTAACAGCATATGGAAATTTAAATGATGGTAATTTTTGTTCGAAGCATCCACAGGAGGTCAGAGATTTATAGGAAAGAGAATGCCACCTTACAAAGAACAAACCTATTATGTACGCCCAACTTTCTTCCCCTCTGATGACTAATGTAGCAATTAAGCTGTGAACCATGCACTTACTCTTCAGCTAGAATACCAGGACATCTCACACAGCATGCTGGAGTAACAGCAGCTCATTCTCAGGGTGCACATCCAGCTTTATAATCCTCGCTGCAAGTTAGACATGTGTACAGAAAGATAAAATTGCTAAGACTGCTTATAGCTTGTTCACTTCTCATAATCATTCCATATTTAAGTGCAACCATCATAATAAAACAAAGTATTAGAGATATAAATTTGTGAATTCAGAACATGTACACACAACTGTCTGGGAAATTCTTTTACCAAAGGAAATAATTCTTCAGTCAGTCAATCTGCATAGTTCAGTGATTCATTAAAGAAGTCCAGGCAGTTCTCAGAGCCACTGTAGCATGAGAAGTTCACCTGTAGATTAGACAGAAATGGGAGCCCTGCCGACCTTGATCATGGGAAACATGACTTCATAAAAAAAAAAACAAAACAAAACAAAAAAAAAAAAACTGGGAGTTTCTTGTGGGGAGTGTGAAAATTCAGTGTGTGTGTGTGTGTGTGTGTGTGTGTGTGTGTGTGTGTGTGTGTGTAAACTGAAAGTTTGATTTGGTTTCAGGCACACTGCTCAAGGTAGAGGCTTGAGTAAGCATGAGTAGACACAGCAGTGGACCAATACTCTAGGTATATATGCATTTTGCCAGATTGCTTTAATAGCATGTGCAGAGGCTCTGGGTTTTCTTTCCAGCATGACACAAGGTAAATGAAACGAAAAACAAAACATAAATAATAAAGTAAATAATAAGGCACATTATTTCATTACTAATGAAAAAGCCAAGTAAGAAATTAGGGAAGTGGCTCAGATGGTCTTCAGGCGCAAGCAGTTTGGGTTGTCCATAGTGTTTAGTGGGTAGTTTCTAGAATGAGCATTGAAGTCCTCTGTTCCACATGAATGGAAGCTATTGGTAGTCACAGCAAGATGTTTGGGGAAGGTCATTGTTCTCCAGTGGAGAGAGAGCCTGAGCTAGGCTTTCATCATCAGCTCTAGTTGGTTTCTCTACATCACTGGTGTACTCCTTCTGCATCATCACTGGTATGATCCTTTGCCATCACTGATGTGGCCCTTCAACATCACTGGTGTGATCCTTCTGAATCATCACTGGTGTGGCCCTTCTCTATCACTGGTATGGCCCTTCACCATCACTGGTGTGATCCTTCTGCATCATCACTGGTGTGGCCCTTCTCTAACACTAGTGTGGCCCTTCACTCTCATTGGTGTGCTCCTTCTGCATCATCACTGGTGTGTGCCCCAGCCAGCGGGGTCTTCAACGGGGACCTGAAGGAAGAGCCTGCGAATGAGAGGGACAAGAGACACAAAGAATGAGAGCAAGACAGGATGTCTGATCAAGCTCCAAAATTTTATTTTCCTCTTAAGGCATATATAGACAAGGGCAAAGGGGGTGCAAGCAGGGAGAGACTTTAATCATGGGTTGTTCAGCCAGCAGGGAATGTGGCTCTAGGGGTTATCTATCTACTCTTGCCTAACTGCCTAATTGCCTAAATGCAGCTCGGTCACCCGATTTCTGAGAAGAGGTTCTGGTATTTGTGAGACGAGGTTCTGGTGCTACGGAGTCTTAAGCAAGGCCTAGATCTAAGAAAAGAGGAGAGAATCCCAAATATGGCAGCATGTGTGTCAAGGGCCACTTAGGCCTATGGCTCCCATCAGGTGCAGTCCTTCTCTATCACTGGTGTGGACCTTTTCTAACACTGATGTGACCCCTCACCATCAGTGGTGTGGCCCTTCTGCATCATCACTGGTGTGGACTTTCTCTACTATGGATAACAGAATTTTCTCAAGTTCCTGCCCTGAGAAAATTCCTCCCAGAGTCCAGGGGAAGACGCTACATATGGTGTGGAGTATCTGAGGGAAAGGAATCTACGTACACCATGCTCTTTTGTCCATAAACTTTATTCCTCTATGACAAAATTCTATTTATACAGCCTCAGCCCTGTCCTCACATTCAGCTCCTCTCTGTGCCCAGTTTTCCTGTCCTCATAGATTTAGTAAGCTCCTATGCCTTTGACCTGATCTTTGTCCTCTGTTCCTTCTGAAGGGTTCACAACATGCCCCCACGGTCGGGCCTGTTTGCATATGCCCTGCGGACACTTCCACCTAGCCAGTTCCAGATCAAGATAGCCATTTCTGGGTCAGGGCATCTCGCGTGACCAGGATTCTTGACGTTGCATGGCTACGGAGGTACGTAACGTAGCCATGTGATCTACGTGCATACGTGGAGTAGTGACGTCAACCTGTGCATGCCCAGCCTTTAAAAGCCGGAGCCATGTTCCCAGTTGTTCTTCTTCTCCACACACGTGTCTCTTCCATAGGCCTGTGCACTCTCTGTCCCTTTTATCTTTAATAAAATTCTTATTAGCGGATTCTGTCGTGTTTTGTGACATTTTCTTGCAGGGTAAGAGCACAGCGCCGGAAATAACTAACATTTTGGCACCGTGACTCGGAATCTCCTTCTAAAGTTCAGCTGTCAACTCCCCAGGTCACCTATTTACATCTATCCATTACTCCAATCACAAGACTATTACTGTAGACAGAAAGTGTCTAATCCAGTCCCTCACAGTCCCTTCTACTAAACAGGAGATTCTGTCTTTCCTAGGAATAGCTGGCTTTCTACAGTCTTGGGTTCCATCTTTTTTTCTTCTTGCTTGCCCCTTATATGAGGCAGCTCAGGGCTCGCTGCACGAGCCCCTCCTTCATCCTGTCACTAAACCTTTCCAAAAGCTTCATCAGGCTCTTATTCAGGCTCCAGTGCACCATCTCCCAGACTTAACCTGTCCCTTCTCCCTCTATGTAGCAGAGAAAGAGGGATTTGCCCTGGGAACTCTAGGGCATCAGTTGGGACCCTCCTTTGCACCTGTAGCCTATCTGTCAAAGAAACTAGACCTTACCAGTCAGGGCTGGGCACCTTGCATCCATGCCTTAGCAGCTGCATAGCTCCTTACTCGGGAATCAAAGAAGCTAAGCTTTGGGTCATCCATTACTGTTTTCTCTCACCATAATCTGCCCCATCTTTTAATTTATAAAGGCTTACAAACTTTACCTTTACCTCCTTCCTGAGTTCTTTCTCTCCAGGTAGCATTACTAGAGGATGCCACACTTACTTTCTGGACTTGTCTACCTCTTAATATTTCAAGCCTCCTCCCTCAACCTAATGCTGACTATTCTCCTTCTCATTCCTGTACTGAAACCTTAGAAGAGCTGCTACCTCACCCTTCCCACATACAGGAGGGCACATTGCCTCAGGCTACTTATACCTGGCACACAGATGGCAGCTCCTTTTTATATGAAGGGACCCATAAAGCGGGTTATGCCATAGTGTCAGATACTGAGATAATAGAGGCACAGGCATTACCCACACACACCACTAAACAACAGGCTGAGCTGATAGCTCTCACCCGTGCCTTCCAATTGGCACAGGGACAATCTCTAAATGTTTACACAGACTCCAAATATGCTTTTCATATCCTCCTGTCCCACGCTGCTATTTGGAGGGAGCGTGGCCTTCTTACAGCAAAAGGGGGATCCATATCTAACTCAGGCCAAATAATGGTCATGCTGGAGGCTTCCCACCTCCCCAGGGATATAGGAATTGTCCACTGCTGGTCTCATCAGACCAATAGCACCATCATCTCTAGAGGAAACAACTGGGCTGACCAGGCAGCTAGAACAGTGGCCCTCCAGGGCCAAGTCTCATCTCACCCACCACAGGGAATCCATACAGTACAGCCTACACCCTCACAGGGAACTCCAGACACTGGGCAAATTCTTTCCTATCTACACCAACTCTTTCCTCCTAATAATCTTGCTCTGTCTCAATTCATAAAAGCTCACCTGCAGCCCACCTCTGAGGACTTACAGTTGTTAAGAACTATCACTGCCTCTTGTGAGATCTGCCAAAAAACAGATCCCAATACCAAGTACAGGAGTCAGCCTTTTCCCACACACCAGGCTAGAGATTCCCTTCCAGGGACTGACTGGCAGCTCGATTTTACCTATATACCCACCATCAGGAAAGTTAAATATCTCCTCGTGATGGTAGATTCATTTTCAAATTGAGTGGAGGCATATCCAGTTTCTAATAAGTGGGCTCAGACAGTTGCAGACCTCCTTCTCCAAGAAATTATTCCTCGGTTTGGGGTTCCTGCTTCGCTCTAGTCTGACAATGGCCCAGAGTTCACCTCTCAGATTTCTCAGACACTAGCTAAGGCACTTAACATTCCTTGGCATTTTCATATCCCATACCGTCCTCAATCCTCAGGAAAGGTGGAGCGTACTAACTGGTCTTTAAAAACTATTCTTACTAAGATGTCACAAGAACTTCATCTCGACTAGGTAAGATTATTGCCTCTAGCTCTCCTGAAGCTCAGGGCTCTCCCTAAAAAGCCTCTTTCAATCTCTCTGTTTGAACTAATGTATGGAAGGCCAGTTCTAACATCAGGTCTTTTATCCAACCCTCCAACTGTTCCAGATAGCCTGTTAACTACTCTTTTATGTCACCTAAGCTCTATAATATGGAGCTATGCAGACTGTGCATTACCTCAGCCGTGTGACAATAATTGTCCACCTCCAATACACATAAGGGATCAGGTTCTTCTCTTCCCCGCAGGCCAGCGCCCTTTACCCCTTTCCCCTAAGTGGCAGGGACCCTTCAAGATAATTCTTGTGCCGGGCGTTGGTGGCGCACGCCTTTAATCCCAGCACTCGGGAGGCAGAGCCAGGCGGATCTCTGTGAGTTTGAGGCCAGCCTGGGCTACCAAGTGAGCTCCAGGAAAGGCGCAAAGCTACACAGAGAAACCCTGTCTTGAAAAACCAAAAAAAAAAAAGATAATTCTTGTGACTCCTACAGCTGCTAAACTCGAGGGCTTTCCTCACTGGGGCCACTTGTCTCATCTAAAACCTTTTATCTCATCTCCATCCCAGAAAAATCTCTCTTCATATACAGTGAAACAAACAGGGCCTCTCACTCTCAAGCTCCAGAGGACATTAGGATCCACTGCCTTGTCACCAATTCCAGAGGAATAAGGTATTATCTTTTCATTTCCCAACCAGGGCCACACAGAGCCGGAGGCAAAAAGGACCATCAAAAATATCCAGGCGGTAAGGAAAAATGTAATACAACAATCTATCATTGTTCAATACTCAACAACTGATCACCTGCATTTCCTAAATGCACCTGTTTCCTTTATTAGGTTAGCATTTAGGAAATGCAGAGTACTAAGGCCAGATCTACCTCAGGTAAATGTCACATGTCTCCATCTGGGCAGGCCAGATCTACCTCAGACAAATGCCAATTCCAAAATAAAATAATAATGATTCTTTTTCTCTAAGCTTTTTCTATATCAACAGTATCTTGTCAAACAGAAGGTTTCCAGCCACAGCACGGAAGGTTCCCAGTCACAGCACGGATGGACAGCTGCAGAACAAGGGGACAGCAGAATGTCATTCCAGGACCTCCCCACCATCACCCCAGAACTTCACAAAATACCCTCTCATCCCCCCCCCAAGAGCCAACCAATGCCCACTATTCAGCTGAAGCAGTCTTTGAGAGAAACGTCACCCCCATACCCAGTCAGCCACAATTTTTTTCTTTTTTAAAGGAGTCAGGGATGAAGGGTTCACAACACACCCATGGTTGGGTGTGTTTGGGTATGCCCGGCGGACACTTCTGCCTAGCCAGTTCCAGGTCAGGATAGCCATTTTTGGGTCAGGACGTCTTGAGTGACCAGAATCCGTGATGTTGCATGGCTACGTAGCCGCGCAATGTAGCCATGTGATCTACACGCATGGATAGAGTAGTGACGTCAATCTGTGCACGCCCAGCCTTTAAAAGCAGGAGCCATGTTCCCAGTTCTTATTCTTCTCTTCCACAGGCCTGCACACTCTCTGTCCCTTTTATCTTTCATAAAACTCTTATTAGTGGATTCTGTGGTGTTTCATGACATTTCCTTGCAGGGTAAGGGCACAGTGCTGCAAATAACTAACACCTTCGTCCTGGCTCCTTACCCCTGGCCCTGATAAACTCTATAAGAGATTTGTTTTACCCTCTACAGAACCTGTTTTCTCTCTTCTCTCTGGCCACATGGTTCTGTCTTCCTTTCTGGAGTTCTGCTCAGGTCCTTACTGCTCCTGGTTATGCAAAAGCCCTATTGTCCTCAGTCAGTCTCTCTGTCATGCCCCTAGGCCTGAAGGAAAGGGATGGTCTGAGCTTCATTTGCTCAAGAAACAAAGCTATGCATCTAAGAGCCTGCTTGTCTCCTAGGCTCAGAGAGGGAGAGTTAGTACCTAATGGAACAGTGTCTGAGAAGCTTAGCTGTTTGTCAATATGGTTTGGAAGTATTTGGGCACACAAGAATTTCATAGTAGAAGACAGCTGAAATATTAAAAACTGAATAACACCAAATATTCCATGATATATGGCTTCCCATTTGACAGGCCCCTGGCTGGTCAAAGTATATCTTTAATACACAGCTGAATCTCTATAATATATTCTTGCGGCCCACAAGACTCTATCACTGGTGTGGTCCTTCACCATCACTGGTGTGGTCCTTCACCATCACTGGTGTGGTCTCTCACCATCACTGGTGTGGTCCTTCTCTAACACTGGTGTGGTCCTTCACCATCACTGGTGTGGTCCTTCTCTAACACTGGTGTGGTCCTTCACCATCACTGGTGTGGAAGTTTGGACCTATCCCTGAATTTTCCCATCACTTTTTTTCCCTTTGATTGTCACACATCACAGGTATATGAAGATGAAAGAGCCAATCATACAGATCTAAACTGAATTGTGGGATATTATTTCCCTCATGTCCTTTACCAGCCACTGCACAGACTTCCCAGATCCACCCATATAAACCTATTTAAAGTAAATATGAGAGGATAAGGAAGAGCAGAGAATGTAGTTGATTTTAAGGTATATTATTTTCAAGTGGCCATGCCATCAATCATTTGTGGTATGCATGTATGTGCATGCATGAGTATCTAGATGTTTTTTAAGTTCATGTCTCAGTTAACTACTTAAAAGTAAAATGAGACATAGATTGCCAGAAAGTAGAACACATGAAAAATGCTGTTTCTACTTGGCCCACTACCAGACACTG
This sequence comes from Peromyscus leucopus, assembly GCF_004664715.2. Lineage (NCBI taxonomy): Eukaryota > Metazoa > Chordata > Mammalia > Rodentia > Cricetidae > Peromyscus > Peromyscus leucopus. Next base: position 20,248,567 of record NC_051068.1, read on the forward strand.
TCCTAGTTACATGATATTCTCATGGAGCACCAACTCAGGATTGTTGACAGTCTTCAAAACCCATTTGAAAAACATGGCCATAAAATGTCACCAATTAGCAACGTAAAACGGGGTCAAGTTGCTGTGGAAACAGCGAGCAGGGCCCACCACACCCAGCTCCGGTATTCCTTTGTGCTTACAACACGTCTCCATGAGAACCCACTGTGAGCCAGACTGTTTAAACGATAGGGATGAAATGATGAAGAACTCTAATCTCCCATGCTCTATCTAGCTCTGCTGGGCAGGGGAAGTTTGTGCTGTGAAGGAAAGAGTGCCTTGAAGGGCCTCCTGGAGGAAGCATCAGTTAAGTATGGTCCAAAAGAGAAGTCTACCAGGCTGAAGCCTGGGAGTCCTGGATGTCTTACACTTTGGAATGGCTGGATGAGGAACAATGGAAGGCTGAGAAAAGGCTGGTGTGGTATATAGCTGCAAGGTTTCATGGCTTCCAGTCCAGTGTTCGCTGGGGTTTTATGTTTCATTTGTAAGATTGTAACCTTATTTAAAAATCTCTTTCCAAATCCAGTCATTTTCGAGCAAATCCTGTGACTTCATTTTCTTTATAGCTGTATAATATTCCATTTGATATATGTATAACATCTTAAATATCCATTCTTTTGTTCCCAGCACCTACATGGTTACAACCACTGGTAACTCCAGTTCCAAGGGATCTTCCGCCATCTTCTGGCCTCTGTAGGCACATGCACTCACATTCACCTATACAGACACACATACACATAATTAAAAATAAATATTTAAACAATAACAAAAATCCTTAATGAACTTGACAGTAAGTAAATTCAAGGTAAAATTAATAAAATCAGGATGTACAACTGGTATATATATATATATATAATATATATATATATATATATATATATATAAAACCCCTCAGTTTAAACCCAGGTCATCTGTTTCTGGCTTTTTTGTTTGTTTGTGTGAGACAAAGTCTCTCTGTGTAGACCACCCTGTCCCTGAGCTTGTTCCCATTCTTCTCTTTTGCATTTATAGCACTGTGGCTATAGGTGGGCACATCAGACCTGCCTCAAATCCAGAAGTTAACACTGGCTAGAGTCAGCAAGAATAACTTACCTAAACTTTCTACATCATTGCTTTTGAGTCGCTTAAAGGGAACATTGGAATACTACTCAACACATGCGGATTGTGTGGGGATTACCTCAAGTGCTTCATCTATGTACATAGCATATAGTAAATGGGAACATTAGCATGTCCATGTTAGTATTTCTAAAGTTGAATATTCTATTACCTCACATCAGACATTAGCTAGAAATACTTTCATTGCATCTGAGATTTTTTAGCACAATTTACAAGGGAAAAGCTATTGGCTGAAAATTCAGCACTTTCCTGGCATCTCAAGCTTGGAAGGTGAGAGAGATTGTCACAGGAAGGTCACACTCCTAACCAAGGTCAGCAGCTTGTGCCAAGGGCAACTTTGTCCTAGGGATTAAGGCAGGAGTCTGTGAGAGTGTGCTATGGACTCATCAATTCCAATAGTCCTTTGTGTCTGTGAGTTTAAGGAGTTTTCTTTAGTTACAGCTGTTTGTTCTTTCTTCCAGAAGAATTACCCTGAGTGCACAGGAAAAGATTATTTGGCAGTTCCTGACCTGACAGTTTACTAAGTGGCACCTTGCACTGGCACACCGTGGCTCCGTGAACTTTGCACCTGTGCACTGTGGCTCTGCAATAGAGCAGAATCCTGACCTGTATTCAGGAGATAAATGCTGGTCGTTTTGTTCATAGCACCTGCTACGTGTTAGAGAAGCCTGTGTATGAGGGTTCTACCCAGGAACTGCTCCCTTCAGTTCACACTGAGATGCCTCATTCTGCTGCCTCCTACTGGTACCTCCATGGATCCATTGCTCTATTTCATGCTGAGACACTATGGATTTTCATAGTAATGTCAATCAAATAATTAGTATTCCCAATGATTTTTCTTATAATCATCTACCTCTGCAACATCGGCTTAGGATTTCTTTTCCATTGATGAAGTAACTGAAGTCTGGGTAGTTTATATTATTACTTCAGGTACCCAGACAGTTAATTGCTTTCTGTTGCAGTAATAAAGTATAGACCATAACTAACTAGGGGACGGAAGGGTGTGTTTTGCTTACAGGTTACAGTTCATCCTTGAGGGAAGTAAGGTCAGGGACTCAGGCAGAAACTCAAAGGCAGGAACTGAAGCAGGGACCATGGAGGAATGCTGCTTACTGGCTTGCTCAACATGCCTTGTTCACCTTGCCTTCTTATATAGCCCAGGACCACCTACCCACAGGTGTCACCACCCACAGTGGGCGTGGCCTTCCTATGTTGATCATGAAATGAAGAAAATGCCCCACTGAAATACCCACAGGCTAATCTGGTGGAGGGAACTCCTTTATTGGGGGTCCCTTTTCCTGGGTGTGACATCTAGGACAGACTGTAACATCAGATTTAATGACAAAGTTTCTTTAAATGCAATTGCTGAGCCAATCTCCCCTCAATCAGAAATACTCAAATGTCACCTATTTTCTCCCAGAAGAATCAAGACATATTACTCCACGATACATGTGATAGTTCATTCTTCATGCAAATTTCTTAAATACCTGATATGGTGTAGGCAGGGATGCAATATTAGGAGTTTGGTGGTAAGATACATAAGTAGAGTCCATGATCAATGGCTTATAAACTCTGAGGTGGAGGCAGAGAATAATATAGTAGACTCAGGAATCAATAGTGTAAGTTCTGACATTTGCAAGTGCTTTGTCTGAAGAAAATAGAAAAACTTGAAAAGTTACTAAGGTGGGCCAATCGTAGATAGCATGTCAGTGTCCAGCTTACAACTGAATGTCTGTCTCATGAGAAACTCTTTTGACGGTTTCAGTGTTAAGAAGAAAGCAGATAAACAAAATTGAAAAACAGTGAAAGAATTACAAGACACAAGATAGTGTCTAACACGGGGTACCATTAACGCTCTACTGAAGACGTGGACCAGCATGCAAAGGAGGGGGCCAGAGAAGCAGGTCACCCACCGAGATGATAGACTCCTGCAGGGTTCTGACCACAATGCAGAGAAGGGAATACATGCTAGAATGTTCTGAAAACCATTGCAAAGTTTTAGACATTAAAAACCATGCTGCTTTCCTGTTCTGTTTGAGCAACTTTGTAGAAACACAGAAATCTCAGGAATGATACAACACCAGAGGCTCTTGCACAAGTCTAGACAATCGTAAACATCAAATATCTTACAGAACAGTTTACCCTGGAAAGCACCTCCTTCACAGACACATCCACTTGATGCCCTTCCATGGTTTTCTACACACTGGTACACATGAATCTTGAGTGGGGACCATGGATGTCCCTGGAAAAGAAGAAAGGGAGGAGATTGGCCAGGCTTCTTTCTGCCTTTGGCATATTCAGTCCTTCACTAGTTTGGAAGAAATTGCCTGATTTTCCCTAGCTCTTTGCCAATGTAGCACAGCCTTGGTGTGTTAGCACTCTTTCCTTCTCTTTTTCATCTTTAAAACTAATAGATCTGTTCCAGATGTGGTGAATTCAGGGCTTGTAGAGGAGTGGCGAGTGAGCAGGATCTCCTGGAGCTCAGGCTGGCCTTTGCCTTGAGGCCTCTGCTCCCATGGTGCTGTGTTGCCGTGTGCATCACCACATGTTCTCAGTGGGTGTCTGTGTAAGTTTGGAATAAGCCTGACTTCTTCACTATTTTCTGGTAAAGAGCTTTTCAAAAATTTTGTCAAAAATGTAATCTGGAAGGTTATGTATAAGACGACTTCATTTATCTCATCCAGTGATTTTTAACCCTTTTTGGCAGTTTGCTTTTGGTGGAACTCAGAAATGCCCTGTTTAAGAGTCTACTTTTGTTCCCCTTTTACACCTTTTCTTTCTTCTCTGTCTTTGTTTTTGTTTTCTCTTCTTTACTTTTTTTCTTTCCTGGCTTCCTTTAGGCTCCCCTTAAACTCCTGTTCCTCTAAGCAGACAGGTGTGACCATGCCCACAGTTCCTGGCTGTGTCTTAACTTACCCATTAAATTTTGCTAACACACTCTCCCAGTGAACGATGGCCCTGTTTTGCCTTCATAATGAGGGTCCTAAGGGTCTAATACGTTCTCGGTGTCGGTATGTTCTTAGGTCTTGTAGCTCTAATATGTTGTGGTCCTAAAAGAAGAGTCAATCTAACTTAAGATTTTTAAATTTATTAAATTGGCAGAGATAGAACAAATAGCTTCACCCTCAACCATATCAATCACCAGCCAAAATACATTCTTAATTATGAAAAGTAGCTTTGTTAGTCATTTTTCCATGACTATAACAAATTCCTGATATAATTAACTTACAAAGAGCAAAGGTTTATTTGGCTCATAGATTTGGAGATTTATTTAGCCGTGGTTCTTTGGCTGGTGTTGGTAAACCTGTGCCAAGGTAGGGGGATACATACTTGAGAAAAAAAATCACACTGCTTTCCTGTTCTGTTTGAGCAACCCCCTCACCATCTGGCCAACGTGTAGAACAGAGAGTGAGGGGAAAGACTTGTTCCTGCTGTCCCCTCTATAGGTACGTATCTGATGACTAGACAACCTCTTCCACCAGCCCCCTCCTCGCTATGTTCCCTACACCTCCCAACAGCACCTGGATTTGGGAATAAAGCTTTTACCACACGGTTCTGGGGGAAGCACATAAGATCCACCCAAAATGAACAGTCTTCATCTCTGATGATGACATTTCTGGCTTGTTGTGCAGTAGGGTCCTATGAACAGAGGAGGGTTGAGAAGCTATTTGGAGAAGGCCAAGGAAAATGATAAGACTAGAAGAAAATACACCAAAGAAAGGAAATGAAGAGTGTAGTATTAAAGGGAGGACAGCATAAAGAGAGGCCTTGAGAAATCGGGATAGCAATTTGGGGACTTACAGGATAGGGCAGGTCAGAAACACCTTGAAGATCCCTTGTGGCGTGGATTATAGTGACAGTGTCCTCAGAAGCTACAGAACGGACTGGAAAGTTGATTTAGCTTCTTACTCTTTAACTTGCGGTTGGCTGACATTGGCAACAGCACACTTGTGAACGTGGTGGAAACAAAAAGTTTGCTTCCATTATGGCCCTGAGGCCTCCCAAGAGACATCTGCATCTCAGTGAAGTTTCAGGTGATTTGTACATGTATTGAAGGTAGAGAAATGCTGAGTGACGATTAAATGTGGTGGCCACCTTCAAAGACAGAAATAAAACAACAACAACAAACAAAACAACAACAAAAACATTTGGAAGGGACAAAGCATTTACTATAAACAAAACAACATATACACATTTCGTCGCTCTGATTCCACAAATGAATATACAATGTCAACAGTTATGGAAGGGGGAGGGGCTCACGGAGTCCAGTCTTCATTGACCAACTGTTGGCTGTTGGTAGACTCTGGGAAGGATTACTGACTGCCATTCATTGTAAATCCACTCTTGAGCCCACCAGGCTCCAATGGATAGTTCCCATAAACTCAGTAGGTGAGAAGCAATAGCTGTGGCCATGAGAGATATTTGTGTATGGTGGGAGGTCACACAGAGTTTGGGGGCATGAAGCAAGAGTCTATTCTATGTACATGTAACTAAAAGCTCAATGAAAAGAAGTATCTGTGCATGAACGAAGGAACAAACCATAAAGAAGCTGAATGTGTGCAGAGAAAATGAAGGAGAAACTCGAGCAGGGGATGTGATCCGAATCTCTGTGTCCTCCTCATTTCTGCCCATTCCTCTCTGGATATCTGCAGCTATGCTCAGACAGGCTCTGCTGCATCTCTGGCTCCACACGGTTTGCAGGACACCCCACCCCCCACCCCTACCCACCCCCCACCCCCTGCCACATGATCTGAGCTCTCCATGCAGGCTTCTGCAGAGGAGAGAGTGCTAGGTACTGCCTTGCTGCCAGCCCTTGGATCAGTCCTAATCAGAGTGAAACTCTGTATCTGTGCAGAGTGACTGCAGATGGAAATGCGAGGGCTCTTCTGCAAAGAGGGACCTGGAGGTGAGGCACTCCAGGCAGCTTCTCCCTGGATTAAGTAGCGCTGGTCCTGTAACGAGCCACATTCATGCTCTCACAGCTTTTAGAATAGTTGAGCTCACATGCAGAAATGATATGGCTTTTGACACTAGGGGGAATGGCGCTAACACCCTTGGAGCGGATGTCATAGTTAACACCACTGAATGCCAAAAGGCCCCGAGGGCTGCGGGATTTGCAATGGAAAGAGGGCTTCTCTGTTAGATAATGTGCCAGCTCTTCAGTCCGTGGGGTTCTATGAGCTATGACCATGTGACTTTTCATGGTATCCATCTGTTTTGAATATACCAACTTCATTTTCATACATGTGTGTGAGTTCATGCACGTGCTGGTACATGCCTGTATGTATGTGTGCAGGCTAGAGGGCAACCTCACCTGACATCCTTAGGAAGACCCTTCACTTCCTTTGAAATGGGATTTCCCATCGGCCTAAAGCTTTCCAGGTAGGCCAGCCCCTGAGTCCCAGGGGTCCTCCTGTCTCTACCTCATCATCACTAGAATGATGAGTGTGCCACCATATCTGGCATTTTTTGCTTATGTTCTGGGGATCAAATTCAGGTTACCCTGCTTGCAAAGCAAATTCTTCACTGACCTAGCCACACCTCTAGGCCCCGTTTTCATTTTTAAATTGCATTACACGGTGAATCTTATTGCACCCACAGTGGTATGCTCTGGGCAAAAGTAAAGATGTGGGGGACCAGGGAGGGTGAGAACAGCCCAGCGGGCCTGTCTCACATTCATGTCACCAAATTTCTAGAGGTTTGACACATGAAATGCAAATTTTTCTTAGGCAAAAGAGAGTAAGAGACAATTCTGAATTTTGCAGCCAAATGTTATGCTCTTTCAAAAATGTTGGCACAATAACGTACTTAATTTTGACAGGAATTTTAAATGAATCCCATTCTGAGTCCTGTTCTGCAATCATAATTTAAAGGCTACAGTAATAAAGAAGTATTTTTTAAAAGAAATGAATGTTCAGACATAAATACTATTATAGCTTGAATGTGTGAAGTTCAAAACATTTCACTGAGAATAGGTACGCATTGCTGTAAGTAGGCAACTGAAACCATTTTACAAAGTATTTGTAACCCAAACCAGCTAACGTTCATTTAAAATGTGAAAGTAGGCAGGATATCAATTTCAGAAAATAAATCACTACTGGATTGGTAAAAATTGTTCTAAAATTACTGTCTAGCTATCAAATATACACCACACCTGCACAAAACTTGAGTTGTTTTCAGTAACCCTCAGTTATCTCCGTCTAGCAACTGAACTTGAAGGTAACTATGGCAACCTGGTTGCTGTGCCTTGCAGTCAGGAATGATGTGGTGGCCTTGCCCCTCTCATTTCCTCTCCACACTTTCATGAGCACATCACACAGGTACAGCTTGGCAGGCTGGCATGGTGATGCTGATAAAAGTGTCTAGAAAGCACAAAGGATGTATTTTAATTGTATGTATGGATTCCATATTCTATATTAGATACTTAAGAAAGAGAAGACAAGCTTCCTTTCGTATCTTGATCAATAAACACGTAAGAAGTCGATTGGAAGCAGGGACTAAAGAGATAGTTCATTGGATAAAGTGCTTGCTGTATGAGCACCCGGAGCTGAGTTCAGATCCCCAGAACTCCCACAACAAAGGCAGGAGTGGTGGTGTGTGCTTGTAGTCCGTGAGCTGGGAAGTCAAAGGCAGAAGGGCAGGGAGTCTGAGTCAGTGAGTTCAGGGCAGTGAGCTCAGGGCAGTGAGTGGCAAGGTCAGTGAGGGATCTTGTCTCAAGAATCAAGGAGGAGACTGGTAGAGGAAGACACCAATTATCAATCTCTGGTCTCATGTGCACGTACACACACACACACACACACACACACACAGAGAGAGAGAGAGAGAGAGAGAGAGAGAGAGAGAGAGAGAGAGAGAGAGAACAGAAAACCTTACTTAATCAGTATAGCCTTATTCAGGCTTCACCTATGTAGAATCAACTTGACTGAAATTCAAATATGTTCCTAAAGGTTCTTTAAATGTTACAAAGAAGGAAAACCATCAACAAAAGCTTTGTAAAAATGTCCTAAACTTAATCTACACAGTATAGTAAAAATTTGTTTGACAAGACTCAGCACTTGTCTTTCAGAAGGGCTGCCAAGAGCTGAAGTAAAAACACAGATGGAAAAGACCAGGGGCAACAGGGCAGAGTCACCCAGTAACCCTTTCCACATGCTTTTGAGCAGCTAGCTTCAAGACCTCACATTTATGGTACAGCATCATACCCTCACTGAAGGCCTGGAGTTCAAATATGAACGGAAATATTTGTAAGTGCAGTAGGGACTATAGAGATAGGTTGTCGATTAAGAGTGTATACTGCTCTTGCAAAGGGCCTGTGCACCATACCCAACACCATAGCTACCTGTAACTCCAGCTCCACAGGATCCAATCCATGCTCTCTTTTGGCATCTATGGGCACCTGAACTCACATGCACGTTCCCAAGCATAGACATACATGCATACACAATCAATTAATTAATCAATTAATTAAAAAAGGGAACCTGTTTGAGGTGAATGTCTTTCATACACAGTCATAAAAATGTATATTATTTTGTGTAAACTATGTACTTCAATGTTGTTTAAAAAGCCATCATCAAAGAACAAACTGATTCTTTTAGAGACACTGGAGACTATCTCAGCTGTACAGGAAACAGTGTCAATCACCCACAAACACACTCTTATTGATACTAAGGATAGCATTTGCAGGTCAGATATAAAATTACAGTGTCTTTCCCCAAGTAATGGAAAACACACAAATGGGTTTCGTATCTACAAGGAAACTGTGAATATGATCCCCAAGGAAATTGTGGATATGAATATTGCATGGAAAATACAGACAAAACTGACATGCCACAGCAAAGCAAAGCATGGGAACTTTGTTCACGCTCTGGGGATGTGATGACTCTTCTGCATCGATTTCAGAAAACCAGACTCACAGAACCAGAGCAAGTTCTCCTAAAGGAGTCGGCTTGTGTATTTCCCATTTTCCTGTTGTGTCTCTAGCTGGAGGCTGTTCAGGGGCCCTAAAGAGAGAAGACTAGTCCATGGACCACCTATGGCTGCACTGCTGGAGGGAAGTCCCAAGTGCAGGGGAGGCGACAAAGCCTGACCCAAGACTCCCAAAGCTTTGTTTACTTTCCTCAGTGCGACCTTGGAGGTGCTGTTTTTGACAGGGGTGGCTTCCAAATCCTGCAGCTAGAAAATCCCCAGCCCTTTGACTGCCCAGGGTAGAGACCTGAGTTGACTATGCAAGCATCTAGCTGAGCTTTGGGAATTCCAATGCCTGTGAATGGCCCTGGATGCCTAGTGCTAACATTGAGACAATAGACATCTCATCTGCATAGCTACATGCTGCTGAAGGAGTGCATCTGTCTCTTTGCCTGACCTCTAACCTCTACTGACTTCTGACCAGGCTGAGAGCAGGCCCCAAGCATTTTGCAATCATGTTTGCTAGCCTGACTGAACCCATACCCAGAACCTTTACCTCAATGCTAACAGCTGAGGCTCTGTGAGCAAAACTGCAGACATTGATACATTTTTGTTGGAGGCCTGCAGTGGCTGTCTGTGAACTCTGCCTGGGGGTGAGATATTTTGTTTCCAGCTCTTCCAGTTTCATAGAATTCTCTTTTTCCATGACAGGGTCTTATGTAATTTCATGTAGCCTAGATTGGCCACAAAATCACTGTATATTCGGGGATAATGTTAAATTCCTAATCCTCCTGCATCTACCTCTGGAGTGCTGGGATCATAGCTGTGCATCACTCCTGTATATGTTATGTTGGGTTTAATTCAAGGATTCATGCATAACAAGCAAGTACTTTACCAACAAAGACGCATCCCTAGCAGTCTTATTGTGCTCTGGAAACTCTAAGTGACTCTGCGTGGCCTTGACAGTGAACTACTTTGTAGAAACTCAAAATTCACATTTTGAAGTACTGGTAGTAACTCTTGGATTCTTAAAGTTATACCTGCTGTCTTAGTTAGGGTTTCTATTGCTATGAAGAGACACCATGACCACAGCAACTCTTATAAATTAATACATTTAATTTGGGCTGGCTGACAGTTTCAGACATTTAGTCCATTATCATCATAGCAAGAAGTATGGTGGCACACAGGCAGATGTGGTACTGGAGAGGTAGCTGAGAGTTCTACATCTCGATCCACAGGCAACAGGAAGAGACAGTGAGCCACATTGGGCATGGCTTGAGCATCTGAAACCTCAAAGCTCACCCCCAGTAACATACTTCCTCCAACAAGACCACACCTACTCCAATAAGGCCACACCTCCTAATAGTTCACTCCCTACAGGGGCCATTTTCCTTCAAACCCCCACACCTGCTTTGTCTAATTTCTGTCTCAAGGTCATTGACTTAAAGTACTTTTCTCTCTTCCACTGAAGAGAGTGACATGAAATACTTTAAAGACTTGATATCTCCATACAATTAGAGGATATATTTCTTATAGGTATATGCTTACTTTATATTAAAGTTTTAATACCATCCTTTTATTTTAAAGACACTAACTTAAAGCACTTATTAATTACTTAATATCTTCAAATTTTTATTTTGTTTCTTTTTTGAATTAGTTCTTTGAGAGTTTCAAGTTTCTTACAGTATGTTGTGATCATTTTCTCCCCCACAACACTTCCCAGACCTATCTCCTACTCCCCTATCCACCCAATTTTGTGTTCTTTAAAAATGCCTTTCAAGACCAAGTTGTACTACCCAAAATATTATTGGGTGTGTGATCTTCCACTGGATAGTGATCAACATGTAGGAGGTACACTCTTAGAGAAAACTGACTTTTCCTATGGCGTCATAGTTAGGGATGGAATTGTGTGCCCGTCTCCTGTCTTCAAGCTGGGATTTGGTGTGGACTGGGTTTGCACAGGTTCTGTGCAGTTCTTTCAAATCTCCTTAAGGTTTCTCACACCCTGACAAAGTTAGGAAGGGGGTCCTGTCTTTTTTTATTTTATGCCTTCCAAAGGTACTTTTCAAGCTGTTTTATGTTTTGAGGTACTGAAATTCTGTACCACTAAGGTCATATTTTACAGTCAAGTGGGAATACAGCAGTTTCCAAAGTCAAACAGACAGAATCCACCCTAGACCTGATGTGGCCTGTGCGAAAGCACAACTCTAACCAGCTAAGCTGTTTCTCCAACAGATCCGTAACTGAGATAAGCGCTGTAATGTTTTAGACCAAGTTTTCCAAGCACACGTTATTCGGACAATACTTAACTTCCGTGTATCTACCAATGTTTTAAGTATTTGTTGAAAATGGTATTTTTTTATGATTTTGAATGCTGATACCTACCAATTTGGGGCTGTCTATTACATTCTCCTTTGTTTCTGAGCCTCGTTTTATTCTTCAGCAAAACAGTATCTCTACTATGCATCAAGGAAAAAAATTTGAAAATAAAATTATGTAGTGTGTGTAAATAATCTAGCTAGTGAGGAGTTTTAGGGGAGTTTCATGGCCCAATGATTCCCCGGTTTCCATCATCTATGGAAACACCATCACTCTTAAATTCCACCAATGGTTAGGATTACACCATCGAAAACTCTACTATTCAGAGTAGAGTTATGGAATTTCTTTATTTAGAAAAATCTTCAAATTTCTAAACTGAGATGTATTTCACTTCTGGCTGGTTTCCTGGTCCTGGTAAAAATGGTTTCCATGGTCTGCTGTGTCAATTTTTCTCAGTTGTATAATATATACCCCCTTTTAATGGAAAACGTTCAACAGGGGTGCACCTTAAGGCACAATGCAAAATTCACAAAGTGTTCTTTCCATCTGGAACATGTTATGCACTCTTTACTTAATTTTAGTGAAGACTAATTAGATTAGCATTTATCTAATTAAAATGCTCTTAGTTGCAAAACAAAACCAACAGAAGCAAGAATGACTCTAACTTGTGGGAAGAATAGCCCTGTTCAATTTAACAGCACCATTGAGCTTCCCCTTGTGATTCTTAGTTCAGCCCCAGGCTTGAGACACATTCGTAGACTTTGATACAGGAAATGGCCTGCTCCAGTTCTAGTGAAAATACATCCTACTTAGAGTTTGGGTGGAAAATCAGAAATAATGCTTCAAGTAGTACAGAAGAGGTGAGCAGAAGTACTGGAGGATAAAGAATCTTAACTGGTACAGGTGTGAACAGGTGAGTATTTAGGTAGAAAACTAAAATCATCCTTTTAGGGAGAATGAATGAAAGGAAAAGACCAAGAGAAGATGGATGTTGGGTAACGTTGAGATTCTGGCAATGAAATTACTTAGGAGTGGGCAAATGTGTGAGGAACAGGAGGGAAAATCAGGAGGAAGTGTCAAGGAAAACAATGGGCATCAGTGAGAAATTGTGTCACGAGAAAAGCAGCCATATGCCATGCCATGGGAGGGGGGCTTTAAATATGACCTGTGTTCTTGATTTTTACCCCAAAGCCTTTTGTCACTTTGTGGTTGACTGTGAAGGAACAAATGTTGATCAAAGGATTCCATGGGAGGCTCTTACATTATGTGAGATGGCCAACAGTGTTGATCTAGATTAGGAAGGAAGAATACAACTGAAAATTATCTGCTGATACAGGACTAAGTGGGGCAGAAGGCAAAGAGAAGAGGTTTGTGAGCTTCTTGGAAAAGGGCATAAAAGACACCGACTGGTTCATCAACATCAAAATCCAGACGGAGCCCCCAAGATACCAGTTAAATGAGTCTCATTGCTGCTTTCCCATAATCCTCACTGTTTTCATCCTCTGTCATGGGCTTCATCTTTCACAGTAGTGGGATGACTACAGAAGCCACGAGGGTTCCACCTGCCCATCATACGATTCAGAAGGGAGAAGTTTTCATCAAACTCATCAAATTAAAATCATAAATCTCTCTTAGATCCAATTAGATCATACATCTCCACCTGAGCCCTGCACAAGGGGCCGTGGAAGGCCATGTGCTGAGAGCTTTTACAGAGGCTCCACTATTGTACACCAGAATCTAATTGAACCTTAAGATTATTTTTTTCTCATAAGCTATCAGAAATTTAAGTTCCCTAGATACTATTTTCTTCAGTGTAGCAGTTTGATTTGTGAACGAGTTACGTGTGATGTGTGGCATACATATGCTCACACATGTGGTATATGTACATGTGTATTCGGAGGGGATATGTGTGCCTGTGCACAACTTAGAGGCCAGAGGAGAACATCAGGTGTATTATTTCCTGGCTGTAGGGTTTCTCACTGAACACTGGGTAAGGCTAGACAGCTGATCCTCCCTTCTCTGTCTGTTCCTGATAGCACTGGGGTATCAAGTATTCATGACCACATCCAGTAGTCTGTGCCTTCTACAGTTTGATTTTGAACTGTAAATGAGAGGAGAGGCTGTGATAAATACTGTTTTTGTATCCACACAAATGGATTCCTTTCTGAAAACGTATTAGCTTTTGAATGAGCGTTCTATCCTCCTGAGAATAAATATTCTTATTTGTGTAGTACTCCATTTTTTTTTCATTTGAAAATATTTGATTTTATGATGAATAAAATGTGAACAATCTAATGATAACTTCTGAAGAAAACCTAGGAAACTTCTAGAAACCTGGGAAACTTCTGGAAAATCTAGGAATCTTATTCCTGAATGTTTGCCTGACTGGTCTGAAAAGTTTGTCTACACAGGAAACTGTACCAACATTTGTGGTCATCCAAACTAAAGTCAAGCAAGATGTCACTCAAACTCTGAATGGGGAAGAGTGGTGAGATGGCTCATGGATAAGAATATTTGTACTGAGTTCAAATCCTCAGCATAAATGTAGAAGTTGAGTGTGCCTGTAACTTCAGGCACTTTTCCTTTACTCTTGACTCTTTTATTTGGAAGTAGAATTTCAGTCAGGATAATTTGATAAATTGTGTGTCAGCACTTTTTAGAAAGAGTTCTCTGTTGTTACAAAAGCTGGGGACAGATGTAGATGAATCCCAAGAGATCTACTGGCCACCCAGCCTGGCCAAAGTGGACAGGGTCCAGTTCAGTGAGAGACCCTGTTCCAAGGCAACTAGGCAGAGACTGATAGAGGGAGACACCCAATGTCCAGTATGGCCAATCATCATTACATACACGTTCACGTGCATACAACACACATACACATGCACACACAGAGAAGAATAACTAGAGAATAATTGAGGAAGACATTTTATATTGCTCTTCTTCCTCCAGAAAAAGCAGAGGTCCTCAGAAAGAGAGACTTGAAGACTAGTATAGAAAATATGTGTAAGTCTGGGACACTTTGTAGTGATAGAAAGAAAGGCAGCCAACAGGCCAGTGCACAGAACCCAGAAGCATTGTCTAATCATGAGCACAAATGTTTATCTGGAAGTGAGGGCTCTCCTCAGAATATCTGGTCAGTGCTCCTCAAATGTGTGACAGCCATAGGAAACAAAGGAGATCTAAGAAGTTTCTACATCTGTGAGGAGTCTAAGGTATAATGTGACAGCATCAAAGGTGGTGTGACCTTGACACATTACAAGGGCATCAGCTGACAACCAAACTCAGAGCATCTTGACTGTAGGTAATTAAAGAGAATCAGTATTATTATTTTTCCAGTTGTTTGGAGTGTGTCATGAGGTGGAACATCTCTGTACTGCCTTTACAAATTTTAAAAATTAATTCAGAGCTGTTCTAAAATAAAGAAGTATAATTAAAAATAATTTAAATCTCCATCCCTCAAAGAAACAATAAAACAGTACTGACCTTTAAAATATGGATTGGTCACCCTAAGTCAGCTCTCATAATAATAGCATATATGTTACAGATTGAGGTTAAAGAGAGCACTGTACGTGGCAGTCATCCTTACAACCCCAAGTGGTGCCAAAGGAGCCCAGGACAGACTGAGATGAGTGGTGGGCGCCATGACAACTTTGGAATGGGACCATGTCCACACGGTCTTTTCTATCTTTTTATATTCTGCCTGAGAATATGCCTGACTGGAAATTCCAAGACAAAATTACACTAAAAAAACAAATCACACTCTTGATACGTTGGAATGATAGAGTGACTGTATGACAGGAAGCAAGCATCATCAAAAACATAGTAAAGCTTGTATTAATGATCGAAACCCAAGTTCTACCGATAACATGCTTTCCTTCATTCTTATAGATAGGCCAGAAGAGCCCCTGAGCGCCCTAAGTAATTGAGGGTTCCGAAGCCAGCAGCCCAAATGGAAGCTGGCCGTGTGTTTGTGCAGGTGGTTTGCCAGTGGGAGTCTGAATTCTCTCTGCTTGGTCCACATCAATTCTCCTGAAACTCTGCCTGTTTGGAAGCTGCCAGCTTTTGTAACAACAGAGGACTCTTTCTAAAAAGTGCTGACACACAATTTATCAAATTATCCTGACTGAAATTCTACTTCCAAATAAAAGAGTCAAGAGTGAAGGAAAATATTTATATAATTAAATATTGAGTTGGTTGTACAGGTCTCCCACATTTAAACATCTGAAATGTGTCAGCTAAGCTTTTTTAGTGGCAACCTACCTGCAGACAGTGTTTCTGAGACACTTGTTTCTTTGTATGGTCAAACTGTAAATAGCCCAGACTTCTAGATTTAGAATTGTTATGTACATTGTCTTTCGCCTTAGCTTTGGAAATTCTTGATTCTTTTGAACATTAATTTCAAACCAAGGAAGTTTATTTTTGCCATGTATATTTCTCAATTGTTTGTTTTAAACTATTATTGTGAAGTTAGATCATAGGAGTACAGAGTCCTTGTAGAAAGAGGTGGCTAAGGGATGCTACCGGATGGTTCTTAAGCAGAGGCTCTGTAGACTTGGGCTCTGTACATCAAGTTGATGATGGAAGACAGGAAAGGAGGGAGGGGTGGAGGGAAGATGGGAGCAGGGAAGGGAAGGGAAGGGAAGGGAAGGGAAGGGAAGGAGGGGGTAAGGGCGAGGCACACAAGGGAAATTGGCAGATGTCTGTCTCTGCCTTTCTGAATGGCTCTGTCAGGCATGACTATTTGAGTACCTGCATCAACATCCTAGCTCATCGTCAATCATGTTTATGATAATTACAATCATTAACTACTCTGAATCTGATTATTATTTGATGCTATTGAGTTAATGATAATAATTAAATATGTATTTTCAAATATTGAAAGTATTCTGGGTACAAGAAGTTGAAATTTTTAATGTATGTTTTGTATATTGAAATTTAAGTCACTTCAAATAAAATCATGTAACTTCTTTATATTAAAAAAGAGTCATATTTAGTGGTGGTTAAAATGAGCAGTTTCTTTCAAAATAAGTACTGTAAAAGAGAAATACAGTCTTTAATTCTGATCTTTTAAAATAATTTGTTTAATTAGCAGTATATTCTAAAAAGTAACGTT
The DNA here is from genome assembly GCF_004664715.2 of Peromyscus leucopus. Lineage (NCBI taxonomy): Eukaryota > Metazoa > Chordata > Mammalia > Rodentia > Cricetidae > Peromyscus > Peromyscus leucopus. The sequence continues at coordinate 20,265,053 of NC_051068.1, forward strand.
TAAAATTTTGCTTTGAAGATATTATTTTAATGTACTTTTGTTTTCAGTGTTTCAAGAATGAATCAAGAACTATTTAGCTATTTAAAGATGAATTGAAATCAAAATAACAGTCTTAATGTGTGAAAAAACATAAAGAGGAAAAATCCAAAATTACAGATGACAAATGTTGATTTTTCAAGGCTAGTACACATCTTGCATCTGTCTGAATATGTGGTTGGGGCTGGGTAACCAGCACTCACTGCTGTTCAAGGCACTGTGCATTTGATAGGTCAACAATCCTTAAACCTTCCCATTTTACAAGTGGCATTAATGAAGGTTGTTTGGGCATGAGGTTCACCCAGAACAGCCAGATGCACTATATGCTCATTCTCTTTCAGCATCTATGTTCCTAGGAACTCATGATCAACACAGATGGACCAGCACATACTTTTAATAAATGGCAAGAATAAGTCAGAGTATGCAAGAACCCCATGGTTGAAATATTCACGTTTTAAAGTAATGGTTCCATTGGTTAGCAGTTAAAGGTAGGAAGAAGGGTGATTAGCCACAAAGCATAAAAAGAATCAGATCAGAGTTCAGAGGCAAGTGAAGACAGTAAGTACTCTAGTCGTCAGAGCATCCAAGCATCTGTGAGGAGGACAGAGCTCTGGAGCTCAGAATTAATCGTTGAACTGAACTATGAGCCAAAGGTCAGTCAGCGTGGACTCTTAGGAGTTTCATCTTCCTTCTAAAGCTCCTGGTTTTGAACCACTAGGAAGAAAAGAAAAAACAAACAAATGGGCACTGAGAGCTTTGGGTGCCAGGCATACCTTCTGCTGGGGTAGAGGGGTGGCTCTCAGACAGTGAAGTGGTGTGGCCGTGAGCCCAGACAGTCTTATCCTGAAGTATTGCAAGCCCAATGGACCTCCATGACAGTGCCATCCACACGGAGTTTTCCTGGGCAGGAAGAGCTCAGGAAAAGACATTTCTTGGGCCTCTGAGGCTGTAAAATACTGATGTTTGAACTGACAGTTGAGGGGATCTGCAGGGAATTGGTAAGGTCTGGGGCTGTGCCAGTTCAAAATGGTGGAAGACAGACAGACTGCCTACTGTGAGAGCCTCCTTAAGTGCCTGGTCTAGTCATTGTAATTTAATGAATCAAGCTTGGATTGTAGAATCAATCTCTTTAGTGTATTTAATACACTGGGCCCCTTCGAAACAGACAAGCAACACCATGAGTCAGGAATAGCTGGGCTCAGACGTGCAAACAGGCAAGTCTACCAAGGTCCCAGAGACTCTCTCTAAGAGGCCCTTAAGAAGGTGGCCTGCCGGAAATTCCTAGCCGATCTCATTCTTCTTGGCTGCAGCCAAGCCCGATTATTTTTCCAACTGGAGCTGTGAAATGGACATTCTGTGTGGATAGAAAACTAAACAAGCCTGTCAGTCTCAGCCCACTGTCATTGAAAACTCATCTTCATAGCTCATCACACTCAGTGGTGAAGCTTTTTAGTAAAATTACTGTTCCATTCACTCATAGAAGAAGAAAATAAGACTCCCATGAGAGTCCTGTGATTTTTATCTCTTCCCATCTTGAATATATTCCCGTTTCCACTACATCACACTCTGGAAGGAAGCAGGAGCTGGGGCAGAGTGCAGTCGGTGGGTTCTGTTGTGACCTGAGTGCTTGCTTGCACGGGTGTGTCCAGGTATGAACATCCATCAAGTGAACACTGGACTGAAGAAATGCATTTTCATGTCTGCTAACTAAACTCCACAAGAAGATAGCATGCATTTCACTAGGGCTTGGAAAAAGACTAACTTGTTGGTTGGTGTTGGTTTCTCAGATTCGTGTATTTAATAAGCTTCCTAGACAAGTCTGGGTCAAATGTGATATCTCTTTCCTTCAAAGAAACCCTGAAACTGTTTGGGGGTGCCACCAAATAATAGGTTCCTGGTTATTTAGAAGTCCATAACAAAGGTTAGGAGAATTGAATGTGGTGTCGCACCCCCAAACAAGTTATTTTATGTGTGAGGAATCTGATAAAGCGTAGATAAACAAAATTCACAAATCAAGTTAACATTCTTAGAATTCCTTTGGCCTGGAAAAACTGTACCTAGAGGTGACAGATGAATTATTCAAAGAAGTATTTTCAAGAATTGGTTGACCTTGCAGATGCAGGCTTGCATGTGGGGAGGGGTGGGGAACCCGGAGTAGGTGGACACTGTTAATTGAACACACATGCTTTGGAATTCAACCAGAAGAAAAGTGCGTAAGGGTGTAATGGACAAGCAACCCACACACCCACTTCCTGCCTGGGGCATCTTACAATGCTCACAATGTCGCTATTTCCTTTGTAAAAACTAGTGGAGAAACACCTAACTCAAAGATGTCATTTGGCCTCAGATATCTGAAAATGTCAATGTGTCCCCTTGGTCTTTTCAAAGCAGCCGGTAAAAAAGGCACTGTGGGTGTATGGGAGTGTAAGATTGATTCTCACATGAAATTAGCATCTCTGCCACAAAATACTTCAAGGTGATTGGCCTTAGCTGCAGACTGAGGCCTGAGTTCAAACTTTTCAATTGTTAAGAGTTCCTTTATTTTTTTCAGTGCTCATATTCTTACTCTGGGCATTTCTGAAACTCTGACAATGATGAACAATGTCACAGAAGTACCCCATTATTGCTTTATGTCACTGTTTAGACATGAGCATGTCTGCTGATGCTAATCCCAGGGAACTGAATCGGATCCAATAGCTGCCAGTTGAGGAAACAGGGAGCAAAGAGCCTTCACAGACTCCAGGGGCTCTGCTGGCCATGATGGCTTGCTTATAGAATTCCTCTTTAAAATGCTTTAGACCAGCAGTTCTCAACCTGTGGTCATGATACCCACAGGGGTATCATATCAGAAACACTGCATATTAGATATTTACACTAATAAGTTACAGTTATGAAGTAGCAACAAAATAGTTTTGTGCTTAGTGGCCACCAAAACATGAGGAACTATATTAAAGGCTCGCAGCATTAGGGTGGCTGAGAAGCACTGCTTCAGACCAACCTACTGGTTCTCTAAGGTGGTGAATTTGTCCCCTTAGAGCCAGTGCCTGGATACATTTTATTTATCACAGTGTTGAGGGAAAAGTATGGCTAAACAATTGTGGCATAGAACCAATACCTTTTGCAAAAACAGACTGACCTAAACTGTTCAAGGATCTGTGGTTACACAGCCCAGGTCAAGTCTGAGGACTTCAAATTCAGGGTTTCCATTTCTAAGAGATTCCAATTTATAAATATATATGTATTATGTATGTATATATATATATGTGTGTGTGTGTGTGAATGAAATATATATATATATATGAAACAACATGTATATAAATTTTACTTAGAGACATTTACTTGTTAGTCAGAAATAAAAAAAAAATTTCCATCAATTCTTTGGGTATTCCATACAATGTATTTTGATTGCATTCACCCTGGTTCCCCTCTGTAACTAATGTCCCATTTTATTCTAATAACCTATATACTTCAGTCTGTGCTGCCCATATACTCCTGATGTGGGGCCGTGCACTGGAGCACAGTCTACCTCTTACTAGGAGCCATACCCTTAAAGAAAACTATTCTCTCTCCTCAAGAAGTCATCAACTTTCTATATCTCTCAGTTATGGGTGGGGACTCATAAACCCCTTTCTAGCTGATGCTAGAATGCTGACTGACTTGATGTGTAGGTCTTGTGCAGTGAACCACAGCTGTTGTGAGTTCATGAGTGTATAATCCTGTCTTGTACAAATGACACTTTCCACTACTGTCTTCCCAACCTCTGGATCTTACAATCTTCCCATCACCTCTATCTAGATGATCCCTGAGCCTTGGAGAGGGAAGATAGAGATGTTTCATTTGTGGCTGATCATTCCATCGACCTTTACTCTCTGCACTTTGACTGGTTGTGAGTTTCTGCATTAACAACTGTTCACTGCACAAAGAAACTTCTCTGACGAGGTCCGAGAGCTGCACTTACCTGAGCCTATATCCTGAACAATAAAAACAGTGCAGGAAGTATACCATATCTGATTCAAGTTATGCTGCAGAGCCATGGTAGTGGAAACAGCATGGTACTGTTCAAAAACAGACACATTGGTCAACAGAATAAAACCTAAGGCCCTGATGTTAAGTCCACACACCTATACCCACCTAATATCTGACAAAGATGCTAAAAATATACATTGGAGAAAAGACAGCATTTTTAACAAGAAGTGTTGATAAACTGAATGTCCGTCGACGTGTAGAATAATGAAACCATCCCTCTCTCTCACTCTGCACACAAACCAACGCTGTGCTTTCTGAGTTTATCTATGTGGTCCATGATAAGCCAGTCACACAGCCTTAGCAGGTCACGTGCACTTGTCCTCCTGAAGTGAGACTTCCACTGGCAAATGGCTTCTCACCTGCAAGAGGTGATTGCGAGCCCAGGTCACCATGTCTTCCTGGCCTTGCCCCATCTCAGCAGGACTCTGCTTCGGGTTTTTCCGTTGTGTTCATATTGAAAACTGGAGAAAGAAGCAAGAGACTGACCCAGGCTGTTTGCTCTCCAAGTAAAGCTTTCTCAGAATAAACTCTTTGAGAGGCCCACTAACCAATGCCCACCTTCAGCTGTTTGGACAGAAGCTGTGAGTAGCCACTCAACTCAAAGAGACACAAAGAAGATTTTGTTTCATTACTTTTTTTTTCCACAAAGCACATCATGTTGCCCAAAATTTAGTTTTCATTAGAAAGTAGGAGGAAGTAAACATTGAATAAGAAGGTGGAAGTCTCTGGCATGAGGGTTAGGAAGAAAACTCTTAGTAGCTCTGAGATGAATTAATAAGGAGAGGGCATGCTACTCTGAGGAAATAACATCTGAAAGTGTATGAAAAATGGCCTGCTGTTAAGGATGGAGAAAGGAGTCTATAGGCCACAGGAGGCCACGCCTTCTGAAGAGATAACTCTTCATTTTCACCTCTGCCTATGGCCTCAAATAATTGGAAAGTGTCTGATTTTTTGTTTGTCCCTCAGTGTCTGTGACACAAAAGAAATTGTGTGTGTCCTTGTGTGTACGTGTACATACATTATGTGTGCTCGTTGAGGGCAGAGGTCAACATCAGATGTCTTCTTCAATTTCCACTTTTCTTTTGGGAGACAAAAATCTCTCCATAAACCTGGAGCTCACAGATCCAGTAAAGCTGGCTCTTCAGTGATTTTCAGGCATGGCCCTGTCTCCACTCCCCTCTAGCCTTGGGGTTAGTTACCCAAGTAGATGCCAGGGATTAGCACTTTATAGACAGAGCCACCTCCCTGCTTCAAATACAAGTAAGGTTTAGAGTCAGTTTTGTCTCTCCCTTCATTTAACGTTCATAGGCAAGGTCATCTCTTAATTCCAGATGCCTCTTGAGCCACTCTAAAAGGCTGAGACCAAGTTCCTTCCTAGTTCCCACTGAAGGAAACTAGAAGTCCAGCCTTGGGGATTAGTTCACAGTTGAAGAAAATGCCAATACCAGAGGCTTACAGAGTAAATTTCCCAGCCTTCTAAATAAACTCAGTTTGAGATAGCCCACTGAACCCTCCTTCTTTCTGTCCCTAAGCCCCTGCATCTGATTTATTTTTCTAAATAACAGATGACCCACCAGCCTCAGCAGGAGTTTGACCTTAGCTGGACATGAGGAACAAAGTGCATAGTTTTGCTTTGTCTTGGATATAGCTTCGAGGGATTACAGAGAACTCACACTTTCTTCTCTTCTATTTTACAGAAGAAGTGGAGAAAGAAGAGGCTGAAATAGCTGTGGTTTCCAGCCAGAGAGCCTGCACTCAGCCTGCTGATTCTTCTGCATGTATTCTCAGGGACTGCTTGGGTAGCAGCTTGAGCACCTAGTGAAGACCAGTTCCCTTCCGCTAGTGCATGGAACTGTGACGGACAAATGGTTGAGATTCAGGCAAGTGTAAGCAAGCAATCCCAGTTATGACTAAACATAAAATAGGGAGAAATATAGTGATTTGAAATTAAATGAAATATTCTCAAGATGTTCAGATTATCTAGCAACAGAATAAAGGGTGGGCCACAGAGAGCTAAGAGCAATCAGAAATATCTCAAAGTGTCTCAAAGCATCAAAATATCTGAAAGTCAGACTCTCCTTCCAGAATCAGCTCCTGAGAAAAGACTGGAAAAGAGCATTCCCTCCTCCCATGTGTACCCTAGAGAATGCTGATTTGAGAATGATCAAGATCCATATTTCTCTGTTTCTCCCCATGTTATTTGTCTGGTTCTCACTATACAATACAATCTTCTCTGGTGCTAAAACTGTTGGGGAGCTGGGTGTGATGGTACATAGCTGTAATCCCAGTACAGGTTGAGATCGGAGGAATACATGTTTAAGGCCAGTCTGGGCTATGAGGCCAGTCTGCCTCCCTCAAAGCAAATATAGAAATAATATTAAATAAAGAATGAAAAGAAAAACACAGTAGTGTTTTGGCAGACTTTGGTAATGTTTGGAAGATTTTGAGTTTTTTTTATTAGAAAACCTTCTTTAGTTGAATGTGTTCGGTGACACACTAGTACTTCCCTCCCGTGCCACCTGCTGTGAATACTGTGTGGTGCTGCTTCCCACTACTGATCTGGAAGTGTGGGATGAATGTGAACTGAAGCTGATGGACTGCGAACATGGACTGAGTGACTGAGCTTGTGGTGTGCTTTGCAGGAGAACTTGGAGGCAGAGTTCACCAGTGAACTCAGGTGTCTCAGAGAGAGGTGGAGGTTCTCATGTCTGTTAGCTGCTCATAAGGATGCCGTTTGCTACAGTTAGTTCTGTGTTCTGTGCTGGGGTGTCTTTTTATAAGAGTTGTCATTGTTGGAAATTCTTAAATGAAACTGATTTAAATTTTTAAAAAGTAGCGATGATAACCACCATCAATAAAAACCGTGTTAAGAATATTTCACTGCTGCTGGAGAGGTGGCTCAGTAGTAAAGAGCACCGGCTGCTCTTTCCAGGGGAGCTGAGTTCAGTTTCCAGCACCCACATGTGGCTCACAAACAGCTGCAACTCCAGCCCCAGGAGATCTGATACCCCTTCTGGTCTCCTTGGACACCTGCATACAAGTGAGCTACATAAATTCATGTAGGTACATGCACACAAACATGTAAATAAAAATATTTACATCTTTAAAAATACAGGGTCTTTCCTTATTTGTGTGACATTATCACAATGGCTCTAGAAGAAAATACAGAAGGATGAGCACACAATATTAAGGATTGGAAGTGGTTAGCAGATACGTAGCACTACATAGCTGCGTGATCTGCACATTACTCAGAGAGTTTATAACAAATGACCATTTACTTTGTGGTTACTTCATCAAGAGACCAATTCATTTGACTGTTCATTAAGTCTGGGCTCTGTTATTTTCATTAACACCATAGAGGAAATCCGTGCCTCAAGAAACTGTACATGCCTCATATAGACATTTGAGATCCCACTGTGATCACATGGACAGGCTCAGGTTGCCTGCTCAAGGATTAAAAATTCCATGAGCCACCAGTTAAAAATTTCAGTAGCCACCAGTTAAAATGTTTTCAGAGATAACGTCTCCCAGGGATTTAAAATGACAGAGATCATTGTCTGCAACTGCTCTGGTTGACCCAGAGATTCTGGAACAAAAACAAACGATTATGGTTTCAAGCAAGTGTATCCAGTTATTTCTTGTATTGTGTAGAATGGATACAAATGTGGTAGACAAAGGTAGAAGAGGATTGACCCAAACTACCAGATTCTGGGTTAGAAGAAAAGCAGTGGACAGGTGACAGCAGTGTTACTGTTGGCAAGCATTTGGCCAGAGAACGTTCCTGGGGCTGGGAGGACATTCCGGCATTAGAGAGTAAGAGCTGGGGTGTGCCCAGTGGTGTGCTCCTAATACATTTTGGAAACTGCCAAAATGGACTCTGGCCAAGAAGCTAAACATGTCAGCACTTTTCCTTTAGCTGAATATAAAGTTTCAGTGGGCCAAAATGACCCAGAGAAGGAGTAAGCACAGCCTATCTCTAAAGGGCCGTTTCTTAATGTATTTCATCCTGTGACAACCAGCCTCTGGGTCTCTTCTATGTATCTCTATTATGGTCACAGCCAAGATGAAACCCAGGCAGTATGGCTGGACTTACATTAGGGATACTGAAATTTACAGATAGCACACTTTACATGTGTGAGAGTGTATTATTCTCCCTTTGATTTCTATAAGCATTAAGAAGTAATCTTAGCTCACAGCCTGTTTGAAAATACATAGTTGGCTGGGTTTATCCAACAACCCACAGTTTGCCTAAGTCTGAATTAAAGAGAGTGACTAGTTTTCAAAGATAATGTCTTCTAGGGATTTAAAATTACCATCTGTTTTTTTAGTCAGCTAGAGTCTCAGAATATACTGTTGTGAGAACAACATCCAATGGTGTATAACTTCCTGGGGTTCACTTTCATGTAATGATTGGGCTCTTCAGAAACTCCAGACTTTTACCTCCCAGCCACCCAAAAAGCCAATGCAACAGTGGGCAAGAGTCATGTATGGCTTCCAAGTTGCTCTAGATTTGGCCTTTACAACCAAGATGAATTTGATTCATAAAAAGCCAACAGAATATTTAAAGTGAATTGCAGTTTGAAAAAAATCTTCAGTTTGAATCCAGTCCAGCCAGCAGGAGAACAAACCTAAACTAAAACCAGTGCACCTATACCAACACCCAGCAAAGCCAAGAAGAACCCTCGGTGTGATTGGCACACAGGAGCTGGGGCAGTCATCCTTACAAGCCCGAATGGTTCCAAAGGAGCCTAGAACAGGCTGAGCTGAGCGGACTGATGTCCAATGCACACCTGCTTTCGGGCAACTATAATTGTGATGGTATCTTGTATAGAAGCAGCTGGTGAATATGGAATGTTTTAGTACCTGTCTGCATTAGCATATTGGGTAGGAGAGCTTGCTCTAGAACATTCCTAAGGTTCCAATGTTCTTTTTTCTCATTTTAAGGTTTAATTATTATTGACCGTTTCTAAAAAAAAAATTAAATTTATTTTACATATCAATCACAGTTTCCCCTTCCTTCTCTCTTCCTGTTTCCTCCCTCCACCTCCTTTGTAACCTCCCCCCCATCCACTCTTCAGAAAGTGTAAGGCCTCACATGGAGTCAACAATGCATGGCATATCAAGTTGAGGTAGGGCGAAGCTCCTCCCCTCTGCATCAAGTCTGTGCAAGGCATTCCACCATAGGGAGCAGTTTCCAAAGAGCCAGCTCATGTATCAGGGATAGATCCTGGTCTCACTGCTAGGGGCCCCACAAAGAGACCAAGCTACACAGTTGTCATCCACATGCAGAGGACCTAGGTTGGTCCCATGCAGGCTCCCTAGCTGTCATTTAGAGTCCATGAGCTCCCATGAGCTTGGGTCAGCTGTTTCTGTGGGTTTCCCAGTCATGATCTCGACCCACTATGGCTCATACAATTCTTCCTTCTCTTCAACAGGACTCCTGGAGCTAGATCCAGCGCTTGGCTGTGGATCTCTGCATCAGCTTCCATCAGTTACTGGATGAAGGTTCTATGATGACAGTTAAGGTATTCACCAATTTGATTACAAGAGAAGGCCAATTCAAGCACCCTCTCCACTATTGCTAGGAGTCTTAGCTGGGGTCATCCTTGTGGATTCCTGGGATTTTCCCTGGCACCAGGTTTCTCCCTAACCCCATAATGGCCCCTCTATCAAGATGTCTCTTTCATTGTTCTCCCTCTCCATCCCTCCCCCAACTCAATCATCCTGATCCCTCATGTTCCCATCTTGGATCCCCTTCCCTCTACTCCCTCCCCCTCTCCCCAGTTTACCCAGAAGGTCTCATCTATTTCCCATTTCCAGGGCAATCCATGTATCCCTCTTAGGGTCCTCCTTGTTACCTAGTTTCTGTAGGGCTGTGGATTGTAGCTTGGTTATCCTTTGCTTTACCTCTACTATTCACTTATGAGTGAGTACATACCATATTTGTCTTTCTGGGTCTAGGTTACTTCACCCAAGATGATTTTTTTCTAGTTCCACCCATTTGCCTGCAAATTTCATGATGTCATTTTTTTAAACCTCTGAGTAACTGCATTGTGTAAATGAACCACATTTTCTTTAACCATTCTTCAGTTGAGGGGCATCTAGGTTGTGGCTATTATGAATAATGCTGCTATGAACATAATTGAGCAAGTGTCATTGTGGTATGATTGAGCTTTCTTTGGGTATATGCCCAAGAATGGTATCCCTAGATCTTGAGGTAGAGTGATTCCCAATTTTCTGACAAACTACCATACTGAATTCCAAAGTGGCTGTACAAGTTTGCACTCCCACTAGCAGTGGAGGAGTGTTCCCCTTACTCTACATCCTTTTCAACATAACCTGTCATCAATGTTTTTGATCTTAGCCATTTGGACAGATGTAAGATGGTATCTCTGAATCATTTTGATTTGCCTTTCCCAGATGACTAAGGATGTTGAACAATTCCTTAAAGGTCTTTCAGCCATTTGAGATTCTTCTGTTGAGAATTCTCTGTTTAGATCTGTACCCCTTTTAGAACTGAAGAATATTGAGAGGCAGCAATTAGAGCTGACATGTAGCACAGAATGATGAGACTCCCCCTGCCCCCTGGATTATTAAAATTAAAGAAATGTTTGGTTTTTCCTAACTGTAGGCAAGGCACCTGCTTCACTGATTCTCCTCAGCAGAGCTAAGCAAAAGACAAAGCAGAAGTTTTCTAGGTCACACAGGCTGCAGGGTTTTCTGTAAAGAAGAACACACAGGGTCTTAAATGACTGGTCTCACAGTACAGTTCAAGCCCTGTGTCCATGACCCCTGGTGTTTTCTCACAAAGAGAGCTGTGCTACAACAATCAAGATTTTGACTTGAGTAAGCATCTTTTGTCTTTTAAAAATATGAGCCCCAGCCATGATTGGAATAGGTATGTGTGGTTTTATTTTATTTGTGCTGAAATGTGATTTTATTTGTATGTTAATAAATAAAGTTGCCCAGAGATCAGAGGTCATAGCAAGCCATTAAGCAGAAGTCCGGCACACACCCTTAACCCGATCACATGGCAGGCAGAGTCTCTGTATGGTCAATGACACAGTCAAGTGTTGTGACACGAGCCTTTAATCCCAGTATCAACCATAGAGACCTGGAGATCTGTATAGACAGGCAGTGATGAGGAAGTCATGTGGCTGGGCTTAGAGCCAATGAGAAAGCAGAACAGGAAAGCAATAAAAACACTAGTCAGACATTAGAAGCGCTTGCTTAGGGGAAGCTACTTCTGGTGGTAAGTTAAAGCTAGGTGGCTCTTGCTCTGATCTCTTTGGCTTTAACTCTGTATTTGGCTCTGTGTTTCTTATTTAATAAGACTGTTTAGAAATTCATTACAGCTATGCAGAGGTATTGTGGAATATTAGTTTAAGATGTGTTACATTTATTTATGCTATGGAGTATTTGTTTAATGATACAAAGACATGTTGCATTCTTTTATGTTGCATTTGTTTAACTTTGTAAAGCTGTGTTTCTTTGCCTGTCAAAAACACCTGATTGGTCTAATAAAGAACTGAATGGCCAATAGGCCAAAAGCAAGGCAGGGGAAAGGATAGGCAGGGCTGGCAGGCAGAGAGAATAGATAGGAGGAAGAGGAGATGGAGGAGAAGCAGAGGAGGAGAAAGAGAGGAGGACTCCAGAGGCTAGCCACCCAGCCATCCAGCCAACCAGTCAGCCACAGAGTAAGAAGGGAAGAAAAACATAGAATAAAGAAAACCCAGAGGCAAAACATAGTTAAAGAGAAATGCGATAAGTTATAAAAGCTGGCTAGAAACAAGTCAAGCTAAGGCTGGGCATTCATAAGTAAGAACAAGTCTCCATGTATTTATTTGGGTAGCAGGCCCCCAAAATAGTTTTAAAAAACACCAACTACACCGAGGATAGATTATATCATCAAAGGGGCTCATTCCGCCATTTATGGTAAATCCAGTGACTTACCCACCTGCTCCATGATGTGTCCATGTGGATTGCAGGAGGCCTGCTCCCTCAATTTTCCCTCTCTGTTTTGTGTCTCGCCCTGTTCAGCTGAGGAACAGGCTTCCCTGAACTTCTTTTCTAAGTGATGTCCATTCATGAGTTACTCTTGGCTCAGAAAAACTGTGAAATTTAACTTGTCACAATATTTTCTTTTCTTAGTGCCTCTTCTTTTTGTTTGCATTCCATTTACGTTTGCCCTAAAATGCAATCCAACACACACACTGGAAAGCGAGACAGAAAATGCTTGTCTTTTCATGTTGCAGAGTGGATGTGTGGTTACAGGGAAGTCCTTTCTTCAGAGGGGATGAACCCAAGGTTCAGTGTGTTTGGTGGCCACAGTTCCCAGAGAGTATGGCACACTGACTTTTCATTCACATACCCAAAAGTTTCATTTTTAGACACTACATTGTAGAGTTAAAAATCTGTGAGTTGATAAAATTGGGAACGGAATCCAAAGTGGTTAATCAAAGAATCTGTGATTGGACTCCGGCCCTACCTTCACACATCTCATCCCTGCTGAGTGGAAGGGACTTTTGTTCCATTCAGTCATCATGTACCCAGGGCAGAAATGACAGCTCTACACCTGCGGGGCCTTTAACACCACTGTCAGCACCACGAGAGAAGTGTGACTTTTTAAAGACATTTGCCTAGCCTGTGGGGTTCTGTAAAACCTAAACTCTCTCTAAAGTAAGCAGAGCCAATGAAAAGGAGAAGGAATTTGTTTTGAATGACCAAACTGGAAAAAATGACCAGACCCCCCACCTCCCCACCCCTGGCCATTTTTTAAGCCCATGTTCTCCTAACCATCATTTATGGGCCACTTGAAAGGCTAGTGCAGAGCCCAGAGAGGCGGTAGCGGCATGAACATAGAACACGTGGCAGAGGCATGTAAAGCTGCTGGCAGCTCAGCCCTGACATAAACTCTGCTCCAGCCAACCTCACTTCCTCTTGTCTCTGACTCATTCATGGTTTTGTGTTCTGCTGATAAAAATGCTGATCCAAAGGGAAACTGGCAACATGGAGATTTCCTGCATTTCAAACTTTATGAAACTGGGTGAAAATGTAAAGTGCAAAGCTGAACAGACTGTGTGCTCGCCACCCTTATCAAGTGTCACAGTTTATTATGGCTTTTGAATGACTTCGCCCTCCATTATGTTTTTAATATGTTACTCTGTAATCATTGTCACATTATGGAGAATAACGTGCAATAAAGATTTGAAGATGTGTGAACATAGCCCGATTTAGAATTTCTAAAAATAAGGAATGATTGGTTATGATTGGTTATGATTACTCACTTCAAGGCCAAGGGAAGTCTTATCACAACATCTCTTACATGAATGACACTCAGCAACATTAACACCCCTACTCACCATTGCTAGTAAATGACATTAGAATAAAGGAATGTCATGAACTATTTTGGTGATCAATAACCAAGTAAAAGAGAATTGGTTCCAAGGCTTTCTAATGTCTAACAAGTGAAACAATAGAAGTTAAGAATGTAATTAAACAGAAAATGAAGAGTGGATTTCTCTTTCATGAAATGGAGATGGAATAAGCACATGTGGATGGAGAGTAGTTCCAGGGATGACTCAACTGCCTTTGTTTGAATCTGTTACATGATCCTTTGTTGCAATGTGACTGGACCAAGAATTTAAAGGGTCAAGCAACTTTTGGCAGACTAACTTCTTTTTTTTTAATTAAGAAATTTTTTATTCATTTTACACACCAATCACAGATCCCGCTCTTCCCTCCTCCTGCCCCTCCAGCCTTCCCCCACCCACCCACCCCCATTCCCTCCCTCAAGAAGGTAAGGCCTCTCATGGGGAGTCAGCAGAGCCTGGTCCATTTGGTAGAGGCAGGTCCAAGTCCCCCGCCCCCCCCAGCCCCCACCCTACCTCAAGGCTGTACGAGGTGTTCCATCATAGGTAGTGGGCTCCAAAAAGCCAGCTCATGCGCCAGGGATGGATCTGATCCCACTGCCAGGGGCCCCCATGAGCAGTTCAAGCTACACAACTATCTCACTTATGCAGAGGGCCTAGTCCAGTCCCGTGCAAGCACCACAAGTGTTGGTCTAAATTTCATGAGTTCCCCTCAGCTTTGATTGGCTGTCTCTGTAGGTTTCCCCATCATGATCTTGATGCCCCTTGCTCATAGAATCCCTCTTCTATCTCTTCAACTGGACTCCTGGAGCTTGGCCTTGTGTTTGCCTGTGGATCTCTGAATCTGCTTCCATGAGTTACTGGATGAAGGCTCTATGATCACAGTTAGGGTATTCATTGATCTTATTACTGGGGTAAGCCAGTTCAGGCACCCTCTCCACTAATGCTACAGTCTAAGCTGGGGTCATCCTTGTAGATTCCTAGAAACTTCCCTAGTACCTGGTTTCTCCCTATCCCCATGATGTCTCCCTCTATCAAGATATCTCTTTCTTTGCTCTCCCACTCTATCCATGTTCCAGCTCAACCATCCCATTCCCTTATGTTCTCATCCCACCCCTTACCCTCCATTGGCCCCTTTCATCCCCAGTTTACTCATGGAGATCTTATCTATTTCCACTTCCCAGGGCAATCCATCTGTCCCTCTTTGGATCCTTGTTAGCTAGCTTCTCTGGAACTGTGGATTGCAGTCTGGTTATCATTTGCTTTAAATTTAGTAGCAGATTAACTTCTATAAATTTCTAATTTTAAATTATATACTATTATTTAGCAATGTGTATTATATGGAAGATAAAGAATTGTATGCTGTGGAATATTACTTGGAGATGTGTTATATTCTTTTATGCTGTAGAATATTTATTTAATGCAAAGACTTGTTGCAGTCTTTTATGTTACATTTGTTTAACTCTGTGAAGCTGTGTTGCTTTGCCTGTTTAAAATACCTGATTTTGGTCTAATAAAGAGCTGAACAGTCAATAGCTAGGCAGGAGAGAGGATAGGTAGAGTTGGCAGGTAGAGAGAATAAATAGAAGGAGAAAAAGAGAAAAAAAGTAGCCAGAAAAAGAGTAGAGAAGGATGCCAGGGGCCAGCCTCCCAGCCACCTAGCCAGCAGCAGAGTAAGAAGTAAAGAAAGACACATAGACTGGTGTAGCAGGAATCTTAAAGAGTCTTATTAATAAAATCAAACCTGTGGCTAGTTACTGGGGTGGACACTGGAAGATCAGAGAGACAAAACAAGCCACAGCTAACCTTACCTGGTCAACTTCTCAGCTGATCTTGTTTCCTCAGACTGGAAGCTTCTGAGTCCTCATCCAAAATGAAACTCAGCTGAACTGCTGCTCAAAAGCCTGGAAGCTTAACCAGCCAAATGCTTCTAGTTCCTGGTCCTCACGCCTTATATATCTTTCTGCCTTCTACCGTCACTCCCTGGGATTAAAGGCTCGCTTTCTGGGATTAAAGGCATGTGTCACCATGCCTGGCCATTTCCAATGTGGCCTTGAACTCATAGAGATCCAGAGGGATTTCTACCTCTGGAGTGCTAGGATTAAAGGTGTGAGTGCCACCATTTTTTAGCCTTTGTATCTAGTGGTTGTTGTCTCTGACCCCGGATAAGTTTATTAGGGTGCACAATATTTTGGGGAACACAATACCACCTCAGACTGGAGAAAGGGAAAAGCCCAGAGGCAAAAGGTAGATTGGGTAATTTAAGTTAAGAAAAGCTGGTTAGAAAGAAACTAAACTAAGATGGCATTCAAAAGTAAAAATAAGTCTCTGTGTATTTATGTGGGACCTGGGTGGTGGGCCCCCAAAAAGCAAAGAGTAGGAAAAAAAACAACAACTATAATTGCTATTTTTCTTATATGTTATAGCTCTTATATCAGTATCCATAGTCTGCCTTTTCACAATTATTTTTGGGAAATTTCTATCTTCAGTGTAAAAACACCTGAAATTTCAAGGTAGTCTAACACTAACTTTTTAAACAAGCAATGCAATATATTTGAGGAAAGGAACTCCACCCAAAGCAACTGTCTGTTGGTAGTTTTTATATATTGATATTCCACAAACATTGACATGCACTTCAATTTATACTATAAAACCTAAATTCTAAGTACATTTTGAAGTTTTCTGGTATGTGAAGTTCTCTTTGCAGGCCACACAGAAGAATTATAAATAAAGAAACCAAATAATCCTGGTGCAGGTGTCTAACCATCTCCAGAGACTGGATGCTGGAAATGACTTTCATATCAATCAGTTTGGAATCCCCCTCTACAAAGAACTGGTAAAGCTGACACCTGGGAGAGACTGTATTGTGATGTGGACTAACATTTACAATTCCAGCATACAGAGACTTAAAAATTGTCCCATTCTAAATGTTTTTGAATGGAATGAACAAAAATCAAATTTTAAAATAATATAGTTTACTTTTTGTTTATAAATTCTCCAGAGTTGAGAATAATGTGTGGAAGATGAAGTTAAACTTAAAATCCATTAACTTATGGAGTGGATGATGATGAGGAGGAGGAGGAGAAGGAGGAGGAGAAAGAGGAATGCATTGCTTGTTCACTGAGTTTTTTTAATTATTATTCTTTGAATAATTTCCTACATACATACAATTTACCTTGATCACATCCAACTTTATTCTCTCTTCACCTCCACCCAGAATCTCCCTTTACACCTCCCTCTCAACATCATGACCTCCTTTTATAATTTATTTTTGACACACTGAGCCCAATTTATTCTTCCCATCTCAGCAGGGGTGTGGATCATCCACTGGGGAATGGGTAACCTATGGGTGGACATGGTCCTAAAGAAAAGTAACTGCTCATCGTCTATCTGCCTTCAGTTGACAATATCTCCTCAGATAGGGGCAGAGTCTCAGGAGTCTCTCCCCAGTCCATGTGAAATTTAATTGGATTCATCTTGCAAAGATATTGTGCAGGTAGCCACTGCTGCTGGGAGTTCATATGTGTGACAGCTAAGCCATGTCCAGAGGACAGCATGTCACAGTCCTTGTCCCCTCCCTCAGACTCATACATTCTCTCTGAACTTTCTGAACTTTTCAATGTGTTATATAATTTTAGAATTGTGAAATGTTTGAGTACTTCTAAAAGTTTTCCTTGTGTCTTCTCTTGAGTAATAAATAATGGGTTGTCACTGGATCTTGGAATCAGCAATATTGTTTAAATGGTTTAGCGATCACCATCAGAGGAATACAAAGCAAAAGTTAGTTGGAAATGAATTTGGAACATGGTGTTGACATGAAAAACGATTTATTTTCTGGGAAGTCAGCAATCATTATGGAAAATACTACTTATTTTGGTTAAGAAAAGTAAATTCCTGAAGTAAAGTTCAGGGACATCTGGATTTTATTAGAAGTAGTGTGAGGTGCTCAAAGGGACCAAAGGTTTGCAAACTGTGAGCCCATTTCATAGAGTCCCAAATTAGTGATGCTTGTTAATTTTGGCTGTTACTTGAAGACTTGACAAGAAGTGTCATATTCTCCCCTAACATGTTTGGATAAGTGCATTCTCAGACTAATGAAGCTATAACTACAGACCCAGCAGAAAACCCTCCCATACCAGTGTAACAGCATCTACAATGACTTTTCTTCTACTGAAAAGTGAGTCATGAAAACATCAGCCCTATCTAAACAGACAACCTAAAAATCACTTGTGATTTAAAAATTAGTACAAATGTTAACTATATTCTCTCACAGATTTTTATAAAATATAACATTAGAGTAAAATATTTAAAGATGGACTGGGTGATGGTGGTGCATGCCTTTGATCCCAGCACTCAGGAGGCAGAGCCAGGTGGATCTCTGAGTTCGAGGTCAGCCTGGTCTACAGAGAGAGATCCAGGACAGGCACCAAAAACACAGAGAAACCCTGTCTTGAAAAACCAGAAAAAAAATTAAAGATGGTAGAATGATAGAAGTCATCTTTAAGTTTACTTAATTCTTTCTTTTAAGAATAATTATAATTAACATCAACAACAAAAACAGTTGTGCAGTGGTGTAGGGTCATGTATACTTTTGATTGAACACTTGTGAGGCAGAAGAAGGTGAATCTTTGTGAGTTTGAAGCCAGCCTCATTTATATAGCAATCTCTAGGACAGCCAGGGCAGCAGTAAAGACCTTGTCTTAAAATATTATATACATATATATAATATATATATTATGTGTGTGTGTGTGTGTGTGTGTGTACGTGTACAAAGAAATCATGTAGTTGTGACTATAGCACCTAGTGCCCTTCTGTTGATTTTACAGTATCATAGTCATTTTGCTGGATAAACCCTGGCATTTGAGAAAGTAGAAAGCAAGTATTAATGACCATAGCATCAATGATTGCTGCCATTAAACTAAGGGTATCTGTTAAGTGATGGCTACCCTGGAAGGCACACATGCTGTGAAAGCCTCCTGAAGTGCAGTCTCCCTGATGCCAACATGAAGTGTTACCTTTTTGCCTTTCCAAGCAAGATGGAGCTCCTCTCCAGAGGGGCCTTGTCTCTTGCTTTCCCTTTCTGCCTCTTATTCTGAAGATTGGCTCACATTAGGCAATGGAATAAAGATGATGTCATTTGTTTGTCTTGAGTTGGATTATGTAGTCTGACTGTGAATTGTTCCCCATATACTCACACATTTGAAGTCTTGGTCCCCAGCTGGTGATACTGTTTGGGGAGGTTGTGGACTCTTCAGGAGGTGGGGCCTAAATAGAGGAGAGGTGTCTGGTGATAGCCCCAGAGGCTTGGATCCTGCCTCTGCTTCCTGACTACCAAGATATGAACTACAGCTCCAGGCTCTCCACTGATGGAGTCACCTTGGCTTTCCTGCCACAAGAAGAGGTATCCATCTTGAGCCAAAAGAGATCTTTCCTCCCTCAAGTTCCTTCTTGGCAAGGACTTGGTCAGAACAATAGGAAAAGTAACTATCAGAGGTCTTGAGGGACTCATCTTCCCAGGGGCTGTCATCATTCAAAGGGCATCTGGTGACTCTCGTCCTTGATAAACCCAGTTTTCCTTACCCAAGGGGTATAGGAGAAAACCTGTGGTGTTTTGTATTTTGTTAAAACTATTTACAATAATAGATGTAAATCTGTTGCCTATATGAAAGCAGTAAAGCAAGGTAAGATTTTACTTAAGGCAAACGTTTACTGGAATGCTGTACAGTGGTGTTATGTTAACACTGAGGTACACGACCTCTTTCAGTTCTCGGAGAATCTCTTGAAATTCAGAGGGGAACTTGATTAAAATACACACATTAACTACAGGAACAGGCTTTCCCTGAGCTGCTTCTGTCTTATTAAAAAGTATTTAAACTTCTACAGTAAATATCTACTCTTCAGATTGTTATTGTTACCCATAAAAATAATAATGACAAAGAGAAAGAAACTGGGCTCCATATTTAGGGAGAAATCCATTAAATAATGCTCTATTTTGAAGCCCCAAATTTGCCTAAGTTAAAAGAACTTTTGAGGACATGCAAGCAAAAGATTTTAATTGTATTAACACATTTGTAAGGGACTTCCCATACTACAAAGACTTTTAGAAGTTTGAAAGAAAATGATGGTTTGGTTGTGTTGGCGTGTGACTTGGCATGATGGGAGGGGATATCTAAACATTAGTCTTCATTCAGAGTCACAAAGAGTGTTTTAAAACACCCTTAAACAACTGAGCCTAATCTTGAGAGTTCCTGGTGAGTAGTTTTAAACAGCAGTGACTCACATAGCAACCTCAGTCGCTGGGCAAGTTTGAGGGTCTCTTTAAACAGAAACGTCTCATGTCTGGATGCCAGTGGGAACAAAACGTTAGTCTGACATAAAAGGCCTAACTGAATATTTAGTTTAGAAACACTAGTTCTTCCTGTAGAAAAGCAATGGCAAGATAGAAAATGAAAGTCTTACCCTTGGGAGCTTTCCAGATTTAATATGGGTCAAAGCAATAATTACTATCTTAAACTCTGCGTTTTTTACTGCCCCATTCTCCCGTGCGGACATCTAGGAGTCAGAAGTCATCTCCACATGCACACTACTCATCTTTGCTGGATTTCACCTTTTCTTTAAGAATGACCCCAATTCTTGGTAGCAGATTCCAACATTTAGAAAAGTGTTTTATTTGCATACTTAGAACTTTAGTAAAAGTTGCATGTCCAGGAAGCCCAGTCACTCACCGAAGCTCAATTCCCAGTGTGCTGCGTAGTCACTTGGGCTTTACCCTCACTGTATTCAGGAGGAAGCAAGAGCTGCACCCCGAGGCCCTAGCTGGGCCACATTCTTGTTGCAGATGACAGGATAAAACGCAACTAGACAGTCCAAGCTCATCACTGGACTCTGACCAATGAACTACAAACTCTGGTTAGCAACCACCACTGAGCATGGGTGCATCTGTTATTTGCATACAGGAATCTCCTACTGATACAGTGGAAAGACTTGGAAATCAGGGCCAACGCTGGCTTTGTTAGTTCACTCCCTATCTCTTTGGAACTCTTTTGCTTTGCAGTCAATGCCACATCCTCCTACTTTGAAAACTGTTTTATTTTTTTAAACAAAGCCTCATTTGTTACTTAAATTACTTCCTAGTGAAATTTTGTTCAGATTATATTGAACATCATACTCATTAACACAAAAGTAGATGAGATAATTGCAACTAGTTACAGGTTATATGAAAAAAATGAATATATCTGAATATAAGCAAAATGATTATAATAATATTACAGGATATTAAAAAACCCTGTATTTATGCAAATAAGTGCTACCAATTTGGTAAGCTTTAGAATGGCTTCTTTGATTTAGAAAGTGTGACAAGTTTATTTTCATCTACAGTAATTTTTTTTACAGCATCAGAAGATTTTTAGTAAGAGTAGACTAGCTGAACTAGTTAAGTAAAAATTTTGAAGCCTGGTTAAGCTGGACATTTTAGAAGATTTTATGTACTTTTTTTTCCTATTTAATCTACATAATTACTTCCACACCTTGGCTGTTAAATTTGACTTTCTGTTAAGTTTTGAGTGTTCAAATTTTTACATTGGGGCTGAATGGCAGCTCTAAGATGTGTGAGAAAAATGTTAGGATGCACTACACAAAATGCATAGTCTTTTGAGGTAGGGCCTTTGCACACGTGATGAGGTTGAAATGATATCATCAGGGTTTCCTTAATGCACTGTGTGGTCTTTATATAAAGACATGAAATTAGGGGACCTAGACAAATACAAATGGAAGGCCACATGGAGAGAGAGAGGCCAGCCATCTTCAAACCGGGGAAACTTATCAGCATAGGTGTCTTGGAACTCTAGCTTCAAGAAAATCAATTCCTGTTACATAATCCACTTAACTGTGTAAAGAAGGAGTCAGGTACAGGGAGAGGAACCACTTTTGAATGCTAACAGTTCAGCAAGGAGTTCACAAATGGCTTGCAGAACCAGATCAGCATGGGGCCCTGACCTGGCCACAAGCTGGAGAGTGAACTGATGACCATAGACCCTTCCCTGTCCCAAAGCTAAGATCCCCTGACAGGTGAGCTGTTAGAGTGAATTTGGTTAGCTCTCTCTTATCACCTGGCTTCTCATCCACAGACCTCAAAGATCCTTGTAGGCCCAGGAGAGCTCAGACATGAGCTAACTTACAGGGTTGAGCAATGATCCACTTTCTTTATGCCTGAAAACGTTGACATCTTCACCTACCCTTCTCTGAAAGTCAGGAGGAATATCTATCTATGCTCTGTAGCATTTTCTGGTGTTGCAGTTGATCACGGCCCCTACATCTCCTTTGTGACTTGGAGCCTGCGTCTATTCCTGTTTCTCAAATCTGTGAAGTCCACAGAGAGGACAGTGATGAGAGATGAGAAGGCCAGGGACGATTGCCCGATGAAAGCCTAACCACTTGGGGAAGCCACATCTGGTCACGTTTAGACAGCTCCTTTCTGCTGCTGTAAAACCTGATGAATGAAGGCAAGTTCCCTCCTAATACATTGGGGGAAGCAGGTCTTAATCTTCTGTTTTGTAGAAACAAAAAGACAATTGAACTGATGGCTACTTTCTTTCAGTTCTTCCTGAGGGAGTGGACCAGGAAGAAAACTGTGTGAGATATCTTTTGTCAAGATGGATCTATTCTCTCAACCATTCCTCTTGAAATCAGATCTGAAAGGTTTATGTACATTATTCACATTAAACAAAAATGTAGAAAATAGTGAAATTGCTTTTCTATATTTTTATGTTACTAGTTTCCTTTTAAAAATTTAGCATTAATTTCTTTTAAGAGTATTTAATGTGTGTGTGTGCGCGTGTGCGTGCGTGCGAGAGAGAGAGAGAGAGAGAGAGAGAGAGAGAGAGAGAGAGAGAGAGAGAGAGAGAGAGAGGTGGGATATAGATGGTTTGTAAGATGCTGACTTTGGTGCTGAGAACTAAACTCAGGTTCTCTGCAAGAGCAGCAAGTGCTCCCAAGTGCTGAGCTATCTCTCCAGCCCTATAACAGTGATTTCTACATTTTTAATCTGCCTGACCTATTTTACAACTTTGGAAAATCAAAATTGATACTTGAGAAAATTCGAGAATGGTGGCTTTAAAAGAAAGCATTGTTTTGCATCCAGATTGGGAATTTTTCTCTAGAGAGCACAAATCTGCAACAACGTTGAGTTTAAATTGAGAATGTGCTGCACACGAGCATGTAGATGACAATTTCCTCTCCCAAGAAGGGAAGGTGTGACATAATGGCATTGTCACCAGGAGGCTCAATTGAGAGGAACTGAACTCATAAGGAAGCAATAGACTCTGACTTTACTGTCACCTTGTATTCTGTTGACATATCAGGCATTGGCTTATTAGAATGGTTGGCAGTGGCTGTGATGTATATTGAGTGTATGTGTGGAATTCATGTGTTCATGTGTGTGGAGTTCAGAAGACAAAGTCAGGTGTCATTTACAAGAAGTTTTCCACCTGTGGTTTGAGACAGGGATTTTCATTGGACTGGAACTTCTCCAAGTAGGTAGGCTAGGTGTCCTGGAAGCTTCCAGAGCCCCATTATTATCCACTTCCCATCTCACCACCACTAGGACCACAAGAACATGCCACTGGCCTCTGCTTTTCACATGGGTTCTGTGGATTCTAACGCAGACCCTCACATGTGGAGCAAAGGATTCACCGACAGAGATGTCTCCCAGCCCTTCTTGGGAGTACTACCCCTCTCTAAGGGGCAGTATGAGGGGCATAACTAATGCACCCCCAAAACAAATAATCTCTTCAACAACATGGAAGTGTCTTGTCCAGCAACTTCTGTGGCACAAAATGGAAATAGCTTGTCTCTAGATTCTTTTCATGGATAAAATACTTACCTTTTGTGGTGGCATTTAAAAATGACAGGAGTTCATTCTCACACGTAGATTGCCTGATAGACTGATTTAAACCCCAATGTTTAATTTGCCATATTACAGTCTTACCAACATCGATGAGATGTACCAGTACTGTTTGTTTCTGTGGCTCTGGACATGCTCTCTGTGAAACACATTTTCAACACATGGATAGGAGAACAAATAAGTAATCTAGCAGAGTAAATAAAATGGATTTCCAGACTGCAGAATGGCATTACCTCTCAGAGCTTTGTGCCCCATTCCCAATAGACTAGTTCAGGGCATTCGCTGTGACATGTAAGTGGCTTTGGGCCACAGCTTTGAATCCCTGAACTTTACTTTCATTTGACACCTTATGGTCTGACTCCAGGGTAGGACCAGCAGAGAAAAAGAACACAGTGAAACATAAATGTTTCCAATTATGCCTTTTAATGTAGCATGATAAAGGTGGCTTACAGCAGTCTGTCAGTCAAATCAATACATTTTAACCTAAATTTCAATTTGAAGTCATATTATTTATTGAAAATTACATTTCAGGTCTGGGTAATTTGCTGAATGAAGTTTTCTTTTTAATTTAAATTTCCAACATGTTTTATTATAACATTTAACATGAAAAAAAATCAGTTTCAGAATCTTCAAATGTTTTTTTTTTTTTTTTTCTGTTTTCATTCAGGTCATTTTGCCAATATGAAAACACTATGCTCTTTAGGACCATGTATTTTCAATCTTCTGACCATAACTTCATTGAAAAAATTCTGTGAGATTCTTTTACAGTGCTTTTCTGTTCTTTTGATTGTTTTTCTGCCCTGAACTGCTTTGGTACGCGAGGAAGGGACATTGCAGAGGCTACTTCCTTGTCTTTCTCCCCTCTTCAGTGGGTTTTATGTGCCTCCATATAAATCAGATTTCTGTTGACTAGCATCTCACAGGTGACTCTTGGGTGCTAACATTGTATATATGGTAGAGTTGTCTGAGTCAGACAGTGCTATGGCTGTGGTGGTGATTAACTGTATGCACCAAACTTGCTGGGCCACCGAGCCCAGACATTCCATCAATTCTAGGTGATGGTACTTTCCCTTGAGATTAGTATTTCAACTGGTAGGTTTGGTGTAAACAGTTTTCTCTCATGTGGTGGGCCTCACCCTATCAGCTGAAGGCTTTTGTGTATTCGTGTATGCCTGTATGTTTGTAGGGATTTATGTGCATTTATCTGTCGATGCACACATGAGCATGTGGACGGCCGGTTGATGTTGAATGTCTTCCTTGACTGTTACCACCTCCCCTCCATGATGTTTTTTGAGATAGGGTCTGTCACTGAGGCTAAAGGGCAGAAATGAAGGAAAATGTGGGGGGATTGATGCTTCCTCTGAGGACTGTAGGATCTGCGAGGAAGAGGTCTGTCTACATCATAATCCCTCCAGTAAGTGCATTTGAACAAATGACTGTGCAGTGGATACCTACACCCTTGGTGATCTTACGTTTACTTCTTCTGCCTCCATAGCATCCTGGGTGTGGCTCAGATGCCTTCCTCCCAAAGATGCTGGAGCTGAATGGAGGAAACACTTGTTTCTACTGCTTGCTGTGCATTGTCCAGAAGTGCTGCCGAATTTCCTGAGGAGGCAACAGCACCCTTCAGAGTGGTTGTATAAAATGATAGGTAAGTAGTTTTTACAGTTTTGGGGACTAGCACTCCAATATCCCTGTTTCTGTGAGGTCTTGATCCCTCTCAAGGAGAGAGCCCACCTTGCTTCTTCCTCACCTCTTGCTGAGATCAATGTTCTATGTAGGACTCACACTCAGCTACTGTAATCTCCATTTAGCATGACATTAACTGCACATTCTACCACAAAAGGGAGTCCAGAGGTAGAGAGGGAGGAAGAGAAGAATGAAAGGGAGGAAGGGAGGATAAAGGGATGGGGAGGAAGAGAAGGTAGGCTTCAGTGGATGAGGCTGTTTCATCTGAGAATTGGTAGACTATGGTGTTTAAAAGTTTTCTAGGCATGTTTGACCCTGAATGTCTGGAAATGATGTCATCATTCTGTGCCTTAGTTTCCTATTCTGTGACATATGGATATGACAGAACTTTCCTTACAGAAGCACTGAGATGGTTAAATTAATCAATATAAATTGTGTTTAAAATAGTACATATACATGGGAATCAGTGGACACGTGCGTCTTAGGGTTTTTATTGTTGTGAAGAGACACCATGACCATGGCAACTCTTATAAAGGAAAACATCTAATTGGGGCTGGCTTACAGTTTCAGAGGTTTAATCGATTATCATCATGGCAGGGCACAGTGGCATGCAGGCAGACATGGTGCTGGAGAAGGAGCTGAGATTCCTACATCTTGATCTGCAGCCAGCAGTAACTGTGTAGCACAATGAACACAGCTTGAGCATATGTGAGACATCAAAGCCCACTTCCACAGAGACACACTTCCTCCAACAAGGCTGTATCTCCTAATAGTGTCACTCCCTATGGGCCAAACACTCAAACACTCGAATCTATGGGGACCATACCTATTAAAACCATCACAACATATCATTGATTATTCGACTGTTTTGTACATGCTGGGCTCTGAATTACTAGGGAACTTGACATTTTGTAGGTTAACACAGACACAAACTAAGGTGAGGTCATATTGTTTTCCTATGAGTCCTCCACACTGTACTGATATCCTTAAGAGGATAGACATTTCCAGACATAGTGAGGAATTTATGTGAGAGCAGAGGCAGACACTAAGGCTGCTGCCAGGAGATGAGTTCCCAGGATCCAAAGCCTGATGTAAGGAGGAGGCAAAGAGATGGTTGGGATCTGCAGAAAGATGGCTTCATCTCTATGTGACCTTGAATGAATAAAGTCATCTTTCCTTGTTTTGGACTCAAGTGTTGAAATTAGATAAGTTTATTATTTGTAAAGAGCTTCTAATAACACCTGCCACGTGTCAATGCTATGCCATTTATTAATATTATCATAACCACACATACAAATCAATTCTAATTAGTCATTTTTACAGGGGTGAAGCATTTCAGGAGAAATCAACCTACCTGTCACACAAATTTATTTTAATATATCATTTACTTCCTCCAGTTAAACTTTGTGCATATTGCTTGTTTGCTTTGAAGCAGCTGTAAAAACCTTGGCAGTGGAGGAAATCCTTCCCTTTCCTGGCTCTGCCCAGGGACTCCCACTCCTAAAGGAACAGCGAGGCTGGGTAGGTGAGGATGACTGATGACCACCATGCCTCCAACCTTTTCAAGAGTCGCTCTTTGGTGTAGACAGTGAACGATAACAGTCCCTGGTGAGTGTAAACGCACTATTGGAGCTTATGTGAGTCTTACTGCTCTAAGCAGACAGCAGAGATGAGTAGTTCCAGTAAGTTCTATGCTTCCCTGACTCCCAGCTAACTAAGTCATTTGCTCTCAGGAAGTCTCATTCATTGCAGGGAGACAATCTCTGTCACAGACGTCTGTGTGAAATTGACAGTAATAATTCAATTTCATCTAGAATTAAATAAATAAGCACCGTGTCTTTGAATTTTTGTGCTTCAAAATAAAACCAGTGATTGGCCTTTTGAATGAACTTGATGGTGCTGTTGGCCATTGATGCAGAGACTTGGGAATGGGGTGGGTTTAGAGACATGAAGTTCAGTTGATTAAATGAAATCTTGGCAGCTTCCATGTGATTGCCACAGGGCTGAGGAATGTGACAAAGATGAATAGTTAGCCCACAAGGAACAGAAAAGGCTTGACTTGCATTTGGGGACAATGGGTAAGATGTTGTCCGTGAAGTTCTTGTCAAACAAGCTTGAGCACTGATCAGTCCCCAAACCCTGTCTAATAGCCAGGTACAGTAGCAGGCACACCTGAAGTACCAGCTCCGGAGTAGTGGGGGCAGGTGAGTACCTTGGACTTGACAGCTCATCAGTTTAGTAGAATAGATGAGTTCCAGGCTCAGACTCTATTTCAAAATCTAAGGTCAGGAGTGATTGGGGGGGGAGGGCAGGGTCCTCTAAATGGTATCTCCCGCTTCAGTAAGAGTAATCTACAAAGTGATGGTTAAACGTGAGGTCCACTTTTATTTACTGTTTCCAGGAACAACCCAGTCAGAGTGTGTGGGAAAACAGCGTGAGGTTCAGCTGTGCTTTAAGACCAATGCAGTCAGCAGGCTGAAGGTATGCAAAAGCCAGCAGCTCCCATCCACGGCTTTCCAGTGGGGAAGGTACATAGGATGAAGTCCCTTCAGCCTAGAAAACAGCAGCTTTCTTTGTTCTGCTCTTCCAGGCCTTGGATTAGGTCGAAAAAAGCACAGCAATTTGAGGGAAAAAATGAGAGAACAAATCTTTGATTTCTCTTTTAAGTGAGAAAACAGATACACAGTGATTTCTGGCAGCGCCAAGTCCTGTCTTGAAATACAGTCCCCTCTGCCTTTGTTTTCAGTTCAAATCCAGTAGCTTGGGAACAAGAGAAACACTAGAGGAGGAAAGGAGACACTCACTCCTCCTAATAAATTACTAGGAGGTGGAGGGGGTGGGCGAGCCTGGCAAGGACAGAGCTTGGGACTCATGCTGCAGGGATTCCCCAGGACGCCACAAAGAATTCCACAAGCCTGGGCTTCCTGGGGAAGATGACTCCGCTGCACACTGGAGCACTTAATACCACTTAATGAAAAGAAGCAGATCTACACGCCGAAGTACTCGGGTGCGTTAGAGCTTGCAGCCTTCTCCAGTAATGTAATAGCTCCCCTTGGGTTTCACACACACACACACACACACACACACACACACACACACACACACACACACACGATACTGGTGGAAAAAGAAGTCTTTGCCGGGTGAGTTGTGTTGCTGGCTAAAGCTGATCAAAACAGAGGCCACCTTTTCATTTCCAAGAAGGAACTTTTGGTTGCCTGACAAATGGAGTTTGCTTTTCCTTTTGTAAAAAAGAAAGTGTGCTGAACTGCAGGAGACTGATCCCCTAGGGCTTTGGTGGCCCCACCACTGGGGTGTTTATTTCATGGTTGATTTTTTTTTCTCTGTACCCGGGTACTTATATTCCTATCGTATAATCATTTTGTAACACATGCTGACTTTCCCTTCCCTTCTTCCCTGGGAAAATAAAGACTTATTGGTACTCAAAAAAAAAAAAAAAAAAAAAAAAAAAAAAAAAAAAAAAAAAAAAAAAAAAAAGAAAATAAAAGAAAAGAAAAAGAAAGTGTGTCTCAATTATAAGCACAGTGTGTGAACCCATAAGGAAAAGTGGGCATTCACTCCATGAGAACGCAATTGATTTGGTTACATATGGATCCACTATGTACTGTTTGAGCATGCATAACACAAAAACAAGTATGTGAATCACATTTGCACATAGCCTCTAACATGCACAACCTTCCCCAGGAGTGGGCATTTCTCTCACCTGAGGGTGGTGTGTGGATTGATACTGATAGAAGAGCCAGGTTCAGGAATTTCTGTAGCAGGCACTGTAGCACCTCCCAGTTCGGACCTCCTGGACTCCACAGGGTGGCACTGCCATCAGAGACACTCACTGGATGATCACACAGCCAGGGAGCGAGTCACTAGCCTTTGGGGACATGTCTACCAGTATGTTGCCCATACTCCAGTAGATCACCTCATACCCAGGCACTTATGGGTATCACTGGCTGGACACAGACAGTGATAAATAACAATAGAAAAGGTCATAAAGTTGGAAGGAGACAGAGTGGGAATGATTAGGGGGAGTTGGAGGGAGAAAGTGGTGACTGGATATGATCAAAATACATTGTATAAATGTATGGAATCTTGAGAGAATAAGTGAATATTATTTTAAGAAATGTGTAGAATAAAATAGACTATATAGGTTATATTTAATAAAAGCATCCAACAAAGAGACATTTTAAATTTTATTTGGTGAGCTTGCAAACTAGTGCATTTCCATAAGGTGTCATTATACATCCATACTCCACTCTCCTCTACTCCTCACGGCCATTGGTACTTAACACTGTAAACACATATCACCGCCCTGTCCCCATCTTCCCTGGACCCTGTGCTCTGCTGTCATCTCTAGTTGTACATTTGACTTGGATTACATGCTGACAGATGTACGAGTCTGTATAGATTTCATGCATGCTTCATTTTGCTAAGTTTCCTCACTCCTCATTTTCCCCACCCCAACTCCCTCCAATGTTTGGACATTTCTGACCTCAGTATCCCCTATACTTTCTCGGTGCCTACATTTTACTATTTCCTATACTTTAATGTATCTGCCTTCAATGGCTCATTTCTAATACCCTGGATTCTACATGAACTCAAAGTTAAACACACAAAACAAAGATTCAAAGGCAGGACCCATCCCCATATAAGAGAGATAACTGGTGTTTGTCTCTCTGAGTCTGGGTGACCTTTCTCAGTATAATTATTTTTCCAGTTCTGTCTATTCACTTGAAAATGTCATAATTTCATTTTTCTTTATAGCAATATTCTACTGTGTACAACATTTTCCTTATCCATTCATCATGATAATCAAATATATTGTAGTCAATAAAAACAGATGGTTTCTGAATTTTCACATGCTAATTTTAAACTGCTGTCATGTGATTGGGTAAAGAAACGCAGAACTGAATGCAGATGGGCACAAGTGGACAACATTCATGATTTAGTTAGCAAAAGCAATGAATGTTGTAGGTTAGCCAGTGCCTTCCTCTGGATTATTAGAAGCGCCAGAAGTGATCCACCTCCACAGAATGGCAAGAGGCCAGTTCAAGGTGTTTGTGGGGCAGGAGGAGGAGGGCTTCTTAGGGCAGGTGCATGTAACCAAGAGACTGTTATGATGTTTTTCTCCGCCACCTCTGATGCAGCATTTGGTGCTGTATTTGAATGCTTAGAGGACATTGCTCTGGGTGACTGGTTCCATCTACTGCAGAGAAATATGGACAACAGGAGTTAGAAGACATGGAAGAAAATAAACTCACCTATGTACCACTGTGAGTAAAGACAGTCCACAACTAGGGTGTCTTGAAGAACAGCAAGGGGAGGGATGCCCAGACTCATCATAGTGGTGTTCATGGCATTACTGGAACATGATGATGAGTTGGCTGATAGCTTTGACTTGCTGTTCATGTTCACAGCCTTTCTGTTTTTTCAAGACTATATATAGATTCCAGAGGAATAAAGGAAAATAAGGGCAGGACTTGAGCTAGTGCTGGGAGTGACTTTGATTTCCAAGTCATTCCCCAGGCCAGCTTTCTAGAATAGGCTGGGGCTCTAGGTCCACCAAAAGACAGCAGTTGATGTCATTCTGATGATACCAGTCCACAGCCTCAGAGGGTGTGCTGAAGACAGCAGTAAGTGCTTCTTTGAAGGTCCAAGAGAGTAGACCCTTCATTCATGTGAGGTACAGATGACTTACACACAAAACAAGCTCCCACAGTGTTGCTGGAGGGCTTCTCTCCAGGTTCCCCAAGCCCCGCAGTCCCACAATCCACTTATAAAATAATCACTCAGACGCTTATATCACTTATAAACTGTATGGCCGTGGCAGGCTTCTTGCTAACTGTTCTTTTATCTTATATTAACCCATTTTTATAAATCTATACCTTGCCACGTGGCTGGTGGCTTCCCGGCGTCTCTACATGCTCTTCTCCTGGCGGTGGCTGCAGTCTCTCTCCCTCAGCCTTCCGCTTCCCAGAATTCTCCTCTCTCCTTGTCCCACCTACCTCCTGCCTGGTCATTGGCCATCAGTGTTTTATTTATATAGAACAATATCCACAGTACTTCCCTTTTTTCTTTTTTTTAAAAAGGAAGGTTTTAACTTTAACATGGTAAAATTACATATAACAAAACAATTACCGAGCAAGAATTATAGTTACAATATTAAAGAAGATGTCCTATCTATCTTATATTTGTGAGTTTAAGGTTTTATATCTAACTTATCTTTTATCATAACTGAGGAAATTACAACTATCTAGTTTTCAACCACATCAAAGACCTGAGAAGGAACATAATGGTACCTGAGAAATGGTAGATGGATGCAAGCAACTTTCGGGAATCTTGCAAGAGTAGACCAAGACAGCTGGCAGCCTGGACAGTCACCTAATGTTTCTCAGCATTGTTGGTGCATTCAAATTGGCTACAGGCCTAGAGTATCTGACAGACCATTTTCAGAAGCAGGATTTCTGAAAGACCATCTTACCCTGTCTTGGCAGAGTACAGTGGTCGCTTTCCTTGTGTCCCGCTTGTCCAGAAAGGAGAGCATTGCATTTGTACTGTCAGCCATCAAGGCAAGGGCAGTTCTTTGCCCAGTAGGCCATTTTGTGCCAAAAAGACAAACTTCCAAATGGAAATGTCTTAGAAGCCCAACATTCTCTCGGGATCAATTGGTGTAGCCAGGAGCAATTGTGTCTCACATCAACAGAATTTTAAGTTATTTAAATGCCATATTCTCTAGGTCTATGAAGTGTTTGAAGATTACCTATCTATCTGAAATATATCTATGTATACCTAGAAGACTTAACTAACATGGCTACAAATATGATTATCATAGATGACTGATTATTAATCTATTTTTAATCATCCATTACAATTTTAAATGAGTTAAACATAATACCTCAAACAAGAATAGAAATATATATATACAGTATAACAAAATTAACTTTAAGTTTGTATTAATAAACTAAAATTTTTACCAATGTAAAACATTTTAAACATAAACTAAAATCTATACCAATGTAAAACATTTTAAACAAGTTGTTCTTTAAAAGTAGGTTCATTAATCTACCCTTTTATCTTATCATCTCCATATCTTCCTATATATCTATATTATATCCCCTTTTCTTTTTTAGAAAGAGATCACATTTATAATCAACCTGTTTTAAATAAAAATATTGGTTTTTCTCTGTCCCACACCAGAGGGCTCTTTTGATTTGGGAAACAAGAATCTTTTAACCATTTTTTTTTAAAGCAATATGTCTGGGTTTAGAGGGGGAGTGAGCCAATTCCACCTCTAAAGCCAGCTTGGTATATTTGGGAATTTGGGCGTAGCATCTCTTACTACTTCCTGCTGGAGGGGGGCGCTGTATCTTATGGGGATACAAAGAAAATTTTAGACCTATGGGGTAGTCCGTGAGGCTGTATTGTGTGAACCAGTTGCCTTGAAACCGGTCTGGATGTTGGATCATCTGGGCCATGGTGTCATCGGAGACCTTTCAGGGGGTCTTGGCTGGTGAAACCTGATGTATCTTAATCTGGAACAAATCCACAGCCTCTGGCTTTCTGTGGAGACAAAAGCAGAACCTCTTTTCCAAAGTAACATATCCTTATATCCAAATTTTGAAGTCAAGGTACTTTTAAAATATACATTTTGGCATAACTCAACAGCTTTTGCAATCAAATGTTTTTCTTCAGTTACGAATATCAAAGACAACATAATCCAGATTCTCTGTGTGGTAGCCATCGTTACGTGGCTTATTTTTTATATTACCTTGAGCCTTGAGCCTATTGCTTTAAACTGTACCATTGTAAGCCTGAAACGGCGCTGTGGCTGCTGGCTCCGCCCACTTCAGCTTCTTAACATGGCAGTGGTACGTTTTCTGCCAGCTCTGGGAGTCATCAAGTCTCAGAAATAGTGGGTCTAAGCTTTTATCAAAGCAGCGTGTAGCCCAGAAACCTCTTTTTTTTTTTTTTAAATAGTAGTAAAGACTAAATCTACCACACAGCTTAATTTGTCGCTGGTAGATGCCTCATTTCCGCCATACTGCCGGTCAAACGCACCCGCCAGGAACCCGCCAGTGTTCAAACCTGCGTTTTGCCACATCTAGCTGCCCGTATGAGACAAGAAGCAGGAACCTGGTTTTGGCTCTGTTTAGAATTGGTTATTAAATATTCTCAGGTTTAAGGTGGAAACTCGAGCCGTTGGGCGCCATTTGTTGCTGGAGGGCTTCTCTCCAGGTTCCCCAAGCCCCGCAGTCCCACAATCCACTTATAAAATAATCACTCAGACGCTTATATCACTTATAAACTGTATGGCCGTGGCAGGCTTCTTGCTAACTGTTCTTTTATCTTATATTAACCCATTTTTATAAATCTATACCTTGCCACGTGGCTGGTGGCTTCCCGGCGTCTCTACATGCTCTTCTCCTGGCGGTGGCTGCAGTCTCTATCCCTCAGCCTTCTGCTTCCCAGAATTCTCCTCTCTCCTTGTCCCACCTACCTCCTGCCTGGTCATTGGCCATCAGTGTTTTATTTATATAGAACAATATCCACAGCACCACAGCCTTGCGTCCTTTCTTCCGAAGCATCATATCCTACTACCCTAGTGTTTTTTTCTCACTTGTACAGTGCAGTACACATTTTCCATGTGCTTCTGAGTCAGGTTCTTCTAGATCAGCCCCATGTCTGTTAGCTTAGCTTATTGATTGTCTAGAATACCCAACCATCACCAGCTTTTTGTCCCATGTAGCTTAGGTGAGTCTTTATGCATACCTGAAGTTCCTGTGTTGAGCTGGTTTGTCTTCAACTCTCAGTTTTGTGAGCATAGGAGATGATTTCTCAGTTGATGCACAGACCTTTTGGGCACCAATGCAAGCAGACTGAATGTTATCCTGTGAGTGTAGCTTACTAAATGTGTTTGTGTGCTTTTGCTTAAGATTCTTTCTCTGTAAGCCAATGTGTTGTGTTTCTGTTGGGCAGGCTGCTACTCTGCAATTTCTTCTTGTCAAAATCTTTCTGGCTAAAATGGAGCTTGACAGACCCTGCTCAGCCTCAATGGGGAGATTCTTCGCCTTGCTATCACCTGCCAGCATTTCTGGCCTGTTACCAACCAGAAAACATGTTTGTCACATCTCTGGAAAGAAGAAATCAGCATCCCAATTCTTACTGTGTACTACTGATTTAAATTTTTATAGTAAAAATATGAATACATAGTGATTTTTATAGGACGATTCTGGTTTTAAAGTATGAGTTATAGATGTAAAATCAAACAACAACAAAAACAATAGTTTTTTTTTTTAAATAAATAAAACCAAACCACTGTTTTTGAAAATTTGCTCTCTGTGAAATATTACATTAGGGCTTGTGTATCAGAATACCCGACATGGATAAATTGTGGAAATTATTGCCTTACCATTAGTAAACAGGGCTTTGTGGAGGTGTGTGTGCACGCCTGCATGAGCACAAACCCCAAACAGAATCAGGGTTTGCTTCAGTGGCTGTATTGCAGAAAGCATGTGAAGTACCAGCCCTCAGCGGTTATATGCGTGCATGTCAGCC
This sequence comes from Peromyscus leucopus, assembly GCF_004664715.2. Classification (NCBI taxonomy): domain Eukaryota; kingdom Metazoa; phylum Chordata; class Mammalia; order Rodentia; family Cricetidae; genus Peromyscus; species Peromyscus leucopus. Next base: position 20,299,646 of record NC_051068.1, read on the forward strand.
CAGAAATGCAGCGTCCTTACCCAAAGACAAGGCCCTCATCTGCTGCCATCCATGGAATTCAAAGCTGAAGTGTGCAGTCCTGCCACTAGCTGACTCCTGTCTTTAGATCTACGAAAGAATGCCCTGCTTTTCATGGAAACACTTGTTATTAGAACTCCAATGTCACTGAAAAATAATTCTGGATTATCTAGTTGATCTGGACCACAAATAATTCCTGTCTTCTCTGAGGTTTAATTCATTTTGCTTATAACTGCTTAAAGAGAAGGCTTTTGTCTTCAAAGCAAAGTCCTCAAAATAGCTCCACACTTGTAAGGAGCAAATCAAAGCAAAATGGTTTTACATCTGTCAATCATCTTGCCACCTTCAAGGGGCTCTGCTGACCCTCCTTTACTTCCCAAACTGTGAGATGGAGCTGAGGTTACTGCCAAGTAGCAAGAATAATCCTACAATTCTCTTATTTTTCTACTGCCATTCTAGAATTTAAAGTGAGAGTTATGTACTTGTTTCTTTGAGTTTACTTTTTAAGATAGTTACACTAATGAATGTATGCACTCCTCTTTTTTTGGCCATATCTCCTTCAAGCCCTGGCAGACACAGAGCCAACAAACTTAGAAGAAAATAATGTAAAGAATTCTCTATCCATCTCAAATGGAGAGACAGCTGTCAGGTCTCCCAGAAGGAGGACTAAACGACTGAGTTTCTGGAAAGATGAGGTAGCTTAGAAGTCGCATTCTAACATATCTATCTTGACTTCTGAATGAGGTAAGGTGCTGCTCAAGGTAGCTTGGTGTAGTGTTGACTTTCCCCCTCTTTTCCTCCACTTTAACGATGTACTGTATGTCTGTCGCTCTGAAAAATCCACCAGCACCCTGTGGCTGCAAACAAAGGGAATCAGAGAAGCAAATGGACTGTCCTCCCCTCACACTGAAAGAAAATATATATATACATTCTGCATAATATTCTGTTGACTGAAAACTGGGGGCTTCATGATAAAATGAAGAAGCTTGTTGTGCCAACCTTTACACTATATGAAACGTTCGATCTCTTCTGGGTTCAGCCCTTAACACTGAGCCAGAGGGAAAACGTGCCCCTTCTGGGAATGGAATGTTGGCAGCATCTTTGGATGGCACTGGTGGCCATGAAGCTGGAAGGCTCCGGAACGTGAAATACCATCACTTAGGGTGTGCAGCCCAGTGCCAATCTGTGCCAAATTCTGGTCTTCATAAATATTTATGAGTGGTCTCTGCCATCTCATTAGAATTGAATTCAGAGACAGCAGGTGCAAGTGGAGGCGGCTCGAGTGAGGCCAACTCACTTTGCTGCGCTCCAAGTTTTATATTTAGCACAGTCTGTGCAGGACACTTTCTGACACTCACTCATTTCACTCACTTTATTTCTAAAAATGTTGGTTGGGCACATCGAAGTGTCAGTCACTCATATCCAGGTAACCACTGTCGGCTTTGAAAAACAGCAACTGAAGAAAACACACAGGTAATGGTGAGTGAAGCCTGGAGTGAGAGGAAGGCCAAGTGGACAGTCAGGGTCCCCTGCGTGGAGATGGGCCTCAGGTGTCCCGCTCAGAAAGCTGAGTGGGGTTTGCAGGGTGCTCAGGGATGCACCAAGACAGGCATCCATGGGGAGGGATGGCAGGGGAAGGTGTGAGCTGGGAGGAACCTGGTCATTCTGAACAAAGCAGAAAGACATGAACACAGCTGCAGTGAGGGCTACCTTAGTTGTCTGGTGATGGAAACAGCACAGGGAGGGGAAAGGGGAAGGTCGAGGCCAGCAAATCGGTGGAGATGAAGTCTTAGAAGTCGTGCTGAGAGATTCAGTAACCCAGTATGTTCAATAGACGTCTGTTGAAGGCCCTATCTCTGTCCAGTGCTGCTTATTTATTATTGTTGTTGTTTTATTATTGTTATTGTTATCATTATTATTGTTGCTGTTGTTCTTGAGTGTGTGTGTGTGTCTGTGTATGCTGTAAGTGTGTGTGGTAGAGATGGATGTGTGTACACAGTTGCATTTGCCCGTGTGCAGAGGTCAGAGGAGGATGTTGGGTATCTTAGTCCTTCACTCACACCCTGTTCCCTTGAGACCACTTCTCTCTCTGAACTTGGAGCTAGGCTGCTGGCCAGCCAGCCCTAGTGATTCCCATGTTCCCATGTCCCCATTACCATCTCCCACAGTGCTGGGTTACGGGCTTGTGAAGGGCCACACTCAGATTTTTTTTTTTTACTTGCATGCTGGGAATGTTGGGGATGTGGACTCAGTTCCTCCTGCTAGCACAGCAAGAGCTCTTGCCCACTGAGCCTCACCCCTGCCCAGCCCCTAGACACTGCTTCGTGTGCTAGAGATACAGCGCTATGAAAGAAAGAGTCCCAAAGGACAGACGCTGTGGTAATGGCTCAGTGGCTAAGAGAACTTAATGCTTTTTGCAGAGGACCTGGCTCCAGTTCCTCACATGGTGGCTCATGGCCCTCTGTAAATCCAGTTTCCAGTGATCTGAATCCCTCTCATGCCCTCTACAGGTACTGCGTGCACATGGTACAAAGACATATGTGCAAGGAAACTCATGCATATAAAGTAATGTGTGTGTGAGAGTGTGCGTGTAACTAAACTAAAGACAACAAAGACCATGAATTTGAAAGAGAGCAAGGGAGAGTGTATGGGAGGGTTTGGAGGTAGGAAAGGGGGAAGTGGTGTAATTATGTTATAATCTCAAAATAAGTGAATAAATAAATCTTTTAAAAAGATGCTCGTGGTACCCAGGTGGAATCCAAGTGTTAGTAGGATGCAGGAAACAGACAGTAAATGTAGAGCGGATTAATACCTAATCCAGGCTAACAAGGAGATAACGTGATAAAGGTAAAAAGGTAAAGGGTGGGCTCACTGAGACCCCAGGCAAACCCCATTAGAAGGAGGTGGACTAGAGTCATGTTAATATCTGGACAAAGAATGCGTCACTAAGCGGTACCTTTCAGTCAGGGCTCCGCCCTGGGATTTAGCTAGCTTGTGAATTTCAACTAGAAAGAAAATCTTAAGCATTACATTCAATAATGTTTAAGTATTTCCATATTATTGTCAGTTTTCAAATTACTGTCAAAAGCCCTGGAAGGCAGAATGGCACACCTCCCCCCCCCCCCCCCGTTTTCCCTACCCAGTTTTCAAATGCTTTCATTTTGCTTCGGTCAATGATCAATTAATTAATTAATTTTTGAATAAGATTTTGTGTATCCTGGCCTGACCTTGAACATCTGACTCTCCACAGTGCTGGGATTAAAGACAGGCATAACTACGCTAGGTCTGTGTCTTGCTGGAGAATTGAGTCCAGGGTCCTCTTGTTCTTTTGCTTTTTTTTTTTTTTTTTTTGAAAAAATATTTTGTTTATTTTTATTTTATGTGCATTGGTGTTTTGCCTGAATGTATGACTGTGTGAGGGTGTCGGATCCCCTAGAACTGGAGTTACAGGCAGTTGTGAGCTAACATGTGGGTGCTCAGAATTGAACCCTGGTTCTCCAGAAGAGCAGATAGTACTGCTAACTGCTGAGCCATCTCTCCAGCCCCGAACCCAGGCTCCTGTGCACACAAGGCAAGCACTCTACTAACTGAACAGTGTGCCCAAACTCAGGTGCTTTTCAGATGCCTCAGGATGGCATCTTTGGCATTCAGCTATTCTTAGTTGTAGTGCTGGATTTTGTGATTTTGATCAGTAACTCAAAGGTAAGTGTGTTTCTTTTTCTTCCTTCCTTCCTTCTTTCCTTCTTTCCTTCCTTCCTTCCTTCCTTCCTTCCTTCCTTCCTTCCTTCCTTCCTTCCTTCCTTTCTCTCTTTCTTTTTTTGAGTCAGGGTTTCTCTGTGTAGCTTTGCGCCTTTCCTGGAACTCGCTCTGTAGACCAGGCTGGCCTCGAACTCACAAAGATCCACCTGGCTCTGCCTCCTAAGTGCTGGGATTAAAGGTGTGCGCCACCACTGCCCAGCGGTGTGTTTCAACAGCACCAACTCACATACAAGTGGACTGCTGTGCATTATAAAACATGGTTTAGAGAAATGTTCCTTTGCTTTAGTCAACCTCAAGGCTTCTAACTAATGGGGCAGGGCATATTAACACCCCCTCATGTTAAAAGTTATAAGAAAAAATACCCGCATACTGGTGTGTGTTCAGTGTTCTAGAAATAGCTAGAGGTTGGACACAAGGAGTGGGTTCTCATAGGGCTCAGGTTGCCAAAGCCCTGCTGTGCTCAGGACTGCAGGACCTGCTGTGCACAGCATGAAGTTATCAGAGCTCTGCACATTAGGAAGCTTGGCCAAGAAAACTCAGAAAGTTTAATGATTTTCTTTTTTAAAAAGCCAAACTAATTAATACTGGGAAACTAGGCTAGTCATCTCCTTCCCTGTGAGTGCTGTTCCAGGCACCCCTTTCTGCTGAAGCACATTGCCCATTAGATCTGAGGTCAGAGCCTGGCCATGCCTATCAGTGTTGAGAATTGGCCCTCTGAAATGAAATTCTACCCAGCAACACTTTATTCTCTACTTCCATTCCTTCCACACTGAGCTTTCCGAATCTGCTGCAGTTCTTTTTGTCTGATAATCGTGTCATCTCCTGTCTTGTCTTGATGTATTTTAATCTACAACATCAAAGTGTCTGTACACAATTTGAAGTTAGTGGCATTTCCAGTCTGTAGGCAAGGAAGGAGAGCAGATATGTCTTTATCAGCTCTGCCATTGTGTGTCGACTGCACACACACCAGTTGCTCTGAGGCCTGTCCTGCTCAGCCCTGCTGCAGAGCTCCCTGGGGACTTGAGGCTCAGTGTGCACTAAGAGGAAGGATGCCTTCTTATGGAACATGCAAATGGAGAGCAGCACAGCGTTTGTGGTTCTAGCCACACCTATTGCCATAGGTCAGCACTTCAGGCTTCTTTTCTAGATTGCCCGTTTCTTCCTTCCAGGAGAAATTTGGAGTGGCTTATTTCTTAGTTATGAAGTCGGATTCTTCTTTTGATGCCTTCCAATAGAATATTCTCTTAGAATCCTAAGTCAAGGAATTCTTTATGTTATAATATACATTTAAGATTGTCCACAAGATATTTAATTATTTTGATTCACCATATTTTATTTTTTATTCTTTTTAGCATCACTGGGGACTGAATTTAGGGCCTCATATACTCTAGGGGTGCATTCTACCACTGACCTACATTCCCAGTCCTCCATTTATTTGTTTAGTTTCTTATTCTATTTTATTTTCAGCTGGCATGTATTAGAATTATACATTGAAAGGCATTTTTGAGACTAACAAATCACTTTTAAACATAGAAAGAAATGTCAAAAAATAATCTCCCCAAAACACCTGGTTCAAGATTTCTCAGGGCAGCCAAAGACTTAAAATGGAGCAATTGATGGCCAGCTTAGGGGACACAGACTCAGCCACAGCAGTAACCACTTCTGTTTATTCACTTGCCAAGTTAATCAGGTATTGGTACATATTTTGAGACACACAAATGATCCTTTTTGCAAGCTTAACAAATTTTTGTGAAATTTAAAATAGAGTTGAAAAGATGGGAGCAAAACTATAAACAATATGATCATTATAAATTACGTGATTAGTCGTGGATTAAAACCAAAAAGCCCCAAGCCTGGGAGTGTGGAGGAGAGGCAAGGGGAGAGAACCAGAGTGGTCTCTCTCAAGAAGCAGTGTCTATTCAAATGCCTCAAAAACACATATGAGTAATCAAGGTGATAGGCAAGGTACATTGCAGCATAATAATTTGCCATTGACACCTACTTGAGAGAGCAGTTGTGGGAAGGTCACTATTAAAAGCTGGGAATGAGGGCTGGAGAGATGGCTCAGAGGTTAAGAGCACTGACTGTTCTTCCAGAGGTCCTGAGTTCAATTCCCAGCAACCACATGGTGGCTCACAACCACCTGTAATGAGATCTGGTGGCCTCTTCTGGCCTGCAGTCATACATGCTGTATACATAATAAATAAATACATCTTTAAAAAAAAAAAGCTGGGAATGAAGAAGTGGGAAAAGCCAGAGTATGCTGAGCATGAAAGATCAAGTTAAGTATATTGGACCTCGTTTCCATGGGAGATGGAGAAGAACTAAAAAAGTCACACACGTTACCAATGCATATGATTCACACCATATAGCAGAAAGGTTTTGAGAATACCATAGGAAATGAATTTAAGAAATAAAAGAGCAAATGCTGTTTGTGCTGGTTAGTTTTATGTCAACTTGACACACACACGGGATATTTGGGAAGAGAGAATCTCAGTCTAAGAATTTCTTGCATCAGATTGGCCCATGGGAAAGTCTGTGGAACATTTTTTTAAAAAATGATTGATGTGGGAGGTCCAGCCCCCTGTGAGTAGCGCCACTTCTGGGCTGCTGGTCCTGAGCTATGAGCAAAAGCAGGCTGAGCAAGCCATGGGGAGCAGCCAGTAAGCAGTGTCCATTTGTGGTCTTGGCTTCAGTTCCTGACTTCAAGTTCCTGCTTGAGAGTCTACCCTGACCCCTTGATGATAGACTGTAAGTGGTAAGATGAGGAGACCCTTTTCTCCTCAAGTTGCTTTTGGTTACACTGCTTACCTTTGCAACAGAAGGCAAATGAGAATAGTTCTTTTAGGATGTGATTTCTGTAGTAGTTTCAGCAATGAAAACTGGAAGAATAGACCCACTTTGGTAATACAGACAAAGGAAAAAAGCTGTCTGGATGGTTGATTATTTGTGGGATAAAGGCGAGGAAGACTAGGATGACCGTGGGTGGAGTGTTTAGCTATTCTGTGGGGAGCAGTGGGGAGGCACAGTGCACTGATAGAAACGGATTTGGCAGGAAGACGGTTCTGACCTCAGTGTAAGACATCAGAGTGGGAGGTGTGAGTGAACACTGAAGTGGGAATTAGGAGCAGATCCCAAAGTTACCCACTTAGGCGTAAAAACAGGGACAGTGAATATGTGCTTTTGTAGACAGTGAGCCCAGGAAGGGACCAAGGGCAGAACCACAGAATTTTCTACTCAGAACTGGTGGCCTAGAAAGGTATGAAATTATGTCCATCTTTTGCTACGTTCCCTTCGGCTCCGGCTTTTAAAGTAGGAAGTAGATGTGTGACTATCTGTCTCAAGCTCCTGCTACTGTGACTCCCTGCTATATGGACTGTGACTTGGATCCCTTTACCCTCAAGTTATCTTTGGTCATGGTGAATGCCACAGGAACAAATGATGCTAGAACACCAAGTCGGCTAAGCTGTCTGACCAGTGAAGCCTGGGATTCTTCTCTCTCCAGCGCCTCTACGCCTGTAGCTCTGCAGTGACGAACACTTGCCATCATAGTGATTTAAATGAATAATGAGGATCAGACTAGGGTCCTCTTGGTTCCTCTCACAACACAAAGGTTGCAGATTGAGATCTGTCTGGGCTGAGTTGGTCTCTACTTGGTCTCAGTCAATAATGCAGAAAAAGGGGACATGCGTCTTCCCAGGCATTTCCCTGAGGGGAGATTAGATGAAGTCCGTTCACTCCTAGTCTTCCCCACATTTCCTACTGCCCAGCCCACTCTCACGCTCTCTGTGTCACAGAAAAGGACAGAGGGACTCAAGTCATGACCAGCAACCTTGGGCCCAATGAGCAAAAGAAATTAATTGCCAGTGTTCTAGTTCTGTCTTGTAAACTCGCACTGAGGACTGGAATTTTGAGCAGACCGAGTCTTTCCTGAGAAGTCCACATCCATTTTGGATGTGCTCAACCTTTCCTGAGATGTCTGTCTGTGAACCTGTGTGCTTATAAACACTTTTTAATCTATTCAAAAACCCTAACTCTACAGAAATGTAATAAATTTGATAAAATTGTAAGAAAGTCATACACTTCTGTATTTCTCTTTTGAGTTTTCTAAACATGGAGGGTTGTGTCAAGTTAGAGAAATCTGACTTGTTATAATCACCACACAGCTAGGCATCTGGTGTCTGTCACTAACGGCCCTACAGATGAAAGGAAATCAGTGCTGTCAATGGACAGAGGCACCTGTGATAGATTCTGGAGGCTTCTCATGGACATGAAGGGTACTTGAATAATTGAACAGTGTGTGTGTGTGTGTGTGTGTGTGTGTGTGTGTGTGTGTGTGTGTTTGGGAGGGTGTTAGCTCCTCGCCATGCAGGCCTAGGTGCATTCACACCTAGGTGGCTTCACAAAGACACAGAATCCTTTACTGTTAAAGGCTAGGGAAAAGAGAAGTGGGTTAGGGGAAGGTCAGAGTGAGCAGTCAGTTTTGCCTTAGCTCCTTTTCATATCCAGGACCAGCTTTCTGTAGTATATGCAAATCCAGTCCTGGCTTTCCTCAGTACATGCAAATGTAAACCATTTCTTTTGTGACTTTCTGGATGGGAGTTGAGATAGTGAGATAATAACTTATATAAAATGAGAACGTTTCACCTCAGCGAAGGTATATTTGAGCTTGTTATAGCTCGCTGTCCATCTCATTACATTTTCACATGATAATTTAACAAAGAAGTTTCTAGAGATTAGCTTGCTGGACCACTCCCCATTTGCTTACCCAGTGTCTGTCACCTGCCATGGCCTGCTCCCCCTTATGCTCTGGCCACTACAGTAAAGGCAGCACATTCCTCTCACACAGGCCCTACATTCTCCTGAGGAGAACTTTCAAACAAGTAAGTGAAACACAACCAAGCAAGCTTGTGTAGTATTACATACGTTTAAGTACACACAGATGCTAAGGGCTACAGAACAAGGCACAGTAGGGAAGGCAATGGAGAAAGAGTGAACTGTGCCCTGTCTAGGGTTGATCACAGTTCTGGTTGCAGGATAGACAGAAACTTCAAACCCCGAGAGAGACATCAGGGGTGCAGTCTGAGGTGGTGATGCAGTCTGAGGTGTCTGAGGTGGGCGTTGAGGTGAACAGTCTGAGGGTGGGGGGGGGTGTGGGGGGTTGGGTGAGACACAGTCTGAGGTGCAGTCTGAGGTGAGACACAGTCTGAGGTGCTGATGACACAGTCTGAGGTGGAGACACAGTCTGGGGTGTCTGAGGTGATAACACAGTCTGAGGTGATTACACAGTCTGAGGTAGAGACACAGTCTGAGGTGTCTGAGGTGGAGATAAAGTCTGAGGTGTGTCTGAGGTGGAGACAGTCTGAGGTGATGACACAGTCTGAGGTGATGACACAGTCTGAGGTGAAGACACAGTCTGAGGTGGAGACACAGTCTGAGGTGTCTGAGGTGGAGACACAGTCTGAGGTGGTGAGCAGTCTGAGGTGGAGACACAGTCTGAGGTGGAGACACAGTCTGAGGTGTCTGAGGTGGAGACAGTCTGAGGTGTCTGAGTGAGACACTGTCTGAGGTGGAGACACAGTCTGAGGTGGAGACACTGTCTGAGGTGGAGACACAGTCTGAGGTGGTGACACTGTCTGAGGTGGAGACACAGTCTGAGGTGTCTGAGGTGGAGATACACAGTCTGAGGTGCTGAGGTGGAGACACAGTCTGAGGTGGAGACACAGTCTGAGGTGTCTGAGGTGGAGACACAGTCTGAGGTGGAGACACTGTCTGAGGTGGAGACACAGTCTGAGGTGGAGACACAGTCTGAGGTGATGACACAGTCTGAGGTGGAGACACTGTCTGAGGTGGAGACACAGTCTGAGGTGATGACACAGTCTGAGGTGGAAACACTGTCTGAGGTAGAGACACAGTCTGAGGTGATGACACAGTCTGAGGTGGAGACACAGTCTGAGGTAGAGACACAGTCTGAGGTGATGACACAGTCTGAGGTGGAAACACTGTCTGAGGTGATGACACAGTCTGAGGTGGAGACACAGTCTGAGGTGATGACACAGTCTGAGGTGGAGACAGTCTGAGGTGGAAACACTGTCTGAGGTAGAGACACAGTCTGAGGTGGAGACACAGTCTGAGGTAGAGACACAGTCTGAGGTGATGACACAGTCTGAGGTGGAGACACTGTCTGAGGTGGAGACAGTCTGAGGTGGAGACAGTCTGAGGTGGAGACACTGTCTGAGGTGGAGACAGTCTGAGGTGGAGACACTGAGGTGGTGGTGCAGTCTGTTTATTACCAACAGGTGCCCTTCACACCGGACATGTGATTATCTTAGAGCAAATTAATTTATTTGAAGAAAACTCTTAGCAGACAACACGGAGGAAATAGTCTCATTTATGCATCATGCTTGTCTTAGACTGCTCTCCCTGGGTGGGTGTGAGTGCATTGCTCTCTCACATCATGCAGCCCGATTATGGTGGTCAGTACAATGTCACACTGAACGCTGATTCAACACTCAGTCGCAGTGAAGAGAATGTTTTGCTATTTTAGTGGTTCTGTTGAGCAATATATTTTCAGCACAGGTCTGCACAGTAAGACAGATTCTTCACTCCATGTAAGGCCAGAACAAAGGAGGGTTGTTCCCTTCCTTGGGATCTCGTTCTTACTGTTTAGTCCCTGGCAGCCTGTGTGATGCAGGAATTAGGGAACAGAGACCTTTGAACTGATCAAAAGCTGACTGAGTTTGGAGCTGGAGACCTCACTGGTGGCTGCAGCCTGGTATGCAGCAAATGAATCTAAGAATGGATTCCCCCCAAGTTCTTAGAGGGTCCCTTGCCTGCTTGCCTTCCCATGCCCACCTCTGTCACATGGAAAGAAGTAACAACTTTCTTTTCCTGTTAGTCTAGTTGCTTAAAAGTGACACATTCCAGCATGCACAAGGGGAGGCTACAAGCGGCAGGACACAGCAAGTCTTGCCAAGGGGCCAGCATTTCCTGGCTCACAATTGCAGGAAAGGCCTTGCTCCATTATCAAGGGGACCTGGATGCTTTGATAGGCGATTGTTTTACAAACTAAACAACATTAAATATTGTGTGCAGTGCACAAGACTTGTGGGGAGGAAGGCCAGCTCCAGATGGGTCAGACAATAGTCTCGTCAGAGGCTTTGTTCTTTTTACTGGGTGAAAAATAAAAACTCAGGGTAATGGCTGTGTGCAACTTTGCTTTCAGTAAAGTCTCTGCTGTTCTAGAAAACAATAGTGGCTCCAACAATGGAGGTTTCCTTTTCAATAAGTGCTGATTTGAAAATGGACTGAGCAAAAATAGACACTGGCAAACAGCAGAGGAATAGCCAGCCGCTCGAGGCAGTTACTCAAGGAAAAATGGACCTAATGAAGCGTATGGGTATCACCATCTCCTAAGGAAGTGGAGAAATGTCTCACTGGGTGGGGACTGACACCTCCTAATGGCCAGAGGAGACAATACTATTTAGACAAACTATTTCTGTCAAGAGTGTGAGACAGGTTAGTTACTTGGCCTTCATCTGGAGACCCTTTATAAAGTACATAAACAGGTAGTGTATATTCATTAACATAATGTGATAATGTATCAATTAAATGGCATAGTATCTAAACTGTACTCATACTTATGAATAATGAATCATTAAGTATCTTGAGTATTACATGCTGTTATTGGATATTTGTTTGCACTGACACCCTGAGACTGACTATAAAGTTTACCTTGAATCAGAGGGTGGGGTTAGCAACTAGCTGACCAGAATGAGCCATAGAGGTTTTGGAGGACCCAGGATACAGATAGAGAGACACAGGAAGTAATAAGGAGGGCCTTAGAAAGACTTGTGGGCTCTTTGGATTAGGAAGGAGAGAAAGAAGAGGTAAATAGTTGCTTCTCGGCCCCTTCTCTGATCAGTCAGGTTTTTACCCCAATATTTGACTCCTGAGTTTTTATTAATAATAGAAAAATTGAGATAAACTCATAAACATGTATTTAAGTGCTTGCATGCACACACACACACACACACACACACACACACACACAATCATCCTGTCACAGAAACTAGAGAATTCATATGTAAAGCTCTTTCTGACCATTGGGCTAGGAGTGAGATCAGTCTGGAACACAACAACATGAAAGTGAACACCCACGCTGTTCACACTCACACCCACACTGTTCACACTCTGATCATTGTTGTTGAATACATAGCAATAAAAATGCTTCATGAATCAATGTGTGTCATTTATACTAACACAAAGTGACACCATTTCATTATCAAATAAAACAAGATGCTGGAGAGATGGCTCAGAGGTACAAAGAATTCTCATAACCATCTGTAACTCCAATTCCAGGATATCTGACACCTTTTTTCTTGCCTCCTTCAGCACCAGGCACTCATATGGTGGAGAATTTCTTGAAAACAAAAATCAGTATCTCATTTCCAGCTACAGATTTAGTACCAGATTGAAAAGAATATCCCCTTATTTTCACAGCATTACACTGAGAGTTAAAATAAACTATATAACTGTGTTTTAAACAAATTGATAGGATAGAAGGTATAATCCAAAATATTATAAAACTTATGGGAAAGACATTGGCCTTAGAAAGGATTTAAGCATTAAAATCCCGTTTCTGACACTGCTAGTCCCATGACACTGGACAGTTGTCTAACTTCTCTTGCTTTCTTCTAGTGTAAGACAAGAATAAGAACACTTACTGCCTTCACTGTATGGACATTTAAAAGTCCTCCAGTACCCTTTATTTCTTTCTGTATTCATAGAGAATCAGGTTTGGGTTCAGCTCATGAAGAGTTTAAGAATGTTCAAACTGTCTGTAGCAGAAATGATGTGTTCAACTTCTGATTCATCTTAGGGGGAATATAATTCTTCTTAGGGGGAATATGATTCTGCTTTTCCTGTACCAGTGGGCACTAATTGTTTCTTTATCTAGACAATCATTTTGCTCAGATAGTTAGCTAGAAGGGAAATACACTCCTTCCTCATTTAGAATGTTGTATCTTAATATCTTGTTTTTCCAAGTAAAACACCTGTGTGCATAAAAAATAAATCTAAAATGATGAAAATGCATTCTAAGGCAAAATGTGCACCAGTGGAGCAGCTTATATCCAGGAAAAAACCAGAATTTCTGTTTCTGAAATATGACTGGGTATAATTATATGTCTCCTTTTTTGAAAGTCTCCCAGTACACATCAGAAACTGAATTCCACATGTGAAGTAGCAGCCCTCCACATAGAACATTTCTCACACAGTTCAATAATTTTGCATAAGAGCTGTCTGTAGTCATCATAATCCTTCTCTGATATAGTTCAGAGTTAAGGAGATGGGAGGTACTGAGTGATATATACGGAGGACAGATGAAAAGAAAAAGACATTTCCAGGGAGAATCATTATTTGACCTATAAGATGAAAAGAAAAATATTTTCTAATCAAGTTGAAGAAGTTACAATTAAAAGAGAGAAGCAAGTGATGTATTTTTTAAAAAATGAGCAGCAATATTTATAAAATAGAATTAGGTTCAGACTTAATATTTACTTTCTTTTTAATACTGGCTCCTGATAGGACTTGAAAACAGCTGGTTTTGTTGATGAACGGGTTCCATGTAAGACTGCATATGGCCTGAATCGTTAAACTTCCATTTTCCTTAGATTTATGCTTGGGAAAACTGACTATACTCTTACATTAATTTATTATCGGCATCTCTTTGTTTGTCTTAGATAGACTGTAGGACTGGCAGGACGGGGTGAGATGAAATAGGACCGCAATTACACAGTTTAAAACGCTCCCATAACAGAACAGCACTGAACTGAATCTTTCACTACCACCATCTGTGCTGTATATGTCATATAAAGATTAATAAGCAAGCAGGACTCTTTTTGTTTCTATGTTTATAAGGAGTTGAAGCCAAGACTGCCTGTTCCCATCCCTAAGGAACACTATAAGAAGAGGGGCAGTCATCCTCCCTGGACAGCAAGGACATTCTCAAGGGTTTTCCCAGGCTGCTTCTCTCCCTACAGATGACTTCAGTGCAGACGTGTGTGTGTGTGTGTGTGTGTGTGTGTGTGTGTGTGTGTGTGTGTGTGTGTTACTAAAGGACTCATCATACTCTATCCTTACAGAATTTTTCTAGTGATATTAATACCTTTTTCAGGAATGTCAACTGTAATTCTGACTTAAATTTCAGAGTTCAAGAGGGCTGAGGGTGGAGAAGATTTGGCTGTTATGGCTTCCCTGGGATAATTCAGTGTGCCTAGTAACCAAGGCAGCTCTTGCCATCCCCTTCTTCCTTCCCCATTCTTTCCCATTGCACTTCAGTCCATCCCATTGCAGTTTAATCCAGTCCAATCCAGTCTACACCATAAATTCTTATTCAAGTCTCTTGAAGGAGATCTGACTGAAAATGTACTGAATGCATGAATAATGAAATGTGGACAGGCTGCTCGTCATCATCTCAAGTTGGCTATTTAGCAAGAATGGCTTCAGGACCTGTAACATTTTTTTTTTTTTAACCTGACCTTGCTCCACATGTCTGAGTGCAAGTCAGACTCCCAAGTTTGCCTCCACAGTACCTGTGACTACTGGTGTTCCTCCAATACCCAGTGGTGCATTCTCAGGGGGATTGCCAGACACTTCTGTCCAAAGATGCCAGTTAAAGGAGTGACTATGGACACCAAGTCGGTGTCCAGCAGACATGATTCTGTGCTGAAGTGTCAATCTCTGAATGCTCAGTATTTGGGTGCTTGGCATAGTGGGAACCTGGTAGGGAGACTCTCTAGGAAGGCACAGTGCTAGATGGAAATATCAGGGTTTCACTGGGTGTCAGCACATCACTCTATAGCCTTGAATCCAGTACCAGTCATGGGATCACACACTGCTCATCCAGTCCACCCTGGTCAATCTTCTCAGTCACAAAGTGAAGACACAGCTTAAGTGTCCCCAGAGTCTCTTCTTAGACTGGATTCTTGTAGTTGCTGACATTCTTCAGGATAAAACCCAATGATGCATCACCAGTACTGATAAGCTTGAGTCTCCAAATTATTTACCAGACCCACAAGTCCTTTCTCACTCTTTTAAAAGAACATTCGGATCTCTTTTTAAAATTATTTGTTTGATTTTTTGACATTATAATACAATTACATCATTTCCCATTTCCTTTTCTTCCTTCCAAGCCCTCCCCCATACCCATACACCTCTCCTTGCTTTCTTTCAAATTCCTGCTGATCTTTTCATTATTTGTAGTTACATGCATTTATACATACTTCTTTTACAAAGATTTGATATTTAATTTTTAATTGTGTGCATGTTCTTGTATCTGTGTGTGGGTTTCTGCACATGGGTGCATGAATGTCAGAGGGTAGCTTTGAATCCTCTCAAACTGTAGGTACAAACAGTTGTGAGCTCCTGGTGCAGTCCTGGGAACAGAACTTGAGACATCTGTAGCAGCAGTGTGCACTCTTAACACGGAGCCATCTCTCCAGCCCCCTCAAATCCATGCTAGAAATTATTTGTCTTTTCTAAAAACACATGAAAACACTTCATGTCTAAAGGTCTAAAAGTGAATAAATGGGGTAGAAATATAGCTCAGTTAGTAGAGAGCTTGCCCAGCATGAATAAAGGTTCAAGTTCTGTGCACAGCTCCACATAAACCAGGTATGGTACTGCATGTCTGCAATCCCAACATTTGGGAGGTAGAGATAGGAGGGTCAGAAGTTAGTTGCCATCTTCAGCACCATAGCTGGTTTGAAGCCAGACTTAGCTATATGAGACTCTGTTAAGTGAATGGATGAAGAGGTGCAGGCGTTGAATTGAAGATGTCTCACTATAATGTTCCTGCTGTTGACCTAAGGACCTACAGCCCCTGTGGCCACTGGTGGTCATGTCTGTGAAATGTTACCTCCAACACTGCTGCTCTCATGAACCCAGGACCCCAAGTTGACCAATCAGTTTCTCCATTAGTAAATTGAAATTGAAAAATCAAATACTTGGGGCCAAATTAGGTTGACAAACGGCTGCCAGGGCTGGATCGTAGCTGCTGACTGCCCGATTTGGGCTTTCCTGGGGCTGCTTAGCAACGACGGCCTCCCTTCTAGCTTGTGAGGCACATACATTCATTGTCTTAACATTTTTTAAAATATATTTTATTTTCTGTTAGTTGTAATAGTAAACCTGAACTAATAAAAAAAAAGAGAAAAGACTGAACCTTGAACAAAGAACACAATGAAAACAAGTTATCAGCACTGTAGGGAGTGCACAGCTTGTTTTCACAACTGATATCAAAATTCCACATGGGAACCATGATGTGTAACTACATTCAGACGTTTCTTTTCCATTCTCGGTCTGCCTCCAGAGCTCAGCAATGAATACCCTGGCTATTGGAGAGACAGCTATGAAGAGAAAGAGGAGTGAGGAATGGTAAGTAGAGAGAAAGGGAAGGAAGGAGGGAAGGAGAGAGACAGATAGACAGACAGAGACAGAGAAACAGAAAGACTGGGAGGGATGTGAATGAATAATTGTGAAAAAACCAATCATAATATAACTGTTTCCATGATCATGAATATCGTCCCTAGACAGTATATAAAACTCAACCTTTGTGACATAAAGCCTATGTGTGTGTTTGTGTGTGTGTGTGTGTGTATATATATATATAATATATATATATATTATATATATATATATATATATATATATATATACACATGTATACACACACATATATGTGATAGGGTCTATTTATTTTTCCCCACTGTTATAATACCATTCCCCAGTCTAGCCTGCTCTGAAAGTGGGTCTATCACCCATGCACTCATGACAGGCTCCTGCCAGTTTGTCTCATGGAAGATCCTGGTCTCCAGGTTGAAGAGCTCTGTTGAACCTTGACCCAGCTTGGTGCAACCTAACTAACAATTCCGCCCACTGATGCCACTACTGATCAATCTCTTCATCTCAGACTTGAAATACTGAAGTGCTGTCAAGGTGGCAAATGGAATCCCCAGACTCTAGTTTTCTCTTAAAAACATAAATTTGTTAATGGGAATGAGAGTGTGGTGGTTTGGATGAGAATGGCCCTCATAGTATGTTTGAATGATTGGTCCAGTTAGTGGAACTGTTTGGGAAGGTTTAGGAGGTATGTCCTTGTTGGAGGTGGTATATCACTGAAGGGTAGGATTTGAGATTTCAAAAGCCCATGCCAGGACTAGTCACTCTATTTTTCTGCCTTCTGTCCATGAATCAGGATGTAAAGCTCTCAGCTACTGCTCCAGCGCCATGTCTGTCTGCTTTCTGCCATAGTGACCTTGGACTAACCCTCTAAAACCATAAGGAAAGCCCCCCTTAAATGTTTTTTTTAAAGTAGTTGCTTTGGTCATGGAGTCCTTTCATAGCTGTGGAATAGTAATGTTCCTTCCTTTGGTAGTGGCTGACTTTCTGCCAGTCATTCTCTAATGGTTGCCTTAAGGAGGAGGATCTCCCATCTCGCAGCTTGATGGTACTATTTCTTGGGTTGAGGAAGGCTGCTATGCTCCTATGCAGGGGTGCCTGTTTGATTCCATACCTCAGCACAAAGAATATGAAACAGATGTGCAGTCAAGTTGGCATGTGACAAAAGTACGCCATTTGCTGCTTCCTTATGGGTATGTCAAAATGAAACCAGATAGAGAAGAGAGAAGCCAGGCTGAGGAAGAATGCACAGGCTACCAATTCCAGCTCACACCTTGGCCAGAGTTCCACACACTGTTGCTTTGATGTTCATGGTGTAGATGCTATTGAAGGGCCACGAGTCATGAAATTCTCAAAGAGAAAATAATTTTTTTTTTTTTTTTTTTTTTTTTTTTTTTGGTTTTTCGAGACAGGGTTTCTCTGTGTAGCTTTGCGCCTTTTCCTGGAACTCACTTGGTAGCCCAGACTGGCCTCGAACTCACAGAGATCTGCCTGGCTCTGCCTCCCGAGTGCTGGGATTAAAGGCATGCACCACCACCTCTCAGCCGAGAAAATAATTTTTAAATGAAAAAAAGAGGAATTATATGGAACTTTCTAACAAAGATAAGATGTGTGAGAGAAGTGTGGGTTGAAACTTCTCTGTAGAATTGTCATAGGTTAAGTTAAATCACCCCAAAATAGAAAAGGAGGAGAAAACTTGCTTTCCCCATCAAAAGATGAGTGTTAAGTTGTATTTCTTGCTGAGTCAGGATGCTGCCATCTCCAGGGAGAGGTTGTGTGTCCTCTCTGCTAGTACCAGCCTTAAGCACAGGGTTTCTTCAGCTGGGGATGTGCACAGAGGCCTCTTGCTACTTGAAAAAGGTTTTTTACAAGTATTCCTCACTGTCACTTTTGATTTTTCTGAGGCTGAAAGCCTAGCAACTTCTCAGACTAAAAATTTATTGGGTCTAGATACCTCCAGGTGTCATGTCACATGAGTATAAGCAAGTTGAAGGCCCCCAGATTTCAGGATTGATGCACTTGTCATTCAGGAAGCAGGAAGAGACAGAGATACACAGAGAACAGAGACTATAACAGAGGGTGAGAGTGTGAGTGTGCAAGAAAGCAGTGAAGGAATCAAGACTCAGTGATTTAATCATGGAAAACAGCAGAGCAGGTTTTATGCTGCCAAGAAGGAAAGTGTCAGGAAATGAATTCTAGTTACAGCTCACGCAGGTCAACCGTGCATTACACCATAGCTATTCCAGACTTTAATAGGGATTGTGTCAGCAAAACATTTCCCTTCTTTGGGCTACTATTACTATTGTTACTGTTCAGTTCATGATATGGAAATATTTCTTAGTCACAACAGGGTTTGGGATCTAATCTCAGTTTGAAATCTAGCCTTACCTCTTGGTCAGTCTGTTCCTTAGATGGGGAGTGTGTATCTCTTACTCATTTCTTTCTCTCCTTCTCTTTGTCTCTCTCCCTCTCTCTCCCTTGCTCCAGTCACTCAACATTAATTTTCCCTTCATGACAATTCCAGAAACTTCATTGGGACTAAGACCCTACCCTCACTTCCCACCACTGACCTGTGTATAATTCACCAGACTCACAGTGGTTGAGTCAACCATGGGCACATTTCATTAAGCTCTCTTACTGTAATGACAAAGAGGCCAGATCCAACAACGAAGAAAGCAGAGCCCAGAAACATAAGGGGAAAGCCAAGACCAGTGGACCTGGCTGAGCCTTGAGCCAAACCACATGTTCGGTCAGACGCTCTCTGAATACCGGAGGTGGGTAAAACTGGAAATTAATCTTTTCTACTTATATGAGGTACACTTCTCCTCCTCCTGCTTTTCCTCTTCCTCTTCTTTCTTCTTTTTTCTCTTTCTCCTAATCCTTCTTCTTCTCTTCATTATTTTTCCCTAGCTCCGTTGTTCCTATTAAAAGTCATTCATTTTTTGTTTACATTTTGCTCACTGATGGCGCCATTTCCTCCTGTGTCGTCTTTTCCAGGATCTGGCCAGGACAGCAGCCAGTAAATTCTTCAAAAACTCATGGGAGAATCTTTCCACAAACCAAGTTATTTTGTCTGTGTTGATCAAATAGTTACAAGTTGAACACAAACAAATGTAACTCTATTATTTGCTGGAGTGTCATTTAACCACCTTAATGATTTTGGCTGGTGGAGTGATCCCTAATTTTAGCCAAATTGGCTGTAGCCATTTCAGAAGAATTTGAAAGTTTGGAAAAATAAGGTGTGTGCATGAGATACTGTGTAATGAGACGTAATTTTAGATTGTTTTCTGCTTAGTCATTAAACAGGAGTCTGCCGTAGCACATGCACAGCATACCAGGCTGTAGCACAAATACTGCCCTTCTTGTGGTCAGCTGCTCTCTACACCCAGGAGGTTGAACTGATGGGATGTGGCTGCACAGAACGCCAGTGAGCAGAAAAAGGGGGCATTGTTGGGTGTTTGATTTCTTTTACTTTTCTGAGAGTATTTAATTGCATTTTTTTGT
Organism: Peromyscus leucopus; assembly: GCF_004664715.2. NCBI lineage: Eukaryota > Metazoa > Chordata > Mammalia > Rodentia > Cricetidae > Peromyscus > Peromyscus leucopus. The sequence goes on from NC_051068.1 coordinate 20,319,389, forward strand.
TGATTCTTTATAATGTATCCTTTCTGTCATATATAAACTAAAGAAACCTTAGAAACATTCCTTTAAAATCCTTCATCTTACACGTTTAGTATCTCTGCTCAATAATTCATCTAAGGTTGTCTAAGTTTCCAGGATTTCCAGCCCTTTATAGTTCTAGAAATTTAATATCAGGAACAACTTTATGACAGTCTAATTGACAAGTTTACTAAGGTTAATAAGAAGATGAATGACTTTGTTCTGCAAACCTTGGACCAGAAATGTTCTATTGTTTGCTCAAGGGCTGACTAATGTGAACAAACCAGGCCTGGAACTCAGATTCCAGTTCTATTTCCATGAGAGTTCCGTTAGAGTGGGAACAGTATTTTCCTATATTCTCTTTCATTTGGAATCATACATCTTTAATTTTTAAATGAATTAAAAAGTAAATACATAGCATTGGAAAATGGTCTTCTGGACTAAATAGGTGATTTGTTTTTCTACCACAGAACCTAAAAATAGTTTTTATCCAGTATTATCAAATTTATTCCACGTACTTGACCAAACATTCCTGAAATACAGTAAAAGTTAATTTTGTTTTCTGATTTGGAAACTTCCTGAATCTTTAATTTCTAGAAATATTTATACTGTCTTTATTAGCTACTTATAACTATAAAGCAAATCTTACATTAACCAGGTTTTTCTTTTCTTTCTTTTCTTTTTTTTGTTCACTTGGTAAATTTAAAGAAATCCACAAAAGTAATCTAATTTACACAGTGGCTACAATTAAAATGGCTGAGAATTCTCATCAGACTTTCTCTCAACTAAAGTCATTCACTTTTTTCCAAACAGTCTTGACCTCCAGCCAGACCTCTATGAATGAGGTCAGTCATCTTAATGTTGGCCTGGGTAACAATCCTACTTCCATAAACCTAGCTCAGCAGTTACCAAGAGTATTTATACTTGCTCTTGATTCTATTCAGAGCAATTCTGTAACTTTATAATTGTGAAACACATACTTTCTAGGTAATATATGGTATGAAACATACCACATGCGTGTATTTTATATTATAAAGCAAGCAATAATGTAGAGAATTAACTAAGTGTTGCAGATAACCTTGAGATGCCCTGGCTTGTGACACTTCAGTGGACCTATTCATTAGAGATGATTGATACTATTTAAGAGTTTAATGATCTCTAAAACCCTTTAAGTGGATAAATACAATTTACTAGTTAGTTGTTTAATATTCATTATGAACTTCAAATGCTTTAATACTTTACATTACTACCCTAACATTAGAGGGAGTTGAGGATTTTTCAAATAAATTTAGTTCATTCTTCTAAATTCCAGTAGTTAAATTCCAACTCTATGGGTGTTACAGACACCATTTCTGCATTTTGTGAAAATTAGTTTTATGGTAATTTTGGTTTAAAATAGTTACTACCTTTTCTCAAAGATTACAATCCTAGTCTCCCACATTTATATTTATCTACTCATTCTGAATCCATTACTGCCCCAAATGGTTGACTCCAGCGATGGTCTTGATTATAAAATAGATTTCATAAATAATGAAATCCTTTGTCATGAGTTACATAAGTACAGTTACTTAAGTAACAAGAGGGAACTGTTATAAATACATAATTATACAAAAATATGATAAATTTGTTGATCTATTGGTGCTGAATCTCTGAACAGACAAGTTTATCAGAAAGAACAGTAAAATGTGGACCATGGTTACAGCTCAGTTGGCAGAGTGTAGCATGAATCTTAAAAGTTCTTATTAATAAAATCAAACCTGAGGCCAGGTGCCAGGTATTGGTGTGAACGCTGAAAGATCAGAGAAGCAGAACAAGCCAGAGCCACCTCACCTTGCTAGTTCCTCAGCTGATCCTGTTTCCTTAGACTGGAAGCCTCTGAGTCCTCATCCAGAATGAATCTCAGCTGAGCTGCTGCTCAAAAGCCTGAAAGCTTAACCAGCCAAATGCTTCTAGTTTCTGGTCCTCACGCCTTGTATATTGTTCTGCTTTCTGCCATCGCTCCCTGGGATTAAAGGCTCACTTTCTGGGATTAAAGGCTTGAGTCACCATGCTTGGCTGTATCCTTGGGCACATGGATTTTTGCCTCTGGAATGCTAGGATTAAAGGCATGTGCTACCACTGCCTATCCTCTATGTTGAATATTGTGGCTTTCGTGTTCTCTGATCCCAGATAAGTTTATTAGTATGCACAATATTTTGGGGAACACAATACCACCACAGCAGAGTGCCTGTCTAGTATTCACAAAGCGTTGATACCCAGAACTGCATGAACTAGGCTAGATGGCAAAACCTATAATCACAGAATTCAGGAGGCAGAGGTAGGAGTATCACAGGGTCAAGGTCATATTTGGCTTCATAGGAATTCTATCTAGTCTACCCTGGATAGGTCTCAGAACAAGAGAGAAAGAAGGAATGGTTGAGGGAAGGAAGATTGCTAAAGCATATTTCAAAGCCGAAATCTAGGCATAACATTTAAACATTCTTAGCCTCAGTGAAACTGGTAGCTGAACTGCTGAAGAGTGAAAACAGACACTCATTTACAGAATGCTGGAGCAATGCTGAAGCGTACCCAATGGATGTGTCCTCCTTTTGCATTCTTTACATTTTCCCCTTACCTTTCTCCATTTAACGTGCACACTCTGTGCCCATGTGGTGTCTGTGTTACAGAGAAGCAACTACTGCCCAAATCACAAATACAAGAGAAACTAAGGGCTTTGACGTTTTTCTCTCTCTACAGCAGTTCCTTTGAGATCAGTTGGAAATCAAAAGCTGCTTTTAATCCAATATGTTTATCATTTAATCAAATCCTCATGCTGTAACTGTTTGGTGAGGACAGATGCAGTGGTTGGAGATGAATTTTTGGCTTTTACTGGCAAACCACACATCTATGAGGGATGGCATTGGATTACAGGTAGATGCTGTGTGGGTCGGCATCTTGAGAACTCCCAGCATTTGTCACATTTCTATTTTGGCAGACTATGACAGAGAGGGTATCCAAACTACCACAGGGCTGCGTTGGCCAGGGTCTTTCTCTGAGTGCTCTGCTGCTGTTCACTGCTGACATCTGAGGCTGATGAACTCATAATGTCATTTGTCACAGCTTAGTCAACAGCTTTGATGACTCAGTCTTTACTGGGCTGCTGACTCTCCTAGGGATTCTACCTTAATCCCTGTACCCTGATCCACTCCCTATAGCAGGTTCTTTCCATGTGGGAACTAAAGAAATGTGGGAGACCCTTCCAGACTCTCTTGACCTGGGGCCATTATACCCTGTCTCTGATTACTAGTGCCCCACCCTATGGAGGAAGTAGCTGTGTGCTTCCAATGCAGCCCTGCTCAGGACCTCCCTGTCCTCTGTGACTGCCACATCTCTTCCTGAAGAACAAATTCAGGAAGTAGGAGTTAGGGTGGGTACCCACTTATCTCTCCCCCTTAGCTCACCCTTTGTGTTTTAAGAGAGTGAATTTTTGGTGGGTTAGATGACATGCATGATTTATGAAACTGCTTTCTTTCTATAGATAATGAAGCCTAGTATCTTTTATAATTATATTTGTGACATGGCAATCTGAATAATGATCTTCTGTTTGCCCTTTCCTTGCCTTCTCTGGCAATTCTAATGACCTTGAAGTATATAGGTGAAAAAGGAGAGGTTGTGCTGTAACAATACATGTGTTGAGGGCATTTTCAAATACAGCTGCTATTATATATACATGTTGCCCCATTCATACATATTTGCATTTAAATGTGTTACATGTAAGGTGGCAGATCTATTTTCTGAGAACTAATTCTCAAAGCAGACTCCACTTAGGTATTCAAGCCAGGACCTGTTGTGGAATATTACTTTAACTAGGTAAAAGTGTGTCACATTTGTTTAACTAGGCAAAGGTGTGTTACATTTGTTCATGTTGCATTTGTCTAGCGATGTAAAGGTGTTTTGCTTGGCCTGCCTAAGGCATCTTATTGGTCTAATACAAAGCTGAATGGCCAATAGATAGGCAATACAGGGATGGCCAGGACTAGCAGGCAGGAGAATAAGTAGAAGGAGGAATCTAGGCTTGAGGGAAGAGAGAATGAGGTAGAAAGAGGGAGAGAGAGATGCTCAGGGCCAGTCAGCTAGGCAGCTGCCAGACAGACAGACATGGAAGAAGCAGGAAAGGACATACAGAATGAAAGAAAGGTAAAAAGCCCCAAAGCAAAACATAGATGAAGAGAAACAAGTTAAGTTAAATTATAAGATAGTGGGACAAGCATGAGATAGGGCCAAGCATTCATAACTAATAATAAGTCTCTGTGTCATGACTGAGGGGCTGGTGGTCCAAGGAAGCCTCTACAATGACATCTTTCTGTCCATGTCCATCCCATTCTATGCTACGCCACATACTGTCACCTATAGCATAAATCTTAAAAGGTCTTATTAATAAAAACAAACCTGGAGCCAGGTATCAGAGAAGCAGAACCAGCCACAGCTAACCTCACCTAGACAATCCTCAGCTGATCCTGTTTCCCCAAACTGGAAGCCTCTGAGTCCTCATCCAAATGGATTTCGGCTGAACTGCTGCTAAAAGCCTAAAAGCTTAACCAGGCCAAAAACATCTAGTTTCTACTCCTCATGCTTATAAACCTTTCTGCCTCCTGCCATCACTTCCTGGGATTAAAGGCATGTGTCACTATGCCTGGTTGTTTCCAGTGTGGCTTTGAACTCACAGATATCCACACGGATCTCTGCTTCCAGAATGCTAGGATTATAGGTGTGTGTGCCACTATTTTCTGGCCTCTATGTAATGGCTGTAGCTAAAGTTTTTCTCTCCAGGTCCTGCCAAGCCTTATGGCCCACTTATAAAATAAACACACAGACATGTATATTATTTAAACTGTTTGGCCTAATGGCTCAGGCTTCTTGCTAGATGTTCTTATGTCTTAAATTAGCCCATTTCTATTCATCTATACTTTGCCACATGGCTGGTGGCTTAACAGTACTTTGCATCCTGCTCCTCATTGTGGCGGCTGGCAGCATCTCTCTGCCTCAGTCTTCCTGTTTCCAGAATTCTCTTCTCTTCTTGTCCCACCTATACTTCCTGCCTGGCTACTGGCCAATCAGTGTTTTATTTATTAACCAATCAAAGCAACACATTTAACATACAGAACATCCCACAGCAAATGGGGATCCCAGATAAGTTTATTAAGGTGTACAATATATTGGGGAACACAATATCACCACAGTCACCATCCTTACTGTGTTACTCCAGATCTTCATCTCCATCCTTACTGTGTTACTCCAGATCTTCATCTCCATCCTTACTGTGTTACTCCAGATCTTCATCTCCATCCTTGTCTGTGCTACCCCACATCTTAATCTCCATCCCTGTCTCTGCTACCCCACATCTTCATCTCCATCCTTACTGTATTACCTCACATCTTCATTTCCCTGTTTAATGTATTGTCCCATATCTTCATCTCTTACTGTGTTACCAATGTCTTCATCTCCATCATTACTGTGCTACCCACATCTTCATCTCCATCCTTACTGTGTTACCCATGTCTTCATTTCCATCATTACTGTGCTACCCACATCTTCATCTCCATCCCTGTCTGTGCTACCCCACATCTTCATCTCCAATCTTCCTGTGTTACCCACATCTTCATCTGCCTGCTTAATGTATTATCTCATATCTTCAACTCCATCCTTACTGTGTTACCCTACATCTTCATCTTCAACCTTGCCTGTACTATCCCATATCAAACTAGGAGCAACACATTCGTGTATATTCTATAAAGATCTTTCTCCATAGATTTTATAACAACTGAAAACAGTGGCTCTTGCATTTCTTTTAGAAATGAATAAAACATTTTAAATATTTAAAATTTTTATGTTTAAATTTAATCTTTAATCACACTGGTCGCCAAATATGCATCTCTTAACATTAATGTAGTTGGAGAATTTTCTCTTCCTTCCATTTTATTTTCCTAGCACTCTATTCTTTTCTTTCTTCCTTTTCATCATTCTTTACTTTGTTTCAGGTCGGTCCCCCAGATTTCAGCATTTGTCTCAGCACATTTGATTGTGTATACAAAGAAGTGACCAAGGAAGTGTTCAGGAGGTGGTACACCACATACAGGGAACCCCAGAGTCAGTCGCTCTGGGAGCACATCTATTCCCTTATGCAGGAAGTACATCCTACCCACCCTAACCTTTCTGCTGTGATCACTTGCATTCAGCATTCCCCAAAGGGAAATTCTATATGCATTTATTTACATGCGTTTCCTCTGACACTCAACTCTTTTTCATTTAAGTTTTTAAAAATAGAGCAGTCTCTTAATAAATGGGAACACAATTAAAATCTACTATGGAACCCATTATCATTCACATAAAATCACCACATTTCCTAGGTATAATGAAGTCTAAAAAAAGATTTGGTAGTTTTTCTTCTGTGTGTATGGGTGTATTTCTTACATATATGTATGTGTGTGATGTGAATGCCTTGTGCCTTTGGAGGCCAAAAGAGGGCATCAGACCCCATAAGACTGGAGTTACAGATGGGTGCAGGGTACCACATCAGAGTTGGGAATTGAACCCAGGTCCACTGGAAGAACAGCCAGTACCCTTCACCTTTAAGGCATCTCTCCAAACCATAATACAAAATATCTTTTCAACAGAGGACCATGGTGAAGTCATAACTACTATACATTTTTACAAATATTATGTATTTCTATTTTGAGGGCTCTACAAATTACATGAGATTTCATTTTCACAAGGTAAAAATCTGTTTTTCCTTTACATTTACTATAATTATTCTCATCTAGACTAATACATTTAACCTTTATGGGACTCGAATTTCTTGGTTAAATTTCCTTTCTTTCCATTGTTATCTAAAAACTTTAACAAAATTAAACTTGATTGAAAAGTACAGTCCTAATCTGGAGGCTCCTGGGTGTCTTTTACACACATGAAATTGAAAATTTTCATGTTTATGAATGAGAAAAGAAAAAACTTCAAATAGCATTGTGGGACACCCTTGTGGTTCCCCACTGAAGTATAACTTTGGTAACTTGAATTATCTGGTTTTATTATTTCTAGCATACTGGCTATAACTATTCATAATGATTATGTGTATTGCATATGTTTAATAATTTATATTTATAAAAAGTAGCTGTTGTGTGTAGCTGAAGTTTTCCTGTGTCCCACCCAGTCTGCAACCACTCAGACTCAAGTAAACACACAGAGGCTTATATTAATTAAAACTGCTCGGCTATTAGCTCAGGCCTACCACTGACTACACTTAAACTCAGCCCATTTGTGTTAATCTATATGTTGCCACGTTTTCTGTGGCTTTACCTTTGTGTCATTATATGCTGCTCCCTGAACAGTGGGCTGGCATCTCTTGACTCAGCCTTCCTCTTCCCAGAATTCTCCTTGTTTACTTATCCCGCCGATACTTCCTGTCTGGCTACTGGCCAATCAGCATTTTATTTATCAACCAATCAGAGCAACACATACTCACAGCATACAGAACATTCTACATGAGTTGTGGAATGGTGGTACACACCTATTGTCTCATCCCTCCAGGAGTGGAGGCAGGAGCAAAGGCCAAGGATGTCTTTGGATGCATAGCCAATTTGAAGTAGCCTGAGCTACAAAGGGTTCTCTCTCTCTCTCTCTTTCTCTCTCTCTCTCTCTCTCTCTCTCTCTCTCTCTCTCTCTCTCTCTCTCTCTCTCTCTCTCTCTGTGTGTGTGTAAATAAATGTACAAATGCACAGTCAATGGTTTCCCTTGATCCCTGAGCTAGATCAGTCACTGCTGGAATGCATCATGTGAGGATTGGACTCCGAGTGGAACAAAGCAGAGCCCAACTTGGACTTGCTTTCTGATTCAGGATCCAGGCCTACAGAGGTTGGATCAACCTGCATTGGGTGAGGATGAGAGTGGGATCACTGCATTCTGGAATGTTCCTGCACTGTTAAATTATATCTATAGATATCTGCCTTCAAAACTTGTGTCAGTGATGGAAGTTTTGCTCCTAACAATGCCATCTATTTTGACTTTATTCTAGAAGACACAATGAATCAGGGAGTTAATTTTCAAATAGCACAGAGATAATCCCTACAGGTCTCATTTTGTTTTGTGAAATGTAAAGGGGCTAAATGTTGTTTTAATTATGATTCCCAAAAATATGCAAATGCACCATAAACATTGCAAAATTAACTCAAGTGTCACATAATGATGGCAATGGACATCCATCTTAAAGTTCATTGGACAAAAAAGAGGAACTTAAAAAGAACACAGCTTCACACACACACACACACACACACACACACACACACACACAGTCACACACACAAGCAATGTGGATGGCAGGGAACAGCTGGGTATACTTGGCCAACCAAGCAGACTACATTAATTCCAGTTGTGGTTGCCATCGTCCTTCTACCCCTAAAGAGATTTTCACTGTGGCAACTTTAAGCTAGTGATACTCTAGATTTTAGTGAGAAAATAAATGAAGCAGAAGAAAAACTGCTGTGGTGATTCTCAGAAGTGTGGTTCTTAGCAGCATTTAAAACACTCTGCTTCCCACCCCCTAATACAAACAGACTCCCCATGCTGGAGCTCTCAAGCAACCCCATCAAGTGTTTAAGTGCCCCTGTGGGAACTTGCTCCATCAGATTACTGCTCCTTCATTCTCCACTGTTCCCCAACACTCACCTTTCCTTCTGCTTAATCACTCCCATTTCCATAACAGTGTGTTCTCAATTTTCAAGCCATAAAGGGGAAGGGCTTCGCTTCAAGCACACCCACAGGTTTCACCTTTCTTTGTCGCCCCTAAATAATATCCCTATAAATAGTTGTCCACAGTTCTCATTCTCTCTTACAAGAATGCCAGCAATTCTTCTTCTTCCATCCTATTCTCCTTCCTTCTCATAATCCCCCTCCTTTCATCCCTCCTCTTCATCCTCCTCCTCATCCCCATCCTCCCTCTCCTCTCCATCATCTTCTTCCTCTTCTATGTCTTCCTCCTCCTCAGGCTGTCCTTTAATTTTCCATCCCTCAGCCTCATCCTCATGCTTGACTGGATTAGAGGTGTATACAACCAGCATAAATACTCTTTTTATCCCATGAAATGAAACATCCTGTGCTCTTAAAATTGCATGCTCTGTCCATTTTCTACTTGGTATCTGGTTCCAGTTGGCAGAACCTCTCCCCAGGTTATAGCCATGAGCCACACAGCAGACCTCAGACATCTCTTCTGGCTGTAACTGCTCAACAGGCCAACAGAGAGATCTTTATAATGTGGAAGCCGGAGTCTGATTTCACTTTGCAGACATTTCCATTTCTCTCAGCACTGGTCAAAGTGTCAGGATAACTGGGTGGCTCTGCATATTTGGTGCCTCTTCTCCTTCACCAGCACTTGCAGACAACAGAGTCAGGCATTAGCAATGGTCTCTCCTGTGCGCTACTAAATATCCTCCAGTATTTAATATTTTACGGTTATGCTAGTCTATAGGGACATAAATATATATTGCTTCTAAAGGCTGCTTCTGTTTTTATAGCATATGTCTATTAAATCCTGTAGAAGGTTATATGATCTAAAATCCTTAACTATCTAGAAGAACATAGCAAATACTACAGAAATAAGAGCACTGTACCATATTCATATAGTAGAAGTCTATAGTCTCTAGAAACACTTCATTCATAATGATATGACAAATGTTTATAATAAAAGCTTTAGTGAAAAATATTGTAGTTGTACTGTGTTACAATCAGATAAAATCAAATATTATTGCAACATCAAAGCCCTAAACAAGAACAGTATCACATTATATAGAAGAAACTAGAAAAATACAGGCCACTTTTTAAAAAATTGCTTTCCTGCATATGATATAAAACCTTTCTAATTTTTCTGGTGTACTCTACTTTTCTTTTGGTGTGTATCATGTTAATAATGAAGACGTGGCAAGAGTAATAAAATCCATCTCAAGCAGGTGACTTGGTGGGACCTCTAATTGTACTCTTGGAAAGCAACCTCTGACCCACAGTTTTTGCAATGCAAATTCATATATATATATATATAGTTTTAAACAAACAGCTAATAAAAATCAATGCCTTTTAAATATAGTTTACTTTCTTATGTCTCCTTATTGTCATGCATCCCATTTAGCATGCACTTCCACTGAACCACATTTTAATGGATACAGTGCTCTGCATATTTACTGAAGAGTATGTGTAGGCAACTCTAAGGACCATTCTCTTGCCTCATTAAACTAGTTTCTGTTGTGCCTTTGGAGTGGAACAAAACCACTGACTTCAGATCTGAAACATCCCATTCCTCCATAAACTTGGTGATTTCCCCCCACGAAATGAAATATTGAGTGCTCCGAAGAGAATTAATTTCAAACATTTGTAGTCTTACCAAGTAAGTGTTCTACTTTTGCTTTTTAATATTACACGCATCTGTCTTACTGTTCTTCATTTCTTTGGGAACCCAGTGGTCCAACTTGCTTTGCTTTCTCTATTTGGCTTCCAGCTGACGTTATTTTTCTTTTCAGCCCTTTTTCTGCAGAGTTTGTCTGAGGGAATACTTGTCAGATTCCTCAACAAAGGGATACAGTCCTGTGATGCCCAAATCAGTGCTTTGGACCATGTCTCTTTTCACATTCTGTTTTTCCATCTTATTTGGCATTTTGCAAAATATTTCTTTTCTAGACATTTTTAAGCCATGAATTCTATGTGGTGGAAAACAAGTTGTTTATTGGGAAGTTATTTGAGAGGGCAAAATATTTTACTTTTGCAATGGGGAGATTGGTAGATTTTGTGTCTTTCTTTAGTAACGTACTGCCTGGGAAATTAAAATGCAAAAACGTTTTGAAGGAAATGAGGTGTAAAGTTATAACACATCTGTGTCCAAAACCAGATGCCATCTTTTGATGTACAGGTATTTTCTTTTAGGATATCTTCTTTTCAACACCTCTTCATTCATGTGGACATGCTCACCATCGTCACTACTCCATAGTTACCTTTTCCTGGAGGGAACCTTTGGGAACACAGGTCACAGATAGCTGCTCATTCCACAACTTCAAGAAGAAGATGTTTTGGAAGCATGAATATCAAACGTACTGAGGAAAGTAGTTTTATAGCTATGAACAGAGGCATCACTCAGTGTCTCAGACACAATAACAGTAGGATCTAGACAATGCATGCTATCACACACACACCCCAGTGCAGCAGGTTAGACACAGGTTCACACAATAACAAAACGGAGGCAGTCACTGAGTCGATTACAGCCACTAATGGATTTTTTTACAGCTCTAACACACATTATTTTAAGTAAAAAATGGTCTAATTTTGTTCATATTACAGTAGTAAAGTATGAATTAAGGCTTTTATGGAAACAGAAGCAAGAAGGACTTTGGTGGAAAGAATAAATACAGGGAAACAACCATTTCACCTCAGCTTCCTTTAGGTGTTCAGAAATCACCAGAGAAAATTCTAAGTCTAGACACTGAGGGCACAGTGTCGAACTGTGCTGTGCTCAGAGATGCCAACTTGCAGATACCAACTGTCACTCATGTTTTATTTTTAAAAATGTTACAGTACAAGACAAGCTAAATATCACCTGGGAAGGCAGTGTCTCCTACAGGTTTTAGGACTGGGTTTGGATCATGGAGTGAGGTAGGTGTCCGAGGAATACATTGCTGAGCGATGGTGAGGCCTGTTGTTTGTCCTTTCCCATGTCCCATCCATTGTTCCCGCCTTCATTTGGTTCCTATAAACTATAAACTTTAAACTATAGAGTGTCATCTTTAAACTATAGTCAGACATTGGAATTGCAGGGAACCTCAATTTAGATAACCTAGGATGTGTGTCATGTTGTGTGTGGCTTGAATGTGGGTGGTCTGGGGGGTCATTTGATCTCCTGAGAGGCCAGGGAAGGAAAACAGTGCTTGAGCCCTTCATCCTGGGCCTGCTTACACAACTGCCTGGTGAGCTGCATGTTTCCAGAACTCTGGAGAGGGAACATTTATCCCATCTTGGTGTCAGAATCTCTTTCCTAAAAAGTAATTCTACATACCGCACTTAACAATAAGCGTGAAGGCTACACTCAGTTGATCTGTTGCTGTAAAGGAAGTAAAACCCTTTCACTATTTGTGATACTGATGGGTCAGCTCTACCAGACATGCAGATTAGTTAGAGTTTGTGTTTCAATAATAGTAACAGCGGAGATTTGAGAAAAATGATGTGGATTTTACAATCCCATAATAAGCAACTATGAAGATCAAGCTTTTGATTATGCCAAATGATTGGCTTGATATTGATTTTTGAGATTGTTTATTTGTATTTCTATTGATTATCAGAGTTCTAAAACTTTTGGATCTTATCCTATACTTAATTCATTTTGCAGCTGCCTCCTGGTTTTAAAACAGTAGAATGTGGGTAATTTGTCTCTCACAAAGGAATATTAACAGAATTTCTTTATAATATAATTATATTATTAAATTGTGATATGAATAAAATTTAAAGTGAATCACCAGAACTTCTCTTTGATCTAATTAACATCTTTTATATAAAAACAATGCCCAGTGTTTGTGCTGAGGGACATAACTAAAAAATACACTTCAGTTTTAGACTCCTAAAATTGACAGTCCATGGTCCAAACCAGTTTTAAAGAAGCAAAATTATTCTGTAATGAAAGTAGAGTGTATGCTAGTAAGAAGATAATTCAAAATGTTGATCATTCTAGCAAAAATGACTCATTCTTAGATATTTGGGAAGCGTTTATATTCATGGCTCTAAATGAATGGAGAATTGAATAAAGACTAGTCTATAGGAAGAAGAAGGGAGACCAGGGCTATGCAGGAAATCGTACACCAGGAAATTATGTACTTACTTGGGGATGTTCTTGTGAAACTCTGTGTTATGACAATGAATATATGGCAATAAATAAATACCTGGACTACAAACACGAATCTGAATGATTTACTTCTCAATTGTTAAAGGACTGATTTACCCATCTTGCCTGATTACACTGGAGCTTCTCAAGCTTTTGCCCATCACAGCATTATTGAGTGAGCCATGGTCTTGAGGATGAGATTGAATGTGAACAGGTGGAACTAAATTCCATTTTCCGCTTGACTTTGGCCTATCCTCCGGACAGGGAGAAAACTCTTCTCTCTCTTCTACCTGCTATCTCTTTCACCAAATGCTATGCTCACTTTTGTTGTTAGGGACAAATGGTTTCTCTCTCACACTCAGGCCACACCCCTGCATCCTCTATGGGCACAGCTGAAGAGAGAGCAGGGTCTGCCCTGCAGCTACACAAAGAGCTGTACTCCCCACATTAGGGCCTTGCAGGCCCTTCCATAGAGCCTGCCTTCTTTCTCCTGCTTGTCACAAGTGGCCCTTCTTATCCAGTGTCTTCCTTTCTCCATCACACTGGCTGTATCAGGGCTGGAACTTTTGCACAGGGCAGTCCAGACAGGAAATCTTAAAGGAACAGAAAAGCTCTCTGTGCTTTGAACCTGAGGGCTTGCTGCACTCTTGAGGGCCCCACTGTGGCTCTCTGTGGTAATTATGCTTTAACTTCCCTAATATAACTCCTCTGAAGGGCAGACACCTTTCTACAGAGCCTAAGACAGATGTGACAGTCCTGGAAAAGCTCTCATATGCAGTAAGGATTTCAGAGAATGGCAGGCAACTCGAAATGTCTCCTCTCAGAGATGTGCAAGAAACACAGACCAGGATCCTCAGGACACTAATGATGCCATTCGTGTAAGGGATCATTGAAATTTAATCACACCGTAGCTCTCCACAGTTCCTATAGTTTATAAATTTAAAAAAAAATCTTTGAACTTAGATATTCGTCACAGGAAGAACAATGAACATTTGTATAGCACATACTTAGTTCCTCAGTCAATCCACATTTGTCTGTCTGGAGCTGTTTAAGATAATCCTCATTGCTCTCATCATAAGTGAAAAATATTAGGATTTGCAAACACACTTCAGAATTCAAACATCTCAGCCAATATCCAGGGTGTGACACAATCACAGAATCTTTAAAACCAAGCTTTGGGCCACTGCCTACAAAAGTGTCTTTGCTCCTGAGGAACCAACTTTTAACATCACGTGGGATCAAAAGCAGTTATCATTAGGAGCTGTTTCAGAGGCACACACAGTACGTTACTGCTGTGGACTTCAGCTAAAGCAGACAGAAATGAGATTGATGGTTCAAGGGCAGAGGAGAGAGGCAGGAAGGGGAAACCAGATCCCAAATCATCTTTGTTGTTGAGAGATCTTCGGCACCAACAAACACAACGCTGATCTCATTCCCATGGGGGCTGCAGGCAGACTGCCTCAGGAGATGCTCCTTGGAAAGAAGACAGCCACTTGCAGTATTATGGGCTCCTGGAGCTTGAATGATTAAGCCTTACCTCCAAGATGGGAAATGGAATCCCTCCATGGGCAAGAGCAGCTGGTACAGACGCAACAATGAAGACATCAGCTCCTCTGAGAGGACATGGAAGGAAGGGTGGCAGGCTGCTAAACGAAGCCAGCGAGTGCATGGGGAGCAGGCTTGCAGGAAGAGCTCCAGGATCAGAGTGTGCTTGCTCAATTTTGCATTAACTGTATGCCATCTCTCTTCTGTATCCCACCTCTATTCTTCTGTATTCCATCTCTATTCTTACATGCCCGCAGGACTGTAGAGAATGAAGCAGTTATCTCTGAAACCCCAAGCTGCTGATTTAATTTCCCTGAGAATAATAAAACACAGTTTCTTCTTGTATCTCACCCTCTCTTGTCTCTAAGCTTACTTTCATACCTCATGATTGATTTCACTATGAATTTTATTATCTTCAAATGAAAATTACTCATAACTTCTACAGTAAAGAGTTGGTTTAATGTTGACTTTGGTAAGGAATCTCAGTGATTTTATTCAGGGCAACCAAAGTGATGCTATTTTCTGTTTAGTTTGTTCAAATATTTGTGTCTATAGCTCGTGGGTTTGTGGTTTCTTGGCTCCCAATTCCTCTGAGGCTACCGTGTTTTCTGGGTACCAGACTCAGGCTGGGCAGGAGGTTGTCTTTCCTGGTTCTCAAGTAAGAATGGTATTCCCATGCATGGCCAATTAGCACTATTCATACATGTGAGCTAGGTCTAGACTCTGGGAGCTAATCATTTCTTAATCCAATGTGAAAAACATGTGGACTATGGAGAATCCACTCCTCTTCTAAGGACTAAGGTTAGGAATTAATTTGGCTAACTATATATGGAGAAAGTACAGGAATATGTAAAGATGAAATATCTCATGGCCTGTTTTAGGAAAATGCAACCATATATCATAGGGAGTGTGAAAACATGCTATTTCATAAATCTTGGGAAAATTCCTATTCTTACAAAACCCCATCGATTATCCCTGGGAGTTCCTGAATGTCACATGAGTTAAAGAGAAGTCACAGCTACAAATTCAAGCCCTTCTACAAGTCACTGCTGTCACTTGAGACCACACTGGGAGCAGTTTCTGTGGGTCAGCAGAACCTCCCGGCTTTCTGCAGTGAGCACCACTCCCCACTGGCGTGGCTCAGACCTCCCAGATGACAGAACCCTGATCACCAGAATGATGTGCTAAGGGAGCGAGAGCAGCTGCTTCCCTGTGCGGCAGGGACTGATGCTTTGATAGGACACCCATGAGCTGACTTACACCAAGGCTCGATAACAGAGAAGGATCTGAGCATTGCAAGTTTCTGAAATTAGTTGTCCTGCTCTTCTCCAGCAATGAAGATGTAGCCACTGAATGAAGCTGAGGGACCCTGCTGTGGGATGTTCTGTATGTCCTGTGGGAGCCCTTCTTGGGTTCTTTGTGGCGTTACCCAGCAGGTCCGTATAGAGGATGATTAGGACCATGGGCCTGAGTGCAGGTGTTTGAGATGGTCTGCACTTGGCTGTGCTGGGGGATGGTCTGTATGTCAAGTTGTTCTGATTGGTTAATAAATAAAACCTGATCAGCCGTGGCTAGGCAGGAAAGATAGGCGGGACTAACAGAGAGGAGAAATAAAAGGACAGAAAGGCAGAAGGAGACGCTGCAGCCGCCGCAGTGACCAGAGAGGCTGCAGCCGCAGCCATGACCAGAGACACTGCAGCCGCAGCCATGACCAGCAGCATGTGAAGACGCCGATAAGCCACCAGCCACGTGGCAAGGTATAGACTTATGGAAATGGATTAATTTAAGATATAAGAATAGTTAACAAGAAGCCTGCCATGGCCATACAGTTTGTAACCAATTATAAAGTCTCTGTGTTTACTTGGTTGGGTTTGAGCGGCTGTGGGACTGGCGGGTGACAAAGATTTGTCCTGACTGTGGGCAAGGCAGAAAAACTCAAGCTACAGGACCCAGTGTATTCTTCCCCTAAGACAGGATGCTGTTCTCCTTGGAGCTCCTGCCACATTCGCTACTTTAACTGATTTGTATGCAACAAGGGTTTTCAAAAGCAAATCTTCAAGTTATACTAGCCAAGGACTTAATTTCAACTCAAATAAAGTTTTAGTCATTCTGTGTTTTAGACTACATTTTTACTTAATGGAGAATATAGAATATTGTCCTGGTAAATAAGAAAATTCAAATATAAGTGAATATATATAAAAATGAATTTTCTTTCCTATTCAAATAATGCACAGATATATTTCCTATGGAAGAAAAGAAAGCCTTTCAAATATTGGCCATATTGGAAAACAAAACAAAAAGCCCTCTCAAAAACCTCTATAATTATTAGCTGTGAATTTAACCTGATTTTGGATTGAGACACTTAGGAAATTAGTAAAGCACATGTTTATGCCTGTCTGGAGAGTATTTCCAGAGATGATTGACATGCATCAAAGCAACTTAAGAGTAAAGACCCATCTCAGATGTGCTCAGTCAATCCCAGATGTGCACAGCCTGACTTCCCTCTCCCAGTGTCTGTGGCCTCCGGCAAAGCAGACAACCCTAGCTTCAGGAAGCTTCCAATACGGACTCTTATCAGTTCTCTCCAGACAAACTCCAGTTTTTCACTCTCAGACTAAATGGTGGCTTCTTCTTCTGAGGTTCCCATCATGCTGGACTGAAAACAAATGTTTCCTTTAGCCCTGCTACATGCAGATAGAAACTATGGGAGAATTCAGTTATCTCATCTGAGCTATGGTCTGCCTGATTGCAAATCCAGTGCCAAGTGTCTTCATAAGACACAGGGATGCAGAGAGAGTAAAATTACAGCCTATTGATTTGATCACATGTGAAAAATGTTGGCAACACAGGAGGTCTGAAGAAGACAGAAGAGGTATTTCCCCTGACCTCTTGCAGGAAGCATAGCTCCATCACTTCTGGGACTTCTGAATGTGACGTAAGGACTAAAAGCACCTTTTGTTAGATTTTGCCAGTTTGTGGTGGGAAAGTTTGTCCTGACAAAGTCAGGACTCCAGCATTCCACCATCTTTTAGAACAGGAGAGTATTACTGACCCTGGTTTTCACTGATTATTTTCACTTTTCTCTCTTGGATTTTTGTTCTCAGCATATAAAAATGTACTGAAATCTGTGAATATTTGAAAAATACTTTAGTATGTAGTAATACTATAACTTATCTAAATGGCCTTCTATGGGCAGATGTTCAAGTAGGTTCTTATTGATTTCAATATTGTTTTGAAAGCCAAATTACCATTCTGAGTCAACTTCTGGGAAGCCACAAAATGCCACTTGAATTTAGCTATGACTTCAAAGAATCAACTGTTTTTCTCACTCTGCATGTGCTTGTGTCTATGCATGAAATCTTTGCGGTAAATTGGTACCAATAGAATTTATTCCCAGGGCTTAGCAAATGCTAACGTCTCCCCTCCATTCAAATCTGCTGATTTTATGTATATATATATATCTTTTTCATTCCAGTTCTTCCCTTCCCGTTCCATTCTGAGTCAGCACACAACAAAAGAAAAATGAAAACAAAACAATCAACTTACGGCTTTGGGTGAGCATTTTTTTTTTTTTTTTAATCTGGCATGCTTCAAGGAAAATCAAAGCTGGTATTTTCAAAAGTGAGATTCTTTATCTAGGTTTCTCATGGAATCCTAAGTGGAGTAAAGAGAGTCCCCGGTCATCATCAGCAGATGGTGTCCATGAGTCCTTCCAGTGTCTCATAGTTGCCATCAGATGGGAATACCTCAGCCAGCTCTTGGGATCTCCTAGCTCTGCTCCCCAGCTGTTTTTCCTTGCACTGACTTCAGACCGTCATTGTCCTTTGAAGAACTTACATAGCATATCTCACATCTCTTCAGCCCTTTCTCCACACTTCACCATCTAAGCCAGCTTCTCCTAAGTGAAAGTGCAGATTGTCCAATGGTTCTGTTTCCCAGACTTACACTCCCTCTGTTGACACCAGGATTCAACTGTGATCTCACAGTCTGAGGGTGAACCCTTCCAGCCTTGTTGGCACCTTGGGTAAATCTCAACTCAGGGTCAGTGTCACCTGAATTCAGAAGCACACTGGGCTTCACCAGAACTTTTCCCAGCTCTGTTTCTCTGTATAAAAATGTACCTCATTCACTACCTGACATATCTGTTACTAAAAAGCAGGTATCACTGCTTCCCTTCAGGGCCTCATCTGTCCTTCTCTTGGCAGAGCCCGGGACTCTGTCCTTATGGTCTGTGATCATATTCTTTATTGACAAGATGGCTCTTTCTTCCCAGCATTCTAGTTTGCCTCTGGGGCCCTCATTTTCGCTGTGAGTTCTGGCTCAGCTTGTTTCCTGACACGTGTTAGCCCCTGATTTGATAATGCCCAGATAAACAATTAGCTGAGTTCACTTTTGCATGAGCTATTCCTGCTTTAGTGTGACACACATATGCTCCGTGTAGCTGACCTTCACAGAGGATGTGGTATTGTCTGTAGAAAACTTAAGTAGTGTTAAGTATTTCAAAGAACATATTTAATTCTGTCCTTTGAAGAGTTTTTGTTGTTGTTGTTTGGATTTGATTTGAATCTCAATTCACCAATTTGTCAGTACAGGAGTCACTGTTTTTATAACATACATAACTTATTTCAAAGATATTTAAATTTTACTTGTTATCTAAAGGAAATCATGATCTGACATATTGATACCATTGTTAATTAAAAATTAGCAAAGTCCAACTGCATGAGACTGTTTACAGCTCAATGTTGGATTGCTCTAACTTCAAGTACAGCTTAAGATCTTGGTAGAACAAAGCTGTTCGTGATGTAGGGAAAGATTCTCGGCAGCTGCAGTCACACTGAGCTACCTAATGAAGACAAACACCATCCTCCTCAGCAGAATTTGGGTAGCACTTTACGACCTCACAGATTGATTAAGAAAGGTTCTCAGGCTTTCAAAACACAACGTGACACTGAAATATGACAAATAATGTTTCTTTTCAGTTCCAATGAAGTTGGTCTTCCAAATGTTTCCTGTCGTTATGCCCATTATGTCCCATCTCCAAAGAAGCCTAGTTAATTTAGATAGCTCTCTCCTAAGAAGAGAAGCCACTCAAAGTCCAGGGGGTTCCCAGTGACTTCAGCACCATCCGCAGACTGAATGCTTGTCGTGCCTGCTGACAAGCCCCCGTGTGTTGGATCAGAGAGCATCATGTGTAAGAAGCTTAGCGTCGCCTTTTTATATTTGCGTATTTCTGCCTCTCTTTCCTACCAGCCTGTAAACGTCTTCTGTGTACTTGACCCCTGGAATTCTAGCATAGCATCTCGTGCAAACTCAGTAGTCACCAGACATCTTTTGAATGAGCAGATGAATGAGTAAATGGATGATTTAGCAATTAAAATTAGGAGAAAATCGGAGACTGGGATGGAGCCCAGGGCCATTGGCGTGCTAGCCAAGTACTTTACCCCTAAATTATATCACTAACTATTTTTTTTTATTTTTAAATTCTGAGACAAGGGCTGGCTGAGTACCACAGGCTGCCTTTGATCTAACACGGCAGCCCAGGCAGGCCATCCTGAGGCTTTAGAAGTTTGTGTCCCAACCTCCTGGCTAGCTGGGATTACCAGCCTGCCCTGCCACTCTTTTTTAGACTTCTATATTATTTTTGGAGTTTGGCATGTATCCAGTTTGGGGCATTATTTCAGATCTACAGCACATAAAAATTAACTGCAAATTGCTGAACTTTCTTGTGGAAGGAATCCACATCAGTGGTGGGGTCTGAGCCTTGACGTCCTAACTCCCTCATTCTGTCAGAGGCCTTAGACTGGGCTAAAAGGAGAACTGTGCAACTCTGGGCTTGGGCTTGGAATTTGTTTTCAGTTCCAGTTATTTTAAGTCACTTCCTGGTGCTAGATGGATGGACTCCTGGTAGATAAATCCCAGGATTCATTGGGGTTCTCTGCCCTAGTATACACAAGAGAACATGTCCTGAGAGTTGTCCTAGCTGTATACAATGTTTGTGATTCTAAGTAGAGTCTTTTACCTAACCTGAACAAAATCATAATATATTATTTCTTTAGTAAGTATAGATACATAGTAAAAGGGTCCAAGAGTCAGTGTTGTGGATAGATACAGAGATGTGTAGCCATGGAAGGAGCCTGGATAGGGTGTAAGCACTTGCATGCATACAACCTCTTTAATTAGTGGCGGGACTGGTCTCTTGTGCCTTCTCCACCATGCCTCCCACCCACACAAGCAATGGGCTTCCCTTCATTACCAGGCACGGTTGCTGAGGTGAACTCCAGAGCAAGATCACATGGTGGGACTCTGGCTTCCATCCAGACAGTCTAATAGGAAGGCCCCACAGCCCTTTCCCATGCTTAATCCTGTCTTGTTTATAGTCCCTTTAATGATTGTCTGGCCCTCGCTGCTGGCACAGGACATTTCATATCCCCAGGGTCACTGGCACAGGTTTTAGCCACCTTTCCAGAGAGAGGGGGAGATGGGAGGACCACATTTGGCCGCTGCTCATCCTGTTTATATCTGTACTGTCTCATAAATCTGACAAGTTTATAATGGCTACTGCTTCTCAGGGCCAGCCTGGCTGCCCATCCCAAGTCACGCTGGGTGCAATCTCACTTCTGGAGACTTCCCAGAGGTTCTCATGGGTTCACCTCACACTCAGTAACTGCACTCCTCACAGAGGTGGGTTCTCATGAGCTCACCTCATACTCAGTAGCTATGCTCCTCACAGAGGTTAGTGTATTGGAAATGTTTCAAGATAGCCTTGCAAATCCTGATGGAGCATTCTCAGATATACCTAGTATAAACTAAATAAAGAGTTTAATGGCCAGTTGGGTCTAATAATTTCACTAAGAGACAAACAAAATTCTGTGACTTCTTGTGCCACATTGGGGTAGGTTACCAAGAGTGATCAGTACTTTGTAGTAGAAAAATACCTGAGATATTGACTGATACTCATCTTCTAGTATCCCCATTGAAGGTGAGTTAAAAATGCATTTCTATCTTTAATCTTTTATTTACTGTCCAGAAAAAGAGTTTTCTCATGTCTTTTGGATCTTAGAGCTGACCTGGACAACTAGTTATTTGTGTTAGGTCTTTGTGTTCATGTTTAGATTTTCCCCATGTATTACGAAAAGACAGATCTGATACCTCAGTCAGAATTACCCACTCTGGATCATGGATCCAAGATGCTTTGTCTCAAAGACACCATGTAATAATTCATAGCCAATGTTTTGAGCCAGAGTTCATCAAAAAGTGTGAAAGAAGGGTCTGTATTACTTGTTATGTGACAAAGGATGGAAGAATAATGGGGAGATCTTCAGAATGGAGTTGACTTTATCAAGAAGAAAATATTTCACCACCAAAATAGGTCAAATAATTTTACCTATTTTTTACTAGGTAGATAGCAAGTTGTGAGTTAATTCAAATGTGAATTAAAGATTTAAAGGGCTAGGATATTCACTATTTAAATTTACTTCCCAAGGAACCATGCTAAACTTCAAGAGGCAGAAAATAAGTCAGTGGTGGAAATTTTCTGCTATTAATATTTTAAATTTCTTATTATTTCACGTGTTCGAAGATATGCTGGTGTGTGCATATGTAAATCATGTGTGGGCAGTGCCCATGGAGGCCAGGAGAGGATGTCTGAGTCTCTATCTAGAACTGGAGTTCCAGACAAGTGTGAGCAGTCCTGTGGGTGCTAGGAACTGAACTCAGGTCCTCTGCAAGAACAGCAAGTGCTCTTAAAAGATGAGCCATTTCTCCAGCCCTGAGCTGTCGTTTTCTTAACAATGACATAAGCACCAGCAGTGAAGCTGATGTGACTGGGTGGCATTGACGGAATGCAACAAGCACACACTTAATTCATTGCTTCTGTGCTATGACTGCCCCGTGGCCAGTCTAATTAAATCCAGACTAGAACAGTCCTATGAAACAGTTAGTTTACGATCTTAAAGCATCAGAATTATCCAAGCAAAGGGAAGAGTAAGGAAATACAGAGTCACAAAAGTTCATGGAAGTTAAATGCTACATGGGACTGGGCACTGGGTATCACTGCTCATTATTGAACTCATTCACTGAAGAAACTCCAGTGAGGTTTGGGGATTTGATGGCAAATTGTTTAGGTGTGAAGCTTCTGAGTTTGATGGCATTGTGTAGCAAAATGGCATGACACCCTTGTTTATAGGAAACACACATTAAAGTACACAAGAGTAGGTTGTTTGGGTATCAAGTAGACAAGACGTGCTCACAATAGTGTTTAATTATTTTAGATTTAATGAACAAGGATAATACATTAGCAAAATTAAAAATAAAAGTGTAGTTTAAATTGTGATGAAATTTTAAGAAATCTTACTACATTATGTTTAAAATCTCAGCATCTGAAGCATACACACACAGAGAGAGAAAGAGAGAGAGACAGAGACAGAGAGGAAATATCAACCTAACACATATTGACAATGTACTCAATATCTGTCTTTGAGAGAAAGGTACTAAATAGTGATTTTATTTTTATTTATTTTTTTTTAGAAAGCGAACATATTTTCTTTTCCTTTCAGCTAAGATGAACTGTAGAAAGTGAACATCAATTATGAGGGGTAATAATTTAATTAGAATCCATATATAATAGTACAGAATATACAGATTTAACTCTATGCACAATATTTTCTTTTGTGTGACTATTGGATTATCATAATTTTTATACTATCTTTATATTCTGAAATATATTTCTGGCATTTAAAATATGGATGTTCATCTGGAGAAAAAAGTATTCTGAAAGGACATAACATTTGTTTATTGACCTTTTAAAATTTGATACAAAGCCCCAGTATGATTGGAGGATCTGTCTTGCTGGGGTGGAAGAGAGCTGGACTCCCAGAGTGAGTGACTGAGTTATTTCCGGTTTGAAGTACATTAGAACTCCATGTATGTAGAATTCCTCCTCCATTCTTGCTAGATTATCCTTTCCAAACAGGCTCCAGCGTGTGAGCCACACACTATTATGTTTTCAGCCTTGTAAGACAATGAAAACGTGTTCCTCATTAAACCTTAATATGTTGTTTTACTAAATAATGCAAGTGGAGCGTTATAGTTTTGTATGAGGTCTAATTACTTGGATAAGGGCTTATAAAAATTAAAATATTGATATGTTGACAATTAATTCATGTTTGTTCTTAATTAACTTTTTGCCTATTTCCTGTAGAAAAAAAATGTTTTATTTTGTAGTCTTCATTTTGCTTTTTTGAGAGAAGATCTCCTACATCCCAAGCTGGTCTTGAACTCTTTATGTAGCTTAAGATAATCTTGAACTTCTCATTCTCTTGCTTCTACCTCACTAGTGCTGGGATTGTAGGCATGCATCATCATGTCCAGTTTTATATGGCACTGGGGATGGAGCCCAGGCCCAGTACATGCTGGGAATTTACTCTACCAACTGAGCTACATCATGAGCCCAGTGTTCTATGTCTTGAGATAGAGTAATTGTTGACAGATCTATTCTTAATATACCAATGAAAGTTCAGTGTTGAAGGTCATTCAGAGATGGGACCATTCATAAAGGGATAGAAGATCTCAACACCATGACAACCAACGTTTTAAATGACTAAAGTGAGAATGCTACTAAGAACATCAACAAAAGAGTAGTCAGATTGTAAACCTCTTTTAAAAGATCATCCTGCCCAGGGAGAACCAAGAGAGAGACAGCTCCACATGGGGCGTGAAGTTCAGAGGTGCAACAACAGGGAAGGTTGCCAGGAACTACAGGCCTTGGGACAAGGCCCACATCCAATCAAGTCCTCTCAGCAGGTACTTGAGTTGCCTGCCAGTGAACTGGTGAGCATAAATGAAGTCACTCATCCTGGGCCAAACTAGTGGAGCTGTTTCCTGCTAGCAGAGCCCACAGCCTCTGGTTTGAACAAATCCAGATTGAAGTACCCGTTGGAAACCCTCAGACTTGGTACTACTGGGTGTGCTCTGTTATATAATAATACTTTTATCTTCTCTTCCCAATGGTCTACAAAAACTAAGTCTAAAGATCTGAGCGTATTTCTTTCACTTACAGAGGCTTTGAAACACTATGCCATAGTAGATTAAACCTAGTGACCAGCATTGCTGTCTGGTTCTCTAGTGAGTTCTGTTTCTCTCATTGTACATACCCACTTAGTGCTTCATTCTTGATATCTGAACTTACCCTGGGCCATGATCAATAAAAAAATACCCATGTAAGAGCTCATGGGAATATGAGTATATAACAGAGCCCTCCATTTGAAGGTTGCAAAATGAAGATGAACATTATTTATCATTTTACAGAGGCCTATCAATGAGAGGTGACCATTTTTCCCAAATCTGACACAGCAAATAAAGCAGGGGTAGCATGCAGTGAGTCAGCTGACCAAAACAACTCCTGCCAAGTTGCAGAGTGTACAAAGCCATAGTTACTGTTGTTATTATTATTACTATGGGCATCTTGGTTTCTACACTTGCCCCATTTTTATGTCAAAGGAAGCAAGATTTTTCTTGATTTCCTATTCTCCCAAATTTGACTTTTAACCCTCCCCCCTTTTTAAAATAATGTTAACAGTACAGAAAAGCAAGATTTTCTCATCTAGATCTCTCACAAGCCATCCTCCATGAGTTGCCCTGTAAGAGCGTTTCAACCACCTCAGTTGAAAACTGGCTGCAAAGGAGAGAAGGAAAAATGGCAGACTACAAGCCAGAGCCAAGGCTCAGAACATCGAGGGAGGAAGGCCTGAATGGGGAAAACTGTGCTTGAGAAGTGGAAGGCTCTGAGAAGGCACAAGGACTTAGGTTCCCACTGCTGTAAGGACAGTCATCTGGAGAGCAGGATGGTGATAATTAGGGAAAAAATGTGGCTCTGAGGGAGTGACAGTGAAGGACTTGACAGGAGGAACTCAGTTCTCCAGAAACCCTGGGTTACTAGAAACAGGAAGTACAGCAAGATGGTTAGGGTCATAAGTGTGAAATGCAGTTTACATAACAAAACTCTACAGGAAAATTAGTAGCAACACGTTTGGTTTCACATAGGCCATGCAAGCTCTTACATGGGTATTTTTTTATTGATCATGGCCCAGGATAAGTTCAGATATCAAGAATGAAGCACTAAGTGGGTTATGTACAATGAGAGAAACAGAACTCACTAGAGAACCAGACAGCAATGCTGGTCACTAGGTTTAATCTACTATGGCATATTGTTTCAAAGCCTCTGTAAGTGAAAGAAAAACGCTCAGATCTTTAGTTTTCGTAGACCATTGGGAAGAGAAGATAAAAGTCATGGTTTCCATGTAGTTTGCCTTCTTCTCTCAGAATCTCCCTCTATCCATCTTCCAATAGTCCCTATAGCAGTCAGTGGTATCAGACCTACATTAGTTCTAGCAGGTAAATGTCTAGCTTTCAGTCTCAGTCTGTTTCTCTACTTGATGCTCAGCTGTTCAGGGACTTAGCAATTCATAGCCATCTCTAGGTTACATCAACACAGTTGTCTTCATTATTGTCTACAAAGTCAGGATCTCATCATTTCAGAGACATTTCCTGTTGTCTCTACACTACAAACTTCTCTCATGCTAGATACTTTGTTTCTAGAGAGGTTCATTTGCCAGTCATTAATATCTGCACCTGTCTCAGGAGGCAACGATTCAAAGTCATTTGCCTTTTCTACATGCCTAGATTGGAGTAAATATAGCCCACTATCCACCATTTGAAAACTGAGCATGGCCCACCTGCCTCCTTCCTTCTGCTCTGCTTATTTTGGTATATTCAAAATGATGGGTCACATCACATCGGCACTCGGGAACATACGTGGCTTGACTTTTCCTCTCTTCCAGCATTTTGGTTCGTTCTGGTAATGTCTCCTTTTGGCTAAATTAGCTGAGTCTCTGTCTCTCTGGATGCATGCATCACCCACCAAACAGAGTGACAAGGGAAATTTCACCTGGACACCATGAAGACTGCCCTTCCCCGGGTGTTCACTGCTTTCCTTTCTGGACTGCACAGAAGGGACTGCTCTGGTTGTTGATCTCCCAGTGCTCTGCACCTCAGCTCTTAGTGTCCATTTTAAACCTTAAATTCATTGACAAGTAGAGGGCTCCAAGCAGATAAAAAGAAAAGAATTGGTGAGGGTATGACAAATGGTATTTGGAGAATTCCAGCAGTTGTGGCGTTAGAAAGTATAGTGTGTGTATGTCATACTTTCAGTTTCTGGAATTCTCATGTGTATGGATATTCCAGAGGGATGTGTATATATCCCAGGTTGTGGAGATGCTATGAGACAGATTTTTCTTGCACAGGAGCCCATTATTCAGCGTGGGAACAGATGAAAAAAGACAGTGGACAGAAGGTGTCCTGATATTGGAGGGAAATAACTTGCACTGTGTTTTGATATGTGTGAGCTCTGCCAAGCAATATCCTTCCCAGGTGTGGGAGGGATAAACATTCAGTTCAGTGTAGTGTGGCAGTGAGCTGAAGCAATGATGAGTCACTCTGCGGCTGCTGTCTTTGGACTGTTGAAGTTAAGGACCTGATACAAACCACTTACAGTGTGGTGCAGGGCACAAGCCCAGGGAACCCCTAGGAAGAAAAATGGTTATGGTTTTGGTCATAAAGATAGAGTGTGAAGTGGGAGTCAGAGAATAAATAAATAATGGAAAAGAACTATTTCCTTGGTATCTGTGTTTGGACAAAGAATCAGTGAGCTCCAGGTGCAGTGGGAAACCCTATCTAAAAACAGTGAAGTAGAGGGCGATTGAGAGAGACACCCATAGTTCTTTAATATACATGTGTACAAATGTACATGTGTGCCTGCACACTTCCAAACATGTACACATGAACACACACACACACACACACACACACACACACACACACACACACACGAGTTACTGAGTCTTTGAAGAAGAACATTTCTGAACCTTAATCACTTAGCAAAACTGCTGCTGAAGCTCTTGGGGGAATTCTCACTAGGCATTGTTGATTTCGAGGATATTAGAAGTTTATGGCCAGAAAGAGCTTGAGAAATCACTGAAGAGTAATTTTCAACCAGAGACCTAGAAATTGCAGAAGAGCTTGAGGTCCAAGATCAGGTTGGAATTCATCAACAAGATGTAATATTCAATTCTCTGCAGAATCCTGAAGAGAGAAATCTGTCCTAGCTGACTTTTAACACCCCATTGTCTACTGTAAATTTGTATTTGCCCCTCTCATTGGATCATGAAGCAAGGTTTCAAGACAAATATCTCAGTTTCCCCAAACTCCCATGATGGAAAGTGTTTGTCCGCACAAGAAAGATGCTTCATAAATCAACTGGTCCTTCTTTTACCATGTCTCATACTCCTCCACAAAGGGGCCACTATCTTCTGACGTGTGGGTGAGTTTCTTCAACCTATACTTCATAGAACATGTTTCTAAGATAGCACAAGACCCACAAATGTTACAAATAATCTAGGAGAGGAAAGGAGGCGCCTTTGGTTCTTCATGACTTCCTGATTTTGAAATCCATCTTTTTCTTCAACACCATCCTAGAAGTGGGGGGGGGGCAGTGGGCAGGAGGTAGAGATAACAGTGCTGGTAGACAACAAGATACAGCATGGCTGCCTACCAACTTTCCATGGGTGGCAAGTGTGCACAGGAGGCCAGCACCAGTCTACTATGCACACCATTTGAATGTGATTTTTTTGAGTCTGAAAAACACAACCATGAAGTCACCCTAAGCATCAAACCCATGTTTACCTCCAGTGAGGTCTTCATGGAAAAGATTTGGCACTGAAGAGGACTAGTGTCTTTGAGAATTCATGCCATTCTCATTCTGTTCTCCTCTTTCTGATGGTCCAAGACAGATTGAATTATGATAGATGACCAAGGCATAGAGGTCAAAAAAAGACATTGAAAAAAGACAGATTCTTTACTTCCCATGTTGTACTTAAAAATTACATCTTCTCATTATACTTGTTTCTTGAACTTGCATAGGAAAGTGTGATCTTAATTTTGCTATACAGTGTGGTAGGCAAATGAAGGCAAAAGACACTTATTATCAGGTAGTGTTTTCTCCCAGGCAACATGCTGGTGATCAGGTTGAGTAGTTTACTCTATGAACAATCTGTTCAAGTGATGCTGCTCATAGGCTGTGCTTTCCTGAAATAACTCATTAAGTAACTGAGTAGCTTTTGGTTCAGGAATGCAGAGGGATGTTGTTTCCACTTAAGGATTAGGGGTGGGAGGACAATATGCATGCTTTAAGGAAGCACTAATTGTATAAAACAATGTGAAGTCATAGTAACATGTGTTAGGGTTGCATTTGTGTTCTCCTCCTCTGGTGGTTTTATTCTTATTATGCTCCCCATTTTAGTAAAGAATAGACAAACTACTTCTTTGCCTAAGAGAGAGTGTATCATGAAATATAAATTCTAAAATAAATGATTCAAGTAGTAAATCACATGAAATTCTCTGGAGAATAAAACAAAAAGAGGGCTGTTTAAAGTCACAATTTTCTTGCTCTAAGTGTTGGGCTTTTAGGGGGTTTTTCAATTGAACAAGAAAGGACACTTCTCAGGATGCTGAGCAGAAAAGCCTGAAGTATCTAGGAGGCATAAACACCCAAGCCTGGTTCCCATGAACCCATCAAGAAGCCGGAAGACCCTGGAGGGAAATGATTTTATGGTGTAGCTAGAAAATATCCCTTGTGTCACAAAGTGTGAGGCATCTTCAATGGGACAATAAACTTTCAAGAATCAGGGCTGGAGAGATGGCTCAGTGGTTAACAGCACTTACTGATCTGCCTCAGGACCAGGGTTCAGTTCCCAACATCCACATCAGGTAGCATAGAGAAGCTGGTAACTCCAGCTTCAAAGGACCTGATGATGTCCTCTTCTGACCTCTATGAGCAACTAATCAGACACATATATGTACACATATATAAATAAAATAATTTTTTTTAAATAGTACCTATGGTTCACCTAGACAGAATGTACTATAATGGACAGAAACACACTAAGAAGAAATGGTGTTTTAATTCAGCCATATAGAAGGTTCCGAAAGGCTGATTGGAGGAGGGGTGTGTGCCAGGACTTCAGGTTGGACTAGATGATTGAGGGAGCTACTGTACTTGAAGACATTCTGTGGACAAGTGTAGCAAGCAACCCCAAAAGCTGGTATCAACAACAGAAGAATAGAGAGTATTCAGCTATAACCCCAGCCAATACCACACACAGAGAACTCACAGAACTCAGCACTGTACCTTCAGTCAGGAAGATTTTCCCTGGACAAGAGATTCACTGGGAACACCAAGCCTAGCTCTATGGTGCCTTCGGAAAATCAAAGGTAAGATCCTAAAATTAAGTTGAGTGATACAAATAGAACTTTTGGAGTGAGATTCATATAAATATTAACCCACAATAGTAGACGTTTTCACCATAATCTGTACTTAGGAAATGGAACCTCAGAACATTATGCCTGATTTCCATTTGACAGATGATCCTCGTATTTCTAGGGAAACTCCTCCAATCAACACTGCCTCATACAAATGCATTAGAATTTCTAGAATTGATGTCATAATTAGTTCACTTTGCCACAAAGAAATATTTTGCCTAACAGTGGAAATGAGCCTCTCCTGTGAACAGATCAAACCATATCAAATCCTCAGCACTTCAAATACAAAACAAAATAAACAAAACTGAAACATTTAGATAATTTCCCTAATTTTCCCATTACATTTTAAGACATCTTAAGATCAAGATTTCACAAATTCTCCAGCCCTAAAAGTAGTGCTTTTTGCAAAAGAATTTCCTACTTATGAGTTAGATGCAGAAACCAAACTCTAAAATGACGGTGACAGAATCCCCACCACCCAGCCATGCACCTTCCTTAACAGCCTGTGATCTTCAGTATATGTTAGTGTTGTCTGCCACATCCTTAACAGGATGCTCTGGACTTCTTACCTTCTCTGGGCCTCTCCTCTCTAAACCCAGCTGTACTGGACTTCAGAAGTGGAGTCTCATGCATTCACAACCCTCCCCACACCATCCACCCTTGTTCTCAATCCATCATCCTCTTTTCATGACCTATGAACCCAGTCAAGATTCTTCATTTCCTAAAGCAAAGGGGCTAGCTTTGTCTTTGGAGTTTTGCTGTGTGAAGGCAGTTGTGTATGGGTCTGTCTTCTTTGACCAGCCACACATGCCTCAGGAAAGGAGCAGACTTGACTCTTGAACTCTCCAAAGCCTGTGCAGATCTAGCATCCAGTGGGAGCTGTGTTGAGTAGTGAGTGGCAGATGATAACTTCTATGTCATACCCTGACTGGTCACACTTCTACAGCGATGGTGGTCCAAAGTATTGTGTATTTCAAAGCTGAAGAAGTGAAGTCAGTAGCTTTAGTCATCACATTGCAAGACAAAAGTCTACATTTTTACATTTCAGCAAAACACTTTCTATTTTTAAAATAATTTTATCTCATAGATGTCTCTAAGAAGTGTGTTGCCTGCCAAAAGGGGGCATCACTGTGTGAATAGATAATTAGAAAGCAAGGGTACCTCACGAGTTATTAATATGGTGTGTGTTCTCTTAGGCAACCTGATATTTTTAACATGGACAAAAAGGCGCTAGGAGAGAGCTGGCAGCCCCTGGCACAGCCTGAAAGACTGGCTTCATGGGTGCTATTGAAATGTGCCATTCTGGGCAGAGAATGGCATTTAAACATTTTCCTCTCTAAACATTTACCAAAGACAGAACATACAAATGTTCCCTACTTCCTGAAAGATGTATGTAATAGTAATAAAAATGAGATGGGAAGAGAGTGTTTTACATTCATTTCTTTCAGTTGACAATATGGATTACACAGGGTATGACATACAATTTTAGCTGTCAACTTTAATGTTCTAGATAAAAAGTATACATGTGACAGAAAAAAAAAGACAGTGAATTTTAATTCCCGAAAGTAGAAGGATGAATACAAATTCAAAGCCCAGATGAACATCATGACTTAGGATCACTGAAAAGTTATAGGAATATTCCTCACATAACGCAGTGGGCAGATTTGTTCTCTGGATGTTAGAAAAAAGTTTAATAGAGTGTGGACTTCCTAGCTGTAATGATGGATGATTTAGGAGGTGAAGCCAACCATGGCCATCTCCTGACTTCACACTCCAAAGGCTGCCAATGCCTGTGGTTAATGAGGCTGGTTGGAGCTGTGCCCTTTATTAGCCTGGACCTGGGAAGCTGTGTTCTTCCTATGTTTTAAAGGCATGGCCTGCCAGTGCCCTTGACCTGAGTATTAACGCCAGCCAAGAAGACCCCTGTCTTTTTTCTTTACGTGTCATAGACACTCTTCCCACTTATTTGGCTTACTGGTAATGTTGGTATATATTGTCGGTGTGTAATAATACTTGTGTCCAGTTCCTTAAGAGGATGAGGAGCTAACAATGACAATAGTTGCATGATTCCTAGAAGGTGGTTTCTCCATCACTGCTATGTGTCCTGACCTTCATGGCCAGTGAATCATAGACACCATGGAAATAGCTGAAGCTAGGAGGATGTTAACATTATCTGTCTTTGTATGGGACTTTGAATGCCAGTTATGTATTTGTTGTATATACTTTTCAAGCATAATTCACTGAAATGTAGTGATTAAAATGTGTCCATTATAGGGAGAAAATGCTTTATCTACTATGGGGCACAAGCTTAATTTTTATTCTATAGCTCAGTGGATTAGGACAAATTCTTCACGTTGTGTTCAAAAGAAGGCTTGGGTATGGTGCAAATTAATAATGGTGTTGTTACTGCAATAGTATATAATACTGAAAAGAACATAATTGTCAGACTTGGGAAGTAGAGAGAATATTCTCCTCCTGTACTTTAAGGCTTAGCTTCTGCTCCCTAGGTTGTGCCATTGTAGAGCACCCTCACTGAATAGTATAACCAATCTATTTTTGTTGTATGTGTATGAGTGTTTTTGGTGCATGCAGGTACTACATGTGCACTGCTACTACAGGAGATCAGAAGAGGGCATTGGATCCCCTGGAACTGGAGTCACAATGGTTGTGAGCTGCCATGTGGGTGATGGGAATTGAGCCCCGATCCTCTGGAAAAACAACCAGTACTCTAAACCTCTGTGCCGTCTCTCCAGGCCCAGTGTAACCGATCTAAATGAAACATGGCCCTGTAGACTGGGATCTTGTTGCAGGACTTGAAATTGAATTACATTTGCTGAATGTCTGTGAACTTTCTGGACTTGAGTGGACCAATCCTTAGGAGATCAGAGTTGATTGCTTACTTGGATGGGAACCATCTTAACTTTATGGCTACAAATGGAAGAGAGACACAGGCTAGCAACTGAAAGTAACTGACATGATGTGAGATAATTCTTGTGAAAATCAGAGAAAGAGGGAGAAGGGGAGAAAGAGAGGAACATTTGTTAAAATTATGGTCTCATTTCTAAATCTGGAAGCTAAGTGATAGAGAACTAGATCTCAAATATTGCCCATATTGCCATTAAAGAGAGAGATGTTATTTAATGCTGTAGATATTGGGTGACACATATATCCTCAATATTTATGGATGGTGGATTCAAGCAATTCTTAGTTGTAAAACTATCCTTTGGATAACACATACTTACTTGTCATATCAATTCATGTTGTATTGGGCATGTAGGCCACATGGGAACCACATGAACTTTCCTGAAACAATATGCCAAGTGCATATGATTTATCTGGAAAAACAACTAAGATGAAGATTTCATCCCTAGTTCAGACTCTACTTCTGGGGTTGAACAGAGAAATCTGCATTATTAATTATAAACCCAAGGTACTGAGGTAGGCAATCTCAACATGCAGTCTCAAGGCTAAGTCTTGGGGTGAATTTATTCCAGGAAGCACATGCAAAACTCAGACATGGCATAGTATGCAAAAGTCCTGTGTATTGCAGTAATGAAGTGAGCATCACAGAAATGTCAGATAACCAACAGATAATGGTCGACTACTTTTCTCTGCAAAGAAGCAGCCTGGCTCTCTAAGGAACAGACATGAGGAGGAGGGAGCTCAGATTAGCTCTGAGGTAGAAAAGAAATGTGACTCATTCATTGCCTCTAAAATTATACATTTGATCAACAAAATGTACACTACTGTTTTCTTTTCTTTCATTTTTTTTTTTTTTTATGTCTGGCCTTGGTGCCATATCTACTTCTTTCTTACTGCATCTTTTTGGGGCCATACTTTAAGTTTTTAACAACTAATTATACTAAAACATACACACTCTAGAGAGAGAACAAGGTGGGGAAGCTGGTTAAATGGAGTTGGGAAGGGAGAGCCTGGCCTGAGGTCTGCCTGCTGATAGCTAGCCCAGGGTCCCTTTAGCCATGCTGGTGACTTTTGCTTGTATGTTGTTGTTTGTGACTCCTGGTGAGCATTTTTTTTTTCTTTTTTCAGAGTGAATCTTCCTATGAGTTCTTTTAGCAACATGTGTGCATTTGGGTAGATGTTCCCTTGAAGAAACAAGAAAATGAACCTTACTTAAGGAGGTGCTGTGCTTACCTAAATGCTGAGTACTGTGCATGACTAATGAGAAGATGAAGGGATGGATAACAGTCTCAGCTGTCCCCTGGGAAATACTCATTTATTGGAAACAATGATTTGTGCTTATTTATGCAAAAGCTGTATGAAAGACAGGAATGGATAAGTGACAGTTTTGCCTTAATGGATTTTTTTTGTAAGCAAAATATGTCTTTACACAGTTAACCTTGGAGCTACTTGAACAGCGATCAGTGGAGGCACAGAGCTGGAAATGGGAGTGGTATTTCATGGTCCTCAACCACTGCAGAAACAAGAAGTTGACTCAGTATTTCCTTGCAACTGTGAGTATCTGTTATACAAGATGCCTGGGGACTTTGTTCCATGACTTAGAGAACTTAAGAATAAGGTGGGCATTGTGCCCTTTTCCCCTAAAATCTTCAGTATGAAATTGTGAAGTTTGCAGAGAGAAAAAAAATTTAGCCATGTGAAATACAAAGTGAACTGTGTAGGAAAAGAGATGTTGTGTGTGAAACTCAAGGTATTCTTCCTCTTGCCTCTTGCATGGTTAACACTTCCTATAGTTTCTCAGGTTAAAAACATACAGTGCATTATCACCATGCTTTACCCTCCAGAGGAGAAGTCTGTTGTATTAGAGTGTGTAATCAGCTGGAGGATACCATGTGCCCAGAAAAGAGGTTGAGTCTAGGAGCCTGCTTCTACAGAGTCATAGGAAGAGGGTCTGCTCATTATGAATGAACGAATGAATTCATAACTAGAATATATTATATTTTCTGTCAGTGAAAACAGCCAGGTAGTTTGTAGTACTATGAAATGGCATACTTTCCTTATTGATCATTAACGACATAAGAAAAATGAGAGACAAGGAAGACAGGGTGTGTGACTATATTTTATATGGACATTTTTCTATGTGACCTTGAGTTTTCAAGAATTTCCTTCACCTTCCTCAGATCACAGGAAAAGCAACAGATATTTACCACTCAATGCTTGGTTCTTAAATATACATATGTTTTTATATAATATTACACATTTTATATGTAAATGTATCATATATTATATATAAATACATATATTAGGATGGTTATAAAATGTTAGATATAAACTCACACATTTATAAACAGTTGTACGTGTACACAACTGTTCATGTGTTCATTGCTAACTATATGCATGTAGAGATTAATAGCCAAGGTAGAAATCTGTAAAACCATAGGAACTAGCTTACAAATTTAAGCTGAAGTACAAAGAGAGAGTTGCTGTGTTCTTAAACTCCAAAAGTCAACTGACACACTGTTTGACCTTGAAAACTTAATAGTCCAGTTATGAGAAGAAAACTGTATCTCCTTTGATGATCTCAAACTGTGGCATCTCACCTTCATAGATCCAGCGTTAATCAAGTATGTTATGATGAAATCCGGGTCACCTATAGGTGGAAGCTGCAGTAATAATTTTCTAGATGAAGCGATTTATTTAATCTAGAGTAGCTATTATCTTTTTCTATTGACAACAAGTCTGCTAACTTGCTATTAATCAGTCTCTAATCATCGTTATTAGAATTAGATTTGGTTAACGCATACTTAACTTTCAATGACAACCAATAAAGAAGATTGCCAATTTAGTTGCCGTCACTACCATCAAATGAATTAAGCTGTAATACTAAGGGTTGAAGCATAAAGGAATGCAAAAAATCAGCTTTTAAAAATGAATTATCACTTTGTTAGTATAAAGAACTTTTGATGGAGTTCATATCCCTGACACTGTCTGTAACTTCAGATGTAAATTCTTGACTATCCCCTGTCATATGGAAATGTCATTTTACATAAGGAAACACTTGTGATTTTCCATCACTTTCACTATTTCCTGGGTGGTGTGTGTGTTACTTTTCCCAGTCGAGTATTACACATGGTGAAGACAGAACCAATGCTACTCCTAAAGAGAGAGAGAAGCTGAGTTGTAATGTGGATGTGTACTGAAAACGGCATCTTCAGAAGGCATTGACTAGGTTTGGTACTCAAGCCCTTCCTCAAACAGAGTCAAAAGCTGCTTGTATGCTAGAGTCTCTTGGGGCAAAGGACAAATGGAAACAAACTAGAACACCCTCTTACCCAGCCAGGAGTAACAGTGCACGACACTGATCTTGCCATGTGTCTTTTACACATTACATTCCCAGTTCAAGCTGCTCAGGAGAGCTTTTGAAATCCTGAGGTGTCAGTTTACTGTTATTTTGTCTACAGTGTTAGT
The DNA here is from genome assembly GCF_004664715.2 of Peromyscus leucopus. Taxonomy (NCBI): domain Eukaryota; kingdom Metazoa; phylum Chordata; class Mammalia; order Rodentia; family Cricetidae; genus Peromyscus; species Peromyscus leucopus. Next base: position 20,355,591 of record NC_051068.1, read on the forward strand.
TTCCAAGTTTTACCATATACTTACAGAAGGAAAAATTAAAATTCTCCTCTTCATTCTCCCCAGGAATGAACGCAGCCATGACATTCACTTTCTAGAAGTTTCCTAGAATCACTGTGCTGTTGATGCGAAGCACAAGTCTCACCTCAGAGGGAGTCAGAGATCTTCTACTCTGAGCCAATGATTCACTTTGGCCCAGGAAGAGAGTTTCAGGCTGACTTGAATGGCAGGTTCCACCGAGGAAACAGTGACGTGACTTTTCTAGACACAGAACAAAGGAAAGCTATAGATCAAAAGGCATTTACCAAATGTACTGGTGGTAATAAAATAGGCAACCCTTAGCCATTGCTTCAGACGTTATCTGATAATATTCTCAACTTCTGGGACAGTGGAAGTGAAATGAATAGTGTGTGTTTTGTGCTTCTTCCTGGAGAGATGCAAACAGATGTACTCACCCAGATAGGACATAGATGACAAAGCAAAGAAGCAGTACTACCTCAGTCCCTTTCTGAAGCAGGGCTTCATTTCGGTTAGTTACCGGAGTATGGGGAAGGGCTACTCAGAGCATTACCGGTGACTCAAGGGTGGTGGCATCGATACAAAGCCTACCCAAGCACGGAGCATAACTCAAGGCAGCTGCATCTGTGAAGCTCCCTGCACACACTGCAGGGAGTCTGTCTGTTTATAGTCCTGTCTCCCAGCAAGTGTTATGGCTTTTATAACCTTGGGGAGAGTACTTGCGAATAGGGTAAGTTCTAGATCTTCCCTAAGACTGTGACTCATTACTTCTTGACTTGTAAGTTTTCTTTCCCTCCCAAGTCTTTGAGAGCCTCTGCTGAGAAGGGGATGCTTCAGTCTCGAGAGACTAGCTATACAGTCATCTGCTCAATGAGTGCTTTTCAAAGGTTGTACTTGATGGCCACAAGGATGCTGGGTTACAAAGCCAAGGCTGAGACATAGCTACCAAGAGGGCTACACTTAGCCCAAGATCATTTTGCATCTTGCTCTACAGCATTCTGGCTGTGCAGTCATGGAGTTTGTGGCAGCCTACCAACCTGCCCAATCTTATCAATGGCATGGCATTCTCAGGGACCTTCAGTTCACAGTGACTAAGCAAGTAACCATCACCAAGCTGGGGTTCCGTAGCAGCAATGCCAAATGTTAATATCTCAGTCTGATTGAGGATGCAAATGTACTTCAGAACTTTTAAGCAAATCACAGAATTGGTGAACAGCAAGAGATTTGAAACAAGTTAGTGCCTCCTAAGCTCATATTCTTAATGTTCTGTCAATCCTCTCCAAAAAATATGGGAAGGTAAGTCAGGGGAAAATGGTGGTACAGTAATCCACAGATAAGCAACTGAGGTAAAAAAAAAAAAAAAAAAAAAAAAGGCTGAAACACTTTTTAAAACTATTTTAAGGGAGCTTCAAATGTTAGGCAGGAAAAGTGTGAAGTAATAAAAGCACATTTGAATTTGCATATGGGACCAAATAAGACCAACCCACCGGGTTGGGGTGGTGGGGGAGCTGAGATGGGTTAATACTGCGATACAGAGCATAGAAGTTTGGGAAGTTGGGCTTCAAATGGGAGCAGACCCAAAGCAACGGCTTTAACATGAGTGCACCTGCTTCCTGGAAGAAGATGTCAAGGGGCTGGAAGAGGAGAAGCCCCTGAGATCCTGGGCCACACAAAGCACAAAGAAAGAAGGAGAATTTGTGGCTGACTTCATGTTCCCTTTGGCAAGAGACAGCCTAGGAATGCTCTCTCCCTCTCCCTCTCCCTCTCCCTCTCCCTCTCCCTCTCCCTCTCCCTCTCCCTCTCCTCTCCCTCTCCCTCTCCCTCTCCCTCTCCCTCTCCCTCTCCTCTCCCTCTCCCTCTCCCTCTCCCTTTCCCTCCTCTCCCTCTCCCTCTCCCTCTCTCTCCCCATTCTTCTAGAGCTGCTGAGACCTAAAGCTCCGATGACTCTCTCCCCTCACCTCAGTGATTCTACAGGGAGTTGGCAGCCAGGCTGTTCTTTCTTGCTTTCCAATGTGGAGAAATTGTAAGATTTCTTTAGACAGAAAGGTTCTGTCACCTCCTCCTTATTCACAGTGAGTGAAGGAGAACTGGAGACTTCAGGGCCAGAGGCAACAACACTGGCCTAAATATAAGGAACATTTAAGCTCCCACCAGGATTTTCCCTGTGCGTGTCTATACCTGGCATCTTGGATGATTAACTTAGCTAGTAGAACTATGATTTTTAACCAAGGTCCTAGGGCCAGACTTCCCAGACACTGTGGGAAGCTTTGGTCTTCATGTGAACATCTATGGCAGTATTTCCTGCCAGGGCTTCTCCAAAACACTCTTAGGTGGCTGTGGAAACAATCTAAGGGAACTGCACTTTGTTCCAGTAGTCAGACTGGAAAAGCCTTGCTCACAAACATCATTGATTTAACGCTACTGGGCTCATAACCTTTGGGCAGATTGACTTTCGACGTCTTCTTTATTTGTGCTGGTAACTGTCTGAATCAAGATCACTTTAAAGTTCTGCTTATGGCTCATTATGGTTTATTAACACTGAGCTTGCCTAGTTTAATAGTGAGGTAGCTGGTATTAAGCATATTTTAATAACTATACTCTTTAAAGGGTAGATTTGCTCCAGACACTTAAATAAGTTCACTTCATCCATGTTAAACAGCGGTTATGCTCATTTTTTAGTTAACAACCTGTTTAGGAATTACTTTTTTTTTTTTTTTTTTTTTCAGCTGAACCACCCAGGATGTCTCCAAAGCTGCTTTGGTAAGTGGTGAAGAATCTGGGGACCCAGGCATCCCTCTCCCTTTCTCTTCCCTTTCACAGTTTCCCCAGAGGAAAGAGGGGCATGATGCTCACCACATTTAAATGTTTAATTGTTCTCTGGAGTTCCTTTGCAATTTACACCTTAGGAAAATGCAGCACATTCATAAATCTCAGAGTTGAAGAGTGTCCCTTCACCCACAGGAGCCACTGACCTCACAGGAAGGGGTGGAGGGACAATCTCCTACAGCTTAGGGATTTACTAGTCTGTGGTGAAGGTAGGCTGTGAATTACTAAGAAACCCGTTTAAAGATAAGGCACCCCAAGATGTTTTCCTGGTTTGAAATCGAATTAAACCAAGAATGGGAAAGGGAGCAAAAATATGCCAACATTGAACCCAAGATGCCAGCCCTCTGCCTACAGGGAGAGACTTGATGGACCTATCCAAGGCTCCCATTTTGTACGACTCACTTGAGGGGAACAGGCAGAATATTCTCAAAACAGGTACCAGTATACAGATGACCTATAGCCACCAGTGCCTTGCTTCTAGAATTCAAATAAAATGTAATATTTAGATGATGATTAAGGCTTCTATAAATTGTTTCATACAGTACACTTTATTATCCATATTGGGGCATTATTCAGACTAGATGGGAATAACATTGGTAACTATATAGAGTCACCAAAATTTACACGCTTAATAATGTGGACACTCAAGAGCTATAAATAAACTGCTGAAAGGAATTGCCCACAGCTCACCCTCACCGTATTAGGTTACACTTTAGAATAGTCAGAATAAATATGTATGAATTAAATTTCTCTTTTCTAAAGCAAAGAGGATTGTTCAAGCACATCACAGTCTCCTAGTAAAGTGTGAGCTATACATGGATTTTAGAACACAGCCATCCAGGGCCTAGTCTCCCTCTTGCTTGCTGTTCCTGGGGATCAACCCTCTGAGCCAGGAGTACTCTCCGACCTTTTCAAACAATGTAAATCAGCAACCATTAGAGGGTGGAGTCCCCTGAAGCCACTCAGAACTGTAATATTCAAGAGGGGAGGGGGAACACCCAGGAAACAGCCCCCCCAACTCTTATGCTAAAATTGAAAAGGTTTTAGCCCAGGCAGGGCCTTCATCTCAGGGGACACCTTGGGGTTATAGCAATTTATCTTATAGCTAAACCCACCAAATCCCAGGCTTTTGCCCCAGACTTTTGTTTCATCTCATCTATAAATTGTAACACTGGTGCAGGAATGGATGAGGGAAAATTAAGAATTTTTCTTTTCCCAGTTTGTGCTGGACTAGCATGAAGCAGTTTCCCTGATAAGTTCTTGGATTTTCATGTGTCCTTCGTATGACTAGAGTGTGACTGGAGACCTGTCTTTGTGTTCAGTGACTTTGGAGGTTTTATCTCCTTGTGGCCACTGGGACAGAAAGGCACATCTCACCTTTAGTGCATCAGAACTTAGTGGCATCTGACATTTATTCTAAACCTTCTTCCTCATTTATAAAATGGAGGCTTTAGCAGCCTCACCCTCTGAAGGCTAATCATGGGCTTCAGACTGAGCCTTATCCTTAGTGACTCTGTTTCAAAGCAGCATTTGGCTTCATTGATACTGTAGGAGGATTATCTTAGTCAAAGTTCTATTGCTATGAAGAGATGCCACAACCATGGCAACTCTTAGGAAGCATTTAATTTGGCCTGGCTTGTATTCAGAGGCTTATTTCGTTACCATCATGGCAGGAAGCATTGCAGCTTGCAGGCAGACATGGTGCTGAAGAGTTCTAACGTAGAGATCTACAACTGAGAGTTCTACATCTTGGCAAGAAGCAGGAAGAAAGTGTAAGCTGCTGGACCAAGTTTGAGCTTCTAGAATCTCAAAGACCACCCCCGGGGACATACTCCAACAAGGCCACACACCACTCCCTATGAGCCTATGGGAGTCATGTCCATTCAAACCACCACAAAGACTCTGCTCCTGTCTAGTGTGGCCCAGAAGGCATAGATCAGTAAGTAATCCCATTTCTGCATTACACCTAGGCTGTGCCTTATCTTTACATCCTACACCTCTGCAACTCAACATGTCTTCCATGCAGCCTTGCTTCAAAAAGGGCCTCTAGCAGCTCTCCAAGTGGTTTTGCAAGTAATGTAGCTAACCATTGAATAACTCTCTGCATCTGCATGAACTCTACCTCTGTCTCCAGCAAAGCATCTCAGAGGTGATTCATTTCTCCTGCTGCCTCTTTCATGCCATTGCAGCCTCTCTGTAAGCAATATGTATGTGTATATAAACAGGGAGGTTGCCTCACTGTGTGAAGTGCATAGGGGTAATTAATATTGGAATAAAAGAACCTGTGTTTGCCAACAGCCAGCTGTCAAGGGAAATCAGGACCACTTGGTGACATGCATCCTACAATATCTACACAGCTTGTGAATTTATTGTCAATCAGTAAATTCTGACATTATGGAGAAACACAAGTTTGTCCATCTACATCTCAGGTAGGGAGCACTCCTGGCCCCTGGTTGCACCTCCTTACTTCTCGAATTCCTCTTCTTCCTTACACTGTTATTGTTCATTCTGGCCTAAAACTTGTAAATATCAACTGGTGCCATTTCCTGGTTTAATGTCTTTAGAAGTTCCTCCCGGCCTGTTTTCCTTCTCTTACTTCCTCTGTGGCTGATAGTTGTTGAGTCGTCTTCTCTCATCCTTCCTTGTGGACCAGGTTGCCCTGATTCTGATCCGTGTCCTCCTGTGTACAGTCGATACTCAGTGTTTTTATTACAACTAACTCTTCTACTTAATTAAAATATGTGTATTGGTAGTCTGCTGTAAGTATTCTCTACTCTTCTATAAAATTCACATTCACACAATCAGCTTTTGTTACTATATTTATATTTTCACAAGAGTTGACAGCACACATCTTTCAGGACCTCATAAAATGTGGCCATTCTGCACTTTGATGTCACTGAGATTTGCATTTATGATCATTTTATGTCTTACACTTTTGTCATCTTTCCACAACTTTATTATTTTTTTAATTTTCTATAGTACATTGAATGATGTCTATCTTCTGCCCCAGGCCATACCCATTACAAACTTCAGAGGTGACTTTACTTGAAACTAAGTCATTGCAGGACTGAGATGAACTCATATTAGTATAATTTGAGTCATAAATTCAAAGAGATTGCCCTCAGCAGAAGCAGAAGATGACAAAGAGCAGAGGGCATGAGGAGATGGATTGGTGGGCTGAGGGTGGAGGTGACTGGTACAGTGGTGACTCAGCATGTTCAAGGCCCTGGTTTGAATCCCTGGCACTGAGAAGATGGAGACAGGGATGAACATTTTGAGGTCACAGACATTGGAATTCTCAACAGAGTCACCAGAGAGCAAGAAGATGGGAGAAGACTAATCTTAAGGCCGCCTGAGGAGTGTGACCTGGCTAGCATGCTGATATCAGTTTTTGTAGTCCAGAAGTATGAGGAAATAAATTCAGTTGGTTAATGCACCATTTAGGGTAATTTCTTCAAGTGGCCGGAGGAAATCAGCCTGAAACAACACTGTAAGTCAAGTAGGATGCCTTTCTCATTTGGATACCTTCAACTTCTCTACGTTAATCTGTCCTATTCAGGACAACCTCTGTACTGTTTTCCATCCACATTTTCTCTCTTTACTGCTGATCAGACTTCAAATATGCTAGCCCAAGCTCAGTGTTCAGAAGTTGGCTTAAAATGACTCTACCTAGATGGCCTCTTATTGGGTGAGCTGTGCTCTTTTTCTGAATTCAACATTCTTTGAAATTCCTTAATGACCCAAGAAGATGACACAAATTACTAATGACCAGAGATGGTATCCATCCATCCCTCTGGTCAAAACACGAAATTTGTTGATCTCTAATCATATTTTCTTATGGGTTGTTTTTATGCATAAAAGGTGTGTGTTTTCCTACTGTGATGTCTATGATTCTATTTTAAATTTTCAAAGTTAGACTATCCATATTGCTAATCGATAGCATTATTACTAACTCCATGTTTAAAATTCTCTCTAATATGACAATAATAAACCATGCTGTGTTCTGTTGTTCAGACTGGAGGAAAGAAAATGGTGAAGTGGCTGCGAATTTTCAGCCGTATCTTGGCTTTCTTTGTTTTTTGCCTGGGGCTCCGGGGTCAGAGCTAATGGCACGGGGAGATTGCAGTCAGCAATTATAAATCTCTTTGACAACAAAAGTGCCATGCAAAGGTTCAGAAATTACACTTCTCTCTGGACACAAAAGAATCTTGCCTACTTCAGAACTACACTAATGAGGCAAAAATATATTTTACATTACTAATTACATCTGTACTTAGATTCATTATATGGGGATAGTGAGAGCTAGTGAAAATCACATTGTGTTATTTCTTCCCTGGCTCGGCAGAAAGGGAAGAATCTTAAATGCTTTGATGCTTTTAACAATAAGTATAGTGAATGTTAACATAAGTGGGTTTTATGGGCCTAAACTCATTATATTAAAAACTGATGATTCTTGTTTCTGTAATAAAATCCACAATTACTTGTCAGTGTTTTTTTTCACCTCCAATAGGTAAGTAGACAGACAGCCAATGCAAATTAGACATCTTCTGTTGAGCGGTATTTATTGCTCAATCAATCGCAATCCTCTTAGAGAAGACTAGCTTCATGTCACTGAACGACTGAGAATTTTGCAAAGAAGTAAAAGGTAAAAGCTGGCTGAGACTGAGATTGAAAACACGTTTTCGACACTTCTTTATTGGCCCCCGCTCACGAGAGAGTGAGTGTTGTAGTACTCTCCCAGTAAGTGGGGCATTCTGAACATGACACTTCAAGTAGGAGTTCCAGTGCTTTAAGTTCCCTATAGAGGACACGTTGATCAGTTTGGCAAACTGGCATGAAATGAGGCGGATGTTTACTTTAGCCTTGTGTCTATCTACACAGACTTTGTGATGGTTTCATATTTAATATGCTTTAATGCCTCTTGTATGCAAATGACATTTGACCTTCCTAATGCCAGGGGCAAGGCTGGTGCATCCTAAGCTGCTGGTGAAGTCCTTCACTGCTCTCTGTCCACAGAGGGATCAGAACCATGAAATGAAATACATTGCAAAGCCAAACAGAGAGGCTGGAGTGGGGTAGGAAGGAAGAAAAGATGCTGTCAAGAGTAGGAAACAGCTAAGTTTAAATCCACACACACTCTCCCCTTTTTATTTCTTTCTAGTTATGACACTTGCAGAAGTCTTTGATATCCTACCCTTCAGGCATTGGAGCCAGCAAAGTGTTCTTTGAAGAATGTAAACAGCTTTAAGAGGGGAAAGCGTTGACATTGTTCATGTGACATTAACATGAGCCCAGCCTGGCATTCACTAGGTGCATGCTGAAAAATTCCTGAGAGTTTCTATCATCCTACCAGAGCAAAGAGCATCCCCTCCTTCAGAGCTTGTGGTAGGATCTTTATTTTTACATCCATAAATGCACAAATGTAGAAATAACACAAAACAAGTCCATTTTTATTGTTTGTGTGTATATGGTCTCAGCACTGATCACTTTGTATTAGATAACCTTTTATGAGGCTCATTCATGTCTTACAGATGGAAAATCTAGGGCTCAGGGAGACAGCGTACCAGATAAAATTTGTTTTTTTTCTGAGTCAGTTACTTAAATTTTTCTGAATTTTTTCCCTCTCATTCTAAAACTAGACCTATCCCCATGTACTGTGTTACTGTGTTACTGTGTTACTGGGTTACTGGAGTACTGGGGTGCTGGGGTACTGGGGTATGGGCTACTGGTGTATTCTTCTAAGTAGCATTTCAATAACACCAATGAGTTCATTTTGCAGAGTTTATAAATATAATTTTTATTTTCTAAGCCAAAACTGCTATTTTGTAGATTTATTAATTGTAAAATTTTATAGCTAATCCATGTTTATTTTCAAAGATATTTATAATAAACAGTACCCATATAAGGTCCAGTGAAAACAGAGGAAGCCAATCTCTTGAAAGTACAAAGTCCAACATGACAGTGAGCTCATGTGAATAAGGACCCTGAATAGAAATCAGTGTTGGGGCTGAGGAGAAATTCCCAACTTGCCACATCAGGGAAATAAAACTACTTTGATCGAACAATCTGAGCTGTAAAGGATAAATTTGTTCGATTGGTCTTGATTTTTGTGTATGCAAATTTTGTTGAAGATGGCATTAGAAATCACTTTCACTCAAGTTTTAATCCGTCAAGGTTAGAGCTATACTCACAGGCCATTGTCACCACTGAGCATCTGCTGACTCACAGAGCGGCTTACTTTGCAGTCTGGAGAATTTCTCCACACACCTGCTTGAGCACTCTGCACGGACTCCATTGTTGGATACGTGCATCACCATTTAAAGCTTATTACTCATCTAATTTGTTAACATACTCATCTATGACAACTGTGCTTATGGCTATTCACCACTAAAACTACCTCAGCATGAAGAAAATGTATATATATACACAACACAGTTTTTAAAACTTTTGTTATAGCTTATTTACTCATTTTCTATTTAAAAACCTGTATTATTCACTCTAATTACTAAAAAACTAGAACTGCATTTGATGCCTAAATTAATAGTAAATGCCAGTTATGGGAGTTTTAAACTAGTAAAAATTTATGATGTCTGTTTTTGTTTTTCTTTTTTTATGGAGAGGGTGGACTACCTTGTCTTGTCCCTGATTTTAGTGGAATTGCTTTAAGTTTCACTCCACTTAATTTGATATTGGCTATTGGTTTGCTGTGTATTAACTTTACTATGTTTAGGTGTGACCCTGTATCTCGGATCTCTCCAAGACTTTTATCATGAAGGAGTGTTGTATTTTGTCAAAGATTTTTTTTTCAGCATCTAATAAGATGACGTTGTAGTTTTTTTTCTTTCAGTTTGTTTATGTGGTGGATTATATTGACAGGCTTTCTTTTTTTTTTTTTAAGTAAATTTATTTTACAACATCATTTAGTTCAACATAATAGCCACAGATTCCCCTTTTCTCCCACTCTTGCCCCCTCCCCCTCCCCCCACCCCACCCCCCATTCCCACCTCCTCCAGATCAAGGTCTCCCCCGAGGACTGGGATCAACCTGGTAGACTCAGTCCAGCCAGGTCCAGTCGCCCCTCCCAGACCGAGCCAAGCGTCCCTGCATAGGTCCCAGGATTCAAACAGCCAACTCATGCAACTAGCCCAGGACCCAGCACCAACACACAGCTGCCTCCCAAACAGATCAAGCCAAATGACTGTCTCACCCGTTCAGGGGGCCTGATCCAGTTGGGGGCCCCTCAGCCTTTGGTTCATAGATCCTGTGCTTCCATTCATTTGGTTATTTGTCCCTGTGCTTTATCCAACCTTGGCTTCAACAATTCTCGCTCATATAAACCCTCTTCTTTCTCACTAATTAGACTCCCAGTGCTCCACCAGGGGCCCAGCCGTGGATGTCTGCATCCAGATTCCTCAGACCTTCCTTGGATGGGGTTTATGGCACAATTGACAGGGTGTCTGGCCATCCCATCACCAGAGTAGGTCAGTTCCTGCCGTCTCTCAACCATTGCCAGCAGTCTTTTGTGGGGGTATCTCCATGGGCTTTGTGGATCTCCGTGGGCTTCCCTAGCTCTCTGCTTCCTCCCCTTCTCATGTGGTTTCCATTTACCATGGTCTCCTATTCCTTGTTCTCCCTCTCTTTTCTTGATCCAGCTAGGATCTCCCACTCTCTTTCCCTCGACCGTTGTCCTTCATTGTTCCCACTCATGATCAGGCTGTTCATGTAGATCTCATCCATTTCTCCGTGTCTTTTTTGGGGTCTCGTTTTCCAGGTAGCTTTACTGGTGATGTGAGTAGCAGTCCAGTCATCCTTGTTCCACATCTAGCATCTTCCTATGAGTGAGTACATACCATATCTGTCTTTCTGAGTCTGGGTCACCTCACTCAGGATGATTTTTTCTAGATCGATCCATTTTTGACAGGCTTTCTTATGATGAACCTGCATCTCTGGAATGAAGCCTGCTTGACTGTGATGAATAATCTTTTTGATGTGTTTTTGGATTCCATTTGCACGTATTTTACCGAGTACGTTTTCATCTATGTTCATGAGTGAAATTGGTCTGTAATACTCTTTCTTTGCTCAGTGGTTTGGGTATTAGGGTGACTGTGGCCTCATAAAAATGAATTTGGCAGTGTACCTTCTGTTTCTATTTTGTGGAATAATTTGGGGAGTATTGGTGTTAACTCTTCTTTGAAAGTCTGGTAGAATTCTGCACTAAAACCATCCAGCCCTGGGCTTTTTTTTTTTTTTTTTTTTCCTTTGGTTGGGAGATTTCAATGACTGCTTCTATTTCCTTGGGAGTTATAAGTTTATTTAAATTGTTTATCTGGTCTTGATATAGTTTTGGTAAGTGGTACCTATCAAGAAAATTGTCCATTTCTTTTAGATTTATCAGTTTTGTGGAGTACAAGTTTTTGAAGTATTACCTAAAGATTCTTTGGATTTCCTTGGTGTCTGTTGTTATGTCTCCCTTTTCATTTCTGATTTTGTTAATTTGGATATTCTCTCTCTCTGCCTTTTAGTTAGGTTGGGTAAGGGTTTGTCTTTGTTGTTGTTGATTTTCTCAAAGAACCAACTCTTTGTTTCTTTGATTCTTTCTGTTGTTCTCTTTGTTTCTATTTTATTGATTTTAACCCTCAGTTTGATTATTTCCTGTGCTCTACCCCTTTTGTATGTGTTTGCTTCTTTCTGTTCTAGAGCTTTCAGGTGGGCTGTTTAGTTGCTATAGTATGAGATCTCTCTAATTTCTTTATGTAGACACTTCATGCTATGAACTTGCCCCTTAGCACCACCTTCTTTGTGTCCCATAAGTTTGGGCATGTTGTGCATTCGTTTTCAGTGAATTCTAGGAAGTATTTAATTTCTTTATTTCTCCTTGAACAGTGGTAGTTAAGCAGAGAGTTGCTCAGTTTCCATGATTTTGTAGACTTTCTGTTGTTTCTATTGTTGAAATCCAGCTTTAACCCATGATAAAATACAGGGGGGTTATTCCAGTTTTCTTTTATCCATTGAGACTTGCTTTTTGACTGAGTATATGATTTTACTCAGTTTTAGAGAAGGTTCCATGAAGTGCTGGGTAAAAGGTATATTCTTTGGTGTTTTGCATTCTGGAGATATCTGTTTGGTCCATTTGAATCATGACATCTCTTAATTTCATTATTTCTGTTTAGTTTCTGGCTGGATGACCTGTCCATTAGTGAGAGTAGGGTGTTGTAGTCTCCCACTACAAATGTGTGGGGTTTAATGGTGATTTAAGCTTTGGTAATGTTTCTTTTACAAATGTGCATGCCCTCACATTTGGGACATAGATGTTCAGAATTGAGACATCATCCTGTTGGATAATGAGCATGAAATATTCTCCATCTCTTTTGATTAATTTTGGTTTAAAGTTTGTTTAGTTAGATATTAGGATAGCTAAACTCTCTTGCTTCTGAGGTCCATTTGATTGGAAAATATTTTTCTAACCCTTTACTCTGAAGTAATGTCCATCTTTGATGTTAAGGTGTGTTTCTTATATGCAACAGAAGAATGGATCCTGTTAGTTTCGTGATCTATTCAGTTAGCCTGTGTCTTTTTATTGGCGAATTGAATCCATTGATATCAAGAAACATTAATGAGCAGTGACTGTTAATTCCATTCCTGTTATTTTGTTGTTGTTGTTGTTGGTAGTGGTAGTGTGTGTGTGTGTGTGTGTGTGTGTGTGTGTGTGTGTTTCCCTTCTTTGGATTTTGCTGGTGTGAGATTATCTATTTCCTTTGTTTTTGTGCGTGTAATTCATTTCATAAAGTTGGAGTTTTCCTTTTAGTACCTTCTATACAGTTGGATTTGTGGATAGATATTGTTTAAATTTGACTTTGTCATGAAATATATTGTTTTCTCCATCTTTGGTGATTGACAGTTTTGCTGGGTATATAGTAGTCTGGGCTGGTATCCATGGTTTCTTAGAGTCTGCAAGATGTCTGACCGGGCTCTTCTAGGTTTTAGAGTCTCCATTAAGTAGTTAGGTGTAATTCTGATAAATCTGTCTTTATATGTAACTTGACCTTTTTCTTTTGCAGCATTTAATATTTATTATTTGTTCTGTGTGTTTTGATTATTATGTGACTTGGGTGTTTTCTTTTTAAATGGAATCTATTTGGTATTCTGTGAGCTTCTTGTACCTTTAAAGGCATGTTCTTCTTTAGACTAGGAAAATTTTCTTCTATGATTTTTTTCAAATATATTCTCTGGATTTTTGAGCTGGGATTCTTCTCCTTTTCTCTATTTCTATTATTTTTAGGCCTCATCTTTCCATGGTGTCCTGGATTTCCTGGATGTTTTATATTAGGTGTTTTTTTTTTAGATTTAACACTTCCTTTGATGAATCTATTTCTTCTCTCATATCTTCAATACCTGAGATTCTCTGCTATAGAATAATACTTTTGTACACTGGAAAGATTTATCATTCAAATTGGTTTAATAAAAAGATGACTGGAGGGAGGAGAGAGGACAGGGAAATCTGTGGTTGGTATGTAAAATGAATAGAAAATCGCTTAATGAAAAAAAAAAAAAAAGCTGACTAGCTGGTAGCCAGGCAAGAAGCATAGGCAAAACAACCAAACTAAGGATGCTGAGATGAAGAAGGGTAGAGTCAGAAGAGATGACAAAAGATGCAGAGGAAGCAGGATGTGTAGAAAATGAGGTAACAAGCCATGAGCCACGTTGCAGAGGGTAGATAAAAAATAAGGGTTAATTTAAAATGTAAGAGTTAGCTAGTAATAAGTCTGAGCCGTTGGCCGAATATTTACAATTAATATTAAGTTCGTGAGTGGTTATTTGGGAGTGGTTGTTGGCACAGGAAAACTCCACCTACAATTCCCTCCTCCACCTCTTGTGTTCTGTTGGCGATGCTTACATCTGTAGATCCTGTTCACTTACCCTGATTTTGCATTTTCTATGTAACCTCAGTTTGTGTTTTCTTTATTGCTTCTACTTCAATTTTCAGATTTTAAATAGTTTCCTTCACTTTTGTTGTTGTTGTTTTGTTTTTTTTTTTTTTTCTGTTTTTTTCCCCCTTGGCTTTCTTTGCATATTTTAAGGGATTTATCGATTTCCTTCAATTTTTGGTTGTTTTTCCCCCATTTCTTTAAGGGAGTTTTTGTTTGTTTGTTTGTTTCCTATTTAAGGACTCTATCATCTTCATGAAGTTGTTTTTTTAAGGTCTTTTTCTTGTACTCTAACTGTGTTGGAATATTCAGGATTTGCTGTTGTAAAGATAGCTGGGCTCAGGTGGTGCCTTATTGCCCTGGCTGTTGTTAATTGTATTGTTACGCTGGCATTTAAACATCTGTGTTTGGGGTGATTAATTCTAGGTCCTGATGCTGAGTTTGTCTTTGTTGTATGGGTATTTTGTTCTTTGATTTCTGTTTCCTCTTCAGTTTTCTAGTCTTTGTGGCCTGGGTTTCTAGCGACTGGAATGACCTCTGTTCTACTAAGGAGTCTCTGTCCAAGTTGGGAGCTGGCCTTCTGGTAGTTAGCTTGACCTTTGAGGCAGTGGAAGGGTCTCTGCTCTTCTGCCTTGTGTGGTGTGCATCTGAACAGCTGAAGTTTGCCACAGTTGGGGGAAGGGCTATTCATCAGACTTGTGTGGACTGCACCTGTTCTGACTGTTTTTACAATTATAATTTATTTCTTTTACTTTTTGAGATTATAATATAATTATATCATTTCCCCTTTACCTTTCTTCCCTCTAAAGCCTCCCATGTGCCCCTCCTTACTATCTTCCAAATTCATGGCCTCTTTTTTACTACTTGTCGTTACATGCATTTATATATATATATATATATATGTATATATATATATATATATCACATATATATGTATATATATGTATTCCTAAATATAACCTGCTCAGTTTGCATATTGTTACTTGTATGTGTGTTTTCAGGGCTTACCGTTTGGTACTGGATAACCAATTGGTGAGTTTTCCCCTGTGAAAGACTATTTTTCCCACTCTCAGCATTCCTTAGTTGCTTGGAGTTCTTTGTGTAGGACTGAGGCCTCAGGTTATACCTCCAATCACTTTGGCATGTCTGTTGGAGTTGTCCTTGTTCAGCTGATGTGTATGAAATTTTGTTGTGAGACAATATGGGTGTAGCTTCTGACATTGCTAATGGATATAGCCTCACAGGAAACTCTCTGATTCTCTGACTCTTGTAATCTTTCCGCCCCCTCTTCTGCAGTGACCCTGAGCCTTAGGTGTGGGAGCGATTGGTAGATGTAGCCATTGGGATTGGGTTCTACAAGTTTGCATTGTGATTGGCTGTGGTTTTCTGAAATGGTCTCCATCTTTCTCGAAGAGAAGTTCCTTTAATGAGGGAGGAGGACTACACCCATCTAGACAAATGTCTAGACCAGGGATTCTGCTGGGTTAGTGAAGTGGAGGTTATAGGTTCTCTTCCAAGATCATGTCTTTACTAGCTCTGGATAAAAATGTAGTTTTTAAACTAATAAAGAACAATTACATCATTTGCAAGAAAATGGAAGCAACTGGAGAACCCCACGTTAAGCAAATTTAGCCCAATTAAGCTGGGCACATGCTTTCAATCATTGTACTTCCTAGACTTTATGCAGCTCTGTTAGATCTTGTATGTGTGTATGACATGAAGTCAAGTGAAGCTATGAAGTGAGAAAAGTGGACTAGTGAGAGGTAATGGAGGGGAGGCTAATGTTAGATGGGGGATATGAGGGAGTATGCCAGAGGCATGTGCCAGTGTGAAGTGATCCTCATACAACAACACCTTATAACATGAATATATACAAGGATAATCTTAAAAATTACAGAATTTAGAAGGCGGTTTTAAAGATTACCACATCAGACACAAAAGTTGAAATTTTCACAAGTCATAAATTGGATGCTTGACTTAATCCAATGAGGAAAGATCATTTGGAGAAAATGAAGATTAAAAAAAAAAACCCAACAGCTGAACCCTAGAAGAGCCTGGAATTAGTCATCTTTTTGTGGTCTCTGATGGTCACAGTCCTGAAAGTGAGAATTATAGAAAAACTGCAAATATCTCTATCCAGGGCCAGAGCTTCAGGAAATCACAGAGGCCTGGGTCACCAGAAGTAGTAATATTTCTCCCAGCTTTTTCATTGTCAGTGCGATCAGTGGAGAAAGGATGCAATGCATTGTACGTAAGCTCAATGATACGAAAATACATAAAACAATCTGCAAAACATATAATATTTTTTATTTTTTTCATTTTGTTTAACTCAAGGATTTCTGTAGCCTAAGCTGGCCTCCAACTCTCTGTGTAGCTAAGGATGACCTTAATTTATCACTCTCTAGCCTCCACCTTTCAAATCCAGTCTACCATATTCTATCTATATAGTGCTGGAAAGACAGGGTTTCCTGCATTTAAGGTGTGTACTCTGCCAACTTAGTACAGTCCCCAGCCCAGGGCAAACATCTGGCTTCAGTGAGTCTGTAAACATTGTTTGGGAATCATGGCTCTATGTATCAGAAACAGTGTATCAGGAAGCCTTCCCCCTATCCACAAAGCTCTAAGATAATTCTGGGTGATGCAGAGCTCCTCACTGGGTCTCAAACTTTACATCCTGTAGTAGAGCAAGAACCAGCCTTGTCCACTTCATGACTTCCAGATTTCTATCCATGTCTGTTCTTCAGAATGAGCTTGTGCTCATACGCATTTCAACTTCATCCACACTTTTACATTATCCACACAATACACACAGGGCGATGAATGACTTCAATTTTTCACTCTAGCACGACAAATGTGTTCAGCATTATGAACGCCTCAGGAATGGTTCTGAGCACAGACAGCAATCAGCTAAATTCAGACATTTTTCTGAAAGCCGAGAAACTCCCAGCAGCTAATAATTAGTGAAATTGTGCAACAGAGAAGGAAAAACAAACCTGTCAGCACGGAGGAAAGTATTCTTGCACTTTGTGAAGTTGCCAGGTGGCCCACTCCGTTCGAAGCTTGTGCAGACACTCAGACATTAAAGCATACTTTGAGGAGGCTCTGCCTTCCAACTCTACCTGGTCACTAGCTGCTAAGTGTGCTGAAGGAAAACCTAGATTTAGGCTGACTTCAGGATTTGAGTATTTTTGGCGTCTGCATGTGTGATTATGATTTTTTACCATCCAGTCTGGATAAATAAAATAGATAAACTGTACCTGAAATACAAACATACAGACAGACAGTGGTTGACATGCTAAGCACTCCACGAGAGTGGCATGAAGATCTTGATCTGTGTGAAGTGATAATTTTCAGTTATGTCTTCACATTTTTTCAACACGTTTCTTTATTTGTTGTGTGTTGGGTGGATGCATGTGCTACAGCATGTCTGTGGAGGGCAGAGGACAACTTGGGGTGTTTGGGGGGTTTATTCTCTCCTTTCACCATGTAGGTCACAGGACTGGAACTCAGGTTTGGGGGGAAGAGCCCTTACTTGCTGAGCCTTCTTCCTCGCCCAGACCAGAGCTTTGAACTTCATAGCTCCCTCAGACAGGCCAACCATTTCTTCAAGTGACATTCATAATTAGTGTGTACACATGAGTGTGTGTGTGTGTGTGTGTGTGTGTGTGTGTGTGTGTGTGTTCCTCACATCGATGCCAACCAAGCTGGGCCATGTCAGGCATCCCCAGTTCTATGTGAGAGAATACAGGCTGCATGTGAACAGGGCCATATGCTCACACATGGTTGGTGTCTTTCTTCTCCTAAAGAACAGTCATGCTTCTGATATGCATTTGAGATCACGTCATTTCACCACTGCCAAGGTCTTCTGGCTTCTCACAAAGAATTCCAAAGTTCTCAGGAAGTTACAAGAGATACCCTGTGACCTCCTGTCTCCCGTTTTCCCTTTCATTTCCTTCCGCTCTTATCTTTGTAACACCACCACTGACCTCTGACTAAACCAGTTCATCTTGCTGACAGGACCCATCCCATTTATTCCACCCCCAGCACAGCATGGTGCACACACAGCCTCACGTATGCTCTAGACCTCTCCTATTTGTGATTTCCTATCTTCAAGGTGTCACGATAAACATTGGTTCTATGTTACATGTGACTCCTTCAAACTGATTACTCTTCAGCCTATTCTGAGAGTGCACCCAGTTTATATAGAATAAGAATAAAAAATTGCAACTACTTCAATAATTTCTAATTCTGATTCAGTCTCTGATTAAAAGATAAAAGAGATAACTTTCAATTTTGAGGCAATTAAAGATATTGAAAGAGCATACAGAGCTGTCAGCAGGAGCCAGCCTGGGAGGTCTGTTTCCATGGACCCTGGTCCAGTCACTGGTTATTGCCATGGTGATTGTCAGAGTGTGATATCATCCCTTTTACCATGTATCCCTTACTTTGGAGGCAAAATTGAGTTAATTCTAAAAGAAACATGTAGGTTTTCATGGATTTGACCGGGAAAAGAATGGGGTTTTAATGGAATACTTTTCAGAAGGAAACCCTCACTCTGTAGCCCAGTGTCCCCCAGATCCTGTTTAATCAAACAGTAGTATCCACCCCTTCTATAGCCACTCAGGGATCGCAAAATGGTGGCACCAAAATGTACCTTTCACACCTTTTTTTTTAAATTTTTAATATGCATGTATTACTTCGGGGAAAATAAGTTGAAGAAATTATAATTCCCCTAAAACCACTGTAAAGGGAGAGAAAAGCGAAGTACTAATGTTACAGCTTCTACTGAATTCCCTAGCACAGTGCACATGGCTGAGGAATGTGTGGCTTTCATGACATCACACATAAGCTCAAACCCAGACTCCCACAGCGAACGTCCTTTCTTCCACCCCTGTAAAAATGAGATCTTGTCTCCCTGGGGACAAGCTGTGTCTCTGACTGCTGTGAATGGAGGTGCCTGTTCACTCCCAGCCAGTTTATTTTTTCATTTTTACTTTTTAGAAGCTCTCTTCTCTACCAAGAAAACTGGCTTTTACTTCAAGTTTATATATGAGGAACTCTGCAAAAGTTACTGAAGATTGAATATCTACTACTACTTGTTATTGAATCTCTGTAACTATCAGCATAGCTGAAGGGCTTGTAAAGCTTAAATAACTATTTATTCTCCTAAATGTGTTGTTATTCAATTTGTTTTTAAAAATAAAACAGCCTAAATTAATGGATAATAGTGTTTCAGATTCCATTTGCATTGATTTTAATATAGAAACAAACCAGGGACAGTATACAGCTTTTGTACCAGTTTTCCAGGCTAGCTCTGTGGAAAGTTACATGTCCCTTCAGGTGCATGTAACTCTGCTGTGTGATTCCAAGTAGCTACCAACAACAGGTGATCAAGTGTGCTTTTCCCAACGACATTTCTTTAGAAAGATGCCGCAATTCTCTTCCAGTGTTCTTTATCGTCTCTCAGGGACAGAACAGGAGTCAAAGAGAAAGACAGAGCAGCCACTGGGAGCACACTGCCTTGGTGAAGAGTCACCCATAACTGCTCTCACATGTTATTAATTTTTGTTCTGTGATCTTTTTAGCTTAGATATTACAGCATGGACCTTTAGAAATGCCATAAAATAGCTAAGACTTACAGAAATGCATATATTGATATTTCTTTAAGGCATGGCTAGATTTAGTTCTAGTAGTTGTATGTGTATATATGTGTGTGTTTATGTTTAATATTTATTATTTAAAGGAAAACTAACATTTCCTTAAATTAAATACATGTGAATGTTAAATCACAACCACCATGATATAAAGCTAGAAAATAGAGAAAAAAGTTGCAGTATTAGTAAATAATATCAGTATGCTTTCCAGCTACTGCTTCCATGACAATCCGAGCACAAAAAAACTAAACCACAAAAGTGAAAATTATAGGTTAGAAATATTAGTTACACAAAACACAGCTACGGCCTCAAAGGGGATAAGAGATAGCTCATTCATATATATGAAGGAGGGTGACCCAGAAACATGGATCTGGGGGCTTCAATTCCCATTTTCCAATGTGGAGGGTGTCACAAAAACTTTTCATAGTTATAGAACAAAAGAAGTCATAAATCAAGGTTTTTCCCAAATGCTTTGATGGAAACACCAGGTGTGTTGGTGACTGGAAGGGGGTTTCCTCCTTGCTCTAACCTCAGAAGTTGTCTGATGATGTCCTTAGCTTTTCAACTGGTAGAAGCCAGTGGTCTGCTGCTAAATAATTATAGAATTTTACCTAATGATTGAAAAGATACTAGGTCAGACAGAGAGGTGAGCATTGAGCAGCTACTGGTGGGGTGTGGGGTTAAAGATGGTCTAATGTATAATACCTAGAGTGTTTTTGGTAAACTTTTCCCAGAAAAAAAATATATAAACATAGGATGTTCTTGGTATTCTAGTTAGGACACAAAAAGAGTGAATAGGGTAGAGCCATGGTACTCTCATCTTCAGAGTTCCATGTGCTGTGACCCATTTGGCTTGGGTCTGGAATCCTGACTGGGTTGGTGAGGGAATAAAGGAAGCCCAGACAGACAGATGCATGTACAGAAAAGCCTGAGTCAGGTGGGCTGTGTACACTCTGATGGAGCGAACTCCCACAGCAACTTGGAACCTCAGTGTGTTTATTCACCACACCAGAGGGGGAGGGGCTGGCGAGTCTCAGTAGGAGGTCTCTGTAGGTGAGCAGTCTCAGGCTGTAAACACAGAGAGGATAAAGAAGCTGCAATTGTTAGTTTTTATACACACTGGTCACTCATTTGTACTCAGAGACCCCAGGAATGCTTTGCCATCTGTCTCAGCCTCACCTGGACCAACTTTGCCTTTTCCATGGTGCTGAGACTCCGCCCATGTGAGATGTGAGTAGCACATTTTCTCTCAGGACTTTACTCACTTGGCACTTCCTCTGTTCCCTACAGCTATGGGCCTTAGATATAAGACAGGAACTAATGGTGTCTAGATTAATCTCAACCCATTTTTGTCATAGATGATGTCATATATGTGTATTGTTCTCAAATTTGATTTCCCATATTATGTATATTGCTATTGAGCTAAACACTCCTGGGATTTGGTCTTATTTCTATGCTTTCAGGATTATTAAGTTATCAGGAGGCAGGGACAGCTGAGAGGAAAACAGACTGAAGGGAAAGCTGGAGCACCCTACAGGGGAAGCACCTAGAGTTGAGGATTCCCTGGGAAGGCAAATACCCGTTTCTTTTTTCTTTCTTTTCTTTTTTGTCTCTTCAAGAGATCACTTTTGCTCTCCTATTTCCTGTGACTCTTCTTTGACACACCACCAGGATATGTATTAATGTGGCAAAATTTGTGTGTGTGTGATTGAACATTGTGACAACCAAATAAATAAATATCCAAAATTGGGTAAGAGACTTTCTGATGAACCTTCATTGTCAGCTTGATTGAGAAGCATCTTAGGGACAAGGAAGGCACAACTCAGGAGGCAGCTGCCAGGGCTTTTCTGATGAGTAGATTATTAGGATTGCCTTAGTGAATGATGCAATCAGCTGATGAATAGATTGAAGACTGCTCTGAATTTCCATGCATCTTCTTGGTTTTGTTCTTTCTCATCCATAAAGTTCTGACATGGACACAGAAAAGGCAGAGAAACTAGAAGACTTTTTGCCCCAATTTTGTCAACCTGAAAATAAATTCCATTTCCTACTTCATTTAGTCTCCTAGCTTTTTGAAGCATGGAGGACTACAGGCTGAATCTCTCTAAATGCAGGTTAACAGCTTCTGAGTTGGTCTGTAAGGCTGTTTCTGTAGGTAAGTACCATCTATGCAGGTCAGCTGAGGGAGGAAAGACTCCCACTGTAGGGGCAGCATCAGATGTGCCTAGAGCTCATGGTAGAGAGAACAGGAAACCTGCAAGAGAGGGAAAAGCAGCTTCTTCCTGAACTGCTGTGGGCATCAGGGATCATGGGCCATAATCTTCCTGCCTCATCTGCCTCTGCTTCCCAGGAAGATTCAGGACCTATAGCCTCAGACCCAGGACACATCATGGATGTCTTTCTTCTTGCTGTGTCCATCCTGTGGCAGTGATCAGCTATTATTGGTTTCTCTGTCTCTTAGTCCATATCCACAGGAGTACACAGCCTGTAGCTAGGTAGAACAAGCTAGTAAGGCTTCACTGTAAATTTTAAATCTATATCTATAATATGTAATAGATAATATAGATCTATATGTAACTTATATGTAGGTTGCTATATCATTATAGTATATTGCATTATATTATACCACATATTATAGTATATTTGCATGTAATATTAATTTTCTTCCCACTAGAATACCCTCAATAACACAGATAGAGATTTTGCTACAATAAATGACTCTAAAGAATAAGAATGGCAAGGATTGGTTTCTTTCATTGGTTTTATGGTTTCTTCACAATCTTTCCGGTCATAGAGAGAACACTGGCAATTGTTGGTATGAACTATTTAAATGGATATGCACAGTAAATGCACTTACCACTCCTAATGTACCACTTGTGAGAGGTGAGGGACTTAGTGGCTGTATATATGATCCTTTGAAGCATTTCTGGGAAGTGAAGAGTATAATGATGTTGGCTGGTGGCTCCTGGCATCGAAGGACAAAGCAATAAATGAGAAGAATGAGCTCAGAGATTCAATTTCCCAGCTCCAGATGTGCACAAACAATCTACAGGCTCCTAAGTATGCCCTGAAGGAGAACCTTCTGTACTGAAAACCATAGGCTTGAAGTTGCCCACAACTGAAGCCAAGCCCTCATCATGTAACTGGCTGACTTACAAGAAGAGCTGAATTCTCAGACTCCAAGAGTGTCTGCACTTAAGTAAAGACACTGATTAGAAGAGTGACATCCTATAAATTAGACTGGAGATCTGGAGATCGTTGAGGGTGGAGGTTATCCTTCTGAAGCTGGGCTAATTGAACTCCTAAATTCTCCTCAGTTTACTTTGCTAGAGGAAATGGTCTCAACAACTTCAGTGACAGCTGGGCCACCACTCTACTCTTTGCAGTGGTGGCCTCTCTACCTCTGTCTGCAGGAACTAATTCTGCACTGCCCATTAGATCAATGATGACTAACCTCAGGCACCATGCAGGACATTGCTGATGCCTTTGTGGACACATTCACCCTCAACAACTCTCATTTTGGCCAGTAACTCTACAGACAGACTCAGATCTCCATAATGGGCTCAGGAGCTGATAAGGACATGTTTTATACCTTTAAAGGGCTTCTTGAGTTTTCTAATTCATGCAGAGCTCTGAGAAACATGATAGAGATAGAGCATGTGGAATAGGCAGAAAAAGCAGTGCATACTAGAGACAGGAGGGATTTATTGATATATGCTCGAAAGGTTGGGGTTCTGGATTTACCATTGTAGTTTGCAGAGGTAAAAACTATACTAATGGTTTATTTGATGGTTAACAGACGTGCCTCTCAAAAGCCAATCTGTTATTGATGAGCAGATGTCTGCTACTCCTCAGATTATTTCAATGAAGAGTTGAAAGACTCAGAGGGATTAGAATTTGGAGTGAATTTGCCACAAAAAATAATTGCCTCTACTAGAAAATGAGTTCATTACTAGTAAGTTGAGAAACAAGAGCTGGGTCGTGGTGGCACATGCCTTTAACACAGCACTTGGGAGGCAGAGACAGGTGGATCTCTGTGAGTTCGAGGCCAGCCTGGTCTACAGAGCGAGATCCAGGACAGGCACCAAAACTACACAGAGAAACCCTGTCTCGGGGGGGGGGGGGAAGAACAACAACAAAACAGAAACCAGTTTGTGAGAGGAGATCCCAGAGTCAGTCAAGATCTTGGCCATTGATCCTTTCTGCAAGAGAAACAATGGTGTGGTTAAAACATTCTATATGATAACACACACATATGTAAATAAATGTATTTACATCCTCTTCTGGCCTTTTTGGACACCTGCACTCATTTGAGCCTACACATACAGATGGACACACACACACACACACACACACACACACACACACACACACATTTAAACCAGGCCCTAGTCTCCTCCAGTCAACTGATGATACAAAATATCCTATAAAGACACAGGTGCATACTGGGGCAAAGGAGGCTTTGCATCAGAGGTAGACGTCATGTTATTTGGGTCACTGTGCCTTTAGGACCTGCTCAGTCTCTATCGATTATGTGTTACACCCATTACACCCATTTGATGACAGAGTGACACTGTGCAGGCCTAAAGTGAAGGATGCTAGAAAGTGATGAATAATTCATATCACAAGGTAGTTGGTGACCCATTACCAAGTATTCAGTTTTCACTGAGGCATCTCTCATTCCTTTGTCATGTAATAACAGGATTAACTTAGCCTTGCTGCTTAAGTGCTACCCAACCTTCATTGCCATGTTTAAGTTCTTGGCTCTCCTGGGGAAGGATAGTGAATTTCTCACTCTGCACAGGAGACTTGTGTTAGCAGAATTGTGACCTTGTCATTGTTTTCTCTGGGGCTAAGAATGGTTTAAGGAAATGGGGTTCAGTGTCAACGACCAGAGGACTTGTGCCAGCTACACATTATTGTATTGAGAGGAACCTAGAAGGTTACTAACGGTCCATCTCTGAGTGTATCTCTGAGGTCGTGCCCAGACAGAGTTGCTATGTGGGAGAGCACCCGAAAGAGGGGAAAAGGAAGGCCTGCCTTGAATATGGGCAGCACATTCAATGGCCTGGCATTTATATGTAGCAAAAGCAGAAGAAAGTAGGCAGCCAGAGACTGGGAAGGTGGAATCTTCCAGATGAGCATACCTCGCATGGCTGGTGCTGCCTGTGGACATGACTCTAGTTTCTTCTTCCTTGTCAGTGTGAGTCACACCAGTGATTGCAGAGGCTTCCAGCCTTAGCCTAGACTCTGGCCATTTGAAACTATTATTCAAAGGCTGACAGCTTCTTGGGACGAACAGCCAAGAGTTCTCTAACATCCCATGTTGCAGTTGGCCATTGCTGGACTAGCCAGCCTCTAACCATATGAACCAGTCTTGTGCATTCCCTTAATTATTATTTAATTATCTGTATCTAACCAACTCCATCTATGTATTTGTTCTGTTCCTGCAAAGAGCTGTAACTTATGCCTGCAGTGCTTCCAAAAAGCTAATTGCCAGTAAAGAAAATACAGTTGGTACAAAAAGTGAAGACACTTAAGTTGTGTAACATCTAAATACTTATTCCGTATAATTGACTTGGCATTGTTTGTACAGGAAGATTCTCTTTCAAGTCGAGTTCACACATTATGAATTTTTATTGTCCAATTGCCCATATGTGATTCCATTGTGAAATCCTGTCAATTCCTGTCAACAAGAAAAGTGTGTGTGTGTGTGTGTGTGTGTGTGTGTGTGTGTGCTCACGCAGCACTCAGAGACTCTAAGTTTGCTTTCAAAGACACAACTCCAGTGTAAGAGGTTCTTTCCAATGATGTGCTTGGAGAGCCCCGTGATTTTTGTACTCATTAGCGACTCTGCCCGTAATGAAAAACTTACAACTTCTTTGCAGACAATTTGTCATTTCAGACACCCGCTCCCCTTCCTGTCTGGGATATTTTTTGATTTGGCTTTTATTTTTAATCCCTGTGAAATCTTAGGCAACCCTTGTCTCTTAAACATGATCTCTCTCTGTCTGCATTTCTGCCTTTAAATTCATGGGTCAAAAATAATATGAAATTAAGTTTTATTTGGAGCTATCTTCACATTTTTAGTTCAATCTCTCATCTATCTTTTTTAAAGAGGACCCCTCATTTTCTATCCCTTTTTCACTGAGAAAAAAATGTAAGTGAATGAACTTCAAAATTGAAAAATCGCTTTAAAATCCCATATCTTACCTAGGAAAATCATCGTGTATTGTGGTAACTGTAATTGGTGCACCTGCTAATCTATATTGATCACCATTGTGGTTTAAATGCGCAAATGTATCCTAGTTTTGTGTGACCATTCCCCAGGTGATAGCTCTGTTCTATGAAAGCTGAAGAGCCTCTAGGAGCAGAAAATCAGCTCAGAGAAGTGGATCACCAGGTGTGGAACTATGCAGGTTGTAGTCTGAACCCAGCTGCCATCACACTTCCTGTTTGCTCTATTGGTAAATTACAAACATTGTCTTCTAATAGTGGTGATTACTATGAGTTTTGAAAGAAACTTTTTTTTCCTGTGGGTCTACTTCATGATGGCAAATTGACTAGCCTGATCTCTTCTGTAATTTTCCCATCCAGCCAGGAAAAACACTAGTGAAATTCAAGATGAAGGATGGAGGCCATATCATTTGTTCCTTTTATTTCACTATAGGTTTAAGATTGTGTTTTGCTGTTGTTGTTGCTGCTTTCTTTCTCTCTTCTTTTCCTATCCAAATATCCTGCATTTAATATCATTTGTCTCATATATAAACAATAGCATGCTACATAAGATGTAGTATATACCAAGTGGTACCTGAGATGTGGTATATGATTCATGATAACATGATATATACGGTATGCGACATAAATTGTTTAAAACAACTGTTGGACTTTAGAGAAACTTACAGGAAAATAAAGACATCCATACATAATATAACTTTTAATAATAAACTCATAATAAATTCATAAATTTCATAAGTGCCCAAATAATACATTTTATTTCAATAAATGATTTAATTCAAATTAAGATTGAATTTTTCAAAGCTAGATTTAGTGGAATTAATTTAAATCAAAATTATAAGTTGGATATGATAAATTCTCTTTGCAAAGATATTTTTTATCATGTTGAATATCAGAACTAGTAAAATGAGAATCAAGGCAGTTTGTATTAAAATATAGACTAGAACACATTGTATAGAAAGCCATTAAAGACTGTTTTCATGTTAAAGGATGTTTGAGGGATCCATTACAAAATTCTTATCTTCAGGCCTCACTATGTTTATACTCTAACCAAAAAAGAAAAAAACATAGAATGACTATACACATCTATAGTTTATCATAGGCCTATGCATGGTTTAAAAGTGTTTGATTTGAAACACAAAAGTTACAGTCTTCCTTCCTAATTCATGACTTTAATGGAAAGAAACAGCTTTTGCCTTATTTATTTGTTTGTTTGTTTATTTATTTATTTATTTATTTATTTTTAACTAATCCTAAATTAGAGTCAAATGTGTGCTTTCTTCGCAGATTTAATTCTCACCTGGAATGGGGTGATTCTGTCCTGTTCATGATACTTGCTAAACAAAACAAACAAAGCTTGGATGCCTCTCTCAGACGTGGGAAGTGAAGCTGAACACCCATCCCGCCCTGCTAACAGCAGGGTCCACCTCTTCTAAGACACAGAGACTGTGTGAGGGAAGGCGACAAAAGCCATCTGAGGACAATGACTTGGTGTGCACAATGTTCCTTCTTGCTGCAGAAGACAGACTCCCAGGCAGAACTGAAGGTCTAAGCAAAGAGTCCCCCACTAGTCCTCAAGCTATGCCAATAAACACAGGTGCGGATGTGGGGAAAGGGGGAAGTGTCAGTACAGCTGCTTTGGGACTAAATTTGGAAGTGTTTCTTAAAGCTAAATATAGATCCACTGTGTGATCCAGATATACCTGTCCTGGCATATACCAAAAGGACTTGATATATCACTATTTGCACATCCATGTTCACATGTTCATTATGGCTCTGCTCACAACTGCTAGAAAATAGAAACCAATTAGCTGACCAATGGATAATGAAAACAGTATATATATATATATATATATATATATATATATATATATATGTCATGGAATAATACTCAACTGCAAAGTAAAATGCAGATAAGTGGATTGAACTGGAAAAAAAACCAATTGAAGTGATCCTGGCTCACAAAGAAAAACATCCCATATTCTCACTCATATGTGGGGACTAGTTCTAAATCTTTTATTTTGTGTGTTTAACCTGGATTATATGTAGAACTGGGAAACTAGAAATGGGCCATTGGAGAGGAAGCATTTAGGGAGGGGAGATAGCAGAACAATGGAAGTAGAGAGGGGGAGAGAGAGAATATAATGAGTGGGAAGGCTCAAGTGGGAATGGCGGGGATGGGAATGAAGAGCGGGAAAGAGTTAAACCAAATGACGTGCACACGAAGACGCTACACAGGAGTCCACAGTCCTTCACCCAGATATGAGAGGAAACAGTAGAACACACGAGATACTGACGAACAGAGCTGGGAGGATTCTCAGAGCTAAAGATGTAAGTGATGGTAGAGGCATGGGGAGATGAGAAGTGGGTTAACCAAGGATGAAAGGGCCCTTAGGAAACCCCCACTGGTTTGTGGGGTAAAAACCTGATTTTCTTAAAGGGGTTTAATGGAAATATTCCACATTAGTTGGCCATGCTGCTCCCAGAAAATATCAATGCTAACCAGGTATACCTCTCTACAAATTTTGGTGAGGGAGGCTACAGAGGCACCCAAAACAGAAAGAACAACTTAAACAAAGCACCTAAGGGTGCCATTGAGTGTCCGAGGGTCTTCAGTGGCAGTGCCATGAGAGTGCAGTATCTCGGGTGGGAGTGGAAGAGATAGTCAGGTATATCACTTGTGTTTTCAAACCCAGGGGCCCAGGACAGGAGTTCAGCAAATTCTCAGGAAAAGATGGCATCTTTCAGGGAGGGTCTGAGCGAGGAGATAAAACAAACACTCTGCCTACCCCAAACAAAGTGGTAGGTGGTTTGATTGTATTAATCGGATCAAATGTTTAATTTATTTTTCTGCAAGCCTTGCGTATGGATGTGAGAAATGCAGGTCTCCTTAGAGACCTCATTTCAATTCGCAGGCACCCTAGGAGGAAATGTGTTCTGTGTGTGCTTTGATGTTGCGTTTCTATTTGGTCTTACTAAATTCTTTATAAGGGCCATTCAGCAATAAGCCCTGGGAAATAGATACATAAAATCTATTTCCATTTTTTTTATCCTATTACTGAACTCTTTTTCATTGAAAAAATATCCCAAAGGTTGGCCTCTTTCTGCATGCAGTTTGAAGATACAGATTAACGCCTGTAGAACGGCACTTATTTATTTTAACTTTGATCATAGCTGAAAGCCTAAAATAATGTTTCTGATGTATTTTTCCATTAGATGATAATATATTTTACTTTTACTGAATAAAGTAATTTGGATGGTATATGTATAAATTTCTAATAAAGATAAGGTGGAAATTCTTTTATCACTTTAAATATATAACATTTATTAAAATAGAGACACATATTTATATAACACATATATATTACTACCTAGAAATGCAAATTTTATAAAATGAAATCAGTACTTTAGGGAAATATTTTAGAACTTTTTTGTAGCAGTATCATTTTTTGTGTTTTAATAAAAAAAGAAAATATTATATTACAATGGCATACTTTAAATGTAACTGAAGTTTTAAGGTCAAGTTCAATGCTTTGGTCGATATAATTTTTACCTCTCAAACTTGTTGAAATCCAGTCTCTACTGTGAGAGACTAGGAGCTGGAAACAGGGCCATTAGGCAGTGATCCATCTCTGCCCTGTGAATGTGTTTTTGAGTTAACAATTCATGAATTAATGGGTTCCTCAAAAGTGATTCTGATTAACAAAAATGTCACTCAAGCCTAGCCTGACCCAAGCTCCAGGTTTCTAACCACAGGATGCTGTGTTGCCTGGAGACTACCAGCAGGAAGCCCATCTCCAGAGGCAACTCACCCCACACCCCAGACCTTGGATCAAAACCATGAGCTAGAGAAACGTCTTTGCTTCAATGACGACTCTCTGTGCTGTTATGCATTTAGCCACAGACAATGGAATAGCATTTCTGGCTCATATTATTCAACATCCCCAAGTCCAATATCTTTATATGTTTTTTGAGAAATTAAAAGTGTTTTAATTATTTTTATTGGGTAAAACATTTATTTACTTCAGAAAGCAGCATGAATATAGTTTGATGTATTTTATTTTAATGGACTGAAATAATTTTGATGGATTTTTACTTATAAACTTTATTTGTTAACAAACACGAACCATCAGGCATCAAACCTTGAAAAAGCAATTGAATTGACCATGAGCCAGCCCAGGATTTAATGTATTTTGAATTGTTTGCCTGGGTCAGTAGCTGGATTCTCAGTACTTAGACTAAAACAGGAGGATTATTGTGATTTTGAGGCCAGCCTTGGCTACACAGTGAGACTCTGTCTAAAAATAAAATAAGGGGGGAAATAAAGAAAAGAAAAGACAACAGACAGAAATTAGAGACCAAGACACAAGCTGTTGATAGGAACTAGAGAGTAATATGAGCAAGTATGTAAATAAGGTGGGTAGTCCTTCTGGGTATCAGAATGTAACAAGGTTGAGGTGATGCAGATGCCAGGACAGCAGGTCCTCTGGGGCCTTTTTGTGTCTTGAACCTTCAGAAGGGCAGGGAAATGAGGACCCAGAATCAGTGAAGTGCAATATTTAAAGTAAGATGGGATTGGAAGCTAGACTGTGAGCTATTCTGATTAAGGATGGCTTCAACAAGAATAACTATACAAAGGTATGAGAAAGCACAGTAACTTAGATATCGTAGGAGCATCTGTTCTCCACCAAAACAAAATGAGAGAATACAACCATAGCGAGCGTATGAAGATGTGTGCACAGATGCTTGTGGTGGTTTGGATGAAAATGGCCCCCATAGACTCATAGGGAGTGGCACTATTAGGAGGTGTGGTATTGTTGGAGTAGGTGTGGCTTTATTGGAAGAAATGTGTTACTTGGGAGTCAGAGGTTTCAGAAGCTCAAGCCAGGCCTAGTGGCTTCCTGTCTCTTCCTTTTGCCTGCAGATCCAGATGTAGAACTTTCAGCTCTTTCTCCAACACCATGTCTGCCTGCATGCCGCCATGTTTCCCTCAATGATGATAATGGACTAAACCTTTGAAACTGTGAGCTAGTCCCAAGCAAATGTTTTCCTTTATAAGAGCTGCTGTGTTCATGGTGTCTCTTCACAGCAATAATACCCTAACTAAGGCAATGCTTAGGCTAGCAACATGTCCTAAACTGAAAACCACCAGGATTATAAGAATAATCATGCTGAAGTATCCATCTAGTGATATCCAGCAATAAAAAGAATTGGGCTGGTAATGCTTAGTGGTAAAGTGCTTTCTTAACATGACTAATGGCCTGGCTTTACTCTACCATTTTGAGTACTACCCCCTCAAAAAATTATTATTGATGGATGCAATCCAGCTGAATCTCACTACTCTGAGTTAGGAAAGGGCTACACAAAATGTTCATTACATAATTTACTTTGCCTGAAATTCTGGACTCTACAAACTAACCTGTAGTGCAGAGAGGATGAGAACTGCCTGTGATGTTAGAGTAGTTTCATGAACCGACAGTTACTATCTCTACAAACACACACACTGAAATCCTGGGCAACAGTGATGATGTTAAAAGACTTGAGCCTCGTATAAAGGAGAGAGTTCTAGGAGAGAATTTTCCAGTGACAGATCAAAACAGAAAGTGCCATTCGGGGGCTGAACATTGTGGGTATAGATTAGTTATTTGAAAATAAATGAGACCAAACTGATTTCCAGTGTTTACTGAAGCCCTATTGAGTGCGTTCCTTACTCAGATGAAGAACTTTGATTCATTATTTTTGTCATCTGGGCAGGAAATTTTGGAGTAATCTTTGACTTCATTTTCCCCACTGGTTGTAACACAGGACTCTGCTTGCCAACAGAAATTTCAAATGTCTCTGGATACTTGTTCAATGATAATCACTCATAAAGGAATAGGTGTTAAAACATTTCCAGGGCATACACAGAATTATACTGTTTCTTAAAGTCAAAACAAATTTTCATAATAAAATTGGTGAGCTTGATTACTTTTGCATAAAGAATTAAATCTTAAGACTGTAGAGATTGCTCAGTGGTTAAGAGCACTTGCTGCTCTTACAGAGGACTGAGTTCACTTCCCTGCACCCAAGTTAAATGACTGACAACTGCCTGTAACTCCAGCTCCAAGAGATCCAAAGACCCTCTTCCGGCCTCTTTAGACACCTGTATACCTAGTGGACACATTTACAGACACATACATATAAACCTTTTAAAATAATGGACATGTGTTTAGAATTGCAGAAGCTAGTGAAAACTGTGTTTTAAGTGCAAGCTTAATTTCATTGAAGAGTTTTGTATGCAAATCAACTCAGTAAGTCAAACAACAATTTTAAAAATCAAATATTCTAACTCCAGTTGACTGGAAGATATATTAATTTGGCATTTACATGCTGAGGAATGATGGTAGGAAAATATTAAGCTTTTGTTTTCTATAATTAAGCCTTTATGTTTCTGCAAAGCATGAAAGTATGTGCACAGGACAGCCGCCATGGTGTGGAATCTGAGTCGTGGTTTTTCAGGCTCTGAGTATTGGCTAATATTCTGACTTACGGATGGTGAAGTGTGCATGTGTTGCATCACCAAGGCTGCAGTGAAGACGCCACACACCAAAAGCCAGTACTGTTAGACACTCCTTGGTTTCATTACACATTTGATATTGAAATAGTTTTGGGGTTTTATATATTGAGAAAACTACTGTTGCTAACTTTTTATGAGCCCCAGCCCGAGTTTGTAACCTACATGTGGGTTCACAACCTGGCTCAAGAGGCTTTGATATAGAGTCAGCTAACCACCCTTCTCCTCTTCATTTTTTCAATTTTTGATACATATCCTCAGTAGTTCAATCTGCTTAAACCTACCTGAGTTTGTAAACCAACCTGGCTCCAAACTCACAATCTTCCTGCCTCACCCTCCTAGATGCTCATATTACAGACAAGGATGTTGAACCTCCAAATCATCTGCTAATTTCTTGCTTATATTTTAACAGCATGTTCAGAATAACCACATTTCACTGTTAACCAACTACATGGCCATCCTCCTTTGTGTTTAACTTTCCTGCTTCCATAGAGACTGTATTCCACACACAGTCAGTGACCCTGCATAGCTTATGTCTTCCCATGTCCATATTCTGGCAAACATCTGTACCAACTTTATTGATAACATCCTTATTCAGCCTGCATTTCTCCATGATGGTGGTATCATAGATTGCTGTTCTTCCTTCACTCAATATGGCTGTCTTATAATAAGAATTAACTGAACACAGGCACCTCCTCTCCAGAACTATTGCCCTGCTTTTCTCTGCAGGAAAATACTTCCCCCTCATATTCAAATGTCTCTGTCTCTGTTTCCCTCTCTCTTTTCCTTCATGTTTCAGATTATCAGTAAGACTTCCCCTTATTATTATAATATGAAATGGGCGACTCTCCATTATTTATTACTTTCCATTCTCAACTTGAATTTTCTTTATGAAATGCATTAGCCTACCATGGTAGTTGCTTCTCAGTATTTACTAACCCTCTCACTGGAATGCCAGTATATGCATGTGTGTGGATGTGTATGTGCACACCAGTGTAGGTAGCCTACGGCCTTGTTGGATTTATGTAGTAATCTAAGACCCCTCATTTATATCTCTGGCTGAGACACAAGCTTTGATTTAGTGTGACCCACTTCTCAACTTCACTCAGCTACTCAAGTAGGCTTTCTTGATAAACTTACTTTGATCTTAGATTCTAAAATTCAACTTAAAATTTAAAAATACTTTTGTTTATAATTATATATATATATGTGTGTGTGTGTGTGTATGTGTCAATATAGGTATGTGTGCATAAATGTGAGTTCCCACAGATGCTAGAGGAAGTTGTTGGATCCCCCTGGGACTAGAGTTATAGGTGCCTGTGGGTACTGGGAACCAAACTGGGGTACTCTACCAGAGCAACAAGCACTTTTAACCTCTCTGGCACCTCTTCAGCTGCCAACCCATGTTTTGAGTCTGCTTCTTGATCATATGGGTTTTATATTGTATTTATATTCCCATATTTTGATGGGTAATAATGACATACAATCACATTATTTAACACTGCTTTATACTTTATATAACTATATATTAGAATGATTGAATTAATTTAATGAAAATTTCCATCACTTAAGACTTCACATTTATTCCTCTTGATAGACCCTGAGTTTCATTTCGTGCATTCCTTTCCACACATCTCAGTTAATTTTGTTGGCTATTCAAGGTGCACGCTGCATTTTGGATTTTCCACTTCAAGCTTGGGGTCAGCTTGGGATAGGGATGAACACATGTTATATTTAATAGCACAGAGCTGACTAGCCAACCATGGCCCACAATGCACTATTCCCTTTCTTCTTTAGAGTTCTTGGCCTCCGAGGTCCATAGAGCAGATTGTACCTGTCAAACAAGTTATGACTTCATAAAGCACCATAGAAGACACTGCTATTTGGAAGACTTACCCCTGACCCTAGACCTTTGATCAGTGTTCATGTGTCTACATATAGATTATTAAAGTACAATACCCAGCCAGGCGGTGGTGGCGCACGCCTTTAATCCCAGCACTCAGGAGGCAGAGCCAGGCGGATCTCTGTGAGTTCGAGGCCAACCTGGTCTACAGAGTGAGATCCAGGACAGACACAAAAACTACACAGAGAAACCCTGTCTCAAAACAAACAAACAAACAAACAAAAACAAACAAACAAAAAAGTACAATACCAATGTTTCAACATTTATTTCAGCAATAAGTGTCCAGTGGCCTATGATATTGCTAACTATGATTAAATGAAGGCCTGTTGAAAAGCCCATTTCTTATGTAACAGAAGGGCAGCATGCATAGGCCTGTAACAGTTCTGTTATCATCTTGTAAACACACAGACTAAAGCAGAAATGAAGCCACGTGGATAATTGGACATCACACAGCTGCAGAGTCAACACGAGAAGCTGTTCGTTGATGGATTTATCAAATTGGACAAAAGGAAGCTAATTGATTTTATTGATTTAAAAATTATATGAAATTTAATGATTTCTACTTGTTGATTTTTTCTAGGTTTATTGAGGTGCAAATGAGAAATAAATGGAGCACATTTAATTCATGTAATGATATGTCACATACACATATACACGTACATTTATGTTTATACAATGAAATGACTTGCATAATATGTTCAGTCAGCATAAAGTTCATGCCTCACACTTACCAATTTTTCTTCTGCAGTGAGAACACTGAAAAATCTATTCCTTTCACAAATTTCAGTGCTTGTAATTTTTGAGTATTGTCACATATTTATTTTAAAAATTACAATGTTTTCTTTAGCTTCTCTAGTTCACATACTCACACAGACACACAGATACACACACACACACACACACACACACACACACACACACACACGAGTACTGTATCTTTCCTGTGCACCCTGCATACTTCTTTGCAGATTTTTTTTCTACAACAACTTAAGTTCAATTAAGGCGTGAGTTTCCCTATCTTCTATATGCCATACTATAAAATGCCATTTGTCCATTACTTCACTGATTACCTGAACAATTTCTATGTCACAGTTTCCATATTGCCCCTGTAGGGAACATCAAGCCTTCTCTGGGTAGTGTTAATACCTACTGTGTTTTAAGTACTCAGTGCTAGTTTGTTGGATTGCATCTTTGAGAACAAATTAAATCATGCAGAGTCTAATTAATTGAACTGGTAGTGGAACAGAACCCCACTGCATAATGAATTGAATTTCAAAATGTTAGACGGATCACTGGACATGAGACTGCATCAGTATCAGATAACTCAGAAGAAAGTGGCCTGGCAAAATGAGCTCATATGGCTTAATAATGCAGTATAATCGGAACTAAGCAAATCTCAGAACAGTGTGTGGAGGTAGATGAAGGAACGCATTTCACAGGTGCTCTCTAGAGAATGAATTCATCAGGGAATTTCTCGATGAAAGACTACTTCAGGTCCCAAGCTAGCTATGAAGATGTTTGCTTAATCTACGTATCATGACAGGGAGAAGGTTTAAGAGAAATTTACAAAATAAATGAAAGACTTAAAAACCGGGCAAATGAAATTTGAAAGTATGTAAACTCATACAGAAGCGACGTTTGTTTCCATCTGTGCTCTCCCGGGAAACTTTCAAATGTGCTTAGCTGGTGCTGGAAGTGTGTGAGCGCATGCGTGTGCTTTTAAAGCCAACAATGGAGCAGAGTCTGATTGCTCATTACATATTTGCTTTTAAACATTCTCGTAAGCCTATTGAATGCACAAGCTTTATTTTTGAATGATCAGAACTCTCTCAGAGCAATGAAGATTGCAGTGGGTTCTGGCGACAGAGATGGAAAGAAAACCCTTCACGTATGTGGGGCATTTCCTGAAAGGTAGTGGTTCCCATTCTGGTTGACTCTGTGGCTAGAAACACAACAGAGACAACAGGTATCACATGGGTACGATTGCGTCTCTGTACAAACAATTAGGACTGGGTCGGATGATTTACAACTCCAAATTAAATGCTAAATATCCTACTTCCTTGATCCAATCCCTGCCAACATAGTCACCCTCACACAGCAGAAGAGGCTGCTGGAGAGGGTTGAACTTTGGGAAAATAGATTACTGCCTAGAAATAGGAATGATGGAGAAAGAGATGGGGACAGGGAGGGAGAGAGGATGGGAGAGGGAAGGAAAAGAGTAGAGTTAAATGCTATTGCATTTAGCATTCACAAATTTTTACCTTTAAAAAAAAAAAAAAACTTCAGCCATTTGGTGGGGGTGCACGTCTTGAATCCTAGCACTCAGGAGGCAGAGCCAGGCGGATCTCTGTGAGTTCGAGGCCAGCCTGGTCTACAGCGTGAGATCCCGGCAGGCACCAAAACTATACAGAGAAACCCTGTCTCGGAAAGCAAAACAATAACAACAACAACAAAAAGAAACAAAAAAAAAAAAAAAAAAAGAAAAGAAAGAAAGAAAAAGAAAAAAATCTTCATATAAATTACATTTTCTAGTTACTTAGGTATATTTGTGAAGTTTTATCTATTGTCTTTAAATATTACAGAATATAGTGGAGAAAGTGTTGACCTTGAATTGAAATAGATTTAGAACAAGTGAATTAATGTGGTTGCTTTTCAATTTTTTTTGGGGGGGGGACCAATGGCTCAAATATCTAGGTTTATATTATTAAAACAAAATTATAGGGTTGAACTTAATTCTTATGTTTTTCTGTTACATTGACACTTCCATGTTAACTAGAGTATCCCCTTTTCATCTCCTAGCGGATAATGTTGGGGGGCCGAAGCATCTTGTATAAGAAACTGAAGGAAACTGGGAGATGACAATGGAGGATTGGCTATGTTGCCATTATCCCTTTCTCCCAGAGAAGGGATAACCACATCCTCCTTCCTGCGTGGTTCTAACTGCCCATCTATCTGATGGAGCTGACAGTGGTAAGATGAACTCCTGAGTAAGAGGTGTCTCTGAGGCTCTCCTTCAGGTCATAGTCTTGATCCTCTGGCCATTCTATTCTGTGACTGTGTGGGAAGACAGTTTTCTCTGGGCTGTTGGGTCTTCATGGCCAAAAACTAGAGTGTCAAGAAAATGCTAGTGAAATAAGCCTTCAGTGCTTTTTGTAGTCTTTTGTAGTCTCTCTTCTGTTCCAGCCTTGAGCCTTACTACAGACGAGAGAAGAGGTTATTTTTTCTGCCCTGAAGCAAGAGGACATCTGATTCCTGTAGCTTAATTAAAATTGGCCCTGGATTCAAGTGTATGGTGACCATTGTTGCAGATGAACTTCAACTACAAGTTCTGAGACAGAACTTAGCACGCTGTAAGCATTAACAGAATTGTTTTCTATAAATAATTTCTCAGGAGCTATGATGTTAATGATGGTGAGTACTTAGTTCTCTGATTCTAAATAGCAGTAGGTGTGATTATCATGATATTCCACTGTTAAGGTAGTCATGAATGGGTCATTTGGCCTATAGACTATGAGTAGAATGTTAATTTTAGGTAAATTGTCCAAAACAAGGGAGCAATATATAAAACTTGGTACCTGTTTGCCTTACTAATAAGAAAGATGCCATTGGCTAGATGTAGCAGGAATCTTAAAAGTCCTTATTAATAAAATCAAACCCGAGGCAAGTTATTGGGGTCCATGCTGGTAGATCAGAGAGACAGAACAAGCCACAGCTATCTCACCTTGCCAGTTCCTCAGCTGGTCTTGTCTCCTCAGACTGGAGGCCTCTGAGTCTTCATCTGGAATGGGTCTCAGCTGAATTACTGCTGAAAAGCCTGAATGTTTAACCAGCCAAAATCTTAACCAGCCAAAAGCCTCTAGTTTCTGGTCTCCACGCCTTATATACATTTATGCTTTCTACCATCACTCCCTAGGATTAAAGGCTGGCTTTCTGGGATTAAAGGCGTGTCACCATGCTTGGCTATTTCCAATGTGGCCTTGAACTCACAGAGATCCAGAGGGATTTCTATCTCTGGAATGCTAGGATTAAAGGTGTGAGTGCCACCATTTTCTAGCCTTTGTATCTAGTGGCTGTCTGTTCTCTGACCCCAGATAAATTTATTAAGGTACACAATATTTTGGAGAACACAATACCACCACAGCTAGATTTTACTAAAACACGTTTATTCAATTGAGTGAAGGTAGCTTTGAGAGCAGGTGAATTAGGTGCTTTGTAGAGATGGGCCAGTGCTTAAGAGCATATGCTGTTCTTGAGGAAGTCTGGAGTTCAGTCGGTGCATCCACATCAGCTCCAAGGGAGTGAGCCCACTCCTCTGGGCTCCACAGGTACCTTAAAGGACTTGTGCACATGTGTGTACATGCCCAGGCACTCATCTGAGTGAACTACTTCCAAAATCAAACTGTCTGAGGATTGCTGTTATATGTAACATTAAGTTGGAAGCTCTCAAATATTGGCTGACATACTGATGCTCAGAGGTAAACTCATCTTCTACAGTTTAGACTTGGATTTTATAATGATACTAAACATAGGTGTTATTTTTCACCTGGTTTCCATGCTCTGTACACTTTATCTCGCTTCGCCCATTCTGCAAACCCTGAAAACTGAGCTGTGTCCATATTTCACTGAGGTAAATAGGGCTAACGGGCCCTCCAAAGTGTACTGTGGCTTTCCTCAGAGCTCATACTGCTGCTAGTCTGACAGCCTTTAGATACTGAACATATAGCAACTCAACCAGCATACCATTGGTTAACTGTGCATTGTAGTTGTGTGTGTACATGCTTTATTCCTTTTACAGCTGTGCCTGCATGCAGCTTTCCTACCATGTGGCCCCTGGAAAAGGGCATTTTCCAAGTTGGTGTAAATTGTAATTGTGACTGATCCAGGGCAGGCAGGACACAAAGTTTTAAACCTTGTAGATGAGAATCAGAGGATGTCCTGAATCTAGAAATAGCCCCTAATCAAGCCCCTTCACATTTCATAAGTTTTCTTCACTTTATCTAATTATCTGCTGACTCCGAATTTCACAAAACAATAAGATTAACAAAATGAATGTTTATTTTTACTTCATGGTCAGGATATCAGAATTCTCTGAATTATAACTTGAACAAAACAACATTGTTTCGTGAATATTTTTGTTGATTTTTTTTTCTTTTATCTGAAAACATCTCCTTGGTTCATCTCCCATTGACTGAAAATAATTCTATACCCTCAAAGCCTTTTTGTGTCCTAGAAACACCTTCCATAGCTAGCTTTGCTGGGCCTGGGCCTGGAGCTGAATTTGCCTATGCAGTGTATGGTAGCCCCCACCTTTCAATTCATCACCACCCATCAAATTGTTCTACAGGCCAAATTAGTTTTAGAACTTCTGGGCCTTTGTATTACAGCATATTTTGCAATATTTTGCCACCATGATTCTGTGGTCATATAAATGTAAAACATTTAACAGAGAACTCATGAAACAAAATTCCCTGTATTTGGATACCTTCGATTATCAGAGACAGGACCTGCGACTGTTTTTCTCAGAACTGAGTTAAATGTCCAAATAGCCCAGCCTTTTCACCCACACTGGATATGGCATTGCTGCAGGTTCATTTGCACGAAAGGGCTACTGCTGCATTTTAAATATGTTGCGTGGGACTTTATGGAGCATAGGAACTGTGGGATTTTTAAACATGTTGCATAGGACTTTATGGAACATAGGAACTGTGGGAGGATGCGCATCTATGCAGACCTCACTTATCTATTTTTTTCTTTTTGCCAATCAGTCACCTCCAAGTGAGTTTGAAGTGTTGGAACACTTGCTGGCACACCAGCTGACACTGTTTTACATGAATCGGCCTTACGAGAGGGTTCAAAGTGCCCAGGGAAGCAAGGTGATGAATAACAGACAAGACACTATTTTAAACAGACCAAGAATTATGGGTTTAAGGGCAAACCACTGACCTCAACATTGGAAAATAGTCCTGAAAGTACTTTTTAAGTTGACTTTTTTCTCCTTATTTTTAGTTTTAGTCGTTCTCAGCAGGAGGGTCAGTTCACAGTGACACATACGCCACCACCCAGAGTGAAATTACCCACCAGGTGGGTGGTCCAGACAAGCTGTAACATGTGCAAATACAGCCTGGTGTCATTTATCCCCTTGGGGTACAGTCTCCTTGCTCACAATACTCTATGCTACAACAAGAAATTTTGATGAAAAACTGCACATTCGTGCATGGTGGATAAATTATCTGCCTTAGTATGATACCCTTGAAAAATACTGATCCTAAATTGGTTTTCTTGAATGCTTGTTCCAGTCTCACAGTCAGCATGATATTTAGTATTAAGAATAAGAATTCTCTGTGGCATGGATATTGACTGAACTATCCTTTTCTTATATTTTAGTGTAGTTTAAAAGAGAAAATTTATCTGTAGGATGAACAAATGTGTACCTCAAGATAACTGATGTAAAATTCAGGTTTCATACTCCAATAATATTCTGAGTAAAACACCAAAGGAGTCATGCTTGAAAAGTCACCATTCACTTACCATCTTCAAAGGTAATTTCACTGTCTATGGTTACCACACTGGGATGAAGTTAACACAGGACAAGTTCACTGTATGGAGCCACAGCTTTAGTATAAAGTCCAGTTAATGAAAGACACACAAAAAAGACACAGCCTGACAAGAGTGACTGAGAAAGCAGAAGGTCACAGAATCCTATCAACAAGTGAGTGTTTAGATAAGCAACTGATGTGCCCTTTCTTCACAGGCATTCCCTGAAGCTTCCTAAAACAAAAGCTTAAAGCCCTGGCAAGGAATCTGAATTAGTCTGTGCTGTTTTCCACTTTCATCTCAGATGTTGTGATCAAATATTGGGATGTAAACCATATAGGAGGGAAAAGGATCTGTTCATCTTACAATTCCAGGTCACAGCCCAGTATTGCAGTGAAGTTGGAGTAGAAATTTAATACACCACATCCACAGTCAAGAGCAGAAAGAAAATTAGCTCAAGAATCCTTGTTTACTCACTCATAGTTAGCTTTCTCTCTCTCACACTTTTAAAGACTCCCCTGCCCCGGGGGAATGGTGGCACCCACAAGGGGCTGTTTCTTCCTCTATCAACTAACACCAAGACAATCTCCCACAGACATGCCCATAGATCAACAGGTTCTATAGGTAATTCCTCAATGGAGGTACTTCTCTGAGGTGACTCTAAGGTGTTGCAAGTTGACAATTAGAGTTAGCCACTAAAAGGACTGAACAGAGAGGGATGGCCCAGTAGCAGGGACTGTTAGTAATAGCCAATTCTGTCTTCCACTCTGTCCAGCCAGGACTTTGTTCCCTCTCCTTTTGCAGACCTGGAGTCACACTCATGAGCTGCCTGATGTAGTGCTGGGAACTGAACTTCATCCTCTGCAAGAGCAGCAGGTGGTTTTAAACACAGCAGTCTCTTCAGCCTCATGTTCTACACAATCAAAAATGACACTTAGCTTACTAAAAAAAAAAAAGACATCATGAGCAATGGAGCTGCTTAGTGACATTATAGGTAGAAAATTAGTATTTCCAATTAATGAAGACATTAAGGGAAAGTCAGTGATTCTTTGTCCAAGGGAGTCTAATGACTCAGGCATGTGAGATATATGGGTCATAGTTAGCTTGAACTATAGGTTAAAATCTGAACTTAAAAATCAGCCATTCAAGGCTTTCAGTAATTGACTTATTTCTCAGCCATTGCTCTTGGCCAACCATAACCCAAGCATGTCAAAAGTAGTCTCACTTCATAAATGTCTTGACAGTTATTAAAATACATTTTGTTCATCATCACTTCCTGACTTTCTCCTGTCTTCACCTTCTTTCCTCTCTGTCCTGTCACCACCTCTTCCTGCTGATACACATCCTAATTTCTGCCTTTCAGGGCTGCATTGACCATTACCTGGCTCTGTATCTGTTCCTGCAATTATTTCCTTCATTGATATTTTATTTTTTCATCCCAGTTACAAGTACCCAGAGGGTGTCAATGCATTCTAGTTTGGGACTGGTTGGGCTTTTGTGCTTTCTTAGACTACTGCATTCTGTGACTAGGGATAAATATCAAGGGAAAAATTACTATAGAAATGATAAATATAAAGTAAGTCCTAAGGAAACTTCTTCCTGAGAAGTGGTCATCTATCATAACACTACACAGAAGTTAGTAAAATTGTTAAGCTCAAGCCAAGAGGCTTGTTTCTTTATTGAAGTTATTGTGGGCAAGTGTATTTATGCTAAGAGATGAGTTACCTGTCTAGAATGTGTGGTGGTATTGTATTCTCCAAAATATTGTGCACCCTAATTAACTTATCTGGGGTCAGAGAACAGAACAGCCACACTATTAAACATAGAGGTTTAATAGCACATGCCTTTAATCCTAGCATTCCAGAGGCAGAGATCTACCTGAATCTCTGTGTAATTAAGGATACAGCCAAGTATGGTGACTCATGCCTTTAATCTCAGAAAGTGAGCCTTTAATCCCAGGGAGTGATGGCAGAAAGCAGAAAGGTATTTAAGGCATGAGGACCAGAAACTAGACGCTTTTAGCTGGTTAAGGTTTCAGACTGTGAGTAGCAGTTCAGCTGAGATTCATTCTGGATGAGGACTGAGAAGCTTCCGGTCTGAGGAAACAGGATCAGCTGAGAAATTGGCAAGGTGAGGTAGCTGTGGCCTGTTCTGCTTCTCTGATCTTCCAGTGTTCACCCCAATACCTGGCTCCAGGTTTGTTTTTATTAATAAGAACTTTTAAGTTTCTTGCTACAAGAATGTATATTCAAGTTCCTACCACTAACTTAGTGGGTGTGATTTTATCCAGCAGGATGAACTCACACTGAATCAGAGATAGCCCTAAACCAGGGATGAGTGGAGTTACAACAGGAGCATTTGGACACAGAAAGTCACATGTAGCTCACACACAGGGTAGACACAGGTACACACTTGGAAGACTTGTCTGCAACTAGGAATCACTGAAACTTCCAGAAACATCAGGAGGGGTAGTCATCTATGAAGCCCACAGGGAGAGAAAGGTCCTCTTCACATCATGATTTGGGATCTCTGTCCTTGAGAGTCTTAGAACAATGAATTTTTGTTTTCCAACTCAGACTTCACAGTACTGTGATAAAGTTTTCTTAGAAATCCAATGGCAGTCCCACCTCTCCATTAATGAATGGTATTGACAATCAGTGGTCCTTAATGGGAAAGGCTTTCAGTATCTCCTTGATATAGAGCATGTTGGTGGAGATGGGAAGTTGAATCAAAGTTCAACTTTGATATACAAAGTGGAAGTCAATGCAAAAATAGCACTGTAAGCCTTGTTTGCAAGTGTACAATGTGCATGTGAGTGTGCGTGTGTGTGTGCGTGTGTGTGTGTGTGTGTGTGTGTGTGTGTGTGTGTACACGCACGATTGTATGTCTGCATACAGTCATGTTCCTTATCGGGATGTGTCTCTTGCCAGTTTAAACTTGTTTTTAAATCAGCATATAGCATTTGAATTCCTCGTAACATTCCTACACATGGTATGTTCATCTTCTCCCCCTTCCTTTCACTCATCCTACATCTCCCAGCACCTGTACCCTTCCATCTCATTGACTCCTTTCTTCTTTTATGTCTCATGTGTTCCTAACCTCTTTACCCCCTTTAAAAATCCTTTTTCACCATCTCATGGCCCACATCTTAGTTTTATGATCTCTCTCTGTGCTAATTTCCATGTAAATACAGGTATAAGAACAAATCTAGGACCTCTGTATGAGAAAAATCAAACAGGATGTATCTTTAGGAATTGAGATTACCTCATTTAATTTAATGACTTCCAGAGCCATCTGCTTTCCTGAAATTTTCTTAAATTTTTATTTATGGTTGAATAACATTCTTTTGTGTGTATATACCATACTGTCATTATCCATAGATGGCATCTAGGATGATCCTACTCCTTGGCTATTGTGAAAAACGGAGTGATAAACATGGATGTGCAGGCATCCCAGTGACAAGGCATAGAGTCCTTTGTGTGTGTACCTAAAAGTGCATAGCTGGTCATAGGCGGTTCTACCTCTGGTTTTTATAATAAGCACACATACAGATTTCCATGCTACTGGACTAGCTTGCACTCCCACTAGCAGTGAATAAGGGTCCCCCTTTTCCTGTATCCTATATATACATGGGTTCAAAATCTGAATGTCTCTTAAATATCATAGGACACACAAATCACAGATTGTCCTTATGAATGCAACTTTCTTAGCCATACCCTGTAGCTTAATTCACCCCTAAGTGCTAGGACAGAAACCATCTAATCCCAATTATCTCAGGTTGTTTCTACTAATTGTGGGTAATTCACAACCCACCAGAGACAAAGAACCTGCTGAGAGCCAAAACAGAGTCAGTCAATGTGCAAGCACACTGTTACTATACTATGTATATCAGGGATCCAAAACAACACAATTAATCATGGGTAGCATTGATTGTCTAGGGATGCACACACAATGGAAATCTGGTCGGGAGAAAAATTAGAAACTCGGGGCCAAGCTCTTGATAAGAAAAAATTCCACATCTTCTTTTCTTGGCTGGGAAAGTTTACATTGTAGTATAACATTGTTTTCTGACTAATTACCGCTGTCTAAGTCAGTGGGAACACTAGCTATAAAACAGCAGAAAAGAATGCCCCTCCTACTCCTCCAAGTTAGGACAGAAGAGAAAACACTGGGGATGAAATCTAAGAAATTCAGTTGAAAATCACGTCAATCAGAAGAGCAAGCAGCCAGCTTTCTGGCTAATGTATGAGTAGGGGGCATGTTTTTCTTCATTTTTTATTTTTGTTATCCTGTTAGGTCCAACATCAATGGTGCAAAAGTAATAAACCGACTTAGTCATGACTGCTGCTG
Source organism: Peromyscus leucopus (assembly GCF_004664715.2). Taxonomy (NCBI): domain Eukaryota; kingdom Metazoa; phylum Chordata; class Mammalia; order Rodentia; family Cricetidae; genus Peromyscus; species Peromyscus leucopus. Next base: position 20,400,588 of record NC_051068.1, read on the forward strand.
GAAGTGAGTGCTTTCAAATTTCGCTAATTCCAGTCCCATAAAACTATGATTCATCCCCACTTTATTTTATTTGTTGGGGGAAAACAAAACAAAACAAAACAAAACATTTTCTCATTTTCCAACTTTGTTCTGCTGTGCTGGCCAACTTCTCTTGATACTCAGTGTGTGGACTGGAATTTGAGCATAAAATCAGCAATGGCTTGAATTGCTGTGGGGTTAAGGAACATAAGTTATTTCAGATTACAACTCTAATTAGATAAAAATCACTAAGAAAATAAGTAATTTGGTAATGTCAGCTAAACTCACAAAAGCTCATATTCATCTTAAGTCAAAGGTTGTGTGTACACTGGCGAGCCAAGATGAAGAATTGAGTCAATTATTTAGATAATTCAAGTCTAAAATTGCTGCTATTTAGGGAGAAAGCATTTAGTTAATGGGGTCATGATTTATGTAAATAAACTGTCAACATCGGCCAATCAGCAACCTTTTCCATTTTTCTGGAAGTACACAGTGCTTTCTTAATGATTTTCATGGGGTTCTGCTTGGTGAGGCCTCCATTATAATTAGCACCATCAAGACTTTTACAAATCAAGCAAAATCATACTGTGCATCTGAGCACACACTTTGTGTATAACTAGAAAAGAAAAGAAAAAAAAAAAAGGAATAGAACTCAAAACACATGGGCTTACTTTGCTTTCCCAGTACCTGTAAGTTCTTACAGCTTTTTTAAAAGTCTTGAAGTGACTCCTCATTTCCCCATACGTTTCTTAAAGTGAGTTATAGAAGCCCTTGAAAGAGTGCAGCTTTTCCTACTGTTTGTTCAGGTCAAGAGTCAATACAACTGACCACATGTAAAATAGTGCCATGTTGAACAACCAGAGTGTTTCACTATGATTTTTCTTTTCATGTGTATGTGTGTGATGTGTATGCATGTTTGTGTGCATCTTCACGTGTGTGTAAGTGTGCCTATATATGCAGGTGCACATGTGTGTCTAGGCACACAGGGGCCAGGGTGAGCTCTATATTTGCTGTAGCTGGCATTTGTGCTTAAAAACACCTTAGAAATAAATTTAAATGGAAATGGAAATATTTAATAAACCAATAGCATTTTAAATAACATGACTGGGGAATAAAAATTATACTATTACTTAAAAAAAAAACCTTCACCACAGCAAAATATTCAAGTAAAAACCAGGCTAAATCTTTACACAAGGATTATAATAAGGCAGAAGCCATTTTTGTCTTCAGGGCCTCACTCTGTAGATCCAACTGGCCTTGAACTCATCACTCTCCTGTCCACTGATTTGCAGTGCTGGGTTACATATCTACACCCCATATTTGTTGTGGGGTATTTGTACATTGTGAAAAGATCTACTGATGTGATTGGTGTAACAAAAAGCTGAATGGTAAATAACTAGGCAGGAGAGATAGACAGGGCTTCTGGGCAGAGAGAGAATGCTGAGGAGAAGAAGCCAGAGATGCCAGCCACATACGGAGGAAGCAGGATGGGCAGTATGGAGAGACGATGTAACAAGCCATGTGAAAGAATGTAGATTGATATGAATGGGTTAATTTAAGTTATAAGAGCTAGTGGGCCAAGCCTAAACTAAGGCCGAGCTTTCATAATTATAATAATTCTCCATGTCATTATTTGTTGGCTGGTGGTCCCAACGAGAAACTACTACTACACACATTCAGTTATCTCTCTTCTAGGATATTTTTTCCTATATATTTCACATTTCAACCATTTCACCAGAAGTTTCCTAGGATAACGGGATTAGTTGGTGAGCACAGGGAGGTAATTTACTAAGACATCTTTGTTTCTGTTTTTGCTATTTATTTATTTACTAAAGAAATTTTATTTGTTTACAAATCACAAGAACTCTTGCTTTGCATTCAGTTATTCTTTAAAAATTCACAGTCATTTTCTTCATGAATTATGACATTTGAAAATGTTGAGTTAATGCTTGTAAGTGAAGCTGCTGCCCAGTTACCAAATACAGTGAAATTACTGATGATCCATCTCACAGGGCTTATAAATATTTAAGTGAAAGCTCAAATGCAGCTGCTGTGTTTAGCTTCCAGCTCTCAAAGGGAATTATTTATAACTATTGTGTTTTAATCTGCAGAATTTTATTTAGAAATCTATACAGAAAAATGGCTGCAGTTTGAAAATTTCAGATTTATTATTTCATAAACACTAGGCAGGCCCCTCCAGAACAGAGTATAGTGCATTTGGGGGACTACATTAAATTTACAAATTAAGATGCTTTTCTTTAAATAACTTCATATATGAATTCATTGGCTAATAGAGTAGGGAGAAGGCAGATCCCCGAGACACACAGAAAAACTATTTTCCCCATCCCATAGAAGTAAGAAATACTTCCTGATTGCTGACATCTTAACGTTTTTGGTGATTTATAAATTAGGAAATGTGATACAGCTTAGTAAGGAAACATAGCACACTGCTCACAGTATAATGTGTTCAATAAAAGGTAAAAAGTGGCCATAATAGGGAATAAGATACTGATGGTTATTTTATATATATTCAATTATGAAATAGGAATGAAAAACAGAGTGAAATTCAGCAATGTTTTATACAAAGAACTTCCTGTGTGTTTTGGAGCTCTTTTTCAGTGGCATTTTTGTACTGTGTCCCATAGAGACTCTTAGTCTCTTTCATTCAATATGAAGAAGGATTCCCTGTCTCAGCATCCTGAACTTCCACCCTGCTCCACAGCCATGTTAATGTCACATGTGTTCCGTGGTTTCAGTTTTAAATGAATGGTGTTTATTAAACTGACTTAATTCCATTCTGTCACTCTCCTACCAAGAGTTCTCTTTCTTTAAATCATGACTGGGTGAGTTTTGTTACATGATCTTAATATTACCAAGGACAATCTTCTTCTCTGTTGTATTCATGTAGGAATAACAGTAAAATATCAATGTTGAAGCATCTTGCTCTTAGGCCACATTTTGCTTTGATCTCTTTGCTAGTATCTTGTTGCAGATTTATTGGAAACTTATTGGCAGTTTGTTGTTGTTTTGTTTGTTGGTTTTTGTTTTGTACTCAACCTGGTTTTCAATTAGAGAAGATATGAGCTCACTTCTGAGTGAGTTTATGCAAATTTGGTATTAATTCTACTCTGCTCATTTGTAGTGTCTTTTCCTTCTGTTGTTTAGACTGAGAAAATTTATTTGTCTCTCCTCAAATTTCACCATTTTTATCATCTGTCATTGCAATTCTAAAGTTTATTCATTGAATTTTTATTTTACAATATTGAAATTTTCATTACTATGGTTTCATTTTGATGAGTTTTTCCTAAAAATTTTGTAATTGACTTAGATGGTTATTTCAGCCTTAAAATCACTTCCAGATTAATTCTGACCTCTGTCAAATCTCTGGTATGCATCTCATTTCCATTATAAGTATGCCTTGCTTTCTTCTGGCTGAATTTTATTGTATTCTAGACATTATCTATTTTCTAGCTGTTGATTTAGATCACCTTTCAAGTCTGTTATTTACCAGGTAGTCCTCTTTATAAGTTATTATGCAGATCCTGGCAGCTAGACATCTAGGGTGGGAGATTGCCATTTGTTCATTCATTTTTATCTGGTGATGATGAGGGATCCTTAGCAGTGTAGCATGGAGGGGCATTCCTGTGAGACAATATGTTTTACAACATACATCCTATAGAAAAGCATTGTACATGATACCCAGACAAGAGACAAATGACATCATCAGAGTTAGGGAGGAAAATAAAATGGTTTACGAGAAAAATGTATTTAAATTGGCATTTATTTTCATAGAAACATTTTAAAAAAATTATTATTCTTTAGAAATAAAGTTCATCTTCACAGATTTCTCAAAAGATGGCACCTAATAATTTTCAGATTTAATGTAAGACCCACATTAATCCACAAAAGAACATTTCTTAAAAAACACTCTACCCATTAAATAATATAGTTCATTATACAGATTCTTATGATAAAATTCATGTATGTCTCTGGGGTACTAAAACAAAGTCAGAGTGAAAGCATAAATTTTTATTAGATGATGGAATTGTTGTTCTTGGGAATTATCTGATCTAAATAGTCCCGTGGAACCTCTTCAGGTTAAATTAGAGGTTTACAATTAAATTTTGAAATTAAAACAATAAGTGAAGTTTGCAATTTAAGGTCCAGCTTGGACATATCAAAGCAGAACCATGGTAGAAAAGAGGCTGTGGAGACAGACTTCATTACATGTGGGAATCTCCATCTTCTGGACTTTCCCCACCTTTATTGACACATAACAATTTTGCATTTTTTTGGGGGGGTACCATGAGAAATCGGTATTTCTGCACACTGAACAAGGATAAGCCAGGTTAATTGGGTTCTTATCTCCTTACATGTTATGTTTATCATTTCCTTGTTCTGGGAGGCTTCAAGCTTCTCATTTCTATGTAATTGAAAAAAAGATATGTGACTCTACAGTGTTTCTTAAGATGAAGTCACATTACAGAGTATCAAAAGTTCAGTTCTCACAGAATTGCTTACAAGTGGTTTCAAACTAATGCTAACTTATGAAACTATTGCTCCCTTATAACCAAGTGACAGGATATTTCATCCAGGTGAAAAGAATCATGGGAAACACAGTAACACCGAGCTTTCTGAGAGGCTTGCACTGTAACTGGAAAGGGAAAAGCAACATTTTTTGAAAGGTGTTCTTTTTCTGTCAAAGGCGTAGAGAAAATGGAACTAAAATATTTCGTGGGGACTGTCTGTGGGCATGAGTGCGTCTCTGCCTCTCATGGCTTCCCTGGGGGCTCTTTTCCTTCTGCTGGGTTGCTGTGTCCAACTTCAATATGACAGTTTTTGCTTCATCTTATTTTGTTTTATCAGGTCATGTTTGATTGTTATCTCTTAGAAACCTGTTCTTTTCTAATGGGAGACAGAAAAGGGGTGGATCCAGATGGGAGGTGAGGAGGAACTGAGAGGAGTAGAGGGAGGGGAAACTGTCATCAGGAAATACTGAATGATTAAAAAAAAAGTCTATTTTCTTAAAAGAAAATAGACTTTTTAAGTAAACTAATACATACTAAAACAGTAAGAGTAAACTAGTTTTGTTCAAAATGTTCCATTTCTTGTTATCTCTCATTGACAATATTCTAGAGAACTCACAAATACTCATAATTTGTAAAATTGCTATTTGGTGACAAGCAATAGAGAAGATTAAGTCGTATATGATACACATTATAATTATAATTATAAGTCTTTTTCTGAATAGTACATAAGGCATTATTCTAAATTAAATGTTTACACAATTATAAATTTATACTACAGCTCTTATCTATGTTTTATTGTTTTCTTTATATACCTTTCAATTGGTTCAATATTTTAATAACCAGTTATTACTTTTGTAACTTAACAAGGACAATCAGTGCACTTTGGCACTGCATTCCATTTGTGCCTCTTATTAGCCACATGAAGACAGTCAATTTCTTAAATTTCAATCTATCAGCTTTGTTCTATGTGGACAATGATAATAAGTTGCTCTTGACTTGCTTTGTAATAAATAAATGAACTAATATATGTGCAAATACCTGTATACAGTTGTCAAATTGGCTTTCTTAATCTCCGGAGACTGTGGTCAGATGAATGCTTGCTGTTTTAACTCATGTGTAGCAGAAATAAAGTCTGCTATTTCAACCTGTGTGGTGCTTGTTTGTTATTATCTATAAAACCATTTTTGTTTAAAATACCAGGAAAACTAGAGCACTTTCAAAATTATAATCTTGAAAGATACCTCACTCAGCTTAATGTTATGAGTCAGGGCAACTGCTTAATGAAAATAGGGTATTGGTTAATGGCTGTGTGGCCTCTGGTCAGACTGGGTTCTGTTGTCTCTGTGGGAATGCTTACAAGCCCTGTGAGTGGTCACCAAGTAAAAGATAATATGCTCTCCTGCTCTCCTGCCCTCCTGCCCTCTGCTTTGACACTCTAAAGGGCAGAGGGTCCCCAAGCTCCTTTTTAGAATAGTCACAACAAATCACCAGATTTGTAAAAGACAGATCAAACAACAGTGCTATATTCAAAAGGGAGAAATGCAATTTTAAAGTTGCATTCTTGACACAGGAAAAGAGAAAGGGAGGCTCAATTTTTCTGCAGCTATTTGAAGCCTATATGATAAATACACATAATGAGTCAAGACCATATTCCTCTTGATCTTGAAAGGGTGATGTAAAGGTGGGAACAAATGGCCTGAGTTCAGCTGGTCTTTCTGTTTTTGCACAGTGTAGAATCATCATACTCTTTGGTCAGTCCTGAATTTTTATGCCATTGCCCTGTGTGTTTCTCACCCGCTGCTGCCCAGGCTCCTTGTACCTTGTTTTGAACGAGATTAGAGGAAGCTGGGGCCTATATGACCTGACCTGCGTTTCTCTCAGCGGTGGCATCCGCATCTTGTTTCCACTTCATGAGCACGGCTGTGTTTAACACCTGGAACAAGGTCAGAAAGAAAGTAAAATGAAAAAGACCAGGAGCTCCAAGCTTCAGCTCAGTCCAGCTCGTACTTGCACTGAATCTCATTTTCTGGGATGGATTTGGTCCAGTTTTCTTTGCTTGCTCACCTTCTCCAAACAGAAAACCCATGTCAATCTGAAGAGTCCTTAAACTTTCTTGTCCAGGGACTTGCGTTTACCCCTAGGCTGACAGCAAAGAGAAGGAGAGGTGGGGATACAGCTGTGGCATTAAGTCCAAGGAGCCTGATTTATCAAGCACCAAATGACAAGTTAACAGCTTTGGAAAGTCTGCCATTTCACAAGGTGATTGCAACTTCAACAATTCAGGAAACCCTCATCTCTGAAGCAAATTATTAATGTATAGAGAGAAAATAAAGAGAATTAACTTTTAGGAAGAATCTAGAGTCAGGCAAATTATTGCATAATGGATTATAATTTCACATTCTATGTCTAAATCTACAAGTGTCCATTAAAGACGTGGCTTTCCACTACAATTTTGATGTTGAAGATAACATTTGAATTTAAGTAAAGGAGTTTGTTACTCTAAGCACAATAATAAATTGGTTCCTAGTCCTACATATTCCTTTCTATTTATCCAGCTTTGTGTCATGGGGTCACTGCTATGAGCGTTCTTGCTTTTCTGAATTCTTGATTCAGTCAACACTCATCAATAATCTAGGATGAAATATATGTTCCTGCCTTGGTGTCACAGAGCATAGATAACTAAAAATTTCCTCAGCTATGCCTGTATTCCCCTGCCTTCTGTGAAGCACTGGCGTAATTCAGCTCTCTGTGTCCTCTGCTCCAGACCCTGTTCCCCTGTCCCTGTGCACCACAGGGGAGTCCAGGCAAGTCTGAGGATTAGTACCCCAGAGAATTTATGGCATCCAGACTTAGAGGTAACCACAAATGCTTGGCAATCCTATGAGATTTTTCTCATCTGGCACATTGCCCATTCCCTTCACAATGACTGCAGCCTTTCAGTTCCTTCTAATCCCCAGCCCTGGAAGAGTTCTTACTCCATCAATTATCTCTTCTTATCCTGACTTTTTAGATTTCTCCAACACTACGAACCCATACCCTCATTCACTGAACAGCACACATGGTGAGGATTTAATAGACACATATTTGCTTTGCTCCTACATATAACTGAACACATATATCTATAAAAGCAAATGCATTGATGTCCATATATGCTTGAGCATATGACTTTAGACAGTTTTTGCCAAAATTCTCTTGTCTTTCCAAATTAGCAATTCATATTGTCTTTCCTTTTCAGTTTTTAATATAAATAATTCAGTTATTTATTTATATTCTTTTGGAACAGGGTGTCATATAGCACAGGATAGCCTCAAACTTGCTACATACCCAAAGATTACCTTCCAGCCCCCACCTCCTCCTTGCCGGGATTATAGTTGTATGTAAGCACACTCTGATTTATGTAGTGCTGGGGATTGAACTCATGTGTGATAGGTGAGCATTCTATCAACTGAGCCACACCCCTAGCCCTTCCTTCCTTAAAATATGAAGATTGGCAGAGTTGTACTTAAACTTAGGCCATCAGAAACCTGTGTTGAGCCTTCAAGTCTGTTTTACTCTAAACCAGAAGTGCTTATGAGGCAATCAAATTCCTAAAGCAGCACATTTGGTATTACTTACACATGGGCATTTGTGAGAATATGTTCCAGTATTTTAACATCAAATATGACTAAGTAAAGACTAGGAAGGATTGTTCTGAAACACCTGTGCATTTTACTTGTGGCCCACACTCCTCATCTCTATGTGTGTGTAAATGACTTCTCCATTGGTTTTGCAGCTTTGGCTTGTGTCCAGAGCTGTAGTCTGGTCCAGGAAGCCTTTGCTTCCACCTCCCACAGGCATCACAAGTCCATGGAGTCCTCGTTGAATTCAGTAACTTCCTAGATATTCTGTCTAATTGTTCTGTTTTCACTTAGTGAACATCGTCATCTTTATGCATGTGTTCAAGTTGTAAAACTGGAAACCACCCTAGATGTCCCTGTTGTTAATCAGACTGGCATTATACTCCGCGGAATCTAACTGGCCTCCTTCTGCTGTGGCTCCAACATCTCACCCTCTCTCAGCCTCTTCCATCAGGGGTCAGCTCTCCCTCCCCTGCACCATTTATGAGCTATTCAAGTTCTCTCTTCTGTCCCGCAATGCTCTGTGCTGTAACCGGAGCCGAAACAGAAGTTCAGGAATATCTTCCCGTGTGTAGTCTCTGGATACTTGCCTGAGATGTTTCATTAGACTGTAGAAAATATTAAAATGATCAATATTCATGTAACAAAACAAAAATATGTATAATTCAAGGTCCGGAGAGATGACTCTGATGTTGAGAGTTCATATTTCTCTTAGAAAGGACCTGAGTTGGATTCTCAACTTCCAGGAAGAGAAGAGCTGTAACCCCAGGTCCTGGGAATCTCCTTCCTCCTTCTGGCCATCATAGGCACTGCATCCATGTGCACTTACCCACACAAAGACATGCACATGCAATTAAAGTAATTTCTTTAAATGCATAATTAAGAAAAGTCAGTCAACATAATTCCTTTGTGCATTTATCTGGCAGTCAGGAGTCGGAGGAATTATGTGATATCTGGAGGCAATGAAGGAAGAACTCGGCACCTGGAACTCATGCTGGCTTCACTTAATTGCTACTCTTTGCTCCCTTCCCTGCTCTGTAGATTACAAAATCAACAGCTATTTATTTGCTGATCATATTATCTAGTTTTGAATAAAATGCCATCACCAAGGAGACAAAAGTTTGACAAAATTTCTGCAGGTTAATTGCAGTTGGGAAAAATCACAGTATGTAATGAGCACAGGATCTCACTGATGTCTCTGCCACGTCTATGAGAGTGCTACAGCTATTCAAACCACTGAAATGCACAAAGGAGTAGGAATCTAACCCCAGCAGCAAGGTTATGACAAGGAAATAGGAAGTTATTAAAAAGGTTACATGAGCTATGGAGTTAGACTCCATTGGTAATGGGAGAATTTACTTAAGAATAAAATTCCTCCTTGAAATAGTGACTGAGCATAACAGGGCTGCCATGCTTAGCAAAACTTTTAAGAGAGTGAACCTAAATTAACTATGAAGAAAGTAATAAGACTTACTTCTTTTTTATGTCATATTTTCTAATTATATTTTATAAAGAATAAGCTTTACAGCATGCATATTTTCTTTGCAAATATAATATGTTTATATGTAAAAATAAATAGAAATAAGATATAAAATAGATTTGCAAGTATAAATACATATTTTATGTTGAGGACTTTTGCATGAGACTTTCCCATGTAGATGTGAAAATGTTCTGAGGGCAACACCTTGCATTATAGAACCAGGTGACACTCATAAGGATATGAGATTCTTCATGAAATAACCTGTTCACAGTCCCAGCTATGGTTTACATCATGAACATATTACATGGAGCACTTCCAAGCACCTCACAATTTCCCAAATGTAACACACATTTCATGTTATTACATTTTACCTCACAGATTTTAATCTAGCTCACTGATGACCATCAGCCCGATGCCATTAGAATGAAGTTCAGTCATCTGGCCCCCTCTCCTGAAAACCTTCATTAGCATTCTCCATGGTTTCTCTTTCTGCCATCAATATTTATTCTTTTCCATCCAGCTAAAGACATTTTTGGAGACACAAACTATAATACTCACTTCATTCAGGGCATGGGGCACAGATGAAGACTGACATCCATTTCAAGTGATCATAGATCACTTGCTACTAGCTTGGTTATGACTTTAAAATGAAATGGTGTGGGGTAGTTACTTTTTCTGAATCTAGACTATAAAATCTGATGAAAAGTTAAATAGTATAAAATTATTTAAATTAATAACAGTGATACCAAAATCAGTATATTCCCTTGCAAAACTATCCTTCTGAAATGTCCATGACCATTGAACAGGTGATGACAGGTACCATGGACCACATTAAAAGAAAAAAGACATCACTAGCATCAGGCCTGATGGGGCACATGGCAGAGGCAGGCAGATCATAGTGTGTTCCAGTATATTTAAGGCTACATAGTGAGATATTCTTGTAAAACAACAAAGAAACAGAAAAGGAAACCTGAAAAGCATTATCACCAGAGACATCACTCCTTTATACCACTCTCACCGCTGTCATCTCATTAAAATTTTAGCATATATATTATCTTTCCATGGCTTGAATCTTTTATATTATTACTTTATGTTCTTGTGAAGAAAATGATTATTACAAAGAAATGAAAAAAATCCATATTTCTAAATACATAAAGAAACATACTGAGATCCCCATCATCCTCAAGGAGCCTGTTCAAGCACAATAACACAGTGAATGGTCTTTCCTTGAATGAATGTCGCTAGAGTCACCAAGGGATACCCATTCTTCATTCTGGGATTTTGTTTTATGGGTATCCATTTGTGTGGATATCAAGTAAAACCAGGATGTTTAGGTAATTTGATATGGAAAGAATGCCAAGGTTCGTTTTATGCAGTCCCCATGCCCTTGTGTGTCTGTTTCTGTATATGTGCATTTTTCACAGCAACATGTGTATTTCATGATATTTACTTGTATGTTCCTGCAGCTCTCTGGCTGTGAACTATATAGCAATCAATATGCAGTGTCTTGGTCAAGGAAAGCAACAGTTCGATCTTCCCTGTTTGGTTGGCCTCATGCTATGAAAGCCTGCATGTTCTAGAGCCTAAACGTGCTGGAGAGAGAGCAAAGAGAAACACAGAAACATGGCGTGTGATATTCCTCTCCCACCTTCAGACCTGAAACAGGATCAGACCAGCTCAGGTTACTGTCGAATTCCAGATGTTCAAAGATGGGACCCTCTTAATCACCCCTCGGTAGAGACAAAGAGATTGGCCACTTCTGGTGATTTCTGTCACCAAGAGTTAGTTTACTGTGTAAGGAAGTGGGTGTTTTTGAGCAGTTGAAAGTTTGTCACTGTTTATACAGCATTAAAATCCTACAAAGTGTCATTCATCCCGAATTTTGACAGGTAGGACAGCTTATAAAACTCTGTTGGATTATATTTCATTTGTGAACGTGCAGTAGAAACTATACTATTTTTATCCATTTTACAAGATAATATCATAAGGGCTCCAAACTCATATTCCATCTGTTCTACACAGCGACTGAGCCAGTCAAATGCAATGTCAAGCCTACCTATAAAAAGAAATGAATGTACATGTTTGTGAACATATGAAAGGAACTGTAATTTTGTTAATGGTTTGAATTTTGCAATTTTCTTCAAGTACACAAAACTGCCGAAGTGACTCTATCAACATTCAAAATCCTGGACTTCCTTCTCCTCATGTGTTTCAACCCTTATTCTCAATGTAAACCTGTGAATTTAAAATGTACTTTAAGTAGCCTCCAGAATCATAGCTGCTAGTATTTTTTTAAAAGCTCAGGCTATGAGAATATGAGAACTACTATATTTTAGAATGCAAATTTTATTATTGACTCTTGTGGAACACAGTCTTCCTAGGCAATCAATGCTTGAGAACTATGTGTGTGTATGTGTGTGTGTGTGTCATTAAGCATATTGCCTGTTAGAGGGTAGCAGGCTTTAAACCTCCAGAGTCCAAATTGTTCATAGGGTACTATTTACTGCTTTCATATAGTTAGACAGCCCTAGATTAATAGAAAAAATCCTGCCCCAGTGTTGAGTTTTCCACTGTGAAACTTTCAGCGGTTCAACTAGGGTCCATTTAAATGGAAATTTAAAAAGCTCTTGGCTGATTGCCAAAATAAATAAATTAAAATTTGGCAGTTAGAGAGTATTAGGAGTTAATTTTTCTAAATGTAAGATAGCAACAAACAGCTCCATGGAGGGTTGTCTCCCAGGCTTTAGTGTTTCCAAAGAATCCAAACCTAGACACACCCAGCCTGGGAAGCCACCATAGCCATACTTTGCCATCTTTTTACATTAATTTAGTTTCACATTTTTATCATGCATTAGCAATGTAACTACAAACATAAAGGAATAGAAAAGTAGCAGCTAATTGATGGACTTTCTTGCTCCTCTCTTTAGCCATGCACTTTTTTGCCAACTCCCCCTGTGGCTGACCTTTCTGCCTCTCACACCTAAACCACAGCAAAGCTTAGCTCTCTTCATTTACAAGAAATTTGTAGAAAAGGTGAATTAACCTCAGTATCTAATGAGTCACTCTTTACAGAACAGCAGCCGAGTTTTGATGGCCCGTTTTCCTGCACTATGCAGGAGAACACTCAAGTCTGAAAAGGGTTTTGACTTCACACAGTTCGTGCCATCTAAAACACTGTGTTCCCATAACGGAGCATTCCCTACTATTCCTATTTTCCATGACCGGTGTTTCATGGGGGTCTGCTGGCTAGCCTCCCATTGTATGGAAAACCAAACATTTCAATGCCTTGAGTATTGGAGTCTCATCAAGAAGCATGTCTTAAGAAATACGCAGTGCATGGACTCATGTTGAACAGCTCCTTTATGTTTACATCTTTCTAATTGGTAGGTGACTTCCTAAGAACTGGAATTGGTGATAATTTCTACTATGATTTAATTCAATTTTTAATTCATGAAAATATTAAGCAGAGAAGATTCTTCTGAAATTTTACATGATTAAATACTTTCAAACATTCATTATGTTCCAGCAGTAAGAAGTAGACACCATTTGTAGTAGAAATGAAAACATTCTAGATTCATGCATTATTCCATTAGCTGCTCAAGATTCAATCTGGTCCTTCATCATTTTTTTCATTTTTCACAGGAATCATGGTGGTTAGTTGACTGATACAATCGAAAAGTACTGCCGTAATAAAATACTGCTGACGTGTGTATTTGGGATGAGAGAGGAACTTCTCTGAAGCAGCAGATGCATGACCCCATTTCAACTTTCACTAAACGTTTTGGCTCTGCATTGCTTCATTAGATTCAGCTGTTTTACTACCAACTGCCTGTGGCCATTTGTCCTAAAAAGCCATGAATGGATATTTTCGCTAATAGTAGAGAAAGCTTCAAGTTTTCTGTCACTTTTACTTAAAATGGTGAGCGAGACAGAGAATGAAGGCCATTGCCAGGCTCATTTCCAGATTCCCTGTTTAAATGATGCTGGCTATTATGGCAGCAGTAAACTAGAGAAATGTGGTCTTTTCACAATCCCACTGACTGTGTAACTTAAACAGCATCACGAGAGGATTCTCGATGTCCTCATCACAATGATGACAAGAGTGTGAGATGATGGATGTCTTCAGCACCCCGAGTCAGTACTTAATAATGTATCTACACGCAAAAACATCACACCAAACCCTGAAGTATGTTAAAATATTATCTGCCAATTTAAAGCAAACAAAAATCAAAAAGCCGTGAGAGATTTTTAATAAGGAGCAAATGACCCACTTCACTGTAGGAATTGATCAATAAGAGAACATATGTTCAATGATTTATTACTTAGTCACACAACTAGGAAAGATCACATTACAATGAAGCTATACATATGCTAAGAAAATTAGCATTGATTTCCATAGCCATGCCCTAACAGGCCATGTGGTGTAGCTCCCTACTGAAGCCACTTGGCTTTCCATGTCAATACAGCTACACACATGTCAGTGTTACTAATGAGATGTTATTCTGTGGAAACTCATTAACTAGAGCAGTAGTGTCTTATATTTTAATATATGCTTTCCAAAACCAGCATCACCTATGGTCTGTACAGTAACCTCTTTAAATCACAGCCTGCGATCTTCCCAAGACCTGCTGTAACCATGGAGAGCTTAATTAGTTAAGCTATTTTCCCATCTTGTCTTAATCTTGCTAGCATTTTTATATTTCTTCATTTTTTCCATTTTAATGATAGACATTCTTTATTTTCAGGCTGGCTTATTTTTCTTGGAGTCTGATACCAACTGCTCTCTAGTCACTTTTTTATCCTAGCCAGTATGGCACCAGTCCTTACAAATTCTTCATGAATTTTTGCTTTACTTAAGGGTGATTGATTCTGACACCTATTTCCACTCGCTGGGACCTTTCTAAATCCAGTCATGCTCTCCATAATAATCCATCTAGAGTATAATGAAAACTACTATTTTATATGGAATGACATTTGCTCTTCTTGTCTGGATGGTATTCATATCACAGTAGCTGAGAGTCGAAATCATGAGAAAGTTACAATTAACAGGGACAATGGGACAGTCAAGATGCCTTCCATGAAGACTGAGTTCATGAATGTGTTAAAACGTTCTGTTGGTCATTTACCTGTTTGTCACAGAGACTAAGGCCTTGCAATGTCAGAAAACAAAATGGAATGTAAAAAAGTCACCATTATTTTTAAGACATTTGTTATAGTGCCACTATCAGACATTGATCAGCTGCTATGGCAAGTTCAAGATGCCAACTTGTGTAACATTCATGAAAACAGAGTGAACAGGCTCAAATCCAAGGAGATGTCATGAATTTCTGAAATGCTGATAAGATTAATGTTCTGGAAGTCAAAATAAAAATGGCACAAAGGATACAAATTGCTCTAAGCAAGCCCACAGGACTTATGACATGAAAAATACCAGCAAAACACCTCCAAAGTTTTGCTTACTTTATCTGCTAGAAGAAAGCTACTGAGGAAAGAATGGCTCATGTGTAGATGATTCTTAACAACACATTTCTACAATTCATGGGAACACTGATGGGGATTTATTCCATGCCAGTTGATATTGGATGCACATTAGTATATTTATTTAAGAATGAAATGATATCATAATAATCCTATGAAGAAGTCATTTCTTCCTCAATTTTTCCTCTGAGTTGTAGCTTCTTAATCTTCATAATTACATCTAAATATTTAAATCCTGATGTCTTTGTAGTCACAAAAAGCATTCTTTACTTCCAGTGGCTTCTTTTATAGCTTTAATAGATTTACATAATACTTAAAATCCTTATTTCCTCTTGGAGGGCAGATACTTACCAAACGAATGTTCTTAGTTGTTCATTCTTTTCTGTATTTACAAACATTTGGTTATTTCATCAGTCAAAATTGTTATTAAATGACACGCCACTTGCATCATAACTAATAGGATAAATTTAAAGATAATTTATGCTTTGTATTTAATGTCATTAAGGCCATAATTACAAACTAGAGGGCCAGATATTTAATGTGTAAAGTGTGACATATTTAACACATGAGTGAATGTTCACTTTTTCCTCACCAGAGGCTGTGGGTGTTGGTGGCATTGCAGATGTGATGAGGTGAGGGTTTTGAGATGAGGCTATCTCAATCATCTGACAGAGCCCACTGTAATCCCAGGGGTCTCCAAGGAGAGAAACATAGAAGGCAAAAGCCAGAGGACAAAGGCTCCAGAGTGGAAAATGAGGATGTTTGTTGTACTTTGAAAAGAGGGGAAGAACCACCAGCCAAGGAAAATGAGAGAAACAAGGGGGTCCAGCTGGAGAGCAGACAGCTTTTTTCCTCAGGTCCACTATATCAGCTTGCTCTGAAATCCATTCACACTGATTGGAACATTTGGCATTTAATAGAATAAAATGCCTGCCTCTAACCAAATTAATAATGCAGAGTGCCTCCCACATGAAGCAAGTTCTGATCCTTTTTGACCAAAAGCAATGTGAAATGTTGGTGATGGTGATCAGCATTAGTTCATAAAACTTCTGATGATTTTTTCCCCATTCTTCACACACCAGTCTTCTGTGAAAATAAACTGAGTTACCAGCAATAGCAGAAATTCTAACCATATCCCTAGATATGGTGGGTATGGCCACATCATTTCCACAAAATTCCAGTTGTACATGTCAGAGCTGGTGGTCCCATCATGCTCTCTGCTAGTGTCTCCTCTACCTATGAAGTTACTCCAAGAAAAATATCCACAGGGAATTGGGCTGGATTCCCTTAATCCTTACCCTTGCACTATATAAACTTTAATTACCGGATCATTAAGTTGACTGCTATACTTTGATTAATACACCAATCACTGGGTTCCTTAGAAAGGAGACATATTTAGGGTCCCTGACAGATTTTATTGCACATACTTTTAGGGAGGCTGCTTTTAGAGACCACAGAGGCTGATGGAATTTTGCCAGAGGCACAGTCCTGGAAGACTGTAATTAAGGAGGCTTGGGAATGGCTAGCCACCCCTAGCCTAGACATAATCCCCTAGACTAAACTGAAGCCATGTAAAATTCTGAGTAATGTTTGCAAGGCGTCTCCAGGCAGGACTCCTGGCTACCGTTGGAATTTTAACCTCACACTGATGGTGCAGAATCAGCCATTCAGACTTTATTCTCAAGCTTGGAAGGGTTTTTTTTTTTTTTTTTTTTTTTTTTTTTTCATTTTGTTTTGTTTGTATTTTTTCTTTATTTTGAACAAAATCCAGTATGATTTCTCAGAGCATTTTGTAAATCAACAAAGAGGCCTTTTAATTTAATTAATTTTTGCTCCTACAACTAATCTTTTCTACTATATTAAATAAGGCAGGAAATATGCCTCAAATTCAGCTATCATAAATAATCAATTTAATGCAGACTGACAATCTTCCAAGCAGTTTTTCTCTATTGATTCTTGGTTTTTATATAATAATAATTTAGGTAAGATTCATCATCCCTCCATCTCTATGAGGAAAACCAATTCAATGAGAAGGATTATTTACTGCTTACAAAATGATAAGTATAATTAATGAACTTCCCACAGAGTCCTCTGACCCTGACAGTAACAGAAGAACCATGACAAATAAAAAGGAAGCATGTTTGTCATGTGCCTAACTGCATGATGTCTGGTTCAATGACACATGGCCGTTGGCATTCAGCATTGACACTGTGAATGTGTCATGATGTGAAACAGTTTCAATACTTACACCAAAACTGGTAAACTACACTTTACTAACTTTCCAATTTTTGAAAGACATTTGAGAGGCAATACTATATTATCAAAATCATGAATTGTTTCATTTTAAATACAGGATTATCACAATGTATTTTTTGTCATAGCTTTAAACAAGATGCCACAGAAAATTGGCATTCTTAGGACATTACTTTTGGATAAATATTCAAACTTCTCAAGGTGATTTCATTTATATAAATGATAAAGTAAGTAGTATTGGTGGAGTTAGAGGTTCTGTAGTTTAAATTTTGTACATGTCTATAATTAGCCAATTGGCATCAAATAGATGAATAGGTGGATGGGACAGAGTAGAGTGTAGATATTGACTTGTCTTCAAAGATCACAACACACTAATGACATAAGAAGAGGAAACTTCCACTGATAGATTTTTGAAACAGAATATCTCTGTCGCCTATATTAGCCTAGCCATTCAGATAATACCCTGCCAGACTCCTGAACTGGAATTCTAGGCACACAGTATTGTGGCTGGCAATATCTGTCTGTCTCTCTATCTGTCTGTCTGTTTATTTTATAATTTCAAGTCTGGCATTAAATCCACAGGTTCGCATATGCCAAGCAAGCGTTCTAATAAGTGTGTTGGGAATTACTGTGGAGTTTGGGAAGCATCACTCTTCATTCAGTTACAAAATTATTCTACATTTTATAGGATTCTGAGTTACCCGGAGAAGGAATTACCCCAAATACATTGACTCGTACATGCATGCTGATCTCACTGACTCCCACATTTAGAGATACATAAATCCAATGTCTACTACATTCTGAGATGCTTCCACAAAACATTGTAAAGTCACCGGCCTTTGCTTTCAGCCTTTGGTAAGATCATTATGAAAACACTGGCCAGTTCATAGGAATCTTTAAAGCATGGGATGTATATCCTTGTGATTTTTTAATAATATACTTGTATTTTGATAAATCAATGAAGTGACTCTGTAGAGGACTGATGAGAAATAAAAAAAAAATAATGCACATGAAGGAAAATAATAGCTATTTATTTTTAAAATTTGAAATAATTGTATTTAATATACAATATATATGACTGTATATATAATAATTGTATATATAGCTGGCTGAAGCTATATATAGGTTTATGCTACCTGATCTGAGGTGAAAATTGGCTTTAGAGAAATAATGAGGTTTCAAAAACTTTCTTAGAGTATCCTTGGGGGGTAAAGTATCTCTGACTTAAAGAATGTTTAGCTTTTCTTTGTAGCTAAGAGTTTCAGATATCTTAGTCTTTAGATTTCACTCTAGCAGTGTTATTTGCAAGTGCTATAGATATGCAAATTGAGTTTAAAGAAAAAGATATGCTCAAAGAAAATGAGAAAAAAATGAAATATTCTTATTATTTCACAGTAGTGTTCAACTTAATATGTTTAACAGTATTGATACCATTATCTAAACAGACATGAAAATTAAAAATGCTTCCATGTATTATAAATAATACCTGCTCTTTAATGCGTTTTAATAAAATACTTTACTGAAATATTTGATTTTAAAAAAACAAAAAGGAACCTTGACATCTTATTCCATCAATGACTTTGCATTTGGATGTGTATTAGTTGAGATGTCTCTTTTGCCGGGCACTTGCTGTGGGCTCCCTCTTGGGAAGATTCTGATGCCTTCTCTATCCTTGCCACACAAACATGTATGTCCCTGCATTGTGATGTTTTACATGCTCTGTGATAAGAATCCTTACCTGAAATACTTTTGTTTAGAGATTATTTTCCCATGTCTGCCTGCTATTAGGTTAATTTTACAAAGGCAAGTTTAGCTGTTGATGTAATATCCCTAGAGGCTGTGATATTCCTGGTTCACTCCAGATACTCTTCAAATGTCTGAGTGAGTAGATGAAGTAGTGAGTTAATACACTTTTGGAAAGCAATTGCATCTTAAGTAGCAAGGATAAATTACATGTAATCTGTTACTTTTTCTATTTATCTTTAATTTAGCCAATAGCAGAGAAGACATTATGCTGCTTGCTTGTTTTGCTCCACTTTTTCCACAATCAAGGACTGTTGAGAGGACAAGTATGGGAAGAAATAACAATTGAGGGATTTTAAAAATAATCATGTAGTTTCAGCTGTTTGGATGATCATGAACATGCTGATTTGTGTCATAGGGGGATAAACCTGGGTTTGGGGGAAAGATTGGGAAAATCTCAACCTTCTCTTCTAGCAATTTCCTATATAATCAGATAAGTAGGTTTAAGAAAAGGCCATTGAAACAGGATTATAACCATTTACAAAATTTTTTAGAAATTGGTGATCTATAGCCAAAAGTCCCAAAGTTTTTATATCTCAATGAGCCAAGTAACAACCTCTAAATCTGCTTCAAATCATTTTTGGAAAAGTCGTTATTTGATTCCATCAGCCAGGGATTCTATTGCTTCTCATCCTGTGTAAAGAAGCAGGGAATGGGACAGAAAAGCTCCCATGGGAAATGACACACATCTGGACAGATTGGAGGAAAGATTACCAAGTCCACCTTCTCCTGCTGAAGGCAGACAATATGAGTGATTCAAGCCTGGTGTCAGTTTCTGAAAACCAAGGAAATTCCTCATTATCTGTTTCTATCTCCCTTCTCCATCTACTTTGCCATGACCTAAAGTATGAACTTCAATTATTATCTAAGCCTGATTAGAGATTTCACGATTAAAAGTATTTTGTTATGCTACATTATAAAAAGTCAACTTGAATTTCTTAATGCCTAGAGGAAAGTCATTCTCTCTCCATATTTTATCATCATCATAATCAACATCACAACATCATCATTACTAACACTGTTATCATCATTATCACGCTCATCATCGACATCATCATAACCATCACCAACATTATCACAATCACCATCATCATTACCACCATAATCACCACTACCATGATCATCACTTTGACCATCATTACTGCCAGGAATCAAATAATTCCTAGAGACTACAAAAGTAAGGCATACTGCCAGGAGTCTGTTAATTCCAATTTGACATCAATCAGAATTTTGATTGATATCCCTTTTCATGCCATGGATAATATAAGAAAGATAAGGAATTTTAAGAAGGAAATACATGATCCTTATTCACTAATAGAAATCATTCAAAATGTGACTGATATGCTTCTGGGTTCTTGGAATAAATCACATCAACATTCATTCTTTTCTCCTTTATCTGTTTATTTTACAAACAGAGAGACACAAACACAGACACAGACACACACACACACACACACACACACACACACACACACACTCACACACACACAAACACGTGTACACATGTTAATCCAAAATGCCCTGAAGATAAGTTTAAGCAGCTGTCAAAATGTATGAAATAATATCGTGTGGATGTAACTAGGAAACTTCACACACATGAAAAATGAACAGTGAATAACTTTATTCCTGTTGGTATCCTTGTGAGTCAGCTTGGAGCTTTTCCTATCTGATCTTCAATGTGAAGACCACAGGTAACCACTAAAAGGTTTGCTCAGCTAATTGCTGACTTCAAATGCTGCCTGTGACTTCTCAACTCAAAGCACAGTCTACAAAAACAATAGTCTTCATTGAGTCAAACACATACAGCTATGTTGGCCTGGTTTTAAAGTGGGGTTTAGATGAACTCTGAAACTAGAAAAGCTGTGTTATTGGAACTATTTTTCCAATTGAGCTCCTATAGGGAGCAGATGAAGCAGAGAACTCTTGTGTGGGGCTGTTTCAGGAGGTGGCATGATCTTCAAGACATGGGGCAACTGTAGTTCCAGAGGTGGCCTTTTATGTCATTGGATCAGAAATAAACAACATAGAACTCTTCACAATTGGCCAAAATCAGAGTTCTTTTACTCCTTGTGCATTCTTAACTCAGTGAAGAACACGTTTGGGGTGTTTTTAGGGAAGGAGCATATTGCATTTCGGTGTTTCTTATTCAGATATTAAGGAATTCCTTTAGACATTGTACTTACATTTCATGATAGAACATGCATGCCCCTGGTTTTGCCTTATACTTCTTATTTGTGTTTTAGGAAATAATGTAAAAATGTCTAGTTTTCTAAAAATGAATCTGAATTTGGAAATTTTAGAATTTAGCCAAAATTGAATGATTCACTTTTCTATTTCTAAGTATTAATCCACTCTTCAAGACATTTCATCTTTTCCCATTATCCAATTAAAACAAAATCTACTGAGAGAACCAATGAGATTCACAGAAATAAATTTGTCCTTGACAAATTTGAACATTACAAGAGGAGTTTTCCCACATGAGTTTAATAAATGAGAACCTGAGGGAACAGTGTTCCTGAGAACTAATTTTCCACAATATCTGAGATGATATTTTAGTCCTGTACCATATTGTTAATAAAACCATGATGACAGGGGAACATGAGAATGTCCCCATTATTATGGCCATGGGGAGATGAAACTGTGTCCATGAAGTGGGAAGGCTAATGCAGGTGAAATATTTTATGGTGATTATTTGAGTCTTTCACAGTTGGAAGCCATGCATGACTTCATATGAAGCTGATTATCTTGTAGGGAAATTCAGTCAAGTTAGGCAAACAAAGTGAAGAAGAAAATTTGGTTTGTCTGTGATGACTAATGCTGTGTGGTTTTTTTTTAAATCTTTTGTCTCTTTGTGCATTATCATTGTAATTTTTCTTGTTTTCACATTCCAGAACCCGCTGAGGAAAGAGGCACAGGAGGTCTGAGTACATTCAGTATATCTCCCTCCTTTGGAAGTTAGGGAAGCAGTGGTATTGCATGAGAAACCCTTGACATTCAGTCTTGTTTAAAATTTATTGATTTCTCCATGCACATGTGTATGCCTGTGTGCATATGTATGCCCATGTATGTGCATGCATGTGTGTGCCCACATGTGTGTATGAGACTATGTATGTGCATGCCTCTATGTGTGTGTGTGTGTGTGTGTGTGTGTGAGTGTGTGTGTGTATAGAAATAGAAGTCAGAGGATAACTTACATGAATCTGTTCTTCCATTATGTTCTAAGGATCAAACTCAAATGATCAGATGATATAGCAAGCCCTTACCTTTTGAGCCTTATCATTGACCATATAAACCTTGTGTAAATGCACAGAATATTCTGAATTTTAAGCATAAAGCATATGCTTTTTCCATGAGTAGGCCAGATGTTTGCTGAATAGTGTTCCAACATTTGCTGTTATATTTGATAACCAAACATTAATTTCTCCTTCATTTTTAAAGATAAATAACATGCTCGATGGGTCTTGAATTTGCACAAAGCCAAAATAAATATTGTAGATTTAAAAAAAACAATGAATTATGATTCTTTTGGTCTCTTTCAGCACCGTGTTCTAAAAAAAGATAAAGTGGTTCCCTTTTCTATCTTGTAGTTCATGTTCATCTAAGAACAGGGAAAAGAGAACTAATCATAAACAGTACTGGGATATATTGGACTGAAAGCTGCTCATGGGTCACACAGTAAAAAGAGTGACCACTCAGTGTTCTAGGTGTGAATGGGATCCATTGCTTCCTGACTCAGAAGTTCTTTTCAGAAGCCAGACAGAGAATGCTGCAGCATTTTTAAGGCATATGAGCACCTATAGTACCTTTCCTTCCTGATGGCTCCAATACAAGGTGTTTGCAGAGCATGTGCTGACACTGCCTTTCTGGGCATTCAATTAGAAGACAGACATCGCAGTGGACAAGGGAAGCAAAAAAGGGTGGGCAGCATGGCCAGGATTCAGTGAGTGGTTTCCTTAGTGCATCTTAGAAATTAAAGTCCCTGTTGTGTTGTGGATTCATCAGGATGACCGGGTCCCTGTTCTCCCCCTCAGCAACATGTCTCTCAGTGTGCTCACTTTCTTTTTTTTTCTTAGCACCCCACACAGACATGTGCTATTTATTCAGGGAGTCATTGATCACCTTAATTTTTGTGTATGAAAGTGAATGTAATATCCATGCTACAAACAGAATCTAAATCCATTATTACTGAATTATTGCCAGCCATGGAAACAAATTCCATCCCCACAATTAAGGCTATTGTATATAACTACAAAGAATATTAGTCTACCTTGCAAAGTACCATTCTCAAGAATGAACTCTGTTTCTCTTACTCAATTTCCTAACTCATTTCATTTTGCAATTACACTAATATTGCAAGGAAGCAACTGTGAGAGCAGTGCTGCTCATTAGGACCCGGCAGCACCAGCAGTGAGGGGAACCGAGGTGGTACATCATAGCATGTCGAAGGAAGCACTCTTCTCTCCTAGCATCTACTTCTTCACAAGTTTTTATCTATGTCTCATTTTGAACCATAAGAATCAGATTGAGTAGGAAGAAGCGAGAGAGCAAGAAAGACAGACAGAGAGTGAACATATGCGTGTGTGTGTGTGTGTGTGTGTGTGTGTGTGTGTGTGAGAGAGAGAGAGAGAGAGAGAGAGAGAGAGAGAGAGAGAGAGAGAGAGAGAGAGAGGGAGAGAGAAGCCAGCAACAACAAATTGTACATCACTAAAGCCAAATACATAAAATTCTTTGGAATTGTTCTGCATAGGCCACTACAGACACACATCCTACATGGGATGTGTGGGGACTCTGTGCAGAGCCACCAGTTTAGTGAGACTGCAAACATCTCCAGATCCCTTACCCCAGGACCTCCATCTCAAAGGATCCCCTGGGTATCTGTAGAAGATGCATCAATAAGAAAGAGTGCCAGAAAAAAGGGAGCCTGTCCCCTGCTCCACAGGACACTGCCAGTTTGGGAGAGTACACTCCCAGATGTTGGAAAGTCTAGTATCTTTCTTCAGAGAATGGCCATCTGCTCCTAGGTGTGGGAAAAAATTGTCTACCAAGTGGAAAAGGTAATTTTATCTCCTTTTATTTGTTTACTCTGACTTATTTTGTCAATAAATATTTAGTGGAGAATGTTTAGTAAACTCTTCTGGAACTTTAAGTCTGTGTTACATGTAAGACATTAACTTCTCTTCAAATTATGTACATGTGTTATTTTCCCTGCACCTTCTTGTTGAGTTGTATGTACACAGAGACTTCAATGCAGTTCTGGAGACTTCTGCAGGTGGAAGCCAAGAAGACAAACATCGTACTTGGGGAAATGGCACTTATACAATTCTTCCTGTGTCTTTAGCAAAAATATTTAAAAATTTTTAAATAATGTATTTCCATTAAATACTTCTTTATGTTGAGTTCTTACTGAAGACAAAACACTCTGATATTGGTGTGTATTTAAAAATGACCCATTGAGGTTCAGAAATATCACAGACTGATTTTTTTATTATATAATATTTCAAAACCTCATTTACTTTAGGTTTTATAGGAAAGGCACCTAGTATCTCTCTAGTAATAATGTGAAAGTACTGGAATGTTCAAATTCAAACAAGTGATCTTTAGGGTATCATATAAATAAGAAACCAAAGATTTGAGACAAAAGGGAAAGGATCTGGGTACCCACAACTCATTTCATCCACCCCAACAGTTTTTTTCCTTTGAAAGCATCCATTCCCTTCTTCCTTAGTCCTTTATGTGATGGTGAATGGCTCCTAAAAGGGTACCTCAATGTCATATGCACATCATGTCTATAGCTCCTCAGCCACTTCTCACATATAAATTACACTCAAGGGGCAGGGATGTAGCTAAGTTAATAGAGTGCTTGCCTAGCATGCATGATGCCCTAGATTCTATTCTCAGTGCTGTATAGACCGGCATCATCATGTGTGCCTGTATCCCAGTACTTAGGAAGTAGACTCAGAGATGTTAAGAAGTTCATCATCCTTGCAGCTCAATGAGTTCTAGGAATACATACTTCCATCTCTCTTGGCTAGCACGGTCCCAGTTGTCTCACTCTGTTGTGGTTTTTTCTTTCATCTTAGCATCAACATGATGTTACTTTTTAAATGACATTATTTGCTTATACTCATAATTTTCTTTGTTCTTAAACTTTACAATCACACTCGTTGCAGACAATATTTTCCCTTAGTTTGTGCTAGTGTATAATGGTAACTTGAGGAATTCTACTGTTGCCAACTGCATGTTGCATCAAAGCTCCAAGGCTCAATGACAATCTCAACTCCTACCAGTCCCTCTGAACCTGCTTTAGAAAATCTCTTGAACTTGCCATCAGTAGCTGTACATCAATGTCAGATACTCCATTCAGATACCTATCTGTTTTCACATAATGTAACTTGGCATAAAATAAGCTTCAGTCTTACTTATCTTTCCATATGCAATTTAGTACTATGTGACAAAAATATTAACCAGGTGTTAATCTTTTGTATCACTTTAGAGTAGTCAGTGTAATGTTCTACTGAAATCCATTTACATACAATTGTTACTGACAGTAGTTTTGAATTTTAGGAGTTTTGGATAATCCAAGAAGCATGAATATCCCTTTTCTTAGTACCAGCTTTGCCAATGCATCATACTTAGAAGTTATTCCAGCATCTGGGACCAGAACTTAAGGAAATGCTCATACAAGGCTGAAAGCACCCAGAGCACATGTTAAAGGGAAAGAGGAGACAATTGAACAGAGACTGGGGTGCCCACAGCCAAAGCTGGAAGAACTCAAGCAGTAAAATTAATCACTGATCGATGAAAATGCAAACATAGAAAAAAAAAACCCTTTAGTCTACTAATCTAAAGAAATCACCAACAAAAACACTACATGAAGTGCAGTGCTGTGAAGAATCTCAAGTAATTTGTGTAGTTGCAACCTTTGCTTTAGTCCTCCAGAGGAGCCAGGACAATATGATGAGTGGAAAGGGGGGCAGATTTGAAACAATCTCCTCCCGCAATCCTGGAGGCTTCACTAACCAGAGACTGAAGGGTAGGCTGGAGACAGATTGGAGTCCATGACAAGTTTCAAGGTCATCTGATAGCATGAATCCTTGCTTTAGGAGATCAGTATTTTCCTCCTAAAACCATCAGATGACAAGGCAATGAAGCCAACCTGCTTACTTAATGTCAATCACATCTAAATAATACCTTCACAAAAATATCCAGAATAATTGCTAACCATATATCTGGGACCCATGGCACAGCAAAGCCAAGACACTAAATTAGGCATCCATTCATCAAGTGTGGTCTGTGCATAGCAAATTCCTTCTAACCAGTGTAGCAAGGAAGAGAACAGAAAGATCACACTCTGGGAAATCTACAGAGACTGCCTCAATGGTCAGGAGACGTCCACAGCAGGAATGATGGGTGGTGCTGATGGCAGGTACCCTTGATAAGGTGTGATAGGAACTGCATTTCACCTCTGTGGCCTTTATCTCCCAAATCTGTATCTTCAATTTACCCATGAGTAAAACCTTCAAACAAATGCAACTGATGAACTTTCTATAAAATTCTATTCTCTTCCAGCTCTCCAAGCCAACCCAAACCACCAAGGTCTTGGAGGACATCTGTGGACCAGACCTGAAGACAAAGCATAGAGTACACTATGTATATAGCACCTTGATCAGAACTTGAAACCAGGAAAATAGACATCAAGAAGCCTGCAAAAAGATGAGAATTTAATTAACAATAGCATGAACAGTAGTGATTCATAAATTGTGCAAAGTCCACTGTTCAAATGTCACAGATCCTGGGTGTGGAGTACGGGAAATGATTTGTACTGGCTTCACAATGTTTATGTAAATAAAAGGAATATATTATTACAAAATATAAACAAAATCATGCACAAACCTTTCATCGAAAGTACTAATTCACATAATGGTATTTTCTTATGTTATAATATTATACAAAAAATAAATTTAAAAACTATTATGGAACATCAGAAATGAACTTGCAGGCATGTAGTATAATGCAGTTTCCCACTCAGCTCTTACCTCTGTACAAAAGGTGGAAGGCTTATTATTATAAAGCCAAATATCCAATAATTCATTGGAAATAAAAGGCAATAGGTTTATTGAGAAAATTAATGTTCTTCAAACCTGCAGCCCTCTGGCACCCCTTCATTATAAAAAACTCCATTAAACTTATATAATCACTGGTAGGAGGGAAGCAATAAGATTCTCCATGGAGAGAGCAAATTTTCAATGCGAGAAATCAATATTCTTGGACTGGCCTCAAAAGAAAAGCCTAGAAGGAAAAGAAATCAAATATCCTACGACTGGCAGCATGCGATGCTGTGTAGTTAAACCGACGTCTGTTGACTCTGGCAACCTCCTTGTCGCTTCGTAGATAAATCTCTTTACCAGAACTCTCAGGTCAACTAAAATGCACACCAGACATGTCTGAGCCAGACTGCATCAGCTGAGGAAGCGCTGTTGGTGGCCACAGACACAGTGGATCCAGGTAGAGGAAACTGCATTAGGCAGTCTCTAGTTTAATTCTTGCCCACCCCCACACCCTGTTCTTTCTTTCTCTGAATCCACATGCAGCATTTTGGGTTTGATTAGACTATACCCACTCAGTCATAAATTCAAAAATAAACATGGATTAAGTGTGTGTGTGTGTGTGTGTGTGTGTGTGTGTCTGAGCTGGAAGTGTTCTTACCTTTCAGACAGATGGCTATGAATTCAAATAATTTGCTTTGGGGGAAATCTAAACATATTTTATCTGCCTGCATCCCAGTCAATGTGAAGCACCACAGACAGCTGGAGTCCATGCCCACACTGAGAGCTGTTAAATACCCTATGGTTCTCGTTAAAGGAAATTATTTTCAACTGCATGCCAGGTGGCTCATTCCCACAATGCATTAGGAGGTCAAAATGATGTGTGAGCACAGGAGTTTGTATATATACAATACACTCTTGTACGAATAAAACCTTAAATGTGCACAAGCAATAAAAGCAAAATCCTTGCAACTTTAAGAAGAAAAAAAAGAGGCATTAGGTGAGATATGATTTCTCTACTTTTTATGATCTTGAGTCCCCTGGGGTTGAACCAGAAAAAAATTTAATAAGGTAATTTATTTAAAAAAATTTTTACACAGAAAATACTTTCTGCATTACTCAACTTGATTTACATGAAGGCATCAGGCTTCTAAAATCTGAAAATACTTTATTCCAACAAAATACTGAGCCTTCTCAGTTTAGTAGCTGCATGCATGTCCACACTTAATGCAAACCTGAGCAAAGTACACTTGCTTTTGGCATATATAGAGAGAGACACTAGGAATCCATGTAGCCACATCTTAAGACTGTAAAACACTTTCTCCTGCATGGGGCACATTTGTGGCCATTGTTGCATTTTCTGATCTCTATAATTCTGGAAATTAAACTGGAATAAGTATTTCTTGCTGAAATTTTGAGATAATAGCTTCTGCTTCTAGAATTCTTCTTATGTTTTTTGATGGTTTCTTTATTTTTATTTTTAGGTACATTTTAAATAAAATATAGTTACATCATTTCTCTATTTCCTTTTCCTTCCTCCAACCCCTCCTGCTCTCATATTGATAGATTCCTTTTTCTTTGATTTATTGTTACACATATATGGACATATACATGGGCAGATAAAGAAATATAACCTGTGAGTCTGTTTTTTCCTTGTTTGAGTGTATATGGTTTCAGGACTGACCTTTTTTTTTTGTTGTTGTTGGATAGCTAACTGTGGGGCTCATGCCTGGAAGAAGCCACTTCTCCCTCTCTCAGCAGTGATCAGTTGCCCATAGAGCTTTGTCGAAGGATGGGACTCCAGTGACGTTTTCCCCCTTCCATGTCGGCATGTCTTTTGACATTGCCATGGCTCCAGTCTTGTTTGTGCAACTTTTTCTATGAGATTCAGTCTCACAGCAGACCTCCTGGTCCTCTGTCATTATGATCTTTCTGCTTCCTTTTCCACATTGTTCACTGAGCCATAAATGCAGGAGCTACACTGAGGATGTACCCGCTGGGACTCGGCTCCTCACAATCACTTGATTTCTGCATTTTGTCCGGTTGTGGTTTTCTATAATGGTCTCCATTTGCCTTAAAGAGAACCTTCTTTGATGAAGGGTGATAGCTGCTCTTTTTGTGGGTATGAGGGTAGGGTTTAAAATCTAGTTAAGGAACTATGTTGATCTAGCAAAGTGGTAGTAATAAATTCTCTTCTGAGACCCATTACCTCACCTGTCCTAGGATGCTGACTAAGTTTCTAGTCACAGGCATGATTTCCCTCTATTTGAGTGGTTCTTAATTCCATTTAGACAGCTGATGGTTACCACCAACATGTGAGTGCCACTATTGCACCTTAACAGATATCTTGCCATACTGGTTTAGTTCATATTTTTCACAACTTGGCAGGACTACCAATTCCTCCACTCCTTTGGCAGCTTGCCCAGTACTTTCTAATAACATGGAAACTAGACCACAGGAATTAGAGTTTTTGGTTAGATTCAGGCCAAATAATCAGAGTCTAGTGTCCCAGATGTATGATGTCTTCAGCAATAGGCTTACCTTCAATCTCTGAGAGGAATCAAAGAGCAACAGCAACAGCTTCATATTGTTTGGGGAGTCATTTAGCCTACCCTGACCACTTGAAAGGAGGTTTCTCATGACTGGATTTTTATTAGTCTATGGTTCTCACTGGGAGCATTGTCAGCATAAGCTCACACACATAGACATACACAGACACATACACACACAAATATATATATAAAGAGAGATGTACATGTGTACATATCCCTATACATTTTTGTATTTGGTATAATTTTTAATATTATAAGTATAAAATACTTATGTTTACTTGAGGCTTTACCAAATGACTTTGATGATATCTGTCCCTCTGTTTTCCTTTTATTTTTGTACTAACCATCCTGCCCCCTCCACAGGTGGAGCTGCACTCACCAATTTTCTATTACTCCCTTCATATCACCTGTATCCTCTGATTCTCCACTAAAGCCTACCCCACCTCCAAGGTCCCTTTGTATTTTCTTGATTTCTGTGGTTACTCTATGCTATATACTTATATTTGAAGATTTGGAGCTCAGCCAAGAACTCCAGATGAGAGAGTGAGCATGTGTCAGTTGTCTTGCTGGGTCTGGGTTACTTCATTAAATATAATGTTTTCTAGGTTAAAAAATTTACCTTTAAAGTCCACAATTTCCTTTTTCTTTATAGCTGGATGATATTCCATAATGTATATGTGCCACATTTTCATTATCTGTTCATCAGTTGAAGGACATTTATGTTGTTCCCATTTCCTAGCTATGGTGAACATAGACACAATGAACATAGCTGAGGCTGCATCTGTGGAGTCGGATGCCAACTCCTTCAGGCATATACCAAGGAATGATATAGCTGGGTCAGATGGTAGATCTATTCCATCTGTAGTTTTTAAGGTTTCTCCATAATGATTTCTGGAATGGTTGCACCAATTTGTAATTCCACCAACAGTAAATAAGGGTTCATCTTTCCCCACAATGTAGCCAGTATTTTTTTTTCAGTTGTTTTGTTGATCTTTGCCATTCTGGCTAGAGAAAGAGAAAATCTCAGAACTGTTTTCATTTGCTTTTCCTTAACTGATAAATATTTGAAATGTTTATTAGCCATTGTATTTCGTCTATCAAGAACTCTCTGCTTAGGTCCCTCACCTATTTTTAAAACTTAGGCCATTTGTTTCCTTGACTTTTTTTTTTTTTTTTTAGTTCTTTGTATATTCCAAATATTAATCATGTGTCAAATATATAGCTGGCACAGATTCTGTGGGTTTCTTCTTCACTTGATTTATTGTTTCTGTGGCTATACAGAAGCTATTACATTTTATGAGATCCACTTTGTTAGCCTTAATTTCTGAGCAAATGGGGTCCCATACACAAATTCCTTTCCTGCGCCTATGTCTTGTAGGTTACTGCTAGGTTTTCCAGTCTTAATGTCCTGGGTTTCAAATTGAAGTCTTGGGTCTGTGTGGATCTAATTTTTGTGTAGGGAGATAAATGCAGGTTTAATTTTATTTTCCTGCCTGTAGACATCGAAGCATATTTGTTGAGGATACTGACTTTTCTCTAATATATGTTTTTTGTCTCTTAGTCAATACTGAATTGCTGTAGTTATCTAGTACTCATGTTTGGATCTTCTGCTTTACTTCATTGGTCTGCATGTCTGTATGTGCGGCAGTACAATATTGTGTTCATTACTATAGGTCTATAATATGTATGCAAGTATGGAATGGCAATCCCTCCAGTGTTCCTTTTACTTGACATTGTTTTGGCTATCTGGCATCTTTTCTGCTTCCATGCAAAGTTGAGGTTTTTTTTCCCTATTTCAGTGAAGAAGGTTATGGGCATTTTTATTGAGATTTTATTGAATCTGAGAATTGATTTTGGTAGCATGGTATTTTTGTTTGTGTGTTTTTGTTTGTTTTGTTTTTGTTTGTTTGTTTGTTTGTTTTCTTGAGACAGTCATTCTCTGTGGTGCCCTGAATGTCTTGGATCTTTCTCTGTATACCAGACTTGCCTCACACTCAGAGATCTGCCTGCTTCTGCCTCTCAAGTGCTGTGATTAAAGATGTATACCACCACCTCCTGCAAGGTAGCATGGTCATTTTAAACAATATTAATTATTTTAATCCATAAACACAGATGTCTTTCCATTTTCTAGTGCCTTTTTTCGTTATCTTTCTTCAGAGATTGAAGTTTCATTCTATCATTGTGGAGGTCTTTCACAGCCTTGATAGGTTTATTGTATTTTCTTGCCCTTGGTGCTATTATAAATGGGAATATGTCCATAATCCCTTTCTTAGTATGTTTTTTGTTGATATATAGAAAATCCATGGAGTGTTCTAAATTGATTTGTACCATGCCACTTTTTTGAAGTTTTTTAATTGATTTTTTTTCTGAAGTTTTCTGGTGGAATTTTTGATGTCTCTTATGTATAATACCATATAATCTACAAATAAGGATGATTTGACTTTTTCCTGTTTGTATCCCTTTAATTTTCTTGTTGCCTCATTGTTCTACCTAGTGCTTCTATATTGAAATGGATTGATGTTAGTAAACAAATCTGTCTTCTTACTCATTTTAATGAGATTGCTTCAACTTTTTCTCCATGTTTGTGGTGGGTTTGTCATATATAATTTTTATTGTGTTGAAGTATGTTCTTTCTCTCCAGTTCTACATTTTCTAGGACTTTGATCATGAAAGTATGTTGGATTTTGGATTTTGTCACAATTGTATTTTGTGTGTGTGTGCTTCTATTGAGAGGCTAATGTGATTTTTGTCTTTAAGTCCATTTAGATGATTAACTGTATTTATTGGGTTATGTATGTTGAACCAACCATGCATTTCTAGGATAAAGTCAACTTGATTATGGTAGATGATCTTCTGGATATGTACTTGATCATGTTTGCTAGTATTTTATTGAGGATTTTTGTATCTATGTTCATCAGGAATATCTGTCTGTAGTGTAGAGACCACCAGAAGTTTCCTAGTGAGAACTTACTCAGGGTCCAAGAATCTGAGTTTGCCTTACTCAACAGGGCTGCATAAGGGGATGATTTGACCATGGGTATAGTTACCAGGTGTTTGGAAGGGTGTACAGTTGGCTGTGTGGTGTGCTTTGATCTAGCAAGAAGGAGGTCTTTTGCCCCACCCCTTGGCATTTTTACAAAAGCCCCTTTGAAGAAGCAGAAGAGATTGGTGGGTTTTGATCCAGGTCCTGCTGAAACTATTCTGTATTTCTGTCTTTCTCCTCTTTGCTATCTTTCAATCTAAATGTTTCTTATTCCTCTTTCTGCCTCATAGTAATCCTTTTAAAAAGTGAGAGCTGGCTTGCACAGATGGCACCAGAACTAGGAACTTGGGTACAGAGGGAGTAAATGGGGGAGGAAGAACTGCAGAAGGAGTTGGATATGTCTGATTTTATATGAAATGTTAGGGTGGTAGTATTTTATTCTTTTGGAGCAAGAACTGTTTATAGAAAAGTTAGGCTGCAGGCAAGTATCTCTCTCTGTCTTGGTTTCTCTCTTTCTCTCAATTTCTATCTATTAAATTGGGAAAAATATAGGATTTATGTATAGGAATACTGTGTATGAAGAAACATAGGGTAAAAGTAGAATTTCCCTAGTGCTGATCCTGAAAATAGCATCCAGGAACAAGCAGCTACTGTAGTCTTAGCAGTCTCAGAAAGAAAAGCTGCTATGGGGCAGGAAAATAGTAAGCAGATGTTTGTATATTTGCTTGTAGATAGACTGAAAACTAAGAGAGTTAAGTTAGAACACCAATAAGTATAGAGGTTCATGGAGTTTGTAGAGGAACTGTGTCCTTGGTTTTCTGACTATGAGACTCTGGATATAGACTCCTGGGGAAGATTCTGAGTTGAAATGCAACAATATTATGAGAAACATGGGCCAGAAAAGATTCCAGTGGAAGCTTTTTGTCTGTGGGCACTATTTCAGGACAGCTTACATCTAAGTCCTGAGTGGCAGGGGGAATATTCCATGACATGTGTATGGGTGGCACAAAACCCTCCACTTCACCAGAGCTGCCACTAGATAAGAACACTTTTACAACATTTTTCAATTAGGATCAGTTTCCTCTTGGCCATGAAGCTGAGTTTAAGGAACAGAAGTCTTAAGATGAGACAAGTGAGGAACTTAAGGGCTTGAAAGACTTAATAATTCCTCTTTCTCAGAAAACTGGAGGCTCTTCAGTTCTCTCACTCTCAGAAGAGTACTCCTCTTCCTTCTGTAAGGACAGAAATAGACTCACCTGGGAGGTCGTCTATCAGAATGGCAAAGTTGCCTATAATTTCCCTGGTGCACAAACCTCCTGGAACATGACAAACTATCCCTGTTAGTCTTTCATCTCTCCTTCAAGCTAGTATTAGGGAAGCAGCTAGCAGAGGGGAGGAAGTACAAGGCTTTCAAATGAGCAGCAGGACACCCAGGGTAATATAGTGCAAGTGAATGTAGACAGATCCAGGGGTGCAGCAGCTGTAACTGGCCACAGCTAAAACTCTGGACCTAAAAGGAGCTCTGTAGCAGCTTAGTTACTATGGCAGCCACATTTACCCCAGGGCAACTCTCCTATGGAAAGCTAGCTGAAAGTGCCTCTGTGACTGAGAGTAAAGCTTCAGAGCTGCTTGTTTGCACTTAGTTGAAATGTTGCATTTATAGGACTGCGACAAGTTTGGGTATGTGATGGTTGAGATTGCCCAGCTAGGAAGCTGGTTCAGGGGGGTGGTGCTGCCTCAAGTGTTACAGCCTCCTGGCAGTGGCATTCACTGAATCCTGGGGCTGAGGGAGCCAAATACAAAGATTCCAGAGCTGCTGATGAATTAGGCTGTGATTTCAAACTTTCAAAGGAATTTTAAGATTGTTATTAGAACTGAATTTTTGAGCTTTTGCAAACCTCAAAAATGAAGCAGTTTTGAGTTCATCTACAATTTTAACTATGAGGACTCACGATTCATGTACCTTCTGAATTGTTGGAAGAAAATGTAAATAATTCTGTTAATAGATCACTTTTGAATGTTTGCTAAAGTTTGTAAAAGTATAAATAGTCCTATAGAGTTAACTTTTTTTTTTTTTTGGTTTTTTGAGACAGGGTTTCTCTGTGTAGCTTTGCGCCTTTCCTGGATCTCGTTCGGTAGCCCAGGCTGGCCTTGAACTCACAGAGATCCGCCTGGCTCTGCCTCCCAAGTGCTGGGATTAAAGGCGTGCGCCACCACCTCCCGGCCAGAGTTAACTTTTGAATGTAAGTTTGTAAGAATTGTAAATATGTATAGTAATATTCATGCTAGTTGTAAATATGTATAATAATATTAATACCAGAATTATGTTAACTGTTGATATTAATGAACCATAGTTTGGTAAAGATAAGAAAGCCTTTAAGTTTCATGTGATTGTATTGTAAGTTTACCAATTTATTTGATGTGTTTGCATCAAGTGTTTATTGATTTAAAAAAGGGCTTAGCACAGATAAAGCTGTTATAGATATCTTATACCCATTCGAAAAGAACATTCCATCTTGGTCATCCTCTACCCCTTTACTGGGGGGGGTATGGCAGCCATAGGAATTACTGTGGTTGTTCCAGCTACTTGCAAGCTCTTAGTAGGGACTTGAGTCAGAGCTGAGTTAAGCTCTGTACTTTCTCCTGCCTGGTAATCAGAGATGGGTAAAGTTGTTCTTGCAAGCTGCCAACCTAAGACAGCATATGCTTGATGGAAAGTGTATCTCCATGATGGATAAAGCTGATTAGGGAAGAAGGACAACCTAAGACAGACACAGTCTATCTGAGGAACCCTTTAATGTATTAAGAAGGGGAAGTTGTAGAGACCCACAGAGGTTTCCTAGTGAGGACTTACTCAGGATCTGGGAATCTGAGCTTGATTTACCCAGCAGGGCTGCATAAGGGGATGATTTGACCATAATCATGGTTATCAGGTGTTTGGAAGGGTATAGAGTTAGCTGTGCTGTGTGCTTTGATCTAGCAAGGAGGAGGTCTTCTGTCCTGCTCCTTGGCATTGTAATAAAAAGCCCTTTTGAAGAGGCAGAAGGGACCATTGGGTTTTGGTCCAGGTCCTCTCAAAACTATCCTGTGTTTCTGTCTTTCTCCTTTTTACTATCTTTCTATTAAAAGTTTCTTATCCCTATCTCCACCCTCATAGAAACCCATTTAAAAGGTGGGAACTGGCCTCTCACACTGTAGTTTTGTGTTTGTTGTTGTGTCTTTACCTGCTTGGGGTATTTGAGCAATATTGGAATGAATTTGGGAATGATCCTTCTGTTTCTGTTTTTTAAAGAAGTTAAGGAATATTTGTTTTACTTCTTCATTGAAAATCTCATAGAATTCTGCTGTGAACCCATCTGGGCCTGGACTTTCTTAACTCAAAAGGTTGTTATGACTCTTTCAATCATCTCCTTTGTTATGGGCCTGCCTTAGCATTTCTATTGCTGTGAAGAGATGCCGTGACCACAGCAACTCTCATAAAGAAAAACACTTAATTGGGGTGGCTTGCTTATAGTTTCAGAGGTTCAGTCTATTATCAGCATGGTGAGGAACATGGTGGTGTGCAGGGAGATGGGAGATGTGGTGTTCAAGTAGTAGCTGAGATTCCAACATTTTTCAGGCAACAGATGTCCACTGAGACACTGGAAAGCATCTTAAGCATAGGAAACCTCAAAGCCAGCCCCCACAGTGACACACTTCCTCCAACAAGGCCATATCTATTCCAATAAAGCCACACCTCCTACTAGTGCCATTCCTTATGAGATTATGGGGGCCAATTACATTTTAAACTAAAACAGGATCTAATTAGGTTTTTGGTCTCTTCTTGTTTTGACTTTGATAGTTCAGCTGAGTAAGAAAATGCATCCATTTCTTTTAAATTTTCCAATTTAATGGAGTATAGGTTTTTAAAGCTTTCTTTGGAGACTGAAGTTTTCATTGTAGTACCATATCTCAGGGAAGTTTCCTCAACATAATAAAGGCTATATATGATAAACTCACAGCCAATATAGAAAAAAATATAAAGACTTGGAGCAATGTCATTAAAATCAGAAGCAAGACAGAGTAGCTCACTAGCCCTTGTTTTTAATATAGAAGCACATGCTGGCAAAAAAAAAAACAAGAGAAGGCAATTTCTGAATTTCTTTGGTGTCTGTTGTAATGTTTCCCTCTTTATTTCTGACTCTGTTAATTTGAATCATGTTCTTCTTTTGTTAAGTTGAGCCAAGGTCTTTCCATCTTGTTTATCTTCTCAAAGAACTAGCTTTTAGATTCACTGATTCTTTGCATTGTTTTCTTTGTTTCCATTTCATTAATTTCTGCTTCAATTGTTTTGTTATGTCTTGCTATCTATTGGGTTTTGGTTTGATTTGTTCTTGTTTAAAATTCTTGAGTTGCATCATTATGTCATCTATTTGTGATCATTCTGATTTTTTGGGTGTAAACACAGAGGGTAATAAATATTTTTATCTTTATCTTTTTGTGAGTTTTATTTTTAATATAATATTTTCAATGATTTTTCTGGGAATTTCATTACTTGAATGAATTTTAGTTATATTCATTGCACTCTT
The DNA here is from genome assembly GCF_004664715.2 of Peromyscus leucopus. Lineage (NCBI taxonomy): Eukaryota > Metazoa > Chordata > Mammalia > Rodentia > Cricetidae > Peromyscus > Peromyscus leucopus. The sequence continues at coordinate 20,437,914 of NC_051068.1, forward strand.
ACCCTAACTCCTCCAAAAGCCACCCCTTACCACTTACCTCCTCCTAACTTCCAGTCCTTTTCTTTTTTAATAATCCACCCTTTCCTATATGTACTGCATTCAGTGGAGCCACTCACTGGAACATGATGAACTGCCAGGAGCCACCCTTTAAAGAAAACTGACTCTCCCTCTCCCAGAAGCATCAGCTGTCTAGAGCTACTTATCTAAGGTTGGAATCTCATGAGCACTGCCCTCTATATGCTAGTATGTTCATTTGTCTGTTTCTAGAAGAGAATATTTTTTTTCACTTTCTGAATTTTTCAAAGGCTCATAGGGGGCATATCTATCACAGCAAAATCTTTTCATCATTAATATCCTCCTTTCCTTGTTTACTTTTTTTAACTCTGGAATCAGATACAACATTACCTAAAAAAGAAAATGTGTTATTCTTGCTTAATATAGAAGAAATTTTTTTTTATCTTAAATCTTGGGAAACAGCATAGCTTAAGGTACCTTGGCATCCTCTGCTTCTTGAAGAGAACTTGACCAGTTTGTGTATCCATCCTTATTATTATCTCTTTTCTTGGAGTTGATCTCATGAATAAATCATGAACCAGTATTCATGCTATCTTTCCAAGCTTTCTGCTCCTTTTTCCCACTCCACCTGGATGAACCACCTATCCTACCTCTAACTCCTCAATAACCTGAGTTCCTGTCAGGTAAAGAGTATTTTGTAGACCTATGGCACTGGTGCCATGTGCAATTCTTAGAAATGTACAATCTTGGATTCCCATTTCAGATTAACCCAACCACAATCCACATTTTTACATGTTTTTATGTACATGTTCATTTATTTTTCCTTTTTATTAAGGATAATTTTTTCTCATACAATATATTCAGATTATAGTTTCCCCTTCCTCTACTTCTCCCAGTTCTTCCCTACTCCCTACCCCTTAACATCTGGATCCACTCTGTTTCTGACTCTCATTAAAAAGAACATGCTTCTAAGAGACAATAACAAAATAAAATATAATAAGATAAATTGAAAACCATCACATCAAAGTTAGACCAGGCAAAATTACAGAAGGAAAAGAGCCTAAAAGAAGGCACAAGAATCAAAGACCCACTGGTTCACACACTGAGGAATCCGATAAAAATACTAAACTGAAAGCTGTAATACATATGAAGAAGACCTTGTTTAAACCCATGTAGGCCTTGCTTGCTGCTTCAGGCTCTGTGAATTTACATAAACTTTGTTCAGTTGGTCTAGAAGGCCTTATTCTCCTGGTGTTCTCCATCTCTTCTGACCCTTACACTCTTTCTGCCACCTCTTCCAGAGAGTTACCTGAGCTCTGAGGGGAGAGATTTGATAGAGACATCCGATTTGTGTGTTTTAAGGTCTCTCTCTCTCTCTCTCTCTCTCTCTCTCTCTCTCTCTCTCTCTCTCTGTGTGTGTGTGTGTGTGTGTGTGTGTGTGTGATGTCTGGCTATAGGTCCCTGTATTTGTCCCCATGTCTTGCAGGAGAAAGCTTCTCTGATGATGACTGAATATGAGTATACCAGCTCTATGAGTATGCCAGAATACCATTAGGAGCCATGTCTATTTATTTTTTTATTTTATAACTTAATTTAATTTTACATATCAGCCATGGGTTCCCTTGTTCTCCCCACTCCCCCTCCCACCTTCTCCCCAGCTTAGCCCGAATCCCCATCTCCTCCAGGACAAAGACTCCCCTGAGGATTGAGTTCAACCTGGTAGATTCAGACCAGGCAGGTCCAGTCCCCTCCCCCCAGGCTGAGCCAAGTGTCCCTGTATAAGCCCCAGGTTTCAAACAACCAGCTTATGCACTGAGTAAGGACCCGGGCCCAGTGCCAGGATGCCTCCCAAACAGATCAAGCTAATCAACTGTCTCACTTATCCAGAGAGCCTGATCCAGTTGAGGGGCTCCTCAGCTATTGGTACACAGTTCATGTGTTTCTATTCATTTGGCTATTTGTCCCTGTGCTTTATCCATCCTTGGTCTCAACAATTCTCGCTCATACAAACCCTCCTCTTTCTCACCAATTGAACTCCTGGAGCTCCACCTGGGGCCTGACCATGGATCTCTGCATCCGGTTCCCTCAGTCATTGGATGGGTTTTCTAACACGACAGTTAGGGTGTTTGGCCATCCTATCCCCAGAGTAGGTCAGTTCAGGCTGTTTCTCCACCATTCCCAGTAGTCTATAGTGGGGGTATCTTTGTGGATTTCCGTTGGCCTCTCTAGCACTTTGCTTCTTCCTATTCTCATGTGGTCTTCATTTATCATGGTCTTTTATTTCTTGTTCTCCCTCTCTGTTCTTGATCCAGCTAGGATCTCCTGCTCCCTTAAGCTCTCTTTCCCTCAACTCTTGCCCTTCATTATCCCCACTCTCATTCATGTTTTTCATGTAGATCTCATCCATTTCTCTGTCATTGGGTGATCCCTGTGTCTTTCTTGAGGTCCTGTTTTCTAGGTAGCCTCCCTGGAATTGTGAGTAGCAGTCTAGTCATCATTGTTTTAAATCTAGTATCCTCCTATGAGTGAGTACATACCATGTTTGTCTTTCTGAGTCTGGGTTACCTCACTCAGGATGATTTTTTCTAGATCCATCCATTTGCCTGCAAACCTCATGATGTCATTGTTTTTCTCTGCTGAGTAGTATTCCATTGTGTATATGTACCATATTTTATTATCCATTCTTCAGTTGAAGGGCATCTAGGTTGTTTCCAGGTTCTGGCTATTACAAACAATGCTGATAAGAACATAGCTGAGTGAGTGCCCTTGTGGTATGATTGAGCATTCCTTGGGCATATGCCCAAGAGTGGTATAGCTGTATCTTGGGGGAGATTGATTCCCAATTTTCTAAGAAAGCACCATATTGATTTCCAAAGTGGCTGTACAAGCTTGCATTCCCACCAGCAGTAGAGGAGAGTTCCCCTAGCTCCACATCCTCTCCAGCATAGAGTGTCTTCAATGTTTTTGATCTTAGCCATTCTGACAGGCATAAGGTGGTATCTCAGAGTTGTTTTGATTTGCATTTCCCTGATGATTAGGGATGTTGAGCAATTCCTTAAATGTCTTTCAGCCATTTGAGTTTCCTCTGTTGAGAATTCTCTGTTTAGTTCTATAGCCCGTTTCTTAATTGGAGTGTTGGGCATTTTGATGTCTAATTTACTGAGTTCTTTATATATTCTGAATATCAATCCTCTGTCTGGGGTTGGACAAGACCTTTTCCCATTCTGTAGGCTGTCACTTTGCCTTGTTGACAATATCCTTTGCTCTACAAAAGATTCTCAGTTTCAAGAGGTCCCATTGATTGATTGTTTCTTTCAGTGTCTGTGCTACTGGTGTTATATTTAGGAAGTGATCTCCTATGCCAATGTGTTCAACAATACTTCCTACTTTCTCTTCTAGTAGGTTCAGAGTAGCTGGATTTATGTTGAGGTCTTTGATCCACTTGGACTTATGTTTTGTGCACGGTGACAGATATGGATCTATTTTCAGCCTTCTACATGTTGATACCCAGTTATGCCAGCACCATTTGTTGAAGATGCTTTCTTTTTTCCATTGTACATTGTACTTTTGGCTTCTTTGTCAAAAATTATATCTTCATAGGTATGCAGATTAATGTCAGGGTCTTCAGTTCGATTCCATGGGTCCACAGGTCAGTTTTTATGCCAGTACCAAGCTGTTTTTATTACTGTAGCTCTATAGTAGAGCTTGAGGTCAGGGATCGTGATGCCTCTAGAGGTTGTTTTATTGTACAGGATTCTTTTGGCTATCCTGGGTTTTTTGTTTTTCCATATGATTTTGAGTATTATTCTTTCCAGATCTGTGAAGAATTATGTTGGTATTTTGATGGGGATTGCATTGAATCTGTAGATTGCTTTTGGTAAGATTGCCATTTTTACTATGTTAATCCTGCCTATCAATGAGCATGGGAGTTCTTTCCATTTTCTGACATCTTCTTCAATTTCTTTTTTCAGGGACTTAAAGTTCTTGTCATATAGGTCCTTCATTTGCTTGGTTAGAGTTACCACAAGGTATTTTATATCATTTGTAGCTATTGTAAAGGGTTATGTATCTCTGATTTCCTTCTCAGCCTGTTTGTCAATTGTATATAGGAGGGTAATGATTTTTTTGAGTTGATCTTGTATCCTGCTATGTTGCTGAAGGTGTTTATAAGGTTTAACAGTTCCTTGGTTGAATCTTTGGGGTCACTCAAGTATGTTGTCTGCAAATAGGGAAAGCTTGACTTCTTCCTTTCCAATTTGTATCCCCTTAATCTCCTTATGTTGTTTTATTGCTCTGGCTAGAACTTCAAGTACTATTTGAATAAGTATGGGGAGAGCAGACAGCCTTGCCTAATTCCTGATTTTAGTGGAATCGCTTTGAGTTTCTCTCCATTTAATTTGATGTTGGCTGTTGGCTTGCTGTAAATTGCCTTTATTATGTTTAGGTATGTTCCCTGTATTCCTGATTGCTCTAAGACCTTTATCATGAAGGGGTGTTGGATTTTGTCAAATGCCTTTTCTGCATCTAGTGAGATGATCATGTGGTTTTTTTCTTTGAGGTTGTTTATATGGTGTATTACATTGACGGACTTTTGTATGTTGAACTACCCTTGCATCCCTGGGATAAAGCCTACTTGATCATGGTGGATAATTGTTTTGAAGTGTTCTTGGAGTCTGTTTGCCCGTATTTTATTGAGTATTTTTGCATCAATATTCATGAGGGAGATCGGTCTATAGTTCTCTTTCTTTGTTCTTTCCTTGTTTGGTTTAGGAATCAGGGTAATTGTAGCCTCATAGAAGGAGTTTGGTAATGTTCCTTCTGTTTCTATTGTGTGGAACAATTTAAAGAGTATTGGTATTAACTCTTCTTTGAAGATCTGGTAGAATTCTGCGTTGAAACCAAATCCCTCAGTAATGGTTCTTGTTTGGACACTTTCACAACTGATTGGTTGGGATCTCTGTAACTTTTCTCATATTTATTCCAGAGAAACCATTACAGAGGGTCAGGTTTTTTAATGGACCTCTGCTACTGCCAAGCCACCTTCCTCTCATGGTTATATGTACAGTCAGTCAGCCATAACTTGGTAGAGTACTGGAGGTTTTCCAGAAGAGCTAGGTTCCACTACCCACATGACAGCTCACAACATTCCATAATTACATTTCCAGTGTTCATCCTACCAGGAAGAATGACTTTGACCTCCTGAGGAACATTGTCAACTAAAGGAACAACCCATAGCCTGAAAGACAGTCAGTCCTAAAGACTGAATTATTCATGTTTAAAACAATCTTATGGTGTTAGGTTCATCAATATTTAACAAAGTGTCTCAGTTGGTAAAAACTATCAGAAATATGTTCCCTCATTATGTACTACCACATCAATACAGAGAATTTTACATTTTTTATGGTTAGTTAAAAAATGATTATAAGGGGTTCGTGAGATTGCTCAGTGGTTTAGAGTACTGGAGGTTTTCTAGAAGAGCTAGGTTCCACTATCCACATGACAGCTCACAACATTCCATAATTACATTTCCAGAGACCTGACACCCTCTTCTGGCCTGTGTGAACACTTTACACACATGATACACAGACATATATGCAGCCCCAAACACATACATACAAAATAACAAAATAAACAAAAATGAAAATAAGAGTGAAAAACTTAAATATGAGTGCTGCAATGTATACTTGCCCTTATATTCACAGTGTCCACTCTTGCCTTATTTAGCTTTCCAAATGAATTGACTGAAGCTCCATGCATTTCAACTATGTGTGCTATGGCTTTGTTTCTGAATTATGCTTCTTTCTCATTCACTGTGCATCACATAACTAAAGCAGAAACTTCACCTTTTGTGTAGGGAAGCACTTCTAAGTCTTAGGTTTTGGCACAAAGTAATGCAATGCATAAGTTGTAATAGAGAAAAGATGAAGCCAGCATGAAAAATCTTTCTCAAATTAAAATTCTGCTTGAAGCTAGCTCCACATTTATACTTCAAAAATTGCAATCACTGTCTCTTTTGGTTGCTAATATTACTTGGGTGGAAAAGATCATGTTCATGTTTAGACTAGAAACTGAAGCCACATTTTGACATTAAGAGTGTGCAGGGTGGTTGGATAGAAGCAAGTTCAATGAAACAATGACAATAAGTTTATTGAGACTAGAAAGTTAGAAGCTTCGGTGTTTTCTGTATTCAATCTTTTCTTTAAGGTAATACTACTACTACTGATATGCCACTTGGAAATATTTCTGACAACTTCTGGATACTATAGAAGTCACATTGAAGACTAAAGAGCCATTTGAGTATTGCCAGCCCTGTTGCGGAACTGAGACAGGCAGACAAACACTACACTAGAACCAGAACACTCACTGTAACTCATCATAGGGTTCTGAAAGCATCAGTACTTTCATGTTCAGTATGAATATGATAGGTTCTGTCTCAGCAGTTAGATCCATAAGGCAGGAAAAAAACACTCATGCTGTCAGTGAACATCTCTTTTTTGCAAGCCTGTACATTTCATCTGGGCACTAGGTTTACTATGTGATTCAGCATTGTGGTATCAATCAGTAAAACAAGGAAAAAATGTCTGAGACAGGGCACAGATCAGCACTGTGCCAACTATGAGGTGTATTTCTATAGAGCATTGGAAGTGTCTGTGATCTCCATTAAGCTCCCCGCACTGTAGAGACAACACCAGGAATCAAAAGTTGCAGAGTACATGTAAACAGAGTTCTGTAGCATCAGATGCTGCTCAAGTACTCTAAAAAGTACATATCCACAGCTCCACACCAGCAAGGCCCAGTAAGCATCAGTGTGTGCTATTGAAGGAGACTCTACAGACTCAGAATAAACACTGAAAAAAAAATTGGTTTCTATAAATCTCTATACAGCAACACACACACACACACACACACACACACACACACACACACACACACATACACAAGACTAGCCTCAAGCTGGTTTGAAGCTGAAGATAACCCTGAATTTCTCATCTTCCTACTTTGTCCACTAAAGCACTGAGACTACAGACAGATGTCCACACAACGGTTGTGTGCAATGCAATCATCACACATGTCGGGATTCACATGTATCAAACAAGCATTCCCCAAGCTGAGCTCCCAAAGAGAGGTCTTGAGTCCCTTCATTACATCCCATGAGTTAGGTTCACATAAATCTAGAATTGTCTCATAGTCCAAGATCTACCCATAAAATGTCTTACACATGTGTTTTTTTGATATTTTCATTAAAGTTACCTCAGCTATATTAATGGGTTAGTCATTTATGATCAAGTTAGTAATTTAATCATTCAGAATCCACTAATCTCATTACCTTTTTCCAACTGTACATCATAAAAATGTTGACATTCCTTCATATTTCCACTATTTAGAAAAACATTTTTCCTTAAATGTCTCTGTATGAGAAATACTTTCCAAATAATAATGTAACAAACAACTTGACTGAACTTCATATATTATGCATCTTACCAAAATATACAAAAATAGAAAATGTGAAATATCACTTATCAAATTACTACTATGAACAAAATAAAATTAAAGGAAATATCAGAATCTAGTGTAACTTAATAGTTCTGTTGCATTTTCAATAAAAATTTTAAAAATCACCTTCCTATACTTTCTGAAGCATCTTCCAAAAACATTCCACAAATGTATGAAGCTCTGCAAAGAATATTGACTACATTTACATTTGTCTTTGAGCCATGCATTTATTAATTACATAAGTCAACTGGGATAAACATATGCAGCTACTTCTCTTTCTGTCCTCTGGGATATGCTGACCTACCCATTTCTGATACTGAGTCTTAAGGAAAAGGAGTGCCGAAGTCTGATAGGCTGTTGTTCCTGCCAGGAATTATATAACCCAAGCATGCAAAATGTAGCAATTCTACAGTCAGTATTAAAATAAATCCACTCAGAGCCCCTGAAAGGGTTTAGGACCAAATCAACTTGGGCTGTAAACAGGCAGTGCTGGCAAATGGATGGGAAAATTGAAATGATTCCCTCTTGAAAAAATATTCGACTACATCATGAAAAATGTCTTCCACTTCCTTGCACATTTTCATCTTCAGTGAATTTGATTTTGTTTTCTGCTTCCCTAGAATTCCCAATGCCCTGTTAAGCTCTCTAATTATTTCATGCTGATGTGATAGTAAAATTGGAAGTAATGACAGGAGACTCAAGCATGGGTTTTCTTCCCCTAAACTGACCTGTGACTCACAGATGTGCCCAGAAATTTGACCCAAGAAGGAAGAACAGGTTTGAGCTCATTCCTTCTTCTCAGACAAGCTAGTGATGGTGGTTCAAACACTCAGGGACTGGTTATCTCATCTAGCTGCCTCCCGTGGAAGCCTCTTCATCTTCAGGATGTAAACCAGAGCATTTCCTTCCATTCTTCAGTCTTCATCCTGGTAAGACAGCTGCTCTCTAAACTACCCTGCAAAATGTTCTAACACCGTTCCCTGCCTCAGAAAGTCTGTTCAATTCTTTTGGATGTGATGACTCTACAAAGTATCTGAAATTCACATCACTGTTCTTATAGATTTCCATTGTCAAGTGAAAAGCAAGCACATGCTTAGTTAGCTGTTTTCCACATATAATGTCACAGTTCTTTCTCTCTCCTTACCCCAGTGAGAATTGTGTGATGATCCCAATGTAACCATTCATGTTAGCGGAGTCTCACCAGGGAGTATAATAGTTGTTATGGTTCAACTTTTTCCTTCTTAAATCTATGTGCCAGAACTCAATGGCCAATAAGTTGCTATTCATATGTAAATCATGTGATCAAATACTATAGCCTCCACCTCAGGACCTTATAAGCGATCATGATGAAGGGAGTTTGCCCTTTCCCCACTCAGTGACTTTCTCTGTAGAAGGAAACATCATTTCTTCCTCTACTGAGCAGTGTGCAGGCATCATCTAGGATGGAGATATGGAGACCCTGAGCAGATCTGTCCTGAGAGTGTGTTGACCTTAGATTCTCAACTGCTTTTGTTACATGCAATTCAGCAATAGTTGTTATATTTAAGGCTCTAGGTTCAGCCTCCCAAATGGAGCAAGGAAACTGTCTTGTATCATTGTTTGTTTTGCATTAAACAAAAACTACAGTCCATGTACTGCCTGTTTATACAATTGTGGGAGTTAGTATAGGAACTAACTGGGGATGCCTCCACTAAAATATGTTAACAATCATCTTTTCAAAAGCAAATTATGCTATTGACTTTTTGATCAGATCTCATAGCTCTGGGAAAATTACCTTTAACAATGAAATTCTGTAATAACTCCACTGCTCTGTTAGAATGTATAGATCGAAGGTTTAAATCATTCATACTAATAATAATCTTCACTTTCTACCTGCCTGAGACATATCAGGGTTTTTACTGGTATATTCATTATTGACCATCTCAACTATTAAATCATTTTAAACTTGATAAATATGCTGTAGTTATCAGAGAACATGGGAAGGTTGTAATATTCATGTGGAATTTCTGTACAATAGTTCTATATAATATGTGTGCATTCTGAGTAAATTTTTAGATTTTTAAAAAATGTTTGGCTATGTGTATGCACAGGTTCCTACAGAACCCAGAAGGCACATCAGATCCCCCGAATCTGGATCTACAGGTGGTCTGTATCTATCTGATGTGGGTGCTAGGAGTGGAATGCTAGTCCATTGTAAGATTAGTATATGCTCTTAACTACTGTGCCATGTCTCCAACTCCCCATACCAAGGCCCGAAAGGAAGACAGTATACATAGAGACCACAGAGGAGCCTTGCAGAGGAGAATGAAATCGTCATTGGATTTGTAACACTTTTATAACTGTTTCCAACAAAGGAGCTAACAGTAAAGGTTGAACTTAGAACCATTCCCAGATACATACCCACAGCTCCTGTGAGTATGTTCCCTCACACCTGAAGATGATCTCAGGAAGGGATCCAAAGCTGTAGCATGCATAGATTCATAGGAAACATTATCTTGGAAGGAAATTCCAGAAAGAGAAACTTTTGGCCTAAGTTTCAACAATCTTATTTGAGTCATATGAATTTTGGAAATGTACAGAAATTATTCAATTTGCATTTTCTTTATGCTACCGCATCCAAAACATTATTCAAAACAAACCTTTTGTTGCCTTCAAATACATCTTATTTTGCATGTGAGAACTATGTCTGTCTAACAACAGAGAAGTTGACAGCAATCCTATTTTCTTGATTGTAACACACATTATGATTTTTATTATTTCCTATGCGTCGTGCATATTTTATATTCTGTGTCCAGAACACTAGACTGCTTATAACAAATATTTAGAAGTTATTTTCAAGACATTTTGAATAAATATTTTGGCATATAATTTTATCTGATTTATCTTCATTATTGATAGTATTAGAAGGAATTTTCAAAAATTAAAAACTATACTTTTGTACTTTTTTATTATGGGCCAGCGTCTTGATTATATTGAAATGGAAAAAATGCTATTCATAATTCAAAACAACATTTAAATAATGTACACTTATATTTAAAATAATATAAAAGTAATAATTGTGTTCCATTCTATTGGTAATTTAAATTTTAGCCTTTTATTATCTCTAAGAAAGAAAACTCTTGCTTGTTTTTCCCACAATGGAAAAAAAGGAAGTTTACACTAGCTTGCCTAGGATATATTATGAGGAGACTGATTTATCTCTAGGATCTTCTGCTTATTTCAAAATGATCTGAAACCTCTACACCATCTCTGTTAATAATCCAAAGCTAAACTACCCATGGGATTATGAAAACCAGTCATCAGCCCACAGAGTATTCCTACAAAAAAAGAAGTCTAAATAATTACTTTCCTCATTAGCATAAGGATAATACATATGCATTTAAATTGCATGCAGCATTCCATTGCTTACGGTAATGTTGAAGTAAACATGTGCTGTGAAAGCAGTTTTACCGAATTCTTTCCAGACTTGCTGTTATGCCAAATTACAGGCATCATTGTCTAACCACTTAAGTCATCATCTCTAGCAGTTACAACTCACCATGTTTCCTTGGCTAAATACCTGGAGGTATAAATCAAAACAGAATTTTAATTCATGCAAAAAATACCAAATAATATAACTTATTCAGAACCACATGAGCTATGATAAAATAGTTTTTAAATTAAACAATGTTGCATTGTACTTAATAGTTAAAAAAATCTGTATTTTGAATCATAAGCCAACCTTTTGTTATTAGAAGGAAAATCATCTTCCAAACCAAGAGATCCCAACATTTCTGTGTGAACACAAACATTCAGCAAGAAAATTCTCATTTTATAATCATTTCCGTATTCTCATGATGACATTTGAGAACATCTGTTCTCAATGATATCCAGAGGACATTCCAGAATGGTGGGGTCTAGATGTACAGATATGTGAAAAAGTGCTTCTCATTAATTTTAATGAGTGGAATGCATAGAATGGATAAACCCAGTGTAGAGAAAGATAGAAATGTCACTTCCTGAATTCCTTGAGAAAAATCACAAAATGGACCCAGCTACCTGGATGACATACAACATACAGTCCAATGAGTAAATGTTCAACTTGCTGATCTGAAATCAGGCACCATTGACATCAATTAAAGACTCTTGACAGGCTGAAACAAACAGTATCATTCCAAACCCTTCTGTTTCAACACATTTGGAAATAAGCCTCGAGAACAATAGCCTGCTGCTCTACTACCACATGGAAGAAAATTCACCTTGGCTTTGTCCCCAGTGCCCTAGAGATTTTTACTTTTTAATAGGCATGGCACACCCAACATTTAGCACTTTACAAGGAATCATTCTTAGCACACCATTGACTCTATATAAATTATTATCTTAATTCATAAATAATTGTTCATGAAATAGCAATCAATGACTCTATAGAAATAATGAGCTCAGTTTACAATGAATTTACACTAGAACCCCACCCATAAATCATTCTGTTAATTATATCTGAGTTTAGTGAAGCAAGTGCACACAGCTAGTTAAGCTAGAAGTGAGCTGTTCTAGTGAAGGAAATGAAAAGTCCAAGGCTTGGCTTCCCTCTCGCTGGAATGGAATCTGTTCTTTCTTAGCCTCACTCTTCTTCATTGGTCCTGAGGAGGATGTTTTTAATCTACTGTCTCATCAAGTCTTTCTCACATAGTACCCCAAACTGGTCCCCCAAAGCATTGATAGATTTTTCACATCTATGTGAGAAATCTAAGCTCATATCGAGCCTTCTCCCTAAAACTTCAAAAATGTGTTTCAACTGAAAAGCCCTATGTGGAAGCAAATTCTTTGGTGAAGACAAAGTTTGAAATAGTTCCCTCTCCTCTCACATATACATAGAAACATTGTGTGTTCCCATGAACAACAACGACAACAACAACACACACACACACACAATTATATCTCTTGTCTCTTTCCTAAGAGAATTTATACTCAATGTAATAAAAATGAACACATTAAATTATTATTAGATCTTAAGGATCAATTGAGTTACTGTAGATGTAACCAACCATCTAATTAAATAAGAAACACAGAACCAATGTAAAAGAGAAAGCCAAGAGGTCAGAGCTCAGAGCTAAAACCTTACCCTTCCTCCTGCGGTGGTCCTACCTCTCCGAAAGAGAGCTACTTTCTGTGTGTTTGTCTTTAGATAGTCTTTCTGTTCTGCCTTCTCATTGGTGGTAAACCCAAACACGTGACTGCCTCGTCACTGCCTGTAAGTACAGCCCTCCAGGTCTTAAAGGCATATGTCTCCAATGCTGGCTGTGTCCCTGAACACACAGAGACTTACCTACCTCTGCCTACCAAGTGCTGGGATTAAAGGCATGCACCACCACCGCCAGGCTCTTGCTATGGCTCCAATAGCTCTGACCCCCAGGCAACTTTATTTATTAACATACAATTAAAATCACAATTCATTACAAATAAAATACCACCATATTTCCCCTTTTCTATTTTAATAAAAAGAAAAAAAGAAAAAGGTTATAACTAACAAAAGAAAAACTATATACAAAAGCACAATAACTATATACAATATATATAAGTAATAAATACCTAAACAATGGCTAGTCCATTTGTATTTGACAAATCAGAGAAAATAATTCCATTATCTATCCTATTTTGGTAAGTCCAAAATGTATCTAATTCACTTTCTATCCTAATTAATCTTCAACTATAACTAACTAACCTTCAAATCTAACTACCTAAACTTCAACTCCCTCAGAGACCCAAGAAGGAAATAATATTAGCTAACAAAAATAAAAACAGGAAGTTCATGCAAGCAACTTCCAAAAATTTTGTGAGTTGACAGAAACAGCCAGCTGCCTGGACAGTCACCTGAGGTTTCTCTGCAGTGTTGGGGCATCATCTTCAGCCTATAGGCTTATCGTATCTGACAGACTCATTTGTGAAGTAGGTTGTACAGTTCAACCTCACATTGGGTGAGAGCAGTCCAAGTACCAGAAATACCTGAATTCTACTAGTGTCATGTCATAATTCAGGATTTTAAATTCTGGAAATTGTTGACGGTTTTTGAATTCAGCTGTCCATTCTTCTTGGCTGTGTATATATGGCTTCATCTCAGCATCCCCTTCTTCTTGACATCCATCTATTAAATGCCAGTATACTATTGAGAGGTGTGAGCTTAGTTACTCTTCAAGAATAACTGTTTCAGCTGCTGTTCCATTGCACAACAGAACCCATCAGCCCACTGCCTGTTCAGCTGCCTTCAAAGAAAAGGGCACTGTACCTTTTCCGAATTGCAAAGGCCACTTCAGGGATGGTGCCATATTGTCCTGGCCTCAGAAAATGCCTTTTGATAAAGCCATATCCATACTTGTTTTGGCAAGAATCCGTAGTCCTTTGTTTTGTGTTCTGTGTGTCCATTTTGTCCTGTTGATTCAAGGATACTTTGTTGTCCAGTGGCTAACCTTTGCCACAATGAAAGTTGACTCCATATGCAGTTTCTTCAATGCCCATATTTTCTCTGAAGTAGAATGGTACTGCCAGGAGCCAACATGTCTCAAAAAAGAAAAATTTCTAAGTTATTAAAACATTTTAAATGCCATATTCTGTAGATCTCTGAAGGGTTTGAAGATGACCTATCTATCTAAAATATATCTGCTCAATTTTGAAAACATATCTAATATGACTACAAGTTCTATTGTAATGTCTAACTACTAACTTTCATTTCTTTATATCCTAATAGTTGGTAATAATAACATTCAAGGATCAGAAAATGGCATTACATTGTTAAATGAATGGTATAAATACAATTAGAAATATACCTATAGCATTTTCTAACAATATCAATTTCAAATTTGTATACAATATAAAACAATCCAATCTAATGTAAAGTATTTAAAACTAGTAATTGTCTTTTTCTTTTCTTTCTTTCCTTTTTTTAAAACAAGAGCCTTAAATCTAATCTCCTTTGCATAACCTTTTTCCTAACCCTTGACAACAACTTGTAACCAACCCCCCTAAACAATGAAAATTATCCCAGACCCAAAACCCATTAAAAAGACCAAAGAATCACCCGCCCCACACCACCTTTTTGAGAATGTGGGCATCGTATTCTTAAAATTGCTTCCTGCTGGGTATGGGTGAAGTTATCTTTATCCTGAAAGAAAAATTTTAGGTTAATTGTCAAATTCTAAGAAAGGTAACTATATCCTTCATTATCCAGTCTGTGTATAATGCCAAAGTTCAGGGTTTATCTCAAGTCCTTATTCAAGTAGTCTTTGAGACTGGATCATCTCAGCTAGTCAACTCAAAATTGCTCTGAGCACCTTGTAGTTCAAAGCTGATCTTTAGATAATGTTTGTCAGTTTAACGATATTATTATTGTCCATGTGGAATTGTTGTTGTTGTTGTTGTGGGGCCCCATCTTCTTCCTGGAGACTTCAGTTGATGTTAGGCCTGGCCGTGATTTCCTGCAGAAAACTGGTAAGAGACTCGAACACAAAGACATATGTATGCAGCTAATTGAAGCCTTTTTTCTAGAATTAGTACTCTATATGACCATTCATATCTTAACAAAGTTTAAAATGTATATATATATATATATATATATATATATATATATTAATCTCATAAATTTTGATATAAAATTCATACTTTAAGAAACGCTTAAAGAATCAGAATAGAATCAAAGAGTTGAGATTAGTAATAGAATAGTCCCTTAATCAATTTGGCTTTTGTCCTGTCCCATAGCAGAAGATGGCTCTTTTATTCTGGCATGATACAGGGAGTTTGCATTTTCTTTTTAACAACATGCTTGAGTTTAAAGAAGGGGAGAGCCATTCTCCAACTCCAAAGTCAGCTTTTAATTTTAATTGAACTGGGACAATTAGAAGACCAATAGTGTTAAATCTTTAGAGAAAAGCAGAAACAAATATTTAGGAAGACATATATTTTTTAGATAATATATACCCATACACTGTTTCACTCTGTTTCCTGGGATAGATGATTTGTCCCTTTTCTTCAGTTGTCTCATTTGTCTTGTGTTCTTCAGATTCCTTAACCTTCATTCTCCTAAAGACAAAAACAAAAACCTTTCCCCAAGACTAATTTTGGGGATGTTCCTTTTTGGCAAGTTATTATCTGATTAAATGAAAAGGCATGTGTTACTGGTACAAGTTAGTTTAAGTTGGATATTCATGCTGGTTGATGAACT
Source organism: Peromyscus leucopus (assembly GCF_004664715.2). NCBI lineage: Eukaryota > Metazoa > Chordata > Mammalia > Rodentia > Cricetidae > Peromyscus > Peromyscus leucopus. Next base: position 20,453,614 of record NC_051068.1, read on the forward strand.
ATCACCTCCTCTAATTAAGAGGTTTCTCTTGTTCAAATCGAACCTTTATCAATTTTGATGGTACCCACAGCTTATCTTCTCCTGTAGAAACAAAAGCAAAACCTCGTCCCCAACATAATGCATACCCTGGTTTCCATTCTGAAGTCAGCACATCCTTAAAGTATACAGGCTGATTTAATAATTAATAGAATCTCCTCTTTGTATCTTTTCAGGAGCAATTTGTAATCCCCAGCAAGGCAAAATTTTCTTTACTTCTTCAAACATTCTTTCTAAAGTATCTGCATTTGAGTCAGCTAGTAAAATATCATCCATATAATGATAAATTATAGATTTAGGAAATTTTTTACGTGCCACTTCCAATGGCTGTTGTACAAAATATTGGCACAGAGTTGGGCTATTCAACATTCCCTGTGGGAGGACCCTCCATTGAAATCTTTTAACCAGTTGAGAATTATTATAAGTAGGCACTGTTAAAGCAAATCTTTCTCTGTCTTTTTCTTGTGAGGGTATTGAAAAGAAATAGTCTTTTAAATCAATAACTATGGGAGGCCATCCTTTTGGTAACAGAGTAGGCAAAGGAATCCCAGATTGTAGAGAGCCCATTGGCTGAATTACTTTGTTAGTTGCTCTAAGGTCTGTTACCATTCTCCACTTACCAGATTTCTTTTTAATAACAAATACAGGAGAATTCCAGGGGCTGGTTGATTCTTCAATATGCTGAGCATTTAACTGTTCTTCTACCAGCTCTTCTAAAGCCTGGAATTTCTCTGTTGTTAAAGGCAATTGCTGGACCCATACAGGCTTGTCTGTTAACCATTTTAAAGGTAGAGCTGTTGGTGTCTTTGGGAGATCATCAGTTGTTGTGCCCTGTTCTTGTATAATATGGATGGCTGGTGACCACTCAGAATAATGTCTTTTAATTTCTCTCAGAAACATTTGCTAGTTTATGATTTGTTTCTGAGATTGGAGGGATGTTAATCTGAGTATTCCATTTTTGCAACAATTCTCGACCCCACAGGTTCATAGCTATGTTAGACTCATATGGTTTTAAATTCCTCTCTGTCCTTCTGGACCTATACATTCAAGCCACCTCACACTCTGTTTCACCTGAGATAATGTCCCAATTCTTAACAGTTGAACGTTTACCTCCTGAAGAGGCCAAGTTGGATGCCAAAATTCTGGTACAATTATGGTAACGTCCACACCTGTGTCTACCAGACCACACAACAAAACACCATTGTTTTTATCGTTAATTTTGGTCTTTGTAGCTAGAGTTTTCCTCCCTTGCCCACAGTCAGGACAAATCTTTGTCACCCACCAGTCCCACAGCCACTCAGACCCAACCAAGTAAACACAGAGACTTATATTGCATACAAACTGTATGGCCATGGCAGGCTTCTTGCTAACTGTTCTTATAGCTTAAATTAATCCATTTCCATAAATCTATATCTTGCCACGTGGCTGGTGGCTTACCGGCGTCTTCACATGCTGCTAGTGATGGCGGTGACTGGCAGTGTCTCTCTGCCTCCACCTTCTACTTCCCAGTGTTTTATTTATGGACCAATCAGAGCAACACATTTGACATACAGACCATCCCACAGCATTTGTTCATTAATAGAAGTTTGCCAAAAATTTTTCTTTATGTTTTCTCCTGAATTTTCTATTCTCTCTGTTTCATCATCCTGACCAGCATGATTTATTCCAATAGGCATTTGGTTATTTAATTGCTCTGAGCAGGGGTTTCCTCTACAGCTGCAGGAAAGGTTTGAACTGGATTTGCTATGGGGGCCTGCATGAGGCCCCTCTGGGAGTTTCCCAAAGACTGAGGCAAAAGATTACCCGGTCTGTCCTTTGCTGATCTACATTTGTTGGTCCAGTGTTTTCCCTTACCACAACTTCTGCATACTCCAGAAGGAAGGGGCATTCTTTTGCCATTGTTCCTTGAAGAAACATTGTTTCTAGGAATGACCTGTTTACAGCCCCTTTTCAAATTTCCTTGCTTTCCACATGCAAAACATCTAAAATTCCTCAAACCTTTTGAAATTGCTTCTCCTACCCACATATTATCATGGTCATGAGCCTCAACATTAACCGTGTCTCTAATCCAATCTTCCAAAGGTACAGATCTTGCCTTTAATGGCCTGATTATTCTTTTGCATGCTGCATTCGAATTCTCAAAGGCCAAAGATTCAATTATTATCACTAGGTTCTGAATCCGAGACCATTCTCTTTACTGCTGAAGCCAGTCTTTGTAAAAAAAATCTGTGAAAGATTCTTTTGGGCCTTGCATAACCTTTGTAAATGACTCAGATTTTTTCCTGGTTCCTCAACTCTGTTCCATGCATTCAAGGCTGCCGTTCAACATAAAATTAGGGTTTGGACATCATATAAACATTGTGTTTGTACTGAAGCATATTGGCCTTCTCCAATAAGCTGATCCTGGCAGACTTGTATTCCTTTATCCTTCCATTGTTTTTCTATGTTTTTAGCCTCGTCCTTGACCAAGTTAGCCACTGAAGCCTTAGGGAGGTTTCAAGAACAGCTTGTGCCAGCTCCCGCCAGTCCTGTGTTACAATCCTATTATATGTTGACCAAGAGTTTAACATTTGCTTTACATATGGGGAATGCATACCATAAGATATTATTGCCTCCTTAAACCTTTGTAAATCCAACATTTCAATTGGAGCCCAAATATTTAGTGTAGTCATTTGATTAGGCAACTGCTGCATGGTTACAGGATAAATTAAGGGTGACTGTGCGAAAACAGGCTTTCTTTCTGTAAACTTATGATCCAAACTTGAAACAATTTCACTGTTAATTTCTTCTGTCTGAATTTTTACAGGTTTAACAAGTTTTTCTAAAGCTGTCATCCTGGCACTTAAATTTACTATCTTTTTAAATAGTAAAATGAGGATAAGCATAGTAATAAACTGCATTGTTCGATCAATATTAATCTTCTCATATAGTTGTTCCATTGTCAGACTGCCTAAAATTTCAAACAAAACCCAATTTTCTTCCAATGTACACATGAAACCCATTTTTTTAAATGTGTAAAAAATTTTTCTTTTAAATAGTTTTCTTTAAAATATCTGATGTGTTGTGACTTACCAAGTCTGAGTAGAACAGTAGAAATATGAGGGAATTCCAAAAGAGCCACCTAGTGTCCGAGGTGTGAACCCAGAGAGAGAAAGAGAGAAAGAGAGAGAGAGAGAGAGAGAGAGAGAGAGAGAGAGAGAGAGAGAGGAAGAGAGAATGCAAGAATGTGTAGCTGGCTAAAGTTTAAATCCAGCCACGTGTTCCCTCTTGAGCCAAGTCAAGGGTTGACTCTGGCTTCCTTAAGCTTTGACCATGTGCATTGGCTTTACAGGCAGGGGCTTCGGCAGGGCAGGCTGAGTTGTTTGTAGCACCGGCTTTAAGCAAGTAGCTCACGGTTAGTCTGGCCTGAAGCCAAGTTGACCTGGGCCCGGGCTAGGGAGCTGACCGCCTGTGCTAGGGAGCCAACCACCCTTGCGGGAAACTGGACCTTCTGCCAAGCCAAGCAGCTTTTAATGGATTCTTGTCACGTTGGGCGCCAAATGTAGATGTAACCAACCGTCTTATTAAATAAGAAACACAGAGCCAATGTAAAAGAGAAAGCCAAGAAGTCAGAGCTCAGAGCTAAAACCTTACCCTTCCTCCTGCAGTGGTCCTACCTCTCCGAAAGAGAGCTACCTCCTATGTGTTTGTCTTTAGATAGTCTTTCTGTTCTGCCTTCTCATTGGTTGTAAACCCAAACACATGACTGCCTCGTCACTGCCTGTAAGTACAGCCCTCCAGTTCTTAAAGGCATATGTCTCCAATGCTGGCTGTGTCCCTGAACACACAGAGACTTACCTACCTCTGCCTACCAAGTGCTGGGATTAAAGGTGTGCACCACTACCACCAGGCTCTTGCTATGGCTCTAATAGCTCTGACCCCCGGGCAACTTTATTTATTAACATACAATTAAAATCACATTTCATTACAGAATTATAATATTTTTAAAAATATTTTATCCACATAATATTAAAAAAAAACTTACTCAAACATTAAACATGTCAAAGATACACAGGTGATTTCTGCAATAGAAGGAAAGGAAAGAAGAGGGACTGTTGTGCTGTGAAATATTATCTTAACTATGTAAAGATGTGTTACATTTATTTAAGTTATAGAATATTGAACTTTGTACAGATGTTTTACGTTTGTTTATGCTGCATTTATTTAATTATGTAAAGATTCATTGCTGTTTCACCTTGCCTGCCTAAGGCACCTGATTGCTCTAATGAAAAGCTGAATGGCCAATAGCTAGGCAAAAGAGTGGATAGGCAGGGCTGGCAGCCAGAGAGAATAAGGAGGAGGAGGAATCTAGTCTTGAGAGAAGAAGGATGAGAGAACAAGAGAGAAAGAGAGGGACAAACCCAGGGCCAGAAGCCAGGCAGCTACCAGGCAACCAGAGAAGGGAAGCAGTGAGAGTAGGACACACATAAGGAGAGAAAACAGGAAAAGACCCAAGGCAAAATGTAGATAAAGAGAAACAGATTAAAACAAGAGCTAAGAAAAGGTCTTTCATTCATACCTAATACCAAGTCTCTATGTTATAGTGTCATAATTTGGGAGCTGGTTGGTAGCCCGGAAGAAAAAGCCTGCTACATTTGGCATTCCAATGTGAGGACCAAATTTCCACATAGGGTCTGAGATAGTTTAAAAAAAAAAGTCAGCACATTAAGTAGAAACAGTATACCGGATAGGGATGCCTGTCTCAGTACAGGCACCAGCTAGGGTGATTCAATGCAGTTCCCAGTTTAAGAAAATAAAAGAAGAGAGAGACATTCAGCAAGGCCCACAGGGTGTGGACGCGAGGAAGAGGTGGACACCAGAGCCACCAGCAAAGGACCTAGCTCCTGCCACGTAGCAGTTTAAAGTTTGTTTCACGCATCAGAGAATGCTGCAAGCGTGCAGCTGCAGGCACTTAAAAAAGCAGGTCCTCTGTCAGATGCGGGGTTGTGAAGACCTTTTCCCATTCTGTAGGCTGTCACTTTGCCTTGTTGACCTTATCCTTTGCTCTACAAAAGCTTCTCAGTTTCAAGAGGTCCCATTGATTGATTGTTTCTCTCAGTGTCTGTGCTACTGGCGTTATATTTAGGAAGTGATCTCCTATGCCAATGTGTTCAAGACTACTTCCTACTTTCTCTTCTAGCAGGTTCAGAGTAACTGGATTTATGTTGAGGTCTTTGATCCACTTGGACCTAAGTTTTATGCATGGTGACTGATATGGATCTATTTGCAGCCTTCTACACATTGATATCCAGTTATGCCAGCACCATTTGTTGAAGATACTTTCTTTTTTCCATTGTATAGTTTTGGGTTCTCTGTAGCTGGAGGGCTTCTCTCCAGGTTCCCCAAGCCCCGCAGTCCCACAATCCACTTATAAAATAATCACTCAGACGCTTATATCACTTATAAACTGTATGGCCGTGGCAGGCTTCCTGCTAACTGTTCTTTTATCTTAAATTAACCCATTTTTATAAATCTATACCTTGCCACGTGGCTGGTGGCTTACCGGCGTCTTTACAGGTTGCCTCTCCTGGCGGTGGCTGCAGTCTCTCTCCTCCTTCTTCCTGTTTCCCCAATTCTCCTCTCTCTTTGTCCCGCCTATACTTCCTGCCTGGTCACTGGCCATCAGTGTTTTATTTATATAGAGTGATATCCACAGCACTTCCCCTTTCTTCTTTTTTTAAAAAGGAAGGTTTTAACTTTAACATGGTAAAATTACATATAACATAACAATTACCGAGCAAGAATTATAGTTACAATATTAAAGAAGATGCCCTATCTATCTTATATTTGTGAGTTTAAGGTTTTATAGCTAACTTATCTTTTATCATAACTGAGGAAATTACGGCTATCTAGTCTTCAACCACATCAAAGACCTGAGAAGGAACATAATGGTACCTGAGAAATGGTAGACGGATGCAAGCAACTTTCGGGAATCTTGCAAGAGTAGACCAAGACAGCTGGCAGCCTGGACAGTCACCTAATAATGTTTCTCAGCATTGTTGGTGCATTCAAATTGGCTACAGGCCTAGAGTATATGACAAACCATTTTTAGAAGCAGGAATTCTGAAAGACCATCTTACCCTGTCTTGGCAGAGTACAGTGGTCGCTTTCCTTGTGTCCCGCTTGTCCAGAAAGGACAGCATTGCATTCATACTGTTAGCCGTCAAGGCAAGGGCAGTTCTTTGCCCAGTAGGCCATTTTGTGCCCAAAAGACAAACTTCCAAATGGAAATGTCTTAGAAGCCCAACATTCTCTCGGGATCAATTGGTGCAGCCAGGAGCAATTGTGTCTCACGTCAACAGAATTCTAAGTTATTTAAATGCCATATTCTCTAGGTCTATGAAGTGTTTGAAGATTACCTATCTATCTGAAATATATCTATGTATACCTAGAAGACTTAACTAACATGGCTACAAATATGATTATCATAGATGACTAATTATTAATCTATTTTTAATTATCCATTACAATTTTAAATGAGTTACATAAACATAATACCTCAAACAAGAATAGAAATATATATATATATATATATATATATATATATATATATATATATACAGTATAACAAAATTAACTTCAAGTTTGTATCAATAAACTAAAATTTATACCAATGTAAAACATTTTAAACATAAACTAAAATCTATACCAATGTAAAACATTTTAAACAAGTTGTTCTTTAAAAGTAGGTTCACTAATCTACCCTTTTATCTTATCATCTCCATATCCTATATATCCATATCATATCCCCTTTTGTTTTTTAGAAAGAGATCACATTTATAATCAACCTGTTTTAAATAAAAATATTGGTTTTTCTCTGTCCCACACCAGAGGGCTCTTCTGATTTGGGACACAAGAATCTCTTAACCATTTTTTTTTTAAAGCAATATGTCTGGGTTTAGAGGGGAGTGAGCCAATTCCACCTCTAAAGCCAGCTTGGTATATTTGGGAATTTGGGCATAGCATCTCTTACTACTTCCTGCTGGAGGGGGGCGCTGTATCTTATGGGGACGCAATGAAAATTTTAGGCCTATGGGGTAGTCCGGGAGGCTGTATTGTGGGAGCCAGTTGTCTTGAAGCCATTCTGGATGTTGGATCATCTGGGCCATGGTGTCATCGGAGACCTTTCAGGGGGTCTTGGCTGGTGAAACCTGATGTATCTTAATCTGGAACAAATCCACAGCCCCTGGCTTTCTGTGAAAACAAAAGCAGAACCTCTTTTCCAAAGCAACATATCCTTAAGTCCAAATTTTGAAGTCAAGGTACCTTTAAAATATACATTTTGGCATAACTCAACAGCTTTTGTAATCAAATGTTTTTCTTCAGTTACGAATATCAAAGACAACATAATCCAGATTTTATGTGTGATAGCCATCTTTATGTGGCTTATTACCTTCACTTTTTTTTAAAACACTTTATTTTTAGATACTATTTGTTTATATAACGGTCCACGTGTCAGTTTTTATGCCAGTGCCAAGCTGTTTTTATTACTGTAGCTCTATAGTAGAGCTTGTGGTCAGGGATCTTGATGTCTCCAGAGGTTGTTTTATTGTACAGGATTCATTTGGCTATCCTGGATTTTTTGTTTTTCCATATGAAGTTGAGTATCCAGAATATATAAAGAACTCAAGAAATTAGACATCATCCTGGCAATGGTTGAGAGAATGCCTGAGCTGACATGCTCTGGTGATCAGATTGCCAGACACCCTGGCTCTCATGATAGAACTCATGAGAGTTCTATCAGTGTCTGATAGAAGTGGATGCAGATATCCACAGCTGAGCCCCAGCTGGAGCTCTGGGAGTCCAATCGGTGAGAGAGAGGAGGGATTGTATAAGCGAGAGATATTGAGACCATGATTGGAAAAAGCACAGGGACAAATAGCCAAACTAGTGGAAATGCATGAACTGTGAATCAGTGGCTGAGGAGCCCCCAACTGGTTCAGGCCCTCTGGATAAGTGAGACAGTTGATTAGCTTGAAATGTTGGGAGGCCCCCAGGCAGTGAAGCCAAGACCTGTCCTTGGTGCACAGGCTGGCTTTTTGGAGCCTGGGGCCTATGCAGGGACACTTTGCTCAGCCTTGGTGTAGGGAGGAGGGGACTGGACCTGCCTGGCTGAGTCTACCAGGCTGGACTGACTTCCCAGGGGAGACCCTGCCTTGGCGAGGTGGGAATGGGGGGTGCATTGGGGGGGAAGGCTGGGGAATGAGAGGAGGGATGACGGGGGAATCCATGGCTGATCTGTGAAATTATGTTAATTATAAAATAAAAAAAATTTGTAGTGTGATTGTCCTGGAGCCATTATCGTCTGGCTCTGTGCTGTAACAACCAGCATTGTGGTACTTCTTTCCTCTAAAGAAAAGCTTGGGTGAGATATACCTAGTTTAAAATTGTTATTAACTTCATGTGAAGTTTTGATACACAGTGTGGAAAGATACAGATTATTGTTTTGATTTTTAATATTGTGTTTGATTAATTGACTATTCCAATATTTGTTTTCTAAGTGATTTTCTATTACATCTGCTGAAGACAAATAATAGTTTAAAAATAATAAAGTAAGTCTCTAAGAAAGAGTAAAGTAATATAAAAAAATAATAAGCCATATAATGATGAAATACACAGGGAGTCTGGTTCCTGTATGGTGTTGTGTTGACTTTGGATTTTTTTTAATGCTAATGAGTAAATGATAGCTCCTGGGAAAATGGGGATTGTAAGAAGGACTGTCAAATTAAACCAACTGAGATACTTTAGGGATGTCTTAACTTTAAAATGGAAGTCAAAAAATATATTATGTTGCAGATCTAGTTATATTTTTTTCTTCAAGAAAAAAAAGCCTGTGGATTCATTCAAGATTAATAGAGATCCGGTTTAATGAAGTGAGACCCCTGAAAATCCTGGCTATAGACATAAAGAAATAATCACAGAAAAACTACAAGACAGGTAATATATTTTGCCTGCTCAAACATAAATAAAAAAATCATTTTTCGCTGGCTTGTGTACAAGGCACAGTCCATTCTTGTGTTAATGCAGATATGTATGTTACTTTTTAAAGTTTATGTGTTTTCAGAGCAGGGGGACCAGAAAACAATGAAAATGGGTAGCCCGAGTGATCCAGCCTCTCAGAGTGCCTCTGTTGAAGTTTCCCCAGAGTTCTGCAACCAGAACAGCTTCAAGGATGCTGGCTGAGATGGTCCAGCCTCACAGACTATTCTAGCTAGGACTGCAAATAAGCCTTATACTTTTCCATTGCACAGAGACTGAAAAACAAATGCTATGGCTAGTTTTCCTAGAATTTGACCATTATTTCAATTTTCCTAGGTTCCCTAAAGATGCTGTTGCCTATAGACAACAGGAAGCAGTCTACAAAGCACAGTGCCCACATTCCCAAGAGGTAGGGTGGGTGGTTTTTGGTCATTTGGTAGGTTATGGATGTTTGTTATCATTTTGAGGGAATATAGAATAAAAAGACAACTATTAACTCAAGTATTTTACATTGGTATGGACTTTAATATATTGATACAAATTTAAACTTATTTTTGTTATACTGGATGTACATTTCTACTCTTAGTTGGGACACTGTGCTTATTCAGCTCATCTAAAATGTTATATAATTAAAAAATGTAGGTTAGTAGTTAGTCACTTATAATAATCAAACTTGTAGTTATGTTCAGTATGTTTTCAAGCACACAGTATGTATGTGTTCAAGGTTTAACAGGTAATTTTAGATAGATGGATGGTCTTCAAACACTTCAAAGCCCTACAGAATATGGCATTTAAAATGTTTTGTTAACATGGGGATTTTCATGACAGTGAGACATGTGTGCTCCTGGCAACACTAATCTACTTCATAGAAGGATAATGGGCATCCAATAACCCCCATATGGAGTTTATTTTCATTGTATCAAAGCTAGCCATTTGATCAAGAAACTGTCTTGGCTTTGACTGCTGATAGTAAAATGTCCAAATTGGATATTCAGGACACAAAGAAAAGTAACTGCTGAACTTTGCCAAAACAAGGTAGGACAGTCCTTCAACATTCCTGCTTTATAGCCAAGTCTGCCAGATATTCAAGGCCTGTAGGCCAAGACAGATGCCCCAATGCTGCAGAGGAACCTTGGGAGACTGTCCAGGCAATCAGATGTCTGTCATTTCTGCAGTTTTGTAAGTGGCTTGCTTGCATTACACTTTCTCTTTACTCAGATAATATTATATCTCTCTGTGGTCTTGGATGAAGTTGAAGACTAGATAATTATAGTTACAGTTTTCTCTAGCTATGATAGAAGGTAAATTAGGTACTAAGATTTGAACTCATCAAAATAGGATAGATAATAGAGTAATTTCTCTGAATCTGCCAAATGCAGAAGGACTGGACATTGTGGATGTAATACTTACTTGTATATAGTATTTCTTATTGTATATAATCTTACTATGTTAAAGTTAAAATCTTTCTTTTTATTTAGACAAAATGGGGGAAATGTGGAATATCATTTTAACTATGTAAAGATGTGTTACATTTGTTTATGCTGTCTTTGCTAATAATGTAAAGATATGTTACATTTACTTATGCTGCATTTGTTTAATTATGTAAAAATGTGTTGCTATTTCACCTTGCCTGTCTAAGGCACCTGCTAGATCTCATGAAAAGCTGAATTGCCAATAGCTAGGCAAGAAAGGAATAGGTGGGACTGGTTGGCGGAGAGTATAAGTAGGAGGAGAAATCTATGCTCAAGAGAGAAGAAGGAGGAGAAAAGAAAGGGAGAAAGAGAGAGAGATACCTGGGACCAGTAGCCAGCCAGGCACCAGCCACCCAAGGAAAGTAGGACATACAGAGAGAAAGATAAAAAGCTCTAAGGCAAACAGATAAAGAGGAACAGATTAAAAATAAGAGCTAAGAAAAAGCTGAGCATCATAACAAATAAGAAATCTCTGTGTCATGATTTTGGAGCTGGTTGGTGGCCTAAAAGAAAGCCTTTTACACTGTTGCCCAACATATCTCCCAAGAAGATGAGCAGAGCCCAGGATACAGCAGAGACCCAAAGCCATCAAGTGCTTTTATTGCAAGGATTTCAAGCAGGATATTGACCATCTGGAGTTGGGTGTGTTCTGAAATTTTAAGTGATGAGTCTCAATAAAAGCTATAAAATAAACTCAGAACTTATGTTTACTTATTTATTCACTTATTTTGGATAATTTCATATTCTGAAAAATGATAAATATACTCAATATAAAACATTCAATCTAGCAGTTGTTTACAATTTACACACTGAAAGCAAAAATACTAAGTTTGTCTTTTAAAAAATTTACCATTTCATAAATTAATCCCTTCTGTGGTTGTGAAAAATATTTGGTACAAGTATTTAAGAGGTTAGACACTTAAACAAATAAAATATTAATTATTAACTTTTTTCTTCTAAACATAGAATGTGTGTTTCTCATGAGCAAAGAATAAAAAAAAAATCTTATTGAGAGTAAAATGATGCCTGTGTTTTCCGTCATTAGAATAAAAACACTATACATACAGATACTTAATAATATTACATGGCTTAAATTAAAAACTGATGAAAATAATTCAACTTATTATCATGAACTAAAGTCATTTAATGCAATTAAAATATAATGGGAAAACTTAACTTTTTTAAGTTGGCAAACTTTTCCTAATAATTAAACAATTTTGTTTACAACAATGATGTTATTTATTTAAGAGTGTATCTTAGAGGAATTGTATTGGAAAATTGTCATGCTAAAAGAAATGAAGTAATAATGTTACATCTTTATGCATGTTTATTTTATTTTTAAAAAGAAACAGACCCATTTTGAGTTTTAATTGCATTATGTTAATGCCTTTTAAAGCAATATCAGATCTCAATAATTGGAAATTTAGAAAAAAACAGGCATTCTGCCTAGTCTAGTGCTAACTTTGATTCATAAACATACATTGGACTGATTGAATATTGGAATCCACTGTTTGGGTAACTGAGTCTATCTTAGATTGCTTCCTGTTGCTGAGATGCAAACCATGATAAAAATCAAATTAGAGAGAAAAAGGGTTGATTTAACTTACAAGTCTTCTACATCACAGTCCATCACTAAAGGATGCCAGAGCAGGATTTCAAGAAAGTCAGGAGCCTGGAGGCTAGAACTAAAGCAGAACTATGAAGATCACAATGTACTGATTTATTCCTCATCCATTATTCAGCTTGTTTTTGATGCAACTCCAGCTACCTGTCCAGAGGTGGCACTTCCCACAGTGGTCTAGACCCTCACTACATCAATAGTTAATCAATAAAATGCTCTGCAAACTTGCCTCAGGCCAAGCTAATGAACTGGCCACATTTTCCCATTTGAGATTCCCTCTTCCCCTATCACCCTAGCTTGTACCAAGCTGACAAAAAACAAACAAAAAAGCTAACCAGTGTAATTGACTCGTTATCAACTTGAGGTCATCACTATCAAGCTATAACACTTCCTTTCTTGTTTGTCCCCAAAATCATGTTAATATTTCAATATAGAGTAAAGTGTTGCTTTAAATTTCCCAGTCTTTAAAAAAATGTGAACACTTTAAAACTTCAATCTGCAGATTAAAAAGGTCCAGCGAAAGAGCATCCTGGCCCTGAGACCAGAGCCAAAGAAACACACCTTACCTCTAACCAATTTAGGAACTGAAAATCAACCAATCCCTGAACACAAAAACCAACCAATCCCAGAGCACAAAATCAACCAATCCCTGAGCATGAAATGCAAACAATTATCCCAAGCTCAGGAATTGAAATTCTATCAATCCCACCCTGAAAATCTCCACCTTGTGAAGTTCTGCCTCTAAGAAATCCTATAGAAGCCCTGTGCCTGTTCAGTTTGGGGCTGCCCTTTTCCACCCTGGCAGAGGCAGCCACTCTCCTGGACTTCTCCCTCCCAATAAATCTCTAGAGTGTCTTTTGTGGTAACGACTTTCTTTCCCCAGAGTGGAGCAGAGATGTAACAACTTTCACAGGAGCAGAGCTGTAATGGCTCTCACCAGAGCAGAGCAGAACTGCTACATTTCTGTGGGGAAACTCTTTTGCCAAAGCAGAACAGAGCTGTAATGGGCCTCACTGGAGTGGAACCTATCAGGAGCAGATCCGACCTCTAACACTTTGGGGAAACTTTCCCTTGCTGGAGCAAGGTGCTACACTCCAGGGAAGCTGAGCAAAACTGTGACATTAATCTGGAGCAAAGCAGAACAGTACTATGACAACCTCACTGGGGAAATTCTCCCCTGCTCGAGCAGAGTTGCTAGGGAAAACTTTTCTGGAGCAAAGACTGTGATACCTTTCTGGGGAAACTGACCTGGACCAGAACAGAGCTTTAGGTAAATCAGGATACCTGTTCCTTCAGAGCTGTAACACTTATAGGCAATCCTTGGCTTCCTACTGCTGGGATACCTTTCCCTTCCGAGATGTAGGTAATCCTTGGCTTCTATCTGCTTAGATACCTTTTCCTTCTGAGCTGTAGGTAACCCTTGGCTTCTGACTGCCAGGATGCCTTTCCCTTCAGAGCTCTAACACTTACAGGTAATTCACAAAAGTGAAGAACAAGGGCACAGCCACAAGCAGATCAAAGCAAAACCAAAATTCAACACTTTAAACAGTGCCTTATGTTTGGGACTTACAATCTTCTGGGCCGCAAATGGCTTAGGCAGCCCCACAACTCTGGCTCTGCAATTCACAGCACAATCAGCTTGTCCCATAATCTCCTCCACATACCTGCAATTGTCTTTGGTGCTTATCCCACAGTCCTGGTGTCTCCAATACCCTGGGGTCTACACAGCTACTGGGCACTATTCTCACCTGTAGCCTCTTTTGGGTTCTCTTTAGGGACTCCTTCTCTGTCACTTGGTCCCAAGCTCTGTAGCACGAATCTTAACAGGTCTTATTAATAAAATCAAACCTGGAGCCAGGTATTGGGTTAAAGCTGGAAGATCAGAGAAGCAGAACAAGCCACAGCCACCTCACCTTACCAATTCCTCAGCTGATTCTGTTTCCTCAGACTGGATGCCTCTCAGCTGAACTGTGCTGCTCAAAAGCCTAAAAGCTTAACCAGCTTTAGTTCCTGGTCCTCACACCTTATATTCCTTCCTGCTCCTGTCATCACTTCCTGGGATTAAAGGCTCTTGTTATCATTCCTGGCTGTTTCCAGTGTGGCCTTCAACGGATCTCTACCTCTGGAATGCTAGAATTAAAGGTGTGTGTGCAACCATTTTCTGGCCTCTATATCTAGTGGCTGTTCTGTTCTCTGACCCCAGATAAGTTTATTAGGGTGCACAATATTTTGGGGAACACAATAGCACCACAAAGCTCAGCTTGTTTCTCTGTTGATTTAAAAATGTGGCTGCACCTTCACCAGTGGCCTTTCCTGGCCCATCATGGTGCCAGAACTCAGCAGCTCTCATCAATCCTACAGCTTTCTTGCCACCAAAACCAATAATGTGGGAGACTATTACAAATGACCAAATTTATCATCCTGAATGAGGTAACCCAGATTCAGAAGGACAAACTTGGTATGTACTCACACATAAGTGGATACTAGACATAAAGCAAAGGATAACTAGACTACAACCCACAGCTCCAGAGAAGATAAGAGACAAGGAGGGACCCTTGGATCATCCTGGGAAGGGGAAATAGATGAGATCTCCATGAATAAATTGGGGATGTGGAGTGGGAAATAGAGGGTAGCAGATGCGGGATGGATAAGGGAATGAGATGGTCAAACTGGAACAGGGGTGAAGTGGGAGAGCAATAAAAGAGATACCTTGATAAAGGGGGACATTATGGGGTAAGGGAGAAACCCGTGCTAGAGAAGTTCCCAGGAATCCACAAGGATGATCCCAGCTTAGACTACTAGTAATAGTGGAGAGGGTACATGAACTGGCTTACCCCAGTAATCAGATCAGTGAATACCCTAACTGTCATCATAGAGCTTTTCTCCAGTAATTGACAGAAGCAATTGCAGAGATCCACAGCCAAGCACCAGGCTGAGCTCCAGGAGTCCAGTCAAAGAGAGAGAAGAGGGATTCTATGAATAAGGTGCATCAAGATTATGATGGGGAAACCTTCAGAGACAACAAACCAAAATAATGGGAGGTATTTATGGCTGTCTGTTGAATAGAACTGGTCTGGTATGTTTCAAATATATATGAAACATTAGGTCTCTCTGCAGGTATGGCAGCTACTTGGTTGTACCTGTAGGTTTTAGGGTGGACACTCTCTACTCCTTTTAATTTTCTAGTCTGTAGTAGTTTCTACCTTGATCTTTATTTATTTCGGTTGCCTGACTGTCAATTATATACCATCATCAGTGTGGCATCTGATTTTATTACACTGGTACAAAAGAGAAGGATGAGTTTGAAAAATAAAGAGTCATGGACTATTGTGGAGCCTTTTCCTCTGAGATTGAAACTCTCCATCTCCCAGGGAAGCTCCTTAAAACAGAAGGCAAACAACTCAAAATAGCTTCAGGAAGTTCCTAAAACTAACCTGAAGTTCACTAGGCCCCTCCCTCCCAGAGTAAGTAATAAAGACTGTTGAGTCTCGCTGTCAAACAAGACAAGCTGCAAAGCAGAGACCAGACTAACTGCCTGGAGGAAACAGGGACAAGTGGAGCTGCCTGGAAGAGGCACAGACAAATTGAGTTGCTGAGAAAAGAAACCCTGCAACTTATTGAGCAAAGTTCTCCAGATTCCCAGCTTTGGTGAACTGTTACCCATGGTGGGGTGAGCTTTGGTGATGCAGCTAACATTGAGTTATTTTTGCTGCTGTAAGTAATCTCTCACCCATATTCCTCTAATTAACTCCAATACAACTCATTGGTTCACTAAGATAAACTTTGATGTTATCCTTACTTTGGTCTGTCCTGGACTCCTTCTCTGGGGTGAGTAGAAGTGTGTGCATTGTGTTTGTCCAGGAGAGTTCTGTCACACAATGAGACACAGAAGCTGGATAGAGAAGCATACCCATTTTTCTAGGAAAGAGAATTGTCTAAGCAGCAAGCTCACACATTTGGTCCATTTAGCAAGTGCTAGTGTCCTAACAGAAAAGCAGGACATCAGACCACTTGGCCTGGAAGCACCCTCAACTCTTTCACAACTTAGTCTCCAAGTGGGGGCACTTTAACAGTTAGCAAACTAGCTGGCACGAGCTATGCATATGATGTGAAATTGTCACATGCCATATTTAACGTAGGGAAAGTGATGTAGGTCACCGTAAACTGGAATTATTTATTCCATTTCAGTGCACACAGAAATGGTGTACAATCAATAGCCAATAACTCTTCGCATGTTTTGAAATCCACTCTGCACTGCTCACAGGCAAGCATCTCATTTTGTATTAGCCTCTTCAAAGTGCTCAAGGGGCATTTACTGCTGCCTGTTGAATAGAACTGGTCTGGTATGTTTCAAATTCATGTCCTTCACAGTAAATATTATTTAATGCTCTAGTCAAGATCTTGTGCTCTTAGTCGCTGTTAGATTCTTTCACTTTAATATGGGGAATGGATAAAGTGGAAGTTTGTCGCTTGTCTGTCTTGTCACCAGTCACCCTTGTGTTCTACCTGAGAGTCCAGATAATCACACTGATCCTCTCAGTAGCCATGCCTAGCTCTCATCACCTTTATGGGCAGCCTCTTGGTACAGCTTCTTTTTCTTTGAGATTCCTCTGATATAATAGCAAACCTTTGTTTTGTTTATTTGAGGTCATTAATTTTGATAGTGTGAAACATGCTGGACATACTCTCTAACGCCTGTGAAAAAACAGACTGGCATTGCCTTTAAACAGTTCCCGTTGTCTGCCGTGATCTGTCTTCAAAAGGCTTATGGAAAGGCTCAGCTGTCATTTTGACCATCACAGCTTGTTGTAAAAGTTCAAGACAAATGTGTAATTGTCTCCTGGCACAGACCTAAAATGTTCCCCACAGGTACTCTGCACTCAACATTACCATGAAAGGGAAAGCTTGCCTCTTCCCGCTGGCCTTCTGCTCCATGGTTTGAATTCTTATGCCCCTGATGTTCCAGAACCTCCCATCAGCTCAAACCAATTGATGTGGTATTGTCTGAATCCCCCTGTGGGATCCTAGGTTCATACCTGAAATGTGGCTCATCTGCTATTTACACTGCATCTTCATGGATGTATTTCCAAGTAACTATCAAAACAAACACAGTTCTAATAGATAGTTCTAATAGAAAGAGCCTGCTGGCAATCTTGCCTCACAGACCATTGCTTTCCACAATCAGCAAACTATAGAGTTCACTAAGAGAGATTAAGACTGATGGTTTGTTAAAAGTCAGCGTGAGTGTGATGTCGTTATTGCATAATGCAAGCCATGTCTACTTCCAGCTCCATTGCTGGGAGAAATCTTGCAGAGATTTCGGAGAAGTGTAAGATAGGTAACAGATAATGATCAAACAATAACAACAAAAATAAAACATGACAGCCTGTGAACACTCCCCACAGCTCTCCTTCAGGCATGCCAGATAAGGTGAACCAATGAGTTTTCTGAGCATTGGAAAGGTGTTTGGTGCAGAGAGAAGCCAGCCTCACAGCTGGGATCACCAGAAACCCAGAGACCTGAAGTTTTGAAGGAGTCTATCTTCATCGTCTATCTTCATCCTACAGTTGATTGTTAATGATAAGTCAGCCCCAAATACGCAAATCTATAAAAATCCTAGACCAGTTCCTCAGTGATGTGCAACGTTGCACACAATGTGAATCCAGAGTCCCTAATCAGGAAAAGTAACCAGAACATGTACACAAATATGATGTCATCAAAATATTAACAGTGAAGTGTTCTGGGAACTGCATGATCCCAGAAGAGACAAAGACCCTGAACAAGAAGATGAATTACTGAATTCTGGGAAATACAGTCACACAGGCTCAAGGCAGCTCTGACCACTCCCTCACTCTGATGTGAGAGGCTGTCTTGAGAACTTACACAGGATGAGCTGCTTATTAAAACAAACAAACAAAACAAGGCAACAGCAGCAATGAAAACAAGAAAGTATGTTGATAGTCCTTTCTTTGTTCCCTAATGAGACGGTGACTTGTAGATATCCCAGCCATGTGTTCCTAATACCATGGGGCCAGACTCCGTGGCAGGAATCATGGTCTTGAGAGAAAATCCAATCATTTATTAGGTGAAAAGACAGGCAATATTGTACTATCGTGCCGACATGGGTTTCTTTATTTTCCTGTGTTAGGAACAGTGAGCAGCATGTGTGCATCTGACTTCTCCATCCTCAGACATGCAGCCATTACCGGGTACCTGTTGATCCTTGACACCTGGTTCCTGTTACACCTGGCATCTTCTCTACCAGAATCTCTGCTGATTCCAGACAAGCTTGGAACAAATCACTCAGCACAGACAAGTACCACCGAACTTACCAGCAATGTAGTGAACTACCCAGGAAGCCTTCTACAAGAACCCATGCCTGTACCCATGTGCCTAAGTGCCCATGACAGAGAGGAGAAATCAGTTTCTTTCATGTGTCTAATAGATCACTATTCAGACAGTCCTTTCCTATACCTGTATCATACAGGTGCTGCCCGCTTCCTTCCAGCAGTTCCACTTGAGCTCCGGTTTCACATTTAGATCTTTAGTCTGTTTGGAGTTAGTTTTGGGCAAGGTGATAGATATGGATCATATACATATATATGGATCATATACATATATAATGTATGTGTGTGTGTCTGTTACACACACATAACAAAAATTAATGAAAACAGAGGACATGCATTTGAACTAGAGCAAGGAGGCATACATATGGGGATTTAAAGGAAGGAAAAGGAGGGGTGAAAGATAGAACTTCAAAAATATAAGAAATAATTAAAAAATGATGAAAGCATTTTCTTGGGAAAATGTATGTTCTTATATATTATACAATGCGAGTTATATAGACTTCCAAGAATATTTTATCACTATTCTAAGTTAGGTTTGCTTTTATGGATCCTACTCTGTCCAATATGTATGTGTGTGTATGTGTGTGTGTGTGTGTGTGTGTGTGTGTGTGTGTGTGTGTGTGTGCTTGGATATATGTGAGTGTGGAAACTAGAAGTCTTTGTTGGGTACCTTTCTCAAAAGCTATCATCATCATCATCATCATCACCATCATCATCATTATCATCATCACTACCACCACCACCATCACCATCATCATTATTATTTTTCCATAGGATCTCTCACCAAACCTAGTGTAAGCCAACTCAGCTAGCTGGGCTGGCCAGAAGGTGCCAGGATTCTTTTAGTCTCTGCATCCCCAGGGCTGGGATTATAAGCACACAATACTGTACCTAGCTTTCTGGGTGGTACTGGTAATCAGAACTCAAGTCCTCCTGAGGGTGTGGCAAACACTTTAGCCATTAACCCATCTCCACCACCTTCACTACTTTAATTTTTCTTCTTGAATGAGACTTACAGATATCACTACAGTAAGCTTGAGTCATACCCCTGTGTACTGTCTACATAAAAGATAGTTAACATATCTTTCATTGATGAGAAATTAAACTTCTTGGACACTGGGCTTTTTTGTAAAGAGTGTTACAGTAAGTATCTAAATATCACTGTGTATTGTTATAAAGCTGGATAATATTTTCTTGTGTAAACTCTTAGAAGTGGATTTTCTGGGTATGAGAGTCTGTAAAACTCATGTTTAATATCCTGACACATTTTCTGCCAAAGCCCACATGACAGTTTACACTTTTTTCACAAAAGGGGCCAACACTTGGGACCCTGCTTTGTCCCAATTACACACTGAACCCTTGCTGACCCTGCAGGAGAACTGTCATCTCCAACTAGGCTGAATTCCATTCCTTTTGAATGAGGGCAAACATTTCTGTGTTTCTAGAACTTCTATGCACTTTGAAATGAGCTGCTGATGGCTCTTATCTTGTTAGTCTTCAAACTTATCAATGTATAAGAACTAACATTTGTGTTATATGGGTACCATTGTACATTTTTTTTAACACTTATACACTCCAAAGCTGAATTTCCACTAATAATTAGCAACACATTTCTATGTAGATATTTGTTTTTAATGAAGCAATACCTCATGTCTTTGTGATGACTTCTGGAAATGTGAGACCGTCTAACCTCTCCAGGAATTCTTCACAGGGTGCTTCCTGTGCCTCTGAATTTCAGTATTTTATTCAAATACATTTTATCACAGTTCAATAGCTGATATAGAAATTTAGTACTTTATTATAAAAATGTTCAAGCATATAAAAGCTTTACACTTTTGTGTTGTATGTCCATTTGGCCATTACCAGAATTACGTGATTAACATTCAGCTATGTTTCTTTCATATCTTCCATCTACAGATTTTTAGATAGAAAGTGAAAGTTCACTTTAAATTTTTAGTTTTACAGATATTTTTATTTCTAATTTTCTATCTGATTTGGATGTTTATTTTTATTTTATGTGAATAGGAGGTTTGCCTGCATGTATGCCTGTGCACCACATGCGTGTAGCACCTCACAAGAGGCCAGACTAGCACATTGGATCCCCTGAACTGGAGTGACACATGGTTGTGATCCACTGAGTTGGTTCTGGGAATTGAACCCTGGTCTTCTAGAATAGCAGTCCATGTGCTTAACCACTGAGCCATCTCTTCAGTCTCATATTTCATGATTAATTGTTGCTGTTTGTTTCTCCCATTTGACTAGAGACTTCTTAAAAAATAGTAGAGTTAGAAGGTACACAGAATAAAATTCATACTCTCTCCAAATATAAATAATATACTTAAAATTTTCTTTCCAAATATGCCCATAGTTACTAGCAAATAGCAATTATCATTATCATAAAGAAACAAATTCCTTTATTTCAAACTAACCTTTGCATTGGCTAATCTATACATTTCTTTCCTGGGCACAAAACTCTTCAAAGTTGTTTTGTAGTTCCCTCTGTTGTCTACTATAGGGCTACTGACCAGATTCCATGGTCATTCTTGGGTTCTCCATCTCAGCATGTCTGCATTTCACTATCAGAATATTTCTGCCCAACCCTTCCTTGTGAGGTAAGTTCTTCATCAAGAAGTTCATCCATGAGACATGAAGCAAATCATACTCACCACAGAACTTTACAGTCATGTTTCTTCAAGGGACTCTGCCCTAGATATTCTAAATCCTTCCTGTGTCTCTCTTTCTCAGACAGGACTTTGCACAGAGCGATCCTGTGGTCAAGTTTATAACCTTCATCAAAACACAAAATTGTAGTCATCATCTCATACTGTGATCCATGCAATCCATTCTTAAAAAGCAAAGCAAAAAATACTTTTAAGATTATTTTTCAATTCTGTTTGTTTGTTTGTTTTGTTTTTGGTATAGAAACCCCAGATACATGGCCCACCTCTCCTGTGGTTTTCATATCTATCAACATGTTTGTTTCCTCCCATTCTTTTCTTCCACGTTTTTTGTGGTACACTTAACTAATTTTTTCTCTATGTGTTTGAGACTAGGTAATATGTGTGCCACAGTCATGTGTGGAGGTCTAGGGACAAGCTGGGTCTTTCCTTTGACCATGTGGGTTCTAGAGATTGCACTAGGGTCATCGGTGTGGCAACAAGCACTGTTTTACAGAGTCATCTTGTAGGCCCTTCCGCACTTCTTTTATATTTAATGTGGCAACTCTTTTCCAGGTCCCTGACTCAAGTTTCAACAAATTCTTCTTTGAAATACTACATGAGGCTGGTTTTGGAAGTAGTTAATTTTCCTGCAAAATTTCCCTAGGCTTTCTTCACTTTCCCTCCCCTTTGTAAGAGCGTCTATTTCTTCACCATCTGAGTCCCCTGTAAGGACTCAGATGGCCTTTTCTTTGTGCTCTGGAGAACTGCTTTTGTTACTATTTTTTTTTTCTTTCCTTTTCTGAGTATTTCCAAACACTGCAATCCCATTTCAAATACGTTGTCTGTGCTTTGTTATGCTCTTATCTGAATCTTTTTGCACCTTACTATTTCATGGAAACCTTTTCACGTTGTTTATTCTTACTTCTCCCTGAAATGAGACAGCTTTGTCAGAAGTCCTAATGCTGAATGAGAGACCGTAGAGACATGCAGGAGGGACACTGGAGTGTCATGTTGTTCTTTTCTCATAATCTGGGTTTACTTATTAGACTCAGCATCAGCTTTGGGATTCCTGCCTTTGTTTATGGTTCATGATTATAAGGTGCAAATCGCTCCTATTTATCTTATTTCATTCCCAAGTTTTAAAATTCTCATCAGTACACTTTATATAAATCGTTCCTTGTCTGTGCTGGTTTTACATCAACTTGACACAAGGCAAAGTCGTCTGAGAGGAGGAAACTACAATTAAGAAAATGCTTCCATAGGATGGGCTGTATGAAAGCCTGGAGGACATTTTCTTAATTAGTGATTGATGTGAGGCAGGGGCAGCCCATTGTGGGTGGTGCCATCCCTGGGTTGATGGTCTTGGCTCTATAAGAAAGCAGGTTGAGCAAGCCACGAGGAGCAAGCCAGTAAGTAATACCCCCCACAAGGCCTCTGCATCAGCTCCTACTTCCAGGTTCCTGCCCTGTGTGAGTTCCTGCCACTGTTTTTGTTGATGAACCATTATAAGGCACTGTGACTGAAATAAACGCTTTCCTCCCTAAGTTGGTTTTAGTCATGGTGTTTCATTACAGCCTAGAAACCCTGACTAAGATACTGCTATTGATAGTTCAGCTTTCAAACCTCATTTCTGAATTGCAAACCCACCAAATGGTGACTATCAGCCAGCTGGCTCACCTTCCTAGTGGTCTTTCATCCCTGACATGTGTGGCCTCATTGCTATGGTTATCTTCTAGTGTAACCACAAATCTGTGATGATTACAATGTTCCTATGTGAACACAGACACAACAGGTTATGGTCTAAATCTGTATTGAAAGAAAAAGCCTGTGAACAAATATATCAACTTGACTGTGATAATCATGTCTGAATAGATAGATTATAAATTAATATTACCTTTGCTGTCATTCTATTAATTACAACTTTTTGTGTATTCAAACTATTACTTTATCATCAATAACTGAAACACACCTTATGCTACCTATTTTCAGTTGCACCTTTCCTTTTTGTAAATGCCTGAGAAATATTTCATGTACATTTCAATTACAAGTTGTGGGAATTAGTAAGTAAGGTCTCTCTCCTTTTATTTATTTGAAAATGGTTTATTTAAACTTCAGCAGTCATTTTGTTTGTTGGTTAGGTTTGCTGTTCCTTTTAATGATTTCATTGCTTTATTTAATCTTTTTGTTTGTTTGTTTTTTGAAACAGGGTCTCACTATACCACACACACATGCTGTGGGATGTCTTTCTGTACACTGTGAATATGCATTGCTCTGATTGATTGATAAATAAAGCTGCATTGGCCTATGGCAGGGCAGGATGGAGCCAGGCTGGAAAATCTAAGGGAGATAGTGAAAGGAGAGAGAGGAGAGAGATGCCACCCCACTATCCAGGGAGCAGCATGTAATGACACACAGGTAAAGCTGTGGAATACATAGCGACATATAGATTAATAGAAATGGGCTAAGTTTAAGCATAAGAGCTAGTCAGTAATAAGCCTGAGCTAAAGGCTGGACGGTTATAATTAATATAAGCCTCTGTGTGTTTACTTGGGTGACATCAGTGGGAAAGATTTGTCCTGACCACTGGCTGGGCGGGACACAGGAACACATACACACACACACACACACACACACACACACACACACACACACACATCTGGTTGTTATAGAACTCACTCTCTCACTCTTTACACCTGACTGGCCCCTGACTCACAGAGATCCAACTGCCTCTGCCTACCAGGAACCAAGATTAAAGGTGTGCACCACTCTGCCTGGTTCCTTTTACTTTAATCTTTTTTTTTTTTTTTTTGGATTTTCGAGACAGGGTTTCTCTGCGTAGCTTTGCGCCTTTCCTGGAGCTCACTTGGTAGCCCAGGCTGGCCTCGAACTCACAGAGATCCGCCTGGCTCTGCCTCCTGAGTGCTGGGATTAAAGGCGTGGGCCACCACCGCCCGACAACTTTAATCTTTTAAAGTGAAGCTCACATGTTAACTAGTTGTAATTGGTACTGTCTCCTCATTCTTCTTTTACCATTTTTGTTAACTTCAAAGCCATTAGTAATTCAATATTTTGAAAACAACATGTAGAATATTAAGTTACAGTCTTCCAAATGAATTATAAACCAAGTGCCTTATTTTAGTGGTATCTCCTTGTGAGCTGGTCAGGGATGTTCCAGAGGACCCTTAAACAATAAAACTCTTGCCATTGCCATTGGTTGCCCACCATAACTAGGTAAGACTCTATTGCTGAAAATACCATACACCTTGGTGGCATGATACAGAGAAATCGAACTGAGACTTTTCTGAAGTCCTGCTTCTGGCTGACTTGCTTCATGGTGCCAGAAGGTGCTATATATGCTTCTAGGTTAAAAAGCTCTTACTCATCCAAACTCTTACCCCATAGTGAACCCTGGGATCCATGAGACCAAACTGCCAGGCAAGATGTGCCCACATGTGCAATAGTGGCATAACTCTTACATGGGCAACCAATTACACTCTGCTTAGATTTAAGGCTCATATCACATGAAGAAATCCATACCTGGTCATGGAAACCCTCTCAAATCCCAAGGTGAAGGAAGTCATAGGTTTTAAGAAACTATTTTGTTGATTAGCTCAGTTGACATAACACTGGACTGCCTTCTGAATTTGTATATGTACACCTACAGACAAGTCTAAGTAGCATTAATAAACACATGTGAAATGAAATGACTATACCAACAACAAAGAGGATCTGATGTGAATATCTGAAGCCAGTAGCCAGCTGCTTTCAGAGTCTCTCTCCCATCTTTCATATTGTCAGTGCTAAAGTGAATATTCACAAAACTGAAGAGATAAGATTGTTCTTAGTTCTTTAATCTAAATGTCTGCAATGAGCAGGTGATTTGCATCATTTGGGTAACACTTTTAATAGCTGCTTTTGAATCACTGGGACTAATAAATCTCAGTGTTCCATAACATTTCATTTTGTTTTATTTATTTTAAATTAAAATATAACTATATCATTCCACCCCTTCCCTTTCCTCTTTCTAAACCCTCTCATGTCCCCCAACCTCCTTTCAAAACCAACTTCCTCCCCAGCTTGCCCTTGGATAATGCTCTTCCATTGCAGCAAGTTCCTTTACCCATTAAGCCATCTTGAGGCCCACACGGGCCATTCTGATTATCAAGCATTAGTGAGATATGATTGTCAGGCCCTAAGTTACTCTTCAATAGCATAAAACGTGACAGCATAATTGAAGAGCAGAGCTTCTCCTTTTGCTTCCTCCCTTATTAATTGTGTAATTTTTCCACCTTTCATTAACTTTCTTGTTCTTTGGGCTGATTTGTTTAACTTCTTTGGTCTAGTCAATATGCTGTCATGTGCTTACTAGGGCATGATGGGTAAATTAGGAGCATTTGGGCAGCCTCAGAAGGTGTCCGTTTTGGGGCCAGGGGAGAAGTGATGAATTTAGTTGAGTCAGGGGCTAGCTGTCCTGCAGGAGGTATTTTCACGTGGATTTCCCAGACTTATGTTCACTGTTTCATCATGACTCTCCTCCCTGCCAATCTATCGCTCTAGCAAATATTTGTTTTCACAGTTCGCTTCACTTGATATCCCCTGAATCTTGCCTGAAATCACCAGATTTAGCATGGAAACGAATCACTAACAACAGAAAGGCAAAAGGAATGTTTTATCAGTACCAGTGATTGATTATTTTCTTTCTTTGAACTAAGGTTTTATTTCTGTTTTTTTTTTAAATAAATGTATTTGTTTATCTATTTTGCATCCCAGCCTCAGTTTCCCCCCTCTCCTAGCCTCCAAGTTGTTCAACTATGTTCATAGCAGCTTTATTGATGTTATTTCTTATCAAACCTTGCAAGGACAAAAAAGAGCAGACCCTTCTGCTAACTCCTGCTTCCACTTTACCTGGACTGACTGCAGCCCTGAGTGCAGCTGACTCTCCTCCCCCACCCCCAGCGTCATGCTGCTGGTCTAGCTGAGAAGCTGCTTTTGTTTGTCACACCTCTTGCTATGGCTTTAATGATGGAAACCATCTGTTCTTTGAAAGTTTCAGACGGATGTTCCTTTTACCACTGCAGCCAAGCTGGGCTCCTGTGTGTTTGACTCTGAAAATCCCTGTTAAGTTCCTTGCTGAGATCAGAAATGGTTTGTTTAGGAAATCTATATCTTTACATAGTGAGGGGGCCCAGCTCTGTGACAGGATCCCAGGGGAGTATAAACAGGCTTAATCTTTCATCCAGCATCACTTTCCAACAGCAAAGGCAGTTATGAAATGAACAGGGATTATTCTAGCCTTCGGCCATATCTGGTTAGTTCAAACACTCCAGAGAAGGTATAGTTTAGGGTATCATGAATGCCGATTTTGTTCCATGTGCTTGATCAAACAGATTTTCTATTGAGTTTTTATTCCAAATGACTTGTGTACCTCCAATAAGCATAACTTACAAATAAGACACAGGTTAAAATCAACTCAGGAGTTTGCTCATTTAATTCCAACTATGATTGGTTTGAACTAGTGCCACAGATATTTAGTGTCAGAATGCTTGTGGGGGTCAGAGGACAACTTGGTAGATTTGATTCTTTCCTTCCTTTCAACTTTATGTGAATTCCTGGCACTAGACTCACAAAGTCAGGTTTGCTCACAAGCACGTTTACTCATGTATGGGTAGGTGTGCAAGAGTACAAGGGTGAGAGTGCTGTGTGTGCATACATACAAGCAAGTATGAACATGTAGGTGTGTGCAAATGTTCATGTGTGTCAGCTTGCACATATGGTATATGTATATGTATGCAAGTGTCTGCAAGTGTGTACATCTGTGCAGGATTGTGAGTTTTTGTGTGTTGTATGTGCAGATGTGTGTGTGTGTGTGTGTGTGTGTGTTGTGTGTATGCAGGTGTGCAAGCAAATGTGTATGCTTAGGCATATATGGTGTACATATGTGTGATCGTGTGTTTGCATGTGTGCATGTGTGTGCACACAAGTGAATGTGGAGGCTATGGGCATGTGTGTGTTTACATGTGTGCAGGTATTCCTGTTTCTATGTGCACTCAGGTGAGTGTGAATCTATAAGTGAACAACAAATGTTCCCTCTATAGCTCTCCATCTTATATTTTTTAGAAGGTTCTCTCTGTGAACATGCAGCTCACTGTTTTGACTAGTCCTGCTGCCACTGATGCTCTAGGTTCCTTCTGTTTCTATCCCAGAACTGAGATTACAGGCATCCGCCACTGTGCTTGGTGTTTGGAATTTGATGTGAGCTCTGAGGATCTGAACTCATCCTTGTGCTGTGCACTCTACTCATGGAGTCACAGCCTCTGTCCATGACTGTCTATTTGGAAAGGCAGCTGTGCTCCGCAGTACTCTTAGTGCTGCACCTCATGTCAGGCTTTATCAGCTGTCTCTTCCCATATCTAAGTCAGAACATTCTAAAATGTCTAAATGGATGTTTGTGGCCTAGTGACTCAAGCAAGTTTTGGGTCAGTGTTCAGTTCAGCTGGACCTAGTTAGAACATCTCCTTCATCATGCAGGACAAACCTGAAGGTGACTGCCCTTCTCTATATATTGGCATTGTAGCTCTCTTTTTTATGAACCTGCACACACACCTTAAAAATGAAAGGAAGAGGTATTATTTACAGACCCTCTTTACTGCAGTTATGTGATAATTCTCTCCACATTCAGCACACAGGATTTAACAGTGCTAGGAAAGACAGTACCAAGTTCAAAGACCAAGCCAACAACAAAATTCCATGTATGACTCGGCCATTTCACATCTGCATGCCTGAGTTTATGTGCCCTGTCTACTGTCCTAACTGTGGATTCTGAAATGAGTATGGTAACAGATTCTCAATATATGTGCCCTAGGAGGTTGATGTCAACCTGAAATATTTTATAACAGATACCTTCCAAGCTGTTATGACTAGAGAAAATCAGCAGAGACCATGTCTGACTCCCAGCCTTTTAAAACATTTCTTCAACTCACGCAGTTGGCAAGGCACGGCTCTGCCACCACATACAGTCCATAACCACCAGCATGAAACGTGTCAGGGGAGAACCCACTGTTGATGAATTCATCACTGTTTTTATAGCTTCACTCTCATTTACAAGCAGAAGTGCTTCAGGGGTCAAAGCCCTGTTTCATGTCATACAGCAACTAACTGAAGCTGAACACCCACCGTGAGACCCCGAGGTGGCCAGCTGGCTTGGTGGCAGCCATCAGATACAATTCTGCCCACCCACACAGTGTGCTGGAACTGGCAAATAGAGAATACATAGTAGTTTTATCAAATTACAAAATGTAAACCACTCACTTATTAGATAAAATGTTGATTCTAAAAAGGAGAAGGATTACTTGTGAATCTTAAATTTACTGAAAGAATAAGCCCCTTCCAAACATTCTCCTCAGGCTAGGAGAAAATGACACCTCTTAGAACACTCATGACATAATACAGTCTGTTTGCTCCTCTTATTTTTCAGCAAGGACAGTGTAGAACCGAGGTAGGTGTGAGGACCAGCCTTGGCCGCTAGAGGAACATGTAATGCACTGTTCAATAGAGTAGTCTTGGTGTTCTGAAGTCAAGGCTTTGTGATGCAAAACAGGCTGTATGTTATGTGTCCTGACATACAATTTGTGCATCAGTCTCGATTTCCAGAACCACACATAAGTACCTGGCAGTCTACTCACTTTGGAAACTAGTAGGCTAGCTACCGCATTTTCAGCAAAAACTACCTTCACACCTTCCTGGAAATTTTCATTACACAAAAATAACATTATTTACTACATAATTTGTCTCTGAATAATAAAATACAAAATGTTACAAAATTATCTTGACTGGTCTTGAAGGATAGGCCCATGGTAGAGTGCTTGTTTGGAATACAAAAGATCCTGGGTTAAATTCCCAATACCATGAATACTTTCATGTGGATGTATGTATGTATGAATACCTGTTATCTACCTAGCTAGCTAGTAGCCAAAACAAATGAACATGGGTTGAAAAAAATCTTGCTTTGGATTTTCAGGAGATGGGTCAATTTCCCACGTTGTGATTCCATGTGTTATTCAATAACTAAAACTGATGTGCACAGTGAAAGGTAAAAGGTGATGTGATGGGTTTGCGTTTTCCCATAGAGGATGCTGGTCTTGTTTGATGCTGGTTTCACCTGTTGTCTTCTTTGACTACTCTTGTTTATTTTTCACTGTCAGGGATGTTTTGGGAACACAACTGTGTGATGTTTGTGTTTGTTAACTCTGTAAACCGTTGACTAAGTGTTTTTGAAAATAAGCTGGAAACTGTGATTCCTGTGAAGCACATGGCACTGAGAAGACCCCTCAAATGAAACATTAAAGGGCAGATTGAGCTACTAAAGTAGTTTACCTGTCTATCCTGAAGTTTTGCAGATAGTCATAGGACCTAACATTAAATCTAGATACGTTCAGAGTCAATTGATCACATTTTGTTTCCTCACAGTCCTCTTCAGTTTAGCCCTCCTTCCTTCCTACACACACACATTATGGGCACTGAAGGAGAATTAAAATATCACAGTCCTGCCATCTTTTCATAGCACATCTTGACTACACAACATCTTTCTGGAATTATCATTGAGTGTTCAAACTACCTGATACATGCATAGAAATGCCTCATCTTTCTCCAAAGTGGACTTGAGTTCTGGACTCACACAGAAGCTGGAATTGACCTTCAGCTCTAGGGAGGACCAGAGCAGTGTGTGTGTGTGTGTGTGTGTGTGTGTGTGTGTGTGTGTGTGTGTGTGTGTATGGGTGGGTGGGTGGGGGTGAACCTCAACTCAAAGTGGTAGAACTTGGGAGGGAGCGAGTTCAAGTCATGGCCAGCTGATGTCTATGAGAGGCAGCCTTGCAAGACAAGAGTTCTCTGAGAAGCCCTTGTCCTATAAGCAGAAGTCAGGAAAGAGGAGCCAGGAAAACGTTACTGAGGAGACATCCCCAGGGAACAGATTTTATGATGTGCTACTTACAGACTTAAAAGGATAACTCTGACCTGCACGAGCTTTGGACTGGTGATGGCACAGCAGAAGTAGGGACCAGAAAGAGGACATGTAAAGGGAATGGGCCAAAGAGGAAAACTCGCTGATGGCTAACGGAGCCAGAGCTGCACTGGACACTGTAGAGGTTGGAGGAGAAAGAGTGAGGTGTAGAGGGGAAAGGCATTTGCGTGGTGGGAACAGAGCACAGACAGATTCATGAGATTTTGGAAAATAAATGTCTGAATTGTGCTCTAGAATTTTGCTCTTGCGAAGTGTGGTGAGGAGATGGCTTTATCATTGAGGAGAGGCACAGTCATCTGGAACCCTACATGATGAGACAAGGGAGGGGCTATCTTCCATTCCTTGGTTGAAGCAGATCTGCAGTGGACCCACATGAGCTTTGTAGCACTCAAAAGCAGATTGTATATTTTGCTCACATTTAAAACACTTTGTTAAAGATACTGTCTATTGACTGCACACAGGGTTGTATTATACCACTCCTCTCCTACCTCCCTTATGGAAACCTAGAGTACATTTTTCTGCTATACAGCATTGAAATCAGGCATTTTTTTCTTCTGTGATACATTTATTTAAGTGCTTTAAAACAATCATTATTTCTGATTTATGCCTTGTTTGTAGAAAGAATAAACTATTCTCTCGCTGCAGTAGTTTCCAAGATACCATTTAACAAATGACAGAGTGTCTAGTTGACTAAAGAAAATGAAGTCGTTAATAAGGAGAACGGCTTTTCTAGAACCTCAAACATATGAAGACTTCGCTTGGGTTGGAAATAAGCAATTTAGAATTTTGCGATAAGACAAATGTGTTATTGTGATATCACTGAAGGGAACTGAAAGCTGCACTCACTCTTCCCCCTGGGTGGGATAGTCCACAGTGAGAATCCATCTGTCTGCTCTGCAGACTGGGGACAGGGATGGCAGAAGGAATCTTCTCGCTCACTTGGGAGGTGTGAGTGTGGAGTGACTCCCAAAGCCATTACAGAAAAATCTTGTCTCTAATAAGAATTATGATATTTGTCATCAAGTTTATGTCAGTCATGCAGTGAGCTTTTATTGTCCTGAGCTTGCTGGACTTGAACACAGAAAAGCAGAGCACTGGACATGGATTCAGCAAGGTGACTTTATAGTTACCTGCAAATCAGAATGTTACAGGACAGAAGTAAAATATACAAAACAAAAGCTTATCGGAAGTGTTGCACCCTTCTCTCACTAATCCCTGGCAAGTAAGCTGAGCTCAGGAGACACATACATTGAGTAGACTTGAGAGTTGTTTGTAAGTAAAGTCACACTGATACAGATACATACATGTGCACACATATGTACATGCATACATACTCACATACCCACATACAGGCATGCAAAAATATGTGCATATGTGCACAGACACATACAGACATGCACATACTTGCAAATGAACATAAACAAGTACACACATGTATACATGCACACACATAGGCACACAAGCACAAATGCACACATTTGTATGTGCATATACACACATACATATGAATATATGGACACACATATATGGACACACATACATTCATCCACACACTCACATCTATGCACATGTGCACACACAATTGAACCCACACCATGCCCACATACACAAGTCCACACCCATTTACATACACACATCCATACACACAGTAGTGTCTTAGATTGAAGAGACATCTGTAAACTATTTTCCTGCTCTGTGATATAATAACTAAAACTCCAGGATGTTCCTCTGGGCACTGGCTGTAATAGTAGGATAAATTCCTCTCTTTCTTGAGAAATTGCTACCTCCAAATAATTTGCAATCTTTACTATTATAAAAGGAAACTATTTCCAATAGAAGTATGGATTTAAGAAGCCATCTGAGGAATTGTCACACTCACCAAGTGATCATGACTCTTCCTTGTGTGTATCTGTCCCTTTTAATGGTTGGAATCCAAATTTAGCAAATGCTTACAGCACAAACACATTTTTATCAAATTCTCCTGTTTGGGGCAGAGTGATTATCTTATTCTGCAAGCATGCCTACCATGAAATGCAATAGCTGGGGGGTGAAAGTGTTAGACACACATAGAGATGTGCACAGCTGGCTGCTGCCTTAGAAGTCCTGGCCCAGGGAGTTATTAGTCACAGCATTTTCTGAGGAAAGAAGATGCATAGAACACATAAGAGACACCCGAGGCTTTGTCATTGGAGCGTAAATTTCCAAGAACCCTTGCAAGTGAATTGAGCTCACTTGAATAATATCTCTGTGTTAAAATCAATCAAATGAAATGTATTCATTTAAACATTTTTGTTCTGGTTCATTATTGTTTCAGACTTTCAGACATCAATATAATATGTTCTGACCAGATCCACCCCACATTCCCTCCACTTCAACTCCTCTCCTATCCCTCTGGACCACCTTCCTCTTTCAACTTCCTGTTTCTCTCTCTCTCTCTCTCTCTCTCTCTCTCTCTCTCTCTCTCTCTCTCTCTCTCTCTCTCATTTTAATAATATTCACTGAATCCACTAGTGTTGGCTGCTTGTATGTGACTGTGGAACTATCCACTGGATCATGGGATTTCTCTAAGGGGCTGTTTCCAAGAAGAAAACTGAATCTCCCCTTTCCCAGCAAACACCATTGCCAGTATCTCCTCACCTAGGGATAGGATTCGGTGAGACCCCCCCCCCATTCACACTGAGACCTTGTGCAGACAGTCAGGTGCATTTCTTTTCCTCCTTTGTCTTTCAGAGTTTCTACAAAACAAAGCTTCTAAGGATGGGTGGCATTTTAGGGGGCAGCTGGCAAGCTTTTCTTCTGTATATTGCTGTGTATGACCTTACTCTCAGGAATTCTTTCTACATTGTTTTGATTAGCATTAGAAGTTGGATAATTCTAGAACTGAAGAGATGGCTCAGTGGTGAAGAGCTCTTAGTGCTCTTGTGGAAAACCTAGGTTTGGTTCCCAGACTTACACAGCAGTTCACATCAGGCTGTAACTCTACTTCCAGAGGATCTGGCACCAGAATCTTCTAGCTTTAGTGGGTACTGTACTCATGTAGTGCACATGCATACATGTAGGCAAAACACTGATGTGAATAAAATAAAAATAAATAAATCTCTTTTTAAGATTTGATAACTCTAATGACGTTTAAGTAACTTTTTACATCATTATTCATCACTCCATATCAAATCTTAAATGATAATACCTTGAAGGCTTGACATCAAACTGTCCAGCACTGAGATGCAAAGGTCAGGTCCTCAGGCTTCATCATGATCTTTGACCAGTCACAGAGCTAGGAGGAGCATGTGGGCTTCTTGGGCAGATCATGTGGCCAGGATGGGAACTCCATGTAGGTAAGGCTGATCCTGGAGGTACTGGCAGGTGTGGGTCATGCTAGCAGTCTTCCTTAGAATTGGAAAGCAGACCTTGCTTCACTGAGTTCTTACAGGTCTTTCACAAGGTGGGTACCATCCCAGAGAGTGGAGATGAGTCAGATTCTGGACATCCTTCAAAGGCAGAATATGGAGAAGTTTCTGATAGATTCTCCATGTGCAGTGCGGAGAAGCTAGTTGCCAAATGTGATTCATTTTTCTAGTTCATCAGAATAAGTGTGGGAATGACAGAAACATTTTCCCGAATGTGCCTTTTGGAAATTTGACCAGTGGATTGGAATACAGGAAAATGAAAAAGAGATGCTTGGGGTTTACCAAGGATCAATGATGCAATGACCATCCCAAGTACACTCCAGGTGTAGAGTGTGACACTTGAGTTTGGAAATTCAAGCATCTTCCCATGCACAGAGTTAGAAAGGAGTGGGAGTTAAGATGAGATAAGAAAGGAGAGTCATGGGGCAGCATCTAGAGCCCATGTAACAATTAGATATGGGACAGGCAAGGAGGGAAAAGTTTAAAAAGAAATTCCAGGCCCAGAGAGATGGCTCAGCTGGTAAAAACGATTGCCATGCAAGCAGATGTCAACCCCCAGCAGGTGTCAAGGTGGGGAAGAAAGAAGTGACTTCTGGAAGCTGCCTTCTGACTTCCACATTGCCTCAGCACGTGGAGTCTGCACTTTCATACCACCCTCATATGATGATGATGGTGATGATGATGATGATGGTGATGATAATGGTGATGGTGATGATGGTGATGGTGGTGATGGTGATGGTGGTGGTGATGGTGATAATGAGAAGAGACAAGAGACAGACACAGACACAGAGAGAAAGAGAGATTACAGTGACCAGAGACAAAACAAGGGAGGGAGACACCTGAAGAAGAGGGTGTCGGTTTTGGTGAAAAGGAGTCCAGTATCTTCAAGTCTCTGAATCTGAACTCAGTATGTGAGTATGGAAAAGAATCCTTTTGACTGCAAAGGCAAACAGCTGACCAGTGAAAGCTGCTGAGATCAGGCATTTTTCTACACTAACAAAAAATGTGCTTAAGCATGAGCTCATTAGCTTTCATAATCCTGACAATCATGATGCTTTGGGACCTGAAATATAAATTAATTGGGCAAAAAGAAGACTTTAATATGCTTAACTGTAATGATTGCCCAAAACACATTCCAAAGTCAGTCAAGTTATATTCCAAATTCACCAAAGCTATGCTGTGAGCATTGGTTTCTGAATGGCCAGTAGCTAATTTTACAGGAGTCTTTTGCTTCTGGAAGGATTGTTTTGAGGATTTGTATAAGCAAAACATAGTTTTAGATTGGGTTTTCCTCCTATGATTCCTTTCTCTTGTGTTGATTACACTTATCAAACAGAGTCACAAAGCAAACTTGCAGATTTATTTGAATTATTTTAATACAGATGAATTTTTACAAAGAGTATAAAAATGTAACACATTTGGCAATTAGAAGAAGGTGAGTTCTTGTTATAAACATTGCATATAAACATTGCTACCTAATTCTATCTCCCTAAGCAATGCCCATTGTCCGGATACACAGCTTTAGGGCAGAAGTTATGTTTGGATGAGTAATGTTGAATACGGAGCATTTGTGTGGTAAAAGAATAATGAAAACTCATTTGTTTCCTTAAGAAAAAAAATACTCTGATTGTGCTGTGCAGTCTTTACAGTCAGTCGGTCTCTTGCTCTTTAAGAATTCATCATCAGAGAAAGAACTCAAAAGAGTCTCTTCCGGTCTATGGTACTCATTTGTAACCCCCCTGCCGTTTATCTTTAAGTGCTCCATTAAAGTTAGATGCTTTCTTTATTATTTTTTCATTGAGGTAATATTTAATAGAAAAAACTCCATTATATATTAATTACTATCCGATCAGAAGTGCCTTGAAAACTGTTCTCAATTTAAAGTGTTGATTTAAGCAAATCAAAATTTCTATTTGAGAACTTTCAGTCAGACTAACCTTTTGTTTCTGGTGGAAATGCTGGTTTAGCTTTAAGCTTATTCAGAGTCTTCTCAATCACAGTTTTGTTTGCTCTTGAGACACTGGTGGTGATATGAAACTTTGTAATTTGTAAGGACAGGGCTGTGGGGTAAAATGTAGTCTACCCACAAAAGAAGCAAGGTATGATTAAATCTTATTTTCTATCTTGTAAAAGCTGAAAGCCTGCCACAACTCAGTATGTAAGGTCCAAGATTTCAACTTTCCATTACTTGAACAAATATCAGTATTGTGTTTTTCCACTTGCTATGTGATCAGAGTGGGGTGGAGAGGGAAAAAGAAAAGGAAATGCTAACTGTATATTTGATGGATGAGGCCCAGAAGGGTTAGAAGCACCATGACATTGAATTGCACACCCACTGAACAACTGGAGAAGATCTACTGATCACAGCCTGGCCAGCTCTTATACTGCTCTCCTATGGCAGCTGGAGAAATGGTCCCAGGCTTAAAGGTACTTATAGCTCCTGCAGAGAAGTGTCCCATCCTTCACATGGTAACTTACTATCACCCACAATTCCAGTTCCAGGGGATCCAACATTCTTCTGACCTCCAGGGGCATGAGGAGCACATGATGCATAGGTGTACAAGCAGGCAAAACACTCATACACATACAACAAATGAATCTTAAAAAATTAAAATTGTTCTCTTTATGGCTCCCTCTACCACTCAAAAGAGACCAGCTTCCATCTTTCCTGGCCCCTCTTTGGGGAGAGGTTTTTGAGACACAGTTTCTCTGTGAAGCTTTGGAGCCTGTCCTAGAACTCACTCTGTAGACCAGGGCTAGCGTCAAACTCACAGAAATCTGCCTAACTCTGCCTCCCAAGTGCTGGAAATAAAGGCATACGCCACCACTGCTTGGCTGCGCCATTACCACGGCTAGGTTCCTACCCCCTTTTAAGAAGTGAGTTACCCACACATTGGTCCTCTTCCCTTATACATTGTGGTCTGTATTTGGGTGCTGTGGGGGTTTACCATGATGAGAAATGTTTACTGACAAGGTCATTATTCTATGGATATTCATCATTTTGTTTGTTGCAAAAGTTATTTAGTTTATCTGACCAAAGAGTTCATTGTGATATTTGATATCACATTGTGATATCTCAGTTGCCCATAGTCTTGTCTTCCAAAGAATGCTCATTTAATTAAGATGAACAGTCTTTCCAGGTAGCCAACAGATTTTCCAAGGAGACTGTAAAGGGGCAGCTGCATTCTCTAAGGAAAATTCTAGTTACCTTGTGTTTGCTTTGTAATTTCTTACAAATAATGAAAAGGGCCTCTTTTGTTAAAAATCTCAAACTCAGCTGAAAAGCAAATGCTGTTTACAACATTTTTATAAAAACGAGTGATGGATATCAGTTCATAATTCATGTGGACAGTTGTTACTCCCTCAATGTCTGTTAAGGCTTGCTGGCTCCTGGAGATCCAAGCAGTGTGGCTGGTGACCACCTAAGCGATAAACAGCTTACCTTGTAGGTATATGGACCTGAGGAGAGTCCCAAAGCCAGGTGTGGTAGTGCACTCCTCTAGTCCCAGGACTGAAGGCTTTATCAGTATTTCGAATTGGAGTAAACGCTCACAGAACACAAATACAGACTACAAGGTATGTGGGAACAGGACCAGTGTGTGGCCTGCTGGCTTCTAGTGATAGGCAGACCCTTGAGGTTTGCTGTCCAGTTAGCCTATCCTACTTCTCACAAAAAGAAAAAAGAGATAGAGCTTAGGAAGAACAGCAACATTGTCTTCTGAGTCCCATGTGCACCCGCACACACGTGCCGACGTACCCCACACTTAGGTGCATCTGTACACACATGCTTACACACCCCACATACAGGTACACCTGCCCACACTTGCCTACACACCCCACACACACACACCAGTGAAATTCTACAGCCTTTACAGTTTACTGCTGCATTAACAGTGAAAAAACGAGACAAAACAGAGTGAAGTGAACAATAATGCTATAAAGGAATATTCCAGAGACTTGGGAGATGCACAAAGTGACAGGGAATAGAAAACAAAATATCTCTGAAGGTAAAAATCTCCAAAGAGTATCCCAAATCCAAACCTGGTAGCAATAAAAGGAACCAAGAAGCCACTGCTGTTTAAATGACTGCTCTGAGTAGAACTCCCTTTCAGCTAGAGCCTTTATTTCCCTCACTTGAAGGAGGCTGGAATGAGAGGGGGCGATGTCACACACATTTCACTCTGCTCTCAGCTACAGGGCTCCAGGATTCGTGAGACATAAAGCCAGCATCCTCATAATGAAAAGATGATTACATTTCATATATGCCTCCCCTAGGAAAGAAAAAAAAAAACACTTAGAATGAGGTTAGCCAGCAAATACAATTGCTTGATTTCAGCATGGGGTCATATCCCAGTCATAGCTTTATAGGCACATTAGCAAGTATTATTTTTAGTGTGTTTTTCTACCAAATCCATTTAAAATTTCTTTGGGGAGATAAAAAGTCCGAGTCTTTAATACCTTTATTCATCTTGTCTATAACCGATGCCAAGATGAAAAGCAAGAGATTTTACAACAGTGAGTATTGAAATGCCCTGGGATGTTACACAGTCTTAGCTGTTGGATGGTGAACTCTCAGCATAGCCCACTGTTTCAAACTCATTTCCCAGCTCCTGTGGGAGCAGACAGTGAGCAGAGGTGAAGGGGAAGCCACCAAAGACCTCAGAATATTGATGGTGGCATTTTATTGGCAGTTGACTATGGTCTCCATACTCCGTTTGGGGATACATTTGTTGAAGGGGAAATATCTTCATAAAAGCATCTCGCATGCTCCTGATAGGTCCCTTCAGAGAGTTGTGCTCACATTCTCTACAAGTTTTGTGCTTGAGATCAATTTTTTTTTGTTCCAAAAATATTTAATTTCCAATCTGTCTTTATTTGTTCTGTTTAATCTGTTGTCTCTTATATGATGCAATTTCTTCTCACATGAACTTAGTAAAGACAGATGATAAAATATAAAAGACTTTAAATATTAAATAGTTCTTGCCTTTTTAGGAAAGAAAATGACTCTTTCTACCTTACCACTTTGTAATTCTTTCTTACAGTTCTCTGACAAATTAGTCTATAATTAGTCACCATTTTCTTGTGCATCTCCAAACGGCTGGGTGTTCTTTGTTCCTGGACTTTTATTATTTTGCTTTCCCAGCCTACCCAGTAAACACCAGCCTTCCGGCATCTTTAAGGATTTGCACTGTGGCCAGCTCTTTGCTGTTCTTGAAACATTTCTCTGTTCCTGTTATTTCAACATGCCAGCTATCTGTGATGTCTATGTAGATCACTACGTACCTTAACGTGGGTACTCCTAACAAAGACCTCTCCCTTAATAAGGTCAACTGTTCCTACTAGGTTTCCATCCTATGCTGCACACAGCTGCTGTTGGTTGGATTTTACCTAGAGGGGACCAGCTTGTTTGCTATCCTCATCTAACTGATACATCATCCCCCTTTTCCCCTCAGCAGGGGTGGCTCACAGCAGTGGCTGGGCTTTGGAGCAATCTGACGATGATATTAGTAATGCACTGATGGTGCTAGCAAAAACCTATCATCCTCCTGCCCCTCTCCCAAGCTCTAAAGTAACAGCCACCATCAGCCAGCACCCTGCAAGGTTCAGCTCTGGAGAATCAAGTCCCTTCTGTGAACTCCAAAATCCTAGCAGTCCAATCCTTATCAGCCAGTCCTCTGAGACACTGTCTGCTTCCTACAGTAGCTTCCAACATGGTGCCAAAAGGTTTATGATGCTGAAACTTTTTAATAACCAGTAAACCACGTCTGTTAGGCACTTTTTGATGAAAGAAAGAAAGAAAGGAAGGAAGGAAGGAAGGAAGGAAGGAAGGAAGGAAGGAAGGAAGAAAAAGAAAGAAAGAAAGAAAGAAAGAAAGAAAGAAAGAAAGAAAGAAAGAAAGAAAGAAAGAAAGAAAAAGAAAGAAAGAAAGGAAGGAAGGAAGGAAGGAAGGAAGGAAGGAAGGGAGAGAGAGAGAGAGAGAGAGAGAGAGAGAGAGAGAGAGAGAGAGAGAGAGAAAGAAAGAAAGAAAGAAAGAAAGAAAGAAAGAAAGAAAGAAAGAAAGAAAGAAAGAAAGAAAGAAAGAAAGAAGGAAAAGCTGGTGTGGTTGGTGTCTCCCCACCATCCTGAGATGGATGTCAGGCCTTTTATTTCTCCTCTTCTACATCTCTTTGGATTCCTTCAAGTTACAATAAACATTACTGAATTTTAAATAAAAATGCAAAGTGATGAGCTGAATTTTTTTTCTGATTACTGCTCAGTGGGATTTTGAGTGATCTTTGTTGTACTATAGTTCGTGAAGGCTGTCCTCTAAAATTAAGAGATATCACAAGCATTCCTATCATTTGTCATATTTGTTGAGAGCAGACAATAGTTATAAATGATAAGACAGCACATTGTAATGAGGACTTTGATTTGAAATTGAGCGTACTGTCTAGGCATAGGAAGAATGCTATCAAAGACTCAATGATGTAGTATCAATTGTAGAACAATGGATAGAGTGTGGAAAGACACAGCTGTACTACATGGGAGCCTGCTGTCTTTTTATGAAACTAAGCATGAAGCTCCCAGATGTAATTCAAAACTTATCTGCTGGCAAATTTATTCTGAAAATCACATCCATTCTATATTTACTTTTAACAAATAATCTGGTATAATCCAGGTGTTCTTTAGTGGACAAATGCTTAAACTATGGAAGTTTGTCCCAAGGAATACTATGTAGCAATAATCAATGATTCACAGAGTCTCTTGACCATGAGACAGAATTCAAGCAGTAGCTTTACAAGGTAACCAACAGCATGAGTCATTCTAGAAATGATAAATATCATAATGTGTAAACAGATTGCTGGTTCAAGGCTAGTGATGAGTAAGTGATGCAGACCCATGGGGCCAGCTTACAGATCCTTCTGCCAATGGCACTGTTGCCTTGACTGCTTCTATGACAGAGACCTGGCAGGATTCTGCAGGATGGGCCCACTAGGCAGCAATGAACTCTCCTGTATGACTATTAATGGTACTCATAAGCCTGTCATTGTTTGAAGGAGGAAAGGTAGAGTAAGACTTAAGCAGAATTCTTTAACATGACTG
This sequence comes from Peromyscus leucopus, assembly GCF_004664715.2. Classification (NCBI taxonomy): domain Eukaryota; kingdom Metazoa; phylum Chordata; class Mammalia; order Rodentia; family Cricetidae; genus Peromyscus; species Peromyscus leucopus. The sequence goes on from NC_051068.1 coordinate 20,494,277, forward strand.
TTTAGGTATAAAATTGAGCAAGCAGATGGAGTGGTGATGCTTACAGGTTAGAGATCTGAAGAGGGCCACCAGAGCTCAGAACAATGAGTTGTGATAGAAATGAGCAATGAAGGAAGTACAGGCAAATTCTGAGCAGAGTTTATGTGACAACACTCTAGTGTGTAGTGCACCTATGGGTATATATACTAACTCACTGGGAATCTGATACTATAGGACAGTTCTGTCACCTACTTTCTGCAAATATGAAAATACAAACAATAAGAATTCAGAGGGATATAAAGACACATAATTCCTCATCTATTTGCTGCTGTAAGATATCTTTCTGTATGCTGCAAATATGTGTTGGTATGATTGGTTGATAAATAAAGCTATTTGGCCTATGGCAAAGCAGCTTAGAGGCAGATGAGAAATCCAGTAGAGAAAGGAGAAAGGAGAGGTAGGGGAGATGCCATCCCGTCATCCAGAGAGCAGCATGTAATGGCATACAGGTAAAGCCACAGAATATGTGGCAACTTATAGATCAATAGAAATGGGTTAAGTTATAAGAGACACCTAGCAGGAAACCTGCCATAGGCCATATAGTTGATAATTAATATTAAGCCTCTGTGTTTTTCTTTGGGTCTGAGCAGCTACAGGACTGGGCAGGACACAGGAAAACTTCCTACTACATTCTGCATTTGATGGGAACATGCACTGTCTCCTTCCTAGAGTGAAACCAAGCATCACTGAGTAAAGTTCAATGTATGTTCATTCATAGGCATGAGTTCACATGAACACATGAAGAACCCATGACCTAACAACTCAGCAATTCCTCTTCTACATACACAGTCCAGTGTAGGTCGCACACTATATCATTACTCTCTGTCTCTGTCTGTCTCTGTCTGTCTCTGTCTGTCTCTGTCTGTCTCTGTCTCTGTCTCTGTCTCTCTCTCTCTCCCCCCCACACACACACTTAGGGGGATACCAGTCCAGAGCTAGGAACACTTTTGGGGCCAGTTACTTTGAATCTCCCAGACTACCTTGCAGAAATAACTCCATATATATAAGAATAACATGTTTCATATGTAATTTTTAAGCAGCAAGTTATTCTTATATACATATCTTATATACACTGTGTATATGCTTTGGATATTAATGCATATGCATATTCTTATATGCAAATATATATCTTATATGCAAATATATACCTTATGTACACTGTATATATTATACAAAGTTGAGGAATCTGAGTTCTATGATCATATGGAACTGTTAAGATTGCAGAAAATATCTTCTCTTATGTCTGCTTCAAATGAAAAACATCCTGCATTAATACAGTTTAACCCAGAAAAAGATGATGATAATATTAATTTGTCTGGCTAGCAAGTATCTTATAAAATCTATCGATAAACTGAAACAGACTGGAGACTCAGAGCACTGCCCTGGAATTCCATACACAACATTTTATTGCAAGCTTTTCAGAAGTGGTACTCCAGTAATTTAGAGAAACAACTTAAGAGTTCTAAAAATAAGAGCCTACTCAGTGGGGAAGGAGGGGTTTGTTTGGGGTTCCCTCTTCTGACTGCCCACCCTATTTCATCTATCTTCCTCCCACTGTTTATCGTATGGGTCCTTTGGAACCTCTGCATTCTAACCATGTCTCCTGTTGCCATCCAAAGCCAAGTCAGTGTCATCCCTCATTTCAAGGCTCCATTTGATTCTTCCCAGTCAGCCCCCTGTACTGAAACAAGAGTGGTCACTTAAACATAGAGTTCTTATCACAGGATGCTCCATGTGCCACCTGCCCTTCCTCAATAAAACCAGTTAGAGAGTTTCACATTGTGTATCAGCAGGGGAATTAAAAAATTAAAGCCTTCATCTGGACTCTATATCTCTTTAGCTACCACCTCCTACTAAATCAAGCTAATAGGATAGCTTTTCAATAAAGGAAAGTAGGTGCTATGCTATAGAAGCAAACCAAGACAGTTTCACTCATGTTCCAGAAAAAGGATGCCAGGGGAGAAAGTTTGTCATGATTTGAAATCTGAATCTTTTAGTCAGGGTATTTATTTAAAATAGGCACAATTTGTACCATAACAGGAGTTTAGTATTTGGAAAAACAGATGAGAAGTGAGTTGTATAACTATTGTTTGACAAGTGAACTTATTCCCAAGAAGACATGCAACTTCCAATCAACAAATTATAGGTGAGCTTAGTGTTTATCTAGAGAGAGGGATCCATAGTCATTTTCTAAAGAAACGAGAGACCTTGGTCTTGTCTATATCCCAGGGCAAGAATTTCTTTAAATCAATAGGAAAATTTTCTGAATTGTGGAGTTAATTGTTTCAAAGAAATATTTCAGCATTTTGTTGTTGTTTTTTCAATGCCTGTGAAGGAAGAAGGCAGAAGCTCTCCTTGTCAAGTTGATCTTATACCCGAGCCACAATCTCATGTATTAAATAAGATGTTTATGAATGGGGGGGGGTCCTCCTTTCATTGCATTTTTATGCAACTTTCTTCATGTACAGATTTCCCCTCTTACATTTGTCATCAGAAACTCCCTTTTGTTTTCACAGCCCCACCACTGCTTCTTAGTTTCTTAGGAGATGTCTCTCTTGACACTGTGGCTGGACCACACCACCTTATTCTATGCTTTTATTACTTTCTCGTGTTAAATATCTTAATTAAAATTATATTTTTGCTGTTTGATTATTTTGATAAGGAACACATCTTTCAAGAAAATAAGTTCCATTTGCTTATTACTTATTTTTTTCCAGGTTACAAAGAATTGGGTTTCATTTTCAAGACAGTTTATTTCTGTTTTTTCTCTCCCCTTCTTCCAAATATTCATCCCACTTTTGTGCCTTCCCTACCCCAGTATGTGGTAATATTTTAATTTTGCTAAAATGTGATATTTTATTTGTATGTTAATAAATAAAGTTTGCCTGGAGATCAGAGGTCATAGTCAGCCATACACAGAAGTCTGGCATTGGTAGCACACACCCTTAATCCGATCACATGGCAGGCAGAGTCTCTGTGTGTTCAATGACACAGCCAAGAGCGGTGACATACACCTTTAATCCCAGTACCAACCATAGAGACCTGGAGGTCTGAATAGACAGGCAGTGACAAAGAAGTGATGTGGCTAGGCTTAAAGCCATTGAGAAGGCAGAACAGGAAGGTAATAAAGGTGCAGGTTAGACAGGAAGAGGCTCTCTTGGGAAGCTACGGGGACTTGGTGAGCTAAGGTTAGCTAGTGGGTATTGCTCTGATCTCTATGGCTTGTGCCCCTGTATTTGGCTCTTTGTTTCTTATTTAATAAGACTGTTTAAAAATTCATCTACCCCAGTAGCCTGATTCCTGCTTTTAATCATAAACACTGCCCTCCTTTCTTAATTCTTTGTATTCTATACTTGTGATCTCTTACCTATATTCATAGTATACTCAATTTCAGTCACTTGTTTACACATATACAAACATCAAATGTTACCATCAATATACAAAAAAGAACATGTGAGTTTTGTCTTATGATACTGGGTCATCTCAATATAATATCAGAACCATTCATTTTTCTGCAAGTTTCATCATTTAATTTCTCTCTGTAACTAAGTAAAAATATTTCCTTGTGTATATTCCACATTTGCTCCCATCCATCTGTTGGTTAACATCATCAGCTGGTTCAGTTTCCTTGTTATTGTGACTAGTAGAGCAATTAAACATGGCTGTCCAAGTGTCCATGTGAGAGAACACAGAATCCTTTAGGTATATGGCAGGCATAGAATAGCTGTATCATATTTTTTCTTTCATTTTTTGCAGAGGGGGAGGGGAGGGTGACTCCATACTGATTTCTATACTGGCTGAGCTGTTTATAGCCCAATCAGCAGTGCACATGTTTCATCTTTTCCCACATCTTCCTAGCATCTATTATCATTTGTTTCCTCGATTATCACAATTTTTACTGGGGATATAGAATCTCAGAGTAGGCTTTTAAGGGGTCATCTTCCTGGGGTTCAGTCTTGGACCTCTAAGATCCATTTTACAACATCAACTACATATTTGGACTCCAGATATTGGGATGTACATATGAATGCATGGTAGATGGTTGGATGATGAATGGATGGGTAGTGAGTTTGACAGATGGATGCTGGATGGATGCATGGTTCTGATGCACAGATGGATGATGGATGGGTGCATGAGTTTGATGCATAGATGGGTGAATGGATGGATGGATGGATAATGGATGGGTGGATGAGTGGATGGAAAACAGCCCTCTGCCTACATAGCACTTCTGACTTCACATCCTTCAGAATTTCATTTCAAAGAAAGTTTCCCAATAAGAAGTATGGGGACTCATCACCATGTGACTTAAATGTTTAAAGATGGTATTTTTATGCTAAGTTGCTGAATTAGGCATTAGAAGTTATGGAAGATGTTAACTAAAGTGATTCATGGTAATTAGGATTATTCAAAACACTTTATTTCATATGAAAAAACTGTTCAAAATAGGAAAATTTTTTTCTCACTTTCCTTTTAGCAATATTTTTTCTCAAAAGACATTGTGTAACGAAATGCAAATAAAGAAATCTGAGTTTAACATCTGTGAACAATAAGAAAATGTTTTATTCATCACGATCAGAGATGTTAAGAAAATTAAACATAAAATTGATATTTTAAAAGCATGTTTTCTCAAATTGAGTTCAGTTTTATGTGATGGAAGAAACAATGTAGCAAAAGTAAATACACAAATACAGTGAAGTAGGAGGAAATATTACTTTTTTAAATAAGCCATTCATTTCCCACTTCCTCTGAAGGCCAGAGACTAAACATCAGGGATAAGAAATTAAATGATTTCTAGTAAGCATCTAAAGAGGGCAGAGCACTTGTCTTTTCTGTCTTTTTTGAAACTACAAGAGACAATTAAAAGGCTGAACCAAACATAAAAAGGCCAAGTAAAAGAAAACAAATGAATAAAAGTAAATGTTTATTTATACGATGAATATAAAACTAAATAAAAAATAAAATTCTTGGCATGACAACAAAGCAGTCAAATTTATGAAATATTTGATATTAATAAGCAACCAGAAAGAGAAGAACCAGAATATTCCAGCTAGTTGGTAACATTCACTGTGATTCTCTCCAGGTCCACTTGTGGAACCTTCTGAAGTAGAAAAGCTAGCTTCTCAAGTGAGAAGTGGGCCTCCCTGTGAGAGCTGCTAGGGGTAAGATGCCAAGTCGGCCCTTCCCAATGTCAAGGCAAGGATGAGCATCATAAACAGGGAGGCCGTATTCCTCAGATACCCCTGTACAGAGAGAAGGTAGTATTTCTCCCTGGGAAGGAGCCACCCCATCTGTGGGCTGTGCGAAGATGATCTCCATGTCCTGCTCTGATAATCTTATCAGAGATATCCCTGAATGAATCCTCTGTGTACTAGCCCCACTTCAAAATACTGGACAGGGCTGCTTACTGCTCATCATCGAATCAGGTAGTTTAATGCAGAAATCTCTGCCTTGAAGCATGTTCACTACTCATGTTAGCTTCTATCCAGTCCTGTTCTTTGCTAGGATGTACATGAATGGGGTGCAAGATTGACAATGCTGGTGCTGGGCTGACCCCAGTACCTTTGCAGAGCACTACCCCACAGTGTTGGACACAGGATGGCAACCAGAACATTGAGCTTTCCTGCCAGGCTATTTGAGTGTAATGATTGTGTCTGTAGCACCATGCAAAGTATGGCCTTAAGTGCTCACAAATCAGTTACTTTTATCATTGAAACAAAACACCTAACAAAAGCAGCGTAAGCAAGGAGGGGGTAGCTTGTCTCGAACTTGAGGGTGCAGTCTGTCATGGCAGGGAAGTTCTGGCTACAGGAATTTAAGCCAGTGGGTAACATTGCATCTGCAGCGAGAAATGGGGAGAGATACATGTTGGTGCTCAGCTCGCTTTCTCATTTATCTTCAGCTAGCACCCCAGTCCAGGGAATGATATTGCTCATATTTAGGGTGGCTTTCCCATCTCAATCAAGCTCCAGTATCCCTCAGAGATATGCTTGGAGCTCCGAGTCCATAGGGAATCTCAACCCAATGCATTTGGCAATCAGAAGTCATTACCTTGGCACTCGGGCTCTACGGGCCCTAAGTGCTAGACTGGGCGCTCCTCACTGGACAGCAGAGGAGGCTGCTGATGGAGGCACATCTGCCATCAGTCGGGAACAGGCTTCACTGGGACTGCTTCTTCCATTCTTACTGAGGTATTTGAGGATCTGTCCACCATTTTCTGAATTTTCTAGGTTAACTTGGGAGCCTTGATGTTAAATGTCCTTCCCATATCATCTCTCTGAAAACAGAGATGTGGTTAAACACTTAGAGATTCAGCTATATGTTACTGATAGTTAGTAGGCAGAGCTGGGGAATGAAGTGCCAGTGTGATGAGGTAAGCAGTTGGTTTCTATGTCTGTTTTTACCATTTATATTGCAGGCGATGATGGGCTTATTTGTTGTATTATGTGTTAAATTTATTTTTAAATATTAACCTCCATGAAATACTATAGGCAAAGAAGTGGAAACAAAATACTCAACTCCAAGATGGGTGGTAGGATTTAAAAGCTATGACTTACATTATTGTTAAGTGTATGAAGTCTTATTTTTCCTTCAATCTGGTGTTTATTTTTGCATAAAAAAGTGGGTTTATGAGAAGGACAACCACGCAGGCTAATGCCCTGTGCAACTCTCCATTCTGAGGTCCAATTTCATAGAAAACATTGCCCAAGACTCTACAGCCAGCAAGTGTTAGGTGAAGACACTCTCCTCTGGTGTTTTCTTTAAATAGTTGGGAATCATTTTGTTCACTAAAGTCGTGCTTTTCCCCAGAGTTAGTTGCATAGGAAAGTGTGTTCATACTTCAGGCAGCTCTAATGCTGTTAGTTGAAGACCTTTGCTGTTATCTGCTGCCTTGGTATAAAGTTGAAGCAAGTGCCATGCAAAACAGTGTCGCATAGTAGGATCATCTTCAGAGACAAGCAACCATGGCATACTGATGCCTTTTCAACTGCCAGAGAGTGAATACAGCAAGGCATGAGTTCAAGCCAGAACTCTGCAATCCTGAGGCTGTTATTTTGTTGCCTGTATATAGTCAATATGCCAATGACAAATGCCTCTCTTTGCTTTTGCCTCTAATTTGTTCATGTATTGATTGGATTCTAGTTCTCACATGGCAGAATTTGGAAGATTTACTTCACAGACACATATGGAAATATGTCAGGAAACGTTACAAAATCTCCAGTAATTATACCAAATCCATGCCCTCATTCCAAGACCATGTGGCCTGCTCCACCTACTCTTAACCAAAATGGGCACTGGCACAGATGCTTAATGAAGTTATCACTTGCAGATGTGCTGTCCTCATGTAAGGGAAACATGTGACCATCTAAGTTTGGCCATGAGGGTTCTGTCTCTGTGAGGCCTGTGCATTTTCCCACAAGCTACACAGTGACATAGTTTCCTCAAACGACTTCTCCCGAGACTACTTCTGTCAGGTAGCAAGTGTTCAGATGCATGGACTATACACTTTGAAGTTCCCAAGAAATAAAGAAAATGATAATCGTTTTCCCCCTATTTTACCCATCCAAGGCATAATAAGGGTTGATAATGTAGAATTAACGTTTTAAGAAGTCTTAATTGTGATGAAGAGGACATATAAAATAAATATTAAATTGGGAGCAGTGATGCCTACATGTAGTACTGTCACTTAAGAGGATGAGTCAGGACAGTCACATGTTCCCAGCTATTCTCAGCTACATACCAAGTTCAGGGACAGCCTGAGCTATAGGGAGATGTTCAAACATGGTGCATGAATCAAGACTGTGATGGCTAATCTCGGTTGTCAACCCAGCTACATCTGTAATCAACTAAAACAAGGAGTGCTGGACACTCTTATGAGGGATTTCCTTGGTCAGGATATTTGAAGAATAAACCACTCTAATTCTGGTGGTGGCCCACATAAAGGACACAAGAGAAGGAAGATTTGCTTTGTGCCTCCTCACCCTCACTCTTTCTGGCAAGTTCATCTACCCTGTTGCTGAGACATTCTTTTGCAAGAATTGGAACTGACTTCCTCGGAATTCTAATGTAGACTGAAGAACTGAAGTTCTCCAGTAATCCTTCAGGGCTGGAGAATCAGATTATGACTGCAAAGACATCAGCCTGTGTGGACTCAAAATGACTGGAAGGGATGCTTAGCCTTATGATCATGAGAGAGTTATTGTTGGGATGCCCAAACCACAACCTATAAACCACTCTAATAAATAATATATGTATATATATATATATATTATACACACACACACACACACATATATATATATATATATATATATATATATATATATATATATATATTCATTCTGTCAGTTCTGTTCCTTCAGAACAGTGGTTCTCAACCTTCCTAATGCTATGACCCTTTAATACAGTTCCTCATGTTGTGGTGACCCCCAACCATAAAATTATTTTCGTTGCTACTTCATAACTGTAATTTTGCTACTGTTATGAATCAGATTGTAAATATCTGATATGAAGGATACTCGCTGCTTGTGAAATGGTCTTTCAACCCCTAGAGGGGTCGAGACCTACAAGTTGAGAGTTGCCGCTTTTGAAATCCTTACAAATACAGGGACTACCCTGACAAATTAAGGAAGAGAGTGGGCAGGCCAACCTCTCTCAGAATAATCTGTGCCATCTCATGCCTCTCCTCTAGGGAAAGTCAAGCTTTGAGATCCTACTTTCCAACACTCGCTATCTGTTTTATGATTTGTGGATTGCTATTTTACAGGGAGGCCTGTTCTCTTCATGGGTATGTATGCACCACCCATCTGCACTCTCCTTCGGTGCTACCTTATTTCCAACCTTACTTCCTTTTCACAAGGATTCCAGTCACATTAGAAATAGGACATGCTATAGGCTGAAATTTGGTGTTCTCATAACCTCTACACAATGTGATAACTTAATCTCTAGTCTGACAACATTTAGAGGAGGGTCCTTATAAAATAATTTGGCCTTGAACTTACAGGTCTCACCAATAGGTTTCCTGTTTTCACTAGGAGGTTTGTTTCATATAAAGACATAAAGAAGGAGCCAGTTATAAGGGTCACATGCTCACCAGACCCTGCAACTACCAATACCTTGATGGTAGACTTCCAAGACCCCAGGTCAGTGAGCAATCCATCTCTGACATTTGTAACTTACCCAGCCGCAAGCATTTTGTGAGAGCATTGAATTTGATCTAAGTCACACCCCTTGCCAGCCCAGGACGTCTTCGTAACTATTAATACTGTATTAGAAACACCCCAATTTCAACAAGTTGATGTTCAGGGAGAGCAGGAGTTAGAACATGAGAGACAATGGAACATGTCTAATGCCATACTCCTATGGTGCAGTTCTGATGTTAACACAGGCTGCACAGACTCTGGCCCAATTCTATTTTCTCCACATCTCACACTGTGTAGATCTGCTTTGCTTCCTTAGTGACCATCTAGCTCAGGCCTATGGCAACATCAGAGGTGCACACAGGCGTGTTCCTCCACCTCCATCTGATCATAACATTTTCAGTTTGCACGCACTGTCTCTGTCCTTCTGGATGCATCAGCTCCAAAGGTTCCAAAGTCATGGACTTCACAGAGCTTGCATGAATATAATCAGAATAAACTAAATATGTAGGGTTTTGTGGTATAATCAGTTTTAATATGTGACAAACTATGAATTGGCCATCTATCACCCAATGACTGTGGCTCCAGTCATGGCAGTTTTCTTTGACAGTCTTTTAGGTTTTCTTCTTTATGATCCCACAGCAAGAACTTTCCTGATCAAAGATGTGAAGAAATGAGCAGATGATGTCATCAGCCACTCAGCTTCTGGTCTCTCACTTGTGTTTTCAATGGTAGAAATTTCCAGAGCCCTTTACCAGTTCCCTGGCTTGTCATCACTCATTTAAATCACAGTGTTGGTTTGATGTTCAGAAGATCTTGACATATTGTGTTCATTTTTACAGGGTTTTGGTTCAAAACTTTGTTGGCTGCTTTCATTAGCTGGGTAATTCAAAGAGTCTCATTTTGAAGAAAGATAGGCTTGTAGCATTAGTCAAAAAATAAATAAAACTATCTGATGGTAAAGTAAATATCACATTACAGCTGAAGAATTGTATAGTTTCCATGGAGCATAAGTCATGTGTCTTAGGGAGTTTGGACATTAGCTAGAAATATGTTTTATTAAACCAGTTGAAGCCTAAGCATTCATCATTTCTATAGATCCACCTCCCCAGATCTTAGTTAGCACTAGGAAAATTAATTAAACAGTCTTGACATCATATAAATAGTACAATTACCTGGGTAGAGTGAGGCTCCTAGTATTATTCCAGTCTCAATGCTCAATTTCCAGACTGCTTCCTCTGCTAAAATAACTTTACAGTGGAACAGTGTGCTCTGTAAACAAAGTGTGGAAATGTGATGTCACAGAAACTCTCTGAATTTATGGATAAGGAAGGTTATAGTCAATGACCATAAGTAGAATATCAGAGGAAATTATTTACAACTCCTACATTGTATACAATGTGTGTGTGTGTGTGTGTGTGTGTGTGTGTGTGTGTGTGACATTATCATTATTTAAAAATTAAATAGTTTGGGAATTTGAATCAAAACACACTTTTACTTTTTATCAGCTGATGGACTAATGCTAATCTGCAAAATTATCTGATAGCCAGAACTTGTTTGAGGCCACAGTTCTGAAGCTGGGAAACAACTGAAGAGAGCAAACCCTGTAGATGGGCCAGGAAAGGTGATGGCCAGTATGTAGTGATCTCTGCATTAATGACTGAGTGACTACTCCCCAGGCAGGACCTAGATCTAAACATGAACATGAACATCTCTGCTGAAGAACATACTTTAGACTTAGGCAACAAACTTACAGCATGTCTACACAGCAATAGCATAGCACTTAATCAGGCAGCTTAGCAGACACAGGGAATGCATTGCTCAGAGTCCAGACATCACTGCACAGGTTCTGCTTACAGGGCCTCTCTATTTCAAGAAGCACCTTACTGTAAAGCCTCCCATGGTGAGAAGGGTGTGGACGCCCCTCTCAACCTCTTTCATAAGACTGCTAATGCCGCTGATGTGAATGAAGCCTTCATGACACAGGCACATCTCAACTGCCCTACTCTTTAGAGCCACCATCACTTCCTGTCAGTTCCAAGCACAAATTTTAGATGGAGGAGATACCAACACTGAGGACAAAATAGTGGACCATGTGTAAGCCCAGAGAAACTCCAGTGCAATACAACACAACAAGACCTGTGGAAGACATGGTGGAAAGAGGCTGTGGAATTGCTGGAAATGTCACCATCCCACCCATAGTGCCAAAGTGAAGTTGGCTGTGATGTCTGGAGTAACACCAGACCTCACTAAGGGTGGAGAAGTGAGGAAGCTGGCAAGCCCAGTCGGCCACTGGCTGGGTTCTCTAGTTCCAGAGGATGGGGGCTGTCTGTAAACCTATCTGTATGTAGTGTCTGTGTTTTGTTTTTCTTTATCCCCCTTTTAATAAACTGGCATTGCGATATTTGTTCATACTCAGCCAAGGTGTCTGAGAAAGTTGTGTGTCTTTATAGACAAACCCTGGTGCCAGCCATAAAGCCCATCTGCCAAGAGCATGGAAAAGACCCGGGGGGAACTGCAGCACATAACTCTTATTGCGCTCTGGAAACTGGACCAGTGGACATCTACAACATCTCTTCTCTTCCCTCATGTTAATTCCCATGAACATAAACAGAAAATTGACTAAACCTTATTTAAGTAATAGATTCAGGGACTGGCCCGATGGCCCAGCTGTTAGAGCTCTTGATGTTCTTGCAGAAGATTCAGGTTCAGTTCACAGGACTCAGGTGGGCAACTCACAAGCACCCATAGCTCCAGCTTTGAGGAGGGGTCTGACACAATCTTGTGACCTCTATGGGTACCCACATATTTACAGCTGTATGAGCACACACATACACACCAACAAACACACACACACACACACACACACACACACACACAATCTTTAATAAATAGATTCCTAATTTATGTTAGAAACGTATGTTAACTTAGAGGTTTTTAACAGCTTATGTGCCTGTTCTTCGTAGCAGAGACTGCCAGGATGACAGAAGTAATTCTGACTTAATTGTGCTTATCATGTCACAAACCCAGAGGGATGAATACTCTGAAGCTCATTTTGTAGACACATTTATAAGAGGAGAAACACTTTGAACAATTGCTAAACTACCACCATGGCCTTTTTTTTTTTTTTGAAGGCTGGATAAGATGAACAAGAAAACAATTACAGACATGGTTTAAATCGTCATTTGCAAAACTGCATTTCTGAAAAAAAATCAGATGATAAAACCATGGAAACACTTCAGGAAATGTCAGTGGCGTGTGTCTGGCATTTGCAGGCTAATAAACCAGTTGCTTTAGTAATGAGGTTTCTATTAGCCCTCCATGGAGATTAATGCCTGTGGGACTGCCTTGTGAAGGAATAAGTTCTCTGAGGAATTTGGAGCCAATCTCTGCCAATCTGAGTGAGAGCTTTTTTTTTTTTTTTTTTAGGTGTTTAGATGTTAGGGTCTCCACAGGATGCTATTTCCTTAAAGAACTTTTTTCAAATGCTTCAGCCCTAAGCCAAAGCCCCACTCCCCCGCCCCTGACTTGAGTGAAGGGGCATCTAGAAATATAGTGGGGATAGGGTTTGAAGAAATGACTCAGTGAGGAAAGTGTTTGCTGCTCCAGCACGATCCCTGAGCTGGAAGCCAGGCACAGCATCCCATGTCTGTTCCCAGAGCTCCTGTGGGATATGGAGGTAGAGACAGGACTCTCCCCAGGAGGTCACAGGCCATCTAATCTGGTGTACAGGTACCAATACCAAGCAACAAAAAGACCTTGTCTCAAAGGAGGAGGAGGGCAATGCAAGGATCAATACCTGAGGTTGTCCTCTGACTGTCTTACTTGTTATAGCACAGCTCCCCAAACACATCCAGAGATGGATAGATAGATGATTGATAGATAGACAGATAATATATAGGTGACAGATAAATAGATAGACAGACAGATAGATAGATAGATATAGAGAATTATAAACATAAAAATAATAAATTTACTCTATAACTATGAAAAATAGTTTGATCATATGATATTGTCACAAAAGTATCCCACTTAGAAAAGAAACATTTCCATAGTATTAACTCAAGTGGTGTCAGGTGATGTAGAACAAGAGGAGGTGAGTCGATTCTTACTGCTTCCTGGAGTAGTTTGAGAAGCTGAGAGATCCGGAACAATGAGAAAAAGTATGTTGGGATGGGCTTTTAATTCACTCATTGCTAAAACCGAGTCTTTCAGATAATCCTATCTCGAGCAATAGCTGAGAAAGTTGGAATTCAAAATTGAGTCCCTATATTTTTAATTAATTTCAAATTCTTCTGATTCTGATTGCCCTGAAATAATTTTGGCCTAAACTAAGTACATTTACACTCATGGATGGTATGATGGGGATGGAATGTTGTCTTGGGGACATACCATTCATCCATTCCTGCATACTCAAGAGATTCTGTTGTGACCCTGACAGTTGCATAGGAAGCTGCTTAGTGTGGCAGATTTCAGAGCCTGGCACCACAGACTCAGGTCCTTATGTCTGACAGTGAGTTCTGAACACTTCACAAGGAGATGGAGTCTGCCATATTTGTGAAGCGTGAGGTGAAATCTTGGACTCAGTCCAGAGCATCTGCTGATTCTGTGAAATATGTCTGATAACCTGTCCAGCTGTGACCCTGCTCTTTTGCACAGAGACTTGGTGTTTGTCACAACCCTTAGATCAGAGCAGCAACCCTTAAAACTTAACATGTGGGATAATGAGCACACTGGCCAATGCACTGGAGTAAAGGAGGACAGCTAACAGGACATTGCAATCATTTTGGTGCGTTCACAGTGCATAGTGGTTGTTTTCTTACCCTGAACTTCCTGGCTCTAGTTTTCATATGCAATGGAGGATGGAGAGCCACAGCTGGGCATCTGAAGATGGAACTGTGCAGACACTGTGGAAAACAAAACCTTTGTGTGTGTGTGTGTGTGTGTGTGTGTGTGTGTGTGTGTGTGTGTGTGTGCAGGTGTAAGTGGGGCTGATTGCAGCCTGGGAATAGAATACTTAGCTTGAGGCCTTGTGCCCTACTTTGGGCTTTACCCTCCCAATTATTCAAGGAAAACAAAATGAAACAAACTAGGAAGAAAAAACAAAGACAGAATAGAAATCAGTTTGATCTCATAACATAGTGTTTCATATAAAAGTTAGAGAGAGAGAGAGAGACAGAGACAGAGACAGAGAGATAGAGAGACAGAGACAGAGAGACAGAGAGAGAGATTTTCTGTGTGGACTTCTATTCACCAAAAAGCAGAACTGCAGTATGTAGCAAGGAAAGGAGAGAGGGAGGTGGGGAGGTGCTCAGCTTTTTTAACAAAGTTGGAGAGGCTGCTAGGGTAGAGCAGAGGGCACTAGGGCAGTAGAAATTAAAATGTGTTTTGTTAAATACTTGTAGATTTCAAGCAAAACACAAGTAAAATATCTCTCAAAGAGAATTAAATGTCTCTTTCTGTTTGTTTTGATCCTAAATTGTTAGGATCCGTCTTTGTCTCGGTTTCTCATGCACAGATCTAGTCTCCCACTTCAGTGAGCGCTCGCTGCAGCTCTTTTAACTCCAGCCTATTTTCAAGCACAACTAATTCAAACAAAAGATTTGATTTTCCTTAGAAATTTCTCCAGATGGAAATTTAAAAAAAAATTCTTGTGTTATTATTCTGGGTTGAAATAAAATATGGATTAAGAGGGAAAATAAAGAAGAAATTGCTTGGTAAATAAATAGATCATTAAACCTTGTTTACCATTCCACTCACAGATTTTTAATGTCTGCCAGAATATAATATTGGCTTGGGAGATGGGATGTTGGTTAAACTGAAGCCAAACGACTCAAAACTTAGAAATAATAACTAAGTTCTGTTGAAAAACAAGTTAGGGAGAAGTTATGTGCATGTGTGGAAAACATGAAGTGAAGATTCAGAGTTGATCTGCATCCTGTCATGCTAGGACCGTCCTGGAATGACCCTTCCACAGACAACCAGTATGATCAAGTTAAATGCAAATTAAGGAGAATATTCTAAACCGAAAAATCCCATTGTCTTACCATGTTATTATTATGTTATGGAACTGGAGAAATACAACACATAAAATCAACTTACTGTGTTTCTTTGTAGCTAATATTACAGTGCTGTTAAAAATATAATCAGCACCTGTCATCTATTTAGTTTCTATTTATCATTCATCAATTATTTATCTATCACATATCATCTCTCTGTATATGTCTATCACCTATCCCCTATCATCCATCCATCTATCTATCTATCTATCTATCTATCTATCTATCTATCATCTATCTATCTATCTATCTATCTATCTATCATCTATTCATCCATCCATTCATCCTTCTATTTGTGTATCACCTGTCATCTATGTGTAATCTATGTTTATCATCCTTCTATTTGTTTATTCTCTACCATGTAGATATCACCTATCAATTCTATATCTATCTTTATTTTATCTATTTATCTCTTATCTACTTACAGTCTGTCTAAGTATCTGTCATTTATCTACAATCAATTCTCTATCATTTGTCTGTCTGCCTTTCTATCTATGTACATATCTATGTATTTATGTCTGTCACCTTTCATATGCATTACCTATTTCCCATGTATTTAAATAATTAAAGTAAGTATCTGCTGATTTTTGCATTCTCAACATGCTTCATTTCAAGCAATATGGAATTTTAGATTAATATGCTAATGGATAGAATTTTTACTCATTGGCCTCACAAGTAATTGAGAAATTTCCAACATTCTTTATGAAGGTGATGGCTAGGCACTTAGGTGCCATATAGAGCGGTATTAGGTCATGACTTTTCTAAGGAATTGCTCTTCATTGTGCTTTAACTTTGGGATATGAAGTTATGTTGCTGGTATTATTAGTGCAAGTGCCCATATGAGTGCACTGGGAAGGCACAAACATGGGTATGGCTTGCAGTTCCAATAATTTAGTAAGCAAATAAGCTGTAGTAAATAAAGTAAATAAACACTACCTGTCTTACTGCTTAGAGAAAAATAGGATGAAGGATAAAGATGGAGACTTCTTCTCTTTACATAAATTACATAAATTGCACACCGGTAGGAATGTGAGTCATGTGAGGTTCATGGTGGAAAGCAGACAAAAAGGGGGCTTGAGTTTGCTTTCTTTTTATTTTGTGCCTGTCCATCTGAGGAACAAGATAGTTTACTTGGCAAGGCATTTTGTAATCTTTGTGCTTCTAAAAAGAAAGCAAGAAAACCCTAAAGCAAAGAATGTAAGATAATACTTAGTAATAAAGATACAGAGCAGAAAGACATCAAGCGTCCAGTTCTCTGAACCAGCACTGGTTTCCCTTGCTCAGCACTTTCCTCTTTCCCAGATTACTGCTCTCCATCCAAAGTAAATATTTCTACTATACCACAGAACAAATTATCCAGCCTCAAAATCGCACAGCGTTTGCCCTATAGTAAATCCCACTAAGCCGCTGCAAGTCTCCACATCCAATTCAGAGAATGTTTATATTTGACCAGTGGGGATGATGACAAACTGTTTATGGTCCTGTCTGCTCGGGGATGTTTCCATCAAGTCTGAATGCCATGGAAAGATTAAGATAGGGCCAACTGAAAAAAGCAAGGACACGTGTCCTGTTGCCCAGCACAGAACATATTCAGAGAGGGCCCTGTCAGAGAAGAATAGCCATGGCAGCTACTGCCTAGACTAGTACATTGCTGACAGATCTTCTCACTGCACAATCAGGAAGCAATTCTTACTGACAAGCCACAGCCTCTCCTTCAGGGACAATCTGTTTATCTTGTTGGGTTTTCTCAATCTCTCTCTCTCTCTCTCTCTCTCTCTCTCTCTCTCTCTCTCTCTCTCTCTCTCTCTCTCTCTTTCTCTCTCTCTGTGTGTGTGTGTGTGTGTGTGTGTGTGTGTGTGTGTGTGCATGTGTGTACATGTGCTTCTGTGCATGCTTGCTAATAGGACTATTTACAAGGAACTGAGACAACTAAATAGGCATTGTATATATATATGTGTGTGTGTGTGTATGTGTGTGTGTGTGTGTGTGTGTGTATGTGTGTGTACTTTCTGCCCCTTAACGTTGTCATATTTCCCATAATTTGTGTGATTAATTTCCATGGACAATCCTGGATAGCTTTTATAGCTCCATCTTTTTACAGTATTCTGTCAACTTAAAAGATTTATGGATCAGAAATATTCAGTTGCATATTCCATTTTCTAAGTTAAGATGTTCTCTATCAAATGACAAATAATATTAAATCAAGAAAAATGTTGATATGCTTACAACCTACCTTTCAGCATTTAGTAGACTTCAGTTTTTTATATTTTCATGATACTGGGGAAATATATATTTCCCTATATACAAGTTTTCTCTGTTTTAATTTATTACCTTTGGATATAGTCCTAAAAATAAAATTTCTCTGTTGAAACTATGACTGAAGAATATTTGGCTGTTTATTTCTTTTCTAATTGAGTTTTGCATAGTCAGCACAATCCTGATAATACCAATCAGATTTGACTAAGTTTGGGGGCAATTTTGAACATTTACATATTTTGTTAACTTGCATTTGCTTTATATCATTAAGTAAGAACCAGGGGAAAGAGACTGCTAAGAGTCTTTCTGCAAACACAATAATCAAAGAAGAACTTCTCAAAAAGTGCCCGCAAGGAGTCCTAGATTTGGATAGACTGGATGGGGTGATTTGATGGTAATTAGCAGAGCATTGACACATGATGAGATTGGTATTTTATAACAGGAAGGGTAGAGAGGGAATTCAGACATTAAAATTGCAATAACTGAAACAAAGCTAATATGAAGAATTTTTAACTTCAGAAGAGACAATGAACTTGAAGAGAAGCCCTAAGAGATTATGCAATCCATTAAATAAATAGAAAGAGTAGAAATCTGACCTGCAAACTTATTTTGTTCACAAGTGACCTTTCTCAGATAAGTTACTTCTTCCCTTTTCCTGACCTTTATCACATCCACCTCCATCTGCAAAGACACAAGCACAGTTATAACCTGAGGCCATGAACTCTCTTCACTTGTGAGCCCATTTTGCTTGGCCTGGTCATGCATCTTCAGCACTGGCCCAGTCTAAGTCAGGTTATCACATCTGACACAGTCTTATACACACACAAATAATAATAATAATAATAATAATAATAATAATAATAATAATAATAGTAATACATTCACATGCCCAGAATTGAAAAAGACAAAAACCAGCATATCTCCCATCTCCCATCAAAACTATCACTCCTAAAAAAGTGTTCTCTAGTGAGAACTACCTAGATGAACCTCAGGACACAGAATTTAAAAGAACAATCATAACTCTTACTAAATTATTCAAAGATTTTAAGGAATAACACACAAAATCCACTTCAAGAGGATAGCAGTAACTTTGAGTGCTGTCCAAGAAAACAAATATGGCTGAATAAAATGATGAATGAAATTCAGAATTAAAAAAAAACAATTCAATAAAGAGATAGAAATATTGAAGGGTAATTGAGCTGAAGTAAAAAATGGAATTAAAAAACTAAATATAAAATCTAGGAGACTCAGGATAGAACTCAAGAGGAAGCCTTACAGGAAGAATGAGTTAAACAGAGGACAGAATATCAGAACTTGAAGATAAAGTAGAGTATCTAGACCAAATAAGCAAAGAAAATAAAAAACATTTTAAAAACAGTGAAAATGAACATAAATAAAATGTAGGATGTCACCAAAAACCAAATCTTTGAATTACAGGCATAGATGAGGGAGAAGAATCCCAGGTCACTGGCATAGATTTATCTTTAACAAGCTCTTGGAAGAAAACTTCCTTAAACTAAGGAAAGACATAGCCATACAGATAGAAGAAACAAACAGAACTCACAACATATCATAGTTAAAACACTAAATATACAAAACCAAGGAATAAATGTAAAGAAAAAGCAAACAAACAGTAACAACAACAAAGAATGTCACAAATAATATGTTAAAGAAAACCCAACAGAATAACAGCTGATTTCTCAGTGGAAACTTGAAAGTCACCTGAAAAAAAATGCATTCCATGTTTCAAATGAACATGATTGCCTACCCAGATTATAATAATACTCAGCAAAACTATCTGCCATAGTTGAAGGATAAAGAAAAAGTTTCCATGACCCAAGCAATCCAAACAATTCATATCCAACAAGAAAACACTAAACAGGATCCTGGGACACTAAAACTAATCAAAAGACACAAAGAAAGACACTTCATTCTAATTAGGGGATCAATTAATCAAGAAAATATCACTATACTGTGCTTATATGTAATGAACACTGGCACACACAATTTCATAAAAGGCTTACTGGTAGAAACAAAGACATGTTAGCACATACAAAATAAGAATATATTATTTCAATACCCCACTTTCGCCAACAAATATATAATCTAGATAAAGAATAAATAGAGAAAACTTGGAATTAAATGACTTTTTACATCAAATGGACCTAATATATGTACAGAATTTTCTACCCAAAAGTCCCCAGATAACATTCTATTCAGCAGCATATCTAAAATAGACCACATGCTGGGACACAAAGCAAGCTTTAACAAATACAGAATAATTGACATAACCCCATGGATCCTATCTGACCATTTTGCAATAAAGCAAACTCAATAGCAAAACTCTACAAAGTGTATGGAGATTAACTCCATACTCACAGAGATTAACAACTCATTGGTGAATGATGAATAGTTCAAAGAAGAAATCAAGA
The DNA here is from genome assembly GCF_004664715.2 of Peromyscus leucopus. NCBI lineage: Eukaryota > Metazoa > Chordata > Mammalia > Rodentia > Cricetidae > Peromyscus > Peromyscus leucopus. Next base: position 20,514,200 of record NC_051068.1, read on the forward strand.
AAGAAACTAAAGTATTTCTGGAACCAAATGGAAAAAAAAAAAGACAATACAATATCTCTGGTATATATTAAAAGCAGTTCTAAGAGGGAAGCTTATAGCTCTAAGGGCCAAAATCCAGAGCTGTCAAACCCAGTTGCAACAAATACATCTACAAAACAGTGCTGCACCTAAGATTCAGGGAACATTGAGAAGAGGGTGTGGGAACATGATATGAACCAGGAGATCATGGAATTTGCTGCAAAGTTGTGTCTCTGGTAATGTCAGAAGCTATACCCATAATATCTCACTGAATGACTGTTGAACATGAACTGAACAAGGATGACTCCATTAGACATGCCAAAGTGGGCAGTGAAAAGTTCAGGAGGCCTCAACCCTAAAACTATAGGCAACTGAAGGAAACTTAGAATGAGGGAGACTGTCTTCCCAGGGGGAAAAAAAAAAAAAAACAGTTGGTCATCCAATACCAAACGGTCAGCCCTGAAAACACATGTACAAGCAACATTACACACACTGAGTGGGTTAGGAATATGTATGAATCTACATATGAACATTGCGTTTCTGTTATTGCATTTTACTGTCTTTGTATAGTCTTCTTTTCAACAGACTGAATGCTTTAAATGTCAGCATACCACGTCTTAGTTTTCCTTAATACAATCTTTATTTTCTTTGTGTTTTTTTTTCTATCATTTCTTCAGGTGTTAGTATCCAATTCCGGTGCTTTGTCTTGCTCTGTTCTGTTTTCACTTTTTAATGAATCTGTCACCATGGGGTCTAGGCCATCCTTGGGCTCATGATCCTCCTGCCTCAGACATCCATTCTGGGATTTCAGACAAAGCTATCACCTCTGTTTTTTGACATTGATTTTTAATAGTTTCTTCTTCTACACTTTTACCTTTCCTCTCTTTTTTCTTTTCCTTTTGTCCTTCAACTGGATTAATTGCTTTTTTATGTTATTTTATTCCCCCAATTTTCATCTTGCCCCTTTATAAGTTTTATTTATCTCCTTTGGTTTTTGTCTGTATTCTGGTAGTTTACTTTGTTTTCCATTCTTTATTTTATTTTTAATTGGTCTCTGGGTTCTACTGTTTTTACTGGTTTTGTCTTCTTATTCTATCATTATTCTGTTATATTAGTTTTTTTCTGTACTGACCCATATTAATTTATGTCTTCAAAAATCAAATAAAACTGCCCTGGCTCCTTTTCCTTCTAATGATTTTTTAATTTTCTTGGCAACAGTTTTTAGATGACTATGGCTATGTCTCCACAGTGTGCTGTATGGTGCTAATACAAGGTCTAGAGCCTACCACACACTGAATGTGTATATCACTGCTCAGCTACTTTAGCCCAGCTATGAGAAACTACTTCATAGGTTTATTCCATTCTCTGATGTGCATAGGTGTCACCAATAAGTATAAAGTGCTTACTGCCTTTTGCTCACTTGATCCAATCAACATAATGCCAAGAATACAGTAAAACAGTGTGAAATTTTGTGGACTAGACAATCAAGATCTCTTCAAACTAAGTTATGACACAAGGTTGGAGCATTAATATATATCCCTGAGGTAAAACTGTAACTATATACTGCTGGCCTGGCTAACTAATTGCTTCTGGTGGTCCTTATAGACAGGTACTATGACAAAAGGCCCTTGCTAGATCAATAGCTGTGTGCCATAGTACAGGAGATGTGTTAATCTCAAGTTAGAACACCACATCTGAGATAGAGCTTCAGTTAGAGCCACAATATGCCAACATCAACTATCTTTCTCCATGATCCATAAGTCTTATGCACAGGCCAGATAGGAGAGTTAAAGGGAGAAGTATTGGGAACTACATCTTTCAAGTTATTGATGGTGGCAGTTTCTGCAATTTCTCCTAGGATGCAGTATTGTCTTTGATTCACTATTTTCCCTGGTATAGGCAACTCCAATGGCTTCTATTTGGCTTTACCAAGCATAACAGCCCTCATTCCACAGGACAGGGAACCAATGTGGGAATTCATTCAGGAGAGGAATTCATTCCTGTTCTGTAAACATGGTCAATGCCTGCAGCGGAGGAAGCCATAAGCACACTATCACAGTCATGTATCCACGGCAGTTGTGGTTACCTGCCCAAGGCCTGCACAAGGCCAATAGAGCCAAATCTCATCTTGAATGGGATGAGGGGAGCTCTTGAGGCCCTACCTCTAACGGATACCCTGTTGGCAGTTCATAGCAACAGGTAGAGGGGAGATCATTCTTCTTTGAGGGTATGGCCACGGATAGACAGTCAATGCCCTGATGGATGGCCCCATACCCACACCCATGTATATGGGAAGCACTAACTGGATTTAGTGAGTTGTTAGAAAAAAAGTGGAAATATCACAATAGGACTTGAAGTTTGGATGTGGACACGCTAGGGGACTTAAGAAATTTAGAATGAAAAATGAGGGATAAAGAAGATCATATTTCATTGTACACATGCACAAAAGTCTCAAAGAATAAATTAAAATAGTAATAGAAAATATATGAGAACAAAACTTTCAAAGAATGATTTGGAAATGATGAACAAATCCAACATATAAAAATGAAAAATAGAGGGAATGAAAGTCAATGTGACTATTCCAAAATTAACAGTTCACAGTTCCACAGAAATGCATCATCTTAATGATGGCAGAAGATGAATTTGAACAAATAATCCAAAGGCATGATTAAAAGAATGATAAATTAATCCAAAGAGGACACTAATGAACACATGAATGAAGTTAGAGGGAATATAAATAAGCAGCAGGCTATGAAGAGGCAGTTTAATAGAGACAAATTTTGAGAATAATCAAATTGAAACCTTAAAGTAAATAATCCAACCTGCCAAATAGAAAAACTCAGATGAAAGCCTCACCAATGGACTGAGTCATATGAAAGAAAAATCATTTTAGCTTGAAGACAAAGCAGATAAATTAGGACATTCAGATGGAAACACAGAAAGAGAACAGAATGTCCAACTTCCCCGAGAAACCATTAACAACCAGACTCACAAACCATGAGCATAGAGCTAGGTGAAGAAGACAGAGCTAATGGCATCAATAAACATATTCAACAGAACAAGTGCAAAACATTTCCCAAATCCTGGCAAAGAGCTGGACATCCAGATGCAGACGGCTTTTAGAACATCAAACAAGCATGTCCAGATGCAGAAATTCTACACTTCTTGCCACAGATAAAACACAACATATACAGGGCACAGAAAGAATATTGGAAGCAAAAGAGCAGTGCCTAGTCACATGCAAAAGCAAGCCAACAGACAACATCAGAGTTTTAAGCAAGAACTCTAAAACACAGGATGACATGTGCCAGAAGAAAGTAACTACCAGCCTAGACTAGTGTCTCCAGCAAAGTTATCCTCCAAAAGTTGAAGGGAAATAAAGATCTTCTCTGAGAACATTTTAGGACCACTGAGGCAGCAGCAAGGACTAATGGGTCCTACACAAAGAGAAGACAGACAAGTACAGACCTTTCAACCCTTTTAGTAAGAGATCTGAGGGTTAATGGTCTCAATTTTCCAATGCAAAGAAAGAATAAATAGCAAAAGCTATCAAGTGCTTGAAAAAAATCTTCAGCTTCTTCTTCCATCAGGGAACTAGATATGAAAATTACAATGAGATTTTTTCTGAGCCCAGCCAGAATGGCTGTGATGAAGAAACCACAATCAACAATTTTGTCAGGGACATAGGGGACCAGAATTCAAATACATGATGACAAGATGTAAGACAGCTCTAACACTATGAGGATGGAAGATGTATGGTATATATTAGTTCAGACACTACAGAGATGTAGGTGTAGATTCAGCCCCTCTTATCACAAAATAGGACCATCATGTGACCCAGATGTACCACTTTGCAGGTTAGGATCCAACTAGCTTATTTCAGAGATATCTTCATACTTACATTTAGTGTGATTTCTCATAATAACCAAGTCACGGAACCAATACAGGTGTCAATCAACTGGCAGATGAAGGACCTGTACCATAACACACAGTGCGGCACTGTTCAGTCATGAAGAAGGATGGAGTACATCGTTTGCAGAAAAAAATGTCATAGTAGAATGTCATCATTGAGCAGTAGTTAGAATCAAGACAATTATTATATGTTTTCTGTCATCTGTGGAATCAAAAAAACACATGAAAATTGGTGAGGATAGCAGTTACAAAACTGGAATAAGACCAGAGGAGTCGGGAAGGAGCAATTGCAACAAAAACAAGAGGTGTGATCTAATCAACTTACACTAATGTAAAAGCTGTTATATGGAACTCATTACTTGTATAATTAATATACGCTAATCAAAATGAAATACAATTACTATCACCTGATATCAGCTTCTACTTTAATTTCTATTTAACTTTTATCTCTTACAGAAGAACATAATATCTGTGCAGACTAGCACATTAGCTGGTGATACTATAAAATTAAACTCGTGTGTCCAAAGACTGCCACATGGCTGTAATCATTATGACACTGCTCATAAAGGATAAGAGACAGAATCGTCCCATGTCTGCCACTGGCTAATGATCCAAGAGATATGGTTGTATGTGCAGAGTGGAGAAAAACCCTGTCATAAAAAAATAATCAAATCCTGCCATTTATAGCAATATGGTTAACACTGGAGCAGACAGGCCCAGACAGGCAAGTATCACCATGACTGGTGAGTTCGTTTGCCTTGTTGACAACATGAGTGACACCATATTACTGTGACAGATCTTAAGTTCCAAAAACTTCGAAGCTTGATCATTCTCTTTGGTAGTGACTATCATTTGGATTTGGGCTGCATTGAGATTCATACCTAGGTCCACCTGGAACACACCTGCACACCCTGACATACACACACTACCCTGTATACATTGCCCTGTACACACTGCCCTGCAAGCAATGACCTACCCTCCCCTGCACATACTGTCTCGAGACCCACACAGTACTTTTTGTCTGCCAAAAGTATGAAAATGAAGTTGAGTAAAAATACAGGAAATGATAAAAATATTTAAACTCTCTATATCACCATATGGCTAACTTTATTTAATCTAAGTAAATGAGGTTTCCTACTACCAATTCTTAGGAATAGGAGTTTTCTGATTTGGTGTGATGCTCTAAACTTAGTATTATAACTAGAATATTTAGGTTTAAGTTGTGAATATTAAATCTTAACTCTACATTGTTATTATTTGTAATGTAAGATAACATTCATATAATATTCATGCAAACTGTTTTTGGGTGAGGGCATTTTAAATAATCATAGCCATAGAAGGGCTAGACAGATGGCTCAGCAATTATAAGAGCACTTATTGCCTCCTCAGAGGACCTGAGTTTAGTTCTCAGCACCCACATGGTGGCTCTCAACCACTCTATTTTCTGGTTCCTGGGCCTCAGCACCCACTCTACACACATGGCCAACACTCACATGAAAACAAAGGTTAATACAAATAAGAACAAAACAAATCTAAAACAAAAGTCATCTAACGTTTCAGAGCTAGCAGCTAATACACTTATTCTTATTATTTTATAGAAATGTATGTCTATTTGATATTTTGAGAGATGACAGAGCTTTCTCTGTCTACAATTTAATTTCAAATCTGGGATTACAACCTAAAAATCTTTCCTCCAAGTTCTGTGACTCTCTCTAAGTACTAAGAGACCAGTTGACAGAAGTTCCTAGAATCACATGGGAAGACTCGTAAAAAATATGTGACATGAAAATAAATTATTTCAGTTCCTGGCTTGTCTGGGATTTGGACTGAATAGTGTATTTTTAGTCCCAAAACCATCTATTATTCTCTGTTCTCTACTATGCATTTTGCCCATGGGGCCTGCAGGAGCGTGAAGTTTCTTGCCTGAAAGAGGTCAGTCCAGTCATTTCAGTAGAGCAGAAAGGCCCAGGTCTTGGGGCCCTGTGCTGGAGTCCCCCGTGCACCCCTTGCTCAGTGCTCCAGCACAATATGAGAGAAAGGCCTGCTTTAGGTTTTCACAAAAGGCAGTTACATTCTGCCTTCTCCAGATTTCCTGAGTGACAAATGTCAGAATTAAATCATTGCAGCATTCGGCACATTTTTTATCCAGATAAATATTGAAAACATATTTCGTGCAATATTGAAGGGATTAGAGTGTTCAGAAAGGGAAAGTCTGACCCACGCCTCAGCTGTGCAGCATTCCAGCATCCTCCAGGCTTTGCCAGCACTCATCAGCAACTCAAATCCTTGACAATAAACAAGCTGGGGTGGGACCAGGGCTCTGGAGTGCACAGTTGCTGGAAGTTCACATTCACCGCAGCAGCGTTAGCAGCACTGGTGTCTGCAGGCCGCCTATCATGACCTGCTTCACTAACGTCAGAGACTTTTAGGGGGTCTTCAATGTACTTATAATCACAATAGGACTTGGTTTTTTATAGCAATGCACTTGTAAAACTAAATATATATAATATATGTACATATGTGTATATGTGTGTATGTATATGTGTATGTATATATGCATGTATGGTTGTATTAACAGGCATCATTTTTCCTCCTGGACAATGTAATATTGAAATCTCTTGAACTAGGAATCAGAGCTGATTTTTGGAATGTTCACACTGAAAACCCTCAGTCTGTGTTAACAATTTCTGTGCTGGCCTTAGCTGCCCTGAGCAGTCTGATTCCATTTGCATTTGCGTTTTTATTTGCATATCGATAACCTCTGGTCTTTGACATACCTGGAATTCCAGATCTGAAAGTACATGTGCAGTGTGACAAAGAAATAAATGTACTAGAGTTCAGGCCACTCAGTACGGGAAAGAGTGCGGTGTTGGTCTGGTGTCCTGTTGCTGTATGACAGATGTATAGGGAATTCTTACTGAAGACAGTGAAAAGAGTTCACATGTTTAGAGAAGAAGTCAAATGAGCGAATAAATTTAAATAAATGTACATATACACAATTCACACATAAGTGTGCTTACGAATGTATTTGTAAGGTTACAAGTATATGTATATATATACACATAGATATGCATATACACATGTGCATATAGTGTATATAAACATACCCATATGTGTGTATACAAATATATACATATACATGTAAACATCATATATACATACATATGCATGTATGTATATTGTATAGACATATATACACATGCATATCTAAACATTCTGAGCAAACTAATGAACCCCTTCAGTAGAAACATAGAAAATAAAAAGTTTGGTGAACTTCCTGGATTTATGTTAAATTATATCATTAAAGAAACTATCACTGTTTTTATTTATAGAAATATATGTGTGTATATATATACATATCTCCAGTCGGGCGGTGGTACATGCTTTTAATCCCAGCACTTGGGAGACAGAGCCCGAAGGATCTCTGTGAGTTTGAGGCCAGCCTGGTCTACAGAGCAAGATCCAGGACAGGAACCAAAACTACACAGAGAAACCCTGTTTTGAAAAACCAAAAAAAAAAAAAGGAAAATATATTTCCGTAATACAATGACAAACAATATATATTTCTTACATTTTTTTCCTAAAAGTGCTTTATAAATAGATGGAAATGTAATACTTCTAGTCTGTAGAAAAATTCTGTTTGTCAATAAATCTAGAAATAGACACTTCAGTCTCAAAAATTGCTTTTCTTTCTTTTCTTTTCTTTTTTCTTTTTCTTTTCTTTTTTTTTTTTTTTTTTTTTTTTTTTTTTTTTTTTTTTTTTTTTTTTTTTTCGAGACAGGGTTTCTCTGTGTAGCTTTGTGCCTTTCCTGGAATTCACTCTGTAGCCCAGACTGGCTTCAAACTCACAGAGATCCACCTGGCTCTGCCTCCCAAGTGCTGGCATTAAAGGCGTGCACCACCACCGCCCAGCTCAAAAATTTCTTTTAAGACATTTAGGAGTCAATACCAGTGGCTCAGTGTGTATTCTGAGCACTTGCAGACACAGTAGGAAGTTCAGCTTCTGCTGTCCCTGCCCCCAAAGGAGCCCCAGGTCTCTCTTCTATGAACACTCTCTACTCTTCTTCTGTGACTTACTATTCCTTACTAAATCACTTATAAACTTGGTAACACCATTGGGATTTCCCCTCCTTATCTGAAATAGAAACTCCTAGAGAGGAGACAGTATTGAGAAATTATACAGTTCCATTTTACTGAGAGGGAAGGGTCACCAAAAAACACTGTATGATGCTTCCCTGAGTCACTGGGAGAGAACCTCCCTCACCCGCTCCCCATTCCCACAAGTCACAGCAGTGGGCTTTGCATTCATTACACCTGCCTCCTTGTCAAGAGAACTGGTACAGGCTGTCACCAGGAGACACAGGTCCCCTTTGCTGGCTCATGGTCTCTTAGGTAAAATACTTTAAAAACGGACAGACAGGAAACTCCAGAACCACCTTTTGGAGTTACGGAGAGAAAACAGCAGAGCAGGCAAGTGGCAGAGCTCTGTGAGGAAGAGGAAGCAAACAGGGAAAGAAAACTACCCTTCCGGAGTCAGGTGTCAAAGCAGGCAGGCTGAACGGGCAGGGGCACTGGAGACCGCACCTCAATATCCACACAGGTCACATTCTGAGTTAGAACTCAGAAAGAAAGAAAGCTTGGAACTCGGCAAGCAACTCTTGTCCAAGAGAGGCTTCTGGGCCCCCCAGTGCCTGAATCAATAAGGGAAGACCCACTATCCCCTTTCAATAACATGTCTTCTGATGTACTGTGTTTTCACTGACTGGCTTCCTGCTGCTTCTCCTTAGGTAGAAAGAACTAGTTGACAATGGAAGAAACTGCCCTCTACATCAAGGGGTGTTTTCAGCCTCTGACCAAGCCACTGGCCACCTTCCATGATGTCTGTGTTGAATATGTTGTTATTCATATGTCCAAAGGAAGTCTCTGAACATAGAGCCACTGCTACACTCTATCTGCATTAGAGGAAGCTGGCTCCGACATCCACTCATGTGCCCAACCCATGCATAGGAAGCTTCAGGGAACACCTTTCTTCCCTTTCCCTGGCTAACACCCCTCTCAATGGTTGCTGATGAGATAAATATTCTTACTTTTTCTACAGAGGTGAAAGATAGTATCATGCCTGTCTAGCTGCCCAGTCTTGCAAAAAGATAATTCCTCAAGGTATTACAGTATCAAAATGATATGAGCATTGGGCTATGACAGGACATGTGGCTGTGGACACTTGCCTTTCTGAGAGAGTATGATTACTATAAATTTTTACATACTAAGGTCAGTGGGTTGTTGCCATCACATATGTGACCACAGGTAGTTTGGGCTTATGTGACACAGCTACTTTGGCTTATGTTTTAATTGTATCTAAACTTACTTCTGTCCCAGGATGTTGACTTGACTTGTATACATTAATCCTGTTAACTTAGTGTATATCCTTTCATACAGACTGCAGGGTGCTTTACCCTAAATCCTCAGGGGATGAATCTAAAAGCTCTAATTGGCTAAAATTCCATAACCATTTCTAGAAATAGAATAAAATAATAATTAAAATAAAAGGATTACCTAGATGCATAAATATCTTCTCTGCTTTCTAAGCTTGAGACTGTCCTTCCTATATCCCAGCAGAAATTGGAAGGGGACATGGGAGGGACAGAGCCCAGTGACTCTGGACTTGACTATGACAGAAAAGTGAAGGATTCAAACAAAGCCACTCAATGTGGATGGTCATCTTTACAATATAGAACCAGGCCCACACTGCTCCTGCCTCTTTTCATACTAGATGTCAAAATACAGGCATGCAGAATTTAGCCTCCCATTCTGGAGACTGGAAATGTCTCTCTAGGGGATTCCAACTAGTCAGTAAAAGAGCATGTGTATGCTGATAGAAGAGCTTCTGCATGAGGCAGTCGAGCAAGATCATCAAGATTTAGCGGTTTCCTTCCTGTGAAGCACCACAGTTCATTGTCTTGAATAGTGAAAATTCAGAAATAAAGGACCAAGTTTTAAAGACAGCCACACAACCATAACAAGAGCTGCACAGGGAAGATGGCGATATGAAATGAGTTGATAGAAATGAAAAAGTTACAGATGACAAAAAGAAACTCGAAAGAAGCATGGGACATAGGAAGCAATACTAGCTGGCTTAGTATTCTCAGAGAAGCTAAAGAAAGACCAGGATGGAAAAAAAAAAGATGGCATATTCCGGGAACCTGAAAGAACTCTTAGAAATAAAAAGAATAACAGAAATTATTATTTCATTTCAGAAATGAAAATTCAATACGTTGACTTGAAATTATCATGAAGAAAGTGTCATCCAGAACAGAGCAACAAGAAGCAAGAGCATGTTGCAGGTAAAAGGAGAGGATGGGGACACAAAGGGCAGGGGGAAGCTCCCACTCTGAGCAATTGGGAAGAGCAGGTAGGAAAACAAAATCATCTGTGAAATCATTCTGGCATGAAAAGAACGTTTCCAGAGTGAGGCCGTTCATATAAGGATCCAGCATCATGATGAAAATCGGTGGATAGCTGCACTAGACACCAACATCTAAATACTATCAAAGATAACAGCGTGATATTCAAAGACAAAAATCACATTTTAAACAACAAACTAAGATTAATGTGAAGAAAGAAGAGAGTGGAAATATGCCTTTAAAATGGAAGGAATTTTACCTGAACTTATATTTATTCCTGAAAGAATATCAGCTGTATGTGTTTGTCATTGTTTTAGAGTCACGGTGGTAAACACTCTTCACTTGAGTGTGGATGTTCTCTCAGAACTATAAGTTATAAGCTGATTAAGGCTACAGCAGTTGAGCATAAGAGCAACCCATAGATCTAGTGGGCAGGTAAGTTGGGGGTGCAGGTTAGACCTTGAAGATCAATTCAAGGCAGTGCTTGTAGGACGTCTATCCAATTTGATAACTTAAATATACCTGGGGAAAATACTTCATCTCTGGAAGAAAACTCAGAGCAGTAATTTATAAAGAAACTTGGCAAAGAGAGGCAGTTGACACCTTAAGGACAAACACATTGTTTAAGAAGAGAAAAACAGGAGCCAGAGAGATGGCTCAGAGGTTAAGAGTGCTTAGGCACTTGGAGAAGGCTCAACTCTGGTTCTCAACAGACATTTAGATGGCTCACAACCACTTGTGTCTCCAGCTCCAGGAGATCTGATACCTTCTTCTGCTTCTTCTGTTACTACATTCACACACATGCACACATGCATATGTACACATGCACACACACACACTCACACACATACAAATAAAATATTTTTTTCTTTTCTTTTTTCTTTTTTTCCAGAGCTGAGGGCTGAACCCAGGACATTTTGCTTGCTAGGAAAGCACTCTACCACTGAGCTAAAACCCCCAACCCCTCAAATAAAATGTTTTAAGAGGAAAATAAAACAGCAACAAAAACAAAAGAAACAAAAGCAGAAACACTTCCACTCCACATGATTCAAGTTGGTATGTCTCCATAATGTGGACTGCTAACCTAACCAGAAAGGAAAACCACCAAGAATCTTAACTCTAAATAGGTATTATTTAGTATTATTTATTAATATTATAAATACTAAATGAAAAATAATGTAAATAAAAGCAGTTGTCTCTAGGAACCAATAAGTGTGCTTGAGGAGAGGTTAGTATACTCCTGCTTCATGAAGCTGTGGAACTTTAACAGACATTTATATTTGAGAAAATTGAATTGAATTTTAACTCAAAATGATGAATTTTTAAAAGACACTGTGAAATGAGAGAATAAAAGTCATACTATCTAAGAGGGCATGTGATATACCCGAGTGGGTGAAGAACACCGAGAACTATTGTCGAGACAGCCGAAGCAACTGTGTAGCATAGAACTCCATGTCCTGTGGGACTTCTCCAAGTGTGTGTCTCATCTCCCCTGAACCTCACTCCCACAGAGACTGCTGCCGATTGCTTGCACTTCCCCCTCAATGCACTCCACATGGAAAGCTTATCACATCTTCCACTCTCTCCTTTGATCTGATAGAACCCAGTTTACATTGAAATCTAATCCAATTTTATGAAGAAAATGTCTAACTTGAAAATCACGAAATGCTAAAAGAAGGTTTACAGTATCATAAAACACATAATTATAAACATTCTTACAACACATTGTACACTATCCAGCTTTAACTTTTAAATTCTAGAAAGCAATGGGAACATGCCGATGGCCATTTGTGGTAGTTTAAGTTTAAGAGGCATAGTGCCAGTATTCATAAAGGAGGGAAAAGACTCTTCTAAAAATAAAATTAAAAATTCCATGAAACTAAATGTATGAACATAAAGAATAAACAGAATAAAGTTTAGATGTTAATAAAATTTTCATGTATTCATAAAGGGTTATCATTTGAAATCAGTTATCAAATAATTTAAAATGTCTTACTAAATAATCAGCAAGTAAATATTGTAATTTTAATGTTTGTTTCTGTAAAAATAATCATCAATCCAACAAGAACTATCATATAGTTGCCCGCAAATGACATCACAGAGGAGTGTAAATGTTTAGCACACTATGGGCTGAAAAGCAACAGTACTTTTTTGTTTAAGGTATAGAAATAACCACTAAACTCAAACTGCAAACAATTCACTTTATAAGCTAAAAAGAGAGCAATCAGCATCCTCTCCTAGCTGTGACACCTGTGAATCATGACAATGGCCACTCTAGAAAAATATCCTCAATGGTGAAGTAGTGGCACGTTTATCTTGGTGTAACCAACAGCTCTTTAATTTGATTTAAGGACTGTTCCGTGGGAGGAATTCATTCCTGGCACTGTAAACCTAGCCTATTACCCATGGCTGGAGAGCTCACAGACTCTAGAGGAGAACACGCTACTGACATTTTCCTAAGTCAAGAAATTTTTCTGTCTGTATTCTAAATACTCATCTTATACGCACAGGTGTATGTAGCTCTCACGCCTCACAAAAGAAGATTTTGTTTTTTTGTTGTTGTTCTTCCAGCAGAGACTACTACAGACATTGACAAAATTAAGAGAATAATGACTGTGGGAGAAATAGCTCTAACTGATACATCTACAATGAAACCATGTAGGCTAAGATTGTAGTACACCAGGAGACAGGGCAGAAAGATTAAAGGGTCAGAGACCCAGGATGCCCTGTGGCCACCTACTGTCTAGACATGACAGGGAACCTGCATCTGTAGATCACAACACTATGGTCCCTTATTAGGACTAGCATCATGGCGGCAGCAGTAGACATGTCAACATGGAGGAGGGAAATTTCCCAAGGCTCCGCCCCTAGAGGAAGAACTGCAAGCAGTTGTTGACTGCTGAGAGGAGAAGAATCACTCTTCTCCAGGGATGAATCCCTCACAGGTTATCAAGTACCAAGTGATCAGCCCCAAAACACAAATACATCTGAGCAACACTAAAACGATTCAGCAGCGTGCGTGCGTGCGTGCGTGCGTGCGTGCGTGTGTGCGTGTGTGTGTGTGTGTGTGTGTGTGTGTGTGTGTAAAACAATAATATTTAATAAGGAAATGGTCATGGATTTGGTATGGAGCTGTTCAGAAATGAGAAGAATTAGAGAGGTCAGAGGAGTCCATGGAAATGATGTCAATACAGTATTCATGTATGAAATTATCACAAAATAAATAGTTAAATTAACAAAATGCAATGCTGTACCTGTGCTTTTTTACTATGACCAAATAAATAATTTACTTTAGTTGAAAGGAAATCCCCATGAATCGGGAGCTTCAAGAGGGCCAGTATTCCATTCCAGGCCTGGATCTAGAAACATGACTGAGTTTGGATGTTCCGCCAAAAATAAAAAATAAAAAACCTTAAGCATAAAGAAGCCTGGGCCTTAAAAACACATTTTTCATTTCCTAAGTCATAATTGAGTTTATATTTTAAGAGATGCTGTACCAAATACATTCCTGCTTATGGTCTATTGCTAAAATATATTCTTAATTGTACTCTTTGCAGATCCAAAGAGGTATGAACTGTCTGAAATATTACTCAAAGAACCCAAGCCCTAAATTTTGAACTGTTAGAGTGGAAAATATAAGCACTCTGAAGCAAATGCTGTTTGTGACATGCTCCTGACTGGATGCACTCTTGTTGCCTACAGCTCTTCTCATGTGGCTACATTGTGAGATGCTTCCACCAGTGTGTGTGAAGGCACATGAGTTTGGGTGCAAGCAGCTTAGTTCAAATTAATTAAGATGACCACCTCGAGTTTAATCCCCAAACTCAGCCTTCTTGTCTCTTAATCACCCCCAGAACTACTTCAGCACAATTTATATTCAACAACTGACCACTCTGTGGAGAAGTGGTGTAGTGTGGAGTGTGTGTGTGTGTGTGTGTATGTGTGTGTGTGTGTGTGTGTGTGTGTGTGTGTGCTTACATAGTCACAGGTTTAAATAAATTTATTTGACTAATGCATGTAGGTCTGTATTAATAAACAAACTGATGGACCCTTATGAAATTATATTTTGGAAATAATAAAATATGATGACAAAAATAATAAATTTAGATTATATTTTTTGTATATGATAAAAAGTATACATTTTATATCCAGATCATTTGTTTGTGCCAGCCTAAATAGTATGTTGGCTCTGCATTTCCCAACTCTGTGTAATGGAGTGGATAACATGTGTAGAAGCTTTGCCAAGAGTGGCCTATAAAAGATTCCCTGCTCCATAGACTTGGTTAAAGCTCTGCTCCTGGCTGCTATATCAGATCAGCACTTGAAGCAGTCTTCCGGGCAGTTACTCCCCAGCCAGCACACCTTGGGGGTAGCCTGAAGATAACTGTTAACTGCCATGCACATTCACACTGAGCTAATTTGAAAACCACCTTTTCATTGACAAAACAAGAATTATTGTTTCATTATTATCAAGACATTGAGGTAGGGTAGTTTAGGGTCCTCATTAGAGCTGTTCCTGGCCAGCAGAGAGTGGTGGCCTGGTATAGTAAGAGTAGTAAAGACTCTGGATTTTCATGTCCTGACCAGAGTTGTGGCAATGTCCAACCTGAAATGACAGTGGGGTGAGCCATCCTCTACACCATCTTATGTGGGCGTATTTTTGGTAAGAAGGTTATAGTAAGGAAGACCATGGGTATCACTTATGTATGCACTGCACGCCCCCAAACATTATTCCTTGCAAGTGCCCCTATGGTGACATGAATACTGCTTTCACAGCCCTTTAAAATGCCTAATGAATTCAACTTGATTATTCCACAAAATGCAATCTGGTCATGATAACAACAAATATTTAAATTCTGTTTTTCCTATCTCTGTATTTGAAGAACAAGATAAATCAATTGATGGTAGTTCATCCTACCAGCAGATTCACAATTAATTGTAATTTTTAATGATTATAATGTATATAATATCACAGCTCATTTCAGAAAACAACCCAAATAATCTATAAACAAAGAAGTCTATTGATCTTATTAGCACCTTTTTGTATGTTAGCTAGGTGTTAGTCTAAAAAGTAGCTGAATTTTTTTCTGCATAAACAAATTGACTTGATAGAGATAATGTTTTCTTAACTAATTAAGAATGAGAGCATGTACTCCCACATTTGAAATAATTTTTGAATGACTATGTGGGTTTTGTAAATAGTTTATTGTTTTATTGTCTGGTTGTCAAACATGCATGTGTTCTAAAACTGAAAATCAATTAAAATCCATTACACAGAAGAAATGTGTGTAAGATGTCAGAATTATTAAAAGGTGTATTTACAGGGAGAGTAATGTCCAATGCTTCATCTGTATCATAGCTAGCCAAGGATTCCAATAGGAGAATCAGGTCAATGGGGAGCCAATGAGAGAAGAAAAGTAACAGTTGCATTGATGCACAACTAGGTAAATCAATCAGTTAATTGGGGTTACTTACAGGAGTATGGGTGAAGGGGCACATACATACAGGATCTTAGAGAACTCAAAGTCAGGGGCATCACTGGCAAAATCCACTCAAACTTGGGTGACCACTGACAAACCTTCACCCCTGGAGTTCTTTTCACAACTTGCATGCAGCTTAGCAGGACATAAATTCTCCCCAGGAAAGTTTTTGGTAATGGAAATGACTATGCAAAACTGGGTTTTGATGGAAGGATCCCTTTCAATCACACACAGGAAGCCCCTCCCCTGACCAGCTTAAGAGCAAGGGCATTTCCTGAGCGTTATCAGCATAGTAGTGATGATGTCACACAGTCCTGTCTCCAGCATATCCAGTAACCATGGGCATCAGCACATGAAAATGGGCCTTAGGTCTCCTCTTGTGGGTCTCAGCTTAGGGTTCAGGAAACTGAGGCAAAGAGAGGAGACAAAATGTCTGCTCATCAAGGTAGCCTAAAGGAATTGTGCATTCTTTCTGATCATTTTGGAAACAAATGAGAAAATATTTATCATTATTAAGATAGTCATTTGTGCTTAATGAAGATAATACATCTTTACTTCACTGAACCTGAAAGCATTTTTTGACAGAATTGATTCCCAGCATGATCTCAACACTGTACAATTATTATAGGGATGCTCTCCCAAGAAGTACAGTCAATGCATATGTGTTACTCAGAATCAGTTTATTTTTGTTAGCTAAAAGTAGTTTTTAATTTAGGACTGTGCGTATGTTATGGAATGAAATCAACTGTTATTATAAAATGTGAGAGGGATCATTATTACCATAGTAAAGAGACTTTGGCGCCCTTGGACACTTAATGATTCTACCATCCGAACTATTTCACATTCTCTCACTCAAGGAATAAGTAGACTTTGCAAAAAGGTGAAATAAAAAGTGAGTGCCAAAGATTTTTACTTATCTGGTTAGTGTCATTAGTGACTTAGTGAAACTAGTGACTGTTGAAACTAGTTCAAAGAGGGGCTGGAGAGATGGTTCAGCCATTGAGGGTATTTATTGCTTTTGCAGAATTCAGTACACAGTACCCACTTGGCAACTCATAAACATCTGTAACTCCAGTTCTAGGGGATCTGACATTCTCTTCTGACTTCTGTGGGCAACTACAAACATGCACAAACCCACATGCAGGTAGATATGCAGACACATAAAATAAAAGTTGAACAAACTCTATAAAACAAAATTGGTTCAAATAATATATGAGAGATAAAGTAATTATAGACAATGTAATAAAAAGCTGATCCCAGGCATGGGACAATAATCATGGAATCTCAGATGTTAGGAAGTAGAAACAAGCAAGAGAATATAGAGATTGAGGTAAACCTGACTACATAATGGTGCCATTTCTGAAAAATAAATGTATACAGAAAGGGAGGGGGCTGGAGATGTAAATCAAAGATAGTAACATTCTAACATATGCCAGGAATTAAAGTTAGATAACTGTATTGGCTCAAAGATGGATGTTTGCCTTGAATGCAAGCATCCTGGGTTTAATCCTCAGCACCAATATAAATATATAAATAAGTGTTGAAAAATTAAAACAGGAAAGGAAGTCTGTGGCAATACCATTGTGTAGATAAATAATGATTAATTTCTGACAGGGTAATAAAACATAACCTTTGAAGCCATCTTTTTCACGGGGCAAAAACTATTTTCATACCCCTCAAAAAGGCATGCTCAAGTTGACCTCTGCTCACAGAAAGCTGCAAAATTCCTCAATTAATTTGAAAATCAACCAAAGAAAGAGCACATGTTTGCACTCAGAAACCACCAGGTAATCTCTTTTCAGCCCTTTTGAAGTTGTAGAGTCTTTTCATACAGCACCCTGCTCTATCTGCTAACACAAGGTTCAGGAATCCCAAGCAATTTCTCTTTTATCTTTCCCAAATTACTTTGCTGCAGAATGCGTTTGAACACAATCCTGTCATAGTTTTAAAAGTAAGCACATTAGCTAGATACCCAAGTTGGATGATGGTAAAACTGCAAAGATTTTGGGGTTTAACAGGTAAACTTGCCTCTGTTTTGTGGAAAACATTCTTTCAGTGCTTCCTGTAGAACTGATGGACACTGTATAGGTGATTGGCATCCAGCAGTTGACATTCCTCAACATGTTCAATACATGCAGGGAAACTTCAAATCTAGAAGCTGAAGTTGAAAAACATAGAAGTGGATTTCTGAGAAAGTTGGGATAGAGTGTTCCTGTCCACTGTAGAGGAATCAGAACTTTAGAGAATGGCATTTTGGGGGACTTTGTTTGGGAGAACATGTTTGTTTGGCAAACAGTCATGGCCATGACCATTTTCATTCTCTCTTATCCACTTCTGCCTGAGTGAGAATAAAAATGATCTTTGTGAAAATAATTAGGAGGAATGAAAAGACTAGGTCCAAATTGGGGGTGTGTAGATAAGAAGCAAAACCAGAATTTGTAAATTAATAGAATTTCTTACATTACGAGTCAAAGTCATAATTAAAAGTTACCAAAATTAGGCATCACAATAGCAAACTATATGGTTTGTTTCACATGACTTCAAGCTGCTGCCTGCTGCCATGGAAGCTAAGAACAGCCTCTTCACAGCAGATTGCTCTGCAATATTACCATCCCTTATTTTTAAGCTATTATATACTTTATATATATATACAGATATATATGCAAGAAAATACCCATACCATATATATATATGGTATGGGTATTTTCTTGCATATATATCTGTGTGTTCCTGGTACCTCCAGAGACCAGAAAAGAGCCCAAGATTCCTTGTCATTGGAATTACAGACTTTCGTGAACTAGGTCATGGATGCTGGAAAGTGTACCTAGGACCTCTAAGGGCAGCCAGTGCTCTCAAGCCAAGCAATCTCTCCAACCTGAATTACTTTATTATTAAAACTACATTTATTTTATTAAAACTGCTATTATTTTAAAAACTACATGAAGCTCAAGGTTCTACTAAGGTCAACTCCAATACATGCATGCATGTTTCAGTGGATAGACAGTTGACAGATTAATAGATGATAGATAGATAGATAGATGATAGATAGATAGATAGATAGATAGATAGATAGATAGATAGATGATAAATAGATAGATGATAGATAATGCATACATACACACATTGGTGGATGGGTAGATAAACACATAGATATGTAGATAAATACATAGGTAGAATAATACATACATACATAGATACATACATGCACTTATCTGTGATGTGTGGCCCTTTAAACTTTGATTTTTCTATAATTTTACTTGCACATTTATCTTACCATCTGTCTGGGCAAATCTGTCAGCTTCCTTCTATTGGCAAGCCTATGTAAACGCATTTCCACCAAAAGCCTTGACATATTTATTTCATGCCCTTTCATGCGGGCTGCAAAGTATGTGCTGCCTGCTCTTGGGGAGCAGTGTGTCAGCAACACAGAGCTTAACTAAAAAGCTAGGCTCTCCTTTTTTTTTTCCTTTAGCATCTCTTAAAGATTTCATATTTGGTTTTGTTAATACTCTCCCTCATCAGAGTGTGAGATAATTCAGCTGTGAAAACAAACAGACTTTCCTCTAACACACAGCAGCAGAGGATCCCACTTTCCCTAGCCACAGGTATTCTGTTTTAATCAAGTTTCTATTATTGGCCCAGTATGAGCAAAGAAACGTTCTCCATTCTTACTGAAGAAAACTTGGATGCATTAAAAGGTGGAGGGGCTGAACACTGTTTTACTTTGCCTTATATTGGCCTTGAAAAGACAGACAAGAAGGTAATTTAGCCAAAAACAACAAACCTACATTTACCACAAAATCCAGCTCACAGGCCAGGAGTGAAACACTGCCATGAGCTGAGGGGTGTCCAGGCTGGTGTGAGGCTGATCGGAAAAGCCCTGGCTCACGGGCTGCCGTAGGCAGGGCTCTGAATTAGGTGGTATCCAGGCATCTCTAGGCTCCGTGTTCAGAGCTTTTTTAAAAACAGTAGCAAGAGTACGTGGAAGGAGCGGGGTGTTCAGAAGCATGTGCCCCTCGTTCCACACTTAACAAAGTAGGTAAACGCTGGCTGAGAAGAGAAACACAGGAGCAGCAGCTCCCCGAGACCCACAAAGCCGACATGCTATTAAATCTACCACCTAACACGACTCTGCCTCTGTCTGTTCACTCACGCAGCCGCCACATGTGATGGAAGAGATCCAACTCAAACACTCTCGCCAGAGCATGCTCCAAGACAGATGGCCCAGCCCCGGGCTGCGCCAATACAATGCCCTTCTATTCTCTATTTATTTTTGCAGTTCAAAGACCTGGCAGTCACCCTCTCCATGCCTGCCACAGGACCCGTGTGCTCCTCATCTCTGCCCAACGAGTTTTGTATCTGAATGCCAGCTACTCAGACTACTTATAAAGAGCAGGCAATGTTTTAAAGAGAAAGAAACTTCAGCCTGCACTCAAACTTTGAGATTCAAATGATAGGCAGCCAAGCCAGGGACCCTGCCTTAATCAGAGAAGCCACAGGCAGGCCTGTTTACCCTGGTCTTTAGGAAATCAGGGGTAAGTGGGCCATGGATAGAGCAGCTTCTCTGGAAGTTGGTGTGATCTCCTCAAATACGTTCATTCTTGATTTCATATGTTGACTAGAAATAGGTATAGCCCTGTCACAAATGATCTTCTTCTGTCTACCACCAAGCAGGCTTTCCAAAGAAAGCTTCTGGTTAATGGGAGGCTGTGTTTCTGAGAACTGGGTCACATAGATTTAAAACAATGTTGAGCTGACTTACTGCTCCAGGTAAAATTTCGTCAGAGAATGACTTCAAGGAAAAATATGAAGAGAATTCTTTTTCCTTTGAAATTGTGGATGCACGGGATTTGAAAGCAAATTTATGTAACAGAGAGTGAAGACCCCATTCTTCCTAAATCCATTAATGTTGGAGGGTGAAGAAATGATGAGTCTCAAACAATCTTTGTTGCACACGTCTGTCCTGTTTCACATGGTTTGGTATCTGTGTAAGAGATTTTTTTTTATGGTGTGCTAAGTATTATATTTGATGTTATCAGTTTACTGAGATGTTTCCACCTTGATTATGAGTCTGCTCTGTGCCTGCCATTCACCCCTGCAGACTAGCTTCATGCCTGACACAGAATCCCATCTGCACCGGCAGCCTTACACCTGTGCCACCTCCTGTGACTGGATTGTACCCATCAAAACTCATGTGCTGAAGAGCCGCCTGGGGTGACCATGAGAGCAGGACCCATAAGCAGCTAACTATGGGGAGCTCCTGGATCCAGGGACAAGTGTCTCCGTAGGAAGAGGCAACAATTTCTCTCTATACCCTTTGTTCTTCCCTCCCTCCTTGTCTCCCTCCCTTCTATTTTTCTGTCTGTCTGTCTTTCTCCCCATCTCTTTTCCTCCATTTTTCTTCCTCTTTCTCTTTCCTTCCCCCTCTTCTTCTACTTTTCCTACCCTCTCCTTCCATCCTTCTTAGCCTATACTGTTACTTTTCTGTCACTGTGATAAAATACTATGACCAAGGCAACGTATAGAAAAAAGATTTTATTTTGGTCTATATTTCCAGAGGGCTGGATTCCAGACTGGCAGAGGTAGTTTGGCAGCAGGTGGCACAGGAACAGGAAGCCAGCCAAAAACTCATGTGGAGATGCAAGCATGAAGCAGAAAGGGTGAACTGCATGCAAGGCGAGGCCCTGAGCTCTCCAGGCCACTCCCCAGTAAAACACTTCCTAAACATCTCCAAACATCACCAGTAATTGGAGAGCAAGTGTTCAGGTACCTGAGGCTATGGAGGATCTCTCATCCTATCTCTTCTCTCTCTGCTAGGTGAGGGCACACAGGGAAAATGTTGGTATGCAAGCCAGAAAGAAAGCTGTCATCAGAGTCCAGATGACATCGGACACGTGGCTTCAGGTACTCAAAGAAATGAAGGTCTGTTTCTGAAGTTACCTATGCTGTTCAGTATGGATGTCCACACTGTTCATGGACCATGCCAGTATTGCTATTTTTGTGTTAGTGTTCAACTTGTAACAGAAGCAGAACTAACAATGTATCTTATTTTAAGCACTGAATATATTTTAGAGAAAGCACACAAGAACAATCTCTGACATTGACCTTTCTTACCCATTCTACCCTCCCTTTACATTGTTACCATTTTTTATACGTTCATTCCTAACTGCAGAATCATGTTTCCATCTGATAATGTTTCCTTCAGCCCAAAGAACATTCCTTAGCATTTGCAGGAGAGCAAACGTGCTTGCAATCAATTTTCTCTTTTACAAAAAGGATGCAAGTATCTTTATTGTTATTTCTGAAGGATATTTGAATTGGAAATTGAATTGTGAGTGGCTGACTCTTCTGAGGCTTTAAAAACAGCCTCCTGTTGCTCCACACATGCATGACTTCAGTCAAGAAATTGGCTGTCATCTGCAACATGCTTCCCCTGTATGTGCAATGTATTTTCTTCTTTCTTGAATCAAATTATCTGATTTCTCCTTGGTTTCTCACCAGGGTATGAGTTTCCTGGAATCTATCACTAAAGACTGGATATTCAGCATTTTCTTAAGGCTGTAATTTGGTTATTTTATCTTCAAATGTTTTCCAATCATCCTCCTTATTATGATATTATATCCTTATGGGACTCTGCACTTGTACGGGATTGTTTTATATCTCTCCTCTGTGGTCCCAATCACTTCTATAATTTTTTTTGTCTCATACCTTAATGCTGAGCAATTTCTATTTATATTAAAGTTTACTGACTATCTTTTTCCATTACACTCATTTTTCATTTAAGCTAAAGATATATAATATATATGCATATTTGTGTTGTTTATGTGTGTTTATATATGCATATACATATGATATTCCTTTTAGAAACTATCTATTTTTGTTCTGAATTTTTCCAAGTGATTCTGAGTTTTTCCCCTGAAGTTTCTATTTCTCTACTAAGATATCCCATACCTTTGGGAGGAGCACATCTCTTCTACTCTAGGATCACCTTTATAATAGCTTTCAAAGTTCTTGGCATTGTAAATCACTCTGCATTCAGTTTCTATATGCTGGTTTTGTTTAACTGTGTGTCATGATTACATTAGAAGAAATATCTCTAGTCAGTTTTTATTTAAAATTCAACTTCATGGATACTATGAAGCATGCATTCCTGATAATGTTGTTCTTGTCTGAAAAACACTTTTAGCTTTAATATGTAGTGTGATACCTCACTGGTACTCTTACATTTTAAAACTAAGTTTGCACTCTGAAGACATCTCTGTGAAAAGACTATTTCCTAAGCCTCCTTAAGTGATGGCATAACTACTCCAGTTTTTAAGGGTACCAGTGAAAGGATGTTCAGCTTTTAAATGGTAGATTGAGAATGGGTTTCACCACAAGGTATAATTCTTAATCTAAAACTACCATTTAACTAGAGTCATAAACAGATGGTTATAGCATTAAGAAGTCACTTTTTGTATATAGACCTGGATTGTAAAACCTCTACCATTAGTGCATCATGTCTCAAGCCTCCAGGGAATCCACTATATACTCATGGCATAGTCTTAGCTGTCTACCATGAACTTTGACTCTTCTTGGGTCTTCTGTACTGCAGTCTACACATCTCCTTCCTTTCTGATTTAGCTCCTTGTTCCAAAATCAATTTATTGTATTCAGACACCAGAAAGCAAAACTCTTACCATGAAACCACTTCACTAGCATTAAGTTATGAATGAACTCACATTCTTGGAAATCCTCAATAAAGTGGCTTCATGTGATTACTAATAGCAGAAACATCTTCCCTCCTTATCAACCAAACTTCTTGGGAAGAATCCAATGACTAGTGGGTGTTACTGAAAATGAAATCTCTAGGAATGAAAAGAGTTTTATTTTCATTTTCCTATCCTTGTGATAACATACACTGACCAAAGCCAATGGAAGGTGGAACTTTAAGCTCAACGTTCCAGGTGAAAGTCCATTGTGGTAGAGGGGGAAGTCAAGGCATGAGGACCCTAGAGCAGTTGGGCACATTGCAATAGTCCTTGATCAGCAGAGTGAAATAAGTGTTTGCATACTAGTGCCCAGCTTACTTCCTCTACACTGATGTAGACCAGGGCCTTCTGCCTAAGGAATGGTGCCATCCACAGTGGTTGGGGCTTCCTAACTCAGTTAACCCCTCAGGTACCCAGACATTCATTTCTCAGGGAATTCTAGGTTGTACCAAGTCAATGGTAAGCATAAACCATCACAAAAGAGACTGGCTTTCTTGGTTCTTAGGGGGAGTTTCATTGTTTTTTTTTTCTTTGCTTGCTCTGTTCTCTGTTTTACCCCATCCTGGGCTCTAGCCTAAAAGTAGTTAACAACTTGGGCCTCACACCACACATTTGATAGACATTCTGTCCAACCTCCTACATGGTTTGGATTTCCTATTGAACAATTTCTACATGCAACAACCCTGAACCTCACCTACGTCTCACATTAGACAGAAGCACTCAGTTTTATAAATGCTCATGATTTTGCATTATTATGCTTCCCATATGGATCCATACTCACAAAAATGGTGACGTAAGTTACATTTAACTGATCTGGTGGCTACAGTTTGGTTGCCTTGTATTTGAATGTCAGTTTACTGGAGAAAAGTAAATAATAGGCAACCCCAGACTCTCTTTCTGACCCACAGCCTGGACTCAGTGCTTTCATCATGTATATGTATGAGGGGCAAGTATCTAGAAGACCTGCCCCCCATCACAAGGGAATCATCTCCTGCACAAGTCTCAGTCACAAAAGCCATATTTCAGACTCAGGACCATGGTCCTAACAGCATGGAGCCAGCCAGTTATATAAAAACATACAGTGCACAACTAGAATTGCCCATGCGGCTCTTTAAAAGCACACTGCATGTACTTTGACATGCCTTCACTAAGGTAACATTCCTGTGGCCATAGGGGTATTAAGAAGTAGACACAGGCATAGCGTCAAGGCTGTCAGCATCCAGGAAAACTGTAGACTCTGGTCACTGGAGTACTTCCAGATACTTGCCAGGTCAAGGGTTAGGGGTTTCCTAGGGATGCTAACACTGTCCACCATCAAGGGCTGAAGAGCTGCAATAGCTCCATGCACCTGGAGACTGTAGCAGCAGCGCTGGCCATAGGAATCCTGACTTTCCTAGGCCCACACAAGAGACCCTGGACCTAGAAGTAAAGCTCCCAATGCCCCCGGCCTGCATGGTGCGCGAAAGCATAGAGGGTACCCCAGCTGCTGCCTCTGGGTCCAGTGCCTTCCAACACTGAGAAAAGCTAAAGCTAAAGTCATGTGACAACCTGAAAAGAAAGATCCTTGTTCCCTTTTGTGAGGCACATCTTGATGTCTGATAATGTTTCTAAGGCAAGTTTCACAGTGTTGAGTTGCTCTTCATTATGTCATGCGGGGGGGGGGGGGGGAGCCCGTAAAATAGAAGCACATTGCTTTACATAGGAACACATGGCTAATATTTAGGAGAGAAGTGGAAGATCATTCATTTGACTACCATACTATGGACAGCCACTAAATCCTACACAAATCACATAGCATGCATTCTGCAAGAATTAGCTAATCTCCAACATGAGGTAACACCAATTAAACCCCGGGAGAGAGAGCAAAGGAATGGGTTAAAAGATGATGGAACAGAGGTTGATGTTCAACCATGTGTCTTCTTCCACCTGAGTACCAGCAGTTACCCATGTTTTGTGAAAAGGGCATTTTATGGTATCAGTTTTATTTTTATTGTCTTTACTGCAAGATAAATTCTGAGTTTAAGAAAGAAAGGAGAAAGTAGAAATAAATCCAAAAAGGGCCATTTTGTTTTGCCAGAGCATAAAACGAGGGTAGGTTTCCTTGTTAACAGATCTAGAGCCAAGGGGTAGGAACAATGATCTACTCTACTGTCTAATTTCAGAGGGCTCCAGAGCCACACTTAGAAACTGGACAGTTAGAAAATGGTGATAGGTACCCACATCTAATATGAATGTGAGGCTCTTTTGAGAACTCTGTGGGAAGTAGACTTCCCTGAACACTGTCCCATTTCACAGAACACAACATGCAAGTAATTGACATTTGAGGTATTGGGAATTAATGGGGGTGTAGCTGGAAGTTTTCCTGTGTCCCACCCAGCCAATGGTCGGAATGAATCTCTCCCGAAGCTGCTTAGTCCCAAGGAAACACACAGAGGCTTATATCAATTATGAACTGGATGGTCTATGGCTCAGGCTTCTTGCTAGCTAGCTCTTATATCTTAAATTAAGCCATAACTATTAATCTATGTATTGCCACATGTTCTGTGGCTTTACCTGCGTTCCATTACATGTTGCTCCTTGGGTGGCTGGCTTACATCTCTTCCCTTCTCCCTTTCTTCTTCCTGTCTATCTACTTGTATTCCTGCCTGCCTCTAAGCTGCCTTGCCATAGGCCAAACGGCTTTATTTATCAACCAATCAGGGCAACACATATTCACAACATGCAGAAAGACTTCTCACAGCATGGGGGAAATGCATCAATGAGTATGATGCCATTGAGGTAGGAACATGCTAAGAGCCCACTGCCAATGCCACCACATTCCCTTCCACTGCTCTTGATGGATTGGCATTGGTAAGATCACTACCTCACATAACTCTCTGTCCACCAACCATAAGTTGCCTGATAGGCAACAGAGGTCATAAAGGGGAACAACTGATTGAAATGTTTGGGACATAACTGCATCACTTTGCATAGACAGGATTGATGAGCCAACCAGCTGCAGGCAATAATCAGAAAGGAGAAAACACATGCATTCATGACAAACACCCCAAAGCTGGAGTTAAAATTTGATAACTCATCATGTTTTCATATCCACAGACTGCAAGATATTTCTTTTCTTTTTCAAATGGTTCTTGATTAACAGGGCTAATTTTCATACTCATGTTATAAGTATGAAGTTATGACCCAGTTATGTCAATAGTTATATAACATGATAACCGAAAATACTTCTTTGTATTGTGCCTTGTCTATATAAATATCTGCCTCATTACCAGTCGATTTTGTGGTTGCTAGCATTTCCCAAATATTTATGGATATTTCTGTATATGTAATAAGGGTGTTCATTTTTCCTATATCATTTTAAACTCACTCATGAAATTCTAGGCACATGAGAACCAGTAGCCATGCAATTCTTAGTTTATAAATAGAAGGGTTGGTATCTGACCCTGGCTATGCTGC
The DNA here is from genome assembly GCF_004664715.2 of Peromyscus leucopus. Lineage (NCBI taxonomy): Eukaryota > Metazoa > Chordata > Mammalia > Rodentia > Cricetidae > Peromyscus > Peromyscus leucopus. The sequence goes on from NC_051068.1 coordinate 20,541,218, forward strand.
CTGCCAGTGTGACATTAGGTCCTCGGTTAATGTTACTGCATCTCTGTTTCCACAGTTTATAAAATCTGCTCTGTAGCTCTTACCAGACCGTAAGAATCAAATGCAAGATGGTTGAAAACTCATGGGTAGTTCTCACGCACAGATGTCACTGGCACCTTGGAGACAATTGCTAGTGACATCTCATCTCACCATAGGGCTCTGGTGGCCTCTCCACCATCTGGAATGGTGTTAGACTAATCTTCAGGTGTATTGAGTCTTTACCACTTTCATAAAGGGCAAAATGTTACGCAATCTTCTGTAACATGTACATGCAAACATTTTCCTCTCAAAGTAACTGTGACAAAGCTAGAGACACCATTAGGTGACCATATAGTTAAGATACTAATATACATGGCTTATTCAATCTTATTCAAAATGACTATAGGAGTCAACGTGAGGAGCCAGGATGAAAACTCTAGCCGCCATGTGTGTTCCTTTGTAAGCTCAGTTATCTGATCTTGATCTCTCATTTTCCAAATGGATTCTCTTTTCAAGAAAAGTAGGATTAAATGTATGTTAAAGTGCAAAGCAATACAGCTTTGTGGGGCAGGGTGATTAATTCCAGTCTACCTTCTAATTTGTTAACAAATGTCAGGTCTGTTTTCATAGAACAATTGCTAGAGGTAAACAGCTGTAGTTTTTCATTTCTGCAAAAGAAATGGGGCTCTAAAGTGCTAGAGAGGCCCACAGAAATCCACAAAGATATCCCCACAATAGACTGCTGGCAATGGTCGAGAGACAGCCTGAACTGACCTACTCTGGTGATGGGATGGCCGAACACCCTAACTGTCGTGCTAGAAACCCCGTCCAATGACTGAGGGAACTGGATGCAGAGATCTATGGCTAGGCCCCAGGTGGAGCTCCGGGAGTCCAATTAGCAAGAAAGAGGAGGGTTTATATGAGCAAGAATTATTGAGACCAAGGTTGGATAAAGCACAGGGACAAATAGCCAAACGATTGGAAACACATGAACTATGAACCAATGTCTGAGGGTCCCCCAACTGGCTCAGGCCCTCTGAATGGGTGAGACAGTCGATTGGCTTGATCTGTTTGAGAGGCATCCAGGCAGTGGGACCAGGTCCTTTGCTCATTGCATGAGTTGGCCGTTTGAGACCTGGGCTTATGCAGGGTCACTTGGCTCGGCCTGGGAGGAGGGGACTGGACCTGCCTGGACTGAGTCTACCAGGTTGATCTCATTCCTGGGGGGAGGCTTTGCCCTGGAGGAGGAAGGAATGGGGGGTAGGCTGGGGGGAAGGGGAGGGTTGTGGGAGGAGAGAGAACAAGGGAATCCGTGGCTCATATGTAGAACTGAATTGTATTGTAAAATTAAATTAAATTAAATTAAAAAAAAAAGAAATGGTGCTCCAATGAGGGAGAGCCTTGATGTTGCCAAAAGATGGCCCTTGTTAGGGACATGTTGTTGGGAAATATTATTTTAAGATGTGTTACTTTTATGTTGCATTTTTTAACTCTGTGAAGCTGTGTTACTGTGCCTGTCTAAAACACTTGATGGTCTAATACAGAACTGAATGGCCAATGGTGAGGCGGGAGAAAAGATAGGAAGGATTGTCACGCAGAGAGAATATATAGAGGGAGAAATCTGGGAGGAAAGGAAGAAGGAACATGAGAAGAACGAGGAAGACTCCAGGAGCCAGCCACCCAGCTACACAGCCAGACACAGAGTAAGAAGGAAACGAAAGGTATGCAGGAATAGAGAAAGATAAAAGCTCCAATGTCAAAGATAGACAGGATAATTTAAAGTTAAGAAAAGCCGGCTAGCAACAAGCCAAGATAAGGTGGGACATCTAAAATTAAGAATAAGCCTTCCTGTGTGTGATTCATTTGGGAGCTGGTGGCGGGACCCCCAAAAGAGTACAAAACAAACAACAACAGCATGTAGTTCAAAGAAAAAAAAAAAACTACATGATAAATGGACAACGGAGCAAAACCTGCTATAGGGTAGTCTTACACACTGAAACAGAAGTGGATACAACAGGAAAACTGCACCCACGATGTTTTATGCAAAGCACTATAAGAGAAAAACAAGTGTTCTAGCTTTTTTTCTGTCATTGAGACAAACACCATGACCAAAAGTAACTTACAGGAGCACAGGATCTGTTTAAGCCACACTTCTGGATCACAGTCCATCAGTCAGGTCAGGGACTCAAGAAGGAGCTTGTAAAAGCCATGGTTGTGCAAAGCTGCTTTTGGCTTCCTGGAAGGCTCGTATTCAGCTAGCTCTATTTTATGACCAAGGACGGCTAGCCTCAGGATGGTGCAGCCCACAGAGATCTGGGCCCTCCTGTACCAGGTAACACTCCTGACAACTCCTTCAGACATGCCCACAGGCCAATCTGGTCTAATCAATCCCTCAGTGGAGACTTCAGGCTGTGCCAAGAAGACAATTAAAGATAACTAGGATGTGTTATCATGGTTTTGTGTGGATGTAGCTGAAGACTTGAAATTCACTACACACTTTCAAAAGACACACACACACACACACACACACACACACACACACACACACACACATACACGGCAAACAGATGTGTTTCCTTGAGCAAGTAATATTTGAGTTAACTCAATGCTTTTATTTATTTTCCACAGAGGGGTGGAGAAAGAGCTGTGTGTGTGTGTGTGTGTGTGTGTGTGTGTATGTGTGTGTGTAATGTGTTATGTATATGTGTGCACATTCCTGTGTGTAAATGTTGCCACCCAAATCTTGATTTTGGATGCATTTTCACACACACACACACACACACACACACACACACACACACACATCTCCACAAATCTCTGGTCAGTTTGGACTGTTCTTTATCACATCCAGTTTATCTCACCCAACACAGCTGACCCATGCCATTCTGCATGCAGGCCATTAACCTTCCAGGGATGGGGCACTGAGAATGTGAAGTGCCTGGTATATCTTGCAAACACTACTAATTTTACTGAAACACTTCTACTTAGTTACCCAGGGCCATTATGCTCTTCAGATATGTGAAAAATGAATGAAAGAGTAAATAAATCAATAAAGTCAATCAAGAGAATTTTTCTCAAGACCTGAAATGTCATTGCTTTTCCTCATCCAGAGAAGTGCAAGTGATGGACACATGCAAGTGATGGACACATGCAAGTGATGGACACATGCATACACAAGCACACACAGGCTATGCCCACTCATGCATTCACACTAATCACATACGCACTCCCACACCTGACATGCTCATACCCATACACTCATGCATACACTTACACACTCACTCATACCCATACATACACTCCCACTCTCTTACACACTCAGACATGCTCACACACTCATACTCACACACATACAAATAATAATATACTCAGACACACTCATACACATCTATATAGTCACATACATTCCCATATTCACACATACACATATTTTCATACCAACGCACACCTTCACATACTCTCACACAATCACATATATTCACACACTCACATACTTACACTTATATTCTCACAAATACTCACACATTCACACATTTCACACAGTTAAGCACATACTCAAATTCACATATATATATACTCACACATTCACATATTCATAGTCCCAAATTCACATACACTCACACACACACTCTCACACTCACACTAGAACATAGTCACTCTCACATACACTCACACACACTCACATTCACATTGATATACTTATCCACATAGTGTCTCTTCCTTGTAACATCATCCATGATTTAGGCATTAACACACAGAATGAGGTAGATAATATTTCTTCTGGTTCTGTTTCCTGCAACTGACTGTATACATGTGTGTTTTATCTGGTGTGACATAAGCATAAACTTCTGCTTCCCCATACATGACAGAGCAAGGAAATGATCCCACTCATTTCCAGTATGGGAAAGCCCTGTGTGTACTGTTCTGTATAGGAGTGTGGGCAGCCCCAAAGCTGTTGCCTCCAGAGCTTACCCTTTTATGCCCGGCTGTGCCTGCTCTGCTGGAAGTGCCTCACAGGCAGTGGTAGGACCCAGTGGAGCTGCTGCCCTGGTCAGCATGCAGCCAGCTCCACTGCTGAGGCCTTTCCTCAGCAACTGCCAAGGCTCACGTGACCTGGGGAGAGCCTCGGGACCTTGTCAGAGTGCAGGACTCTCAAGTGTTGTAAGCTGTGTTAGTATTCTGTATTTTATGAGCCCCCCTTCCCCTTCCAGAGAGATCCCTTCAATCTGTTGAAACGGCATCACAGGATAGAACTGGGAAAATACCTTTCCCAAAAGTTTTTCAGAATTTACCAGGGGAAACATCTGTCTACCACACTTTCTGTTTAGGAAACTCTTATATACTAATAGTCTTAAAGAGGCAAAAGTGTTAGAGGCTCCATTCCATGCTTTCAATTTAGGAGACGTTTTTTATACTGACAGTCTTTTTCTTTTTTTTTGGAATTTTTTATTCATTTTACATACCAATCACAGATCTTCCTCTTTTCCCTCCTCTTTTGCCCCCTCCTGCCCCTCCAGCCTTCTCCCACCCTCATTCTTGCCTACAAGAAGGTAAGGCCCCATGCTGAGTCAGCAGAGCCTGGTAAATTCAGTAGAGGCAGGTTCAAGCCCCTCCCCCCTGCATCAAGGCTGTGCAAGGTGTCCCACCATAGGTAATAGGCTCCAAAAAGTCAGCTCACGCACCAGGGATGGATCCTGATCCTCCTACTACCAGGGGGCCCTTAAGCAGATCAAGCTACACAACTGTCTCCCATATGTAGAGGGCCTAATCCAGTCCCATGGAGACTCCACAGCTGTTGGTCTAAAGTTCACAAGTTCCCACTAGTTTCATTTGGTTGTCTCTGTAGGTTTCCCCATCATGATCTTGATGCCCCTTGCTCATAGTGACCATTTATATTTCTTGTTTTGGGAGCCTTTCGTTTAGTCCCTTAGCCCATATTTAGCTGTTTTATTGAAGGTTAGTATGTTGAGTCTTTTGTACCTTCTAGACACTGATCTCCCTACCAGATAGATAGCTGGTAAATGGTTTTATGTTTGTTTATTTGTTTGATTAGGTTTTTTGTTTTACCATTCTGTAGGCTTCCTCTAGATTCAGCTGACACTTTCATTTGCTCTGTGGGAATTTTTAACTTCATGAGTTGCCTGGTACTGTGACTCCAGTCAAAAGCTCACGACTGGGGAGATCCTTCCTACAGAGAACCTTCCACTGTTGTCTTGTCCAAAGCTGTGCTGTCCAAGTACATTCTAATAGTTAAGGTTCTACCTATAGATAGGTGTGCTGCTTTAAGCTGTGGTCAGGGGAGCTCCGATTGAAGTGGGTATTGGTTAATTCAGAGACTCACAACTTGTCAAAATGCTGAGCACAGGTAACCCTGAGTGTCCAGCTATGAATGTGTCATTTGCACAACCTCCTATCATCCAAGGCCCAGGGAACCTCACCAAAGAAAGGACAGAAAGAACATGCATGGGTGGGGAGGCATGTTAGTTTGAATGTAGTTGCCCCCATAACCTCATAGGGATTGGCACTATTAGAAGGTGTAGCCTTGTTAGAATAGGTGTGGCCTTGTTGGAGGATGTGTATCACTGTGAGGGTGGGCTTTGAGGTCTCCTATGCTCAAGCTACATTTAGTTCAATTCACTTCCTGTTTCCTGGGGAAGAAGTAGAACTCTCAACAACCTCTCCAGCACTATGTCTGCCTGCATCCCACTATGTCTCACCATGATAATAATGGAATGAACCTCTGAACTGTAAGCCATGCAATTAATTGTTTTCCTTTATAAGAGTTGCCATGGTTGTGGTCTCTTCACAGTCTTTGGAAGCCTAACTAAAACAGGAGGGGTTCTGTAAAATGATGGTTTCCACACTCGATACAACTGTTTCTTGTATCAACTCATAGGAACTGTGTCTGCCTGCAGGAGACCTGCACGAGACTAAGCCAGTCAAAATTCCAACAGGCACGGGGGAGGGACTCCTGAAGTCTCACTCCTATCAGAAGAGCTAGAGAAAGTTGACGGCTTTTGGCGGGGGGAGACCTGGCAGCTGGTAACAGTGCATACAATATACATTGTATATTGATCACATCATCTAGCCAGGTTGGTTATGCTGTCTGCCTCTGCAGGGTGTGCTTTTATTGTCTTATTGTAATGGCTTTCAATGTAAATAGACTCTAAGAAGATAGATAGCAGGGATGAGACAGTGACATTTCAGAAGGACAGTCTTTCAGGAAGAAGCCACAGGAGGCACCGGAATAGTGACAATGTTGGTCTTTGAGACCTTTACAAATATAGCACAGTATTTTGTTTGATATTATTCTTATTGATTTTTCCTAAGCACTATTCAACAAAGACTGGTTTTTGATGATTAGTCCCATGTGGCAACAGAGACACTGAAGTCATATGTTCTGCAGAATTTACTTAATTTGTATTCATATGCCAAGGTCCTAAAAACATAGGTTATTTTCCTTGGTCATTCTATTTATTAAAGCAGGGTCTCTCACTGAATCCAGAGCTCACACCATCTTGCTAAACTAGCTAATAAGCTTGCTCTGGGGCTCTGTTCTTTCAGAGAGAAAGCTCACAGGGGTATGACAACAGAAGCCAAGCTGATAATGGTTCTGGGGAAATGGTGGCTCAACAGTGAATTCCCCTTATTTTTATTACCCATGGAATGAGTATAGAGAAAGCACACAAGATGTAACATGAGAGCTTGCATTTTACTCTCCATCATTCACCTAGTAGTAAGAACTCATAGTCTTCTGTTCTTAGACAAAGATACTACATTTACCTGCAGTTTTGAGCAATGATATTGTAAAAATTAAGAGAATAAATCTACCACATTCTCAAGTCACCAGATCAAGAAATCGCATGGTGCCCACTACAATGGCAAAAGCACGCTGTGTTTTAATAGATTGGTAATGGGCTTTATTGAATAATTCTATGTTGATTTACAGGTAATATAGGTTTACTTAGCAATCTTCTCAGTTTATTATATTGAATATGTGCAAACCGCTGCCAACTGGTCCAAAACGCACCCTGCTTCCTATATTTATAACTAGAGCTTTCTGATAATGCTATGAGCCACAGAAATATGAAGTATGAATTTAGCTGACTATGGTAAAGCTATTACCAGGAAGAGTTAAAAACTCTTCCAAAGAATAAAGACAAGTCTTAAAGAGACTTAGTGATATGACTTTTGAATATTAGCTGTTTCCTGCTATAAATTTTTCATGTGCTATTGTAGCTTCTCCATTTCTAGAACAGTGTGTTGATCATTAATTGGGCACAATTTCCCCTCTACAATTAAAGTATTTGGATAACTTACTCCAACTGTGCTAACAACAGACATAGTCGAAACCCCTAATTTCAGACCTTTCTATAATTATTGTCATTAGCAACATCCGGCCAGGACCTTCTCTGGACAAAAGTATCTTATCTGATATTTCCAGGACTCTCTAAGAACAGACTACAGATAGATAACATCCAGATTATCTGTTAGAGAAGGCCAGGCGGATGTGCTAATTAAGCTTAACCTTACCCTTTCCAAGTGTTATCTCTAGTTCTAGATCTCTAACAATTAACTCAGAACTAAAGGGCTTTTACATACCAGGTACATCAAGCTGTGATGCAGGTTGCCTAGCTACCAAGCAGACTTGCCATCCAACCAGAAAGTGGTAGAGCCAGAGATCTGCAGATTGTATGACATGTATTTAAACTGGACTGGGGAGAGAGGAAGGGAGATGATAAAGAGGAACTAGGAGAATAAGATGGAAGTTGGGGAAGAACAAGATGAGGAAGAACTAGATGGGAAAGAACTAGATGAGAGAATTGAGATAGAACTTAGAAAGAACAGCAGAAAAATTTAAAGAGAATCAGACAAGAAAGGAGCTAAGTATGAGCAGAAAAGAAGCTGTGTAGAAAGAGAACCAACTCAGAAGAATAAAGTAAACGAATTGAAGAGTTTTGTGTACATAGATTCATTGCATATTGTGAAGATTAGATTCCTCAGCTGGTTCTTAGATTCTTCCATGGATACTTGGAAAAGGCTATCAAAGGGCTGGACCCCAGTAGTCTTTGTTATGATAACACACTGACCCTAGCTCATCCATATACTGTTTGTGGCTGTCTTCCTTCTACAGGACAGCAGTGAAAACTGGCCCTTACAGGAAGAAAGCTTCCAGAGTTGTGCTCTATGATTTCAGTACATCTTATTTCTGATCTTCATTCAAGTTTTTCATTGCACTCAAAATAATTTTATCTGTCATTGGAAAAAATATAGAGAAATCACTGTCATGAACATTTAGGAAACAAAGCACTATAGATTTTCTTTGTAAAAATCTCTTCTACTTATAATGCTAACAGCTTTAGAGTTTTTGTCTTTCTGTCATTTAAGTTCCAACAACACAACGGAGCCTGAGATGCCCTTTCTAAACCTCAAAGCAGACTCTAACCAGCGGAAACAAAGACAGCTGCATCCACATAGTGCAGTAACAAAAACTAGTGTCTGTGTGCTCAGAAAGCATATTGCTGGTCTCTTTATGTCTTACTCAAAGACATCTTTATATGATGCACGTCTCTAGGACATATTTATGTGATATGTGTCTCTCATTTCACAGGCTCAAGAATTAAGCTTAGACATTCATGTAACTGGAATACTCAAATTATTCCTAGGTCAGAGCCAGACAACATTGCAATTGATCATTCAAGCCAAAAGTCAATACCGCCTCAATTTCTTCATTTTTAAATACCTATCTCACTCCCATTATATATTAGGTCCCATGTGTTAATTCATTTGTCTCACTTTGACTAGTGCCATAGTGTAGGCCTTGGGAACAGCCTGCATTTGTGGCAGCATGCACACTCATCAGCATGCACACTCATCATGGAGACTGCTATTAACATTTGGTCTGGAGTACCCATCATTTATCTTAGATGCTTTAAGTTTGGTCTGGTTTCTCTTTGAAACACTCAGTACTGAAGTAAAATTGACAAGACAAAGTTGAAGTGTGATGGCACAGCCTACCAACCTTTCTTCATTGTTCTCATGCTCTCCACCAGTTTAGGCATACATGTCACAGGCTGAAGTTTCCAAAATACATTGTCTCACAATCAAATTTTATTTTTGTTATTCCTTTATATTAAGATGTTCTTATTTTTACCAAATCCTGCTCTACCATAAAAGCTCTCATGTCACTATCATCTTTTCTTGGAATATTCTCATGACCCATTATTGGCCTTTCATATTTCAAACTGGGTATATTTAATTGAGATAGATTAATACTGTTAGTGTCAGAATTTTTGATTTCTCTAGGTAAGTTTTGTCAGTATGTCTATGTATTTAGACTCATAAATTGTAATAAAATAACTGAAATACACAAAACAAAACATATTGAACTCCAGGAAAATGATCTATAGAGTAGATTTTTTCTGGTAAAAAATGTCATTTACATGACATAATCACAAACATAAACTGATCTACCCCTTATTTTGTGTCATTGTAATGTCTAATTTGATGGCTAAGGGGATTCTCATGTCACATTATCTATTTCATCATTCTTGGATAATACTGCTACATCTTTCAGAATAACATCAATTCTGAATTCCAACTCACACTCCCTGAACCAAACTCTGCATGATGGGGTCTATCAACTTTAAGAGAAGTGTCCACAAAAGTATCCCTAGAGATCCTAACACATAGTCAAGTATAAAAATATCTCATGTTTTTGATTAAGTCTATTTCAGTTACTTCACTAAACTATGATAATCTCAAGCTCAGACTGCCATGCCACCAATGGACAAGCTACGAGAAAAATAGCATTCAATCTGGCTTGAGCCTGGCAGAGCCTAGCAGCTTCTTGCATGTGGAGTGTGGTCTGGAACCAGGCACATGCTGAGAGCTGAATACCCAGTTTGAAATAAAAAAGGACAGAGAATGGGTTATTAGGATGCTCTAAGGAAAGGTGCAACCAGATGATTTAAAGTGTCAAGTCAGAGACACTCTATACAATATCCATGCCTCACAACTTCACAGATAGCACCATACTAGCCAAAATACCCCTAATAACTGAGTTACAGAAGGTGCATGTCTTATTTCTTTAAATGTGAAGCTATAAGTGTCTTCAGTCAAACAAATTTTGATTGTATGCAACACTACTAATCTAAATATAACTGTATAAACATTATTTTATCATCTTTTACAAAATCATATGTACTTTACCATCGTTAAAATTTGGTAATTATCAGTGAGCATCATTTGGTTTGATGAGATTTATAACAGTCACTTCAGAAGCCAACATTGCCATGTTTGCTTATTTCTTCACTAGTTTATTTCTATGTGCTCCAATTAGTTCTTTCAAAACATCTATGTGTCATAGAACAGTAAGCCTTCCATTTAGCAGAGTGCCCTTACACTGAATACATTACTTAATATAGGGATATTTTGTCTTAAAGTTTGGAGCATTCATCTAGTAATATAGAGAACAGAGAGAAATCTGTGTAAAAATCATGGAAAACTCCAGGCCCTTCACTCGACTGCTTGGCTCTATCAGTTGAAGAAAGGAAGCTGAGCAGGACACATCCTTTCTTTCTGTGCAGTAGATCACTGCAAAGGAAAGATGTGATCAAAAGTTTCTGTTAGAAATAGCATCTGCTATTAGATGTTACCAACGCTTTAGCGTTTGCCAAAGGGATGCTGACATTTAACTGTGGCATTGGCTTGCAGGCACTGCCCCAAAACAATGGAGTTGTTTAAAACAGCACAAGAGTGAAACAAATCAAACAAGTGTTTGGGATGTATGTAGACACAGCTCTGAACACAGCCGAGGGATGAGGTCAATATGTGCTTACACTTGCTGCACCGTAAAATGTTTAATGTCATTGTACACAGTCTACTTCAAAGGGACGTGTGGTCATGCTTTATGCTGGTTATTAAGACAAATAGTAAATGAGGTTCTTGTTGTTTCTCTGTTCCTAATCTAATTTCCAAAACAAAGTTTGAATTTCTTCATTTCCCTGGCTTTAAAGAAACTTATCTTTAAAGAGACATGGGCAGAAATGCCTGCAACAAAACGTTAGACATCTGTGTGGATAAGAAAACAGTAACATATACATCGGAAGGGTTATCACGCTGGTTTTCATCAAATGCCTTTTAGCAATGAGATACTGTTAATCCACAGAAAGCAGGAGTGAATACGGCCAGTTCCTCTGTGCCCTCCCTTGGAAAGACAATTAGTGAGAAAGTAGAAAGGGAAACAGCATCAAAGGGGCTTTGCTCAACAAGTGGTTTGAGCTGGTGGCCATTCTCATCAAGAAACAGCTTCTTACAGCTCAGAAAAGACTGTCTCCCTTAGAGTACCTTCTGCAAGTTACTCAGAAGAATTTAAGGTCATCACAGTTATTCTTACCAGACTTCAGTGTCGGAATTTATGAACACAAATCTCCTTAGATCTTTTCATGCTTTCCAGGTAAAGGGCAAAGGAGTCTACAACTTTTCAGAAGAATTTCTACATTCAAAGGTCGGTTAAATATCTCCTCCATGAAGATGTGAGTCTGTCTGTCTCTGGATGAATTCTCATGTGTTCTTGGTAGCAACTACTGGCTCATATCTCTCTCTCTCTCTCTCTCTCTCTCTCTCTCTCTCTCTCTCTCTCTCTCTCTTTCTCTCTCTCCATACATATATACATACATGTATCTCATAATCAATGTCAGAATCCTCCACCACTATTATATAAAACCTTAAATATTAATATATCTCATCTCATAACTAGACTGAAAAAAGATAAGGTTTCTAATTTTAGGATGCAGCTCATCTACTGGTTCAAAAGAAAACATACAGAAACAGTGCAATTTTTTTAAACAATCCAGTTTTAAGAACTAGTTTTTCTTTGTTAATGTGAACACATTAATATGAGATTTGATTAACTTTGGTACATCAGTGAAAGTAGGAGATCACCATTAGGGCAAAACAATTAATCTAAATATAACTGTGTTTGGTCATCTTTTACAAAATCATAACTTTACCATCGTTAAAAGTTTGGTAATTATCAGTGACCATCATTTGGTTTGATGAGATTTATAACAGGCACTTCAGAAGCCAACATTGTCAATCAACAAAAACAATCAAGTCCCAATATTTGCCCTATCTATCTAATTCTATCCTGTCAACATCTCTGTGACAAGACCCAATACAAGGCTCTGCGTTGAATTCAGGCAGAAAAAAATAAAACCCCAACCAAAACCAACCAAACAAAAAAACCCACTAGCATTGTTTTGTTTGACTTTGTGCATGAAGTTTAAAACAAAAGGAACAAGTGTGTGCTCAAATAAAAGAGTGCTGAGCAGAAGTCTAAGAAAGAAACCCAGCTGGGTGACTCCTGTGGTAGAACTTCAAATGACAGTGAACAAGATTGCTGCTGTAAATGGGACAACGGACTCCATGTCAATGAAGAAACTCACTGCAAACCAAACAGGACTGTAGAGGAATCTTAAAAGTTCTTATTAATAAAATCAAACCTGAGGCCAGTTATTGGGGTCCATGCTGGTAGATCAGAGAGACAGAACAAGTCACATCTATCTCACCTCGACGGATCCTCAGCTGGTCTTGTCTCCTCAGACTGGAGGCCTCTGAGTCCTCATCTGGAATGGGTCTCAGCTGAATTACTGCTCAAAAGCCTGAATGCTTAACCAGCCACATGCTTAACCAGCCAAATGCTTAACCAGCCAAATGCTTCTAGTTTCTGGTCCTCATGCCTTATATATCTTTTTGCTTTCTACCACCACTCCCTGGGATTAAAGGCTGGCTTTCTGGGATTAAAGGCGTGTGTCACCATGCTTGGCTATTTCCAATGTGGCCTTGAACTCACAGAGATCCAGAGGGATTTCTATCTCTGGAATGCTAGGATTAAAGGTGTGAGGGCCACCATTTTCTAGCCTTTGTATCTAGTGGCTGTCTGTTCTCTGACCCCAGATAAATTTATTAGAGTACACAATATTTTGGGGAACACAATACCACCACACAGGACCCGTGGAAATCAGGCAGCCTCAAGGCATAGCTTAGAGGCAACAAGCATCTTCATATCCTCGTGGGTTCTAGAAAATGATGCTGATCATGAATACCTGTCCCAGGACGAGCAGAATGAGGACAGGACAGCGAAAAACAAAGATTAAGAGAAGAATTTGCATCTTCCATTATGAAGTACAGACTGCCCCAAAAGTATAAATTTTCACCCCCAAACTTTGACATGAGACTTGGGAGTTATGCAAAATTATAGCAACAGCATTGGAATGCAACATGCCAGTAATTCAATTTATCTCTAAATGAAATCCAACTGCAACAGCCTTAACATGAACTCTAAATCTCTCCGTGCAGGCCTGTTAGTTACAGAAAACCTCATTTGTGAATAGAATATATTGTTTTCTTCTTCAGTAAGATTAGACAATTTGAAATGAAAACCCCCATCAGGAAAAACAAAAAAACAAAACCCAAATCTTCTCTCACATCCTAATTGAGAAGGAAACAAAATATTAGTGCTTGGAGCAACAAGACCCCTTCACGAAGTTCAGTCACTAGTTCTGAATCTAGTATTTTAGTCTTCTTTGTTGTAGTGTAAATCACATATTAAAAGAAAAAAACCCACATAGTTCTTAAATTACAGCTCAATCATTTATGACATATCACACCGCTTTGTGATGGAAGCCATGTAGAGGCAGAATATTGACAGCACTGAACAGGCTTCCTTTACATCAGAGCCTCATCAATAGCCTCAACCCTGCACGGACTTATTTGCTATTCTGATTTCTGATAGGATCATTTGTTTATTTGTGGATTTAATATAAGTGAAATTATTGGATTGCATTTCTTGATGTGGTTTCTTTCTCACAGCATTAGGAATATGGTTTCCATCTACGCTGTTAAAATGTGTATATCCAGCCTCCTTACTCTCGAGTACTGGTATTTTATAAATGTTCCTTTATTTTAAAGGAACATTTTGCTAGTCTATCTGGGAAGCTATCAGTTTGAGCTATTATTATATAACTAAATTGATTGTGAGATTACTTGGAGGTTAATGATGCTTGTTGCCAAGCCTGATCCTACATAATGGAAGGAAAGAATTGCCTGCTGGAGGGTGTGCTTTGATCTCCACATATGTGTGCTCTCTTGCTCTCGCTCTCTAGCTCTCTCTCTCTCTCTCTCACACACACACACACACACACACACATATACACATGTACACACACACATACAGCCATGCACACACATTTGCAAGCATGCTTACATACACACACACACACACACACACACACACACACAAGAAAAAAAGCTCTCTCTCATACCATTTTTCTATAGGTGTTTTGCTTACTTATACTCATTTCCGTCAGTTCACACTTAATGAAGTCATTATTTGTTTTCTGTTACAAACAAACACAGTTTAAGAGAAAATGTCACAGATCACTCTATAAGACACCAGCTTCCTCTCAGAATCAGTGTGTGGAGATGCCTGGTGCTGTGTATACGCATCACTGAGCTGTGGCTTAATAATTCCTTTCCCTTTACAGGTTCTGATGTTCCTGCATCTCAGCCACGCTTATGGCCTGGTGTTCTCGAACCAATACTGCTGCTCTTTGCTCAGTTGGCTGCACTTGGAGTATGCATTCTTCAATGACCTCCCTCTACATTACAACTCTGTCATCCACAACAGCTGCAGAGATATTGAATTGTATCCATTTTTTCCTTACACTAATGTTTCATGACCTCTCTTTAAGAAATATTTTCTGAACCCTAGTTAACATATTTTGAAACATTAATATGTAGAACTATTATAATTTTGTTCTTTATATATCAAAGTTTCTATGTCCCAAGCCATAGTTATTCAGAATATTTCATAAATAGTGAAAATGGCTATAATATCATATTTTAACTCCAGATATCAGTCCCAAATAGATTTAAAAAGCTTTTACTCTGAGCCATGAACTCATTTGCTTACAAGACAACACAGTGGTTGTTTGGTTTAGGCTGAAATATTTTTAAAAATAAATAAGGCTCAATCTAAGAAGAGAGGGACGACTGATTTAAGAAAACTGATGGGAAGAGGTCATCACAAAAACACAGTGGTTGTCTGATTTCCTTTTCATCTAATAAAGAGAAACAAAGGGGCTGGAGAGATGGCTCAGAGGTTAAGAGCACTGGCTGCTCAGAATACTGAACACATAATAAATCAATAAATCTTAAAAAAAGATTTACTTATTAAAAAAAGAGAGAGAAGCAAAGAAAAAATCACTACTGAATTGACATCTTTCCTATAAATAATGATCCTAATGTGTACCAGGACTTTTCCTTTGAGCCAAACAACCAGCTCCCAAATCATAACATGAAGACTTCTTATGAGTTATGAATACTCGGCCTAGCTAATGCACATTTCTGGCTAGCTCTTTTAACTCAAATTAACCTGTTTCTCTTTATCTACCTTTTGTCTCGGGGCTTTTTACCTTTCTTCCTTCTGCACATCTTACTTTCATTGTTTCTCATGTCTGCTGGCTGGTGGCCTGGAGCATGTCCATCTTTCTTCCTGGTTCTCTCTTCCTCCTCCTTCTTCTCCTTCATTCCTAATGAGCCTAGATTTCTCCTCCTATTTATTCTCCCTGACTACCAGTCTCACCTTTCCCTCTCTGCCTAGCTATTGGCTATTCAGCTCTATATTAGATCAGTCAGGTGCCTCAGGCAGGCAAAGTGAAACAAATGCAACAGACTTTACAAAATTAACCAAATGCAGCATAAACAAGAGCAACATGCTTTTACACAGTTAAAGTAATATTCTGCAGCGTAAACAAGTGTAATAAACTTTGCCTAGTTAAATAATGTTCCACAACATTAATGTGTTTAAAAAACTATATTCGTGTGGGCTTCAGAATTTTTAATGCTGTTGAGATGCTGCTCCTGAAATTTGAGAGATCTGAATTACTATCTCAATTTTAAAATTTGTATCCAATACAATGTGAATAACACATGCAAGGTACAATGAATGTTTCACCAATGAAACTGGCTTTTGAGCTACTTGGACTACAGGTTAGGGCATACTGGACAGAGACACAAAACAAATATTGGCTTAACCAAGATTAAACATTTTTCTCCAGAATGGAAGACCAGAGCAGAAGGATCCCTGATTCATACATTGGTTATGAGTCTAGAGTTGTTCTAACTTATGGAATATCACCCCTCAGCAAATATATCCACCATATGCCCCAAACTGCTCACCACTTCCAACACTCCATGAAACAGGAAGAGCAAAGGGAGCCACAGTGGTCACAGTGGTCGAGCTACATAAACTAAAAGGGACATTGTCTTTGCTAGTGGTCCTGTGAGGCCATCTCTGTACAGGAACCATAGAGAAAGGAGAAGCACATGGCAGACCTGCTTCTGAAGGTAAAGCCCGCATCAGGACTGTGGCCTCCAAGTTACGACATGGCACACAAGCCTTCCCAAGAGGCTGCATTATGGAATGACACATATCTGCCTGAGAATTCTTATTTAACGATCTCTGAAATTTAAAGAAGGAAAGATGGCAGAGCAAGGCCCCACGCTTACCGTGGAGAATGGGGGAACTAGAGACACAGTGAAGGGTCTGGGAGTGATATGAGGGAGCAGGGCAGACAGCGAACACAGCACTGCTGAATAGGGCCGCCCTCAGCCCACAGGCCAGCTGCAGCCTGGAGCCACTGTTGCTGCTTGCCCTGCTGGGAGATGGAGATAGTGAGGCCGTGGCACTGCCAGCAGGTGAGCCAAGTTGACTCTGCCAAGGACAGGGAGCTGTGCAGTGCCATCCTGGAGCTTTTTCTGAACCATGCCGTTACTGGCTGGCCAGCAACAGAGTGCTGCCTTGGACCCAGGATAGGGAGGTGTGCTGCCGCCTGGAGCTCTTGAGTCCTGCCTGCCCCTGGACTCCCTGCCTTGCCACAAGACCACGCTAACTCTGGACATCAGCAGCATATCTGAGACAAATCTCAGTAATGGTCCAGTATTTATCGTGCCTGAGAAACCAGAAACCTTGAGCCAGACCAGTGACTTTGCAATGAATATTTGCATGTGTGGTGGTCTGAATGAAAATGACACCCAGAGGCACATAGGGAGTGACACTATTGGGGGTGTGACCTTGTTGGAATAGGTGTGGCCTTGTTGGAGGAAGTGTGTCACTGGGGTGGGGTTTGAAGTCCCAGATGTTCCAGCCAGACCCAGTGTGGCAGGCTCTTCCTGCTGCCTTTGAAGCCAGATCTGGAACTCTAAGCTACCTCTCCAGCACCATGTCTGCCCGCATGCTACCATGCTTCCCACCATGATGATAATGGACTAAATCTCTGAACTATAGGGCAGCTCCAATTAAATATTTTCCTTTATAAGAGTTGCCGTAGTCATAGTGTCTCTTCCAACACCAGAAAGCCTAACTAAGACAGCATGTAAAGGTTTGGGAGCAAAAAAAAAAAAAAAAAAAGATACTGTATGACACACTGAAGTTTGTAATGCCACTTTAAAGAACAGATATACGCCAGGCGTTGGTGGCGCACGCCTTTAATCCCAGCAATCGGGAGGCAGAGCCAGGTGGATCTCTGTGAGTTCGAGGCCAGCCTGGGCTACCAAGTGAGCTCCAGGAAAGGCGCAAAGCTACACAGAGAAACCCTGTCTCGAAAAACCAAAAAAAAAAAAAAAAAAAAAAAAAAAAAGAACAGATGTACAATGGATAGGTGGGAAGAAGGAGGAACAGAGTGTATACTGTGGAGAGAGGCAGAACTAGAGATGCCATAACAGTGGCAGGTATGGGAGAAGGCTGCAGTGTTGGGGACAGTGCAAATTGTTGCAGGTAGGGCTGACAGGTATGCAGGAGCCTGGAGCACACTCTGCCCAGCCACAGGATCTCCCTGGCTCTGAGCAAGGACAGGACATCTGAGATGAAGAATGGTTTATTTTCTGGATTCAGATCCCTCGAAAGACCTCCATGGTCTGTGCTGCCACCTGCCCCCCACCCTCCCCTCAAGCCATGTTGGTAATCATGATCCGTGCTGCAGCAGGGGAACATGCTGGTGTCTGTGGTCTGTACTGCTGCCCCAGGGTGAGTTGATGTCTGAGGTCCACGTGAGTGTCTGTGATGTGTGCTACCTCTGGAGGCCATGTTTATATCAGTGGTCCACGTTGCCTCCACAGGCCATGTGGATGTCAGTGGTCCCTGTTAACACCAGAGGTTATGTGGATGTCAGTGGCCCTGTTACCACCAGGGACCATGTGGATATCAGTGGTCTCTGTTACTACTAGGGGCCATGTGGATGTCAGTGGTCCCTGTTACTACCAGAAGCCATGTGGATGTCAGTGGCCCTATTACCACCACAGGCCATGTGGATGTCAGTGGTCCCTGTTACCACCAGAGGCCATGTGGATGTCAGTGGTCCCTGTAACCACCTAAGGTCACGTGGATCTCCGTGGCCTGTGCATGCCACCAAACCATGTTGATGTTCAAAGTCTGTACTGCCATTGGAGAACATGCTGAGGTCTGTGGTACATGCTGACACCAGAGGCCATGTGGAAGTCAGTGATCCGTGCTGCTCCTGACTGTAAACGACAAGAAAGCTTCTTTTACAATGGTATGGATGACTGCAGACTCACAGTTGAGAATGAGAGACATAGAACGTTCTGTGACAAACTCTCTCGCCCAACCCCTCGTCACCCTACCCACCCCACCCCCCAAAAGGAACATTCTAGACAGTAAGTCTCTGAAGAGAATTCTTAAAAAGTGTGCTAGGGATCCTGAAGTGTAGCTCTTCACAGTTGATGGCTTCTGGTGGAAATGAGGAAGAACTCACTATTCTTTAAGGGGCTGGCCGCTGGGAGTTTGACCTTGCCCCTTCACCACACACACACACACACACACACACACACACACACACACACACACTGACTCATATTCACACAGGCCCAATACACTCATGCATGCTAACACACAGTCCTTAGAAGATTCCAGAAGCTGTGTGATTTTCCTGTCCACTCAGACTTACTGTTTGAGAAGCAGTATGAGTCAGAAACTTGGAGCTTAGGCGTGAGACTCCAAAGAACTGATGAGTTCTGTGTCCTGGACAGCTGTTTCCTTTCTGTCCCGTGGACAGTCCTGTTAGTTTATGGACAGTCTACAACGAACAGCTGAGGCAGTGACACCTAGGGACACAAGACTTTGATCCCTTTCACGGACAGCCCACTTCTTCCAAGAAAACTGCAGGGATTGTCTCAGCTCACACATCGACTCTCAGTGTCTTGTGAGTAGTATATGTTTACATCAAATGTAGCATGGCCACCACTTTTTTCTCAGCTCCTTACATGATAGATATTAACATTAATGATGAAAATAGTAACTGAAAAATTACATAATATGATATAAATACTATACATCTGTGGTTTTTATCTTTGTCCCAGAATATAATCTATTGAGGCAAATAGTCTCTTTTCTGGGATAAAGTTAATTAAGTAAATATATAAAGACTAAATCCACAATGAAAAAATGACCAACCCCTCATAAAAGCATTAGAATATTTGTTAAAATAATGATTTCTGTATTTACCTAATATCTGCTTTGGGTACTGATATTCTCTGCAAAGTCAAACATTTTCATTCTCATTTTAATTTATCAAATTAATAAATATAGGATTATATGAATTTACATAGTATGAACATTCAAACACTAAAAGAATCTGATTAATCAGGGTGAGAATTTGGAATTTATTCTTTATGTTTAGATTGAATAAAAGTTTAAAAGGGAATTACATGTACAATAATAAAAATATTGTCTCCATATACACTAACAGATTTTGTAAAAGCAAACATATACACATTACATCAAAAGGCATAAGAAGCAGGGTACAGAACTTGTTAATTTGTGAACTACATACATGTCATTTAGTCATGCTTTGACATGTATGTCAATTTTAACTTAAAGTTAGAAGAAATAGATTATGCTCTTTTTTTTTTTTTTTTGAGGGGAGGGGTTTCGAGACAGGGTTTCTCTGTGTAGCTTTGCGCCTTTCGTGGGACTCACTTGGTAGTCCAGGCTGGCCTTGAACTCATAGAGATCCGCCTGCCTCTGCCTCCTGAGTGCTGGGATTAAAGGCGTGCGCCACCACCGCCTGGCAGATTATGCTCTTTAAAAAACACAAAATAATTATTTTGTTTCATTGTAGCTTTTAATCCTTAGAAGTCACTATAAAACAATAAGGCTTTATGATACATTCAATTGGTACTTGAATACAATTCTTGCTTCTGGTCCTGTGGAGGAAAGGAAAGCCTGAACCTTAAGAAGTAACGAAAGCTCTTCTCAGTGAATATTTGTGTACTGTGGCTTGCATGGAAGTATTTTGTCCTGTTTGAAACTTTACAAAATTGCACAGCTTGGTTGTGAATTCTTACCCAGTGCCACGTTAATCTCAGCCGAGTCAGCAGAGTGGCTGCTTTTTTGGGACATACGAAAATAATATTTTAGAGCTAGAAATGAGACTTTCAAAAAAATGAATTTCCACTTGCCAAAAATGATGATTAAGTTAGGCTCTAAGACTTCGATCATGTGGAAGTAATTTTATTTTTACAGTAAGCAACACACACTCTGGAATGTCAGACAGGCTTCATTCAGACCACAGGCCATTATTTCTTGTAAAAATTTAAAACATTTACTGACTTATTTTATGATCAAATTAAGGCAATTTAAAATTTTGTTAGTGTTGTTAGGGTCATCCTATTATGGGTTGAGAAATAATATGCATAGAAACTTCTGGAAAGAATGTGTTACCAGAACAGTCATTTCTGTTTATTGAAATGGCTGTTCAGAATCCAGGTGACTTTTGTCAAAATTTCATTAAGCAGGATCATCACCTGATCTGCTTACTAACTCCCCTTATCATTATACATAGAACTCATCAGTGGTCTATCCTGCATCTCTATAATTAGCTGCACTGAAATGCTGATGTGACACTGAATCACTGCCGCACGGTGTGATTTTCTTGATATCCTCCCATAGACTCATGGCTGCAAATGAATCTCTAGCCAGTGCAGAACAGGAGGGCTTGCCCAAGGCAAGCTGATGGGAAAGGCTGCTGCTCACCGACGCACTGAATGTGATTTCACTTTAGCTTCTCTCAAGCTTGTCCTATGGAGCGAGGCAGAGCACTTATTGAAGCATTACCTCGAATACTGATAGCCAAATGGAGCTCTTGAGTCTGTGGCTGTGTTTACTGCCTTTTCTGACACAACTTAATGGGTCTTTAAAATGAACTCCCCGGTTCCTTTGTTCTTCGTAAATGGAAAGTTCAATTTTCAGGTTTGCCTGATTGCAGTTGGTGGAAAACCTCATTTGAATAATACTACGGCTTTCCTGCATTGAAACTGTCCTTGGGAAAAGCCCATTACATGTGTCCTCTGCATTTAGGATTGATGGGAGATATAGAGCTAATGGAAAATGTACATTTAGCCCCTAAGGCTTGTGTGTTATTGCTAGAATGACCTTTCACTAAGTGGCCCCAGGCCTTCCTAGATGAACTGAAGGAAGAAACTGCAGAGTGATAGAGAAGATCTATACATTCTTCAAATGATATGTCCATGTACTTTCATTTATTCAGTATACAGCTGTCGAAGGCGGTAGTCTGTTAAGCTGAGGACCAGAGAAAAGAATCCTAGGGACTCTTGAGACCAGATCTTGTGGAGTCCATCTGCAGAGACTAAAATACAGTGTCTGATTTAAGAAAATTTGCATAAAGAAATTACAACTTTGTTTTCTCAGCTGCGGTAACTTCATTATAATTAACTGATTCTCAAAATAATAGAAAATCAAAAATAAGCTATGCCAGTAAATGTATGTAGCATAAAGCTTTCTGAGCCCAAATACTGTAGGCCTTCTTCTCTCAGATGGAGCTTGACACAAATGGCAGACAGGAATGAAAACGGTAATTATAAAAATTACAAACACAACCTCCAAGAGAACTGGAAAGGAGTGTGTCTAAGGAGACAGCAGTGAGGAACTGCAAAGGAGTGTGTGAGGAGACAGCGTGTCCTGTGGTTGTTATGTGAAGAGGGGAGAGGCTGATGTTTAGAAAGGGAGTATCTAAGGAGAGAGCTCCTTCCTCACCCCTGCTCACAGGATGGCAGTGGATTCATGTCTGGAGCCTTAGTGGTCCCCCTCTCTCTTCTATTGTGTTCCCTCACAGCCAAGGCCAGCTCCTCAGCTTGTGAAACACGGAGTTATGTCCTGTTCAGCTAAGGCACAAATGTCCTTGGCATAACTGAATCCTAGGCTAGAGTACAAACCCTTCTCTTTGACCCCAATATATTTTTTTCCCAAGACTCAACACATTCCATTACATTTTACACAACGCACACTATACACAACACAAACATACACTCCACACACAATACACACTGTACACATACCATATAAACATACTTCAGATACAACACACACTTCACACTTATACATACAGTAAATGTATATGCACATATATCTATATTCTACACAGATACTATACACACTGTATACAGAGAGACACTCCATATACACAAAACACACACAATACCCACATATCATACAGGCAATGCCTTTAGGGGTGCTTCTGAGAGACAAGAGTTCTCGGTTTAATTGATGCAGATGAGCATGCCAGTCTTCCCTTTGTGACAGATGACAGTGTTGCTCCTGTTAAGGCAACCCTGCAAGTCTCAAAGAGGCACAAGTGAATGGTTATAGTCTACAGAATTTGTATTTATCATTTGACTTAGAGATATAATCCATCTGTTACCAAAATTTTCTATGTTGCTATATACTCTTCAAGATTTATAGTTTCTCTCCATGACTGTGTGCCTTTTCTGAAAAGACCATATTTTACCAAGTTCTTTATAGCATTCACGTTGTTGTAAATCACATACGATAGACTAGTTCTATGATTTATATTCCATCCTTACGCATCAATCAAATGGTCCAAGTTAGTGCTTTATCATAATAATTTGATTACTGCAACTTTAAAATAAACCTCACTGCCTAGGGTTTCAGTTTCAGTGGTTTTGTCTTCAGGGTTATTAAAATCATAGTATTTTGTATTTCTATATTAATTTTAAAATACGCTTCTCAATTTTCTCAGTAAGCAGTCTGTTATTGTTGACTAAAGCACTGTTGGCTTCACCAACAGACTAGGGTGAGGGGAGTGCTTTCTTGTGACATTTCCAATGCTCTCTAACTAAATATGGAATACTGGGGAGCTTCTGGGGCACTGCAGGAGCCTGATATATTTCCTTAGCTACAATATGTTATCTGTCACTTCTGGAGTAACATGGTTAATTTGGTAGTTTTTCTGGAAACAACTTTATTAAACTTACTTGTCGATATCCATGCCTTTTCTCTATATCTTAATAAATTCTCCCAAGTAAAAATGTCACAATACCTATGAGTAGAAGTTTGATTTTTTTCCTTAGTGTCCACTACATTATTTACTGTCCTTTGTCATCCTCAATGGGACCAGAAACAACTTGATGCCACACAATCCCATTTGCTCTATCTGAAATATTTAGTATTCTATTGTGATAATTTTCAAATGGAGAAAAGGTTGAAACCTAGAGCCCACCCCTAAGCTGTCAATTAACAGTTTACACAGATCTGTAAGCAATTTAGTCCAATCTAATGTTCTTTATTCAACCATTCACTGAGTTTGTCTTGCAATGTAAATACAGTAAATAGTAAAAGCAGATTCCACATTTCTTACACATTGTTAAAGGAGAATTTCTTTAAGAAAAATAAAATGTCTTGATTAGTTCCATGCATAGGTCTGTTTGCCATTAAACAATCCACATCTTGACCAGTACACACACCTGTGGTGCACCTGACATCTAAGGAAGTCCCCTAGCCTTTGCCACTCAACTCAGAGCCTCAACCCTACCCAATATTCCACATACCTCTTCTTATATTCAGTTTCTCCTGTAAATGTACATAAACACAGCAAGTGTGTATTCCTCATGCAGCATTCACTTCCCATATAATCTGAGACTAAATTCCATCACTGATCATCTGATTTCATTATTTCTTATTGATGACTAATATTTTTTCACAACGCTCTTTCAAAATGAATTTGTTATTGGATATAGAGTCTTGTTTCATGTTTGTTTATTATAAATAAGCCTGGTTTTGTTTGGTTATATTGTTTTTATTTTCAGGCAAAAACCACTGTGTAATCTTGGCCAAAACATGCCATGTGGCACAGGCTGCCCTCAAACTTGCAGTAATTCTCCTGCTTGGCGTCCGAGCCTGCACTGGCACATTGAAGCAAGCCTCTTGTGTGTGTGCGTCTGTACAGGTAATTTTGCCAGCATCATTTGTCCTTCTCAGTAGGTGAGGGGATCTTAATGACTGCATGATCTGGTGCACGAATACTGCTGCTTCAAGAGCATGTTTTATAATATGCATTTGGTTTCTCTCCACTGAATCTGTTTGTCCCAGATGTCCAGTACCGACTGTAGACAGATTTGATGGTGACATCTCATTTAGAGCTGTGTGTGCCAAGGTCACTCTCTTTCTGTGAAGCGTCTGGCTATTGGTTTCTTCATTTGTTCTTTTCTTCTGAAGGAAACAGCCCCTCTGTTGATGGCTGAATGGTACACTGATCTATGAGCAGAGCAGGATAGCATTAGGAGTCATTTTATTTTTTATTTATTTATTTATTTATTTATTTATTTATTTATTTATTTATTTTGGTTTTTTGAGACAGGGTTTCTCTGCATAGCTTTGCGCCTTTCCTGGAGTTCACTTGGTAGCCCAGGCTGGCCTCGAACTCACAGAGATCCGTCTGGCTCTGCCTCCCGAGTGCTGGGATTAAGGCATGTGCCACCACCGCCCGGCAGGAGTCATTTTATTACTACTTTGTTTTTATTTTTAAGGCCATTAGAATCTGGTTTTACACTAGGTCTCTGGGCTATCTAGTCTCTGGTTCTTGGTCACCCAAGCAGTGTCAAGTGTGGGCTCCATCTTGTGGAGTGGGCCTTAATCCAAATCAGATGTTGGTTGGCTACTCCCACAAGCTTTCTGCCATCATCGCCCTATCAACTATTTGAAGAAAGAAATTGAAGAAGATACCAGAAGATGGAAAGATCTACTATGCTCATGGACTGGTAGAGTTAACATGGTAAAAATGGCCATTCTTCCAAAAGCAGTCTACAGGTTCAATGCAATCCCCATCAAAATTCCAGCACAATTCTTCACAGATCTCGAAAGGACAATTCTCAGCTCCATATAGAAGCAGAAAACACACACACACACACACACACACACACACACACACACACACACACACACGGTCGCTAAAACAATCCTGAACAATAAAATAACTACTGGAGATATCACCATTCTCAATTTCAAGTTATACTACAAAGATGTATCAATAAAAACAGCATGGTATTAGCATAAAAACAGAAACAGTGATCAACAGAATAGAATTGAAGATCCAGACATAAATTAACACAGCTACTAAAGCCTGACTTTTGAAAAGAAAATACAGAAATACACACTAGAAATAAAACAGCATCTTCAACAAATGGTACTCTTCAAATTGGATGGCTGCATGCAGAAGCATGCAAATAGATCCATACAAATCCCCCTGCACAAAACTCAAGTCCAAATGGATCAAAGACCTCGGCATAAAACCAGATACACTGAATCTGAGAGAAGTAGGGTATAGTCTTGATCTCACTAGCACAGAAAAAGAATTTCTGACAAGAATACCATTAGTGCAGGCACTGAGTTCAACAATTAATAAATGGGACTTCATGAAGCTAAAAATCTCCCATAAGGCAAAAGACAATGTCATTCAGATGAAGCAGCAGCCTACAGAATGAGAAAAGATTCTTATCAAGTACACATCTGATAAAGGACTAATATCCAAAATATATATAGAACTCAAGAAATTAGATATTAAAAAACAATAAATAATACAATTTTTAAAAATGGAGTATGAATCTAGATAGAGAATTCTCAAAGGGGGAAACTCAAATGGCTGATAAACACTAAGAAAGGCTCAACATCCTTAGCCATCAAGGAAATGCAAATCAAACCTTTTTTGTGACTCTACCTTATACTTGTCAGAATGGCTACAATCAATAACACAAGTTTTAGCTCATATGGCAAGGATGTGGAATAAGGGGAGAACTCATTCATCACTGGTGGAAGTGCAAAATTGTAACAGTCACTATGGAAATAAATGTGGCAGTTCCTCAGAAAGATGAGAATCAATCTCCTTCAAGATCTGGTTATACCACTCTTGGCATATACCCAAAGGATGCTTCATCTTACACAAGGACACCTGCTCAACCATGTTCATTGTTGCTCTATTAATAACATCCAGAGATTGTAAACATCCCAGATGTCCCTCAACAGAGGAATGGATTTAAAAAGATGTGGTACATTTGTTCAACAGAGTATTACTTATTTGTTTTTAAAAAATGACATCATGAAATTTGCAGGCAAAAGGAAGGAACTAGAAAAAAAATAACCCTGAGTGAGGTAACCCAGACCTGGAAAGATAAATATGGTGTATATTCACTTATATGTGGATATTAGCTTATAATCAAATGATAACCAAGCTACAATCCATTTACCTAGAGAGGTTAGGTATAGATGAAGGGACTAGGAGGTACACATGGATCTTCCTTGGGGGTGGGAGGATAGAATAGCTCTTATGGGTGGATTAGGATTGGGGTGGACAGGAATGGAAGGGTTAGGTGGGGAAGGGAAATGGGGTTGAAGGAGAGAATATGGGGAGAGATAGCTAGAACTGGGGGGCATTTGAGGGGTGATATAGAAACCTAGTGCAGTGGACTCTTCCTAAAATTTATGAAGGCAGTATTAATGAAGTTCCCAAATAATAAGTGAGATGAGCCCCAACTGGCCATCTCTTGTCACCAAATGTAATTTCTAGGACCGGGACTGAGTTACATCGAATTGAGTTGTTGGCCAAAGGGGTCCCATGGAAATTCCCAGGCAATCTAGATTATTTCCAAGACAATGGTTGTTCTCCCTAAATTGATAGAGGGGCCCCATTGCTGAAGACAACACCTGCACAACCCATTGAACATGTAGAGGTCAAGTTTGTGCCTACCTGGAACCTCACCCCATGTTCAAGTGTCTTTGGTATGGGAATGTGTAGTCTGATTTTCTTTTGGGCTGCCAGCTCACAAATAAAGACAGAGTCTTATTAATTATGAAAGCTTCATCATTAGCTTAGGCTTGTCCCACTATCTCTTATAACTTAAATTAACCCATATTTTTACTAATCTACATTCTACCATGTGGCTTTTACTTTTCTCCCACTCTGTATGTCTGATTCATTCCTCATCTCATTGTCATCCCCACCTCTCTTCTTCCCAAAGTCCTCTCTGTCCTTCCAGGGTCCTGCTTAACCTCTTCCTGCCTAGCTATTGGCCATTAAGTTCTTTATTAAACCAATCAGATGGTGCCTTGACAAGGACACATCTCCATAGTGTAAACAAGTATTCTGCAACAGGAAGGTACTCTGCAGGCTACCAAAAGAGAAATATAAACAACAATCCAGCCACAAACCCTTTGTTCTGCAATGCTGTCTACCTGGAAAAACATTTTCACGGTTTAATAATTTTTCATATATTTTATTTTATGGCCTCCCTCTTTCCTTCCTTCCCCATTCTCCTCCTCTTTCTCTTCCCTCCTTCCTTCCTTCCTTCCTTCCTTCCTTCCTTCCTCCCTCCCTCCCTTCCTCCCTCCCTTCCTCCCTCCCTTCCTTCCTTCTGTCTTGACAGGATCTCACTATGCTGTACAAACTGACCTGGACTGGAGATCCTCCTGCCTCAGCTCCACAGTTGTGAAATGACAAGCATGTACAGTACAGCCAGCTTTCTTTCAGATATTGTTGTCCAAATTTTATTGACTCTGAGAAGTGACCTGAGAACTAATCTTCCATCTTCTCTTTACATGATTTTTGTGTGTGATTCACAATAGACTTTCCCCATACCCAGTCTTCTGTAAGAATCTAATGTTGCATCTTAATAGTCTTCCAGAGAACAAGCAGCAGACTGACTCAATTTCCAAAGAAGTTAGAAGAGAATTAATCCCTTACCCTTGCTGTTTTGTTTTTAAAGTTATAAAGTGACATATGTTATCTCTCACTTCTGCATCTTAAATATTTTTTCAGTTATACTGTTTATTTCTACAACTGGTCATGTGACCTTAGCTGGTATTTATAGCTACCTTCCCCTACTACCCATTCTGTATTTCCTCCACCCTTAGCAAGTACCTCAGCAGGTCTTGGCTCCTTTCCTGGAGAAATAACCCATACCTTCATTGCTCAAGAGTCTGTGCCCTTGGTCATTCTGCCTTGGTTAGATTATAGGAGTTTCCCATTGACTTTAATCACAGGATATGGTAGCACCAAGGCATCTTAAGTCTCTTCATCAGTGCTGATAGAAAGAAGTCCATCACATTTTCATTTTGCAAAGATGTATTATTTGTTTGTTTGTTTTACATGTGTTTGTGTGCACACACGTTTTTTTTTTGTTTTTTTTTTTTTTGGTTTTTTTTGTTTTTGTTTTTGTTTTGTTGATCATTTGAGATGAGAAAACCTGCCATAAATCTGTATTCTTTGAAGTTGGAAGACCCTCCCTAAATCTGGGCCAAACCTTCTGGTGGCAGCCTATATAAATGGACATGGAAGGAAGAAGCTTTTGCTTTTTTTTTGCCTTCTTATCCTCCCTCCGCCTCGAAAGCCTATCCCTTCACTTGTGTTATAAACCACTTCTTCAGAATTCCAACATACAGCCTTGTGGACTGAACAACTATTGAATTCTTAGTCTTTCCCTATGGGAGCAGCCATTTGTTTGAGTAGCCAGACCGAAGCCTGAAAGCCATGCTAATAAATCCCCTTTAATACACAGAGATTCATTCTCTCAGTTATGTTCCTCTTGGGAGCCCTGACAATATTCTCATTTGTTTTGAATGAAGATTGTTTCATTTGTGAATGTCTTTGTTAAGCATAGCTTTTACTTGGCACCGTGAGATCTTGATATTTACTTTATTATTTATTTAATAAATATATTATTATCCTATTCTTTATTTACAAATTTATGAGAGTCAACGTTTGGTATTTGAGTGTTTATAGTAAAACTGAATTCTTTTTTTTCCCTTTAATTTCTAGTTCAGTCTACAGTCATCAGAGAAAATACTTTTCTGGATGTTTCACTCTGAAATTTGTTAAGATTTTCTTTCAACCAAAGCATAGAATCTCTTTTGTTAAAGGCTTCACATATATTTGAAAAGAATGTGAATTCTTGGCTGAGCGATGGCTTTCAGTGTCAGTTGTTTCCAGTTTGTGGTCCTACATTTCAGATCTCATAATGTGAGCAGAGAAATCTTTGACTCGGCTTCACCCTTTGCTCTGAGCTTTTCTCTTCTCTGTTTTCTGTGGTGCTGGGGATGAAACACAGAGCCCCAAGCAGGCTAGGCAAGTCCACTCCCCTTTCAGCTCAGCACTCATGCTTAACTAACATGCAATGAAGTGCTGTGGCCGCACCGTTTCTCTCTCTTGATTTTTAAGTGGAAATGTTTTGTTCTACAATTGACTGTATTTTCTGTTTATATGCAACATAATTACTGACATTTGTGGGTTTATAGCTTGCATATTGTCATT
Source organism: Peromyscus leucopus (assembly GCF_004664715.2). Classification (NCBI taxonomy): domain Eukaryota; kingdom Metazoa; phylum Chordata; class Mammalia; order Rodentia; family Cricetidae; genus Peromyscus; species Peromyscus leucopus. The sequence continues at coordinate 20,570,932 of NC_051068.1, forward strand.
TTTGTCAGCATGGTGATTTATTTAAAGCATTGCTAGAGTGTTTTATCCAGCTGTTCTCAGGAGAAAGAATGCAGATGTTTGCATCATCACACAGACCTCCAGAGACAATTTAGTTAGAGTGTTCTGTCTACTAATAATTTAAATTTGAGATCTTTGAGGGTAGAATATTTTTGAGAAATAGGATTAAGACTACCTGTGTAAGTTATCTGGAAATAAAAAAAAAAGAACATCTAGTCAAATATGGGATCTCAGACCTGTTTCAATCATCACGTCTATGGGATAATTCTAATGAGCTAAGCTTCTATTTTCCTTATAATTTTTAGTTCAATTCATAATGAAAGTGATTTACAGGTGTGTGTGTGTGTGTGTGTGTAATAACTTAAAAACTATTATTCCTTTCAACTCTCTATTACTCTTGAGTTACTGTAACCAGTAACGGGGGGCGGGGGGGGCAGTCACCATCTACATTCACCACTCTTTTATCCCTAGACTGTGTTGAGGCTTCTCAGCTTTGTTTCTGTTCATGCCTGATACTCTATGCTGTTCTGTGGTTGCCGAGGCCTCCAGTAGCTGATTCTGATGCACAAATTATGGTCCTAAGTGCTGAAACTTCTGAGAACATCTGGGTCTTAGAAAACAGGCTTGTAAAGATTGATTGTGATAAATGCTCTTTCTTAGACTTCCTTCACTGAGTCTACTTTCCAGGTATTGTGAAGATTTTTGTGGTTTAATTTCCCACAGTTTAAATGTTTTTCCCCCTTCTTGATTGGTTCTAAGGAAGTTAGTAGAATTGTAAATACTTTCAGTCATTTCTTTTCCATATCAAAACAAAGAAAAACTTTAATCTGTGCCACTAAACATCTCTGTAATTTAGTAAACATGGAACATGTAACTTCTGTATCTAGAAGAAATGAAGAAAGATGTGACAGTAGCAGAGATGGTGGTATTTTTGTTATTGTTGTTGTTTTTTGTTTTGTTGTTTGTTTGTACAGTTTTTTGTTTTTGTTTTTTACTTTTTTGGGTTTTTGTATTCAACACAAAGGACACTGGGGATGCTTGGCCTGTTAACGTTCACTTAGTACTTGGATGAAGTCTTACAGTATATGCTTTAAAGGCTGATTATTGGTCAGTTTGGTCAAATATTAACTGCTTGAAGTATTAGTTGAAGATGTGTTACATTCTTTTATGTTGTGGAATATTTGTTTAATGATGCAAAGATGTGTTGCATTCTTATGTTGCATTGGTTTAACTCTGTGAAGCTGTGTTACTTTACTTGTATAAAACACCTGATTGGTCTAATAAAGAGTGAACAACCAATAACTAGGCAAGGGAAAGTATAGGCAGAACTGGCAGGAAGAGAAAACAAATAGGAGGAGAAATCTAGGCTACAGAGGAGAGCGAAGAGCAGGAGGGAGGAGGGAGGAGAGGAGGACACCAGGGGCCAGCCACCCAGCCCCAGTCAGCCTCAGAGTTAAAAGGAAAGAAAGGAACTTAGAATAGAAAAAGTTAAAGCCCAGAGGCAAAAGGTAGACAGAATAACTTAAGAAAAGCTGGTGAGCAACAAGCCAAGCTAAGGCGGGGCATTCATAAGTAAGAATAAGTGTTTGTCAATTTATTAGGGAGCTGTGTGGTAGGCTCCTGAAGAGTAAAGAGTAAAAAAAAGTCTAGTAATAAAAGGATATTGGATAGAGCTAAAGACTTCATGTGTTCTGGTTGTTGAAACATATTCTATTTTAAATATAATTAAATGGCCAGTTACATAAACAGAAAATGCCTGCCAATTTTATTCAAAAACCAACAGACAGACACTCAAATCAAACTGTCATTAAATTAAAATCCACACGAAAGTTCTTCAAATCAGTTACCATGTCAAACATTTAAAAAAATGGCTTTTCATGACCTGAAACTGCACAGATGGCACAGCCACCATCTGGATATTTTCCATCTGCCCAAAGTGACATGATATATTCACTAGGGTTGACCCATGCAGCATCAGCAGCAGATAAATGGCAGTTGTTTTTATCACACAGTTCAGTCAAGATGTCTGGGAGAAATTTAAGATAGCCATAATATCTGTATCTTGTGGGACTCCAAAATGTTCTAACCATTGGAAGATTATGTTTATCTCTTTAGTTTACATTTCCTTTATGCAAGAACATAGGTTTCATTATGGTAGGAATCATGGAGGTCTTTTCTCCTTCTTAAAGTATTTATTTTAATTTTAAGTGTGTGTGTGTGTGTGTGTGTGTGTGTGTGTCTGTCTGCCTGTCTGTCTGTCTGTCTGTCTTTCTGTCTGTCTGTGTCTATAAAAGCAAAACCTCTATCTCTCCCTGGAGCTAGAGTAACAAGTAGTTAGTTGTAAGTCACCTGAGATGGGTGCTGAGAATCTAATTCAGTACCCCAGAAAGACCAGTACACACTCCAAAGCCTGTAATATGTCTCTTAACATATAAGTAATGTGTTGAAAATGTATATAGAAGATGGAATTCGAAATCCCCACCCAAAACGGTTCATTGTTTGTCAAGCATTCCCATTAATACACATTAACATATTCTCTACAGCAACCAGATAACTGATATATCTATCCACATTTTTTCAGGCTGCTTTTGGTCATTGTGGTGCCAGTCAGTGTGCTTTTTGGTCCACCTTCACCTTCACCAGTGAATCCATATTGCTAGAGAGCGATCTCCTCTTTGTCTGTAAGTGATCATTTATTTTCTCTTGTTTCTGTCATTGTCCTCACATGGGTAAGCTTCACTGATGGGACATTTTCCCAAAGTGTTCCTTTAATCCCAATGTTTCTTTAAGGAAATTAAAGACAGAGATAGAATCCTCGGGAGTCTGGTGGACACAAAAAAGGAAACAAGGCTTCTCTCAAAGAAAGGAAAGTGATAACTTTCACCTGTGGTTGTTGTTTGACCTCTACTTTCATGCCATAGCACATACCTTCCCACACTCATAAAAATGAATGTACACACACACACACACACACACACACACACACACACACAGTGAAAAAATAAAATTAGACATTGGGTAATTCACCAAGACCAAATTCCACAGTGCTTGATATATAAATGTGAAAGTCTGATGAAAACTCCTGTATTTTAATAAGAGTCACAGTTCTGGATCTTGTACTACAGCTTAGGGGTGGAGCCCTTGCTTAGCATGTGCAAGGTCCTGAATTCATCCCCAGAACTACTCACACCCACTTCCACCCACATACACAAGCAGGCAGTCCCCCACAGTTGAGTATAGTGGTTCGTTCAAGTTTCCTTCACTGAAGCCTGACTGTAGCTCTAGCTGAGCATGGAGTCCTCGATTCATGTCCACCAGGCAAGTTACAGGATCCAGGTCATTCTGCTGCACCTTATTCGTCTATGTGGGTCTCAGAAGTGGCTCATAATTGCTGATAGAGGGGCTCTCTTGCTGAAGACAATGAAGGTAAGTACAGTAGATGCAAGTTGTGTGGATGTCAACTTCCACACTCACAACTGCTTTCTGCATGAATCACTGAGGCCCAAAAGACTGCTGCTGTGTTGCTCCCAAGCACACATGCTTTTACATTTTATGTATGAGTAGCCTAAAACCGAAAACTACAATTGATTAAGCACTTAGGAGTGGTTGGCATCTGCGAATTCATAAACTTGATCCATTTAAAATAACCACACATTACTGCCTTGAACATTTCTGATGGTATTGAGTAAGATCAGATTCTGTTTAAATGAACAGAATTAAAGAATGATTGGCAGATGACTGTCAACCTTTGAACTTGCCTGTTTGAAGCCTCAAGTGACTATGATGGGTTAGAAGCACAAATAAAGAACAAGAAAAATCTTCAGAGACATTTACCAATTTCAATAAAATCCATCATTATCTTTATGAAACTAAAACATCCATTTAAATAGAGGATACATTTATCCTTATAATGATCAGATACATTAAGTTCTACCCAAATGCTAGTGATATGCCTTGTGTGGCAGAGGGGATAAGTCTTAACAGAGTCAGGTATGAGAACATTAAGTAAGTGTCTTCTGTTTATTTAATCTTGTGTTGTAACCCAGAAAAAGATCAGACATAAGAAAAAAAGACATGAATTTGAAAAGAAAAGGTGAACTCTCACTATTTTCAGATGGCAGAGGTACAATTACAAAAAGAATTGAATGCTAATAATTGCATAGCAAAACAACAAAAGCAAAAAGAATGAAATAAACACATCTTGAAAAGTTATAAATAAACACATGCAATCAATGACAAACCAGCATATTCAATGACATAGAAAACCTATACATGTCATAAATTACATACAGTAGATAATATTGTCACACAAGCTAAACCAGAAGTAAGGAGTGGTCCAATGAGATCCTAGAAAGCCAGGACTTCACAAAAGACAACAGGAAGATGACTGTAATCTTTCACAGAACATTCACCATGGTAGGGCAACTCTCCCAGTGTGTGTTCTAAATTCAATGTGATTTCAATTAGGTCAGGATTGCTGAAAGTGAACCTGATTCAATAGACCGAGGAGGCTTCCTGGCCCTGAGAACTGTCCCCTGCCTCCTCCTCTCCTGAGAACTGTCCCCCTGCCTCCTCCTCTCCTAACAGTCCAGAGTGGTTTTTCGAAGACACTCTTATTTGCAGTTCCTTTAGCAAATGGGCCCTACATCGAGGTTGCTGTTTGGTTTTTGTTCATTTGTTTGTTTGTTTAATGCATTTGTTTGTTTCTTCTTTGTGTGGAATATTAATTCTCAATAGGTACATCTCTCACCACCTCACATCCTTGTGGCGTGTGGCTCGTGTTAAATTTCTAAAACCTCAAGCCCTTGCCATTTGGCCAGCTTGTTTGTTTTTCCAACAACATTCATCTGTGGCTGGAATGGCTTGCCTTTCATATTTCAGCCCCTTGTCAATCTCCACCTGAGCAGCCCGCACCTTCATTAGGAAACGTTCCACTTACTCATCCTCCACTTGTTTGTAAGCATCTGGAACTCTGGCTGGCACATCGCAAGCATTCCAAATGATCTGTTGGGTGCATGGAAGAATAGACAGGTAGCAATTGTTTATATGATAAGATGCACTTGGATGTTGACACTCAGGTCAGGTTTTTGACAACTTCTTGTAACTGCCAATACAAGAAGATCCAAGAGTCTATCAATTTTCTCTTGTAAGTACTTATTCTTTTAACACAGGTATTCAGGTAGCTATTTACAGAGGTTTTCTTCATTATGAATTGGTTCATGTAATAGATCATGCTGCAGGTTGAGGATGTGAGATCCTAGCCTTCTGCTTCACCTGCCAAGTCTGACATTTATTGCTATGCCACTTTCATGGTGATCCTGCATCCCTCCAGAACTAAGGACTAGATTAAACATTCATAAGTTAAACATTCATAAGTTCTAGTAAGTAAAATGCAAATGGAACTCCAGCAATGCTGTTTTCATAATACTCTCTGGCAGGATACGATAAAAAGACTTTTCATTCTCTATCAGTGCTGAAAATAGATACACGTTTTTATTGTTTTGGTCTAAAAGATGGAGAAAGTGTTTCTAAACTATAGGACAATAAGATCATGTGATCTTTAGTTTGCTAGCGGTATTTTTCCACTTTGTGGATCTATTTGTTGAATTTCATCACTACTAAGATGCATTAAACATTGAAATACATAAAACTTTAACATATTTACTTATTTTTAATAGTGTTTAAGCATGTATTTTATGTAAGCATATGAGCACATGTATGTGCAGATGCTTGCAGAGGCCAGAAGAAAGCACTAGCTAGTGTAGTAGATGAAGTTATAGTAATTGTGAGTTGTTCAGTGACATGGGCGCTGGGAACTGAACTCTGGTCCTCTGCAAGAGCAGCAAGTTCACTTAAACACAGAGCCATCTTTCCAGCCCCTGGACCACTCCTACCCGGTCAAGACATCTCTTCAGCTTCTGGACTCTCCTTTAAAATAATAGCAGTTTTATCTTTGGGATGGACTTCTATATGATAGATCTAATATAAAGATAGCTATATAATTTTAATAGAATTATTTGCAAATATTTTTTGCATATTGTATGCACAAATATGACCACATTTCATAATCCCTCAAGTGGGATCTAGAGCTGCCTTCCCATCTTGAAACAAAGGATAAAACACTAAACCTATCTCCTGTCAAGCAGACAAATGCATTCTCACTCTAAATGTGAAGTGCCAGGGCAACTTGTATCACAAGCAGCCTGTTCCTCAGGACCAGCTACCTCTCATTTTTATTTTGTTTATTAAAAGATTTTGAATGGAACTAGCTGTTTTTCTTCATACATAGACTTTTTTTCTAATACCATGAATCTTTACTTTGTCTTACTAATTTCTCAACATAACCCAAAATGTCTATGAGTCTTCCATTTCTAAAAGCAGCATTCTTCCTCTGAATGCTAATGGTCATAGGAACAGATTGGCCATATTTGTATTTGAGACTAAATTCAAATATGCCCTGACTGCAGAGCTATTGATGTAATAATTTTTGTGTAAAATTGCTGAGCGTGTACCCAGCCTGTTTATATATTTTAATAATATGACAAGGAATGGGGTTCTTTAATATTTATTGAAGTGTGGCTATTTGTCAGCATTAGTCCGCTCCGGTTGTTTGCCTTCCTTGGTCTATGTATGCAAATGAAGAAGGCCTTCCATCCTCTGTTCTCATTTAATATTCCTCCTCTGTTGACATGAGTGTTTTCAGAAAATCATGACAGCCAGGATTTCACTCATCTCACCAGCACTGAAAGTATACTTCAATCAACACAAAGAGAGAAACAATAAATGAGCAGGAGAAGTCTAATACAATTATCTCCTGCTTATGAAAAGAGCTAAACAAACTCACACAGAACTGCTCCTAGGCCAAGCCTGTGGGTAGGGCCTCTTTCTTTGTTTAGACACACTGTAAATTCTCAGGACGTTAGACACAACCTTGTTAAATATAAATATATAAGTCATATTGTGAAAACAGTTTGAAATGAGTTTTATTTATATAACTTAGGAGATTCATAGAACTGTCCAGTTCTTTTAATGAGTTAGAAAAAAACAAGATTTCATTAGACTCAGAAGAGCCATGAGAGTTGAACAATCTGATAAGGAGAAAAAGCAGAGGTATTCCTGAGGTGACTTCTAGATCTATGCCGTTTAATTCAAACAGATTTAAGGGTCATTTGAACTCAAATCAAGATGAAAAGTAGAATTTATCAAGTGTAAGCCTTCTCTTTCTGAGCTCAGAGACCTATCAATGTCTGTCTTTTGGCTACCCTCCTTATAATAAATGTAGGCTTGGTGTATAATGAAAAGCAGCTGAGGAGTTAAGGTACTGAACACTTCTTTTCTTCTCCTTCCAACTGTGATTGTTCTTATTCTTCAAAATCTCCCACAGCTGCCAAAAATCCATTTCATCTTAGCATGAGGTGAAGTTTCCATTAAAGACTTTTAGAGTAGCAGGGGTCAGCGATCTAGTGTCAACTGGGCTACCAAAGAATGCTGCCCAGCAAAGAGTCTACCAGGAGGGGTCAGAGTGAGTGCAGAAGCTATGCGATTTACAACAGACCGCTGGGTCATTGCATTCTCCTGTGCCTTTATTCTTGGCAGCATAGTCTCAGGAGAAACAGGACAGGAGAATGGATGTGTGATCCCATCAGCTACAGGGACTGCAGCAAAGTGAACTGAGTTATAGTTTGCTTCACAAAATTTTGCCAGTTGGAATTTTGATCTGTTCCCATTACAAGCTGCTCTGCGGCTGTCTCTGGGTGTAGACAAGGTTAGTAATTTCAACACTTGGTTTGGTTCTACTCATAACACAGATACTAAGACAGTGAAATAACAACCGTTATTTTGTGTTGATTAAAAAACTAAAATTAGTGTGGAGAAATAACATTCAAATACATATACTTGGTTAAAAAAATAATACCCACTGTGAGCACATCTTCATGGTGGCTATCCTTCCATTCTTTCATTTGTTCTTCTATCCATTCCAGCTTTTTCCACTCTGCCCATTCACTAGGATCTATTTACTGTCTACTGTGGACCCGATTTACCAAATCAGAATATCTGAAGTGTACAGGATGATGTTCCACATTTAATCCCAGTTGATGACAGGTCTGAGGGAGATTTCCAAAACAATGATAGTCTTGAAGCATGCTCCAGCATTCTCTAGGGCAGGCTAAACAGTGTATTTTATTATGGGATGGGGAGAAGATAGACATGCACACTTGTGGATTTCTGAATTAGCGGGGCCAGGGCCATACAGAAGAGCTGTTACACATTCTGCACTCATTTTTCACAGTGATTTCAATTTTGGTGTCTTCACAATCCAAATCTTTAATATCATGACAAAAACACATTGCTTCCTGTGGACCAACTCAGTGAGTTGGTGAATGATGTGTGATTATTGAGTGATTTTCATATGTGGGATCAGAGAGGCTTACCATGGGAATTTCTTTGCCTTAATGGTTACTTCTAAACTTAAAGAATCTAAATTCAATTTGGCAGGTTAATCCATGTCAACAACACTGGCATTTTATTCTCTACAAAAAGCACAATTTCGGGTGTATTGGGAAAACCTCTTCTTCTATGTGTGAATAAAGGTGAGCATATGGGGTCAGTCCAACCTCTCTCTTCTGAATCTCCCAGCGATTCTCAATGCAATGCACACATAAAAGCAATCTCCTACATTGCACTCTCCACAGTCATTCCTGGTTGTCTCTTAACTACCATTTACTTGGTTTCTGTTTGATTTTTAAATAATTTAACTTCATTTCAAAAACCTTTGAGGCTACTCAAAACACTAAGTTCTATTTGTTGTCCCACCTACCGGAGGAAAAATAATAAAACAATGAAAAAATTAAATTGTTTTCAACCTCATTACTACAAATAAGCCAATATTATGAATGATAACAGGTAACATGGTAGTCCTCCCTTTGGAACAGAGAGAACTTCTTCCCATCTCATGTGAAAAGAACCCCTAGCTTTAGAAGCTCAGTATGTCAGTATTTTAACATAATAGTCAAGTATGTGCAACGTTGGTCATGAGGAGTGGACCTTGTCAGACTGCTATGCCTTATGTCAGGGTGGCTGTCACCACGGAGGAGTGACATGAGAGACATAAACCTCTGTCCATGTAAAAGGCCTCTTCTCCTTCTGATTGTCATCTGACCAAAATACATCTCCTCAAAATGCCTTGAGTGAGCAAGAAGGAGCACTGTTAGCTCACACTAAAAGGTCAAAGTACTGTATGGAGGATGTAACAACCTCCTTAGATCTGAGGCAGGCCTTGCCACATGTCAAGCCACATGGCTTCTGGGTAACCAGTCAGTTCTGCTATCAGCAACAGGCTGCTTTCTCCAGGGCTTTACGGAAGCATTTGGCCTAAACTTCGATGTCCCCGACATGGTTGATTATTGTCTAAGTGGTCTTGTAATGGTCCCCGGGATCTATTGCATGTCTCCTGCAGGCAAAGCATGTCCTGCTGTGCATGACTGCACCTGACAAAGCATGACCTGTGATGATAGCTGAACTCAGATCTGCACAGCAGCCCATGACCCACAAAGGGTCAGAGGTCAATGAGACGACACCATTCTGCTTTAACTCCTTCACTTCCTCCATGATTTTATAAGCTTATCAGAAGTTTTGTGCTTCCTCAATGATGCGAATGCTGCTGCCCAAAGCTATAGATAATTATGTGACGCTGGTGTCAAATTGGTCGTGGCATCCAAGCAAAGTCAGTTAGACGGGGTAACGTGATATGTGTTAGGACAGATATGTTGCATGTGCTGTGGAGGTCTAAGAAAGGTTGGAGCTTCCACCTGCCTTGTCATGAACAGGTAAGTCTTAAGTGATCAGAGACATCAGCCAAATGACATGACAAGCATGAGTTCTGAGAAAGTGAGTCATTCATTCAAAGTCTTTGTGTGGGCCTGTGTGCATGCATACACGTGTGCAACTTGTGTGTCTGTGTTTGTATATATGCCTGAGTGTGTATGTGTATGCCTGTGTACTTATATGTGTATGTGCATATATATGTGTGTACCTGTTTCTGTGTGAGTGTATGTGCATAATATATATTTTCATACCTGTGTGTGCATTAGTGTGTTCACATATGTGTGTATTATATGTGTACATACATGTGTGTGCATGTGTGTGTATGCAGTGTGTATGCATGAATATGCTCATATATCTGTATGTGAATATATATATATATATATATATATATATATATATATATATGTATGTCTGTGCGAGTGTGGGTATATGCATTGTGTATGTTCATGCCTATGTATGTATGCATGATTGATTGTGGGTTATGTGTGTATGCATTCATGTGTGTTATATATATAATTATGTGTGTGTGCATAGTTGTATGTAACTTTTTGTGCATAATTGTATATGTGTCAGTATATGTACAGTTGTGTGTGTCTATATGTACATAATTGTGTGTCTATGTATGTGTAGCTGTGTGTGTCTGTACATAATTTTGTATGTGTATGTAAGACTGTATGTGTGGGCATGTGTGGGTGTGTTATGAGTTAAGGAAGTGTAACAGAGCATGAAAACTAAGAACACTGGACTCAATGTAGCCAACAACATTGTGTTTACAACCTAAAGGGGACAAGTGAGAGCCTGACCTCAGCGGACCTTTTCTGTCAGAGGAGAGTCTGAAGTGGAGCCCTGACACAAACTCAAGGACTTCGGTGGGGTATGGACACAGCTATATTTGTGAATAAAGCTTCTGCTCCACATCAGATTCAGTAAACAAATGTGGCTTAGAAGAGAGACTCACAGCTTGTAAGATTGTTTCATGTCCCATGGCATGAAATTAGAACTATCTCAAGTGAGACTATGGCAGATGATGAAGTTTCAAAAGAAAGGGATGGATTTGAAAGCTGTTTGAAAGTTAATTAAGTTTAAACACTTTACTGATAAGAAATTTTGTGGGAGGAAATGATTCAAACAGAGGGGTCAAGTGGTGTGACTCAGGAGCTCCCTCTATGGCACCCTTATTCAGGTCAGGATGTGTGTGAGGAAGAGGTGGGGTAGTCAGCCACTCAGCACTGGACGCCAAAGCCAGGCAGATTTCATGGATTCCCTAGATGGAACCATTCTACTCCCTGTTAGAAATACAGCCCATTCTTCACACCCCAGCTAACGTGTGGCCTGCCATGGGGGACGCCTAAAGGCTTCGAACTACATCTCCATCATGACACTTTGTCCTCAGCTACTACTTTCCCCCATGGCATGTGTCATGGCCTGTGGCACAGCCTTATCTGGACAAGCAGACCACGGGCCTCTGTTAGACACAATACTTTCATAGTCGTGCTGGGAACTCCTTGCCTAGCCTAAAACACCCCTGCATATAATAAGCACTCCATAAATGTTCTCTGAATTGAACCAAGTAACAGTATTCTTCACTAAATTCCTTTCAAATGAAAACAATAGATGCTTTTGGTCCCAGCATTGAGTTGAAGGTAAGGTCATTTCTTGCCAGCAGGCTATGGCTGACTTTAATTAAATGTTTTATGCCATTCATCTGCTGTTGGGTAACTTGTCTTTTAAAACACAGGAAACATTAATCTGCAGATGAAGAATATAAAATCTTTTTACAATATTTTCCTCGGTTACAAGTAGGTTATATACTAACCACAATATTTCTGTTCCATTCTAGAATCATAGAAGAATGCACACTATCAATAGACACCTACAGTGAGGGTAATAACGCACACATGGTACATTATCACATCCGTATGCTGGTTTCCAGAACTGAGAAGGAAAAAAAAAAGTAGAGGAGTGAATGTCATGACTTAAACAATACAAACATGTGCACTAAGCAAGTTCTTTCAAGGGGAGTTCACATGTGGGAAACATAAGTGAGAGCTTTGTATGTTCCCCTGTGTGGTAAGCCCTTGTGCCCCCGTGTTCTGCTGACCTGAACTGCAGCACAGTGTGTGTCTAAGGCAACTCCCTAGATGGGACTGATGTGGGAACTGAGGGGAGGCAACCTGTGCAGCAGGCGGCAGGCAGTGCCTGGGCAGATGACTCAGCTCTCAACAGATCTAAGGGAAAAGTACATGTCACACAGGTGCCTGGATTGCTTCATGGTAAACACCAAGTCCGAGAAGCACTAGGTTAAATTACGAGGTAGTTAAAGGACAAAACGCTGAACCAGGAAACAAGTCCACTATGGTTTTGGATGAGAAAAATGCTCAATGGTCATCAGTGAAGTTGTGATTTATCATTTCCCTGCACACAGGAGGGAGGGAGGCATCATGAAGAAGTAAATGTTCTAAGCTGATGTCCTGGGTTTTCCTTCACTTCCTTCCCCTTTTGGTCACTGCCTGGTGGTGGCCTCATGGAGGGAAAGCTTCCTGCTTCATAGTGGAGAGAGATGTGCGGTGACAGGCTTATGTTCAGTAGTCTCCACTTGACTTCACTTACAGCAAATACTGTCCACCCTGGTAATTAAGAATCCCCCGTGCCTGCGTTCTGGGATCACAGCACTCAAGGTAACTGAGGACTTTCGTTCCTAAAAGTGGTCATAACTTTCTCTTTGTAATTCAGAGCCTTATTTGAACAGGGTTTGGTTAAGACATTTAACCTGTGCCCACATGTGTATTCCACTTCCAAAATTAAGCATGCCCATAAACTAAATATTTAACTTTCCTTTTTAAAGATTTCTAGAATATCAAACTTAAATTTTCTATACCCAGTTTTCTCTTCTCTTTCTCCCCTATACTTTCATTCTTTTCTTTTCTTTCTTTTTTTTTTACAGTCCAGGTCATTTATATCTTTTTGTATATTAGACCATGAATTCATATGAGCTCCAGCAGCTCAGGCTCCTTCCCGTTATTCCTCACAAAGTGTGCTGCTCTGGGTGGAGCGGGCTGGCTCTTCAGCTGAACCCAGGTACCCTTCTCTTTGGCTTCCTTTCTCTTCTGGTTGTTCTCCTTCACCAGCTTCAGGAAGCTGTCTCAGCTCTTTGAGTGCTTGATGAGCTCAATCCAGATGTTAATTCTCTTAGCAAGAATCTTGCTCATCATTGCTTGTTTGCAATGAGGCCTGCGGCATGCTGGGTGACATTGTAGACTCTCCTGGTTTTGCCATGGTAACACTTATGAGGCAATATCACCCTTCTTGCAGATTCGCATGTAAGTGGCCAAAGGAACAACTCCATGTTTCCTAAAAGGCCTAGTGAACAAATAGTGGGTGTCCCTCCTCTTTCCCTTTGTGTCTGTCATTTTGGGGTGTTACTGAAAGATGGCTGCTGCAGACAAAAGAAACTTTCTCCCCTAGACTTTCTTACACAACTTATGCCTTATAAGTCCCCCCCTACTTAAGCAAATTCCAGTGCCAAACTCCCAGATACACCTTGAATTAATTTGTGTGTGTGTGTGTGTGTGTGTGTGTGTGTGTGTGTGTGTGTGTGTGTGAACTGACACCATGATTCAAATTCTAAGGGTTGTAATTTCTCATCTGGATAACTTAGATATGGCTCCAACTTCTTCACTGGTTGGTTTTTGCTTTGTAAGCCCACATCTACCTACCTGTTTTCCTTATAAAATCAACATGTAAATTTTTTAAAGGCTGCATCATAGGTGCCTACTGTTCTATTTAAAAACTTCTTAGCTCTTTTGCCTTTCTTCAGTACAAATGACATTGACTCGTACACCCTCAGTCCATTGCTCTGCTTGCTCACGGAGTTTGTCTGAGTTCTTGGACCACTCCAACACTCTTTTCCTGTCTTAGCTGTATAGTATGGAGTTGGCTGCCTTGCTCTGCCCAGAATGTGTGCCATCCCCTCATTTTGACAGCCCTCCCTCGTTCTTCACGTGGTCACTAAATCACCATTTCCCACCAGAATGGAAATCGGCACTGTGAGCATCTGTGAGCACGTGCATCATCATTTCTCTCACAGCACTAATTGAATCTATCCTGAAGCAACCTTCTTTATAGGGTTCCTTTGGATTTGTTTGTTTAATGAACTGCAGGCCTATTTATTATACTGGCTTTTATCCTTCAACTGACTGGCATCTTCAAACTTTCTACAGTACTCTGAATGTTACAAGGGACCAATAATTACTGGAAGGATAATGAGGCAAATGTCTACCCTAGTATATGCCCAAGATTACTAATTTTATTACTTCATTAGGAGTTATAAGTAAGATGATAATATAATTTATTATTTGAAATTATTGAAAATTTGTTATTTTCATTTATCTGTGTATCCCATATGTATTATTGGTCATTAGTCAACATATTTTGCTTTTTTTCTTTCTTAATATTAATCTGCATATGTACTCCAAAAAAGGCATTGAAAATGAGACCAAGGAAATATTTTGAGAGCATGTTGTTCCTCTTTAGATAGTCTGTCAATTTAAAGGACCCAAGACCTAATTTTGGCCCTGTTCACTGCCTTTGCTTCAGTGAGAAGGCTGAGAATAGCAGCAATAACAAATTTTTCACATATTTCTGAGGCCAGGTGCAGAGGCCTATCTTCAGCTTTGTAGATCAAAGGGGCATTTTGTATCAGTGTGTCACAGAATCAGTATGGTGATGTGGCCAGAGCCATTTAGACTTAGTTTATCAAAGGTAAGTGCTTGAAGTGTTGCATTTGTTCCTCCCCAAGATGCCATGGGAGCCAGGTGGTAATAAGATCTTTCAAAAGTGTAGCCCCAGGGTATGATGATAGCATTTATGGAGCAATCAACACAGGTTTCCCAATCCTGTCCCAAGCCTCATAACAGTCTCATTCCAGGTTTGAAGTGTGCACTGTATTTTTAGATAATATTCCATATATTATTTCATTCAAGCTTTATGTTGAGCTGAATGAGTGCACCACCCTCACCCTGAATCTAGATGGATGCCAGAACTACCCCCACCCACATTTTGCATCTAGTTGGATGCTGAAACCACCCTCTGCTCATAATTCAGAAGTGGTTGAAACTCTCCATGACTGTTTAGAATACAAACAAAACCCGAGCAATGTGCTCTACAAACCCTTTTTCCTCTGTTTTAACAAAACTGACTGTAATCTAATTTCTCCAGATTTTTATGAAGAATATTCACAACAGTTAATACACCAGCATAACTGACTATTTTGCCTTCGTATGTTCCTTTTGTTCATTTTGAATACTCTGTGAATTTACCTGGTAAACTACTAATAACTAATTTTAGACCACCCATCAATTCATGTCCTTCATACATCATCAACCTACAAAATCATATACATACATATATATACATACATACACATATATACATATATGAATATATATATATATATATTATTCCCTTGAAAAACTCAGTGTTGTGGAAGAAAACAGGAACAAGATTTAGAACAACTTGGGGAAACACTTGCAGTGAGTGGTTTTTGTGTGTCTGCCTGTCTGTCTATCTGTGTGTGTGTTTTTTTTTTTGTGTGTGTGTGTGTGTGTGTGTCTGTACCTGTGTGCATGTGTCTTTCTGTGTGTCTGTCTTTCCGTGCTTCTCCTTCTGTTGCTTTTCTTTCTCTGGTCTTCTGCTCCCGAGAAGACACACCTCTGCAAAGCATTTAAACATCTTTTAATATTGGCAACCTTCCAGAGTTTTCTCATTACTTATAGACGGAGAACCAATAGCAAACATTTGATTCAGTTCAACTTAATTTAGCCATTATTTATTATCCCTTCTAGAGGCTCGCTGAGATAGTGGCATAGTTATCGTTTTGCTTGTCTATTAAATTTGAACAGAGCAGCACACATTATCAGACGGCGTGATTGATACAGAATTCAGAATGACAAGCTGTAGCTTCTGCATGACTTAATTCCCTCTCTATCCCCCTTGTTCTAAGGTGAGAAATAAAGAAAGTCTCTACTTGACAGAATGCACCAAGAAAAGAAGTGGCTGTTCAAGTGGAAGTAGTATGACAACTGAGTGATGCCACGAATTTTCAATTGTCCTTAGTAGTATTTTTACTCTGGAACAAAAGTAAGATGTCCCCAGCTTGAGTGCACAGTTTTATTCCTTCTTGTCAAATATGCAGACACTACAGTTGATTCTTGGTTGTAAAGAGAATATGAAGAAACATGGAAAGATGTATGATTATACACACTCCTGGAAAGCACTATGTGATGGGGTCTGGCCACCAAGTTTAATGTTTCAATTTCCATCTCTAGGACTCCGGTGGAAAGACAGAAAGAGTTACTGCAAGTTGTCCCTTACCTTTCTTACACATGGCATGACACACAATGTGAGTACACTTGTGCTAACACACTAAATAAATATAAATAAATAAATACAGTCTTCAACTTTCATATGAACTGTGTGTTTGTAATTTGATCTCTTCTGTTATATTTTCTCTGGAAATTTTCATCACTTAGTTGGTTCTAGATGAGTCTCAGTTAAAAAGCCCATTGACTTAGTTGGACTAGGTTCTACCATATTTATGTATATGTATGTTCTGTTTATTTTTCTTGTCATTCATTTCTCTATTTTTCCTTCTCATAATCTCTCAACACTTTTCCATATTCCCAGGTTTTAAATGAGCATTTTATATGATTCTAATTCCTCTTTATTATTGCTTATAGATTTTATTCATGATGAAAGTCCAGAGGTCACCCTGAGGTTTCAAGATCCATTTATAACAAATTCAAGGTTATTTTCTAATGCTGCTGGGCCACATATCAGCCTGCTCCAGCTCTGCAACCAAGTCGGCCCACTTCTACCCTTTTGTATAACTGCTGTGTTGACTTCATGAAGCCATAAGCTGTAGTGTCAATAAACTGGACTATTGGCAGATAGCTGTCTAGTCCACCAGATAGGAATAGGGAAAGAATTTCGTTTCATTTTGATTATTTTCTACCTCATCATCTTCATTATAGTAAGCAGAGTTTGACATCTGCACTTCTCTTCCTCTGGAGAAATTCTTTTTTCATTTTTGGGAATGCAGGTCTATTTGGGGACACATTCACTTATGGCTTTTTCTTTTGTTTCATGGTTGAGGTATGCATTAAAGATATAGAATTCTATTTTTTATCAATATTCGCAATGTCTCACTTTCTTTCTTTCTGTGTCTGAATGGTTTCTGAAGAGTAGTGTTGTGCTTTATTTTTCATTTTGCCCTCGATACCTGATGCACTCCCCATCCCCCTTCTTTCTCCCCAGCATATCAACTGGTATTAGGTGACTGTAGTTTTCAAATGCTGCAGTTAGGGTGGGGGCATCCTGGGTAGCTGTGTGTCATTGACATGAGCATGCCCTGTCAAAGATGCCAGATCTCAGACTATGGGAATGGCAAAGCCTTCATCAGCTCCGAGTACTGATGTCAATGAATGGTTGGCATTTTACTATGGTCGCACATACAAAAGCAGCAACTGCTGCTTCCTCATCCCAGATGACTAAAGCCTGAGACTAGTACCCTACAGAGGCCCCCAATAGGAACCCCTTAGTTCTCCATATATAATAAACCATGGTGTTTCCTTGGCTGCTGCTGGTGCATCTCCATCAAGCACACAGCCTACTCTAGCATAGCTTTATATCACTTGTGTCTGACATTTCTTTGTTCTGTTGTGGCCTAGTCAGGTCGTGCCCAAAGTCATGCAGGTCATGGTACTGGGGAAGTGGTTTTGGAATTTACTCTGCTTGGTATTCTCTGAGCTTCCTGGATTTAAGGAGAGTCTCTGTGCTTAAGTTATGGAAAATTCTAGGCCATCCCTCCTATTCCAATTCCATGTGTGTTCTCTCCTTTTGAAATTCTCACTAGATCAGTGTTGCATCTTCTATTATCAACCCAGGATTTAGGAATGGGTGTTCTAGTTCATATTTCCCATACTGTCATTTTTCAATGTGCATTATTATCACAGTGGTTTCAGGTGACATGTCTTCAAGGTCACTGGTTCACAATCGTGACTCACAAAATATGTCCCTTGATTTTGTTACAAAGTTTTTGGTGTTTAGCATTTCGGTTTAATCTCTTTTTAGTTTCTATCCCCATTAAATTACTTAGTTCTTCTTGAATGTTGCCCATTTTCCATGTTATCATTCTCATCTTATTAATCACAGTTATTTTCATAATCCCTGCAGCTTGTCCCATATGAAGTTGTTTCTGGTGGTTATTTGTGCCTTCAGCCTGCACTTTGTTCTGCCTTTCACCATGCTTTGTTTATTATTTATCTTTGTTCTGGAAAGGTCAGATACCAACTGGACTCAATGGACCTCAGGTGAGCAGTCACACAGTGTGGGTTTCATGTTATTTGGCTCAACTTAAGACTGTACTTGTTACCCACTGTAACTACAGTGTTACAGGCTCACTGTTTCATGGTGACTTGTTGTCGAAACTTTGCCATTCCATTTGTTCCTCACACAGACCTGAAGGCTGTGGTACCTAGACCAGATGTTCCTCACACAGACCTGAAGGCTGCAACACCCAGACCCGATGTTCCTCATATGACCTGAAGGTTTTGGCACCCACACTTGTAATCCCATTGATGCAACAGTCTGTAGAGGCAGCTGTGAAGTGTGTGCATGAGGGTGGGTGGTGTCCAGTCATCTCATGATTAATTCTTAGGGTCTATGACAAGTAGACTTGCAATAGAGGAAGTTGTAGTTTCTCTCATTTCCTGGATTCATTAGAGTTTGATAAAACTCCATTGCTTAAGCTCCAGTAAAATAGTTTCCCTTAAGTAAATACCTTTTAAAAAGTGAGGGAGATTAGATTACTTCAAAACTATGTTTTCTCTGCTAGTGTACTAGTTACTTTTCTTAGTAATGTGACAAAATCAGCTTCAGGAAGGCCGGGTTGACTCTAGTCCACAGTTGGAGAAGAAACACAGTCTATCACCATGGGGAAGGAATGACAACCAACTCTGAAGACATGTTCATGTTTCCTGCAATTCTGAAAGCAACATTCAGTGAACCACTTCATCCAGTCAGGACCCACATCCCAAAAGTTCCACAGCCTTCCAAGCATCCCCAAGAGCCAGAGACCAAGTTTACAAATACAAGATCTTATGGGGACATTTCACATTCACAGTAAAACCCATTGGTTAAAGCAGGGGACTTCTCTTAGATATCCATAATGGACCTGAGAGGTAGCATAGGGATCCCCAAGAAGGGGGATGCCACAGACTTAGTATATGCTAGGCCTCCAGCAACCTGCCAAGTGAATCTTGGGATTCTTGCCAAAATTGACTTTAGCTGTCAGCCTCCATCTTGTCCACCGTGCACCTTCCCTGTAAGTAGTCATGACTGATACTCAACTGTCTGTCTCACTGATGGTGGGGAAAGCATCACTCTCTGTGAGATCAACTGCTTAGTTAAGAGGGCTTGCTGACTATCAGTTCATCCAACTTCCATGTTCTGCTGATGTGCTGATGACTTCCAAGTTCGTTAGAGTGTGAACCAGAAAGTGGACCTTAGAGTAAATTTCTATCCCAGCAATTATTCAGAATAATTTGGTAACATCATTTAGTGAAGTTAAAATAACAACCTGGCAAGATTGGGCATAGATGGGTGTAGGGCTGGGAAGCAAAGAAGACCAAGGAAAATGCTTTCTCTACAAAAATGAGTTCCTGTCAAGGTTTTCATTTGCTCACTGTGTCCATGATCATGTCTTTCCAAGTTTCCTTAGCTTCTCCTTACAGTGTGAATTTTCCTGGGGCCTTTATTTATAGCCATGTTACCTGCTGTTCTACTCATGGAACAATTTACATCTTTGGGGAGTAGACAGGGAGACTTTCACAGTGATTTAGGAAGCAGCTGGATATAGGAACTCTTTTTTTTTTCTCTGCCCGGGAAGGGAACATCTGCTCAGATATGTTGGGATGCACTGTGCTTTTGTCTTCACAGCCAGTCAGACATCTTCCTGGATTTCTTCTCTAAAGAGATGGTGGTGAAGTGCTTTGGAGAAAAATCCAACCTGTAAATAATAATTTACTAAGACACCCTGGCAGAATTATGTCCAATTTTAGGGGCTGGAAAGGAATTCATAGTTACTGCACAGATTCGGGAAGAGAAAATGAACTGAGAGTGTGTGCGCCAAGATCTTCAGATTGTAAAATCTCCCACTGAGAAAACACGGGAAGTATTAATAATCTGATAGGAGCTGTCAAGGCTCATGGGGTGGTCTTATGCCAAGCAAGATCAGAGACACTTGAAGAAAAATAATATGACCTAAGCTGCAGAAAAGCCTGGCCCTATACATGGTGCCGTTTCCAATTTGTTCTTCATTCCTGCTAGAGGCCAAGACAGCAGTTCTCCATCTTTAAGATGTGGCACACTACTGATAAGTGACTGAGTCCATTCAGTTTTCCAGATAGTAGAAAGGACAGGAAGGGCGTTTAGTCACATGTGTACAGCCCACATCAATCCTTTCATTTAAAAAAATATAAAATTGGTCTTGTAGGGATTTCCTTTCCTTCTTCTTCTTCTTCTTCCTCCTCCATCCTTCCTCAATATCACAACTGGACAATGTCCTCTCTCATGTAAAAACCACTTGTATACATTTACTGTTGCTTATGTGTACATGATTTTAGTGCTGATGTCTTGGCATTTGACAACTCATTGGGGACTCATCCCTGGGGAAGATGAATTCTCCTTTTCTCAGCTATTGTCATATTGTCTATAATTCTTTGTCTAGGGGGTGGGCTCACATGCTTCCCCCGGCCCCCGTTCATGTTGGCATGTCTGTTGTGTTGTCTTTTGTTCAGGTCTTGTTTAAGACCATATTGTTAATGTATCACAAGTGTAGATTGCCTGTCATTTCTAGGAGACACAATTTCCCAACAGACTTCTCTGCTCTTTGGCTCTTACAATCTTTGTGCCCACTCTTGTGTGACATTCCCCAAGCCTTAGATGCAGGAGTTGTGTTGAAGATGTATTTGTTGGGACTAGGTACCCCATGATTAATTGTTCTCTCTGCATTTTGACCCAGCTGTGATTTGGGGTCGGGCAATTGCACCATCACTTAGAGAGTTGGCTCCTTCTTAGGCCCTTACAAGACAGAAGCTGCTTCTTGTCTAGTTCATGCATACACTCTTCTGAAAAACTTCTCTAGCCCAAATCATTTAACAGGAATGTTTAAAATTAATACATATCAGTTATAAACATGAAATTAATTGGAGCTGCTTAGCCCTAGCCTGTCCATCACTAATCTGCTTTTCTTTCTTCAGGTTAGACTGTTGCCTCCCAAGTGGCTTTTGCATGGTCATCCCAGCCTTCAACAGCTCTCCCTTCTCCCATGTTTGTCTCCAGCCAGATCCTACTCTGCCTTCAAAAATGTTTTCTTGCCTCACCTCTTACCAGTCAGAATAATATTTGATCACTCCTGAGACACTCTAGGCTGCAAATAACTTTCTCCTGCAGCACTCACAGCTACCCATATCAAGCCATAACAGGAAGACATGCCAATCAAATACATCTGGATTTTTGTTTGACATTTAGTAGAGGAAGGCATGTATGCCACGAGAAATCTATCCCTGGTCTCCTTCCTTCCTTCCTTCCTTCCTTCCTTCCTTCCTTCCTTCCTTCCTTCCTTCCTCCCTCCCTCCCTCCCTCCTTCCCTCCCTTCCTTTTTTCCTTCCTTCCTCCCTTCTTTCTTTCTTATTTCTCTCTTTCTTTCTCTTTCAACATGATTAGGTATGCATACCCATGAAGAAAAAGGAAAGCAAAACTTTGGAAGAGAAAGTTGAAACCCACACTTTTCTAACCCACAATAACTTCTCACAGAGTTTAAAGAACATAAAAGTGTTTGGACACAACCTCATTTTGTGTTTTCCTTGTTTGTGATGTGAGACACAATATTGTGACTATAATCCTGTTATTCTGTCTCATATTGATTTTAGACATTGGAATAGATTAGCCTTGTTAGCCACAGACCTTGACTTGCAAATTTATCTATCTGTTAAAAGTTTTTGAAGCACCCAAACAAATATTCACTGTATTCTCCTGCCATAGATGGGAGAAATGCACAGAATATGTGTCACCCCACACGAGTATTCTCATCTGAGGCAGAAGTCTCTTCCTTCTTGCCTCAGATGTCATAAGACCACGAGAGCATGAGAAGACATAGGCAGTGTAGAGGCATGGGGGTTCACACTGAGGATGATATGACAGGGTTTGAAACCCAGTCATGGTAACAAGAGGACCTCCTTCAGTATGTCTCTTAGTACCCAGAAAATGTGAAATAAAGGGATAGACTCTAACAGGCTGCCATGAGATAAAACGAAAAATGTGTGAAATATCTCTGTGCTCATATTTGTCAATGATATCTAGCCACTTACTTCCTTGTGAAGAGTGTGTGTTTACTAAACCAGCTTTCTTTGTGACTTTCCAAGAAAGAGTCAACATGAATAATGAGTGTTTTTACTTAATATTAACAATTGAAACTAAATAAAAATTACATAGGTCTCCAAAACCCGAAGTGCACAGACCACAAGTTAGAAATGTGTGATTTAAACAGTAGGCACCAAGTTAACTTGAATAGAATAAACACATATCCAGAGACCAAAAGATTTTTCTGAAGTCACCTTACACATCACTAGGACACTTATGTTCCATCTCTATCGTCAAGAAAATGCCATTCAAGATAGTGGCTAGATAAACACAGAGACAACATTTAAAGCACAGAGGTGGATTTTGAAGAAAAACTCTTTGTGACTTTGGACCTTTGAGCTCTATTGGCTTCCTGACAAAAGGAGGCAACAGCTTCTAACCCAAAAGGTGACAGAGATGGAGGAGTCAAGCAAGAGATGCTTAAGGGTTTATCTGGATCTTTGGATACTTCTATGAAAATTCATGGGATAAATTGATCGCATATATATGACTCTGATTCTTCAAAGAGCAGAACAATTTTGTATTTAAATAAACTACAACCTTGTGGCTTTATCAGACTGACAAGGTTTTCTAAAACAAATCATAGGGACATTCAAAATATTGAAATTTTATGACTAGCTTTTTTGTTTATAAGGCCATGATTACTTTAAATGGGAAGTCAGTATCTCCTTGATTATCAAGTAGTATGAAGCTAAAAAGAAAATAATTTTCAAAAAACTAAAACTCACTTTTGGCCAATGTCTTTCCTGCTCTTGTAATATTTGGAATAAGACTTCTTCTGGCATGGGCTGTGACATTTTCCTAGCCCTAAAATCTTTATTGGCATGCATGAACACTTATAGGTTAAGATGAATTCCCAGATTCCATTGCAGTTAATCACAATCAAATATCAAATTTCTTGTCATGAAGATTAAGTAAGAGTGCTATGTGGTGTTTTATGGGATGATGTGAAGGGGACCCTTTCTTCTTCTCTCTACATCCCTGCTCCCTAGACATGAAACATGCCAGGCCACACCCAGTGGCTTCACTGTAGACCTCATTCTCTGTTGTAGATTTCTTGAAGTTCTTACTGATTTTATTTTCAAATTTGTGTTTTCTTACTAAGGGTCTGTGTGACAAAGGACATGTGCTTGAAAAAAAAAAGCATGCAGTATGTGCTTCGGACATCCCTCATCTCACGCACCGTCCTCTGAAAACCACAGTGGCAATTTGTAGGGGGTGAGTGCAAGGTCAGCATGTGACATTGTGTTCAAATGAACAAATGAGTCCAGTAATTCTGAGAGTGTACGTGGTTCTGACAGTGTTTTAAATTCAAACGGTTATAGTGTTTGAAGAAGGATAAAGTACCAGAGCACCCCATCATACACCATCAAGAACCCAATCAAACACAGTCTCAGGACTCACTTTCCTACACTATTAACCACATGTGGAGGGAAAACGAGAACCTGTGAGGCCAGACAAAGAGCAAGGAACCCATGGTTTGGTTTGTTTTTCCATCCAGTCTTTCCTTGGTCCAGCAGTGAGACAGAAAGTGGAGAGTACACTGTGTTCTTGGAAATGTGGAATAAATCATTTAAGTAAAATCTATGCAGTGCTTCCAATAGTGGGAGCTAAGAAACTGTGTACTCTGTAATTTCAAAGAGTTAGATACATGACTAAAAAGTTACCGTTTCACTTAAAGCAAGAACCATTCCATATAAAACCTGGTTTAAAGAAAAACATACTAAGAATATGAAGTTTTAACTTGTGTTTACTTAGGACAACATAACAGCAAACACTACCAAGTAGAGCAAAAATCCTCTGCAGACATTAATTTTTCTATATTTTTATACTTTCAACTGCATTTTCTTTCCTTGCTTTGTGAAAGAAGTTTCCAGGATGTTCATTTCATGTCATGCTCTCTAAATTACTTCACCAGCTCTGCCACAGGCGATGGCTTGAAATCATTTGGTGTCCATGGATGAAAGGCCGCCCCAGAATGACAAAGAGGAATGCTGGAAGTGAGGGCGTTCCAGTTGGCTGCCAAAACTCATCCAGACCAAGGGCTTCTTGCCATCAGAGTTCTCAGTGAGAAATAACCTTCTACAACATTTAACCAGCCATTTGGGGAGGGCTGTGTTATCCGTAGCTCCACCCAATGTGAAGTCATTCAAGTGTTTCCCGGAGCAACAGGAGCTTCTAACTAGAGGCCCCTTCTTTTATTGGTGAACTGCCCTGGAAACCGGCCTCGGAGGAGAGTGACCTGATTCAAATAAGACACCATCTGATCAACCGCACTGAATGTGGACCCACTATGCTTCTAGTCCATTCAGTTCTTGATTGACAATGTCCAAATTCCCCACCAAAATTATTTATATGGGTTTGGATCTTTGAATTTTAGTGAATTGTTATCGGCTCACGTGTTTGTCCATTCTCTGGAGAGATGAATTATTTGTAAAGAAGAATGGTCTGTTTTGGCTCATGACTCCACGGCCCTGGAAGGCAGAACTGGGACAGCAGCATCCATTCTGTTTCCCGTCAAGCCTTCCTGCTTCTTTACCTCAGTGGTGAGGATGTGAAGACAGGCACACATAGAAAGAGAAAAACACAAAGCAAAGACTTGGCTTTAAAATAGACTGCACTGGAGGACCACCATCCCATAAGAGCTTAAATCAAGTGAGAAAGGCAGAAATGCATGCTTGAGGTCTCGGCCTGGAGTGAGTCACACCTGCTCCTGGAAACTCCACTTACTAACTCAGCACAGCCATTAAATTCTGTCATGGCCTTGGAAGGGCCCAGACTGAACACCTCTTTCTGTTTGTGAGATCCTGTTTATCATTTTCTGTAACATCTGAATACGTTTGGATATCAAAAAGATATTATTAAAATAGAGTGACATTAAGTTATTGAACTGGTGGTACAAAGGAAGATAAGTTAGTACAGGCAGGGGCCAAGGGGGCACTAGTGATACACAGGAGAGAGTGACCATGTGTTTGTTTAAAAGCAAGGGATTCTGGGAAAACCAGTGGGCTATTTGTTTCAGGACTGACAATGGCAAGATAGGTAGATCCACAGGAGCAGAGAGAAATCAGAAGTATCTCTGGTTTCAACATGGAGAGTGGCATCAAGGACTACAGGATCCCAGTCAGTTACAGAGGCCAGGCTCTGGAGTGATGCATGTATGCATTCTGAGTTCGGACTTACTGTTTCTGTACCTCCCAAATAGAGAGATTTTGACTTGGCCTTAGTGTAGAATATAGGGACATAGCATTTTATTTGACAATTAGGAAAGCCAGATTATCTCATCTGGAATAGTTGGAACAGAAGTTAAAATAAAGAGCTAAATATAGATTTTGTATTCTTTAGAAAATGTTCCTTTGCAATAACAAAGAATAGCACTGAATGAAGTAGAAACCAGCTGCTCGTATGTAGCTATGACTCTATAAGGAACGACGGATAGGGCGTGGCCAGGACACTGAGGGAGAAAACTCAATTTCTCAGTAACTACAGAAGACTGTTTAAGGGAGAGACAGGGATGAATTAGACCAAGCAGGTCAGCAACCCAGACAAGATGTACTAATGAGTTAGTACTTAGTACCTCCTTGGGAAGAAAACAATGGGAACAAAAATCAACAGAGTTTAAAACTACAGAGTGTACTTAGAAATGTCTGTAAATCCGTCCTCTCCCCTAGATGCGAAACTGGTATCTTATACCAAGTGATCACAAAAACGTTTCTTACCAAAAATTTAAAAACAATCAACTGTAATGATCAGTGTCACTCTGAAATATCAATTTCTTTCCTCTGGATTAGCTAAGCATGGGTATTCATATTCTGATTTGACTATGAGTTGCAAAAATCCAAGCACAAAAATGAAACCTAGGTACAAGTTCATGGGGAGGTCAGAATTTTATTTTGCCCTATATGTTGTTAGTGCTTTGTGCTCTGTGTATCTGACTAAATATGGACCCATCCAGCTCTGATGAAGTTAGTGGTTATGCAGTCAGTCATCCTGCTCACAATGATGAGAGTGAGGAGGCCACATGTGTTGAGTTCCTGCTGCTCTTCAGGCCTACAGTTAGATTTTATACGGACTACTTTGTCCTCGTTGAAACAGTGCAGAGGTAAACAGTACCTTTGTTTTACAGGCCAGGAAGCGGTAGCTCAGTAATACAAGCCGAGTTCCCAAACTCAAATAGCAAAGAAACAGACTTGAGTTAGAGTCTGTTAAAACAGTACTCGGAAGAGGTGGGTTGGAGGCACATTCCCATCCAGGCTGAGTGGGCAGCACACACCTTCCGTGGAGGAATCTGTTACATCTTCCCTGGGTCAACTTTGCAGATCCAGAAGGCCTTGTTATTTCATCTACAGCTTTAATCAAGTTCCAGTGTGCATGGCTGATCCCAGCCACCAGCATGTTCCACATAAATCCAGTGGGAAGGAGATCTTAAAGACAGATGGAGCTGTTGCTTCCAGGCACAATTATTGCCTTATGTTCTTTTATATGATCCCTGCAAAAGCAGGTGAGCTTAGCTGTCTGACTCACATGGAAATGCAATAAATGTTTACACAATCCCCCTCTTAAAGAACCTCGATTCAATTTCCTACTTGGACTTCTGTCTGTAATAAACCAGCAGATGAAGCAGCTACATGTGTGCCACTCAAGAATAAGCTGTAAAATCAGGTCATGGAGATGGGAAACTAGATGTTCTGGTGGTACAGTTTGATTCTCTGTCGCTCACACTTGGGTCAGCACACACTGATGTGACTGGTTCAGTCCTACCTGTTGACTAACAGAGTCCAGTTGAAGGTCATCAGGATGACTTTGTTTACCCTTCTGTGGCCAGACAAAGGGACAACTGTTTTCCTGTTTCATCAAAGTGACATCATGTAGACTTTTCAAGAAGAAAGCCTGAAAATCTGGAGAATTGATGGGTATAATTTCCATTTCTTAAAAGGAAGAAAAGGTTACAGCCAATGATCCAATGAAGTCTTACATTCCTTTAAAGCTTTGCCTTTATAGAAAATTACAGCGAATTTGGAGTAATCTTTGGTGGTATTCTTTCTCTCGCTGGCTTTATTGAAATCTCAGTACTATGTTTTTACTTTTCCTTCACTAAGACTTGAGTATCAAATATGAAATAGTCTTTAATCTCTGGGATGGTTTCACCTGAATGTAAACACTTTCCTTCTAAAAAAACAGATTTAAGGATGCCTTAGTTGTAAGCAGATGGATGGACAGGTGAACTAATCCTACAGAACTTTCACATCACAGGATAAACATTGACAATTAACAGAAAAGGAGATTGCTAAAGGTGGAATTTGTACATTTCACTCGTTTTTTTTCAGAATTTTTCCATACTTTTCATAAATATTAAATCAGCATATGCAGTTTTATTTTACATCAATAATGTTAAAGTCTAAAGCACATAGAAGTGAATGTGTATATATTAATATGTTTATGAGCATGTCTTCCTAATAAACAAAATTTTAATTTTATGGTAAATGCATATATTAACAGCTAAGTGCATGTGTATTTTTTTCAGGGGGTGTGGTGAGTTGAGACAAGATTTTTCTGTGTAGTCCTGGCAGTCCTGGAACTCCCTCTGTAGGCCAGGCTGGCCTCAAGCTCAGAGATTCACCTGTCATTGCCTCTCCAGTGCTGGAACTAAAGGTGTGTGCCACCACAGCCTGGCTTCATGCGTGTGTTTTAAACATCAGGATTCATTTAAAAAGGCAAAGAAGTCAACTTTGGCTATATAGTAAACACGGCAGAGAAGAAAGCTCTAAAGGTCCTCAGAACTGAGACTCCAAGTAGCTGAAGGTGAAGTCACACTGACCATGCTGTGTTACAATAAAGGCACACAACAACAAACCCACAACAGAGGCACACAAAACAAGAAAACAGACCCCTCTTTCCTGCTTGTGTCTTAGCCTTTCAGTCAGCATGGAACTGACTCAGGTCGCCTTCTTTGTATATTGGTTAGGAGTTCGGCGTGTTCTGAATATATGGATCAATTTTGATTTGAATATCTCCTTCTTCGAGAGTGGAAATGAGACAAGTTATGTAAATGTGAAGTTGTGTTTGGTGTCAGTCTTTATTTATGTAATTCTTTTAATTATAAACCAAATAGGAACCAAAAGCTTCAAACGTCTTTATCTCATCAACTAAGAACCATGCCATTTCAAGAGATCTTGCATTTAAATAGAGTGCAATATGTTGGCATCAGAAAGAGGTCAACACAGTTTGATATTTGCCAGGTCAACAGATTAGTTTCTTGGAGACTTTCCTAAATTGGGGGAAAGTGAGTCCTTAGCTCATTTTCTTACTTTTCTTTATTCATTTATTTTTATGCTTGTTTATTCATATTGTTTTATGCTATAATGTATCCATGAGAAGTTATTGAACATGTAACCAAATCAAAGATAATTTATCTAAAAGTCACAATATAAGTCTTCCCACCTATTGTGGATGAAGGTCAAGTCAGGTAGACTCTTACCATTATTGCCTCTCTTGTGAAGATCATGCCCTACCCTCTGCTTAGAGCTACCTGGTATGGCAGCTGTGCAGAACAGGGGGAGGTTTCTTTGTGAGAAGAAGGCAGAAGCTGATGTCTGGTTGTATTTTGTGTATTTTCCCACCTGGGACAGCTCATAGTGTCATCTTACCCTTGATGGGTCTTTACCCTGTCTTTACCACCTGGGTGGTGAGTCATCATTTGTAAAGTAGGAGTTCAATGTCAATTTCACTCAAGAATGTTTTATCTCCTTGAAAAGAGAATTCTTATTATCTGAACACCAAAGAAAATGGTTTACTTTTTAAAAATGGATTTTATAATTTTTCTTTTGCTCTCTTTTCTAATTGATTTTTGAGATTACAATTTAATTATGTTTTTTTATTCTCTTTCCTCTCTCCAAACCATCCCTTATACTCCTTCCCACCCACCTTTAAATTCATGGCCTCTTTTCTCATTGTTCCTACATGCATATATGTATATAAATATCTACTCCTAAATATAAGCTGTTGAATCCATATAATGTTATTTGTAAGTATGTTTTCAGGGCTGACCATGGGATCTGGTCAAGCCATCAGTGTGCTCTTCCCCAGTTCCCACTCTCAGTTTTACTCAATTGCCCGTAGTCCTTTGCATAGGGCGGAGACCTCTTGAGCTTTTCCCCCATGAAGTTTGGTGTGTTTGTTGACTTGCTTCTTGTTCAGCTCACACTGGGGTGGACGTGTAGGTGAGACTTTACTAGTGTAGCTTCTCATGTTACTAGGAGACACAATGTCACAGCAAAGTCTTTGATCCTCTGGCTCCCAAATGTTTTCTGCCCCCTCTTACAAAATGTTCCTTGAGCTATGGGTGTGGGAGTATTTTACAGATAAATCCATTAGAACTGGGTTCCCAAACTCTGCATTTTAACAGGTTGTATTTCACCCTAGTGGTCTCTGTCTGTTGCAAAGAGAAATTTCCCTGATGAGGAGTGAAGACTACACTTATCTTCTCTCTTTCTAGAAACATTTACAGTGTTGACTTTATCTGCATGCTCCCGTGTACTGAAGCCTGTACTGTACCATGCCCCATGTTGAGCTTTATTGATCACCATCATCTTTCCAGTCTCCTGTGTCTCTACAGCTCCAATATATTTTCTCTCTTGCACTTTGATTATTTCCTAGGTCTATTTTGTTTATTGTCTTCATTTCTTAAATTCCTGTTAATATGTCTGAGTAATTTGGTATAAAACAAACAAATTTTAATGTTTATATCATTTTAAGAATTTACACAAGTACAACTATAAGTATAGGTAATAAAATTGCCTGTTGGGGGTCAGAATTCAAACTTTGCTAACAATATTTATAGCATTCAATAAGTCTCTTAACCTTGAAGACCTTACTTTGCTCATATGTAAAATGGATTTGATGATGTTATCTTCTTTGTAGATTTTCATGATAGAAGTATTATTAATTGATGCATAGACAGATGATTGATACATATAAATACATAAATGGTACATAAATAGAATATGATAGATAGGTAAGAATTAAGTAATATGTATGTATATATATATGATAGGTTTGATAGATGATAAATGCTAAGATAGATTAACAATAGATAAATGGATATAGATAAGTAGATGGATGGATGGATAGATAGGTAGATAGACAGACAACATAATAGACAGATGGAAATCATAGATGATACAGCAATAGAAAAAATAGGGCACACATTAAAAAAAATTAAAACTCTCACAGAAGCATGACAAACTCACAGGGTGCCTATTTTACTTTTAAATGTTTTATGATTTTTACATTAATAAGTTTGTTTCAGCACAATAAATTATCTGATACATTTACCATCAAGTGAATTGATTTCAGATCCTAGAAAGGCTGATTCACAAGGGGAAAAAATACAATCTGAAGTGCATGGTATGCACTATACAAAGTGGTACTGAGTACCCATCCCTGTTAGGCGCTGAGAGAAATTGTTCACTGTGTCTCTTACATACTTTAAGCCTTTCCTCTCATATGTTGGGAACAAACAAAATGTTGTTGTCTAATTGTACATCTTTGAAGTTTGTATAAGAATTAACTTTAGTTCACTAGCTTGATAACCTGTTTCCCTTTTTACCCGGAACATTGACGTTTCTGTGAGAACAATAGTGTCCTTACATAGATAAGAATCATTAGTTTTTATGCTGACCTTGGGCCTCAGCCAAGTCACCTGGCACAATGAGCTAGTGGCATCTGAGGAAGGACAAGGAGGTCAAAGCAGGGGTTATTTTTGGCGACTCTTTTTAGCTCAGTTCACGGTGCACCTGGTGGTTTTCTATGATCTCAAAATATGCAAATCATATGGTGCAAAGTATGACCATGCCATGCATGCACAGGTCCAAATTAACCCTGACTTCTTCACAATGACCATTTTTAACATCTCCAGTATTTGAGAAGTTAAGTGTAAATGGAAAGACAATTGTAAATTTTTCATCTTATTTTGCTCCTTTCGTTATAATTGTCCTCTAAAAACTGAAGTCACATTTTTGCATTGAAAATGATTTCTGTTACTAAAATTGCTTGTCTATTTATAAGTGATAGAGAGAAAAATAGCAAAATAAATTGTGCAAGTTTAAGAAAAATATCATAAAGATCTAGTTTTCCTTGACTTCTAGACATACATATATCATAAATTTCCTCTAAAATTAGAAAGAATGAGTAGAAATAGAGAAAGCTGTTCTATTTACAAAGCAGCTCAATGTCATCCAGGCAGGGCAGAACCGAAGCTAGGTCACAAGCTTATCTATCATGGACAATTTCAGCTTCTTTGAAATGTTAACTACCTATGTGCTGGACTTAAGCTCATATAGAGGAGTGAGTCAGCACTCCTGACCAGAAATATGAGTGGATGCAAAGCATTTCTTCTCCCTCTAGGCTCAGCCCTTTTGAGATCAATCTCTGTGTTATCTTGTTTGGTTCTCCTTGTGGAGCTCTGGATTGCACTGAACCTTCACCAATGGCAGAAGTTTAAATTACAATAATGTTAGCTACAGATGTAACTCTTTTCATTCCTTATTCACAAATCAGCTGTTCTCAATCCACAATGCCAGAAAATGTTTGGAAAGAACAAGTACCAGGTTGGAAATAAAATGTGATCAGTTGCTCAACAAAACTTTGTCTAAGATCTGAAATAGTTGACTTCCTTACCAGCTCACTCAAGGAGACTGGAATTTTCTGTTCTCAGGGGAAAAAAATTCTCTTCTCTTTTATAGTTTCTCTGCCCCATAATGTTTGAGATTGATGACATACATCCTCGTGAGGCTGCATTTGAATTTGGTCTGCATGGTAGAGACCAACTGCAGGAGATAGATTGAAGGCACCAATCTCTCATAATCACTGTTAAGCATTAGAATATAAACAAAACAAGATTTGTATCACCTAGGTCTATGGACTACTGATGGCTGTATTCAAGGGCTTCACAAAGTCTTAGGAACATGGGGATGACTTCATACTAGCCAAGTCTGAAAAAGAAGTTAGCATGAAGAAGAGGTTAGTATGGAGAATTACAATTAGCTAAAGTCCAGAGTGTAAAGGACTCTGAGTCCTTAGCCATGGATGGATCCTATATATCAACCTCCCATGAATGGGTCCTGTGTGTCAATTTCCCATGGATGGGTCCTGTGTGTCAACCTCTCATGGATGGGTCCTCTATGTCAACCTCTCATGGATGGGTTCTGTGTGTCAACTTCCCATGGATGGGATGAGTCCTGTGTGTCAATCTCTCATGGATGGGTCCTCTGTGTCAACCTCCCATGGATGGATCCTGTATGTCAACCTCCCATAGATAGGTCCTCTGTGTCAATCTCCCATGGATGTACCCTGTGTATCAACCTCCCATGGATGGGTCCTGTGTGTCAATCCCTTACTACCTACAACTCAAGGAACTACTCAGAGGACTGTAAGAGGCAAGCTGTGAAATCCTGACTTCTGGACACAACATGGCTGTTGCACACAGCAACTAACAGCAGCTATGGCTGCCTGCAGAAGACTACACAAGACTAATCCAGTCAAAATTCAGCAGACTTGCAATCCAATCCTCCAGGCTTCATCTGTTTGGATGGAGCTCCTGGTATACAGAGCTGCTAAGGGAGGGCAAGCCACTCTCCTTTGAGGATATTGCTGCTGGTAGGTTACTCATGTCCCAGTGGACAGGCATATACCCATTTGTAGATTGTAACAACTAATTGTACTCTGAAGGTTATTAATAATATTAAAATAAAAAGAACATGAACATGAGAGGGATATTGGTTGGTACTAGGGGAATTTGGAAGTAGGTAGTGGTGGGTAGATATGTTCAGAACACTGTTGGATAAATGAAAGGAGTGTACAAAAGGGGAATAATTGCTATTTTAAAAAGAAGTTAGCATTGAGCTAGAAAGCATGAACTTGAGAGTTACTTGGACTGTACTCTGGATTCTGATTCTACAGCTCTCTGAGCTACATGAATTCAAGCAGACTGCTGTCTTCTTCCCCCACTCTCCATTTCATCTTCTGGATGTGGAGAGAGCATCTCTTCACAGTGTGCTCAATGTAAGTATTCCCACAGCTGCCAGAAGTGACAAGAACATCCAGTGAACACCAGCACAAGCTCATTATAAGATGAATTAGAAGTATCTACATACATTCAGAGGTATTCAGTGATTCCACATCAATATAAGAGCTTCACTTTGACTGGAATCACTGTTTATAAAGAGATCTGCTTTGCTATGGAGTACTCAATGAACCTGAGTACATAATCATCGTAGCCAATGAGCCATGGGCCAGGGAAGCTACTTCCCTCCCGATGATTATCCACTATTGGTTCTCCTATAGTTTCATCATGGATTTTAATACTAAACTTAGTGACTGAAGAGTTGTGGGTTTGACCTGAGACCTGAGACCTTGGGCTCTGGCTCTGACTTCTCCCTTAACATGCCACATTACTTTGGTCACAGGAGATAATAACTAGATTTAGCACCAGTTTCTTCAGACTCTGGATAAATGCAACATGCAGATCTGAATCTAGGGAACCCTGAAGACTGCAGCCCATGACTAGCCCAAGTACACATCCACATGTACAGAATGCCTAAGCAACTATATCTAACCAGATACCATGCTGACCGTGGAGGCCCATATTACTCAGGGTCTGAGACCCTGAGCTTGCTTTACCCAGCAGGGCTGCATAAGGAGATGATTTGGTCATGGGCATATTTACCAGGTGTTTGGAAGAGTCTACACTTAGCTGTGTGTTGTACTTTGATCTTGAAGAGGGGGAGGTCTTTTGCCTCTCCCCTTGGCATGTTATAAAAAGCCTTTTGAACAAACCTTCAAGGCTGTTGGTTATTGATCCAGGCCCTCCTGAAGCTCTCCTGTGTTTCTGTCTTTCTTCTTGCCCGCTAGATCTCTCTTTCTATCTGATATTTCCTGATTCCTCTCTCTTCCACCTAAGAACCCTTGAAAAAGTGGGAGCTGAACTCCCACAGTTGATGCTCCACACACACAGAGTGGGTAAGCAACCAAGATAAAACATAATCTTATCCCATGTGAAGATCTAGCCTGCTTCTTCTGTCACCCCTCTCCCGTGTTGATTTGGACTTCAGTTCCTTCTTGGGGGAGGTGCTTTGGGGGAAGTGTCCCTAATTTAGGTTTTCTCACTCAAGGATCAGGTAGCTGCACACACAGTCTTTCTCAGTCCCGTTCTGGACACCGTGCTCCTGTGTGCTCACTGAAATGTCACTGATGAATGATGGAAGTTCCTGTGTTTCTGTAATGTGATCATGGTATTCGAAATAGCCTACTTTTGTAAGAAACAGTAAGTCTCTTGTAGTACTTTTCATTTGTTAGAGTGGGTCTGCGGCAGGGTGCTTCTTGCCTGTTTTTAGCAGCTAAAATTTATATTCTACAAACTTGGACTGCACGAACAAATGTCTGCAAATTAAACTGAGCTTTCATTTGTGAAAACAACTCTAATTACCACCATTCTGAGATAGTACAGGCTGCTATAAACACACACACACACACACACACACACACACACACACACACACACACACACGAGAGAGAGAGAGAGAGAGAGAGAGAGAGAGAGAGAGAGAGAGAGAACAATGAATTGAAATTTATCTTCCCTAGGTCTAGAAATATATCATCAAGTCACCTAGAGTTCAATGTCTGGTGAGGGTGAGTTCCTGGTTTACAGAGGTAGCACATTTGTGATGTGTCTTCAAACCCTGACAGTCATTTATACGGACAATAATCACCCATCATGAGGCTCACGAGCATGACCTTTGAAAAACCAAACCTCTCACATGTCACCCTGCATGTGGGCTTTAACCCATGCATTTTGAGACAGACATATTCAAGCCATGTCAGAGCTGGATGATCTGTTGGTAATATTGACTCTGTGTGGATGAAAAGCACTCACTGGCTGTAATAGGAATCAGTAAGAAGTGTTCCAATAAAAGCAAAACTAGCTGATTTTACAATATCTAAGACTAGACCTGAAATGGAATGGACCAAGAATGGAATGAACCACCTAGACTCTCCAAACCCTCACTTGAACCCTCCCCATGTGTATAGAGAACAGTTCACCCAGCATGCTCTGGCAATGAGGGATGACTAGAGAAGCAAAGCTTCTGTGGCCCATGACCTCACACACTCACTTTGAAATTTCCCAAGTGAACAGGTTTCTGCCAGGTTCTCTTTTCTTGTTCCTGACTTCCTGATGAGAGCTCACCTCACTTCTCATTTACCCTGGAAGTTCAGTTTCTCTCCAAGCAGTGTTTATTTCCTTAACTGTGGAGTTTGTTTAGGTCTGATTCACAGGTCTGTACACAGTGACAGGCTTCCTCCCTCACCCAGCCAGGAAAACAGATGGAATCCATTTTTCAGACATTCTCACTGACCTGGAATTCAAAGTACAGATGCCCCCCCAGTAAAAACCCCTGCTGAGCAACCCCCTCCCCACATACACACACATACATCTCCTGTGTCCTCAACCTCAGCCACTTTAGCTGATGCCTCTGGGATCAACCTCAGTAAACACAACATCTGCAGGGACTCTGGATCTGGCTAACAGATGCAGATGGCTTCTGCCTGGAATGGGAGCAGCACAGAGAACTTCCTTTCCACCCCTGCCACTGTGTTAGGATGGGACCCATGGCAGCTATAGACATAGGACAAAGGACATAAGCTTTGGAGCAAACGCTCTACACTCTACCTAAAATCCCACTGTATGTTCAATATGACTAATCCACCCAGAAAACCAAAGTGAAAGCTGAACAGGACATTGTGGTCTTGGCTGTGTATCTACACCTTCAATATGGTGGGGTTGGAGTCAGACAGTTTGTCCTCTTCTTGGACCAAGTTAGTTGGGTTTGTGATCATTTTAAAATGCTTCTTTACATATGCCATTCATAAATAAATGAGTGTGCAGCTTTCATTTCTGTTGGTTTCTCACATCATCAGGAAAAAAAAGAAAACTTACTCTCCAGTGCATAGAGTTTTGACTCTGAAATCAGCCATAATTGCTCACACAGACGGACACCTGATAGAAAGAACATGCTCATCACCTGTAAAACATTGAATCCTTGAGCCAGTCAATGGTAAAACACATGATTTTCCAAATTTACTTTTCAATATCATTTCTGTGCATAGTAAACCTTTATGTCCATTTCAATCATGGTTTCTTATTTACTGACTTTAAAATTTTTGGAATTTTCTTTAATTGCAAAGGGTGATGTATAAGATTGCACAAAATCTCTAACTTCCAGATTGTTCCCAACTCCAGGTAAATTTTAACCATTTTCTCTATAATTGAAACAGTTAATGACCTTGGGGCCTGGAAAATGATATATAGTTTAGAATCAATGAGACACAAAAATTCTAGTAGTAAAATAATAAAATGTTAACAATATTTATTATTGATGCATAAATATCATTGCTTAAATTATTATTAGTTAATTGAAAATATTTAAGTTGCTTCAATATGAAAAACTTGTATTACATTTTAAATCTATTGATGACTGGAGTATGGTATAAAACAATTGAACAACTAATAAATGACATAAATAATCCATCCAACCCTGCTAATCTGACCATTGAGGAAGCACAGATAATTGAAATAACATTTTAACAAGAAGTTGGAAGACATTTAATGGATTTACAAAGGAAGTTGGCATTCATTCTCTGCAGAGCATGACACATGTTCATGGCATACAATATGATTGGCTGTGTGATCATGGCAGTGTCTTCAGGAAGATCAATGCGCCTGGTGGACTGGAACTAACTATACTTGATCAGCATTGGGTGATCAGCCAATAGCAGGAGGGATTGGTGGATGCAGAAATAAAAAAGCACAATGGTCCATATTGGGGACAGGTGTGAGGTCAAGAATGAAGAGCAGAGACTGGGGTCATAAGGTTGGTAGACAAGACATAGCAGCCATTGGAAACTTGAGGTTTCTTTAAATAAACTAAGAATTTGATCATCACTTTAAAAGTAAAGTCACATGTGTAGTTGAAAGGATGTATCCTATTAATTATATACTACAATTTCATAATCTGAAAATAAAAGAGACAATGGTCGAACAGAGTTATTTCTGGAGACAAGGGTGTCAAAGTTGACCATTGGTGACATCATAGTTTTGACTCTTGTCTGCTGAATATAAAATTCAAATCAATCACTTTACTAATCTATCATTTGTTTTCTATATATGAGTAAAACATCTTAAAATAAAATCAAATATATTTCTGTTCTTAGAGTGACTACCATCTGGTGAATTCCTGTAGCATGTATTTTGGTGTAAAGTTCTCACAATTCTGTTTTGTTATCAAATATTTTAAGGATTTTTTTCCCAATCAAATGCAAAGCCAAGTCCCATTTTCTGATTCTATATGAAGGAACTCAGGGCAAGTGTCCACTTCCTACTCACAGTAACAGAAGGCTGAACAAACTGAAAATCAACTCTTCTTCAATCTGGTACACACACACACACACACACACACACACACACACACACACACACACAGACCAAAGGGAAAGGGGATTCCCTCAAATTAAAGAGCCACAAATTACCAGCACAGGAACAAACACACAAGAGGAATCACTGATGGACACCAGCATTGGGCCAGGGAACTTACTAGTGGGGACAAATTTGGGGTTCACATACCTGTGTGTGTGGTTCCCATTTGGCCACACCCCAGATATCTGAGAATATGAATCTTCTAATTCTAGCTGAGGGGGAAATTAGCATATTTTTTTTAAATGTCAAAGAATTTTATTATTTTAAAAGTCACTCCTTCGGATGATATGTTATTTTTTTTTAGTCTAACACATTGCAGTTTTACCAAAGCATAACAAAGTTATGAAAAACTATCCATCCCGTTGCATCTTTCTCTGATTTTCACCTGGAGAAAAGAAATAACAGGTGTATAATTGAAGTCAACAGCATTGCTCACTGAGAAACCTTGCTGTGATTAAAATGCTAGGCGAGGCTTCCCAGCCCCACCCCTAGGCAAGGCTTCCCTGC
Source organism: Peromyscus leucopus (assembly GCF_004664715.2). Lineage (NCBI taxonomy): Eukaryota > Metazoa > Chordata > Mammalia > Rodentia > Cricetidae > Peromyscus > Peromyscus leucopus. The sequence continues at coordinate 20,609,291 of NC_051068.1, forward strand.
CCTGCCTGGCCTTTCCTCTCTGTCACTCATGGGATAGTTCATTTTTCCTAGAATATCATGACTGGATTTCAACAAAGAACACAAGCAAATCTAAAGGTAGAAACACGCAGTGGGGAAAAGCAGCAACAGTAAGTGTATCAATGATGTTGGGATTCAATCGGCATGTAAAAACTTTAACACAGGATTAACATATTTACTGGGGTCCTAAAGAAAAGGGGAGAGAATATGACAATCCCAATCATTTCAGTTCTGAGAAAATATCAGTCAGGAAAAATGGTAGACATCAAAAACAGCACAATAACAGGACAGATTTGATGGGTCCTTTGGCTTGAGGCCTCGGTTAAGCAAAGAACTGCTGAGGGGAGGGGTTACAGAGCACTAAAGAGATTAATTCTCTAAGTAGATTAGGAACACTTAGTGTGTCTACACCTAGCAAAAGAACCTGAGACTGGATCAGGCAAAAGAGATCTAAAAGGTATAGTAGTCTATTCTGCCTACAGATGTGGAAGGTCATCTGGTTCTGTACAGAAGGAGCTCAGGGCAAGTACCCTTTTCCTTTGTAGTATGGTTGTACAGTTGTTGAGTCTGGCTCATTTCAGTGTGTGGTTTTATTTTATTAGCATCTTTTAAAAAAAATAATACAGTTTAAAATAAATTGTATAAAATTGAAATAATAAGTTAATTTTCTCCACTACACATGGAAATTCTCTCTCTCTCTCTCTCTGTCTCTCTGTCTCTCTCTGTCTCTCTCTCTCTGTCTCTCTCTCTGTCTCTCTCTCTCTCTCTCTCTCTCTCTCTCTCTCTCTCTCTCTCTCTCTCTCTCTCTCTCTCTAGGGAAGGTGAGAGTAGCACGCAGGAAAGCCATAAGGAAAGAGTTCAGATCTATGGCACCATCCTAGCCACCTGCATCCTTATCACCTCTACAGCACTGTCCTAGGCCACCAGTAACCTGTGTCCTTATCAACTCTACAGCACTGTCCTAGGCCACCTGTAACCTGTGTCCTTATCAACTCTACAGCACTGTCCTAGGCCACCTGTAACCTGTGTCCTTATCAACTCTACAGCACTGTCCTAGGCCACCTGTAACCTGTGTCCTTATCAACTCTACAGCACTGTCCTAGGCCACCTGTAACCTGTGTCCTTATCAACTCTACAGCACTGTCCTAGGCCACCTGTAGCTGGAGTCCTTATTGGCCTCACTCCATGGCTGTGACCAAGTCCCTGGCAAGAAGTAATTTGTCAAGGAAGGATTTTCTTTGGTTCAGTTTTCTGATGGGCATGGATCCATAACCCAGAGTGAACCCCATGTGAACTGTGGATTTGGGGTGACATAGGTATGTCATCAACATGACACTGAGGACCACAGTGCAGGCTACCATGTTAGGCAGTCTGTACCACATAGGATCTTATTGTCATTTCTACTCAATTCTGTTATGAACTTAACAATTTTCTTTAAAATGAACTCTACTTATAAATGAGATTATGCAATAACAAACACAAATATGTAGCTATTTAAAACACGGGACATGTAGCTAACCCACTGACAAATTTCTTGTTTAATCAGACATTTCCATATGTTTGATGGTACTAGCCATTTATTAAAAACCTATTTTCATATACAATATTCCTTACAATGTGATTCCCAGACAGCATCTGTGCTAAAGGAAGCACCTAGGGATCCACAGTTATTTCAAGGAGCTGAGAGCCTGGGCTCCTTTTAACCCAACACACACACACACACACACACACACACACACACACACACACACACTGTAATTACCACCCTCTACCTGTGCAGCAAACAGCTGGTTGATCTCTGTCTCTGGCCATATTCTGATTTCCATAGTGCTGCCTCTGGACATGCTGGCCTTATGCAACTCCAAGACCTCCATGTGACTGCAAGCTGACATCTACTTATTTTGACTTGACTTCCTGGCTCCTGCTTGCAAAGTCCCTGGTACCTAAACTGCTATTCATTTGGCCTCTGCTTCCCGTCCATTCATCCTTTTGGGATTTTCCTGATGACTTCCGCTGTGCACTTGGATTTAATTTTCTTGTCGCCACAGACCCATCAGACTTGGAGCATCGTCCTCATCTCCCTCTGCACCTGTGATATTTGCACTTCTTTCCTCCTGAGCTTGGGTCTATGCCTGCCAGACATTCCCAACTTTGAGGACCTTCCAGGTGGACTCCTGGTCTTGGTTCTCATGGGTCTGCCCCAGATGGCTTTTTGGAAGTTTTCCATATGTACCAGATATGAAGGAAGGCCTGCCCTTCCTGTCATGGGGTATTGTGAGGTAGAGGTAATTCCTTCAGACCCACAGCACCTGTCTTGGGTGCAGGGAAGCTGTATTTTCAATTGGCTCTCTTTCAGTGAGGCTGCTAACCAACTGCTTATGAATCCCTTCCTGTATCCTATTCATGTGCTGCCCCTCTACCAAGTGGGCAGACCTTCCATCTTACTGAAGACTTTGTACAGCCACCTCTTCTCCTTGGGACACTAATTCATGCAGTCAGAATGCTGACAGCATCTCAGCCACCTGGAAGAGGCTGTCCCAGAGCAGGCACTCAACAGCATAGGATGTACAAAAGGAGAGAAAGGATGAACAGATGCTGGCGGCTGAGGCCTGGCCGAGCTGCATCAGAGTGGCTGTGGTACTCACGGCAGTGTCTAGGGTGGAAAGTCATCAACGTGTCCGATTCTGATCTGAAATCATGCCTTGGGAATTGTTGCTCTGGGAAGTACAGTCACTCTCCTTCCTACTAGTTCCTGATAAGATCATGACACTTGCTCATTCTCAACTCCATTTCACCTGAAAAAAAAAAATCTATTCATTCCCACCTATATTTAAGTTCTGCATCTATTACTGCAAATGAGCTTTTGTTGTTGTTGTTGTTTGTTTGTTTTTTTCGAGACAGGGTTTCTCTGTGTAGCTTTACACCTTTCCTGGAACTCACTCTGTAGCTCAGGCTGGCCCCAAACTCACAGAGATCCGGCTGGCTCTGCCTCTTGAGTGCTGGCATTAAAGGCTTGTGCCACCATCGCCTGCAAAATAGTTTTATCCTCAGTGAAATGTAGAAGTTTGGACTCCGAGGTGTGAGGAGGGCTAATCCTCCACACCTCCTTCAGTGTCTTTTGCAGAGGATGGCACCCACATTAGGAAACATTGATCTGTGGAACGCACAGGGGTAGGTCAGTAGACTTCCACGTTCTTTCTGTGCAAAAGCTAGGGCATACAGCTCTTGAGGGGACAAATACATGCTTTAGGACGTTTTCTTCCAGCACATAGTTAAGAAATAAGAAAATCAAACATTTCAATTGCAGTTGAATTTTTTTTCTACTAAAGTTTAAGAAATTGTACTTTCTTCATATTTTAGTTCTCAATATATTTGCTTGATTTAATTTACAAGAAGCCTCAAGCTGTCATGTGTACACACACATACACACATGCTTATATTCACACACATATGTACTCAGTTAACAGAAACAGCTGTATAGACCTAAATGTCAGCTTTCTGGAGCATAAATTGGACCAAACATTATGAAGAGCAAGAGAAACACACACACACACACACACACACACACACACACACACACACACACTACTTATATATTATGTAATATATATATTAAATTGAAAACATTTTGGCATCTGCTATCTTTTCATGATTTAAAAATCCAACTCCCATAAAAATAGATGTTTGATATCTCATTTATTTGGAAGCATATTTTATTTATTTATTTAAGATATGATTTAAATACAGGGAGAAAAACTGTTGCCTGACTGAAACCATCATATACCAAAGTGTGGGGGTGGGGGGGTGGGGGTGGAGGGGGAGTCTCAGCGCATAAAATGGCTGTTTGTTTTTCTCACTGTCTTTCACGTTTTATATTGAAACTGTATTTTCCCTTTGAAACCAGGAACATATAATGTTCAACAGAGCCGTGAGACTGGGACCCTAGCTTCCCCCTTCTCGTGTTCTGTTTTGAGGTTGGGATCGCCATAAATATTAGAATCATCTGGATCCCATTAAATGTAATGGAGACACAGTTTGGGAAAATAACCTACTTTTTGCCTATTAGTAAATAATATACATTCTTCTTTACACAAATCACTAAAATACTGAAACACCCAATTTAAAAAAAGAAAGAAAGAAAGAAAGAAAGAAAGAAAGAAAGGAAGGAAGGAAGGAAGGAAGGAAGGAAGAAAGAAAGGAAGAAAGAAAGAAAGAAAGAAAGAAAGAAAGAAAGAAAGAAAGAAAGAAAGAAAGAAAGAAAGAAGAAAGACAAAGCGTTTAAAAACATGCCCAGTCTGGTATGTAAAGTTTTACTTTCATATTTTAATATGCTGCTTATTTTCATTGTTTTGTTGTAACAGCTATGAGTACCTTCGGACATGAAATACTTTAAACATTCATAATTAAAACCTAGTGGGAAAAAGACAATAAAACTTCAAACTAGTTTAGAGCTTCGCTGTGACGCTTCACTGCCAAAGCAAGCAGAGAAGGCTTTCACACCATGGCGAGCTCTGCAGGTGACTAATTCCCAAGGCCCAGGGCTGAAGCAAAGAACATTCCAGGCTTTCGGGCACCAGTGAACAGGGATTTTCAGTTGTGAGGGCTGATGAGGCCTGGGAAGCACAGATTAGGAAACGAGACAATTCTGAAAGCCAGCTTCAAGCAAGTCATGGTAGAAAGGATGGAGGTTGGTTCTGCAGATTCCACAGGGCCGTTCCTTGGCCCCGCTCCCTTCAAAGCGTCTGTAGAGCTGGAGGCTCACAGTGTCCCTGGCTCTGTGTCTCCCATGCTGCTCTTTGATGTGGAACGCTTCTAACTTCCTCCTTCAGCTTCTGCCTCTGCTTTCAGGGGGTAATAAAGAGCTCAGCACCAATTCAGGGGAAAATGTGTGACTCAGGAATCTGGGAAACTGAGAAAGGAAGTCCAGGGAGGTGTTGAGCCTTCAGGAGACAGAGGTCTACACTCCACTAGGGAAGAAAACGTGGAATGTCCCTGGGTGTTGCCAACACCGCCATTTCAAGTGCTAAAGTATCAAAAGCGACTAGAAGTAGAGGACACTGTGGGAGCCAGGGCAGACAGAGCCCAAGATGCACAAGGTGTTTACTGTAGGCCGCTGTTGATGTAACCAACCGTCTTATTAAATAAGAAACACAGAAACAATGTAAAAGAGAAAGTCGAGAGGTCAGAGCTCAGAGCTAAATCTCACCCTTCCTTCTGCTGTCCCAGCTTCGCGAAAAGAGACCTACTTCCTGTCGGTTTGTTTTTTTATAGTATGTCGTTCTGCCTTCTCATTGGTTGTAAACCCAAACACATGACTGCCTCGTCACTGTCTGAATGTACAGCCCCCTAGGTCTTAAAGGTATATGTCTCCAATGCTGACTGTATCCCTGAACACACAGAGATCTTATGGGATTAAAGGCGTGTGCCACCACCGCCACACTCTTGCTATGGCTCTAATAGCTCTGACCCTGAACACACAGAGATCTTATGGGATTAAAGGCGTGTGCCACCACCGCCACACTCTTGCTATGGCTCTAATAGCTCTGACCCCAGACAACTTTATTTATTAACATACAATCAAAATAATATTTCAGTACAATTAGATTACCACCACATTTCCCCTTTTCTATTTTAATAAAAAGAAAAAAAGCAAAAGGTTATAACTAACAAAAGAAAAACTATATACAAAAGTACAATAACTATATACAATATATACAAGTAATAAATACCTAAACAGGTATTTGACAAATCAGAGAAAATAATTCCATTATCTATCCTATTTTGGTAAATCCAAGATGTATCTAATGCACTTTCTATCCTAATTAATTTTCAACTATAACTAACTAATCTTCAACCATAACTAACTAATCTTCAACTCCCTCAGAGACCCAAGAAGGGAATAATATTAGCTAACAAAAATAAAAACAGGAAGTGCATGCAAGCAACTTCCAAAAAATTTTGTGAGTTGACAGAAACAGCCAGCTGCCTGGGCAGTCACCTGAGGTTTCTCCGCAGTGTTGGGGCATCATCTTCAGCCTCTAGGCTTAGTGTATCTGACAGACTCACTTATGAAGTAGGATGTACACAAGGTCAACAGTTCAACCTCACATTGGGTGAGAGCAGTCCATGTACCAGAAACACCTGAATTCCACTAGTGTCCTGTCATGATTCAGGATTTTAAATTCTGGAAATTGTTGACAGTTTTTTAATTCAGCTGTCCATTCTTCTTGGCTGTGTATATATGGCTTCATCTCAGCATCCCCTTCTTCTCCACATCCCTCTATCGAATGCCAGTCTACTTTTGAGAGGCATGAGCTTTCAGCTGCTGTTCCATTGTACAACAGAATCCATCGGCCCTCTGCCTGTTAAGCTGCCTTCAAAGAAAAGGGCACCGTACCTTTTCCGGATGCGAAGGCCATTTCAGGGATGGGGCCGTATTGTCCTGGCCTCAGAAGATGCCTTTTGATAAAGCCATAACCACACTTGTTTTGGCAAGAATCAGTAGTCCCTTGTTTCGTGTTCTGTCTGTCCATTTTGTCCTGTTGATTCGAGGATACTTTGTTGTCCAGTGGCTAACTTTTGCCACAAGGAAAGTTGACTCCTTATGCAGTTTCTTCAATGCCCATATTTTCTCTGAAGTAGATTAGTACTGCCAGGAGCTGACATGTCTCAAAAAAGAAAAATTTTCTAAGTTATTAAAACATTTTAAATGCCATATTCTATAGATCTCTGAAGGGTTTGAAGATGACCTGTCTAAAACATCTCTGCTCAATTTTAAAACATATCTAATATGACTACAAGTTCTATGATAATGTCTAACTACTAGCTTTCATTTCTTTATATCCTAATAGTTGATAATAATAACATTCAAGGATCAGAAATTAGCATTACATTGTTAAATGGATGGAATAAATACAATTAGAAATATACATATAGCATTTTCTAACAATATCAATTTCAAATTTGTATACAATATAAAACAATCCAATCCAATGTAAAGTATTTAAAATTAGTAATTGTCTTTTTCTTTTCTTTCTTTCTTTTCTTTTTTTTTTTTTTTTAAAACAAGAACCTTAAATCTAATCTCCTTTGCTTAGCCTTTTTCCTAACCCTTGACAATAACTTGTAACCAACCCCCCTAAATACTGAAAATTATCCCAGACCCAAAACCCATTAAAAAGACCAAAAAACCACCCGCCCCACACCACCTCTTTGGGAATGTGGGCGTCGTATTCTTAAAATTGCTTCCTGCTGGGTATGGGCGAAGTTTTCTTTATCCTGAAAGAAAGATTTTAGGTTAATTGTCAAATTCTAGGAGAGGTAACTATATCCTTCATTATCCAGTCTGTGTATAATGCCAAAGTTCAGGGTTTATCTCAAGTCCTTATTCAAGTAGTCTTTGAGACTGGATCATCTCAGCTAGTCATCTCAAATTTGCTCTGAGCACCTTGTAGTTCAAAGCTGATCTGTGGATGATGTTTGTCAGCTTAATGATATTATTATTGTCCACGTGGAATTTTTGTTGTTGTGGGGCCCCATCTTCTTTCTGGAGACTTCAGTTGATGTTAGGCCTGGCCGTGATTTCCCATACACCGTTTCATTCTGTTTCTTGGGATAGATGATTTGTCCCTTTTCTTCAGTTGTCTCATTTGTCCAGTGCTCTTCAGATTCCTTAACCTTCATTTTCCTAAAAGACAAAAACAAAAACCTTTCCCCAAGACTAATTTTGGGGATGTTCCTTTTTGGCAAGTTATTATCTGATTAAATGAAAAGGCATGTTTTATTGATACAAGTTAGTTTAAATTGGATGTTCATGCTGGTTGATGAACTATCACCTCCTCAATTAAGAGGTCTCTCTTGTTCAAATCGAACCTTTATCAATTTTGATGGTACCCACAGCTTATCTTCTCCTGTAGAAACAAAAGCAAAACCACGTCCCCAATGTAATACATACCCTGGTTTCCATTCTGAGGTCAGCACATCCTTAAAGTATATAGGCTGATTTAATTCTGTAGTTTTTTTCTATTATCCAATGTCTCTCTGCAGCTGTTGTTCCTTTCTCATTGGCATTCAGAAAATTCAAAGTTAGAAGAGCATTATGCAGTCTATTTCTGGGGGTTTTTGTTACCCATTTCTGTTTATTTAGCATATCCTTTAGAGTTCTGTTTGATCTTTCTATAACTGCTTGACCTGTAGGATTATGTGGTATGCCTGTAATATGCTTTATATTGTAATAAGCAAAAAACTGTTTCATTTTAACAGAGACATATGATGGAGCATTGTCAGTTTTGATTTGTGCAGGTATACCCATGATGGCCATAACTTCTAGCAAATGAGTGATTGCAGAATCAGCCTTTTCAGAACTCAAAGCAGTTGCCCATTGAAATCCTGAAAAAGTATCAATGGTGTGGTGTACATATTTCAGTTTTCCAAATTCTGCAAAGTGAAACACGTCCATCTGCCAGATTTCATTTCTCTGAGTACCCTTTGGGTTACATCCTGCTGGTAATGGCGTTTGATTGTAGAAGGAACAAGTAGGACATTTCTTTACTATTTCTTTGGCTTGTTGCCAGGTTATGGAAAAATCCTTTTTTAAACCTTTACTATTGACGTGATGTTTTTTATGAAATTCTGAGGCTTCCAGCACATTTCCTATCAATAATTTATCAATCTCATCATTGCCTTGTGCTAGAGGGCCTGGCAGACCAGTATGGGATCGAATGTGAGTTATATATAAAGGATGATCCCTTTTCCTGATTGTATCTTGTAATTGAATAAATAGTGAAGTTAATTCTGAAGCATCAGGGATAAATTCTGCAGTCTCAATATGTAACACCACTCTTTCAGCATACTGAGAGTCAGTTACTATGTTGAGAGGTTCTGAAAAATCCATTAATACCAACAGAATAGCATACAATTCTGATTTTTGAACTGAATTATACGGACTTTGAACCACTTTACTTAAATTTTCTGATTTGTAACCAGCCTTTCCTTCTTTGTTGGCATCTGTATAAAATGTACGAACTCCAGATATGGGTTTTTGCCGTACAATTTGAGGCAAGATCCATTCAGCTCTCTTTATAAGATCAATTCTATTGCTTTTGGGATATTTGCTGTTAATTTCTCCCAAAAAATTACTGCAAGCTCTTTGCCAAGGTTCACTTTCTGTCCATAATTTTTCAATGTCCTCCTTAGTTAATGGTACGACAATTTCTGCTGGGTCTATGCCTGCTAATTGACGAAGTCTCAGTTTTCCTTTGTAAATCAAGTCAGAGATTTTTTCCACATAAGTTTTTAATTTTTTATTTGGCTTATTTGGTAAAAATATCCATTCCAAGATAATATCTTCCCTCTGCATTAATATTCCAGTAGGAGAACGCCTAGAAGGTAAAATAACCAAAATGCAATCCAGCTTTGGATCAATACGATCCACGTGTCCTTCATGCACTTTCTTTTCTACCAAGGCCAATTCTTTCTCAGCTTCAGGTGATAATTCTCTTGGACTATTTAAGTCCTTGTCACCTTCTAAGGTTCTGAACAAATTAGTCAGTTCATCATTTTTTACCCCAACAATAGTTCGTAGATGAGAAATGTCTCCAAATAATCTTTGAAAGTCATTAAGAGTCTGTAGTCTATCTCTCCGAATTTGCACCTTTTGGGGTCTAATTTTTTGTAGCTCTATTTTATATCCTAAATAATTAATAGAATCTCCTCTTTGTATCTTTTCAGGAGCAATTTGTAATCCCCAGCAAGGCAATATTTTCTTTACTTCTTCAAATATTATTTCTAAAGTATCTGCATTTGAGTCAGCTAGTAAAATATCGTCCATATAATGATAAATTATAGATTTAGAAAATTTTTTACGTATCACTTCCAATGGCTGTTGCACAAAATATTGGCACAGAGTTGGGCTATTCAACATTCCCTGTGGGAGGACCCTCCATTGAAATCTTTTAACCGGTTGAGAATTATTATAAGCAGGCACTGTAAAAGCAAATCTTTCTTTGTCTTTTTCTTGTAAGGGTATTGAAAAGAAACAGTCTTTTAAATCAATAACTATGAGAGGCCATCCTTTTGGTAACAGAGTAGGCAAAGGCATCCCAGATTGTAGAGAGCCCATTGGCTGAATTACTTTGTTAATTGCTCTAAGGTCTGTTACCATTCTCCATTTACCAGATTTCTTTTTAATAACAAATACAGGAGAATTCCAAGGGCTGGTTGATTCTTCAATATGCTGAGCATTTAACTGTTCTTCTACCAGCTCTTCTAAAGCCTGGAGTTTCTCTGTTGTTAAAGGCCATTGCTGGACCCATACAGGCTTGTCTGTTAACCATTTTAAAGGTAGAGCTGTTGGTGTCTTTGGAAGATCATCAGTTATTGTGCCCTGTTCTTGTATAATATGGATGGCTGGTGACCACTCATTAGAACAATATCTTCTAATATTTCTCTCAGTAACATGTGCTAATTTATGATTTGTTTCTGAGATTGGAGGGATGTTAATCTGAGTATTCCATTGTTGCAACAAGTCTCGACCCCACAGGTTCATAGTTATGTTAGCCACATATGGTTTTAATTTTCCTCTCTGTCCTTCTGGACCTATACATTCGAGCCATCTTGCACTCTGTTTCACCTGAGATAATGTCCCAATTCCTAACAGTTGAACGTTTACCTCCTGAAGAGGCCAAGTTGGATGCCAAAATTCTGGTGCAATTATGGTAACGTCCGCACCTGTGTCTACCAGACCAGACAACAAAACACCATTTATTTTTATTGTTAATTTTGGTCTTTGTTCATTAATAGAAGTTTGCCAAAAAATTTTCTTTATGTTTTCTCCTGAATTTTTTATTCTCTCTGTTTCATCATCCTGACCAGCATGATTTATTCCAATAGGCATTTGGTTATTTAATCGCTCTCCAGAGCAGGCATTTCCTCTATGGCTGCAGGAAAGGTTTGAACTGGATTTGCACTGGGGGCCTGCGCGAGGCCCTCTGGGAGTTTCCCGAAGACTGAGGCAAAGGATTACCCTGTCTGTCCTTTGTTGATCTACATTCGTTGGTCCAGTGTTTTCCCTTACCACACCTTCTGCATACTCCAGAAGGAAGGGGCCTTCTGTTGCCATTGTTCCTTGAAGAAACATTGTTTCTGGGAATGACCTGTCTACAGTCCCTTTTCAAATGTCCTTGCTTTCCACATCCAAAACATCTAACACTCCTCAAACCTTTTGAAATTACTTCTCCTACCCATGTATCATCATGCTCATCAGCTTCAACATTAATTGTTTCTCTAATCCAATCTTCCATAGGTGCAGATCTTGCCCTTAATGGCCTGATTATTGTTTTGCATGCTGCATTCGCATTCTCAAAGGCCAAAGATTTAATTATTGCCTTACTAGCTTCTGAATCCGAGACCATTCTCTTTACTGCTGAAGCCAGTCTTTGTAAAAAATCTGTAAAAGACTCTTTTGGGCCTTGCTTCACCTTTGTAAATGACTCAGATTTTTTTCCTGGTTCCTCAACTTTGTCCCATGCATTCAAGGCTGCCGTTCGACATAAAATTAGGGTTTGGACATCATATAAACATTGTGTTTGTGCTGAAGCATATTGGCCTTCGCCCATAAGCTGATCCTGGCAAACTTGTATTCCTTTATCCCTCCATTGTTTTTCTATGTTTTTAGCCTCCTCCTTAAACCAAGTCAGAAATTGAAGTCTCTGGCTGGGTTCCAGAACACCTTGTGCAAGGTCCCGCCAGTCCTGTGGTACTATCCTATTATATGTTGACCAAGAGTTTAACATTTGCTTTACATATGGGGAATGCATGCCATAAGATACTATTGCCTCCTTAAACCTTTTTAAATCCAACATTTCAATTGGAGCCCAATTATTTTGTGTAGCCATTTGATCAGGCATCTGCTGTACGGTTACAGGATAAATTAAGGGTGACTGTGTGAAAACAGGCTTTCTTTCTGCACCCTTATGATCCCGACTTGAAACAACTTCACTGTTAATTTCTTCTGTCTGAATTTTTACAGGTTTAGCAAGTTCTTCTAAAGCTGTTATCCTGGCACTTAAATTGACTATCTTTTTAAATATTAAAATGTGGATTATTATAGTGATAAGGTGCATAATTCCACCAATACTAATATTATATAGTTGTTCCATTGCCAGACTGCCTAAAATTTCGAACAAAAACCAATTTTCTTCCAATGTACACATAAAACCCATTTTTTTTAAACGTGGAAAAAAATTCTCTTTTAGATAGTTTCCTTTAAAATATCTGATATATTATGACTTACCAAATCTGCGTAGAACAGTAGAAATCCGAGGGGATTTTCAAAACAGCCACCTAGTGTCCCAGGTGTAAATCCAAAGAGAAAGAGAGAGAGAGAGAGAGAGAGAGAGAGAGAGAGAGAGAGAGAGCAAGAAAGCGTAGCTGGCTAAAGTTTAAATGCAGCCACGTGTTCCCTCTTGTGCCGAATCAAGGCTTGGGTCTGGCTTCCTTAAGCTCCGACCACGTGCGTTGGCTTTACAGGCAGGGCCCTGTTCGGCAGGGCAACTCTGAGTTGTTTGTAGCACCGGCTTTAAGCAAGCAGGATTTAAGCAAGCAGCTCACCGATAGTCCAGCCTGAGGTCAAGCAGAACTAGACCCAGGCTCGGACTAAGAAGCCGATCGCCGCCGGCCGCCGCGTGCCACCGCCGCCGCCGCGGGCCGCCTGCCGCCCTTGCGGGAAAGCGGACCTGCCGCCAAGCCAAGCAGTTTTTAATGGATTCTTGTCACGTTGGGCGCCAGATGTTGATGTAACCAACCGTCTTATTAAATAAGAAACACAGAAACAATGTAAAAGAGAAAGTCGAGAGGTCAGAGCTCAGAGCTAAATCTCACCCTTCCTTCTGCTGTCCCAGCTTCGCGAAAAGAGACCTACTTCCTGTCGGTTTGTTTTTTTATAGTATGTCGTTCTGCCTTCTCATTGGTTGTAAACCCAAACACATGACTGCCTCGTCACTGTCTGAATGTACAGCCCCCTAGGTCTTAAAGGTATATGTCTCCAATGCTGACTGTATCCCTGAACACACAGAGATCTTATGGGATTAAAGGCGTGTGCCACCACCGCCACACTCTTGCTATGGCTCTAATAGCTCTGACCCTGAACACACAGAGATCTTATGGGATTAAAGGCGTGTGCCACCACCGCCACACTCTTGCTATGGCTCTAATAGCTCTGACCCCCAGACAACTTTATTTATTAACATACAATCAAAATAATATTTCAGTACAATTAGATTACCACCACAGGCCGCCTTCCCTCAAATTCTCAAAATAAGCCGTGAAGTGGGCAATGTTGCAATATCATGTACTACTCTGTGTAGAACAATGTATATATTCAATGTCTACCATTGAATATATAAAAATTAAAATGTAATATCATTCAAGTATAGCTTGATCAAGGTATTGTTTCATTTATGAAAACGAAGTGGATAAAAAGACACTATCATGGGTCCTTCTTAAGGACAAAATCCACAGAATAATTTAAGGCTTCAGAGCCAATGCTGCTTAGAATGACAACCTAGAAGTAGACAAAGATGAGTTCTCATAAAGAGGCCAACTTTCCCTGGACATCTTATGGTGTTAAGACATCAGAAATGTAGGTGCCATTGACAAATAATGGTGTTACAGCTGCAGGCAGCCTGCACATGTTGGAATTTCTACAGTTGTCCTCACGCTCGCAGATTCCACAGTCACGTGGACATTTGGAAAGTGAAAGTGTCCGAGTGGGGTGCATGTCATTCTCCAGGTAAATGATACAGACCAACCTTCAGGATTCTAGCAATGCAGAGATCCAGTCACACTGGTGACTGGACCATACCAGACAACAAGTAAGCATTACTCAGAGTCCCCCAGATGTCCTTCAGCCAAAACAGGAGTACTAGCTTGTCTCTGCTCTGCATTCTGGAACCTTCTCTAGCCACAGCCCCTATGGTCCCACAAAGGCTACAAATGTTTACACATAAAAAGAAAAATAAAAAGTATATGTTCTAATTCTTCTGCTAAACTACTGAAGTGCAATAAGGACGCACTGTTGTAGTATCATTAGGTATTTTTAAGACAGCACCAGGTAAAAGCAGTATGGCTAATGCTACCTTTCCCCCTGAATCCTCTACTTGTAAAATCATCTTTATTGCACTGTGCAGTAACTTCATAAGAATACAGAAGTCTTGTCTTAATCACCAGAAAGAGATTCATTATGTTACACCATTAGGAGACTCTGTTTCTGTTTTAGCTGTTGTTTTAATCTGTGTTGACAACCATAGCATGTACCACATGTCACATAATCATGCAATAACACATGTGACATTTTCACAGCTTAGACAATCAGAGCATGGACATGTTCTCCTCCCTGGAAATCTGTGGGCACATCCTGTCTTACAGACGTTATAGAGAAATTAGTTGCCACCATTTACATTTCTAGGTGCACGTTATAAGAAGATTATACCCTTTTTGTTTGTTTGTGGTTAGTTTTTTTGGGTTTGTTTGTTTGTTTGTTTAGACAGGGTCTCGCTACATAGTTCTGGCTGTCCTGGAACTCACTGTGTAGACCTGGCTGGCCTTGAACTCACAGAGATCTACCTGCCTCTGCCTCCTGAGGATTACATCATGTTATATACAGCCATGTTGGGTCCCAATTTTCACATAAAATACACAATGGGGAGAAACTGATTAGTCCTGGTGCCATACTTAGGACAGTAAAACTCAAACACATCCCAAAGAATCTCTCATTACATTTGCAATCAGGTTTAGTTGTGTTATCCTAAGAAATGCCGTGAGAGTCATGGGGTATCTGCCCAACTTTCTCTACCCTTTATACAAAGAAAACAATAATGTACATGTCTTTGTTCACTGTGACGTCTGTGCCCCATTCGGCTTGAAGTACTGTTGGGTGGTGAAGTGGCCTCTCCCTTGTGAGCCGTTAACAGGATGCATCCTCATTGTTGTCATGGTAGTGTGGCGCAACAGTGCAGTCTCCCTCTTTGGAGAGCTTCAAGAGCGACACACTGGCCCGGCCTTCAGACCTGATAGGCTGCAGATCTATGAGGCAGGTGACATTACATGAGCAAATAGGAGAAATGTTGAATTTAGAAGTTCTGAATTTCATTTAAAAGTCTTATGTTAATTCATGATTACAAGAGAAAATATTTGAGTTATTCACTTTCAGCTGACTGAATTTCTGGCAAACTTACAAAAAAGGAATGGCTACATTGTTCTTTTTTCAAGTTTAGTTTTGATTACTACACTCAGTTATTCATGTGTGCACATGTGTTCCCATATGTGTGCATGGGTGCTGGTCAAGGCTGATGTGTGCAGGTCAAAGGACAACTTGCAGTGACTCCTTCAATCATGCTGGTAGGGGATGGGGTTCAGGTTGTCAGGCTTGGTCGTGCATCCTAACCTGCTGAGCCATCTCCCAGCTCTGGGACGACGCCATTGTTCCAGGGCCACTCATATTGGTGAGGACATCAACAACGGCCCTGAGTGTGAGGTCCAACCCCAAATCCTCATCAAGTGGTAAAATTCTGAAAATTCCCAAAGAAGCACCAATTTGACTCTAACAAGATTTTCTTTAAGGGTAATAGAAAATGTCTATCTAAACTGATGTTTTCTTGCCTCTAACACATACACACACACACACACACACACACACACACACACACACACACAATCTACTTACCTTCCCTCATTACTCTCTTCTCTACACCTCTTATTTAATTCAGATCACTCCACATTGCTGCCATGTCACTAATCCATAGCATACCCAGCCTTGCTTTCTAAAAGTATTTGAAAACTTTGGATTCAATTTTGGCTTGTGATTAATTTGGGATAATTACATAAGTTGTTGACAAATAAACATTCAAGACATTTTTATGACGGATAATCTTGGCAAACCACAGTGGCTTTTAAACTTTGCTTTAAATTAAAATTCTCACAGTTTATTATGTGACTTTGTGCCAGGATAAGGCTATAAAGCAGTCTCTTGTTCAGAAGAATGTTTCCATTTAAAATTTACATTTACAAGGCCAATACAGGGATAGAGCTTATTTTGTACACAGACAATGTACCGACCAGCAGAGCTTAGCTTTATTAGAAAACGAACTTAGAATAGAATTTGTTTCTGCTGGTTAAGGCAATTTTTTTTTTTTTTTTGCAATGGAATTTTGGAGGTAAAATCAGAAATACTGATGGCGTCTTATATTGACTAGGTATAAAGTTTAAAATCAATAAATTATGAAGTAGCATGTTCTTTATCTGCTTTGGATTTTTATTACCTATGATTAATTTAAATACTATTTCTGGAATATTCTTTTATTCTCTGTTTGGTTTTAGAATATAATTTATTGAAGATATTTAAAATGTCTGACACTGAAATCATGTAGAATGTGATTTCATTGAAGAGATGCTTGCTCAATATAGGACAGACTACAACCAATAACATGGTACACCTTCTTTGTAGGGGTCCTAAATCACATACCAGTTCTCTGAGGACATAAATTATAATTCTCTCCTTGCAGAGTTTCAAAAGTTTAAATTATGTGGCAATTATTGATAATTTTGAAATGTTTAAATTTTTCCTAATGAGTACTATCTATTGAATATGCATGTTATTTATCTTTGGTCTGAATGTCTGAACTCTTCAGTATCACGTATGACCCATAAGTCTCTCAGATGATGTATTTGTGCTAGTCATAAAAGAATCAAAAGGAAAAAATAATAACTGCACTGGCCAAGATGAGAACATTTAAATTGACTTCTAAAAACATTTTTGTTACATGTATTTATCTATTGTGTGTGTGGTGTCTGGGCGTGCACATGCCATGGTGAGCTCTTACCATGTGGCCCTGCAATTGATCTCCAAGTGCCAGGCCTGGTTTCAGGTGCCTTTACCACTGAGCCATCTCACCAGCCCAAATGGTGTCTATGAAACAAATAGAACTCTGATTTTCAATCATTGAGCCACGAGTGTAAAGGACACATTCTAGGGAGAGGATTGCTGAGGAGGTTGGCCATGGCCACTGTACTGTGGTGCTGTCACTTTCTGGAGACAGCTTGATGGCTGTGTCATGTCCACAGCTACTCAACCCTATTCAGTTGGATATTTTGTTGTTTGTTTAGGCAGTGCCTTGCTTTATTTCCCTGGCCTACCTGAACTCACTATGTGTAACAAGCTAGTCTTGACCTTCTGGCAACCTCCTGCTTCTACCCCTTGAGTACTAGAATTACAAGTCCGTGCCATCATGCCAAACTTATACCTTTCTTTAAAATATATCCACATCTACTAGTGCAGAAAAGTCTATATAGACACAAGACCTTTTACCTTCTCTCCCTTCCCAACCCCACAGAGCGATCTCAACTCTGGCTCTCTGTAATAAGCTAGGTAGGTGAGGTCTTACTCTCCCACACATGTGCTAGCATCCCAATGATGAGCATTAGTCTTTTCTTTAAAGGTCTCATCTCTTCAATATCTCTACTTTCATGCTACCATTTCTGTGAATTCAAACTTGCCCATGCTCCTTTCCTGGACAAATAGCACATTTTTTTCTAGCATTTGACCACTTACTGCTACTATGAGCCTAGGCTAGAGCCCTGGGTCGTAACTGTTCTCCATCCAAGCTGCCTCCAGCAAACAATTTCATTGCTTTGGAAATAATTCAGCTTTACTTAGATCTTCCAGATATGGGCAGAATGTATCTAGATTGTTGGTTAAAATATAATATTGCTGACCTCTAGGTCAGTTCCTGACAGCTTCTTTAATACTGTGTCAAGCTTTACAAACACAGCCATCACTGATTTCTCTAGATATGCCTGTCTCCCAGCCACACCGGAATAGCCCAGTATATTCTGCTTCTTTACTTCTAAGTTCCAAACTCTTGACATTAAAGCTGACTAAGCCCACCTAGTGATGCCTGTTTGTGAGAATGACAAAGGAAATAGTTGTCATAACATTTAAATATATCTTTTCAGTAGAAGAATATTTAACTTTTTAAATAATAGAGTTTGCTATAAGGACAACTTAAAAGGGATAATATCTAGTCTATGATGAACCAGTCTATGAGAGGAAAAGGAGGAAGAGGGGCAGAGGAGGTTCAAATGAAAGAGATCATCACAAAAGAAGAGATAGTGAGGCTCTTCAGGACCCAACTGGGTGTAGCTGAAGGCTGACTCTAAGGGAGGTTTACTCAGACTGATGTTAACTTCTTCCTAGACATCCTGGCATCATGTGTGAAATTTTAAGAGTATGAAAATCTTGTCTTAATATGACCTTAACATATTCTGTACATGAGGCACAAGTGTTAGAGAGGCTGATGTGCAAATCTTGAGATCCATTTGAAACAGAGTGGCATCACAGTGGCCACACCAGCTTTGAGCTGGGAAAGGAGTGCCCCAAAAGGATGTGTCTGTTGGGTACCACAGTCTTACAGCTACATCTAATTGGAAATACTGGGGTATTATGACAGCCAGAAGTACAACATGGATAAAAGAATGACTTGAGACACACACAACCCAGTGTGAATGGTGTCAGGAAGCTCAGGTGTGTGTGTGGAACATGAGTATGTTAAGAGGTTTCTTGATATTGAATGAGTCAGCCAGAGAAATAATCTAAATCTGTGAAACCCAATCCCACTGAAACTCTGTTCTTCCATGGGTTACAAAAGGCCATTGCCAACAGCTTCTTCTAATTTACCATATTTAATAGAATATAAAATAAAACATTTTTTGGTCACAGAAATAGAAGGCATTTGGGGTTTTTATTCCCATTGAATTTCCTCACACTAACACAGTTTACTCACATGTATATCATGGGTCAAAATACATGCTGTGAAACATGTGATGGTGATGATAATTCGGATTAGAAATTGATCCAAAGTCTCTTCATATATAAATGACATATTGCCTCTTTCATAAATCAGAGACTACACGGGAATTCTAAAAACACTTCTACCTCCTTACACAGTCTCTTTGTTCTCACTCATCATCACCAACAGTACCAGGATTGAAGGTTCAAGTTTAGTTTTGTTTTTCAGAATTTTTGGCTTTAGTTGATTTTTCAGAAAAATCTTGATCTTCAGGGGTAGAAAATATTGGTAGAGTACTTCTTACCATCACAGGTCAACATGTACCCTGCCCAAGAACAACACACACACACACACACACACACACACACACACACACACACACACACACACTGACACTGCTATCCACATACCCTGGGTCTATTGTAGAGTGTGTTCCATATTCTTTTTTTGTGTTTGGCACAGGCCATGGAAGTTTCAGACTACAGAAGAGCCAAAGACATGCTGGTAACACCTTTGCCTTCTGACTCTTTGGAAATTGCATTTTCCTTGTGGCAATGCATAAAATCTAAGAGACTGTGACATTTTTAAAAGTAGGCTTAATGCATGCTTCCATGAAAGCAGCATTTAATAGTGAGCTTTGTATTAAATCCTTGGTTTAACTTGTGAAGATGAATTTTTGTGCTATGTAACCATGAAATGCAACCGTGGAAACTTCTTCAGTCTTGGTGCCTGTGACTTGAAATGTCTTCAGATAATTGTGCCAACCTCTCAAAAATCCTTGGGAGGATTCAATGAAGTCATGTCTAGAATGAGATTAACAGGGTACCTGGCTCAAATAAGTGCTCAGTAAATTATGCATGGTATTAGTATTATAAATGAATAGAGAAATAAAATTTAATTTCAAAATAAAGATACATATGCACCATCAAAAGGCAGTAATTTGGGTAGAGATGATGTTTCCTCAATATTGCATCAGGAGGAACACCGAGTCTAGGCTACCCTTCTCTGCTGCCTTTTCCTCTTTTCAGTCTATCTTTTAGGGGTTCAGATGTATCTTTAGCTTTCTCATGATTCACTCAGTTACTCAATTATTTCTTCTTCTGAGTGAGCAAACCAAATCCTCTTAAAGTTGCTCCTTTCCACGTAAGTGTATCTCAACTATATTTAGCTTCCTGGAATCAGTCTAGTTCAGTATAGATTTTATAATGTTTGTTTCTCCATGATTTTTTTTTTTTTTTTTGCCTTTTTAAGTAATGGATAGTGAATACAAACATGGCCGATATTTATAGTATTAAAGCTTAAATTTATAAATAGTTTAATAATTTGCACATACCTCTAATTTAAGATCATCATTTGTTTTCAGATTAACCCAGTTATTGTTATTTAGTAGCCCTATGAACTTTGGAAATGAAATCTGTTATATTTGCTGATCCTCCTGATGGATCACTCAGTATATTTCATGAAGAATTACCTTCAAACTTACACAGCCTTTGTCTCCTCCGAAGAGTGTTGTCTGAATGATGTAGATGTGTAATTTCACTTGGCTTAATCCTAATAAACATAAAACGTTCTAATACCAAACAATTTTGACCAGCTTTGGTAAATTGATAAAAATTCAATCTGGGACAATAGGTTTTAAGCTTAATAAAATATTGATGTGAATTCTCTAAAAAGTCAATTCAGTTGACAGCTCAACCATGTTCTACTTCCTCTCTCTGTTCCCACTTCTGTTTGTGTTTGGACTTCCATTGTGTATTATTTTTTGTTTCCTCTCTTTTATACCACTGTCTCTTTCTATCTCTCTCAGTATCTTACTTTTTCTTTTGATGTTTTCACTTCCTCCCTCCCTGTACCTACTTCCTATTTCACTGTTCCTACTTCCTTTTTCTATGTTCTCACTTTCTTTTTGTGTTCCTACTTTCTTCCTTCAGGTTTACATTTCCTCTTTATATACATGGAGATTTATTAGAATGGTTTGCAGCCTGTGGTCCAGCTAGTCCAACAATGGCTATCAATCAACATAATATTCCTTCTTCAGTACACACCAGAATCTTGAAGAAGTAGGCTCTAATGCCAATGAAGGAATGGACTTTATAGCAAGCAGGCAAAAAGCAAAAGCTTCCCTTTTCCACACCTTTATATAGGCTGCCATTAGAAGGTGTGGCCCAGATTACACATGAATTTTTCTCACCTCAAAAGATCCAGATTAAAAGTTTGTCTTCCCACTTAAAATGATTTAATTAAGAAAAAGTCCTTCGGGGGACCTAGCCTCTTGGGTTTTAGTTAATTTCAGATGTAGTCAAGTTGACAAGCAAGAATAGCCATCACATATCTTTTTAACAATTATATAAGAGGTTAGGGAGTCCTAGAGAAGAATATATAATGAAAGAAAATGAGCTACTGGCATAACAGTGTAGGAAGCAGTCACAATCATGATGGAGGAGGAAAGGAGTCCTGGTTTTAAATGACCTTAGAGATGTATGGAGATTGAGATCAAAATGCAAAAGCAATTTCATTTGTGAGGACATGCATGCCAGATGATAAAGCTCAAAGCATATTAGTAACAGTTCAAACCCATATACATGTATAATAAAATTGAGCAAACTATGTAAATAAATGTCCAGAATGGGAGAAAGTTTTATGTCTTTGTACTAGGGCACATGTTCAACCAAAGGGAGGAAGCTAAAATGATCTGCTGCCTTCCAGGAGACATGAGAATGCACACTCACTTAAATATAAATATGTATGACTACATATACATACATACATACATACATACATACATACATACATATATATACATACACACACACACACACACACACACACACACACACACACATATATATATATATATATATATATATATATATATATATATGCTATCGTTTGGTATTCCCACATACACTTCCTTATTTTGTCAACAAAACATCCAAAGACTCAAAGCAGCAAAGTGCCACACACCCAGATCTTGACTTTAATATCACTAATGAATGAAAAGATGCCAGAATCTCTTGATAAAGGCATCCTCAGCTACAGGGTAAGTTCAAGACCAACCTGGGTCATATAAGACCTTGCCTCAAAAACCATGAAAGAACTCTATTTTAGGAATCCACCCCAGGCTCTTGCGAATCTCTTTTTTCTAAGTTACTGTCCTTCTACTGACTTCCTGCTTACGTTTGTATTAAACTTTCTTCCTAGTAAATGCCAACCTTCTAACACTGACATTATAAATTAAATAAAAAAATGAACAAATGTATACTGAAATCCTGTTGAGTTGACAAGAGGTAACAAATAAATCTCCACATGAAGTGAGACAGTTTGAAAGTCATGATTTCCCCACCCCCTGGGAAATACTCTAATTTGGGGAGAAATATTCCTGTAATAGTACTTAGAGGTTGCATCAGATATGTTGTAATATATATTTACAAGTTCTCATATGTTTTATAGAAGGAATGCTATTTCCAACTCAAATAAAAACAAAAACTAAGTTCAATTTCTAAAGAGTTTATTGAGTCATCTCAAAATCAATCTCTCAATCTTTGTTTGGCTCAGCCTGGGAGGAGGGGACTGGACCTGCCTGGACTGAATCTACCAAGCTGAACTCAGTCCTCAGGGGAGGCTTTGCCATGGAGGAGATAGGAATGGGGGGTGGGCTGGAGGGAAGGGGAAGCAGGCAGGGGGGAGCAGGAGGGGCTGGAGGGGGGAGAACAAGGGAATCCATGGTTGATATGTAAAATTAAATTAAATTATAAAATAAAATATAAAATATAAATAAATAAATAAATAAATAAATGTGAAAAAAATACTTTGTTATCCATCACTTGACAAAGACTGGACTGAACTATGTTATGCTAGATGAAGTGTTGGGGTCCACGAGAGCACACATGGGAGAGATGGACACAAATATGATCTTTTCCAGTTGAAAAAAAAATGCAGTTTTGAATTTTGACCTATGGGAATAAAAAGTATGCAATGAGAATGGAAAGTCTTCTAAAAGAAATGAGGGTTCAAATGCCCAAGTATATGCTGTATGAATGTATGTAAGGAGTCTGGGGTTAAAGGATGCTCAATTACAGGCATGCATAAGGTTGACTTGCACTCTCTTCTTTTCCCCAAGCAGAATGAAATTTTGATCTTTTCTGAGAGAGGAAAAGCCTTTCCATATTCAACAGACTGAGGTGTAAGTGCAGACGTCCAGTGCATGGGCAGAGCTATCTCTAAGCACCAGTGTCTCCTTGACTTACATTGCCTCTGGTATCAATGTAGTGACCACAGGTAGTTTGCTATCTGACAGCAGGAAGTAATTGCCTTCCCTTAATGCAAAAGTTAAAATTACTTTGGAAATGATGATACACTGTTCCAATTTTTCTATATGTTTGCCAATTATTTTCCTCATTGTTTCCTTTGCAAAAAATAATTCCTGCACCTTTACCTTATGAATCTTAGGTGAGTAAGTAAAATTCCAGAGTTTGGACCATACATTTCCACCAGCTGGTTGATGTGTGCAGCTTTCCCAGGGTCAATGGAGACAAGAGATTGATCTGATAGCATTCAAACCTGTGATATGTAGGAAAATAGCAGAAATGTCTCTTCATGCTACATTTGTTTTTCATGTTTGATTGAGGGATAATAGACCATAGAAGGTATCACTTAAAAAGTAAATCCAATGTTATCTAAAAAGATAACTCAATGTGATCTAGTAAATATATAAATTATACAATCCTTACTCAAAATTCAGTGCTTGGATATTTCCAGTCCCCTGAAATTGTCATTTATCTTCCCACAGTTATTCCTAATTACAGAGCTAGAAAGCCTTTATCCAGCTGTCTGCATAGAAAGTTTCTGTTTCTCATCATTTTATATAATTGAAGCAAAGCTGCATGTGATTCTTCAGACACACATTCTCTCACAGAGAAACACGGGTGGGTTTGCTCTCTTTTCTGAGATTCATCCCTCTGGTAGCATGCCACAGTCATTTTTTATATTTGACACACAACCTGTGTTGCTTGAATATGGCACACTAGTTGGTTGATTTGTGCAGTGGTTGACAGACACATTGATGATTTCTAACCTCCAACTTAATACCTGCACACATGTTTACCCACAAATTTGAGGAGAAGTGTTTTTCCATTTCCACTGTTAGGATTCTAGAAGTGGAATGACTGGGTCATATGAAAAGTTTACATTTAACTTTGTGAAAAGCTACCCAGATATTTCACATCACCATCATGGCTGTGCAGAGGTTTCTGTTTTTCCTTGCTCTGGGCAGCATTCAACATTGTTCATGGCTTGTATTATATTATTTTGTCTCTGTGACAGGTCCCTGTGACAGACACCACAGGCTCCTCTCTGGTGTTCCATGACATAACTCTAAGTCAGGATCTGAGCAGACATTCTCTTTACTAACATCTTTAAGTAGCTGATCTATTTGAAATCCCACAAAAATCCAAAAAGATACCCCCACAATAGACTGCTGGCAATGGTCGAGAGAAAGCCACAACTGACATACTCTGGTGATGGGATGGCCGAACACCCTAATAGTCGTGCCAGAAACCCCATCCAAGGACTGAGGAATCTGGATGCAGAGATCCGTGGCTAGACCCCTGGTGGAGCTCCGAGAGTCTAATTAGCAAGAAAGAGGAGGGTTTATATGAGCGAGAATTGTTGAAACCAAGGTTGGATAAAGCACAGGGACAAATAGCCAAACGAATGGAAACACATGAACTATGAACCAAAGGCTGAGGGGCCCCCAAATGGATCAGGCCCTCTGAATAGGTGAGACAGTTGATTGGCTTGATCTGTTTGGGAGACATCTAGGCAGTGGTACCCAGTCCTGTGCTCATTGCATGAGTTGGCTGTTTGAAACCTGGGGGCTTATGCAGGGATGCTTGGCTCAGTCTGGGAGGAGGGGACTGGACCTGCCTAGACTGAGTCTACCAGGTTGATCTCAGTCCTCCGGGGGAGGCTTTGCCCTGGAGGAGGTGGGAATGGGGGGGGTGGGCTGGGAGGAAGGGGATGGGGGCAGGAGGAGGGAGGACAAGGGAATCCGTGGCTGATATGTAGAACTGAATGTTATTGTAAAATAAAATAAAAGGAAAAAAAAGAAAAGAAAAGCTGTGTATTAGGGTTCTCTAGAGTCACAGAACCTACAGAATGAATCTCTTCCCCCCTCCCCCCCCCCTCTCTCTCTACACACACACACACACACACACACACACACACACACACACACACATTGGGAATTTTTTTTTTTTTTTTTGGTTTTTTCGAGACAGGGTTTCTCTGTGTAGCTTTGCGCCTTTCCTGGGACTCACTTGGTAGTCCAGGCTTGCCTCGAACTCACAGAGATCCTCCTGGCTCTGCCTCCCGAGTGCTGGGATTAAAGGCGTGCGCCACCACCGCCCGGCTCACATTGGGAATTTATTGGAATGATTTAGAGGCTACAGGCCAACAATGGCTAGTTATGAATGAAGAGTCCAAGAATCTAGTGGCTGCTCAGCCCCAGGAGGCTGGGTATCTCAGCTGTTCTGCTGAGATCTCTGAGGAATGGATAAGCTGACTGAGTTGAGGACAAGCAGGCGAAGGACACCCTTTCCTTCTTCCATTGTCATTATGTACTACTCCAGCAGAAGGTGTGGCCCAGATTAAAAGTGTGCCTTCCAGCCTCAAGGTCTGGATTACAGGACTGTGTCATCAAGATCCAGATCAAAGGCCTGTTGTCTTCCTGCCTCAAGATCCAGATCACAAGTGTGTCCTCCATTTCTGGATTATAGTTCACTCCAGATAGAGTCAAGTGGACAACCAGAAATAGCCATCACAAGCTGTTTCATTGTATATTTTAAAAAAAAAAATAACATTGTCTCTATACAAATTCTCTTTCAGATGTATGTTTTGCAAAGATTCCTCAATTTATAATTCCTACAAGAATGCCTGTGCTCAATGTTCTATTGTGAGCTGCACAAGCATCTGAACTACAGTGAAACCAATCTCATCATGTTCTCCTTTTATGGATCTTGCTTTTAGAATCACACAAAAGAACACTTGACTGGACTAAGTTCCTAAATTAATCTCATATTTTTTCTCCTGGAGGATGGTTTTCTCACTAATATTTGGCTGTGACTATTTCTTAGGTGCTCTGTATGTATGGCTGTTTGAAACCTGGGGCTTATGCAGGGATGCTTGGCTCAGTCGGGGAGGAGGGGACTGGACCTGCCTAGACTGAGTCTACCAGGTTGATCTCAGTCCTCCGGGGGAGGCTTTGCCCTGGAGGAGGTGGGAATGGGGGGTGGGCTGGGAGGAAGGGGAAGGATGGTGGTATTTTCTTTGGTGGATTTCCAGTGTCTCACCACCATGTGTTGAAATGACTCTTTTTCCCCATTGACTCAACTTATAACTTTGTAGACAGTCCTTTAATGTGAGTGTGTATGAGAGTTTGTTTGTGAATGCTCAGCTGTGCTTCATTATCTTCAGTGCCCAAATTATGCCAGTGTCAGAACAAGTGTGGGTAGTTCCAGATTGCTAACCTGGTTCTTCTTTTTAATATAACTTTGGCTATTCAAAACCCTTTGAGTTTCCATGTAAACTCTAAGTGCAGATTGTTGATTTCTGCAAAATAACCCTCCTAGAATTTTGATGAGGCTCACAATGAATTTATAAACTCGTTTGAAAAGAAATGTCACTCTGAAGCTGAATACATTTCTTCAGATGCATGAAAATAGATTGTCTCCCATTTGTTCACATCTTCTTCATGTCTCTACGATATTTTTATATTCTACTATACACGTCTTACAATTCATTTCTTCAATGTACTCAGAAGTATTTTGTTGCCTTTGTGCTATAATGAACAGAATTCTTTTGCCCCTTTTGTTGTCATATTATTCCTTGACAGAATCTAGAATCACAAATCATTTTCATGTGGCTCCTTAATTTCCAAACCCCATAAACTGACTTATTAGATTAGGAAGTGTGTGTGTGTGTGTGTGTGTGTATGTGTGTGTGTGTGTGTGCGCGCGCGCGCGTTCATCAGATGATTTAATCAAGGGATCATGCACTGCACTCTAAACACGGCTTCCTCTCCTCCCTCTGACCTGAAGTCCTTTAATCTGTCTCCCCCACTCCTTCCTGATGTCCTCGTTCCTCAAACCCGCATATGTTCACCCCAAACTAACGGTTAAATTAAACTCACATCACTTTGCCTTCATTTTGTTTAAGAAAAACAGACTGGTTTCTTGTTCAACATTGGGTGTGGTTTTAGTTTCAGGCTGCTCACTTAGAAGTTAGCACGAGTTAACCAGTGTCACTTTTGTCAAGTGCTGTGCCTGCTAAGAAAGAATGCATTTTCCCTCCTTGTTCTATTAGTCTGCTGAGCGCACTGACTCTATACTATATTAAAATTGTAACTGGACCATTGTGTATAAACTCTTAAATTATTTCCATATTTAAATATTTAATCTTGATTATCATGTTTGCATTTATGGAAGAAACTAGGCTGTCACTCATTCTCTCATGGTAGATTTGTCTAGCTTGGAATTGTGAATAACAGTAACTTCACAGAAGTACTTCCACCTTCTCTAACTTCTGAATATGCTTTGAATTATTAAAGAGAGTTTACCCATGACTATTTAAAAAACAATTCACCAGTAAATACATCTGTGTCTAGACAGATTAAAGTAATTCCTTGTCAATTTATTTTAACTGGCAGATCAGTTCTATCATTGATAGCTGTTTCAATTCCTATTAATCTCAAATCTCTCTCTCTCTCTCTCTCTCTCTCTCTCTCTCTCTCTCTCTCTCTCTCTCTCTCTCTGTGTGTGTGTGTGTGTGTGTGTGTGTCCATTCACCTGTGAGTGTAGAATTGTGCATGGAAGTCAGAGAATAAACTCCTGAGGTGTTGGTCTTCCTTTAACAAGATTAAGACAGATTCTTTGCCATATGTATCAGGCTATCTGGCCTGTGAGTGCTCAGAGTTCTCCTGCATTCACCATCTACCTGTAGAAGCACTGCACTTATAGATGAGCACAGCTGCATCCAGCTGTGCACAGTCCTGTGGATACAAACTCAGGTCTTCGCACTCATGTGTCAAGTACTTTACACATGCCGCCATCTCCCTACCTTAGATTCTGTTCTTACAGTGCAGGGTTTTCCTTATAATTGACTAAAATAAACTTGAGTGAAAGCCACATAAACATTGTAATATGAGTCTCCTTATGAAGAAGGAGGCAGAATGCTGTGCTACATGTTCCATGGCAAATTGCAACACAGGGCATGCAGACTATTGTTTTCAGCTCATTATATGTTCATAACCCACTACTTTATTGCTCAATTCCTCTTGATTTGTAAATATAAAATGAGGTATAAATATCTGTAGACTGTAAGAATTGTGCTTGAGTATTATAAGTCAAGATCATATCACAACAAAATTACCTTATGCTATTTTGGGACTATCAATAGATACAATAATATACTGAAATTTAGAACATTAAGTTATAAAATATATTCATTGAAACTGGCCAGTGAAATGGCTCATTGGGTAGGTAACTGTCACCAACCTTGATAACCAAAGTTCAATCTCTGGAACTCACACTCTGGTAGGAGAACATCAAATGATTCCTGCAAGCTGTCCACTGAATTCACATGGTATCATGGCATACCTATCCAAAAATAAATAAATAAAATACAATATTTGGTAAAATATATATTTATATATATATATATATATATATATATATATATATATATATATATATAAACATCTATCATTCAGAGGTAAGATTGACTGCCACTATATTATAGTATTAAGCTATTTTATATCTGTATCTATAAAGTTATTGAATTATTTCCATAGCATTTTCTACTTCCGTGATTAAGCTCACAATTTCCAGTGTTTCCAATTAACAGTCATTCCTGCTTGTGTGTTCACTGACTTACTCTGCCTTTTTCTATGAAAATACATGGGAATAGTTCCTCTTCACTAAATTGACTAATGTGATCAAATATTCTGGCCCAAAGCAAACTCTATAACAGAGGGAAGTCAGGGCAGGAACATGAAGCAGAAACCATGGAGGAATGCTGGGTTGCTTACTTAATCACAGGTCATGCTCAGGTGGCTTTCTTACATAGCCTTAGACCTACCTTGGGATAGAGCCACCCATTCTTGGATGAGCCCTCCCACACCAATTCACAATCAAGACAATCACTGTAGACAGGCCCACAGACCATATTCTGCTCTGGGCTGTTGCTCAAGTGAGACTCTCTTCTCATATGATTCTAGGCTGTGTCAAGCAGACAATTAAGTATAACTACAACAATGAGTCTAGGTTATTGTGGCGTGAATTTTTAAAAGTTTTATTAATAGAAAACTCGGGGCCAGGTATTGGAGTGAACACTGAAAGATCAGAGAAACAGAATAAGCCACATTCAACCTCACCTTGCCAACTTCTCATCCAATCCTGTTTCCTCAGACTGAAAGCCTGAGTCCTCATTTGAATGGATCTCAGCTAAACTGCGGCTAAAAGCTAAAAGCTTAAAAAGGCTCTATTTCCTGGTCCTCATGCCTTCCTGCCTTCCTGCCTTCACTTCTTGGGATTAAAGGTGTGTGCTACCATGCCTGGCTCAGTTTCCAGTGTGGCCTTGTAATCACGGAGATCCAGATGGGTCTCTGCCTCCAGAATGCTAAGATTAAAGGTGTGTGTGTGTCACCATTTTCTGGCCTCTATGACTGTCTAATGGCTACTGTGTTTCTGACCTCAGATAAGTTTATTAGGGTGCCTAATATATTGAGGGACACAGTACCACCACAGGTTATGATTTTTTGTGTGATTTGAAATAAAATGAGGTATCTTTGAAATGTGATAAGGTACTGTTATTTATCCTAACTTTGAATATTGCCTTGCCTTTTGAATCCTGAAATAAAAATATTTTCTCATACAGATGCTCATTTATAAAGCAAACACTGGATGAACAATGTGTTCTGCATGCTGAAGTAGTTGCTAAAAGTAAGTGGGCAATAAATCAGGTTTTTCCCTTACTGACCAGTTGTGTACAGTCCCAAGACAACTGCAGATTTTAGATTCTTAGACTAGGAGTGTGGTACTAGAGTAATGCAGTGGTCTAGAGGTGGGTAAATTTATAACAGTATAAAAATCTGTGGGAACTTTTACAACAAAATAATAGTAAAGTTGTGAGGGAGAATCAGGACTGGCCTATGAGACAAGAGGAAAGGGGCCCAAACAACAGGAACATTGAGAATATGACATGAGGATGGCATGCCAGAGACACAGATGGATACGTCTATGTCTTTCCACAATGCCAGAAATTACTGAGTAACCCTAAAGTCATAGTGAGTTGGTTTGTTGGCCTCACTTTGTCAAATAGACCTCATTTCCCTTCAGAGCTGACTGTTGTTGTCAACCATGATTCTTTTATTTTAATCTTGACTCCCCAATCACACATTATACATCATAGCATAATTATGTTATATCTATGTGTCATCTGCTTATCTCTCTATTTTTATGTCATCTATCATCTGTCATCTTCATGTTGCTCACAGAACGATTACAGTGCATTAAAGATGCCACAGCAGAGTTCAAAGAGTTCAGAGGCTGTATTGGAGGCTGAAAAAAGTATCTCTGTAGGAGGATGGGCAATATTATAAATGAACCCTTCTTGATAGTTCCTCCAGGTGCAGACTGAGCCTTAAGGTAACAGGCTTTGAGCTGAGTTCTGAGGTCAGTTCAAGCTGCAAAAGTGAGGTGGGTTGGTGGAGCAGTTTGAGCAGGAAGCCTCAACCGTGAAGACAGCTGAGCTGAGACCTTAAGATGGTTTGAGTTTTGCAAATGTAGCCCCCTTGATGGGAACACAGAGCTATGAAAATGCAGCCTGATGAAGACCATCTCCATCCTCCTCTTCAAGGGTGAGGAAGTCACAATTTTCTGCAGTCTGGTACTTTCTATGAGTTCTACAGCCTATATTGTTTACACAGTTGAATTATGCCCTTGTGGTCATGTGATCCTGACACACTTTAATAAGTTTGTAGAGCTTACTAAAGAAGGACCCAGAGGTGGAAGAAAAATGATGAGATTGTACCTGTTCATTTGAGTCAGGATCTGACAGAATCCACAGAATGTTCTGAATTAATTAATGGTCTCCCAGCAGAGAAAACAGTTGATTCCCCAGAAAAGGGCTGTCCTGGAAGCCCTTGGTCTGATGTAATTTAGATGACATAGGAAAAAGTGGAAAATTTCTTGAATAGAATCATAAAGGAATCCAGACTTGAAGACAGAATTTCCAAACCAGTTTCTTCAGCAGCCAACCAGTTGGCAGAAAGTATTGCCAAAGTTGAAAACTAAGTGATGCACAGACTGATGGTGTGTGTCCACTGAGATGACCAGCCAGGAACCAAAGTAGAAGGTAGGCAGGTCCCAGAAAAAGAAAATGCCTTTGCTTTCAATTCACTGCAACCAGTTTTTCCAATTATAAGATTTACTAGGAGAATTCAAAGTCTTGATATTAATATTCTAAAATATTGACAATTATTTTTAAGATTTAATTTTTTCAAATGTATGTATACATGTGTGAGCATATATGTATGGGTTTGTGCACGTGAGTGCAGGTGTCTGCAAAGTTTCTAAAGAGGGTATCAGGTCCCCTGGAGAAGGGAATACTAGAGGTTTAGAACCATTTGACGTGGGTGCTGGGAACTGAACTCTGGTTCTCTGCAAGAGCAGCACACACTCTTGAACACTGAGCCATCTCTCCTAACAATTATTGTTATGAAAAGGATTTGAATCCCAAACAAAACACTGTCCAGACTCATCATGTTTAGAAATGAAAGTAGAGAAAAGAACCAGCCAGGGATCCAGATGTCTATAGACATGAACAAATACAGCAGCCCTCCAGAGGAAACAGAGTTCTTCATCCACAAGCAAGAAGTGATAAGTTGTGGGATGAGACCCTTCTAATTGGAAAGGCCTGAAATATTAAACCGCCTGTGCTGACACTGTACACACTGACTTAAGGTCTCCCATCTCCAACTGCCCATCTTTATCAAGTCAGATTTATTCGGTTCCCACGTGCACAAACCCTGCTGATAATCCTACCAGTAAATGGTGGAGATAGTTAGCTTTTCTCAAAAATACATATCATTTGTGGTTTAACATTTTTATCTTTCCAAAATATTATTTAAGGAACACATTCATCTGACTCTTTTTACTTTAAGATATTTTCATCCATAAATAGAACTGCCATATATTCTTATTGGAGAGTTTTCTTGATAAGACTTTGCAAATGTGCCAACGAGAACAGAACACAGTTGCCAGGATCTGTGTAACTGGAATGACAGAAGCACATTTATTTTTGAGTGGTTTATTGGATAGAAGTCAAACACTATATTGACTTGGCTCTAGGAGAGATTCGCTTACGCGCCCTGTAGGATATTATGCTCTCTTGGCAAACACCAAGTGCTAACTCCTATCCCTTGGGATGGAAGTCTATCCTGCCTGAGCTGAAGGGTGGACACGATAACCCAACAGGTATTTTTCCAACCATGCCTACTGTGATTTATGATGAATAGACAGCTAGTGTTTTTTTTTTTTACGTATTTCATTTAAAAATGATTTCCTATAAATTGTCTTAAATATATCCAATAAATATACATCTTTGCTTTAACATATGCAGTGTTGAATTTCTGCAGTGTTCTGAAAAATGTCTCCCAGTTATGTTTGGCTTTGTTTTAAAGTGTTCAGAGAGAAGAGCCAGTCTCCTGTGCATTTCATAGAGAATGTCAGCTTTACTTCAGTATGTGGAGGAGAATATTTTCTCAGTGACTGTATCTATGCATTTGTCTCCTGGTATGTGTCCCTATATTTTTCTCATAATTTATTAATTCTATAATTTACAAACATTATCATAACCTGTAACTTCACTTACAAAATTTAATAAGCAATGAAGAAATACAAATGAGAATACTTTGCATTTTAATTTCTCCTGCATACTTTTTCTTGATAAAATATATTTGTTATTAAAACCAGCCTTGAATTTTCTAAATTAAAATCCAATTTCTTGCAAATTTTAGCATATATATATATATATATATATATATATATATATATATGCGTGTGTGTGTGTGTGTGTGTGTGTGTGTGTGTGTTACAATTAAACATCCACAAATGTGACAATCTGCTGTTTTTGTCTATTTCTTTTCTCTACGGTTTTAGGTATGTAGAATTAGTATTTTTGTTAGGAAAGGTTTTTGTTTTGTTTTGTTTGAATATTTGAGACAGGGTTTCTCTGTGTAACAGTCATGGCTGTCCTGGAACACACTCTGTAGACCAGGCTAGCCTCAAACTCGCAGAGATCCACCAGCTTCTGTCTCCCAAATTAAAGGAGTGTTCCACCACCGCATGAAGGTCACTTTTTTTTTTTTCTGATATAACTTATTTATTGTTTATTATTGTTTAGCAGTCACAATTAAGACAGATTTATTTGCACATGTACAGTAATGAGTAACAGATACTCCAAGTCCAAATAAATTTATAAACACCAAAGTTAATAATCATTTGATACACTTGTGTATTATCTGGTTTACATTTTCAAGTCTGTATGAACTTTCTTCATTGTGTAAATATCCATATAATACTTCCTTTAAGAAAAATTCTTGGAAAAAAAACATATTGGCATATTTCAGTTAAAGCTAACAGCAAAGACAATACCACAAATTCAAAAAGTTTAGAAAATACTTTTACCACTATGATGCCCCAGTAGGAGGTAACTTTGACAGATTACATGCAACACTGTTACACTGTTACACAGCTATATTATACAAACAGCTGTGAAGACAAAAGAATGATGTTTCTATAATCATGAAATGACAATCAAATCATACTATTTACATTATCTACCTGCAGCACATATACTAAAATTGGAATGATACAGAGAAGAAGGTCACTTTTTAAGTGGAGGTCATGGCATAGAATCTGTCGCCTCCAAAAGGCAGCAAAGTAGAGGCTTTATTCTTTTTGTCACCGAAAGATCCCACTGTCACAGAGAGTGGGCAGAGCTCAGTCACTCGTATTTCTAGAGAAATCCCTCCTGAGTGAAAACTGGAGCTGATGACATGAGGAGCATCACTCAGGAATCTGGACACTTTCTTTCTGGAACAGCAGAGGATCACAGCCCAGGTCTTCCCTGAGCGGCAACTGGCAGTCTTTGTGGAAAGTCTGGATACTTCACCATCGAAGTGTTGAAAAACAGCTCTCCACCTAAACCAAACAGTGCAGCTTCTTATAGGGGGTTAAGCTCCTTTCAGAAAACCCTGAATTGGAGGATGACTCTTCAGACCCATTGCACTGTATGGAACAGTCACCCACATCCACTAATATACAACACAGTCTACACTTCTGCATAGTTCTAGCCCTGAGTTAGTTCAGGGGAGCAGTTTCCCAAGTGTCTTCATATTAAACAACCCTTCATCTGATCCACCGGAAACTTACTTCTAAGGACCCAGCCACGCGTTCCAGGGGTTCCTCTATGACTTCTCAAACTTTGTTCAGTATGTGATCTTATTCTAACATGTACAGTCTTTTCTTTGTAGTGGCAACCAAAAGTAAAGCTGAAATTTAAAAGGTGGCTTCCAAAACCTAAAACACAGCTGTGGAGTGGAAATCTCCTTCAAAGTGGAAAGCAAATCCAGTAATAAGAAGAGTGTTGGGATGAACTGTGGCATACAGGCCCCAAGACTGCTCTAACCTGTTTTTGTAATCTTCATAGAAAACTGTGATTTTTTTTTCTCATTGTGATCTTTGACTCTTATTTCACCCAGTCTGTGGACATCTCCTCATTAACCTCCTCATAACAATTTGAAAACACCTCATGTGTATTCTGTCTGAAGCAGTCACATGGAAATAATTTGAGAATATTGCTTATTATCTATCTTGTTATGACAAGATCAAGTTGGAAATGTCATTCCTGGCTAGCATGGGATGCTTTATAGAGGCAAAGGAAGGGTAGTAGAATCCTTCAAACTCAGCTGCTTCTATTTTAAGCCATTGTTGAGTTGAAGACATCCATTCAACATTTTCTGTGTCATCTCAAATGCCTTCTAACTCTTCGCCTTGTCTCTAGTTTCATTGTCAATTTTTAGTCAAGAAGAGTTACCCAGGTATGAAAATATAAGCAGATTCTACTACTGATTAAATATTGGAAAATGTTTATCACAACCAGGCATTCATACAGAATAGCATAATATTATTCAAACAACTTTTTGTATCAAAGAATTACTATTCATATTACTTCAAGGACATGATAAATTTTTCATCTTGGTAGCTAATAATCATTGCATTTTTGTAATTCTGGAAATCAGTAGTTGGCACCATCTAGACCATTTTTGGAACCTGAACTATGAGATGCAAAGGAAGAACTGCTTAATGGCTACAAAGACATCAGACATAAAGCTTAAACAGTAAGTAAACTTCCCACATGTGTCCAAGCTCTTTAAATATCTTTTACTCACATGTGTGGTTGTTAAACTTCCTTAGTAACTAGACATTCAAAAACAGGTAAGACACACTTGTGGACATGATTGTGGGGTGTTTTCAAAGATATGCTGAGGAGAGAATATCTCTTGGAAGTGAGTGGCAGCTCTACATGTGCTGGGCTCCTGGACTGAATAAAGGGAGACAGCCACCTGAGCTCTGCCTCTTCACTACAATGCACTGTGATCCAATGCTACACAGCAGAACTCTTGCCACTATGCCTTCCCCACATGGATCGACCTTACCCTCAAAGGATGAGTCAAAAGAAACACAGTCTTCCACTTACTGTTAGGCATTTCATTACTACAGAGGGGAAGTAGCTAGTAACTGAGCCAGCTACACTGTACCCTCCGCAGCCATGTGCACTGTGAAAGTATGCATTTAGATGTTGGCTGCTGTGGGATGGTCTGCATGTCAAGTCTGTTGCTCTGATTGGTCAATAAATAAAACACTGATTGGCCAGTGGCCAGGCAGGAAATATAGGTGAGACTAACAGAGAGGAGAATTGAGAGAACAGGGAGGTAGAAAGAGACACTGCCAGCCACCACCATGACAAGCAGCATGTAAAAATGCCAGTAAGCCATGAGCCATGTGGCAAGGTATAGATTTATAGAAATTGATTAATTTAAAATGTAAGAAATAGATAGCTAAAAGCCTGAGCCATTAGGCCAAACAGTTTAAGCAATATAAGTCTCTGTGTTTACTTAGTTGGGTCTGAGTGGCTGTGAGACTGGAGGTGACAGAGATTTGTCCTGACTGTGAGCCAGTCAGGAAAACTCCAGCTACAGTTGGCCCAAATTACGAAAGTGATATTCATTTCACATTGGAGAATGGATTCAAACAATGGTCACCACCTAGTGTGGTAAGCATAGAGAGATACATTTGATATCTGTTATTTTATTTCATAGTTGTTATAGAATTTCCAAGCCAACTTTAATTATCCACAAAATGCACATCAATAGCAAATGCTTTCAAGGCATTATGGCAAATAAGCTGTAGATAACTTCTGAAATTTTCCCATTTCCCAAAACATAATCCTAAGCCGAGGACTTGGAGGTGTGAACTCTAATGACAGCGTTACAATCCATAAACTTCTGAAGTTTAAATCAGTGGCATCAGAAATTCCCTTTTTACTTTAGGGATGTGGAGACTAAAACTTAACACAGTGTGGCAAAACACAGTGGCCAATTTATTATTTTTTTATAGACAGGGCTGTCTACATACCATGATGGACAAGTTTTCTTTAAAAAGTATCTTTACTCACTGAGACATCATGCTGGCCTACCAAATATTTCCTACAAGCAAGGAAAATTTACACATATAACCCTACAGACTGGGGACATAGTTCAACAATACAAGGCATGCTGTATGCTTACTATGTGCAAGTACTTGGGTCTATCATGAGCATCAAAAACAAACTGCTCTTCTAACCCTGTACAGTTGAACTACAGGGTCAGGTGCTGTTCTATAGCCACCAGCCTTCACTGACCCAAGTCTTCTCTGGTCAGCTCTGCTCAAGCCCTCCAGCTTAAATAAACATGATAATAACCCTCTAAAGGCCAACATATTCCAGTCAGATGAACACTGGACACAATCCAGCCAGGCTTTATGTCTTTATGAAATATTTTATTAAATATCTTTACAGGGCAACATCTAGCCTCCAGATGCAGCTGCCAAAACCCTGTTAAGATGTAGGCACTGGCTGGTGCATGGCAGCTGGCTCTGGCTTCCCACCATTCTGTTCTGAGATGGGAGTGGTGAGTAGAATTTCACCTTAAGGTTCCATGATGCTCATGTGGGCAGGCAGAGGCTTCCTAGGGCTGATCTTACCACTTGGGTACCAGAGCAACATGATCTTTGCTTTGAAACTCAGCACACCATGTCTGAGAAGCATATGGCACACAGCAGTGTCAACACAGTCGTTAATGGGATCTCCACTGTCATCCTCAGAACATCCACAAACTTTATGGTCTTGGCACTCTTGCCTTGGAGCTTCCCAGACACCACAACCTCAAAGTCCTTGGCCCCACTCTCCAGAATGAACTTTAGCACAGCATAGCAGGCCTTCACACAGCAAGCCCTCCTAGGAGTTGGTAAAGTAGAGACTCTGCATGGGCAATGGCACACAGACCTCTTGAGTCCACCTTTTCTACATAAAGCACTACACTCATAATATTGTTATAACTTAATATACAATTATTTCCTTAACTTAACCTATGGTCAGGATAATTCACTTTGCATAATTAAGGTTAAAGGTGGTACGAGACTATCATGAGCATTTTAAAACTCCAGATAAGGAAGGAAAACCAGAGAATTAGACTCCTGTCTATTACAGGTAGGATCTATCCCTGTCTCTGAGTGTGTGTATGCAGCATTCACAGGCATGATCCCAACTTACACTCAAGGTAACTGACTGACTTAAAAAAGCACCTGGAATCACTTCCTGTAGTAATCGATATCTTTAATGACAATACTGTGATTGGAAAATTGCTATCACTTATTAAACTCTTTTAAACATGTATTTCCATTTTTCTCATTGAAAAGTATCACAATTTTAATGCATGGATACATGATGAGTGGAGGTGGTGGAGCATGGGGTTGCACATCCAAAACCAAAGTGATTACTTGAAATTTTATAATTTAGAACTAAGGAATGTGCAGAAAAACCAATACTATACACTGGCCAGATTGTCCACAAGAAAGTGGCTCTATGGTCTAAAACCTAAACCTTTATAATTCTTCATGTGATATCTTTCAAACACACTACTAGAAGTGCGTTTGAGAAGAGAATGGCATTACTCAAATTATTATCTATTTGTATTCAACTATCCCTCTACATTAAATACAAAGTTATTTCCTGGAGTTCATTTTACAGAAGGCCACTTACTCTTTCTATAGTTACATTATTAATATTAAATAAGGTCTGTTTTATTACTACAGCTATGCTCTTAAGCACTTAAACCATATATTAAAATGACAGTAAGTTTCACTTATTTTCAAATTACTTTCAGTGTGTGGGTTTTTTAGAGTGGGTTTGATCATCCGGTCTTCACTATCCATTCAGTGCCCATCTTCATTGTTCATTATCTTCGCTGGAAAAGATATGCATGCAATTAGGTGAGAAAGCTGCAGCTTTTATGTGCATTTTGGTGCAATGCCTGAACTTCCCATCAAGGTCAGCTCTGATCTTGTACTTTGTGTGTTTCACACAATAGTTCGTTTCTCAGAGCAACATAGGTAGGATGGTCTGGATGGATGTTTAAGTTCATGCTTGACATTCTAGTGAGCTGTGAGCCAAATATTGTACCTGTCCAGAATCACAAGTTTGGGGAGTCATTAAAGTATGTGATTTTAAGGCCACCATAACTGAGAGGTTGAAAACTGAGCCACCTGGAAGATGTTAACACCTAGGGACATGTGTAATGTGTGGCAATGTGTAGCCATGATGTGTGTTCGTCCCTCTATTCTCACCTACTGTCTAGGTGCTGGTTGATCATCCTGATACCCACACTGCCCCTTTGAGGCCAATAGTGGAGTTACCAGAGTGTTCTTTGGTACTGTTATCTACTCCCCCAATCCTGCCGGATCAGTGAGTTACACACTGTGTTCTCTTACAGACATCAGAATGTTTTCAGCATTGTATATATTTATGTGATGACAATTAAGGTCTATTTTACTCAGTTGTGTTTATGTTCAAAAAGAATTATTCACTAAATCCCAATAGATGTCTTCATTTTCTGTCTCTCAGAATATACTTTTAAATTCCCTTATTAAAAGCATGATAGAAGAGAAACTTGCCCATTTGGTTACTCTAAAACCTAAAGAATCAATGACTATCTCCCTCCTATTAAATAATCATGCTCACTATGAGTGATCTCAATTCTTTTAGAAGTGGCAGGTGAAAAGTGCTTGTCCTTGGGAAAAAGGAGCCACCAAGCATAGTGATCCATGTCACATTGGTGTCCTGGACAGTTGCATGAGGGTTCTGCATCTCTGTGTAGGGTGTGGAGAAAGCTGGGGATCTTGCACTGGATGTGGAGACCCCCAGGATCCAGAGCCCAGACCAACTAAAGGAGATGTGAAAACTAGCTCCCTGGATAGTGTAGCAGATAATACCTCTGGCACTAAGGTTCAGCTGGGGCCACAGGCTCATAAATCAGTGACATCATTGGGTCACACTTACTGAAAATAGTATCAATCATGCAAAAGCCACGGTATTTTATTAAACATTCCATAGAAGGCTTACATTTTTAGAAATCCACATACACAGAGTGATGGGCCACAGAAAACCTCACTCTTGGCACAATTCTAAACTTGTCTTTCTACAGGCTCAGAGCTAGTGTGTGTGTGTGTGTATGTGTGTGTGTGTGTGTGTGTGTGTGTGTGTGTGTGTGTGATCAGACACAAATATCTTTTTTTAGTAATCATACAAGATCATCCTTATGCAACACTCAAGTGTTTTTTCTTGTAAAGAAAGTTAATACATGTTAGTTAAATATACTGTGTTTTGACATCTGCAGGATGTCCCTCCTCAGCTAGAAAAGCCTCACAGACACTAAGTTATGTCCCACTTATGTTCCAGCAGTTCCTTAGTCCAATCAGACTGGTAATCATAATGAACTGCTACAGTACATATTAGTTATGAAGCACAATGGGTCTCATTATGACATCCTTGTGCATGAATGTACCCTCTTTGGTCACATTCACCCCTGCATTCTCTCTCGACCACCCTTTCCCATTGCTCTCCCAGCTTCTGCCTTAAGCCCATTTCCGTTAAAAGATGACCTAAGTTTCACATTTTCAAGCAAACATGGCACCTGTCTTCCTGCATCTCACTTATTTTACAGAAATGAGTCTCAGCTTCCATCCATTTCCCTGTAAATGACATTTTTCATCTTTATTATTGAATACTGATCCATATGTATTTGCATGACACATTCTTTATCCATTCTCTGATGCTGGTAGACACTCATGCTCATCCCATGACCTAACTACTGTGAAGATGGCCGCACAGGCATCTCTACTACATGCTGATTTTTATTCCTAAGGATATATACAAAGGGTGATATAGTTGTGTTGTATGATAATTCTCTGCTAGTGGAATCACCACACCGATTGCAAAAAGAATTGCTCTAGTTTCTACTTCATCAGCATTGTGGGGCTCCTTCCCCCCACAACCCTCTCAGCATTTGTGGTTTTTGATGGAACCTGCTCCTACAGGGGTAAGGGAGGGTTTCAAAACACTTTGTTTTACATTTCTGTGCTGGCTAGAGATGTCAGATACATTTTCTCTATTTATGGACTGTATGTTCCATGAGATTACATTGGCTTACATACTGATTGTATCATATGCATTTTGAATGTTTATTTCTGTTACTTGGTTTAAGAGTTCTGCACTCCATTAATAAGAGTGGACACCTATGTTTTGCTTTGATTTAGGGGACTCATTTTTGCAGATTTCCCCTCCCCCATTCATCATAATGCTGGCTACTGGTTTTCCATTATATAGTTTTATTGTGTTGAGATACTGTTCTTCTGCTGATGGCTTCTTCAGGGCTTTTACAACTTTTACAATTTTAAAAGTTGTTTCCACATCTGTCCAGATGATCATGTATTCTTTATACCCAATCCTATTTGTGTGCTGTGTTAGGTGCATTGACCTCTGTGTGTTAGACCATTCAGTAATCACTAGAAAAAGACCCTTAAAATACTTGAATTGTAGACAAGTGATCCTTTTATTAAATGTAGGAAACAAGGAATTAAATTAATATTCATTCATATTAAAAGAGGTTTCTGATGTGCATTAAAACTTAAGTAAAATGGCCGGGTGGTGGTGGCGCACGCCTTTAATCCCAGCACTCGGGAGGCAGAGCCAGGCGGATCTCTGTGAGTTCGAGGCCAGCCTGGGCTACCAAGTGAGCTCCAGGAAAGGCGCAAAGCTATGCAGAGAAACCCTGTCTCGAAAAACAAAAAAAAAAAAAAAAACTTAAGTAAAATGTGTCTTATTTTTTTTTAATTTTTTCAACCAAACTAATGAATTCAAGATTAAATTGTCATTTTTATTTTTGCCAAGGAAAGGAAGCTGGAATTTTAAGTTCTCATACTCCATGGATGTCTGTGTTTCATTGTGTCTCACACCCATATCCCCAAGCCAAAGACTGCCCTCATATTTTTATCCTAAGCCGATGTCCACAGGTCTCATGGACACCACAGCTCTCATTTTTTAGGAGCATGCCAACAACCTCCACAGAGATCTTGCCTTGACCAGTTCTTATTCTAGAAGTGTGCACATGTCAACATCTTTTTCACTGGAATAGACAGATTAAAAGGAAAGTAATATGGCCCAGGGACATTTGAGCAAGGGCTTCTAAGGTCCTGGATACCTGGTAGATAAATGGTACTGAATGGAAAGCTTTAGTGTCTGGACATACATACATACAGACACACACACACACACACACACACACACACACTTTTTTCCCAGAACATTCTTTCTCTGAATCTTTAGCTTGCATACTTTTGGGGACTTTTCCATTGTTTTTTGAACCTTCATCTTAAGATGAAGATGGCTCTCTTCTCTCTAGGTCGTAGAATGTGCGTTTTCACCCTGCCACATGAGTGTTCACACTAAATCTGGGAAAGGTTGAGCCACACTATGATAGCATGTTATTACAAAGGGGAAAAAGCCATTATTTCTAACCATATTGACAAAACCCAATAAAACAATCCCATTGTTGAGAGAGGCTGCAGCAGAGGCAATGCATCCCCATAGCCCTGCTGTGCTTAGTATTAATCCAGGCCAAACAGTGAATTTTTGTTCAAGGAAAAGGAATCTTAAACATGATCTCCATGAGTTGCTGACTTTCTTATATTACAGGCATGATCAAAAAAGAGCAAAACCTGCAGAATCTACCACGAGTTCACTGTCCCGTTTCACTTCATGTGAGGGGATCATTTATCTGCCACTAGTTGGAGAGTGGCCTAATGCTGTGACAGATTTTCATCTCTAACCTGTGGGTTCTGGGGACCCCTGGAAGCAGTGGGGACCAGATGGTGCTTTTCTGTAGTCATATGGGAAACCAGCTGGGCTGCCTAAAGATTTATGATCAATTATCTATGCTCAAAGGCCATGTACCTATTGAACAATGGCACTGTCTGGGTTGTGCTGAAATTGAATACCCAGCAATTGTAGCATCCCTTTGTCAATCGAAAGAGCTATTAGCTCAAATTACAAAAAGTTCATGCCTAGAACAGATCCTAGTTTAAGCTAAGATTAATACATTTTTTAAAGAAGTTTTATTCCTTTAACACAAAGCTCACCCGCAGACACAAATATACACACAGCACCCATAGAAACAGGACATACATAAACATGCTCATAATTTGTATCACTTAGATAAATCTCTTCAGCTCTTACAAATGAAAGTACTTTTCAAATTGTTTCCCTCTGTTTTCATGATCATTTCTTTTGTGTGGGATACACTAAGAAAGTATTTCACGAAATACATTTTTTTTTCAAAAGTAAAGCATTTTATTTTTCAAATGGTAAAATCAAATTGGAAAATCTTATTAGTCCCATTTGCACATATCCCTGCTAAATAACTCATTTTTTGTTTGTTTGTTCTTTGGTTTTTGTTTTGTTTTGCATTTTTCATTTCTTACTCTGCAATTCTCCATTAGTGACTGGATGACTTATATCTTTGGGAAAAGTATATTCTCTTAAATTTTCTATGATGGAAGGATGAGTTTGTCTACAGGTAATTATTTTTATATTTTCTGCCTACGAGCATTTCTTCACATTCTTTGTTCTGCTTCCTCCAGGAAGAGTTAAGAATCTCTATGAATGGCTTTTGCTGCTTTGAGTAACATTCTTACTCATTAGTATGTCATTTGAATAGTGTCAATCTAGAAAATATTTGTTGCTTTGCAAGAAGAAAATACAGTAGAAATTTCCAACTCTGTTGCTGAGAAAGGGACACACATAAAATGATGGAAAGATTGTGAATAAATCAGAAATTGCTAATTAACTTGACTTCATTTCCTTAGAAAACAGAATTAAAACATTTAATTGTTACATAATATCAACAATCATGTTAGGATTATTTGCTTCTTCAAATTTAGTGTATTAGAAAGAAGCGTATATTAGCAATCACATTTCAATTTCTAAA
Source organism: Peromyscus leucopus (assembly GCF_004664715.2). Lineage (NCBI taxonomy): Eukaryota > Metazoa > Chordata > Mammalia > Rodentia > Cricetidae > Peromyscus > Peromyscus leucopus. The sequence goes on from NC_051068.1 coordinate 20,652,851, forward strand.
AGAATTCTTACAAGTAGGCAGATGCAGCCAGAAACTAATGGACACACATAAATTACATTAAGCCAACCTGAATGTTTTTGTATTGCAAATACAAATTTTCTTGTTTTATTTTATTAATGACACTATAGGAAGTGTACTTAGTTAAAATTCACTGGAAAGGCTCTGGATAGAATTGGTTTATACAGAATCTAAAGCAATCATAGTTATCTATGTTCTGCCTATTTCAGTCAAAGAGGAAAAAGATAAATTCTCAGCCTTAATTGGCTCTACTTTTAAGTTTCTCAATTGTTATTGCCAGGCTAGAAATATTTTATTAAAAAACAACAACTAAAAAACTGTTTACACATCAAGATCAAGCTTTACATTTGGATAATTTCTTATAGTAGGCTTATTTTAATAACATAATTTCGAGATTCCCATTCTCAAATGCAACATATAGTATAATTATATATATATATATATATATATATATATATATATATATATATTCAGTCCATTATAAATTGTTTTAGATTTTTATTCAGATACATATTGTTTGCTTTCTTATATCTCACTAGGAAGCCAAAAATATACTCCAGCTGCACTTAAGTCAGTACTGTTTTTTACATATAAATGGATGAAGTCAGTACAGCAGCATCCACTTGTTTTCCAGAGGAAGGAAAAGAGTGCAAGGAGAGAGTGTTGGAAAATATGTGCACAGATGGTGAATGTCACTAACGCTACTGTCATCAAATGTATAAAAGCAACAAAAACCCAATGCTTTCCTTCTAATGTTTTTAAGATTTTAGTTTTCTAATGACTTCAATTTTTATATAAGAACTTTTATCCCCAATTTTAATAACATTTTTATTTATTCTTTGAGAAATGCATTCAGTGTATTTTGATCATATCCGCATCCTGCCCCCTCCCCCAATTTCCCAAATCCTCCCCTACCTCCCTACACACTCAACTTAGTGTTCTTGCTCTCTTAAGGAAGCAAAACATGGAATGCAGTTTGAAATTTACATTAAGCAGCATTTTATCACAAGAAAACAAACTGACAAATACAGCAGTTTCCTCTGTCCTTGATTTACTTGTTCTCTTCTTGTTTGTAGATTATTACATGGGGTAGATTGTTATACTGTGGAAAGACACAAGATGGTTAACCTTAGATTATTATTGATGAGACTGCTAATCTGCTGTGACTGTTGTGCCCTTTGCCAAATCCCAGAGCCCTCCTGTATTTATTATTATCAAAAGAGCACTATAGATTCAGAAAGCCTATACTGTATATTGGAAGGCAGGATTTTTCCATCAGAAAATAAAGAATTTGAGCACATTTATTCGGTGGGTAAATAACACAGTTGCCTTCATACAAAACTCACCAGTCTCCCTACTCCTATGCAGAGAACGCAGGTCAAACACAGCCTTAAGATCCGTAAAGTATTTTGAAATTGTCATGCTGTTAAGTTACTCATTAAATATCCATGCCTTATTTAATAACAAAACATAGTCTGTGTTTGCCTTTAGAATTTCAGAATAGAACAATTATATTTTGTGGATTCTTGTAAATTTCAATGTGGAAAGGCTTTAGTTTTGAATTGCCACTTTGTCCTTGATCCTTAATGCCACAGTCAGACCAATGTAATAAGCAAATCCAGTAATTCAGACCTTGTGTTACAGCATTTTAAAATCTCAGTTAAAAGCACAGCGTCTAAGCATAGACATTGTTCAAACTCATATGAAAGATGAAGTTGGAATGTGAGGCTCGTATCTATTTACACGCTTTCAGTAAAATCAGATATAATGAGTTCCCCACAGTCATTAAAATATATGAGAAGTGATTTAATTGTTCTGGGGGCTCCCAGCCCGATGGTTATCTTGGAACTGCAGCTCAGACAAAGCATATTTATCATGCACCATAACAAGTGAGCCCATAAATCTACACAGAAGAGCCATCTAAGTCACCAGGCAGTAAATAATTCTGGGCCTCTGGAATTTCAGAATCCCCTCTTCTTCAATGAACAAAAATGACTCCATAAGAGTGGTAGCCGAGCAGAATTTAATGATCTAGAACAGAAACGGTGGACTGATGGATTATGGGAGTAAATTTTCACTGGGCTCGAGAGTTTCAAAGTTTGCATTTTGAGTAAAATGAATATTTTATATGTTTGAAAAATATAGAAAAAAGTGACCTATGACAGAAATGGGACTCCATTGGTCAAACAGAGTCTGTGAATGTCTTATGTTTGCCCCAAATTGAGTGAGTAGATAAGATGTTTCAGAATCCACTACACTGTCAACATTTAGAAATTTGAATGTGTCTATAAGAATTGATTTCCTAACTTAAACTAAAAGTGAGTTAATTTGATAGTATGGGTTCCTCACCAGCACACGGTGATGGGCTGCTGCAGCTAGAAGACAACTCCATCTCAGCTTTGCCACCATTCAGATGCCCCTGAGTGACAGAGTCCTGCTGGGTGCTGTCCTGACCATCACCTCACCGGCCTTAACCCCTTCATGCTTCTCCCCTCAACACTCATCTCCATTTTGCTTGGTACTGGTTCACTGTTACTCAAATTTTCCTGCAACAGCCTAGTATGTGATAAGGGTAGGTAGATTTCTGTAAGTGGACAGAGGTACTGAGTGTAACTCTTATTTCTGGACAATTCTCTTGCTTTGTTTAGAGTGCATATCACATACAAAATCCTTTTAATCTGGCATGGTGGTTGCATCTATAATCTAAGCCTTCAGGGTATTGATCCAGGAGTCAAACTTGTGAAAATAACAAGTTTGAGGCTAGACCAGAGTACAGAGTGAACAAGGCCAGGCTTGGCTGCACATGAGGACCTTGTCTCAATAAATCCAGAAGTAAATAAATTCCATCAAAACAAGAAAATATACAACTGACCTTTTTCACCATATATTTTTTCTAATGGGCTCACTTCACATTTCATTATCTGCAGTTTTAGATTTTTTATAACTATTTCCTCTTAGGGAAACACTCTGCCTTGAGTCAGGCGGTCTTTTTACTTCTTGTTCACTGGTCATGGTCTGCTTATGGAAGACACACCTTTTAAAGAGATTAGCTAGTCAAGGAAGATTGAATTCTTTCGTGACATTTGTTTTATTATTGTTGTAGAGAATTTCACACATGAATATTGTATTTATTTCATTTCCACACACACTTTTCTCTCCTCAACACTTCCAGTGTCTCCTTGACTGTCTCTTAATCTATTATTACTATATTACCTCTTCAGTTAGTTCTTGAATGGGAGTTTCATGTACTTAACCCTTCACAATTAAAAACCTATAGATTTATTGTATACTAGCTCATTTAATGAATTTAATTAATTTAATAGAATTTAATTAAAATTCATTTAATATTTAGCAGTTTCATGTACACTTCTATCACACATGTGCCCTCTTGCATTATTTCCCTCTTTTATTCCCTCCCTCTCCCTCTGAACGCCATAGTCTTCTGAACTGGCCCCCATCCTATTTTCATGAGATCATATGAGTATTTGTTTTTAATCTATCAAGTTTAGTCAAAGTTGTATTCATTAGCACAGGTGGGACATGAGCAACTCACCAGTGCTACCCCACTTAAGGAAATATCATACCCTTCACCAAGAGTTCTTTAGGGAGAAATGGGGTCTCATTGGCACCCTTGCCCATATTGAATGCTGAGGGGTACAATATTGTGATGGTCTACACAGCAACTCTGGGTTTATGACTGTGGTAAAGAAGTTTTCATGTTCTATCCAGTAGGCAGCCTTTCATACTACTCGTCCCCACTTCCAGATCTTCCATTTCTTCCAAATTCTCTTGTATAATGAATGCATCTCTACCAGGGCTGCTTCAGAACATCCTTAGTTGTCCACCAGAGTTGAGGGTAAGACACTGATGCTTAAGACACTACACACCTTGCTACAAGAGCTGAAGAAATGAAGCTGACACTGACCAGGAAGCTTTCTATCTACTGGTCAGCTTTCATAATACTGGGAGGTGCTGTGTGGGCTGCTGGGGCAGAAAAGTCACCAGTGGTATTACTAGCCTTGAACTTTGCAAACTACACTAATGGTTGGCATACTGAGATACGGCCAATCATGACATTTTTGTCAAGCAGTCCAGGCAAGAACAGTTTCTTGCCCAAATGGCTGTTTTTGCCAAATACAAATAGACTAGATATTATGACTGTAATTCTTGCTTGATAATTGTTTTGTTATATGTAATTTTAGTATGTTAAAGTTAAAACCTTCCTTTTTGAAAAAAAAGAAAGAAAAGGGAAAGTGCTGTGGATATTGCTCTGTATGCTGTGAATGTGTTGCTCTGACTAGTTAATAAATAAAATTCTGATTGACCAACAGCCAGGCAGGAAGTATAGTATAGGTGGGATAAGCAGAGAGGAGAATTCTGGGAAGAGGAAGGCTGAGTCAGGAGTCATCAGCCAGACACAGAGAAAGAAAGATATGAAGACAGAATTGAGAAAAGGTACTAAGCCATGTGGCTAAACATAAATAAGAATTATGGGTTAGTTTGAATGTAAGAGCTAGTCAGTGGTTAGGCCTGAGCTAATGGCCAATCAGTATTTTATTTATCAACCAATCAGAGCAACACATTCACAGCATATGAAAAGACACCCCAGCATAGTACAAGGAACATATTATTTCTAATGCAGAGAATGAGAAAGCAGTGGGCTGCCCATCAGCTAACACTGCCAGTATCACCCCACTGGACATATCTTGTCTGACAGGCTGGTTTTGTAGCAGGGCCCACAGCTGGCTGAGACTCATGGTGAGTTTTCTCAGGCAGCAGCCTGCTAAGCTCCTTCAAGACTGATTCTCTGTGCCACATAACTGCAGATGAATTATTTGGGAGTCCCTAGAACATCACTGATCAACAACTCAAAAGGAAGTTCCCACACCTGATACTGGGATTTTCATTTAAAAGTTCATTCACAGCTCTGGGAATCCTATTATATACCCATGTAGGACAACTGTGTTCCAAGCTCCTTTAAAACCATAATTTTAACTTAGCTTATAAAGTATTTGTAGGTTTCTTAATGCCTTCCTCGTGCACCTTTCTTCTCATTAACACCCTCAACACATTAATTATTTTTATCATCTATAATATTTTGATTGAAATACACCAAACTGAATAACCTTCAATGACAAAATGAATACAAATACAAAGCCACAAAACAAGAAAGAATAAAAAAGAAAAGCTGTAAATACCCAGGATGAAATCTAAAATTAGGAAAAGAAAAAACATTACTGAAACAGCAACAACAACAACAGAAATTTTATCTGGAATAAAGTAGCAAAACTCTAAAACAATAAAAATAAAGCAAGCTACTGAAATCCATCCAAGAACAAATTAAAACCACAAATCTCAGAGTATTGACTCAGTCTAAGCGAGTGCTTTGTCTGAATAAATCATGGATGGCCTCTGTTTCAATTCCCACTGGCAACCTCACTCTCTTGTATAACTTCAGGTGCATGAATGGTCTCTACTCCTCAGGCCTCTGTAGTCTCCTCCCTTCAGAATCATCAAGCTCAATGCACAGAGCCCCAAACTTCTTCCAACCTAATCATCTCCCAAAAGCCAGTCCAAATGCTTCTGAACCATGAAGTCAAACACCACCACTCAATACCAGTTCTCCATGGGATACTTTTATTCACTGTTCCAGAATATCTTGGAGAAACCACTTAAAGAAGGATGTATATATTATAGCTTATGATTTTGGAGATTTCATTCCATGGTAACTGGTCTATAATGTTCCTAGACCACGGTGAGGTGGTGGTCATGGTGAAGTGTGTTACACAGAAGAACAGGGATGCTCACTTCATGGTGGCCAGGAAGCAGAGAGTAAGGAAGGAGGCTTGGAGGAAAAGAAGAAGAGATGTGAGGCAGGAGATAAAAATGGAGAGAGGAAAAAGGACTGGAATTACAGTACATCCTTTGAACCATGTCTTAACTTGCCTAGTCCTCAAATAACCTTACTTCTTGGACTCCACCAACTTCAAATGATGCAATCAAATTAAGAATTATATCAACCAATCAGTCCATTGTTTAGCTCAGAGTCCTCATGATCCAGTCATTTCTCCAAATCCCGGCTTCTGAATATTTCACCGTAAACTTAAGCCTTCAACACATGAGTCTTTTGGGAGACACTTTATAACCAAACCATAACACTTCCTGAACTCTAGACAAAGCACAGATGCCTACTTTCATGTGGTCATTTATATTTACAATAAATCATTAAGAAATAAATGATGAATTGGAAAGGAAGAAATAGCACTATTTATATTATTGTCTAAATAGGAAATCCCAAGAAAGCAACAATAAGTAGCCAACAAATTCTTACTGTTATGAAGCATGTGTAGAAAGGTCTCCAGATACAAAGTCAATTCACAGAATTGTTCAACAAGGAGATATAATCTGGAGGACTCAACATAGTAAAAATGTCAGTTCATGTCAGTCTGAATGCAGAACCAATGCAATGTCTAGACAAGAAACTGATTCTAGATTGTTTCATGGCCTTCCCACTATCCATGGAGAGTGTTATTGAGATTTGCCCGTACCATGATATACTGCCCATGCCATCATGTGCTGTCCATTGCATAATTTGCTGCAAAGGAAGAGAGGACTACCTTGAATTTCCTTCCTGTACAAACTCAATCATATGGCATCAACATTGATTTCCAGATAACAGTAGGGCCACAAAGGAAAAGTAGCACCATCTACATTATAGACTGAAAGGGACCTGGGAGCTGGGGCTCCTGGCTGCCCATGCCCCATGGAGCTCCTGCTGAGGTCAGCATCTGTCTTCCAGGATTCTAGATCATGGACTGTTTTAGCATCATCCTTGTGACTGGCATTTCCCTCTAGATCCTCCATTGACTATATCTTGGTCACCTCTTGGAACTGTAGTTTTCACTTGATGATGTTGATGGGGTGGCAGCTAATCTTTCCCTAAGGCATTACTTGCCTATCATTGCTCTGTGTGACACAGATTTTCCTCTGTGTTATATAGGTATTGATACCATGAGAGAGAATGGCTCATTTAGCAGGCCCAACATGGCAGGTGTTTGCCTTGTGAACATGGCACATGCTCTGCAGACATACATATGAAATCATAACTGGTCTCTAGTTTCATGGAGATGCCCAAGAGCTAGGGAAGCAAGAGTGGCCACTGTTGAAACAGCTGTGACCAAGGAATTTAAGGCAAATTAGCAGCCCCAGTTGCTGGATTCACTGCTGCTTGGTCTCTGATCTTGGGTTGCTCTGCAGGGTGGCAGTGCCCTCTGTGCCTGCTCAGCAGCTCCAGACCAAAGGATGAAGCACCCCGCTGACCATAGATGGCTTGCCAATAGAACACACTGCTCAGCTGCTGAATACATAAGATTAGCTACTGAGGACTTTGCACTTATAACACCAGCAAAATGAAAAGAAAATAGATGGGAAATAACACTTTCAAAAATTACTATAAAATTTATATGGAAAGCCATAGACCCTAAGACACCTGAAATTTTCATGAAGAAAGTCTCAAGGGAAGGATCACTGGGTCAAATGGTAATACCTAGTCTGTAGACAGCACTCAGCACAACACAGCCCACCCACAGTCCAACAGGATGGTCTAGAGAACCCCAAAGACCACACTAATAATGTTCCTGGCTGATTAAGGACAACTGTAGCCACCACTTATTAGAGAAGTACAGGTTTTTTCAATTAATTCCAGTACTCGGGAAGCAGAGGCAGGCAGATCACTGATTATGCAGACAGCCTGGTCTACATAATGAGTTCCAAGAGCCAGAGCTACATAGTGAGACACTGTCTCAAGAAAAAAAAAGGGGGGTTGTGGCCTGAAACTGTAATGCAAATAAACTCTTTCCTCCCCAAGTTGTTGTATCAACAGAAGGTGAACTAGAATACAGTGTATCTAACACATGGAGTCTACCTGCAACATATGGAGAACTACCAAGGTAAACTACAGTCCATATAAAATGAAGAAAGCCACAGAAGACAGGGCGTGTATAGGAGTACACACAATGCACAGCACCTTTAGCTGTTAGGGTTTAAAATGCTATTTAAACCACTACAAGATGACTAAAGCAAAATGTGAAACAAATGCAAAAATACTGGTGAGGATGAGAAGAAATTACTCCTCCTGCATTGTGGGTGGGATGTAAGAAAGCACAAAGTAACCTGCCCCTACACACAGCCCAGCAATTCCACTCTCACTATGTGTCCCTCCAAAAAATAAAAGTTTGTGTTCACACAAACGTCTCTACAGAGGAGCTTCCAGTCCAGAATCCCTTCAGTTAGACACTCTGTGATATGCATTAGCTGTGAGAGCTAGAGGTGAAATAGTACTTACCAATGAAAAGAAATGAACTATTCAGCCACAAAACACTGTGGATGGATCTAGATAAATTGTACTGACTGAAAAAAAGACTGCCTTAATAGGATTCATTCTGTTAGGTTCTTTCAATAAACTCCATACAGCAACAAGAGTATAGCCATGATAGCAGTTAATGGCTCCCACATGATGTGGGAGGTGGCTGTGACTGGAATGAGGAGGCATCTCTGAGGTCACAGCATTTTGTGTAGTGTATCGTGACAGTCACACAAACCTACAGGTGACAACACTGTTTAGATAGAACCTAACCAAGGGTGGGGTATGGGTAGCATGTGGAATGTTCACTTGCTACTCACAAGCCACATACAGCCATGCACAGCCACACACAACCATGCATAGCCACACACAACCATTGACAGCCACACACAACCATGCACAGCCACACACAACCATGCATAGCCACACACAACCATGCACAGCCACACACAACCATGCACAGCCATACACAACCATGCACAGCCACACACAACTTTTAGGAGTTGGTGCTCTCCTTTCATCATGTGGGTCCTAGGGAATTAAACTCAGGCCATCAGTTTTGATAACAAGCACCTTCATCCTCTGAGCCATCTTTTGTTTTATAATGATTTTTTTTCATTTTTTTAAATTATAATATGATTACACAGTTCCTCCTTACCCTTTCTTCTCTTAAAACCCTTGTATGCAGCCATTTTGCTCACTCTTAAATTAATGGCTTCCTTTTCTTTATTTAATGTTACATATATGTGTACATTTATTCTTAAATGCAGTCTGTTTAGTCCATATAATGTTACCTATATGTATGTGACCTCAGGGTTGACCATTTGTAAGAAAGAAAACAGCCAACGGTCTCCCAACTACACCATTGAAGAACAACAACCAGCGTGGAGCAGTAACCCCAAGGGTGCCATAGTGGCATGGATGCCTCGGTGGTAACCAATTACTCTCTAATTGAACTGAAGACCTGCTCAGTGAGAGGGAATGCATGCCTGGCGCTGGAAACCTTGCTAACTACCTACCCATGAGTAATGAAGTCATGGATATTGGGGAAAAATACACAACCACCACTTTACTAAACCAGCCTAATTCTTAAATACATTCTAAAATGTCTGCTTATATCCACAGACCAGTGCAGTCCTCACCCCTCACCAACGAATCTTTTTTCTTTGCAACAGATGGAGACTACTACAGAAAACTCCAACCAATCAAATGAAGAGCACAGGAGATCCTGTAGTGCCCAGTTCCAACTGATACATCTGCAAAACATGCCTCACTGCTAAAACTCCAGGATAACTTTGGAAGAGGGAGACAGAAAAATCATAAGAGCCAGAGAAACAAGTTTACTGTAAGATTGTGTATCCTAGAATTATCAGAAGCTACACCCATAAAGCCTCATCAACATGGCTGCCTAAACATGGCCTGAACACGGATGGTACCAATGGGAATGCTAACATGAAAAGAGAAATCTAACAAGGCCTTGGCCCTAAAGAAAGGTCTACAGGAACCTGGGGGATGCTGAGAGCAGGACAAATGGTCTTCCTCAGGGAAGAGGACCAACGGAATACCCACCCACTGAACCATCTTGATGGGCTAACATCAGTATTTTCTGGCCATGTGCTTCAAATAAATGTCCCTCCTCCTGCCTCTGTAATTCTCTCTGCCAGCACATGGTAAGAGCTTTAGTGGTTCCCGGCATTCTGATCAGTTCTTCTTCCCTCCCACATTCCACATGCCCCCTTTTCATCTATCCAGTAAATCAAAATCCCTGAGAAAATGTTTGCAAGGAGAATCGACAAGCCATTTTCCTCCTAATTAAGCAAAGGTGACTTCATTAGGACTTTCAGGACTGGTCACTACTACTTTGTAAGACAAAGAAGCAACCTGTGTCTCCCATCTTCACAACCACATCCTCCTCTCTGAACTCATAAATACTTGGGAACTCATTGCTGCCTGTCAGTAAACAGACTCATAATGTAACCTACCTCCGAGAATTGTATTTTGTCCGTTGTTGTACTAATGGTATTGGCACACATTTTCCTCAGATTAGGATTCATCTATGGAAGATATTTCTTGTATATTCTGTGTGTGTGCATGTGGTGTGTGTGTGTGTGTGTGTTAGCTCATGTGCATGTGTACCTGTGCACATTTTATATATGAGAAGAATGAAGCATTGTTCTCAAACCGTTATCGTAAACCCCCACGTTTACCGTTCCTCACACAGACTGACTATAGTTTCCCCTCGCATATCTTTACTCTTTATTTCATAGAAGACCCAGCTCTCTACAGTAGGAAGGGAGCCCACATGTCTATACCTAAGCAGCTTTTTTTCCTTTATTACCATTGAATACTTCTCAATAACCTGTGGTCACTGAAATTCAGTGAAGGCGACAGAGTCAGAACTGCACCTGATTCCATTTCTGCCTGGCAGACTGCATCAAAATCTTCTCTTTGTTAGTCTTCTGTGGATGTCTATCACTGCCTAGAGACAAAGGATTAAAATTTGATTTTTACCTGTGAACTTTACAAAAAAATATTGAAATGGAAATATTGGCCCATACATCAGCATCCATTTCATGTGTTTTATGGAATCTAGGAAAATGTGAATTATAATTGAATTCTATTGTTGGAAAAATTGAAATGTTTCAATAACCGTTGGCAGTGAACAGTACACAGAGGGTGTTTTATTTCATTATTTTGTTTATAAAGCCACCATTGGAAAGCATTGTAAAAGAGCCATAAAACATAGCTAGCATACCTAATTCCACATTATAGGGTGCATTTTCCTCCCAGCCATCTGGAAAGCAGTTAATACCCTGAAGCACAAGATTGATAGTCCCTTTAATTTTTCTCCTTGCTTGCTAAAGGTCTTTGAAAACATTGTACGGCATCTCAGTTGCGTATGTCAGCGTTGACATCAGAAAGAGAGAAGAGGGAAGGCAGCTGGAGTCTAAACTCCAGGGCCTCATTTTCAACAGACTTTCTCAAGCTTCATGGTGAATACAGTCGTGTGCTGTAATTTATATCTAGGTAGAGCTACGCAAGAAAAATGGAATACAGTTTGTATATTTTTATACGATATTTGTCTCCCCTCCATGATTAGCATATGAGACATAGAAAATGGTTGCTGGGGGCTCAAAACTCAACTGTATAATATATATAATATACCTTAAAAGTGTATCATCTGAAACAACATCCTTTTGTGTCTTGAAATTCAGACATAGTTAACATTTGTAAGGTATTTATGTGAACATCTCAAAACATTCTTGGATTTTAAAAGTTTTCAAGATATAATCTTATAAATATGTGAGTCTTTGTGTGAATTGTGAAACCATTGTGAAAGACATGGGACTCTCCCTAAGTAACTCCCAGCACACTCTTACTTTTTAGAAAGCTGCTTCAAATGCTAAGAAGAAAACATATTCTTCAAGGGTATCAATGCCACTTGCTGTTAGGAAAAAAAAAGAAAGAAAACATCAATACTTTCTGGTTCATAAAACTTGGGCACAAGAATGTAAAAGTAGTTCAGAAAAAGAGTGCTGTAATTCAGAATATTGCAGTAGCAAGGAGTGAGGGTTATCTGGTTTCATGGTGTGAGGTGTATGTGTGAACGTGGGGGAGTGTGCAAGCATGAATGTGTGAGTGTGCGTGTGTGCGCATGCGTGCGTGCGTGCGTGCGTGTATGCGTGTATGTGTGTGTGTGTGTGTGTGTGTGTGTGTGTGTGTGTGTGTGTGTTTGCAAGTGGAGACCAGATGATAACTTATGACTGTGTATTCTCTCCTTTGCCTTTGTGGATTCCAGGATTGTACTTGGGTCCCCAGGCCCTCTTTGTCTACTGAAATTTCTTGCTGGCTCCATCTTACTAAGACTCAAAAGATAATCTTCCATTTTCGTCTTCATAATCCTAAGTGCTCTGACTTTGGGGAAACAAATGAGAGAGGGAAATGGAGGGAGGAGAGAAAGAGAGGGGAGAGAAAAAGAGAGAGGGGATGCTGAGAAATGATGGGGAGGAGAAGAATGGGGGCAGGAAGAAATAGAGGGAGAGAGAAAAGGGAGAGGCGGGAAGGAGGAAGAAAGGAAGCTGACTAGATCTGTAATTCCAAGTATGGGAGTCTCAGAAACAAAGGACTGTCCAATCCTGAGAATGTAGTCTCTGCTTATGAAGGTTTAAACTTAGGCCAGAGAAGTCCAAAAAGAGATAGTAAGGTCTTGCTTGGCCTCAAGCTCCACTGCCTGCTACAGTGTCCACCTGAGACACCGTTGCCTTCAATCCTTCAGACTTGTGGCTTCATTCTGACACAGCCCATGACAGACAGGCTCCATGGACATGCAAGCAGACATCACTAGCAGAAGACAGAGGGCCTGGATCTTACCCTCTCTCCCATGCTCAGCCTCTTCCCAGAGGATGAATCCCTGCTTGTAAATCAAATAGGTTTAGTATTTGTCACAGACAATTTCTTTAAATTCCATAGAAAAAATATGGTTATCTTTCAGCAGACATAAGAATTTTGCTGTGAATTTTACAGCAAAGGACAAGAATTTAATGAATATTTGCTTTATATTGGGGGTGGGGAACATTTTGTTTAACAGAAAACTCATTACGGAAAATCTTAAGCTCTCTCATCAGAGATATCTGGTGGGAAGGTTCACAGATTGCACGCTTTGAACAGAGAGCAGGGGTCAAGCTGCCTTGGGGTGACCAGGGCTCCTGGTATAGACAGCAGTAGGTTTTGTTTAGTATTTCTTTTCTTTGCTCACCACTTTCAGAGATGCAAGTAATTTGTACCTAACACAGCACACATGGTGAGGTACACAATTTTCAATCCCAGAATTCCCAGAAGACTACCTCTATCTCTCCTGACTGAACTGTGGATTCGCACTCTACCACAAATGCTAGTGAATCCCTGGGCACCTGCCCATTTATTCCAGCCACAGTGGGTTCAGACTCCAAACCATACAAAATCTCTGTTAGGAGATGTCCCAGATCTTAAAATTATTTTCATCTCATTATTTCACTAAAAATGTATCCCCCCATTAATGTGTAGCCACATTTAAAATCTTTCCTCTCCGTGGCAAGCCTTCCCTTTCACTAACAGTTATTCAGATATCTTTCAGGAGTGCCCTGTCTCAAGCTTGTCTACTGAAACCTGACTCCTCAGCAGAGGGAACTGAGGGCTACTGGCCTTGCCTTCCTCATTTGTGCGAGGCTCAGCATGGCAGTGTTCTTTACAAAGTGAGATTCTGAGCTGACTGGAGGAGCAGTCTTCTTGTTAGACCAACACAGTATATGCAAAGCCTCTCTACACTTTAATAGAGGAGCTTATTAATTTCATCTGTAGCTCGGGTGCCCAGCTTCCATTAAACAACTTAGTATTTGATGGCTTACCCACCCCCAGCTCCAAAAATAAAATTAATTATCCAATCCACATATATTGAACTGCTCATTACTTTTGGACTCTGCACACTATGTTCCATATACATGGCATTTTAAGTTAATTATCTGTTTATTTGGCTGTCTTCCTTAGGGGACCTTGGTTCTTTGAATACAGGGAAACTACATTCATCATTGTATCTCTGGTGCCTATAAAACAAACAGACCAGCAGATAACTGCATGGGAATTCAAATTTCAAAAATCTCAAGACCTGGAATTTCACTTCCAAATCCATGTGATTTGCAGTAAAATTTCCAGTCATAAAACTGTCTTAACAATTCATTTGCAATGAGGAGCCCTGAAAGGAACAGCACCCACAATGCACTGCTGCAACATAAATTCAACACAAGGAAAAAGGAACACTTTATTATTTTAATGCAAAACACAAGCCCATTTTAAAGATCACTAATACAATGTCATGTGTGTGAAGAGAACAGATTTCCTATGCATTCTCAGAAATAAATATCATATATATACATACATATACATACACACACACACACACACACACACACACACACACATATATATATATATATATATATATATATATATATATATATACTGCCACATTAAAAAACATCAAGAGGTTTCTCCCAAATTATTTTCTTTCACAAATTATCTTCTCAGAAATATCTATATCTCAATTTTATGTATGTTTTTTGAGAACTTCTGACATGTATGTGACATATCTCTGCCATATCCATTATTCTATCCCTCCCTGCTTTTCCCCAACTCTGGTCTTGCCCCCAACACATTAATTACTAATGCAAAAACCATTTAACAAATGTCTCTAAAGAAATGACTGTGGCAACCAGGAGGTGTGACAGTATTTTTAGCAGAAGTATGGCACTTACAGAAGGGAGAAGGTTCCCACGTTAAAGGAAAACCTCAGCCTCCTGCTGTGTCTCCATGCAGGTTTCAGGTCATGTACTTCAATGTGAATCCATTGTTAACAAAGGCATGGAGGGAAACTCTGCCCCTGTTGGGCATTGTTCACAGGGCTTACTTAGCAAGAATGCTAATATTGTGATATTGAAATTAAGAAGACCCTCGTGCTTTTTAAATTGATTTTGTACTTTTTGTTTCTTTTTGTTTTTCTCCTTGATTTGTTTACTTTCTATTTTAAAAAGATGATTGATTAAGTACCTGATTCTTGGAATATCCTGCTGTTTCTCAAACACCATGTGTGCTCTGTAAATATTAGGCTACTATTATTTTAGGGCTTCCCTGTGCACCCCAGGTGGTTCTCAAAGTTGCAGCAATCCTCCTGTTTCAGTTCCTTGGGGCTAGGATAACAAGTTCTTGTCAGCACATTGAATGATTTTTGTTACTTTTGGAAATTGTTTTCTAACTATTTCCACTCTGAAGACTTGAGCACATAATACCAAACTAACTATCTAATACAATGAATTCCATGAACTCAGAAAATTTAAATGACTTTGTAAGATTGTCAACAACTAGCTTTATACTAAAACAAATAACAAAAAGAACTAGATGTTACTATCCATAGGGTAAAAATATAATAAGCACACACACTTATTTCTCCTTGGATTAAGAGTAGTTATTTTACTAGGTAAATTTCATAAAACCAAAAATTCTTTGGTGACTTTACAAAACCGGATCAAAATAAAAATGATTTTCCACATTTAAAAAGGATTCACAATGTTTCCCTTTATTTCCATTGTCCTGAATTTACTGGTTTTTTTCTGACAAGAAATGAAAATTTGAATAAAACTGGGATGAACATTTTTGGAATCATGTAGAGTTTTAAAATGATTATTTCTCTTATTTTTATTTACATGCATATACGTGTGCTTGTGTGCCCATAAGTGTGTGTGTGTGCGCGCGCGCATGCGCCACATGTGTGGGTGACTTTAGAGACCAGAAGAGAGCATTGGGTTTCCAAAGCTAGAATTTCAGGCACTTGTGGGCCACCTGGCCTGGGTGCTGGGAACTACACTCAGCTCCTCTGTAAGAGCAGCCAGTGCTCTTAATCACTGAGCTCCAGTACAGCAAGTACAGTTCTTGAGTGTGGCTTACAGCAACCAAACCCTTGAACAATCATTACTTATGTACGAACTTCCTAACTTAGAGTAACAGTGTGTCTCTTTGGCATAGCAAATCCTCTGTTCTTTAGATTCTGAAGCTCATAATTCAAGAAAAAGAAGATGTTTAGAGACAGTAAGGGCTTTGTATTCTCAGAACCCCAGGACCTAAAGCACTTGAAATGAAACTTTCATGAGCCCCAGCTTTAAATATTCACCACGTAAACAGGAACTGTTTGTTGGGGTTTTTTTTATGGCAATGAAAAATCTGTTTTGCCTATTAAAAGAAACAATTTTGTAAAATTTTAAACAGTTACTAAATTATTAAATAACTGTATAGTAAGTCAAGTCATTACAAGTAATAAAATCCTTTCCTCACTATGATAGTTTGTTCATAACAGTGAATTATTTTCTAATTTATGAAAGCCAATCTTCTGGTTGGAGAGATAACTGCATGAGCAGAGGACATGGATCCAGTTCCCATCACTCAACCACTTGTAACCCAGCTCCATGGGATCCAGTGCCCTCCTCTGACCTCTAAGGACATTGCATCATATGTACGCTGCTCCCCCTCCCCACTCTCCCACCCCACACACATACACATAATTAAAAATAATAGACCAGAAAAGAAAGACACTTTGCAAGACACTACCATAGACGTCCTTTGTGCCACTCTAGTGCATCCAAGCTTTGGAACTGGCAAGGGTTCATCTGAGGAGTTCAGCTACACACACCCCTTGAACTTCTTTATTGTGATGTTCTGTGTGTTTTTACACACACCTGATATTGTACCATAATTAGGTGAATGTTTTTACAAGATTCCCCATTGCCTGTCTCTCTCTCCCGTGATAGAACTGGGGATCCTCAGAACTAGTGACTGAATGCTAAAATTCTTCCTACTGTTTTAAACATTCCATCACCCCTACTCTTCTTTCATCCATGATGTAGCTGCAGGCTCCTCAGGGTCATAGGCTGTGTATTAAAATTCATCATATTTTGTCATAACATCAGCACCAATCAATTCACAAAAAAGTCTTTCCACAAAGTCTTTCTAAATCACCTCACAGTCCTAATGGGTGTTTATTGAAACTAATTTCACATCAGTAGGTCAAGCATGAAGGGCACACACAGGGGTTCTGAGAGGAGCTGGCACTGGTGGCTATAATGTTGGCAAATGTCACTTGGCCAGTCTAAGAGAAAACAGCTGGCAAGCAGCTCTCAGCTTCAAATTCTCAGTGATTTTTTCCAAGGGTAAATGTAGAATGAATTAAGGCTCTGAAGTCCACTAAAGCAAGAATAACTAAAACATGTAAATTATGCTTTTCCCCCTCCCTGTCAACTAAATAGGCATGGTTTTATAAGCACAGTTTAATCCCAAAAGCAGATGTAGTCCTTCTTAAGGATACAAAATGGAGCCAACTGGCTCACAGGGTACCTTCCTTCTCCAGCCTTATTGGAAGTGGCAGCTTGAAAGACCTTGGGATCATGGTGGCAAGACAGTGACAGAGTTGGAGAATGAAGCTCTAATCCTCTGTATGAAATAGAACGAAAAATTTGGGAAGGGGAAGGATGAGGGGTGCATTTAAGGGAAGAGTAAAATGATGTCTCTGGAATGGAAACAGCGATGCTGAGAAAGGATCTCATAAGCCCCAAACAGGCCCAAGCACACAGGTGAGGGAGGCAGTGGACCAAACAGATCACCTTCCACTGAACACATTCATCAGCTGTTTCTGTGTTCCCATCCCTCCTGCACACAGCCAAATCTCCTTACATCTTCCTTGTCCTGGTGGCGGGTCCAGACAATCTTTCCCTTCCCTTCCTATTTCCTCAATTCTCTTCTCTGCTAGTCAGGCCTATACTTCTTGTCTGGCTATTGTCCAATCAGTTTTTATTTATGCAGAGCGATATCCACAGCAGTCCTCATTAATAGAAAATGCCTCTGCTCCCGCACACATCAGCTATCATTATACACAAAAATCATGCTCTCACTAGATTTGTGTTTTTATTATTTTTCCTTTGTCTTATAGTTCTAGAAACTAACTCAGAAACTTTTAGATATTTTGCAAGCTCCCTATCATTGAATTACACTCCCACACATCATTATAGTTTTAAAATTATACTATTACTTCTAGGTTATTGTCTTCATGTTAGATTTTTGAGCCCAGCATGGTAACCCATATTTGTAATTTTAGCTCTTGGGATGGTTGGTGTAGGCAGACTATCATGAATTGAAGAAAGTCCGGGCTACATGGTAAGTTCCATATGAGCCTTGCCCACCGGGCGAGTCCCTGACTCAAAAACAAACAAACAAAGATATGTTTTGGTTATATTTGTGTTTCATGCTATGTCATATAAAATTGTAACTACAAATTACTTTTATCTTCTAATGATCTAAGTTTTGCAAAGGAGATTGACAGCTTCCTACAACCTTTCATTTAATTGGAAAATAGATATTTCTGGAGATAGATTGTTACACCATAAGACTCCCAGTGTCTGTTTCTCTCATAATTTAGACAGTTGTTGACAGAACCCAGTGAGTGGAACTTTGGCCCTCTGTTTACAGAATTCATATTTTCCGTTTCATGAGCAATTAATTCCTTTAATGGTTGACATTAAGAAAGTGGGCCCTCTTGAGTGAACCCAAACTTCTACCCATTATGAATGTGGTATGCTCTATGTCTCAACAAGAGAATTGTGTAAATACCACACAGGAGTGTCTCAGAGTAAAGTTTTGAATTTAATAGAATAAAATCCATGGGATTATAAGTCAATGATAAAGAAATAGATGGGCTTTTAAATCCATGTTTTCAATGACTACAGTGCCTAAGTAAACTATAATGTCAAACACAGACTGGGTAATATTTCAGTATTTCTATAAGACTTTTACTGTTATAAGGAACAAAGAAATGTCCATAGTGACAGAATTATTATTGTTCAAACTCTAATAGTTTTGAAAGACTGAGTATAAAAGAATTATTGTTCTGTGAAACATCAACAGACCCACAAGTGTTCTTTTGATGTGGGTATCAGTTCTAGTCTAGATGTAAAGAGAAGGATCTAGAAGCCTGAAGTAAGAGGGACTCTAGTGATATATATAATCACATTTTTCAGAATGAAAGAAATCTTTTTCCAACAATTCGAGCAAGGTTAATGAGTTGAACACACAGAATTCTAAGCTATAAGAAAGATGATTAAAACATAAACTTAAAATTGAAGCTGCTTCACTCCTTTGAGATAAAGAGGTCAGATCCAGGAGATGATTTAGTCAAATGTTTTGGAGAATAAGAATTTGGTTGGAGCTAACAGGTTACATTCAAACATATGTAAAGGGTATGGACCCAAAAGAGAGAGCTAATGTTAGTGACATTTGTGTGACATAAGCAATGTGGAGACAAACATCTTTGTGTAAACTCCTGTGTGATATCCTGTTACTTGTTTTTAAACTAGGGTTTCTTGTTCTGGAAACATACACTATGAGGTATGGGTAGCATCATGGTTCGAGGTTTCCCTGTGAAAGAACCAACTAAATCTGCCCTGTCAGTGACTGGCTCCAGGATGATGGTGATTCTGCTTTAGTTGGCGGTGGGGGTGATGCTTCCCTCCCCAAAGCACACGGCTTCCTATGTGCCTACTGCATCTGTCTCGGCTACAGTGACAGATACCAGCTGTGACTGAGGTAGCTGGTGACTGTGCAGCTTCTTAGTATGAGGAGAGGAACTCACCTCCCAGTGTCTGGATTGTTTCCGAACTACAACTCTTTCTAGTGATGCTCAGATCTGCCACTGGAGAGACCCCATACTAATCTTCTCTTACCTGTGGCAGCACCTGAGCCCCGCCTACTCTTTTTTCTCCCAGTCCCAGCCAAGGTACATCAGCCACTCTCTGTTTCTCCCTCAGAACATCGCACTAGTGAATTCAAACCTCTCTCCATTATCTTAATGACCTTGGCATCTCATAGTGCCCATGAAGTGGCTTCATTCCTTGCAGCATCAATACATCTGGCTTTTGTCTTTAAAAATTCTGCCAAACAATTTTGTGCTGGAAGCCTAGAAATTAAGATTTGTTATCATAGGGCTGAAGAGATGGTACTGTGGTTAGGAGTACTGGATGCTCTTCTAGAGAACCCATATTTTATTTCTAGTAAACACATAGTGGCTCACAGACATCTATATCTATAGTTGCAGGGGATCAAAATTCAGGCCCTTGTTTTCAGACAGTTATTAAAAGAAGTTTGTTAAGTCAAGGTCCTTCCACCAAGGTTGGCTCTCCACCCCATGGCTGCTTCCTTCCATCCAGTCTCCAGTCATGACCACTCTTTCCCACCACCATAACTGCAATGGATCATTGAAAGACAACTAGACCAAGTCATTATGCCTAGTCTCTGATATTCAGGGGCCTCTAGATTTCTTCTACTATCAACTATTTTTGACTCTTTGATGCCTGAATTTGAAATGTCATATACATAAAAGTTAAGCTGTATGGGACTGTGGAGACAGGTAAGAGCATTTACTGCCTGAACATGAGGATCTGAGTTTGGATCCCCAGCACCCATGTGGAAAGTGTGGTATGGCCATACCAATGCCTGTAATTCCTACACAGCAAGAGTCAGAGACAGGGACATCCCTGAGACTTGCTAGGTACCCATCTGATGGATGCAGAACTGCATACAGTTCAATGAGAGATGCTGCTTCAAGGGTGTAAGTTGGAGAAAAATAGAGAACACTATCACCTCCTCTTCCTTCCACTCAGGTGCATGGGCACACAGATCTACATCCACATACGTCCATAGACCACACATACACCAAGAATTATTCTTCTATTCTTATCTTAATTATTACTTAACCTTTCTGTTCTTTCTACACAAAATTTATTATTTTATTATCATACAAAGAGATGGATAAAGATGAAACTTGTTTAAGAATTAAAAATCCGAAATCAAGGCTTCATGTTTATTTTATTGTAATTTCCAACAGCATTTACTCTGTTTGAGTTTTTTTTTTAAATCTTAATGTTCCTGTATCCCTAAAGAATTTAAAAGTAAATATTTTTAATGTAAAAAAATTGTTCAATCATAAACTTATGGATAAAAGTATGAATATTTCTTATAACTCCCAGATCCTAAATAGGGATAAAAAGGTCTCTAATTCTGGAAAGATTTCAGGCTAAATGGTCTATAAGAATATAAATTCAGAGAAAAGCAATAATACGTTCAAGCATAAAGTTTTAGACATAAGAATAATCTCTGTGGATTTTTGTGTTGCATTTCCTACCTCCCCTCTTAATAACATTCTCTCCCATGATGTTAATTTTGTCTTTGAAGAAATAATAAACATAATTTAATTTCCAATCGTTGCCATGGTGAGAATGCTCCCCCTACACTTGTGAATGCAGAAAAATGGCCGTGCAATGCAGGCTTCTGATGACTCCTCAGACTGTTTTAAAGACTGCAGCTGGGAATATAGTCTTCCTAAAGGAAGTATGATAGATGACCCCATCAGGAGTCAGAAGATTCTGAGCTGGGGAAGGAAGCCATCCATCTGGACGGCGTCTGAGACTGAGGTCTGACAGAGAGTACCAGGAACGGAGCATTAGAGGCAGCTAACCCTCCATTCCTGCTCACTGACCTCCCTTCTGACTCAACTTCCACAGGCACATCTAGTTTCATTCATGAGCTACAGCTAGTGTTTGGCAGAGCTAATCCATCATTGCATGCTTTTGGCATCTGGGATGTGGCAAGGCTCGCTCACCTTTGGAATTAATGGGGGTGAGCCTGTGAGAGCAGATTACTGAATGAACTGCTCAGGTCAGCAACATCTCAAGAGAGAGTCCCTTCAGTCAGTAAGTCCTGTACCTCACTGAGCCCCAGTGCTTAATGGTAATCATTCTTCGTTTCTCTTTTTGTTTATTTTTTTTTTTGCCTTAAAATGCCATTATTTGGCACTAAATATGGGGTTGGGTGGGAATTATTCTGTTAGGCTTCATAGTAAAATCTTATAGATAGTTTTCTAAGTCTCCTAACTTTTATATCTGTATTTATGTCTATGATTTATGATGTATTCTGTATATCATTTACATTTAAATGAAATAAATAAGGAATGAACATGTATAACTTTTCCATAAAGATGTTAACATTTCATGGTGTCTATGATTTTTAATATTTAATATATTTATTATTTTGTGTATGCACACCTGTGTATACATGTGTGGCATCATGTACCATGGGGGCAAAAGGAAGTCAGAGGACAGCCCATAGTACTCTGTTCCATTCTATCACCTCCCCAACCCAAAGGCCAAACTCAGGTTGTCAGACTTGGAAATAAGTGCCTTTAACCACCGAGCCATTTTGAGGACCATCTTTGTCATCATTTTAATTGTCACTTTCATTGGATGGAGAAGTGCCCAAGATAGATGCTACTAGAAAGATCCATAAGTGATCAAAATGCACAGGATAAGCAACCATTGTGTGTCCAACACCAACTGATACACCTACCAACAACTCCAACCCCAAAGTCTCAGGGACCATCAAATCAAGGGAGAGGGGACACAAAGATTGAAAGAGCCAGAAGACCAGGGCATTTGCTGCTATACAGTGTCCTCTAGACATGACTAGGAGGCTACACTTACCATGAACTCTCAACAGAATGGCTGCTTGAATCAGACCAGCATAGTTATAACACCAGCTGACATGCTAATATGAATAGAAAATTTCACAAGGTCTTGCTACTAGATGAAAAGTTACAGGAGGTCAATGTCTGCTGAAAGAGGAGGAATCAGGCTTCTGCAATAACTGGCTCCTACAAAGATTGTGCAGTTCCAAATGGTCAGTCCTGGACACAGGCCCATACAAGCAGTGCTAAGTGGACTCTGTATGTTGTCTGTGTGTCTATGTGTGTAATAGGTGTGTGTGTGTGTGTGTGTGTGTGTGTGTGTGTGTGTGTGTGTGTGTGTATGTATCATTAGTAAGTAAAGAAGAGGCCATGAATTTGGGAGGGAGGGAGGAAGACATAGGAGAAGTTAGAAGTTGGTGATGGAGATGTAAGTGTAATTCTTTAAAGAATAATGAAATAAATTTCATCAGCAGCATGTCATTAAAATATTTTCTCTGAAAAAAATAATAAAAAAAATTTTTCTCTGTCTTCTCACCAGAACTTAGAGTTGCTACCATTTTTAAACTTAACTATTCTGTTTTTATTTTTTATTCCTGTCTCATTGTGGTTGTAATTTACTTAAACTAATTTATTTAGTGGGCAATCTCTCCAACACTGAGTTACGTTACAGAGTTATCAAAATCATGTGGATATTGATACATATGGCTGGACTGCTATGGGATGATTTTTCTGTAGGCTGTGTGTAAATATGTATTGCTACTATTGGTTAATAAAGAAGCTGTTTTGGCCTGTGATAAGACAGGATAAGAGCCAGGTAGGAAATCTAAGAGAGATACAGGGAGAAGAGGGAGGAGTGAAGGCAGATGCCAGCCCGCTGCCCAAGAAGCAACATGCCAGCAGACCAGTAATGCCAAGGCCACGTGGCAATACATACATCAAATGAAATGGGTTAATTTAAGATGAAAGAGCTAGCTAGCAAGAAGCCTGGGCCATAGACCAAATAGTTTGTAATTGATATAAGCCTGTGTGTGTTTATTTGGGACCAAGCAGCTGCAGGACACAGGAAAACTTCTGGCTACACTGGACTTCAGCAATACTGCTTATTCTTGTTCTTTTTTTTAAAAGAGCTTTTATTTTTAATTGAGAGAGGGTGTTATAGCAGATGAATTCAGGTGCCTGTGGAGGGCAGAAGAGGCCATCTGATTCCCTGATCCCCCTGGAACTGGAGTTATATACAGTTATGTTTCCCCTGACATGGGGTGCTGGGAGCTAAACTTGGGACCATTTTTAACCACTGAGTCATTTTCCACACCTGCTCTCAATTATTGAAGGTACATAATGAATCTTTAAATTGAATAAACTTATTCTTCCGATTATTTTTCTTTGTTCCTTTATCAATCAATTTTAACAAGTCTCTTTGTTTTTTATAAATTCAGAATGTTCTTTTCTTACTACATAAAAGCAATGTTAGAAATTCAATTTGTCACATACTATATCTAACCCTTAGGGTTAAAACATCATGTAATCTTCCAAACAAAATGGTACTTCTCTTTTTTGAGTTTGATATTTGAATTCTTTCTTCAGTATTTACAGTTTCAATTTACAGCCTGCCAATATTTTATTAAATGTTCACCCTAGATTTCTGAGCCATTTTAAACAGTTTCATTTTCATGTCCTTGTTTGGTTACTAATATATGGAAACATAATTTACTTATTCCATATGTCCTGACCCTCATTACACTTTTCAGTACAAGATGTTTTCTATGAAGGTTCAGTGGAATTTTCTGTGAAAGTATCATATATTCTATAAAGGCAGACCTATGTGTTTTCTTTCCAAGCTTTCTTTTATTTCCCTTTCTTACTATACAGGCTCCATATACCTGTTCATGATGGTTAATTAAATGAGCCAAGTGAGAGTGCAGGGGAGCAGTGTCCAGAAGGTTGGGGTTGGGAAAGCCTTATTTCTGGGCATGTCTTTGAGGTTGTTTCTGGAAGAGGTTAACCCTTTGAAGGTCTGAAGAGGACACAGATGGAAGAGGAGACAGTCTGGAGTATGACATGCCTATTTAATGCTGTGACTTTCATTTCTAAGGAACACTTTAGATGGTCCCCACAACCATTGAGGTTTATGTTTTAATTATTATTCAATGCAATACCACTTATTTCTGCTGAGACTCTCTTATACACAGAGAAATGTGAATATGTGAAGATTCCTGGCCAAATGTTTATTTTCTTTCTCTTTGTCATTTTGATGCTGATTTATAGTTCAGTTTTATTTATAAATGAGAACAAAACCTTTGTATGTCTAATCCTTTTAAATGAATTGAGGTTTGTTTTAAAACCTGGATATGGTCTTAGAATGTGCAACATGCACTCAAATTAGAATCTGTCTGTGATGGTATTGTATTCTTATACATGCTTCTTGGTTTTATGCCTCATTTATTTCATCGTTTTTTGAAATAATTTTACATTCTCCAATTATAGTGCCTCCTTTCTGGTCTGTTGATTTTTATTTCACATTTTTTTTACAGCCCTATTGTTTGGTACATTTACACTTAAGATCTGCACATTTTGTTGAGTAGTCTTTCATCACATTCCATAGCTGCTCTCTTTATCCCTAAGACAGTCTTCATCTAATGTTAGCACAAGGCATTATGCTTTCTTTAGATTACCTGCAAGACGAATGTTTTCTATTCTTGAACCTTCAGTAAGTCTGTACACTTATATTTAAACATGTATTTGTTGACAACATATCACTGAGGTATTTTGAGGCATTTTTACTACAATAAAATTAATTATCTTGTCCTTTGGAACACTCGTATTTCATGTAGTTATGAAGATGCTGAGGGGTTAACCACCATTGTTTATGTTTTTTTCCTGTTTGCTGACACTCTGTCTGGGGTTCTATGACAGAAGACAAGGTATGTGTGACTGAAATAGGGGCCTTACTAAGTGGCTTACAGAATCTGGGGCTGAGTAGTCCAACAGTGGCCATCTGGGGGTTAGACAGCCTGGGAAACCAGGAGCTGCTTAGGAAAGAGCCTAGAGGGCTGTGAATAAGAAGAATATGTGCTGGAGTTCCGCTGAAGAGCCACAAGTTCAAGTCCAGGTTCAATGGCTGAAGACACTGGCATCTGATTACAACAAGAATAAAATGTGCCTACTGCAGAGAATTGAATCCCCCTGCCACCTAGGTCCTAGTGAACCCTGTTTGCACATTCAGGGAAGATCTTCCCTTCCCAGTTGCAGGGTAAAAGGGCCAGCAAAAGAAACCTACCCTGACCTTGAAACCAGAGCCAGTGGAAGAAACACACTTTAGTCCTGAGGCCAGAGCCAAAGAAACACACTTTACCCCTGGAACCAGAGCCAGTGAAATAAACGTACCTTGTCCCTGAAACTAGAGCCAAAAGGTTAAAAAGGGCCAATGAAAGAAACACACTTTGGCCCTGAAACCAGAGCCAAAGAAACAGACTATCCCCCTGACCAAATGAGCATGAAACCAGCTGACCCCTGAGCAGGAAAACGACCCAGTCCCTGAGCCAGAACAAACTCTAGTCAGCCTGAGCTTGTCCAAGCTCAGAGGATGGAAATCTGACCAATTCCCACCCTGAAAATCTCCCTGGAAAAAGTCCACCCTAAGAAGCCCTATGTAAGTAAGCCCTGGGCCTGTTCAGTTGGCAGCTGCCCTTCTCAACCCTGGCAGGGGCAGCCACTTTCCTGGATTCCCCCCTCCCAATAAATCTGTTTGAAGAGTTTTGGGTAAAGTCCTTTCACTGGAGTGGAGCAGAATCTCTGCTGGGAACCTCTTTGCAGAGTGGAGCAGAGAAGCAATGGCCATCTCTGATGGAAAGAAATTCCCTAGTGGAGCAGAGAAGCAACAGATACCTCTGCTGGGAAACTCCCTTAGGCAAGCAGAGCAGAACTGGGCTGTAAAGACTCTGGGAGAGGAGCAGGATTGCCACACCCTGCAGGGAGACCATCTCCCACCCAAACCCAGCATCAGGGATAGCCTGACTTCCCAACAAGTCAGGATACTTTTGTGCTCAGAGCTGTAGGTGTCCAGGATACCTTCCCTTCACAGCTGTAGGTATAGCTTTACTTCTGACATTCAGGGTACCTTTGTCTTCAGAGCTGTAGGTATCCAGGATACCTTCCCTTCACATCTGTAGTTATTGCCTGACTTTCACCAGTCATAGTACCTTTGCCTCCAGAGCATCACATTGACTATTCCTGAACACAGCCTCACATTTCAGCCAAAAATGTTTATTATTGATTTTCTAAGCATCTTTTAACCTAGCCAAGGACCAAAACTAACCATCTTTTGATTCATTTATCTTTACCAACCTCATGTTCATAGCTGAACACTAAATAATTTCATTCCCATATGTTTGACTTGTTTTCATTGCATATCTTCGCATAGTTTCTAGTTTCGTGTGTTTCTAAATACACAATACCATTATCTGCCTGTGTCACAGGATGCTTATCTCTGTCACATCCCTTTACTCTTCCCCATTTTTACTTTAATTTTCTTAAGTATATTATGTTCATTAGAATATACCTAGGCAGCGTTGGAATTTTGTCAGAAACGGGACCCTGAAAGTGCCACAGGCAAAGGAACTTTGGCTTTGGTCACCTCTATTTCTGCTTTCTATGCTTTGCCTTCCCTACTAATGTCCCCTAATTCCATCAAGCTTTTACCTTTCAATTTACAAAATTCCTTCACTCATTCCTCCCCTGTATAATGCCACTCCACTTCAGTATTCTGATGGCGTTTATTCACGTCGCATGTCTCCATGCCCCCTTGAAGCTAGGGGACATTTTCACGCCATATGGCTTCCCAGTTGACAGCTCTCTTACAGCACTCAAAAACCGCCATTTGTGTCTGGCTTTCACGGTTTCCGGTAACAGCTGTTGTCATGTAATTTTCTCCTGATAGAAACATTTTTTTTTCTATTTCTGCTTTCACAGTAATTTATTTGTCTTTAGCCATCCAAGTCAGATTGTGGTGTTCATTGGCATGGAACACCTGGGTGTGTCTGGTTTGCTCTTCATTCAGAATGAATATTCAGCTTAGATCTCTTGTGTGCTTTGAGAACATATAAGCCATTCCTGTCTTCTTTCTTCTCTTCTTCCAACACTCTGATAAAATAGTTGTGATATCATTCTTATAGCTCTATGGATCCTTAAGTCTTTGACTGTTTCCACGTAGAGTTTTCTTTATGATTGCTATGCTCAAGATTTATGTGCATAGATGAGCTTGTAGAGGCCAGAGGTCCGTTTGTCGGCATGGGTTCTCTCCCTCCACCCTGTGGTCCCTGAGACTCTAACTTGGGTTGTCGGGTATGGTGGAAAGCACTTTTACCCTGTCTACTGTCTCACAACCCCTCTTCTTAGTTGAACGTGAGCAAGTGACATGACTGTGCCTCTGGCAGTCTTCTGTGTTCCTCCCAGCCCCTAGAATCAGCAACCAACACTGCCCTGCTTTGTTTCTTTTGATGTTTTATCGATTGCCAACATCTCTCTTGTTTCTTCACATCTGTAATTTCTTTACAAAAAAATTTTCTCATTCTTATATGTCTTAGGGGCATATGTAAATATTTTCTGGGGGCAATTTCCTAATGGCTGCTTTAAAATGTTTATACAATAATTCTAATATGTTTTTAACTCATTGCTCACATCTGTCGATTGCCTTTTTTCTGTCCATTCTCTACAAATGCTTCTTGGAGGTTGTCGAGTGGATATGTAAATAATTAAAATAAACAGTAACATCTTTGCTTTGTTTTAAAATTTGAATTTGTTAGTCATAAAACACAACAAAATTCCAGTAAAAGTGAAATAAAAAAGATGAAATATATAAAAAATATGACTTTATCACTGCCATTTTGATAGAAAAATTGACTGCTCTACAGACTTCCTGGTCCAGGACACGATAGCTCATTGACTAGATTACATTAACAGCTCCTCACAGGGCCTCCTTGCTTCTAGCCTCGTCACATTCAGTATTTCCTCAAAACCACCTGGGTAACGCTCTAGAATGTTCATATGGTTATGCAATTAGGACCAAAATGTCACTAGTAGTCAAATACAAGAAGCCCTTGTTGAATTAAAGCAAAAAAACATTGAACGCTTTATAGTTCCTGCGGGATGCGCCTGTGCTTCCCTTATGGTCAACCTTGCTTGCTTCCGTCAAGTACTCGTCTGGGGCAGATGCCTCAGGTGGCCCCCTCTCCTCAAGCACAGGGCAGCTCCTGCCTCTCAATCTTCAGAGTATTCTCTCATCTGTTTGAAATACTCACTGTTTCTCTTATACTCTTATTTTACCTGTAAGTCCTGCAATTATTTGCTCAAATTCTCACCTTCCATTGTGGACATCCTTGTCTTGTTTTACTTCTATTTAAGTTAAAATTACACCCATATGTCTCCTCAATTCCCAAGTTGAGCTTTCCATTTATATTTTACATCTCATCACTAACACTATAAAATAATAGCCTATGGCCTCCTTTGAGGTGTCCTGTGTTATATGGAGCTCCTTTTCACTAACAGATTCTCAGCATCTGGTCAGGTGTCCTCATGTCACATGTCACTCATAATAAATAGCTACTGAGCAAATCAATCAGTAAAGGACTTTCTATAAGTCCTAAAAGGAGCAGTTGTGCTGATGCAAGTGAAAGTGTTTTGCGAATCTAAATCATAAATCGCTCTGTATAAATAGAAATTAAATTATATCATTCAAACAAACACTGATGTGTGTGTGTGTGTGTGTGTGTGTGTGTGTGTGTGTGTGTGTGTAAAATGTATTTGAGTGCCAAATCTGAACACTTATGTCACACATACATGTACCAGTTCCCAGGTCCATGCCTAATCTCTGCACAAACATGCTGCAAAGATTCCTGGAAGCATTCACAGCCCAAAGACATCTTCTTGCAGATGCTTCTCTGTGGAGTGTCACTGAACCCTCACCAGACACTGAAGCCTTCAGCACTTCAGTCATGCACTGTGACACTCCAGAATTGTGAGAAAGAAATTCCTCTTCAGTGCAAATAACCCAGACCATGATATTTTGTTGTAGCAGCCCAGATGAGGGGAGGCATTTAGAAACGGACAAACAGTATGTTCTGGAACTGTATCTCATTTTCTTTCTAGAAAATTGGTACCAAATGGAAAGCTCATCTATAATATCTACAATGTTAAAGACCCCTTCTTCTTTATTTACATGAAACATTGTGTCTGGGTATAGCAGGGATCATGTTTTAATCACAACCTCTCATTGGTCAGGGAACAAGCAGACAGAGTAGGAGAGAGGAAGTGAGGGAGAGATGTACAATGGAAGGGCATGGTCAGTGTATAATCAGCAATGCTGCTTGTGGTGCTATACAAACAGAATTAGTAAGCACTCATCTAATTCTAGGGACCATAACCAACAGGGGCCAAGAGGTGGCTCAGTGGGTAAAGTGTCACTGTGAAAGCCTACAGACTTGAGTTCGAATCCTGAGCACTAACCAAAAGCTGAGTGTGGTGGTGTCACCTATAATTCCAGTGTTGGGGTACAGGCAGAACATGTAAGGTGAGCAAAAGAGCAAACACCAGGCTCAGAGAGAGAGACCCCCTTTTCAGAAAACTACGGCAAAAGAACACCAAGGGAGACTTCACAGACCCATCAGAATCATCAGCTCACTAAGCAGGAACCGTCAGACATTGAAGGTTCTGGGAGGCGTGGCTTCATGTAATGACATTTTAGAAAACACAAAACTGTAGGACAGAAGCCAGGGCAGTGGCTTTTCCAGGTTGGGACTAAGAGAAGACAGCGTGAGGTGCCATGGGATGTGGTGGGACCTCAGGGTAGACACTGATCAGAAATACTGAAATTGTACAATTAAAGTGGGGCCTCAGTAAATCTTCCCTTAATAAAGGTGATTTAAAAGAAAAAAGTAAAGCAAATTGATTTCCAAATTTTACATAAAAAGGAATGATGTCTCTCTCTCTCTCTCTCTTTCTTCTTCTTCTTCTTCTTCTTCTTCTTCTTCTTCTTCTTCTTCTTCTTCTTCTTCTTCTTCTTCTTCTTCTTCTTCTTGTTCTTCTTCTTCTTCTTCTTCCCTCCCTCTCCTTCTGTGTATGTGTATATGTATGTGTGTGTGTGTGCATGCATGTGTGTGTGTGTGTGTGTGTGTGTGTGTGTGTGTGTGTGTGTACTTGTGGAGGCCAGAACTGGGCATTGGAGCCTCTGGAGCTGGACTTATAGGTCCACCCAAAGAAGATCCTGGGGCCTGAACTCAGACTTTCTCTAAGAGCAGCAGGAATTCTGACTGTCTTGGTCTCAGACTCCATCTTCGTACAACTTTAATTATTAGAGGTTTTTAACGATATTCTTCATAAATTTCAGTAGCAGATTCACCTAAAAAAACTACATTTGTGCATAGTTATATGTTGAAAATAATTTCTAAAGATATTACTTAAAGGTGAAAACATATCTTTTTGAGCAAATGACCAAGATAAATTCAATTCCAAAGTATAAAATGAACCTGGTACCCAGTTAAAGCAGGTAACTGAGCCTAATATATGCCATTGTCCTATAAAAGCCATGTTCTGTAAGGTAGGCAGTCTGGGGAAATCAGGTTCAGTGGGAGAGTATTTTGTCTGTACTTAAGGAATATGTAGATAGCCTCTACCAAGACACTATCCATAAACCTGCCCAGCACAATTTACAAGAGATGTCAGCCATTTTCTTTTTAAAAGGTTATAAAGTGCCTCTTTCAGAAACTGCCCAATAGAGGCTTTATTTTTGTATTTTGCTCAAGTACAATATTTCATTGATTCTTAATTAGATGTTTATAAGACTCAAATTGAAGTGAACTTGAAATTACATGTTTTATTTGAATTCTGAGAGAAGTCACTGAGCCACGGCACAATGTAAAACACAAATTATTTCAAAATGGTTTCTACTATAAGAAATGCTCTATGCCAAGTGTTTATTAACATTTCAGCTAATTAAAACTCCTCAGCATAGTTAGCATTACACAACAATGTAGTAATTAGTCCAAACTCCTCTTGAAAATATCATTATTTTTATGCCTTGCTTTGTCCACAACAATGAACCTTCTAGAACAACATGGTAAATTCTCAAAACACAAGGCACAGGTTCTATAAGAACTTCAAAATCTTAACATGTTGAGGAAATGCTATGGATATTTCTAATGAAGAGTTTCACAACTATGGGATGATACTGTGTTCTTCTAAGTATTCAGTCTTGACAGTTTCAGAGACAGAAAAGAAAAACAGAAACAAATAATGAAAACAGATACTATCATTCCTGGTGAGGATATTGGTTTCTCAAGTGGACCAGGATGTTGGACCTATGGAGAATGCAAGAATTTCATCTTAGTATCTTTGCTGTTGACCTTCCCCAAACCTCAGTGTGTGTGTGTGTGTGTGTGTGTGTGTGTGTGTGTGTGTGTATGTGTGTGTGTGTGTGTGTGTGTGTGTGTCATGATGGTACAAGTGGACAGAAGAAAATAGAGACCATTTTAATCACTTTTCCTTGGAATTGGAAATAATTTTGATTGCTGTGACAGATAAAAGAATTTTCCCTAAAACAAAAATATCCAAATGGCAAGACTGAGTGGCCTGGGTAGTCACTTGTGCCATGTGCTGCTCTGTTCTGTATGCTGTCCTTGGGCTGACACTCATGTGCCAAGAAAGGGGCTGTCTTATTAATATCACCGTGGTGTTTTTTATATAGTAATTTTTCTTTCTTTTTAAAAAAGTTCCTTTTCCTACTTATTTGGAGAGACATGTAGTTGAGGATGGCCTCAGTCTCCTTAGACAGCACAGGATGACCCTGAACTTTGAATCCTTCCACACTTAATTCTACAGTGTTGAAAGTACAGGTGTGCACCACAACATCTGATATAAACAGTGCCGAGCATCTAAACCAGGGCTGTGTGCAGTCTTAGCAAGCACTCTACTGACTGAGACACCTTGTCAGCCTTTATACGTGTGTGTGTGTTTGTGTGTGTGTGTGTGTGTGTGTGTGTGTGTGAGAGAGAGAGAGAGAGAGAGAGAGAGAGAGACAGAGACAGAGACAGAGACAGAGAGAGAGACAGACAGAAAGAGAGAGAGAGAGACTGTATCTGTCATATCTGTTATTTCAGCCTCTGTTTCAGATAGAGGCATATTATATGTGCCACAGTCCTGACAGATAGATGGAAGAAATAGCTACAACTATTTTGATGTAGAAAAGATCACCTCTTTTGTATTCTACCTCTCTCTGTCTAGATAGACAGAGAAAAAGACAGACAG
The DNA here is from genome assembly GCF_004664715.2 of Peromyscus leucopus. Classification (NCBI taxonomy): domain Eukaryota; kingdom Metazoa; phylum Chordata; class Mammalia; order Rodentia; family Cricetidae; genus Peromyscus; species Peromyscus leucopus. The sequence continues at coordinate 20,685,613 of NC_051068.1, forward strand.
ACATGCTGTTAATCCTCTTTCCACCACCACAGCTAAAAACTCATTAACTTACACAGAAGAACATTTCATTTAGCTCATAATTTTGTAAGTTCTGGACCAAAAAAGACAGGCCCATTCTTTAAGCCTGTGGTGGGCTTTCAGGATGCTAAGCCTGGAGAGCACCAAACAGACAAACTGCTTTAATTACCTCTGAGAATCACAGGAGGTGAGTGAGGGCTGAGGACCCCTGAGTTTCATAGGAATGAACATCCGTTTGGGGCATTTACAACCCTAAACTGGTCCACATGCCCACAAATACCACAACCATCAAAGTGGCTCCCTCCTTGAGGGACCTGTTACCTAGAATTTGGAAAATTAGACAACCAAGAAAAGTTTACAAATATATTGGAAAAGTTTGCTGTGGGTTTAGGTGTTTAAGTGTGCTATTAGGTTTTCCATTCTTATTTTAACACAACAATGATAGGTGAGGAGAGCTTGATTTAAATTCTAATCAATGTGGTAAAACTATTTTAAAGTAATCTGTACATAATTATAAATAGAACTGCTATTTGATTTCATGTGTGGCCCATTTACCATCTGCCCCGCCTCAGTCAAAACCTAATGTTAAAGGAATCTAAATCCTGCATATACATCTATAGGCAGAGTGCACATATTTCACATAAATCACTTGAAAACACTTTCCCGTGTGGAGCCCAGGGCATTTTGAGGTCAGCCTGGCCACACAGTCTTAAATACATACAACTAGGTGGCCAATAAATTATCTCTGAGTGACTTTAAAATATCCACCTTGAAACACCAGATGGCTCAGCAGGTTGGTGATTCATGCTTTAGTTTCAATTTTTCACTGGACAGTATCACTAAGAGTAAGTGTCACATACCATGTGTCAGAAGATAAGGAGCAGGGGTTAGTGTGCTCAGTCTTGTTCACAAAGACAGATGTCTACATAGAAGGGATGAGCCTCATTCCACCTTCCAAGAATTTATTTATGTCTTCTTTAATAAAAGGTTCTCTTAATTTTACCTCCTGTTACTGTGATAACGAGGCTTGGCAGAAGCAAGTTACAGTCAAGAAAGTAGGCTGCAGCAGCTGGTCACAGCCAGACAGGATCAGAGAGGATGAAGATATGTGTGCCTGCGCTCAGCCCAAGTGCTCTACTCCTAAACAGTGTGTGATCTCCTTCCTAAGGAATGGTGATACCCAAAGTAGACAGGTCTACCCACCCTAACGTAACCAGCAAAACCTCCCAGAGTCATACCTGCAGGGCAGCCTGATCTGGACAGTTCCTCACAGACCATTTCTCCAGTGATTCTAGATTGTGCCAAGTTCACAATGAACACAAACAAGCACAGCCCACAAGTGCAAGTGTTTGAGGGAATTTAGGGTTAAAGTCAATGGAGTATGAGCAACTAGTCAAATGACTTCTATACTTTCTATTTCAGAAGAGTTTATCTGTTTTCTAACACACCTCTCCAGGATACAGAGTCACTCTATCCTGAAAATGAACAGTGAGCACTTGCCTTTCAAACAACTTTAAAAACAAGGAAATTCAAAGAAATACTTACACACTGTTGCCCAATTTATATTCAGAAACATAAAATATCTTAATAATATATTTTGCATATTAACAATAACTTTTAAAAGTTTGAAATTTTGTTGAAAGGATAATTGAGATTTTTTTTAAGATGTGACTAATAAGAAGAAAGGGTAAGAGAACTGAAAAAAGGCTATGACCACAAACTTGTTCCCCCAACTTGAAGATAACAAGCACTTAACCTTGTTTGCTGACATAAGTTCCCATACTCTCAGCAATGACAGAAAACTATCAGTTATTGAAAAGGATCTGGCTAATGTTTGAGAAAGTGCTCAGAAGACAATGCACAGTAACAGTTCTTCACCACACACTTCCCTGAGCTCAGTACCCTGACTATTTGACCATCCATGAGACCACAGGGGCTCCAGAATCATGTTCATCTAAATAGGTTTGATGCACACAGATATGTCATCATTTGTCATCTGAATTACAAACAGTAGAACTCCTGCACTTCTCTCCAAGTCCATGTTAATCTCCATTTTGCCTTATGCAGCTAGAGTTTTCTCCAGTCCTGCCCAGGCCCACAGCCACTCAGACCCAAATAAACACACGGATACTTATAGTAATTAAAACTGCTTGGCCTAATGGCTCAGGCTTTTTGCTAGCCAGATCTTACATTTTAAATTAACCCATTTCTATAAATCTATACCTTGACATGTGGCTTGTGGCTGACCAGTATCTTTACATCTTGCTTCTCATGGCAGTGGTGGCTGGCAGCATCTCCTGACTCAGCCTTCCACTTTGCAGAATTCTCCTCTCTGCTTATCATGCCTATACTATACTTCTTGCCTGGCAACATCTAATAAGCGTTTTATTTATCAATCAATCGGAACAACACATTCACAGCATACAGAAAGACATCCCCAGCAGCCTTAGATTTTAATGATTTAATTAAAATCGAATTGCACCATTCTCCTCTTTTCTCCTTCCTCCAAACCCTCCCATGGCCTCTTCCTCCAACCCTTCCCATGTCCCCTAACCCTTTCTCCCTCTCAAATTCATATTATATATATTCAAATATATCACATATATGTCATATATCATTTTAACAGGGCAAAAATATTTGTGTATTTCCATGGACACTTTAAAAAATAACTTACAAATACAATATTTTAAATTAATTTCAATAGTAAAATAGTATAAAACAGTCTAGTGTTACTTAGATATGAAAAAAAGTATCCTAAGAAAGTAGAATGATAGTCTAAGATCTTACAGTGAATCTAGTTGATTTTAATATATCTAATAAACTCATCAAATGTACTCATATGATTTAAAACAATCAAACCACCTTATCGAATAATGCCCAATGAAACATCTATGATGTATAAATTGTTACTTATTTTTAATGGGCATACTTATTTCAATCTCTGCCATTTTTTGAACCACTAGTCTCTGTCTCTTGTTAGCTCTAGCTCAGCCTACGTTACAGGCAGGTCTAACCCCAGGAAATGTCATAGACCTTCGTATCTGCAGCACAGTCCGTTTCACAGACTACCAGCAAAGTGCAGGGGTGCAAGCTAGAGAAACGTCCTGCTTCTTTTTTGTTGTTGTTCATTTGATGCACTTTGATGAATTAAAGTTTAATTTATTATTCAACCTTAATTCTTGCCTTTTTCCTTAGGACTAGAAATAAATAATTTTCTTATTTAATTTGTGGTAATTGAGTTGATGCCTGGATTCCCTGACTCCTGGATGGCTCTAGTAGCCCTGCCACTCCTGTGTTTCTCTGTGGTTCCCAAGATGTTTCTCTGACTCTTCATCTGCTTCATGGATGCTGGATCTCCACACTGGTATTGTAACATCCTTGCCACCATGACTTAAAATCCTCATGGTCATTTCTTCCTTGAGTATCATATTTGACCTAAAGGGTGGGCAGAAAGTTGAGGAACCTGGGAAGAAAGCAGGTTCTCAAAGAGGCAACTTGAAACTTTCAAACACTAACTTTGTAACAAGTGTTAACCTGACCCTAACCTGACCATATGCTAAGGGGTAAATAGGATCTGAATTCAATTAGCAGACCCTATTTGGTCCCAAACTGGTCATCAGTTTGATTAGCTACCTCCTTCCTCAAACACCTGTGCTGATTTGGGGACCACAGAGAACAACCTTTAACTACCTATCCCATTAAATCAACTATAATTCAATACATTTAATCAGTTTCCTTTTAGTTGGTCCTAGGATGTGTGCAAGGCCCATGCCATCCTGGAGAGAACACTGTTTTCAAACTTGCCTCAGTGAAACAAAGGTTCTCTGAGACTCTCCCCTTTCCTAGCCCCACCTCACCTCTTCTTAAAAGGTCCACTGTCCTCCTAGGTTCTAACTTCACAAAAGCTCCTTTCAGCTTCCTTCTGTGTCCTTTTGGTTCCTTGGGAAGGCACAGTAAGGGGGCATCCCAGCCTTTGCTCAAGCTGTCAAACTCCAAGCAGTTCTTGCAGTATTACCAACAGCCTCTTGTTTTTGCAGTGAGTAGTCCCCTGTATCTCCTTCAGGTGACTGAGGCACTTGGCTCCATTTTATCATTGACTTTATTAACATATTCACATCAAATTAAACTGCAAAAAGTAAGTGCAGGGACCTCATCAGAGTATCAGGTAGTTGGGGTAATATGATGAAACAGAAATGAAGTGGGTCCAAGCTGTTTCAGCTAAGGTGGTCTTAGAAGGGATGCTTACACAGACAACACGTTTCAGGTGATGAGAAACTTGACAGGAAACAGGCTTTATATACATTTGAGTCACTAATAAGTTTCTAATGAAGGTAAATTTTTGAAAATCAGAAAAAATAAAATAAAGTGAGAATTCTGTTTACCAAATATTTATAATCTGTTAATTACCAAGACACATAAATACAAAAGTGTTGATATCTTATGGTAATGTATAATTACACATGGGAATATAGCTATGTTGGTAGAACATTTGTGAAATGTGCAGAAAGCCCTGTGTTTCCTTCCTGGCCCTGCATGAACTGGGTGTGGTAGTACATACACTGGTAATCCCAGCACTTTAAAAACAGAAGAGGGAGGATCAGAAGGTCAGGGTCAACCTTGGCTATGCAGCAAGTGTTTGAGACCAGCTTGTGCAACATATGTTTCAAAACATACTGCCTAAGGACAGTATCTAAATGATGCTGTTAACACAAAGACATTCATCCTCACATATATACAACCTGAGTTCAGTATCTAAATGATGCTATTGACACATAGACACTCATCCTCACATACACACAACCTGAGGTCAGTACCTAAATGATGCTATTGACACATAGACACTCATCCTCACATACACACAACCTGAGGTCAGTACCTAAATGATGCTATTGACACATAGACACTCATCCTCACATACACACAACCTGAGGTCATGATAATGATGATGATGTCAAGAGATGGGTGGTGCAACTACAAAGGTCTTCCAGCAGAGGAGACTGGATCATATTAGAGAATATGCAATTCTTCCTGGAAGATCAGTTGTAAGAGGCAGTGACACAGAACAAAAATAAGGCAAGGGTAAGGGTGTAGAAGTAACTGTCTTATTAACTAAGAAATACAGAGCCAATGTAAAGATAAAAGCCCAAGAGGTCAGAGCTAAGAGCCTTACCCTTCCTGCTTCAGCGATCCTCTTCAGCCAAGAGAGACCTACTTCCTGTGTGTTTGTCTTTATATAGACTTTCTGTTCTGCCTTCTTATTGGTTATAAACCCAACCACATGACTGCCTCGTCACTGCCTGTCTGTACAGACCTCCAGGTCTTCTATGGTTGGTATTGAGATTAAAGGCATGTGTCTCCAATGCTGGCTGTATCCTTGACCACACAGAGATCTACCTAGCTCTGCCTACTAAGTGCTGGGATTAAAGGCATGCACCGCGAACACTCAGCTCCTCTATGGCTTACTATTAGCTCTGACCCCCAGGCAACTTTATTAACATAGAAATAAAATCACATTTCAGTACAAATAAAATATCACCATATAAGGGTGTGGAGATGAAGCCGCCAGCAGGGAAGAGACACAAAAGCAGCTATTCTCCCCCAAACTTAAATGCTTGCTTACTTGTGTGATTGGTTGATTGATTGATAGATTGATTAATTGATTGATTGATTGATTGATTGATAGTCTGTGGGCACCACAAAATAGGCTTATGGGTCAATGCTTTGACTATTATGAAGCCAGGGGAAGATGCATTTCACAACAAGCACAACACTGGTAGCTCACAGTGATCCAAGGACTCAGTTCTTAGAGAGAGCTTCTCAAAGTGGCAAGTCCATAAACAAGTATTTTTTTTTTTAGCTTTTTTTAGTTTTTTTTTCTTTTTTTTCATAAACAAGTATTTATTTATGGAATGCCTGAGTTTAGAAAATATAACCATTCCACTTGTTACATAAAGACATGGAAGGATGATGCTGAAGAAGCTGTGTTCTGCACGTCAGTCTCTTGTCCACTACAATGGTCATATACAGGGCTGCTGACTGTGCCTTGAAAAATTATCACCAAACAGAGTAGAGGACAGTCAAAGTGAAAACATACATTTCTTTTTATCCTACTCCTCAAATATGGGCAATTGTCACTCATAACTGACTTATCCCCAGGCACACATGGGTGTTGTTAATTGGATTTAGTGGGCTATCAGAAATAACAGATCAAGGACATTAAGTTAGGAGTTGGAAGGGGCCCTGCTAGGGAAATGAGAGTGTAGATACAAAGCTTCATTATCTGCATATGGCAAAATTCTCAAAATAAGCAAATGAATATTTAAAAAATAAATGATAGAAAATTGGTGACTTTTTACTGTTTACCAAAGTATATAAGGGACCACTGAAAAATAGAAAGTAGAGGGAGAGAGAGAAAAAAAGCTGAATTAAGGAATCTAGCAAGTTAATTGACAATAGGAGTTTTTAAGGAAAGAAACAATAATTTCAAGAATATAATAAGAAATTATTTGTCAGGCAGAGTTTAAAGAGAAATGTTTGCGTCTATTGGGAATTGAATGGAGAAGAAACCTAAATCTATGATTTAATCATGATAGTGTAATTGAATAGGAATAGAAATTAGGCCACTCTCATCCTTTGTGGTTTATCTGAACAGGAATTTTAACTCTCTGATTCACCTACTGTTAATAAACACAAAAGTATAAAGCTAGGATAGACGTCTTCAGGGCTGTTTAGCTCAGATTTCTCAAAGGACATAAATTGTAGTAGTGTTTAATCCCTAGAAAATTATATTGTTTTCGGGAATCATTTGTGCAAGTGTTTGGATGAATTTATATAAAAACAGCCTTTGGATGGACAGTGAGAAATTGGACAACTACAATCCTCTGTCATGAAATCTATGCCCAACATCCAGACATGAACATTTGCACTTACAGATATTTTACAAGGGAAAAAAGCATTAATGTCTTCATCCATCTTTCAATATGCAGCTAGTGGGTGGACCAAGCCTTGCAGGGTTTTGGTCTTGAGGATTAAACAACAAAGAACACAGTGCTGTCATGGGGATGTTGAAAAAACACGGATAGTAAAACAGGAAAATAAATGAACTTTAGAGAGTAACACATGTACTGGGATGACGATGTGATCTATTAAAGACCAATGGGGCCTGGAGAGAGGCTCCCAAGTACAATGCTTGCTGCACAAGCATGGGGACCCCAGTTCAATCCCAGCACATACATAAAAACCCAGGATTGTGGTGGTGTACCTGCAATCCCAGCATTGGAAAGGAAGAGACAGAAGGATCCCTAAAGCTTCTAGCCAGCCAGGCTGAGAGACCATATCTCAGAAAAGAAGATAGGGACTGATTGAAGGAGACACCTGGAGTCAACCTTTGCCCTCAACATACGCACCCCCCAGCCCCCACCATACACACACCAGTATAGCTTGCAGTAAGCTGTTTGCAGACGGCAGTGTACACATGTTGACATGAGATGCAATTCTAAAGCCGTATGTATACAGGACTTTCCTACCACAGGTCTAGGCATTGTAAGCTAAAGTTCTATAGATTGCTTAGGGAAATTGGTTCCTAATATTTAAGACAAACAAGCCATCAGAGTGCCGAGAGATTGTTGACTCTTTGCACTATTGAGAAGTTCTGAAGAAAGTTCTGAGTAGAAAAAGTTCAGGTGCCAGAATACGAGTTTGTAAGAAAACACACAGAAGACAGACAGATAGCTGATTCGGCTGACAGAGGACAGGGGAGGCTCCTGTGGGGTTTGCAAAACAAACAAAAACTGGATGTTCTGTAGGCCTCACAAAGTAATCTAGATTCATTGACTGTCCACAGAGGCTCATGGAGCCCAAATTTTCTCTTATTCATACACTTTCCACTTTGATAATGTAAGAAGACAATGAAGACAATCACAGGAGAGTGAGAGAGAAATATATTCCCGTTTTTCTTCACCATGGAATTATAGCTATGTTGATAGACTATAAAAAGATAGGTTAGTTGGTAGCTCAGGAAACCTCTCTTAAAGAAGACTATGCATAAGTTTTGCTGCATTTGTTATTAATTTCTTTATCCTTCCTGCTGCTTGCCGAACTGCCATGCTCTTTTGATACAGCAGCCCTCTTGTGCCCATGAAGTGGCACTGGTCTTAGAACTCACTAGAGTCTTGAAGAGTTTGTGTGAACAAAGTCATAACAACAGCTTCAATCCTCTTATCTTCACACTGTTGTCTGACATGAAAGAAAAATTATTCTTGATGTTTTGAGCATCTCTAACTTATAAAAACCTACATCTAATAGACATCCCTAGGCAGAATTTTATGCACAGAAGTTCACAGTGTTTTTTCTTAACAAGATAAGATGATATCACATATGTCTAAACCCACTGAATGCTACTTGTCTCCTTCTTACAAAGATAAGTGCTTTAGCACCCCCCAATTAATATGCTTTATACATTTTTAGTCACTGTAACATAAAGAGCGTGCCCTTACCCTGGAACGGTGTGCCTATGCCTGCTTAGGACATCACTGTGGACACACTCCAATTCCAAAGCCATATATATATATATATATATATATATATATATATATATATATATATATCAACCACAAGTCTAGGCACCATTGGCTAAATCTTTGTAGACTGCTTAGGGAAACATGTTCCTAATATTTAAGACAAACAGGCCATCATTGAAGTGTGAGGGCATACAGCTGTCACCTGGCACTCAAAGGCAGAGGTGAGAGGTACAAAGTAGGTTCAGGGACATCTGGGTCTGCAAAGTGAGTTCCAGGCCAGCCTCAGTTACATAGCAAGACCCTCTCTTTTTAAAAACCCAAAAATAAATAGTAACTAATGAATTAAACAAATAACAAGGAAAAATTAACAGGTTGTCGACAGAATGAGAACATCAGGATAACTAGTTTAATTATGTGTTTTAGATGCAAAGGGTCCTTCAGAGACGTCACATTTGGAGGCTCAGCCTCAACTGGTGGATCTACTCATAGGAAGATGTGGAGTCAAGGAATCTCTGACCTAATCAGTGGGTTATCCTTGACTCATTCATAATATGATGCCATGTGTGGGCAGTGGTCATGAGGCATTTCCTGGAAATGTATACAATGTGCCCAGTCCCTCCTGTCCCTCTCTCTCCTGCCTGGATGCTCAGAGGGAAGTGGCCTCTGCCACAGACCCCTATCACCATGATGCTTTGCTGTACCTGAGGCCAAAAGCATTGGGTCCTGCTGACCTAAGACTAAATTCTCTGAAATCACGACTTAAAGCAAATCTCTCCTCCTTTTAAATTGTGTCTATTGGGTATTTTTTCACAGTAGTGAAAAATGCAGCTAACACAATGGCCAATATGAAAATGCATAGACTTATAAATAAAAAAGTAACAATTTTTAGAATTTTTCATGACAAATGTTAAATAGAATAAAGATTTTTTTGAGCAAATGTTTGTTCAGAATTTATATTTTTAACATTACTTTATTATTTAACATTACTTTATAATATTTACTTTCCGTGTGAATGTGTGCTTGCTTATGGAACAACATGAGTGTATAGAGGTTGGAGGAAGACCTGAAAAAGATAGTTTAATCCTTCTGCAAGGTGGTTCTGGATATTAAACTCGGGGTGCCAGTTTTGACTGCAACTTACCTACCTGTATGCCAAGTATCTCACAGGTCATGTATCTTTTCTTTAAATAACAATTAGAATACAATAAGTAGTATTCTAGCTCCACGAAGAAAACTTGGGCTTTTCAAAAGCTGAGAGTATTCTCTCCAGTTCTTATCTAAAAATAAGAAAATGGTGAAATCACTTTAAAAAATAATAGCTTAATAACTGCAGGATCAATAGGCTGTACGTGTGTGTGTGTGTGTGTGTGTGTGTGTGTGTGTGTGTGTGTGTGTGATAATTAAAGAAGAGTTCATGAATGGGAGGGCACATGAATGGGTGTGAGTCAGACACAGTACTCAACAGTTTCTCATGTCGGGTCTACTCAAGCCAACTGTAGTGTACGATGTATCTTGTGGGGATTTTGAGACCAAAAGGGCTTAGGTTCATACTATTTTGATGTTTTGTATTTTTATTGGACTTATCTACAATTTGTCTCAATACCAGTACAAGAAGGGAATAGAGAATTCTATTCTCATTTTCAGATATTTAAAACCATGAGTGGCCTTTGCTTTCATATTTCTGGACTGAATGTCTGTCTTTCTCATGGACTGAACATGCTGTGTCTATGGCATTCATAGCTCGGGTTTGTTTGAAGAGCACCATGCACCTGGAAAGGCATGAAGTCCATACTCTGACAGTGCCAAGAAGCTGACAAGCCATTCTTTGGTCTAGACACTCTCTTCCTCTCAAGCTTCAGAGTAAACAAAGTCAAGCTTCCAGCTGCACTGACATGGCACATAGACAAGAGGGTAAACAAATGTGAGCATCTTCCTGTCAGGGTCAGCACCGACACCGTAGGCACAATTCCCACACCTTGTTGAATGAGTTTCATTTGGCAAGAAAGAGGCCTAAGAAGTCTTTGCCCATGTGTTACATGGACACAGGCCACACAGCTCTTCAAGATCTGTTTTGTACATTCACTGACTGTACAGTCACAGATATGTAGCTTTAATGCAGCAATATTTAAATCAGGGTCTGGCTAGTATCAGCACTTGTTGAAGTATTCCTGACATTGTTCCATTTGAGAGAAAAGAATAAAAGCTATGAACTGAAGAGAATGAAATTCCCCTGAGCTATTGTGGACTGTTTGGAAGATAACAGCCACAGAGCTTGCTTCATTCTTTCCATTAAATTATCAGCATAAAATATTTGCATATATACCACAACAAATTGATTTTTAAAAGCCAGTAGTTTGGTATAAGCCACCAGCATGAGAAATACCTGGTTATTTCAAGTAGAGTTTCTCGTTTAGACTTCATATTTAACAAATGGATAAGTCAAAATAAATGCAAATGTACTTACTTATCCCAGAGGTAATTCTGATGCGTCTATATTTTGATGTCTCACTTAGCTATGAGTTAACAGTAAGATAGATATATTTGTCTGTGCCCATGTCTCACACTCCAACCTGGAGGGGGCAGTGCTCAGTGTGCCATCAGATGGTCACAGCAGCAGCCTGTGCCTCAGATCTGCAGCCCCTTGACTTTCTCTAAGGATAAAGCTCCTGCCTTGCACCAGCAGCTGCAATTCAAAAAGGCAGTATGGAGGGGGAATTCACACTAGTGATCATGGCTATGGGTTCAAGAACAATAATAATAAGTATTCCCGTCTTAGGATGAGGGATGCAGAAACACTTTTTATTCTTCTTGGAAGTTTCTGCTGGGTCAAATCTGTTGTGAGTTGTTTTGTCTATAAAAGTGAGTCTTCTCTTCCATTGGGCACCATCACAGAATAGGAGGACAGGGAGGACCTGGGCAAAATAATGTCCTCTGAACATGACAAGACAGAACTCACAGCAGCTAGCTGTTGCTGTCTGCACAAGACTTCCACAAGATCAAACCAGGTTGTACTCAAGCATTGACTGGGGTGGGACATGAGCTCCCATTTCTAGATGGGGAGCTGCTGATAGCTGCTTGCTTCTGAGTGAGGGAGAGAGTCAATTTTCTTTAAGGGTGTGACCCCTAAGAGTTCAACCAGGTTCCAGTGGATGATGATCCCTTCACCACCAGGCATCACAAATTGGACTTGTATATATTTAATATATACATACATGTGTGTACATATATAATGTTCTCTAAGAGTTACTACAAATACTGTATATAATAGAGCATTTTAAAATGGCTATAATAACAGACTGTTCATAGGTTTTTCAGTCTCTGCCTCACTGCCTGGATTCTTTCACCTATTTCCTCTAATCATGTTTCTAAGAAACACACTATCATCCTAGTGACCTTTCTAGATTCTGCATTTGTGACTCCCAAACAGGGATAGTTGGCAGTACAGTAACACACAATACATAACAAGGTAAGAATATAGAGCCCATGATTGCCCAGTTAGTTTGGGTCAGTATTTATAACACATATTAATGCATAAAAATGTCTTGGAGAACTTGAGTGACATTTGTGACTCTAGTACATGATACAGTCCCTCTAAGGAGGACAATTAGGGATCCCATTTTTAAAGGCATTTCATATTCAGTTTGTCCTGTTGGATTCACAGTGAGAAGTTCTGCTTTTGTTCACTATCTTGTAATTTCATTAAAAGACATTTTCGATGTTTATTCTTTTCTGCTTCATTTTATACTTGACACATTCTGTCATAAAATATCAAACCAAGCTGTAGTGGAATTGGGTCAAATGACTGCAGTTTGTCTTCTGTGAGAAATCAACAAGACTAATGCTTTCTTTCCCCTCTACCCACCATAATGTCCCACAACTGACAAATAGAACACTTCATTACAACCCATGAGTGTAACTTGTGTGTTTCAGGAGTCAGAGCATTTGCTATTACATAGAAAAGCATTAATAAGAAATGGTGAGCTTTTTCCACGCTGCCCTGGGATGGGTCCATACCGCACTGTTCTTCATTCCCATTGTAACTTAAAGGGAAACTTACACAAGGTCCAGAGCCCTTGATGTCCTGCAGACAAAGGAGGAGGATATCCTCAAATTCTTTGCCTCAGGAACCCGCTAAGGTGGCGCTAACCTTGACTTTTAGATGGAGCCGTACCTACAAAAGGAAAAGTGATGGTATGATGGTATCTGCACCATAAACCTGAAGAGGACCTGGGAGAAGCTGTTGCTTGCAGCTCGGGCTATCAGGCTACCGTTGCCATTAAGAAGCCTGCTGATGTCAGTGTCATCTCCTCCAGGAACACTGGGCAGCGAGCCATGCTGAAGTTTGCTGCCACCACTGGAGCCACTCCGATTGCTGGCCGCTTCACCCCTGGGCCCCTCACTAACCAAATCCAAGCAGCCTTCAGGAATCCACAGCTTCTAGTGGTGGCTGAACCCAGGGTTGACCACCAGCCTCTCAGAGGCATCTTATGCCAACCTGCCCACCATTGCTCTGTGTAACACACTCTCCCCTGCGCTGTGGACATTGCTGTCCCCTGCAACAAGGGAGCTCACTTGGTAGGTCTAATGTGGTAGATGCTGGCCAGAGAAGTATTCCGAATGTGTGGCACTATCTCCCGTAAGCGCCCATGGGAGATTCTGCCTATTCTTTATGTCAATAGAGATCCAGAGGAGATTGAGAAGGAGGAGCAGGCTGTGACCAAGGAGGAATTTCAGGGCTAATGGACCGTACCGGCTCCTGAATTCACTACTGCTCAGCCAGAGGTGGGTAGACTGGCCTGAGAGTGTGCAGGTACCCTCTGTTACCCACCCAGCAGTTCCCTACTGAAGACTGGTGTGCCCCACCAGCCACTGAGGGCTGATCAGCAGCTCCCACAGCACAGACCACCAAATGTTGTAGAGTCACCACCGAGTGGTGCTGAGCTCCTCTGCAGACACCAGAGCAAAAGGAAAAGAAGGTGGAAGGAAAACAGAGTTCCTACAAGCTGTCAAACCAAATCAAAACAAAACCAAAGGCAAGAAAGAGAAAAAAGAAATGGCAATTGGTATTATTTTTATTTTTAATTTTGTGACTGTGTATATGGGGGAAAGGTATGTACACAAAAGCACGGGCGCCCATGGAGTCCAGAAGAGGGAGTCAGAGTCCCTGCAGCTGGAAGTACAGGTGGTTGTAAGCTTCCTGACATGGATGCTGGGGATGAAATCTGGGGCCTCTGTATGAGCTGTACTTGCTATTAATCACTGAGCCATCTCTCTAGCCCCTCGGTCAAATCCTTTTCATTTCATGAGAAATTTGAGGAAAAGAACAGTGACTTTTATATGAAGATAAATTTCTACTTTGAAATGTGCTAGATGGGCTCATGTCAACTACACAAGCTAAAGTCATCTGAGAGGAGAGAGCCTCAATCAAGAAAATGTCTACATAAGAGCAAGTCACAGGAAGGCATATAAGGCATTTTCTTAATTAGTGATCAATGGGGAGGGCCCAGCCCATTGTGGGTGGTGCCATTCCTGAACTGGTGGTCCTGGGTTCTGTAAGAAAGCAGGCTGAGCAAGTTGTGGGGAGCAAGACAATAAGCAGCACCCCTCCAAGGTCTCTGCATTAGCTTCTGCCTCCAGGTTCCTGCCCTGTTTGAGTTCTTGTCCTAACTTCCTTCCATGATGACCAGTGATAGGGAAGTGTAAGCCAAATAAACCTTTTCTTCATCAACTTGCTTTTTGGTCATGGTGTTTCGTGGCAGCAATAGAAACCCTAACTAAGTCAAGTTGGTACCAGGATAATGGAGTATTGCTGTGACAGACCTGACCACTGTTTTGGGGAGGATTAAGGACTTTGGTACTTTGTGCAAGAAAAACTCTGTTCCACGCTTGATGAGCTGTTCTGTAGGAGCTTGGAAGATAAGAAAGTTGAGGGAAATGCAGATGCTGGAGGCCTGGCTTGTAAAGTTTCAGAGGGAGGTTTAAAGACTCTAGCAGCACCGTTTGTTACTTTAAATTAAGATTTTGTGGTTCTGGTTAGCTGAGGCTGAAGAATCACCTGTGATTAACAAGAGACCAAAACTACCATTATGAAACCTTTGCTTTGCTGGGATACTCAATGAAGGGTCAGCTGGAGCTCAGAAATTAGCTGTGATTAAGAAGAGATCAGCATCATTACTGGGGTGAAATCTGGGAAGTTTTTCCTGACAGCAAATAGATTCTGTGTTCCAGAGGCAGCCAAGGCTGTACCTCTTGCTGGCAGCCAAACTCTGGTAGTCACCAAGGTGATATTGGTTCTGAAGTCATGAAGGGGTCATGAAAGCTCCTGAGGTTTGGCACTGTGCGAGGCCAGGAGAGGTCATTGGAGAAAGTGAAGCCTCAGTGGCATTTGAAGGCCTAGGGTTGAAGAGATCATGCTGAGAAGTTGAGGATTAGCACCATAAAGACAGCCTATGCTGACAGTGCAGCCCAGTTTCAAAAGAAGTCCACCCCCCCCCCACCCGCGTTTTTTTACAATGGGATGACCACCAAGAACAGCAGCAGCAGTGGAGTGGAGCCAGCTGAAACATAGAAGATGAGCTGTGTGTGCTGCAATGGGTGGAGCCAGAGAATTGACCCAAGCCCCTTGAAGAAGCCCAAAGGACATGAATGAATCCCAGATATTGGACATTCAGTTATTTATACTTTCAGAGTTTGGTTTGACTTTGATTTGATTTTGACTGTGTCCTGGTTCTCCTGTAGTCAGAAGAAAGTATTTAATTTATTTTTGATTTTACAGGAGCCCACAGATGAGAGACTGAATTTTAAAAGACCTTGGATTTTAAAAAAAGATTGGCTGTTTTAAAGATATTGAACTTTTAATGTGTGTGAATTTGTAAAGACTGGGATTTTTAGTGATTTGTATTCTTACTGTAAAATCTTGGGAATGAATGAGAAAGAAAAGGTTGTGGCTTAATGGTAATGGTTATGTGTTTTGTGTGAAGTTCACTAGGGGTCAGTTGTGCTGGATGATTTTATGTCAACTTGATGCAAACTAAAGTCATCTGAGAGGAGGGAACCTCAATTAAGAAAATATCTACATAAGATTGGGCTGTAGGCAGGCATATAAGGCATTTTCTTAATTAGTGATTGATGGGGGAGGCCTATTAATTAGTGATTGATGGGGAGGCCCATCCCATTGTGGACTGTGCCACCCCTGGGTTGCTGGCCCTGGGTTCTATGAGGAAGCAGGCTGAGAAAACTATAGGGAACAAGCCAGTAAACTCCTCCAAGGCCTCTGCATTAGCTCCCGCCTCCAGGTTCCTGCCCTGCTTTGAGTTCCTGTCTTGATTTCCGTCTAGGATGACTAGTGATATGGGAGTTTAAACCAAATAAACCCTTTCCTTTCCAACTTGTTTTTTGGCCATGGTGTTTCATTGCAACAATAGAAACCCTAAGACCGAAGATGACACTATAAATAGAAATTTAATTTCAAATTTAATTTAAAAAGTAGGGTATGATGTCTTAAAGACTTCAACACCCTGTAACTCCATCTTCAGGGGGTCTGATGTCCCCTTCTGACCTCCTTGGTTACCTGCACTCACATGCATATACCTCCACACAGAGCACAGACACGCATATAAAATATGAGAGTGACCTGTAGGTCTGTGTATTTAAGAGATTACCGAGAAAAGCTTCTATGTCTCACTGCAACTCAGCAGCAGATGAATGTTGGGTTCTGAGAACAGGAGATCTCATGAAGTATTAATTAAAGGAATTTCCATCTTAGTGTTAATAACTTTCAAATTTGTCATGTGATGTAAAGTCAACCATTAAGTAAACTAAAACAATAAAATACTTCTTTTAATTAAAAAGTAGATTTTTAAAACATTGTCACATGGCACACTCCTATAAACGCTATGGACGTGCACATGCGCGCGCATGCGCGCGCGCGCACACACACGCGTACAAGCACACAGATGCATCCCTCTGCAAAATTAGCACAACTTACATAACAGAATCATCACATTTCGTCCTCCACATTTGCCTATACAGGTGAAGATGAGTCAGCATCAACACTCAACCTAAAATGTAGATGTAGATTTGCTCAAATGGGAAATGCTAACGGTTCTTTCAAAGCCTCATCTCCCAGTTGTACCATCGTCTCTCTGAACTTTGACTCCACAAATTAGCTCTCCTACTACTTGAAACTCTTCCACAAGAGCTTCGGCTTGAGACAGAACAGGACAGGGGCAGGGGCACTGAGGAGAATGACGATCTAAGTCAAATGTCTCCCAAGTCCTCAGGTCAGACGAGAAATGATCAGAACAGGTGTGGAGTAGGGAGCAGCTCATATCCTAAGTCTGTCAGCGATAGGATTTTATCAAGCTAAGTATGGTTGGCTCTAAGGGATTTTATAAAAATGTGATGATGGGTGGATACATATAAAGGAATATGGCATTGTGAAGAGCAACCAATGCTATTTTCTATACGATGGCAGTGTGAGAATTTTTAGAACTTGGAAGTTTTAGAGAAAGGTTTAATGTGTGGCTCTTTTGATTCATGCCTGGAGAGTGCATTGATCTACACATGTTAGAAAGTGTCTCTGATGGCTTGGTGTGGTTTTATATCATGAGATTTCAAAAGGTAAAATCAATTAATAATGATGTCTGTATTAAAATACCCATCACAAGAAATGTCTTCAGAGAATCCCAAGTGGATACTTCTTTAGTATATATTGATTTTAAAAAAGATAATGATATGCTGGATTTCCCACAGCCATTTCAAGCTCTGCATCCCACACATACATTTTTAGAGGATTCAAATTACTTTAACTGCTAGAAATACTGGTTGTTCATAAAGCAAGCAAGCATGATAAACTGCTATTTGCAACTTCATTATTTCACAGCTCCTTTTTTCTTTCATCCAGGGGAACCCAGGCCAAAAATCTCAGAAGTACTTTTGGCAGAAATGTTAACACTTTGGAGAGCAAAGAGCCAATGAGTTCATTTTGGTGTGTAGCCTTTGGGTCTGTATGAGAGAGAGCATTGTAATACCTGGGGCAGTCCATCACTGCTGACTAAGCTCTGCCCATGACTGACCTGCACTCCAGGTTTGATTGGGAAAACTCTGACCCAGAGACCTGTTTCAAAAGCCTCAGTATTCAGATAGCATGCAGGTGGTTTTCTTTCACTCAGTCAGTCTGCTGCTTTCTAAAAATAAACCTAATGAACTTCTGTTCATTAACCTTGTTCTCTATGAGTAATGTCATTTTAATTGCATCTTTCAGTAAGAGATGAAAAATGTGTTCCAACTGTAGTGATCTCACAGGAGAGGCTGCCGAGGACATGAGCCTGGCCATCTGTTCTCAGGGCACATTTCCCTCCATGGACCTTTGCTTTGGAATCTTTCATCTTCTGTACTCTACCGGGAGCCTTACCCAGATCTACTCAGAACAAATACACAACATCCATGAGCTGAAACAAGAGAAGTCGGTTCAATCGATTCTTCCTTAAAGGAAGGGAAAGGACTCACAATAGTTTCTGGAATGGAATGAAAATATGATTTGACATTTCCAATGAAAAGTTAAAAATTAAAGATTAGTTGACAAGGCAAGCTCCTCTCATGAGAACAATTTAAAGTCCCAGCTTGAATGTCCAGACTCGGAACAACCCTTCCACATGTTTGCTCTGTAAAATATATCTGGAGGTCTCCAAGTTTGCCTCTTGCTCTCTTTCTGCTGTGTGAATAGCGTCCGATGTCATCTACGATGCTGTTTCTCATTATTATAAGAAATAATTGCTCTGTGTTCCTGGCTGCCTTCCTGTGACATGGAGCAGTAGAGCTTAGCTGAAGGCATGTGTGCTGGGTCTGCAGCAGACCATCAAATTTGAGCAGCCTTTTGGTCATTTCACTGTTCCAGGCTACAGACACGCCTCTTCAGTAAGCTGCATCCACCACCACAGTCACTGGGCTTAAGGATGGTGGAAGGGGAAAGGTCTTTCCCCAGAATCCACTGCTGTAAGAGAAGTTTCACTCTCTAATTTATGACTGTGTGTAAAACACCATGTGATCACATTTGTTGTTTCTTACACTGTAAGTCATTTCCTGAGGTAGTGGGAGTAAGTCTATCACACTGTATGTATAATACTCACACACAATCACAATCACAGGTAGAGAGACAATCACAATAGTGTGTCTTTTCATGTTAAAAATAGCTTCACGTTTGCTCTCTGTTGCTATGATAAAACACTGGCTAAATATAATCTGGGGAAATAAAGAGATTATTACATCTTCCTTGGTATAGTCCATCACGAGTGAAGTCAGGGCAGAAACTCAAATGAGCTGAAATAGAAACCACAGAGGACCAGTGCTTTCTGGCTGACACCGAGGCTCATGGTCTGCTGCCTTTCTTGTACAGCCCAGGCCAATCTGCCTAGAGATGGCACTGGCCACAGGGGCCTAGGCTTTCCTGTTTCAATTAGCAATCAAGACAAGGCCTCACTGGCATGTCCACAGGCCAGTCTGGTGGAAGCAGTTCTCCAGTTGAGGTTCCCTCTGACCATGTGTGTCAGCCTGACAACCGAGAGCAGCCATTACAGAATTATTTTACAGACTTCACGTAAGTATATAAATATACACACATTAACATGCTTCTTTCTTGTGATGTATTAACTATTATTAACTAGCAGACTTAGTTATAGATTGATTCATTAGACATTTATCAGAGCCCTTTATGTCTAGCTGGGTTTTAGCAACCCTCTGGTATGGCAGATCTACATTGCTGAGATTTCCCCATTGTAAGTGAGGCATTCTACTTCCTCTTTTGAATTTACTGAATTGTGCGGAAATCCACCACAGTTCTGTCCTCAGACACTCCTAATCCTAACAGTGTTTCCTATCCATCTACAGTGGCTTCCCCTTTACACTCTGAGCTCTAAGCCACCTCCAATCAACTCTGTCTGGATGGCATCTTTCTGTCCCAGGCTTTTCAGCTCAGCAGGCATCTTCTTCAAATGCCTCTTTCCCCGCTGGTTCTAATGTCACTCTGAATGTGGCTGATTTCCATTTGCACACCAACCAGTCCAAAGATCTGGTCTTCATGGAAACAGTTGTTTCGAGAAACTCCAGTTGTCCTGAAATTATTGAACCATTGCTGGTGAGCAGCAGCCCAACCTGGAGCCAGCACTCTGGTCTACATTGTCCTTCATCCCAAGGCTCTCCAGATGGGTGTCATTTACTGGAAAGAATGCACTGATCTCTGCTGTTTGTTTACAGCCTCACTGTCTCCAAAAAAAATGGATCTGGTTGGAGTTAGCTGTCCAGATTCAGCCATTGCTCAAGCCCTGAAACGTTGGAGTTACCACCACAAGGATCATCTAAACTGAATGCTGTGTGGGAGGCAATGGAAACTTCCCTAGGTGGGATGTTGCTGGAAGAAGGATGTCACGGGGTCACGTGGGACAGTTGCTTTGAGGACTTATAGCCCTGCTCATTTGCTGCTCATTCTCTGCTTCCTGTGAATGGCTGCGATATGAGCTCTCAGCTTCCTTCTCTGGCAGCCAGCTGCCATGCCTTCCCCTTCAATATGGACGTCCCCTCTGGAACTGTAAGCCAACATAAATTCTCCCTTCTTCAAGTAGCTTTAGGTCATAGGATTTTACCACAGCAGTGACAAGTGACTGATACTGAGAACATAAAAGACAATGCTTATGAAATCAACAACTTTAGAAAGAGAAAAAATGGGGAGAGAGTGTACCCAAGACCACAGGCCCCTCTCCGGTGAAGCTCAGGAAGGTGCCCTCCCAGCACACAACCTACTGGGTTTTTCATCTTTGCCTTCAGTTCTGCTCATGAATATTTTAAGATGTGTATAAAACAGGGGTATAAAATGTCTGTTTTTCCCCATCACAAGAAAGGCCCAATTGAACTTGGAGATGCCGTAAAGACAGGTTATAAGGTTTCTAGACACTTTGTGGTTGTGGAAAAGTTCAGAAAATTAAAGAGCATCCCACGTTTTCAGAAATGGTTCTGTGTGAAGCATGAGGCTTTCTCATGATGACGCTGTGATGTCTGTCTCGCAAACAACAATGAAGCTGCAGTGAGTGATGGCGTTCTCCAATCACCTGCTGACTGAAATGACGAAGGCAGGCTCTCGAGAGTGGAAACCTCTTAGGATGCTCTTTCCCATGGGCTTTCTAGCGGGCTGTGGTTCGTGCCTGGCTGGGATGCTGGGACGCTGGTCCAAAACACTTTCTTGTGGTAGTTCAACTTTGTCCTTTTTGGATGAAGCCAAGGCCAGGAAGCAGACCAAGATGAAGAAACAGGGTTGGTTTTGTTTTGTTTTGTTGGTTTTCTTTGTTTCCCCGCTGAAGACTTCACTGGAAAGTAAAAATTGCTGCCTCAGAGAAGCTTTCGGAGGTTAAATGAGTTCACCCACGCAACATGTTTTTGTGATACTGAATATTTAGATGTTTACAAAAAAAATCTATTTGCAAAATAGCAAACTCATGAACTCATCAGAATTTGTGGTTATCAAATTCTGAAACTTTGCCTAAGTTGCATCTTTGTGAGATTCGTATCTTTAAAGCTTGGCATGTTCATAGTTTGTTGAAATACAGGTAATAGAGGCTCATGGACACAGTGGATCTTGATGACTAGTGTAAACAGAGAGGAAAATCAGGGAGACAATGCTGCCCACTCAAGAATTTTCCACATCTTCTTTCTACTAAGGAGCTCTGCTTAATCAAAGAAAGAGGAAATGAGTTGACATCTGTGGCGGGGAGCACTCCTACTTTGTTCTTGGACCCCGTCAAGCAGGAAACTCATGGCCCAAATGGGTTTGTGGTGATTTTTGGACACCAGCGGCAAATAAATCGACAGAGAAAAGTGATATTAGAATTTCAATTGCAAAGCCATTTGTTAAACAATTTCCGAGTTTGCGTCTGCTGGCAACCTTGGAAGTCCATGGTGTTGTCTTAGGTGTGGGGCTTTGGTAAGGCATATAATTTGAGGTCCCTCTTGCTTTGGATTTTAAGAAAAATAAAACCCGCTGCTGGTTTTCAAGCCACAACTACTTGCATGGTAAATTCTTTCTTGACCTTTCGGCTTCAAACAGAGAAATACTAAAATGTTCTGAGTCATGTTCTAGGTTAGATAAATATTGCATTTAAAACTGAAAATCTTCTCTATGACTCCAATTACATTCGCCCAGGGTTATTCCTCCCTGAAGGGAAGTATTTAACAGCACATAAAAAATAGGATGATTTTGTTTGTGGTTTATATTTTTTAACGTGTTTTTTTCTCAAGATCAAAGAAGTTTTGTATTTTATCTATACAGTAGTATACTGTACTACTTTTTATAACTATGATTGCCTCCACAAGAAAGAACATCAGTGGAGTGCAGAGAAATGTTTATGCTTATGCTCATTGAAGATAACTAAGAGGGTGGCAAAATAGAAGTGGTATGCCCACATATAATGGAACATTCTTCAGCATTAAATAGGAGGAAAATCTCAACAGTTCTGATAATGGGGTTGAACCTGGACCTCACTATGGTTCTAAAAATAAGTCAAGCACAGTAATACAAATACCAAATGATCTGACTGACATGGAATCTAAAATAGATGAGTAGAGTAGAGTACAATAGAAATTGTTAGAGAAAGGAAACCGATTGCCATAGTGTTCAAAGGAAAGTTTCCAGGATCAATAGCCTGAAGACCTACTGTGTGGGGAGGACAAATAGCCTAAAGACCTACTGTGAGGAAGGCTAAATAGCCTAAAGACCTACTGTGAGGGAGGATAAATAGCCTAAAGACCCACTGTGAGGGAGGATAAATAGCCTGAAGACCTACTGTGAGGGAGGATAAATAGCCTGAAGACCTACTGTGAGGGAGGATAAATAGCCTGAAGACCTACTGTGAAGGAGGATAAATAGCCTGAAGACCTACTGTGAGGGGAGGATAAATAGCCTGAAGACCTACTAGGAGGTGCTACTATGAAGACTGTAGTTACTTCTCCCTGGTATGCTCAAAGCTGCTTCATAAACATTTTCATTCTTGACACACATACATATATCACAACTGATGTGCCGGGTCCATGAATTAGCTCAGTTACACTAATCATTCAGATGTGCATCCATCTAATAACATCATTTTATAAACAAATAGCTTCCATTTGTATTAGCAGATTACACATAAATAAACACACAGATGAATTACATAAACTTAATCCACATATACAAGGAAAGGTACAAGATATATAAATGTACCATAATCCAGACAGACCATTTCCTTCAGCATAAAAACTCCTGTGATGATTTGTCTCCATAAAGAACAGGATCAAAAATGAAGACATCTGGAGTTCAGCGGGCTGATGTTATGAGTGTACAAACACGGAAGTGCTCTCTCTGAGAACTCCAGAGGTGAAGGAAGGTAGATCTAGCTCTGCTTCAGTGAAATGAGGTGACACACAAAATGACCTCAATGGTATTTTCGTAGGTCTTTTGTCTCAGATTGCTTTGTTTGGGCATTTGTTTTATTTTGTTTTGTTTTTGCTTTGTCTTACTGGACTTGTGCTTGTACACTGTGGTTTCTAGTTTTTGTGTTTTTATGGGTTTTGTTTTTGTGTGTGTTGATTTGGCGCGTTTCATTTATTCTGTTTGTTTTCTTTTGTTTGTTGTTTGCCCGTTTGTTTTTTTAAGAGAGAAAGAAGTGGGGGAGGAGCTGGAAGATTCTGGGAGAGGGTAAAATGTGAACAGAATATATTGTATGAAGAAAATATTTTTTCAGTAAAATAAAGGAATGGAAGCAAATTTGCCAACTGGCTTTTGATATGAATTTGTGGGCTGATAGGAATGTCAACATTTCGTGTCAAGATTGACTTCTGCAATATATTTAAATATACTTTCCTGAAGTTTAACTTTTACAATGATGACAGAAAGGGGATGCCATGTATTTTGGTTTGACTTTTAAAGTGAGTGGCCATTGAACATCTTCTTGTATTTGCTCAGCTAAGTTCAAAATCACATAAATTAAACTCACACACCTTTTCTGAGTTTCTCGAGAGCTACTTCCTCCCCTCATCTTGCTATTCAGCATGCTTAGCTTGGTAGACCTTATGGATAATCTTTATACTAATAAGTCAGTCAGGCCTATGGGTGGAGAGTTTTCCTCATGTCCCCAGCTAACTAAAGAACCATCATAGCTTCGACAGATGTACCTATGAAAAGCAGAATGTGATGGCTCCTCTTGGTTATGTCAAGTTGACTACATCCAAAGTGAACCAAAACCCAAGTAGTGGGACATGCCTAAGAGGATTTTCTGGATTGGATTATTTGAGGTGGGAAGACCTGTCCTAACCCTGAGTCCCAGCCTCCTGTGGTACCTACATAGAAGGACATGGAAGGAGAAAGCTGTTGCTCTTTGTCTGCTTGCCTCACTCTCACAGGCAAGTTCATCTGTCCTGCTGCTGAGGCATTCCTTCATTGGTATTAGAATCTACTTTTCCAGGACTCCAATATACACTGAAGACCATCAGCTCTTCAGCAATTCCCCAGGCCTTGGCCTTTCTATTGGAAAAAAGCCATTGCTGGACTGTTTGGACCACGGTCGCTCCCATTCAATCCATGCTGTTGATTTCGAGGAACCCTAAAGACTGATGTTTTTTTCAATATTCTACTTATCATCAATATATTATCAGTCAAATGTAAGCCCAAACAATCTGTATGCAAATGTAAGAACTTGCCAAGTATGTGATGAATCTGTGGAAACAGCATGTTTTAATGTTGCTTAACTCATTTGTTCCTCAGAATCCCAGAACCAGTGCTAATGTGGCAGACACTCACTCTACAGTCTAAACACCAGAGAACAGTGAACTCCCAGGTACTAGGGAAACTTTACTTCAGTGAGGGTTTTGAATCAGCAGGCAAGCCAGTTCAAGTTAAATGAAACATGAGTCCAACTTCTACAGCATTTCAAACTACCATCAGTAAAGTCACAATAATATTAAACTTTAAAGAAATGGGTTTAATTTACACAATATACTTTATTTTACTGATTTGTTTTGTGTTGTGTTTTTTGTTTTTCTATGTTTTTTTTTGGGGGGGGAGGGTTGGTAAGGCAAATCTTGTACCATGGATACAGTAGTATTTTGTTTTGTTAAAAATTAAATTCAATTAATTCAGAGAATTGTTATTCATTTAAATAAATCTTAATTTTATTTTAAAATTATTTCAAAAATCCTTAATATATATTTCTCTAACTCTAGTTTCATGGATGAAAATGTTTCAGAAATACCATAATATTGAAATAGACAAACATTCTAGTTTTTAAACATAAGTCAAATGATTTGTTGAATGAATCCACACCAAAGCACTACAGAGACTCAGTATACAGCATTCAGATTATGGCTTCCATAAAGTCAAATGACTTTTCCCAGGGAGGAAGACTATACATCAAATTTATACAGCCTGCTGTCATTCTCAATGATCGTGTGCCAGATGTTCACCATTTATCATTGCTACAGCTGCAGAGATATATGAGAAATCATCTAGAATAAAGAATTGTCTAAAAAAGTTTGTATTTAAAGTCCCAATTTTTAAATTCTCAAACATGTAAACTTTCAGATACATGGTGTGCTTCAGTTTCTCACTGACTTGTCACAAGGATGTATTTGGAAGCACTTTAACGTCAAAATGTTGTCCTTATAGATAATAATTGGATGACATTTACAGTGTGCTTATTTACTGTAACTTTCATAAGACTTCACACATGCCCTTCTGTCAGTGTGGTAATATCTACAGAAGAGAAGCAGAGCTCAGTGCAGGATGAGACCAGTGAATACACTTACATTCCATCCAACTTATTATTTCATAATAGCTAACAAGTTCAACAAATAATGCTAATTATTCTCCTACATTTTTGCTAAAACCATTGCTCTGTCTTTGTGCGTCTGTGTGTATGTATGCCTGTGTGCATGTTTGTGGTGTGTGATGGAGGGGGAGGTGCTGAGGAGCATATGATGGACATAAAATCACTTAAGAGGAAACGTGACCAAGAAGCCAAAGCTAAATCAAAATAACAGCCTTTTCTCAAGCTCTTCTGTTGTTTTGTCATAGAGACTAGAATTCTGAAGCTCAGTGATGGCCATGTCCTCCAGGAAAACTTGAAGCAGGGTTGGATTCATCAGGCTCACTTCGGAAGGGCTCCCTGTGATTCTAGTATGGGCTGGGATAGATTTTACACAGATGAAGAAAAGTTATCGGTTCCTGGGTTTTCACTCACTTGGCAATCAGTCCCCAAATCACAGTGTGATGCCTTTGGCTTCAGCATGTCACTGTCATCGAGTCTCCTTCGTGTGTGTGTGTGTGTGTGTGTGTGTGTGTGTGTGTGTGTGCGCGCGCGCGCGCGCACGCGCGCGTTATAGGCCCTGCCTTGGTGACATCACCTTTACAGGAGTAAAGGACAAAACAGCACAGAGTCCCCACCACAGGAGTGCCAGGACAACGTGGAAAATCAGACAGATCTCTCACAATATACTTACCTAATTTTATAAACACTAAACACATACACCCTGGCAAAAACATTAAAATAAAAGGTAAAACTGTACTTTTCCCTAAAATGTTACAATGTAATTACGGTTGAATTATGTAACTTGTAATATATAATAAATGTGTGTCTGAAAAATTATAGGGTTTAAAAATAACCTAAGGTTTTTCTAAGATTATGTCTTTTTTTCTGAATTATTTACATCCTCATTGTATTCATTCTTTTTATATTTCATTTTCCCGTTTCTCCCAGAATAGTATTACAAATTTCTATTGGAAATACAAATAAGCTAAACTCTTTGCACTATGCCATTGTTTAGTTCTAGTGTGTAATTCACTAGATGTAGATTTCAAAAGAAGTCTAACCAGTGAAGAAGATTCCCAAACCCCTAAGAATTCACTTTGATTTAATCACTGTGGCTAAGAAGCCAAAATCTCTAATTCTCTAGGAGTGGAGGCTATGATCCCCGATCATCAAGGAGTGGAGGCCATTGTCTTTAATCCTCTAGGGGTGAAGGCCATCCTCTCTAATATTATCAGGAAGGGAGGCCATCACCTCTAATACTCTAGGAGTAGAGACCATCATCTCTAATCCTGTGGGAATGGAGGCCATAGTCTCTAATCCAATAGGAAAGGAGGCCATCATCTCTAATCCAATAGAAATAGAGGCCAAAGTCTCCAATCCAATAGGAATGGAGGCCATGTTCTCTAATACTGTAAGAAGGGAGATCATAGTCTCTAATCCTATAGGAGTGAGGGCCACAGTCACTAATCCTCTGGGAGAGAGGGCCATAGCCTCTCATTGGTTGTTGATCTTTTTAGGCATGTTTTTAATGAAGGACCCTGACTATTTCATGAACTCTGCTCTCCTGTCATCCAAATATTTGTTTCAGTATCTGTTCCTGTGAGAACTGTCTTCATAGAATGCAATACTGACGTATTCCTTTTCATCACTGGCAATCAAGGGTTAGCTGCACAAACCAGCTATGCAATTTGCCACAACCAAAGAGCTTTGGGATGCATCAAAGCCATGGATACATCAGATAAAGCATTAGTGTTCAGTGTATCATAGTGCCTTTGTAATTTAGAAAATTAACTAATATTTAGAACTTGACTTATGAAGAAATGTGTGAATTAGCCATATACTAGGTGCCCTGTAAGAAAACTGATATCCAGAGCAACATCTTTCTGATGAAATTCTATTAGCTATAAAAAGTCTGAATTAATTTATATTTGTACTCATATAACACATATTTGCTTAAGAGTACTTTTATTTTGCATTTCTTTAGCAAAGGCTTATTTGAATTTAGACATTTCCAAAATTATTAATTTTATTCTTCAAGTATAGAAACATCGTGTCCAAATTCTAAACTATGCTGTTTTTATCTTAAATATAAATTTCTTGGTGCTTAGAAAATAAAGTGCAAAATATTTAACCACTGTCTCTGTTAATTCAATGCCCCAGTGGATCTGACTCTGTTTTAGCTTACTTCAAGACTGTTCCACATGCATTCATTCTCAAAAGGACTAAGAGTTAACAAAGGATATCTGATACAGTGGAAGGTGAGAGCCCCCCTCAATGCTCTGCATGTACAATCCCAGTTCAGAATATGGTCTCACTTGAGTATTCCTTCATGGTGGCAATGTCCTTTCCACATCACTTTCTGGTTTACAGTACTGTATCTCTTGTGTATTAAGCCACAGAAAGAACACATTCGGATATTGAAATGCAATGCCCAGGCTATATGGTTTCCATAAAACATTGATACATTAAATATGTTCTTGGAGAAAAAAAGGTTCATGCAAGGCTGAGCTTTCTAGTAGGATTAAGCAGAAACACACCTAGTATGCTATGCTAAACCTGGAACATGTGGAGTTTTTATTTCTTGCATTATTCCATGAGCCCACATAGGTATCCAGCCATAAAGCAAGCGGACTGTTTTCACAGCTGCTCTGGTAACTTACCCTTGCGTTCCAAGGACCACACAGGGATTCCAGGACTGCACTCCACAAGAGTCTCCAAGGAGTGACTCCCTCCAACCTACTTAATTGTACTGTTTGCTATGTCCACAGACTCACCCACTAGACTGACAACCAGTAAGGATGGGTATTTTCTACAGCTGCAATTCAAACAATCTGAATAAAATCTAAAATCCCATGATCTGGAAGTGAAATAAGGGTTAATTGTACAAACTGTACCCAAAGGCACACCTAGACTACCTTTAACACATTTGAGGAAAGGAAGATATCAACACAACTCTCTGAAGTGATGATATCCCAAAGGATGGTGCTATACTTGCTAAAGTGTGTCTCAAAACTTTCCAGTAAATGCACGACATCCTATGTGCTGCTCAGCTTAGAGTATCATAACATATGCATACATGCAAGTGTATATGCAAATCAACAATTTCACCTGCATCTGTACATTATCAGTAAATAGAACAAAGAGAAAGAGAAGAAGAAAAATCACCATGATTATTAAAACAAACCATTAAATTTTCCTTTGCAAGCATTTCAAGTCAAGACCCACCTCTGTGATCAACTAGTCTCTAAATTCTAAATAGCCACAAAATGAATCAGTGCCTCCCTACCTTTAAATCCAATTACTTTACTGTGAAGTGTAACATATTTTCTTCATTTGTTATTTTTTTAGGAAAGCAGCATCGAGAAGTTTCTGTCATCTGCCAATCAGCTGACTTCTGCCTTAATTGGCATATTTAAAATGTCGCCTTTATGCCGGGCGGTGGTGGCGCACGCCTTTAATCCCAGCACTCGGGAGGCAGAGCCAGGCGGATCTCTGTGAGTTCGAGGCCAGCCTGGTCTCCAAAGTGAGTTCCAGGAAAGGCGCAAAGCTACACAGAGAAACCCTGTCTCGAAAAACCAAAATAAAATAAAAAAAAAAAATGTCGCCTTTAAAGGGGTCAATTGTTTAAAATCTTTGGAGTAGAAAAACAAAGAATTTAACATTCTTTGTTCTAATTATTTTATCAATAATTATTCAATATTTAAATAGGGTAACAGTTTTTATTTCATGCAAAAGTAAGCCCAATTACTAAAAGGAAAAAATACTATTTTATCTCTGGGTTCAGATCACACAAGCTTGTCAACAAGGTTCTGGGGATCTAAGATCCATTCTTGTGACATTTAATTAAATGATGCACTCAAATTCCTGGATTCCATGGACCAACGATCTCTTCCAGAATCAAACTCTTTATGGCTCTCTCTCTCTCTCTCTCTCTCTCTCTCTCTCTCTCTCTCTCTCTCTCTCTCTCTTTCTCTCTCTCTCCTGTAGTTGTTTTCTCTTCATGATATTAAGGTGACTGACTTTTAAAATGTTATTGTGTGTGTGTATGTGTGTGTGTATATACACATATGCCATGGTGCACATATGGCAGTCAGGGTGTTGTTTGGATCGTAACGGCTCCCTCAGGGGAGGGGGTGAGAAGGCATGGTATCAATGACACAGACACTGTGAGTCCATTGAAAGCAAATAATGAACTCATTTATTCAATAACAGGGAAGTCTGTGTGGTTGTTCCTCATTGGCTGGGCACAATCAGGAACTCTGACAGTGACTGTTGCTAGGCCCTCAGGCAGACTCCATATTGGCTCTTAAGGAGTATATTATGTGCATGCCTTAGCAACTGGTCTGAGCCAATTCCTCAACCCTATGGGTCTGTCCTACTACAGCTTGTAAGTGTGGGCTCTCTCCTTCTACCAGGTGAATTCCAGGGACTAACCTGAAATCATCAGGTTTGACTACAATTGCCTTTACACAAGGAGGCATCTCACCAACCCCACACTGATTGATTAATGAAAACAGTAAACTGTTGTCTGTTGTATTTTATCCTTCTTTAAGGATTTTAAATACATTAGTGCTTGATTTGGCTTAACCTATAAAATAGATAATAGTAAAGATATGATTATAAACATGAAAGAATGCATTGACAGAAAGCTTAGGTTCTTAGGGTCCTTGAGGCAAGTAAAATGGATGGCTAAGAATTTGGCCCAAAGCCACTAGCCCCCAAGCCCATAAACATAGCATTAATAAGCCTTTCTGCTCAGTGTCCACTCTTCCTTTCAAATGTTACCCAAAGATAACGGTAACAGTGGTCTACAAAATTAAAGCTTTGGATCCTTCTCTATTTACTGGACATCAAAAGGATTCTCAATGTACATAGAGTTAAAAAAATAATGTAGTGTTCTGGTTTATGTCTCAGAGATTAGAATAATCAGAAAAGCAAGATGTTAAGACTTTGTCTGAATCAGGATGATTTACACAAAGCAACTTATTTACCATTTAAAACCTAAGATGGGAGATAGGAAATGGAAAAAATACAATAGATAAGAATGCAAGCACTTCTTGAAGGCAAAATTATATAGTTAAAATCAGTTCTGGAAATAATGTGAATACATAGAGAGCAGGACATATATTTTTCAGCTTCATCCACATTCTCAGTTGAGCTCACAAATTCCAAATCCAGGACCATACAATAAGATTCATAACACAGGTCAAAAATAAATGTGTGTGCCATTGTGCATGGCCTGATAGGCGCTTGATAAAGCATTTTATGTCTTACATCTTGAGTAGCATGTTAAATAGATGTATTGCTTTCAAACAGTATACAAGTATTTCAGAAAACATACCAATTATTTAGTAAAAACAAGAACCCGTAAGTAATGGCTGCTGCCACAGACACGATTCATTTCCCTTCAGATTTGTGAAGAGGTTCTTGATTGTTCAGGCTTCAGGCTTGGAGACATGTTCCTGAAGTTGGCTTTGATCAATGTGTAATTGTATCTTTCTCACCTCCCTTCACCCGTCTCATCTGTGTCTAATGTGGTCACAGTCATCTCAACAAAACTCAACTTTATACAAAGGGGTCTATCTTTAGAGTTGAAAATGTAGGAATGTTTGTTTGTCTGAAAGAAAACATCTGCGTGTTTGAAGTCTTAGCTTTCTGTTTGGATGATTTCGTGTCGTATAGACATAGATGTTGTTATTTTTTAATTTTAAATATTCTGCTGCAATTAGTTAGTTCTGTTTTCAAATGGTCATCATTTTAAGGTATATTTTATTTTTATTTATTGCTCCCTCTTTCTACCTCTTAATCCCTCCACCCCTCCCTCTGCATGCATGTGTATGTCACATGTGCACAGGTTTCCATAGAGACCAAGGGAGGGTGTGTAATCTTTTGGAGCTGTAGTTACAGGTGTTTGTAGCCACTGATTGTGGGTGATGGGATCAGAACTCTGGTCCTCATAACTAAATAGAAAGTGTTCCTCCTCCTCGCCAGTCTTCCCCATTTTCAAACATGTTGGCTCTTCTTTCCTTTCTGACTAAATTCTATTCATGGCATGCATATTTCCACTAAGCCAAAAAAGACTTTAATTTCGAAATCTGTTCTTAATCTGTTTGAGGCAGGTTGGGATTTCCTTCTGGGTACCACAGAAGTGAGAAGAGGCAGTTGGGACCATATTTTTCAATTGAGCTTCAGTGACATAAAATTATCTACAAAGCGAAGTTGATTTCTTAAATGTGAGTTGAGACTTGTTAGGAAGACAGGGTTCATGGGGGGGGGATGTGGGAGAAAAATAGGGAGAAATGTCAGATAATTTTTAACAGTTTATTCTTTGTAAAGAATTTAATACATAAGTACTACATTTACATCATTTCCTCTACCCCTTCCAAATTTTCCCATGACCCTCCTCTCTAAACCTCAAGGACTTCTCTCTCCCTTTCTCTGTTTTATTTTTTTATTTGTTTGTTTGTTGGTTTTTTGAGATAAGGTTTCTCCCCATAACAGCCTAGCTATTCTGGAACTAGCTCTTGTAGACAAAGCTGGCCTCAAACTCACAGAGATCCACCTGCCTCCTGAGTGCTGGGATTAAAGGCATGCACCACTACCCAGCCCAGGACCTCTCTTTTTTATTATTATTTTATACACATATACACACACACATGCATACACAACATGCACACACAGATACACTCAAGCATATACATGTGCAAACATAACCCGCTGAGTCCATTTAGTGTTTCTCATATGTACATGTGTTTAAGCTTGACCACTTAGGACTGAAGAACTGTCAAGGTGATCATCCCTGGAGAAATCTGATTCTCCCTCTCTTAGAAGCTGTTTATTGCCTGTAGCTCTTCATCTAGGGGTGGGGTCTTTTGAGCTTTCCTCCTTCCATATTAGGGTGTCAACTGGCATTGTCATTGTTCAAGTCTTATTAAGACAGCCAAGTTAAGATTTAATGGTGCACATCTATGCCATATACAGAAGACCCTATCTCACAGAGGGTCTAGGCCTTCTGGCTCTTAGAATCTTTCTTCCTCTGCTTCTATGAGCCTTAGATGTGAGGTTTCTTGCTGTAGACTTATCAAATGGAATTGGACCCCACAACCAGTTGTTCTCTGCATTTTGACAAGTTATGAATTTCTGATATGGTCTCAGTCCACTTCAAAAAGACGATTTTTTTTTTTCAAGACAGGGTTTCTCTGTGTAGCTCTGTGCCTTTCCTGGAACTCACTTTGTAGCCCAGGCTGTCCTTGAACTCGCAGAGATCCACCTGCCTCTTCCTCCTGAGTGCTGGGATTCAAGGTGTATGCCACCACCGCCTGGCCTAGAAGATTATTTTTTGAAGGGTGAGAGATGTACTTACCTGTGGCTATGAGGATAGGTATTTAGCATGGAGTTGGGAATTATACCGGTTTAAGAAAGTGCGTGTAGTAGCTCCTTCTATAGAGTGCTTGGCCTCACAAGCCACAGGTAAAGAGGGCTAGGTTTACAGGACCAGGCATGAGCGCTCTCCTATTGAGTGGCCTTAACTCCACTTTTAAAGTACATTCTGGTCATTTTGACAAGTGTATACACCTCCACAACCACTAAGACACACAGCGTCTTATTACATAAGGGTCTTTTCCCCAGTTGCCAATTAGCAATTAAAATCCTCCAAAGAAACTCTATTCTCTGTCACCATCTTTCTAACATCATGCATGGTTCCTGAATTTATAGTCATTCTGATTCAGAATTTGTATGTAGTAACATGAAGTAGATATAAAGTAATATGTTTCTAATCCATTCTTTCATATTTTCCAAGCATCATATGTCAAATAGTTTCTTTTTCTAACAAACTGATTTGATGCTAATCCCAAATCTGACCATGTGAGTATACATCTGTAAACACAACTGTATTAATACGTTCATAGATTCCATAAAAAAACATACTCTTCATGACCATAGTGTTAGGATAAGTCCTGTGCACAGGTTTTGTTCATAGTTCTTAATGGTGCTTGACTACATCATGTTTTTATGTACTTTAAATTTGATTTTAAAATTTTATGTGATTTTTTTCTTTTTAAGAATATAAAAACAAAATCAATGTTGTTTACCTGATTTTTATCCCCTGATATTGATAAAACATACTTATTCATGTAGAGTGACCTAAAACACTTGTCTACATCTTTCATTAGTACTGTGCCTTGATTTGCAGATTCACTCTGATTTATTTTCCACTAAAATAGCAACCACAAATTCCTGGATGAGCTCAAGCTGGCCATGAGAAAACCTGTAACTGTGGTAAGCATATCTGTCAGTACACTGAGACGTGGATTCGACACTGTGTGACTCTGTCCTGGTGATCCCTTTGTCTCTGCCACATCTTCATATTTGTGTTCACAGACTTCAGGATTTGCTTCCCTTTTCTGACTTTGGAGCTAGGACAGATTCATCTTCGGTAGTAATCAAAGTGTGATAAAATAACCAGTCTGCTTTGAAGCTTCCTCCTGCCTTATCAGGACTGTATTGTCAGAAATATAAGTGGGATCTGGACAATGGAAGAAGGGTTGAATTAAGCTGTGGTTACTCAGAGATATATATGAATTGCCACATTTGCTTCTCTGACAGGAATGGAAGGGCCATCTGTCTCAAGTACCAACAGGTGCATTGAGAACGTCCTGGGTCTGACACTATGGAAGGATCTGGAATTATGCTATAAGTTTGCCCCGGAGGTTTTTATTTGGTTTTGATTTATATTTTTGTTTTTATTTCTTGCAATTTTTATGTGTTTTTACTTAGTGTATTTTCCAGTAAGAGAACATGTACAAAAGTGAAATACATTTTGTACATTCTCAGGTATAGTAATCAAGAATTTGGGTCCTATCTTCAAACATGCAAGGATGAAAAGATGTGGGACCATCAAGGCAAGTGTGATCTTTAATAAATATGCTTGAAGCATGCATTTGTATTACATTGTATCTAAAATTCAAGCAACTACAACAATCTTAAATTCTAAATGTCATTCTATTTATATGGTAAGTACCCAATGAAGAGTAAATGGAGTTTCATCCCAGTGTGTACTTCATCACTGCTTCCTGCTTAGTCAGCCTAGACCCTTCAGGTGAAATTGGGCTATCTCAAACACTATCCAATAGGACACAGAAGATTTCTACTATATGGAACTACACAAATACTGACCAAGTTGCTTTGCTCACATGAATCCATTTGAGTGCATGGTTACAGGCAATGCAGCAAGGTAGGCATTTGCAGGCAGAAATCTCAGGGTAGCTAAGGGGTGTTTGAAAGATCCAGGTTAAATTCCATATGCATGAAGCAGGAGAGACCTTTCCATTTTTATTTTTCTGTCAAGATTCTTCACTACATCCATGTTGTGAAACTTTCACTTTAAAAAGGCAAATCTGTCTTCCCTTATAAATACATATCTGTAATTATTTCCTATTTATCTTTCTGAAACACTTAGAGACACAGCGAGCCATCCTCTACTGCCCCTCAACCCCACATAAAGATTAAATCCTGACCTTCATTTGAACTGAGAAAACAGCAAGAATTTCATAGTCTCGAAGGACGGAGGTCTTATTAATTATCTTATATTTCATTCCATCTTGGCTGTCACTATTGCACCTGCTACAATATTTTGCACACAAATTAGTGGATTTGACATTTTGAAGATAGCTGCTGTCAATAAAAAATACAGCTCTTATTTTAAGCAATGTGCCTGGAAATGAGCCAACAGTAGGTCCTGGAAGGAGAAGCAGCTCAGTCATCCTCCAAGCATACTTTCCCATGTAGGATCAGGGCCTAATAAATGGCATAGCATGGATTGAATTCTTATATAGATGAATTTGAATTTGTTCAGTAATTTACATTAATCTATACAAATGATATGTGACAAAAATAATTTTAAATTATATATTTAAATAATTTAAGTTTACTCTGTAGAAGTCAAATATAAATTTTGATATTGTCAAACATATTTTAAAATATTTAGCTTTGTAATTCATTTAATATGAAATGAAAACATGATGTTAATCCTAAAATTGCATTCTGTGTGGTAAAAATTTAATATTATTATTCTACATATATTCTATAAATCAGACCATCATAAAACACTATTGTTAAACTTATCTTTTATTATATTTACTCAACTACATTTTATTCCTTTCAATACTAATTCAAATGCACTTACCTTCTTTCTAAATATATGTGGTAAAACATATACAACACCTAGTTTATCATCTTAGGAATTTTATGGACTCTTTAATATTGGCACGTATGTTTGTGCTGGACAAACAGTCCCCCCCCCCAAAATCACTTACTTTATGAAACTAAATTCCTGCTATTACATAAAAAATCTTGTTCGACTCTCCTTGTAGACACCTAGTGACCACAGTTCTGCTTTCTGTTGCTATGAACTTGACTAGTTTAAACACTTTGTGGAAGTGGCATCTACTTGATCTGTTCTTTTGTCATTTGTCACTGTGCTGAACAGAACATCTCCAAGGTTCATCTGTGTTGAGCTGAGAGTTAGGACTTCCTTTCATCTTGATGTTGAATATCAGTGTCTGTGTGTCCATGTCCGTGTGTGTGTGTGTGTGTGTGTGTGTGTGTGTGTGTGTGCCACATTTTATTTTATTTTTACCTTTATCCATCAAAAAACAATTGGCTTGCTTTGACCTTCTGGCCATAACACTGTATCCCCATGAATGTGGCACATCAATGTAGCTGTAAAATCTTGATATATTGCCATGCAGTGGCAGCACATGCCTTTAATTCTAGCACTCAGGAGGCAGAATCAGGCAGATCTCTGAGTTTGAGGCCAGCCTGATTTACAGAGCAAGTTCCAGGACAGCCAGAGCTACATAGAAAAACCCTGTCTTAAAAAAAAAAGATTTATTGAGTGAAAATAAATTGGACCTGGGATTCAAGATGGCAAAGACAAGCAGACGCAGGTAGGCCTGTGGCAGCGGCCCACGGAGGTAGACCGGTCCAGCGGCAGCGGCTGACAGGGACATTTAGGCCTGGCAGCAGCCGGCAGAGACATACAGGCCCAGCGGTGGCCCACAGAGGTAGACAGGCACTGCGGCGGAGATAAGCAGATGGAGGTGGACAGGCCCGGCAGCGGCAGCCGATAGAGACATTCAGGCCCTGCGGCGGCGGCCCACAGAAGTAGACAGGCCACGGGGCGGAGAAAGGCGGACACAGGTCGGCGACTCGCGGAGGTGGAAGGGCCCGGTGGCAGCGGCCGACAGGGACATACAGGCCCAGCGGCAACCGGCAGAGACATACAGGCCTGGTGGCAGTTCGCAGAGGTGGACGGGCCCGGCAGCAGTGACGGGCAAGGGTAGGTAGGCCCGAGGTGGCAGCCAGCAGAGACATACAGGCCCGTTGGCGGCCCGCAGAGGCAGACAGACCCAGTGGCAGCTGACAGGGACTTACAGGCCCGGCGGCGGCAGAGACAAGTGGACACAGGTGGGCCTGTGGCGGCGGGCCACAGGGGTGGACAGGCCCTGGGACGGAGAGGGGCGGACGCAGCTTGGAACGGGGATGCCCCTAGCCCCAACACCCGGGGAAGAGGCTATCTCCGTGGGTCAGAAACAGGGCGAGTCTGGGCACTCCTTCTGGGGACAACCCAGGGCCCAACTGCTGATCCTGTGAAACCCAACAACTTGTAGGTGTTGGTGAGACTACCCTGCTTAGCTGAAACCCATCTGGGAGAGGATTCCCATCCCTACAGTTGGAAATCTGAAGAAACAAGATCAGCTGAGGAGTTGACAAATGAACAAAACGTGACCTGGGAACACAGAAGGCGCTACCCAGCCACTAAGCCAGATCACCAGAATCATAAGTATATAATTCACCGACTGAAATCAGCTGTCCCTGAAGAAACAGCCCAATAGCACCAATTTAACCAAGAACCCCTAATAAACCAAGACTAAAAATTAGAACAAGAGAGGCACTCTCAGACAAAGACACCACCTGCACCACACAGAGGAAAAGATGAGTAGACGCCAGTGCAAAAATACAGGCAACAACATAAAGACCTATATGGCAACATCAGAACCTAGTGATTCTACACCTGCAAGACCTAAACATACCATGACAGAAGAAACAGAAGAGATCAACCCTAAAAATGACTTTAAGAAGATGATAGAGGCCCTTAAAGAAGAAATAAAACATTCCCTCAATGAGGAAATAAAAACTTTCCTTAAAGAGGAAATGAAAAACTACCTTAAAGAGGAAATAAAAACTTTCCTTAAAGAGGAAATGAAAAA
Organism: Peromyscus leucopus; assembly: GCF_004664715.2. Lineage (NCBI taxonomy): Eukaryota > Metazoa > Chordata > Mammalia > Rodentia > Cricetidae > Peromyscus > Peromyscus leucopus. The sequence continues at coordinate 20,723,248 of NC_051068.1, forward strand.
CTCTCTTAAAGAGGAAATAAAAACTTCCTTTAAAGAGGAAATGAAAAACTCCATTAAAGAGGAAATAAAAAACTCCCGTAAAGAAATGGAAGAAAAAACGAACAAAAAATGGGAAGAAATCAAATCAAGCCAAGAAAAAGCAATTAAACAGATGAAAGAAACATTCCAAGATCTGAAAAATGAATTTGAGACAATAAAGAAAACACATGCTGAGGGAATGCTGGAAATAGAAATCCTGACAAAACGAACAGGAACTACAGAAACAAGCATAACCAACCGATTGCAAGAGATGGAACAGAGAATCTCTGACACTGAAGACACGATAGAGAAAATAGATTCGTCAGTCAAAGAAAATACTAAAGACAAAAAAGTCATAACACAAAACGTCCAGGAAATTTGGGACACCATGAAAAGACCAAACCTAAGAATAATAGGGATAGAAGAAGGAGAAGAATACCAACTCAAAGGCACAGAAAATATATTCAACAAAATCATAGAAGAAAACTTTCCTAACCTAAAGAAAGAAATACCTATGAAGATACAAGAAGCTTACAGAACACCGAATAGGCTGGATCCAAAAAAAGAGTCCCCTTGCCACATAATAATCAAAACACTAAACACACAGAACAAAGAAAAAATATTAAGAGCCGCAAAGGAAAAAGACCAAGTAACATATAAAGGTAAACCCATCAGAATAACACCAGACTACTCAATAGAGACTATGAAAGCGAGAAGATCATGGACAAATCTCATGCAGACACTAAGAGACCACAGATGCCAACCAGGACCATTATACCCAGCAAAACTCTTAATCACCATAGGCGGAGTAAACAAAATATTCCAGGATAAAACCAGATTTAATCAATACCTGTCTACAAACCCAGCCCTACAGAAAGCACTAGAAGGTAAAATTCAACCCAAAGAAGCTAAATACATCCATGAAAAATCAAGCAATAGATAATCCCACACCAACATACACCACAGAAGAAACAAGCTGGTGTAGCTATCCTAATATCTAGAGAAAAAGGATGTTTCAAAAGAGAAGAAGTCTTGTGGCAATGCCTCAGTGGTCCAGGTAACTACCAGAACTCGAAAAATTTGGTTGAACTTGGGATTGACTGGGAGGCCAAAGATTTAAAAAGCAGAAGATTCTGTCAAGACACAAGTTGTGTGATAATAGTGTGTTTTGTGTGTTTGAATGAGAATTTGTAAATGTTGAATTCTAGGCTTCGACAATCATTGTCAGTGCAGATTAAGCTGCAAGTATTTATGTTCTAAAACTTAAATTATAAAGCTAGTTACGTCTTTCTAACAACTAGTTTTAATGTTTATGAGCTTATTTTACCTACATTACCTTTTCAGGATGTTGAGAAAGATGCATCACAAGCACAGGCTGGAGGCTGGGGCTAGATGGTTTTGAGGAAGAGGTCTTGGTGGACTCTTTCATAGAGCAAAGGGAAGCAATGCCTTCTGGGAAATGAGCTAAGTTTTAATCTAGTCTTTAAGATTAGAAGTCAAAAACAAAAATATTAAGGTAAGCAAAACCTAATTGATCTTTGAAGTATTGTTATGTGGAATTGAGTGGGACTTTTGAGGCCTTTCTTCCAGAAAACAAGGACTTGGTTGTCAGGCCTATATTAGGCCTAAACCTTGGTGCCATGTAGTTGTACTTAAATCATTTCATTGGAAAGTGTCTTAGTGATTGGATCTTCTAGTGCAGTTTGGAGTTCTTCCATTTGAAAAATGTGATATTTGCATGGGATTGTTTGAATCTTGTTTTCTAGTCCCTCCCCATCACCACCCTCATAGTCTGAAGGTAGATTTTTCTCTTGATAAAGGAACAAAAAAGGTAAACATCTTGTTTGTAAATAGGTATCTAGTAACTAGTGGTAAACTTGAAATGGTAGAATTCTTTAAAGCCTAATTCTAGGTAGCCTTAAGAAAATGTATCTTAATTATTTTTGAACCTGTATTCACCTTGTTTTTTTCAAATATCTTAAGTTATATTTTCTTTTTCAGAGCTGTTTCTTATTTGGGGCTACTTTTTTTTTTAATTGAGGCATAATTCATAAAAGGGTATATTGTTTTGGTGAGACTTTTTACAACTATGGCTGGATGTCTTTCTTTAGTCTTCCAAGAAGGGCCATTTTCCTTTTTTAGAGTTACTTTTTAAAGTCATGAGGTCAACAACTTGGACTACTATGCATGTAAGTGCTAATGCAAATTAAAGCCCAAGTTGACCTCCAGCAGCAGTTCATTCTATGTTGACAGTGAGAGAACACTTTGCCTGTTAGGATACTGTTACTCGTGGACTGAAATGCTGAAGAAACCTCTCCCCCTATTTTGTTTTTTGCAAAAATCAAGGTATATTCTAGGGTTTCCTGGTTGACCTCAACAGATAAACTGAGATGATAGTCTTAGTTCAGAAATGATCTGAATATAGATTTACAGTCTACGTGTACAGCTGGCTAAGTGAGATCGCTTTCACAGTTCTGCATGTATCCCATCGGCTCCCATTAGTCACTGAACTCTTAAAACTGGTATTGTAACATTATCACAATGTTTTGCGCCAATTTTATAAACTTTACAGTACAATATGTGTTCCTTTTCTGAGGCAAACCAAAGGTATATTTCTCAAGGTTCTGCTGCTATCAGCGGCGTTGATGGAGGATTTTTTATACATTTGTAATAGATAGAAATAAACCAGAAAAAAAGAAGAAAAAAAAAGTGGTGGAGGAAAAGGTGAACACTGCAAGAATACTCAAAAGGGCTGAGAGTTGCAAACACCAAGAATGGCTTTGCATAGTAAATGGAATAGAACAGCTCTGAACTATAGCTTACTTTTCCTGGTTTGGTCTGACAGAATGATTGAATGCTTTTGTACAAAAATCAGAGCCTTAAAAACAAGGATTTGGTGAGATTGTAAAATGGTGTGCCACTTTGGCAAAACAGTTTGGTGGTTGGTCAAAATGCAAAACATTGTTACTCTGTTACTCAACAATTCTACCCTTAGGAATATATCCTCAAACTACTGAAAATGTGCACCTATGAAACATGTACATGAAGGTTTACAGCAGTATGTTGCTAATAGTAAAAAAGTTAAAACAACTCAAATAGCTATCAAATACTGGAGAGAAATAAAATGTGGCTTATTCATACAATAGAATATTATTAAGACATAAAAATGAATGAGAAACTGACAGATTAAATGACTTTGGTGAACCTTCATAATTTCATTTGTAGATCTTTCCATTTCTAATTTATAAATACATTTGGGATTATAAATTATAAATGTAGAGCCGGGCGGTGGTGGCGCACGCCTTTAATCCCAGCACTCGGGAGGCAGAGCCAGGCGGATCTCTGTGAGTTCGAGGCCAGCCTGGGCTACCAAGTGAGTTCCAGGAAAAGGCGCAGAGCTACACATAGAAACCCTGTCTCGAAAAACAAAAACAAAACAAACAAAATAAATTATAAATGTACTGCCTCCTGTCAACATTGTATACTTCTATTTGATGATTTCTGTGTCAAACATTATATGGAAATGTTTCCAAGTATTTTCTGTATTAACTGTGAATGAATAGAACAAAATAAATTGCCTGTGATGGAAAAAAAAATAAATTGGAAATTTTAATAAAGGCTTAAACATAATAAACTTAAAAAAAAGATTTATTATTATTTTTTTATTTCACTGAACAGAAAAAACCATCATGCAAGGAAAGCAACATAGAGGATTACCCAGATGCCCTTCCTAAACCATGATGTGAGGAAATGGGTTTCTCTGTCTATGTCTGGGCTAACCCAGACCACAGCTAGTACTAGAGAAACATTTAAACAACTTAGCTCAGCCGGGGACAGCACTGTGGAGTCAGAAGCCACATATGACTCAGAAAATACAGGTTCATAACTTCCAAATTTCTCTACCATCTGACTAAGTTAATATTTTAAAATCTCAAAACTCAAGAAGGCCTAAAACAATGAATTTGGATAGAGTAAATCAGGTGATTAAAGTGATAAATACTTTAGGAGAAAATAGAGGAAAAGAGTCTGTAGAGATAGGTCTTCCTGCGAGTGTGAGAATCTGAGTTCAATCCCCAGAACCAGTGTGAAAAATGGTCACGGGAGCAGGTACTTATGTAGATGAATTTCTAAATGGTCTTATTAATAAAAAATACAGAGCCAGATATAGGGGTGAAAACCTGAGAGAACAGAGATATAGGGAAAGCAACAGCTAACCTCACCTCACCAACTCCACAGCTTCCAAATGCGAGTTACTTCCTGTCTACCCACACTTACATGCCTTGCTGTTCTGCCATCTGATTTGCTCTCTGTCCAGCTACATCACTTCCTCTTCATGCCCAGCTCTGTCACTTCCTGTCTATCTGTACAGACCTCCAGACCTCCATGGTTAACAAATGTTGGAATTTAAGGCATGTGCCACCACACCTGGCTCTGTGACCAGTGTGGCCTTGAACTCACAGGGATCCAGACAGATCCCTGCCTGCCAAATGATAGGATTAAAGGTATATGCTGTCATTGCCTGACTTCTATATAGTGGCTGGCTTTTTCCTTTGATCTCTAGGCAAGTTTTATTTTATTGGGAGACACAGCATACTGGGGGACACAATACATCATCACATACTTGTAATCCCAGTGTTGGAGAGACAGAGACAGGTAGATATTGGGTTTCACAGACTTCCAGCCTAGCCTGACTGGTGAGCCCTAGGCCAATGAAGATCCTGTCTTAAAGAAGGTGAGAGGATAGTACCTCAGGTTGTTCTTGGCTTCCATATGTTTGGACACTTGTGCCCATAGATCTATCTACACAGAAACATGCACACATCTACATGTGCACAAACACACACACACACACACACACACACACACACACACTCACACACATACATTACACAATGCATTACAAAATAAAAATAGACAAAATACACTTATGTTACAGAATGAAATAAAAATTAACAACATGTAAAATATCCTCTCTAACATTCTCAAAGACAAAGAAAAAAGTAAGTTTTGACTATCAAATTGAAAAATAGGAAATACTTAACAAATTCAGTGCTACTCAGGCTGTGAGATAACATAGTTTTAATTTACTATATTTGAAAATCCCTTCTGCAATAAATATTTGCTACTCTAGTTCCAAAGGTGCACATTTCCCCCAGATTTCCCATCATAAACATAGGTACCACAGGAGAAGCACAAATCTGCATAGCTCAAGAGGCCAAGCTGTACTTAGCATGCTATTGATAAAGATACAGAAGCATCGGGTACTGAATGGTTAAAGAATGGTCCCCTACCTATAGCTTAGAATGAAATGTATGCAGTGTGATGACGGCAAAGGTCTCCATTGGTTTATGTGAGCAACTTCAACTGAATGTGATGTTGGTAAAAAAAATAAACAAAACATGATTTCAAAACATCAAGTCTAATAAAATATTATCACATGTATATATGTATATATATTATGTATATATATATATGTGTGTGTGTGTGTGTGTGTGTGTGTGTGTGTGTGTGTGCACATCTGCAATGAAGACAGGTAGATTACTGCAAGTTTGAGGACAGTTTGCTCTACAATGCAAGTTCTAGGACAGTCATAGAGACACCTCGACTCTAGAAAGAGAAAGCAATAAAAGATATTTAAATACACAAAACAGGTAAATACAAATTCTGGCCACCTAATTTACTTCAATAAAATTTCTTTGTTGTTTGTATTTTCTACAATGTGCATATATTTGATAATTTTTATTGAAGGAGAAAGTGCCTTTTGCTATTGAATTTAATTCCTTTACAGGTTAGACACTTAGCCTTTATCAGTTTTTTCAATTATAAATATGTTTTTCAGTTCTGTGGACTCCCTCTGCACTTTATTAACAGTTTTCTCTGTTGCAAAGATGTGTTTAACTTAAGGCCAACATTTTCGTATCAGTTTTTTCCCCCTATTATACATGTGATTTTTAGATTATATCCCCAAAATCCATTGCCCAGACTAATGAAAGGGAGGTTTTCTTTTATGTTTTATAAAGTATTTGCTTATTTCTATTAATTTTTTGATACTATAATATAATTATATCATTTCCCTCTTCCCTTTCTTCCCTCTAAGCTCATCCAGGTACAACCTCCCTTTCCCTTTTTCAAATTCATGGCCTTTTATCTTTAATTATGCTCTCTCTCTCTCTCTCTCTCTCTCTCTCTCTCTCTCTCTCTCTCTCTCTCTCTCTCTCATACACACACATACACACACATACACAAAATACATAAATACAACTTGCTCAGTCAACATAATGTTACTTGTATATATGTTTCAGAGCTGACTGGTATTGGATAGCATTTTGGTGTGATTTCCCTGGGAAGATTGTTTCTCCTGTTCTTGACATTACTTAGTTGCCTATAGTTCTTTGTCTAGAGATGAGGCCTCATGAGCTTTCCCTTGTCCATGTTAATATGTCTATTTTTATTTTAAACATATTAGAGTTTGGGCAGAATTCACATCTGTACACTATATGCATGCATTTCTCGAGAGGCTAAAAGAGGGTATCAGACTCCATGTAGCAGGAGTTGCAGAAACTTGTAAACCACCGCGGTGGTGCTGGAAACCCAAACCCAGGTCCTCTTCAAGAACTTCTGAGCCATTTCTCCAGCCCCTTCTCCTTTGGTTTTTGAAGAATCTCTGGAATATGAGATATTATGATAACTCACTGATTCATTTTGATTTGATTTTTGTATACACTGTCAGTAAAGGGCAGACCTCATTCTCCTGTATGTGGGTACTTGGTTTTCTGAAGAGAATTTGTCAAAGAGACTTTCCTTACACATTGCACATTCTTAGAACTTTTGTAGAAAATAGAAACAAGTGTTGTTGGAAGTCCAGCCAATCCAGGCTTCCCCTGAGACCCTGGTGTATGGAGAAGGAACCTATTTCTTTGAACAAAATCTGGAATATGCTTGGTACAGCTAGTCATAGCCTTGAGCCAGGGCCTTGGGGAGCTGTCTTTTCATCCTGAGAAGTCAACTCTTCCACCTAAGGGGCTCTGGTTATGAATCCCAAGGCTACTGTGTGCTCAGTCCTGGGCACACTTGAGATACCCTGTGTCTCCCTTGTGAAACATTCCTTGATTGACTTCCAGATACTTTTTATTTCATTGTATGATAGATGCTTACTAACATTGTCCCATTTATCCCGACAAGCTGTATATAGGAATACACACACACACACACACACACACACACACACACATGTTTGCATTGAGCTATCAAGTTTTGTAAGACCACTTGATCCCAACATTCTCTTATTTTTTACCTTCTCATCTCCTGGTCTCCCTGTTAGGACCCTGTCACTGAAAAGTGGCCCACTGGTCCAGTTCAGAAAGTCTAATTGGAAGATAGGTTCTCTTCACTGGCTGCCACCCATGTTCAAGTTCCCAACATTCATTATGTTTTACAAAAACTTTTAAAGTAAGATAGTGTAAAACCTCCAGCTTCAATCTCTTTTTTCCAAATTCCCATGTGAACTGAAGACCTTTTCTGAAGTCATACAAATTCTTTATTTAAAAAAAAATTCTGTGAAAGACACCGTGGGTTTGGGGGGAGGTTGGGCAGAGAGATGGCTCGGCAGTTAAAATCACTGAGTTCACTCAGGACCGACTGCCAGAAACTCCAGTTCCAGGAGACCCCCATCTGTCACCTGGCCTCCACCAGTGATACATGCAGTTATTGTGCACACACACACACAGGCCAACACTCATCAAGACAATAAAAACAATATTTTAAAGAATGACACCATGGGATTTTCAATAAATACTACCCTCTGACTGAAGATTTCTTTGAGTGTGGGCTTATATGAACATTTTAAACTCCCCAGTGCATGAAAAGGCAATATATTCCACTTCTTTGTGGTTTATCATCTCCACATTTTTCATCAACATTAGATAATTTTCAGTATACCGGTTATAAAGTCCTTAGTTAAATTTCCACTTAAGTGTCCAGCTTTTCCTTTATTTGTTATTTTAATTATGATTTTCTTAACTGATTTTCAGATGGTTTACTATTCACACATAGAAAACTGTTGATTTTTATTTTAACTGTCCAGAAAACTTTTGCAAGTGTCTCCACTCTGATAGACTTAAGAGGTATGTTCTCAGATAAATTTAACACTGAGAACACAACCAAATGTGGGGTAAAAGATCCAAACAGATCCTCGGACAACACATGTAAGTGTCCAACACACAGAGCACACAGTCAACAACTACACATCAGAGAAATTCAAATACAAACTATATCACTTCATACCTCTCAGAAAGACAAAAGAAAAAATTATTGCTGAGGCTAGGGAGAAAGATAAGTTTAAAAAAACTGTCCCTTAATACTGTTGATCAGATATTGAATCTATTTGTGATCATTCTAATGGCAATGAAGAATTTTAAGTATTGAGAGAAAAGCCTTCTAAAGGCTTTTGCAAATTCTGAAATTACCAAACTGGATAGAAGCCAATCGATAAACTTTTATTTCTTTTACAAATTGTGCACACATTTTTAAAGCTAGTAAAATGGGTTCATATGTTGTTGCTCAGGCAAAGGACACTGTTTTGGTTCTCAGCTCCTTAAGCTGTTTACAACTGTCAATAACTCCAGCTTTATGGGATTTGATGCCCTCTTCTGGCATCCATGGGTACTGCACACATGTAGCACTCACACAGAGACACATAAACCTAAGCATAAGTAAAAAATTTTTAAATGATAATTTATTGAAGTATCAGACAAAATATGTTATATTATGAAACAGTCTACTTAATTTTCTCACAGTAGTATTAGAGGTCAAAATTATCAAACAAGACAATTTCTACTATCATTAGAAGGAAGTTATTCATAGATAGGAACTTTGAGTATACCAAAGTAATGGATTTAGTATGAGTTCAGCAACACCCTACTTATAAGTGAAACATCACTCAGAATGCTGATTGCATTCTAACATTTTATTAAAATACAGGGAGTAGGAAAGTACACCCATCAACAAGGCTTAGCCCCCTGCAATATGCCAATCTTTTTGTGCATTTCAAGATGCTTATTAGTTGATTTAACACATCTCTGCAACAACTGTATTTAATGTTCTGTTCTGGGAGAGGGATTTTCACACTGTTAACCACAAGAATCACCAACACCAACTTTGTAGGGTCATGACACTGGCTCAGTCCAAAATGTCCTAGCATTCCACCTCAAGCATCCACATTAAAGCAAGAGTGTCTATCAGTGGACTTGGCCCAGGGGTGTTCCTTAGTTAAAGAATTCATGGTCAAACATGTGGCACTGGCAAGGTGTTTTGATTTGTTTCTTTGTTTTCTTTAAGTTAAAGCTCCTTAGGAAACAGTGAGAAGAAAGGTGTCAGTGTGGTTGAGAGTGTGGGGGTGGTCTTTCTCCAGAGCTGGGCCTACCGGTAGTCTAGAGTCTGTGCTTTAACTATAAAGCAGCTTCCTGCCAAGCCTCCAGAGTCACGTTATAGGTGTTCTATAAATGTGTTAGAGTTGTCCTATGGCAGTTACGTTTTAAAGCCAACTGTTCTTCCTCCTCTGGGGCTCCTGCTGTAGCAGGGGGGGTGAACTAGTGGGCAGGGATGGAGATCACAGTGGGTCATTTTATCACCTAGGGACCCTTCTCCCACTGCTTCTTTCCCAGAACAATACAAGGTGGTCGGTAGCTTAATTGTTGGGAGACCTTGACTTCACTGTTTAGACCTCAAGACTGCCTGCTGCCACTCTCAGTTAATGACCGGTCCACTGCTCATTTTGCTTCAAAGAGGGTATGCTTAATCTAAGAAACACAGCCATTGGGTCAGAAAGAACAATGGGAAGACATAAAAGTTTGAGGGAGGACTAAAATAAAGGCATGCTGCTCACCAAATGGTCAAGGTAAAACTCAGCATCCAAAGCTCAACTGTGAGGCTGTGCATTTAATTCCACCTCTCTTAGGATGGAATAATAACACTTGAACATGTTGGGTTTTCTTACATGGTCAGAGTGCCATTTAGCTTCATGCAAGTCTATCCTTGATATGTTCAAAATTTCCTTGACAGTGTTTTAAGGCAATTTAAATGTAAATTGAGGTGCTTCTACAGAGGTTTTCTGTGTACATGGCTAATGTCTACTACCAATGTGTAGATGTAATTCTAAATGGTCTTATTAAATAAGAAACACAGAGTCAAATAAAGAGTTAAAAGCCCAGAGAGCAGAGCAGTCACTCACTGCTGTTCTTCCCCTGAGAGAGAGACCTTCTTCCTGTGTCCTGTCTTTTTATTGCCTTTCTGTTCTGCCTTCTCATTGGTTCTAAACCAACCACATGATTTCCTCATCACTGCCTGTCTATACAGACCTCCAGGTCTCTATGGTTGGTACTGGGATTAAAGGTGTGTGTCACCATGCTGGCTGTGTCCTTGAACACACAGAGACTCTGCCTGCCATGTGACTGGATTAAGGGTGTGTGCTACTACTGCCAGACTTCTGCTTATTGGCTATGACCTCTGATCTTCAGGCAACTTTATCTATTAACATAAAAATAAAATAACATTTCAACACAAATAAAATATCACCATACCAATGTCCTTTAAGGAAAGGTAATTGGCCTTGATAACAGTGAAGTGTGGCAGAGATTCTAAGAACACTTGGTAAACACATTCTGGTTTTTCAGAGGAAAATTATTTCTCAGACTCCAGAATAAAATAATTTTCAGCCTACTTCTTCTGTCCTGCTGGTTCCTAATATGCAGTTCTGACTTTTCAGGATTCAGCTCCTGAAGATAATTTTTTAGCCATCCATGTATCTGTTTAGTCATCCACACATAGCATCAATAAGTCTGGTTTTATTCATTGTTCATCAATTTTAAATCACTCGAAAGAGATATATAAGGCTGCCTGGGATGTATAGAACATACACAATACAGAGGGGTACACACATGCAAACAATCACAGTCAAAATACGACTAGGCAGTGGTGCAGGTGGAAGAGGCAACACTGAATTGCAGTTCTATGTGAAAACAATGATCAATTTGAAAATCAGGTACACAGTTGTATTTATAGCACTAAAATAATAAAATAATTAGGAGTATTTTTAAATATAGTGTGATACATATATTGAGAACAAAACATTGAAAGGAGTGAACAGTCTACACATGTAGGAAAACATCTCATACTCATTGGTTAGAAAGCCTGCTGTTATAGTGCCAGTATTTTCCAAACTGCTAGACATCATCAGAGAAATCCTTGTCAAAATTTCAGTTGGCTTCTCTGTAGAATTTACAAGCTGATCTTGAAATTCACAAGAAAATTGAAGAATCTTAGAATAACCACAACAATCTTGGAAAAGAGAACAAAGTTGGAAGCCTTACTCTTGGCAATTTTGATGCTAAATGTCATTACAGCGACAGTGACATTGTGGCTACATATAAAAGGATAGATATTCAGATAAAAGGAACATTATTAGATTCTTGAATTAAATCCCTACGTGTCTTAGTTAGGGTTATTATTGTTGTGAAGGGACACCATGCCCACGGCAACTCTTATAAAGAAAACATTAATTGGGGTGGCTCACTTACAGATTCAGAGATTCAGTCTATTATCACCATGACAGGGAGCAGGGCAGCATGCAGACAGACATGGTGATGGAAGTCAACTGACTGTCACACTGAGGGAAGCTTGAGAAGAGAGACTTGAAAGCCCAACTCCACAGTGACACACTTCCTCCAACCAGGCCACACCTCCCAATAGTGCCCCTTTGGTGGGCATTTTCTTTCAAACCACCACATTCCACTTCCTGGCCCTCAAAGGCCATTTATAGCCATATCATAATGCAAAAATTCATTCAACCCAACTACAAAAGTCCCCATAGTCTATAACAGTCCCAAACTTGTTCAAAATCCAAAGTCTCTTCTTAGACTCATGGCAATCTCTTAACTGTAATCACCTGTAAAAATCAAAATAAAAAAGCAGATCACATACTTCCAACATATAATGGAACAGGATGTACATTATCATTCCAAAGTTCAGAGAAGTGAGAATAGTGAGGAAATACTAAACTAAAGCAAGACCAAAAATCAGCTGGGCAAACTCCAAACTCTGCATCTCCATGTCTGATGTCAAAATGCTCTCCACATCTCTAATTCCACTCAGCTTTGTTGACTACAATACACTTCTCTCTCTTGGGCTGGTTCTACTTGCTGTTAGCAGCTATTCTCAGCAGGTATCCCACAACTCTGGCATCTCTAACATCTTGGGTTCGCCAAGCAATCCAGTTTTCAACTTTACAGCTTTACACAATGGTCTTTCTACTAGGCCTGGTCTTTCTACTAGGGATACCCCTGATACATGCCTGGCCTCAGAAGCTTTATTCTATAACTCCTTTCTTCTATCTTTAACTCTAAAGCCAGAACCACATAGCCAAAGTTGCCAAGTTCTGCTGCTTGCTGGGACTGGAACATGCCCCCCTCGTTTACTTTCATCTTCACCAACTTTCTGGCCTTCACTGCCTAAGCTCAGCTGTCTTGAAACTTGCTCTTTAAACCAAGGTAGCCTTAAACTCAGAGATCTGCCAGCTGATGTGGGATGTCTTTCTGATCGCTGTTAATGTGTTGCTCCCCTTGGTTGATAAATCAAGCTGCTTTGGCCTATAGCAAGGCATGATAAAGCCAGGTGGGAAATCCAAGCAGAGATACAGGGAGAAGAAAGACAGAGTCAAAGGAAGACACCATCCAGCCATCCAATGAGCAAGATGCCAGTAGATTGGTAATGCCATGGCCACAGGGCAATGCATAGATTAAGGAAATGGGTTAATTTAAGTTGTAAGAGCTAGTTAGTAATAAGCCTGAGCAATAGGCCAAGTATTTATAATTAATATTAAGCCTCTAAGTGATTATTCAAGAACTTGCAGGAGAGAGAGAAACTTCTGTTTACAGCCAGCCTTTGTCTTCCCAGTGCTGGGATTAAAGGCATGTACCACCACACATCACATGGGGCTCTAAGCTTTTCTTTAATTCCTTTCTACAGTTGGAAACTTAGCTAGGTGTGATCTTGCCTGGAGGTCACCACTCCCTTTATTCTGATTCTTAATCTGTTTATCCCCTTGAACAAAGAACTTAGCTCCACTCTACTTTCTGATGCTCTTTTTGTTCTCAAATATTTTTCCATGCTCAGCTCGCTCCTTTCTTTATATAGCTTCATTAGAGTTACTACTAAAAATCACACAACAGCCAGCGGTACAGAGTCTGTACTAGGCTGTTTTAAGATTTCTTCTGCCAATAGAAATAATACAAAACTCCTCACTTTAGCTTCAGGCAGACTCCTCAGACAAAGGCAAAAGGCACAATTTTATTTATTTATTTATTACCAAAATATCACAAGAATGATCTTTAGACAACATACTAAAATTCTTCGCACTGAAATCTCTTGAGTGAGCTCCTGACAGTTCAAATAACTCTTAGCACCACTGTCTTCTCCCATGCTCCTACTAGTATGGCCCATTAAGCAGTGCTTTAAAAAGCATTCCACTGCTTTCCAAATCCAAAGTGCCAAAGTCCAAATTCCTCAAAATAAACAAATGGTCAGGCCTATCACAGCAATACCCCAGTCCTGGTACTAACTTCTCTCTTAGTTATGTTTTTATTGCTGTAACGAGACCCCGTGACCATGACAACTCTTATAAATGAAAAAATTTAATTGAGTTGGCTTACAGTTTCAGAGGTTCAATTTATTATCATCATGACAGGGAGCATGGAAATACACAGGCAGATGTGGTGCTGAAGCTGAGAGTCCTACATCTTGCAGGAAACAGGAAGCCTACTGACTGTCACACTCAAAGAAGCTTGAGAAAAGAGACCTCAAAGCCTGTCCCCACAGTGACACACCTCCTCCAACAAGGCCACAACTCTTAGTAGTGCCACTGTCTTTGGGGGTCATTTACTTTCAAACCATCATAGTCAGTTAACCTAAGAAGTTATCAGGGAGATACGTGTTGATAGATTTTCAACAAATTATGCTGAGACGGTAGGATGTCTACACAATCACATGAAAATAGAGTGTATCGTGGATAGTCAAATCAAAGTGGAACGGTTGTAGGACTGAAATGAAAAAGCTCTAGGAAGAACATATTTGTGTAAACATTCATATCCACCCATGGGAGGCATTGTTTTTTAAGGACACCTAAGCACATACAAAAATAGAAATTTAAACAAATTGTACTCACCAAAATTAAACACTTTTTATGCAGCAAATAATAGTATTAAGAAACTAAAGAGGACCTGAGGACCTCATGGGGAACTGGAACCCCACAAGTGGCAGTGTTCACTCCTCTCTACACTCACAGACTTGTTTTCTATGCCCTCCACTGAGTAGTACTAACATTGTTCAAGGAGTCAGAAGGTAAACCATTATGATTTTCATGGAAAAGAACAAGCAGGACAGGATTCAGGGTTGACTCATTTCAGTAATGTCATGAGGACCATTCCCGGCTGACCCTAGTTGACCAGTACTTGCACTTTGGTGCTAGGAGTGAGGTTTCTTAAACCTTTATCCCTTTTCGGGACCTATCTGCACAAGAAATTTTTACATAACTAGGTGTGTAGACATAAAATACGTATATACAAATCAAGCATTTGCAGTGAGTAAATCCAGAAGAAATTAGTTTCAGAACAATTCTGCAGTGTACATATAATTTTATCATCTACTAAAGACAATAACAAATCTGCCTACTACCGAGATGGGTGTGCTTATTTATCATTAACACAAACAATGAAATCTTGGATGAATATTTGACAGTACAGGCTGAAGGCATCTTTTACATTCCAAGAACTGACTGACGTTTTGATTTTAGCATCATTGGAGCTGAGAATGCCACTTCACATAAATACATACTACAAAATGGCAGATGTGTGTTTAAGGACATTTCAGAAATTGTTGGAAATTATGTCCCTATTATAAGCCCAAATTCATTTAACCATAATTTATAACACCCAAATCGTCAATTCAAACAGTACATTTGGAAAATCAAGCATTCTTAAACAATATAATTCAAAAATACACTAATTTTTAACTCTCATGCTGAGATACAACAGTAAGAAATTATTTAAAATTTATGTTTTCAAAATTAAAGTGCTTTGTTTCTATAAGAGCAGAAAATGTATTATGTACAGTACACTGTCATTCATAACATAGAATAGTCTCAAGTTAAATGCCAAGGTGTTTCTGTAGCATGTGTTGGTGTTGCTCAGATTGTCAACATGTGCAGTGTAAGGTGGTTGTACAGTCAGAACCAAGGCTGCAGTGAAGATGTTTGACCCTGGAAAATGGGCCTGAGTTGTATAAGAAAGCATACTGAGTAATCTATGGAGAGGAAGCTACTCACCAATGTTCCTCCATGGCCTCTGCTTCAGTTCCTGCCTCCAGGTTCCTGCCTTAGGCTCCTGTCTTGGATTCTGTGGATGGTGGCCTGTAACCTGTACACAGGCATCAATGCTTTCCTACCCATGTTCCTTCAGGTCATGGTGTGTATCACAGTGATAGAGAGCTAATGAGGACAACAATCAAGATTAAAAGAATCTTTAGAAGTGTGAAAGCACAAATAAAAATTACCAGTAGTGTATATTCAAGACTGCTTTGCCCTCCCACATAAAATTGACATGTACATGACATGTATGTGCACACATGCATGTACATACACGTACACATGCACATATACAGGTGTACACACACACAGGTTCACACATATATGTTCATACATATGCAAACGCATATATGTACCTACATGTACACACACACACACACACACACACACACACTCACACTGGTAAAAAGTTCATCCTTGACCAGCTACTCTTTTAATTATCACACACAAATCCTTTTTTTTTTTTATCTTTCACTCATGAAATTTTGGTTAGCCAAATTTCCCAAATGTGAAAACCATGCAGCCTGGAGTTGGTTGTAGTTTTGATTCACATGCCTGTAAAGCATTACTTGGTAGCAATCAGAAGAAATTGCACAGCTGTGTCTAAAGCCTTCCTATTGTTATAAACATAAGAAATTGGTGTGCAAATTCCTGATTGCAGTAAGTGTGGGAATTTAGTAGCAGCAGCCAAAAGCTAGCAAGATGAGCTGCCTGCTAGATTATGTGTTTTAAAAGAGCAAAATATGTGTGCACAAAGTATATATTCACGTATCTTCAGTGCGGAGTTTTTCATTATCTCTGCCACTGAGAAATCAGTGCTGTGGTGCTCCAGGAGTATGAAACACAGACACACAGTGGACGGTTTGCTCTAGTGAAGTCTAGTTTAATACAGCTTTCCAAATCACCCTACAACCCGTGGCCTTTGTTCATATGATTTACAAATATGGTGTTAGTTTAGGAACAACAGAAGAATGAGTGTTTGCTTGTGTATATAGGGTGGGAAATGAACTCAGGGGAGATGCTACCTTCTCACTCTTCTGCCTCTACTCTTCTTTCTGAGCCTTTGTGTTTGATTGGCATCTCTAATGAGTAGAAACAGTGTTTGTCTACATACCAATCAGCCAGCTGTACCTCTTGCAAGGAGACTGTCTGGTCAAGTCTATCATCTATTTTCAATCATGTTGTTGGTTCTTGTTAGGTTCCTTTCCAACTGCAGGAAATTCACAGATTTTTTGGAAGCCATCCCTCATCTTATACCTGGTTTGGACATACATTCTTGAAAATAAAGATTACATGATGAAGTGAACTGTGAATTTCCTAAAACACAAATGCTAACATAATAATATACATGATTTTACATAACATAATAATATATACTGTTATACCATAATAATAATAATAATAATAATATTTTGCTAGTAGCATCTTTCTCCTTTTCCTTGAAGGACAGTGATTGAAGCCTACAGGAACACCACCAGCAACACTGTGAATAATGGCGTGAGCGTGCATTGTTTTCCTTGCCTGTCCATCAGTATTCAGTAGACACCCGTTTGAAGTGCTTTCTCTGTGTATTTTGCAGCAGTGGGAAATTATACACATGGGCACTAGGAAGACTTAACTTGATCTGGAAGACCTGTAGTAGTCTTTGAGAATAAAACTGGGTTAAGCTTTCAAGGTCTGAGTTGTGTGATAAAGGCCCGGGGAACTCTTTCTTCCTCTCTGCTAATTCATATAGCCACTTCTCAGAGATAGGCAAACAGGGTTGGTGGTAATAGCCTGACTTCCTGCTCATAAGCCTGGAGCAGCTTTAGAGTTTAAAAAAAGGGCTAGAATCCCAAGGATAAAAGGGCAGAAAAGCTCCTTAGCTCAATCCTGTTTATTCGTCATCTAAGCACACCCTTTGATGTAGACACAGACGTTTCTTCCAGTGGGGAAGAAAAGAGAAGAAGAAAGGCCACAGGCTTAATTTTGTAATGGTAATTACTGCATAAAGTAAAAAGAAAAGAAAACTTTTAGTCCATCACGGTAGATCATGTCGTCTGAAGCATGGGTTGATTCTATTTATAGACTGTGTGAGGGCTTCCATCTTCTGTGCCCTACATAGATAGCAGCTTGGGAACTTAAAGAGGCTTCACACACTCTTTAATGTCTGCTTATTTTTTCATAAATAGGAAATAGCAGAGCAAATGCCTAGAAAGATTTTCTTAGTGGAGAGGTGAGAATCATAAGCTGTCAGACCATTTCTACCATTCTTCACTCATGCAGGCCTGACATCCATTGTGTCAGATGCTACTGAGAGAGGAGGAAACTGAGTGGGCTGTGTGAAAGCATTTATGAGATAGTGGGTTGGTAAGAAATGATGAGTGCAGAGAAGATCCAAAGGTTGCAATGCTTAGCCACCATCTGCCCTGTGTTTGTCCCCAACCCGTAGACCAGGTGGAGCAGTAAAGGTCTGTGATCCCAGCACTCAGAAGACAGAGGCAGAAAATCAAGAGTGTCAGAAGTTCAAGGTTGTCCTCAGCTAGGTAGTTCAAGGGCAGCCTGGGCTTCTGTTTCCAAAAAAAACAAACTGCAAAGTTTAACTTAGAAAAAAAAGTGTGTGAACTATAAAATTTAACTTGGAAAACAGGTGTGTGTGTGTGTGTGTGTGTGTGTGTGTGTGTGTGTGTGTGTGTGTTTGTGCTGATGAGTTTCAAATTTTAGTTGGATGAATGTGAAGGTTTAGTGGAGAAACATAGGTTAAGAACCAAGTCCAGGGAGCTGTAGTCAAGGGAGAAAGGAGAGGGACAGTCTCACGTTAGTGTGTGTGTGTGGGGGGGGGGGCGGACAAGAAACTAGCCTCGCTCAGGTAAATAAACTGATTTTCAAAGAAGGAGGAGAGACCATGTGCATCTTCCTGCCTTTCAGGACCTCTGGATTTCAGGTGCACAGAGCCTTGGGCTCAGCAGGTTGTGACTCAGCTGGTCAGAGCTAAGTCTTCACTTTTAGCAAACTGCCCGTGCTGCTGGCAGACACAGAGCAGCAAGGTGCTGAGGAATGGGGAGCTCTCAGCTTCTGACTGCGGTTCTCTATTAATTAGAAAGGGGCATCAGACAACCAGAAAGAGGAGAGAAAGAGTAGTTTATGGCATTGACATAACTTCTCAGCAATGGTATGAGTTGATGGGACCTGAGAAATGTGGTAAAATGATCAACAATGCGGAGGGCCTCAGAGTGGGGATGGATGTGTCACAGAGCCTGCCTCGCTCTGTGACAGAACTCCACACACAGGCTTTCCTGCAGGACCAGAGAAATGTAAGGCTAGGATCACGTGAGAGCAAGTTCATGAACAGGGTTCAAACAAAACAGCAGAGAGGTGAGTGTGTGTACACGCTATTTCTGAGATAGTGCTTAGTGCAACCTGTCAGGGAATGATGTTAAAACATTCTTACAGGGCTAGAGAGACAACTCAGCAGATTAAGGCACTTTCTGTTCTGTCAGAGGCCAGAGTTCAGTTCCCAGCACCCATGTGGGATGGCTCACAGGCACCTATAAGGATAGATCCAGGAGATCTGATGCCTTCTACTGGTGGCTTCAGGCACCTGTACTCATGTGCACACACACACACACACACACACACACACAAAGAGAGAGAGAGAGAGACAGACAGACAGACAGACAGACAGAGATTAAAAATAAAATAAATCTTTAAAAGAAATACTAGCTAGTATAGGAGGGGGCAATAGCAAACACCTGCCACCCCAACATTCACACATGAGAAGCAGCTGAGGTAGGAGAGTGTCAGTATTAGACTGCCTGAGACAACAAAACAAGACCCTATCTGACAAAAAAAAAAAAAGAACAACATAAAAATTAGCAATAGGACCAGTGTATGCAGGTCACAGAGGATCAAGCGATGTTTCTTCATCTTCAGGATTATTGTTTTGTTTCTGATATCCATTTACACATTACTATATAAAATATACTGATTGAAGTCTGGTTTAATCAACATACATTAATTAAATGCCTAAGAAAGGGACACCCCTGACTACTATGTACATTTTAAGAATGTTTAACCTAAAGGTCACATTCTAACTTTAGGTATCTCGGATACATAAGCATTCAAATTACAGAACTAAGTGAGTTAAAGCATTGTAAGGTAAATACTGGGGGAAAGATGAAATTAGTCATTTTTTAAAGTCTTGATGTCAGAATTCAGAAAAAGTGCTAAATCAGCTGATAAGGACCCAAAGTTGAGACACAAACAGCAGATATAAGAGCTCTGTGCTGGGGAGGAGGAGTTACCTAATCTACTCTGACAGATGTAGCTGGGACCCTGGATCAGGTTTCATGTCACCAAGCACCGTATACATCCACTAAAGACCACCAAGGATATCTTAGGCTTTCTCTTCTAAAAGGCTTCAGCACACACGTGAGTTAAACTGACCTGAGCACCCACTGGAAGGAAAAGACCACTGAATGGGTTCTCTCACTCAAATCTGATTGGTGTTCTCCTACGACATTACAGAGACATGAGTTCCCTTGGGGAAGGTGTGCATCTCAAGACTGACCAGTCTTTTCACACCACAGACCCTTCTCCCCAAACAGACTCACTGCATCTGTCACAGGCCAACAGACGCAAAGTCGCACAACTGGAATTATTTATGTTAACAACAATGTCATACAACAACTAGTTAAATTAGTTAAGCGAAAGTTAGAAACTACTTTTGTTTGCTAGGGATGGAACCTGGGATCTTGTTGCAAGAGTTCAACAGCCAAGTTACAGTCCCATCCCAACAGTAAATATACTATTGAGTACTGTTCTCGTGGAGATCTCTGAAGGCATTGAATATTTACTATTTACCATACTATGTTGCAAAAACTGATTTGTGTACAGTCAAAAGACTGGAGACATTCCTACCTGTCAGAATTCCTAAACTCTGTCCTAAGGTCTGTGCCTGTAACTGAGCAGAACTCTTCCAGTTCTCAGGATAATAGCAACATGTCCTTGCATTTCCTCAGCTTCTCTGGTCCCCAGGTCCTTGTGATACTCATCCAGTGAATCCAAACAAGACACACACTGCAGCAGTCAGAGTATGTTACGGAAGTTGTGAGGCACTCCCAAGGGTAAAAGTGGGAAGTGACCAGAGGGACCACTGCATAGGTAGGGTACAGAGGGGCAAGCATGGGCAATGGCCAGAGGTGTGGCTTTGTAGAATTCTGTCCTCTTTACTATGGAAGGCTCCCTAGAAGCATGTTCGCATTTCCCCGATGATGGACAGGCCCTTTGGGACTAACTCTAAATGGAGAGGACAACGTTATATTCTTGTTCTTTCCCAGAGAGCCTATAGCTTGGTAGTAATTCTATTAAATTTGAGATATGTGGTGCCCATTGGGAGTGACACTATTAGGAGGTATGGCCTTGTTGGAGCAGGTGTGACTTTGTTGGAGGAAGTTCATTCCTACAGGGTGAGCTTTGAGGTCTCAAGTACTCACGCCTAACCAGTGTGTCACTGTCACTTCCTGCTGCCTGCAGATCCAGATGTAGAACCTCAGCTCCTTCTCTAGCACCATGTCTGCCTGCATGTCACCATGCTTCCTGCCATGATGATAATGGACTAAACTTCTGAACTGTAAGCCAGCCTCAATTGGAAGTTTTCCTTTGTAAGGTTGCCATGGTCATGGTGTCTCTTCACAGCAATAGAACCTGAAGTAGATAAGGCAGTTCAGAATGTCATATGTCCACCCAGTACCAGAGATACCACTGAGGTCCATTGTCCAATAATCAGAGTCCTGTAGTTCCCAGTCCTGATTTTACAAGCTGCTGATTTTGAGGGACAGGTCTAATCTCAATGCCTTTCCAGTCTTTAATATTCCAGGGTGCTATGTAGAACCGTATCAGCGTTTGTGAAGTTCAGCTTGCCCACATGGCAGTCCTTCCTGTCTATGGAATCATCTTGGGCTCAAACATCACTCAGCCTCCCTGCTACCAGCTTGAATCACCAGCCATTCCTGTAAAAAGCAAAGGCACTGTTGCCTTGATGATTCTGGTTCCTGAGGGTTTGACAAGAGCTGAGTTCCATGTAACAGTAGTGATGAAGAAGTAGCTTTGAAGATAACTAATTATAGGATCCATTATTTGAGGCTGCTGCAACAAGAAAGGGAAACGAGAGCTCCATCTGAACTTGATTCCACTGAAATAAAAGGCAGGAGAGGTTTAGGACTGAGACTGGCCAGTGTGTAAAGCACACTGTGTGAATCTTGGGTTTACATTTTTTTTCCTATGATTAGACTATTTTCATTTGCTACTTGACACTGGTTACCAGTCAGTTCTGTCCCTCTATAGACACTGGGTGTTAGGGCCCCTGATTTCCTCAGTGACCACATTCAGGAGAGCAACATGCACGAGGAAGATGTGGTGATACAATTGGCAAGAAAATGTTCAAAGTTTTACACCTGGGAGGTGTATATAAATTATGTATAAATATTAATTTTCTGCAGGAAATAGTCTGTCAAATGAGTAATCAGAACCTAGATTCAGGGTGATATATAAAGTTACTCAAATTGAGTTGACATTAAAAACCATCCTGATCAATATCCGTTTTTGTTTTAATGACTATCTTTTTTGTCAACTTCACCATCTGATTGTTTACTAACTGGCCAGTGGATGCATACAGATATAGCCTTAGAAATTCCTTCTGCTATCAAAGGATGCTTTTTTTGTCAGAGTCTCTTTTGGCTTCAAAGAAGCATCTAGATTCTACTCCAGAGACCTGAGGTAGCAGACAAAACTCACCTAACATGAAAAGATCAGTGGTTTGAGGACAAAACAATCACATGCAGCAGGAATGTTAAACATGCTGAAAACAAGATTTATTCACTCTGTTCTTCCCACATATACAGCAAGAACATCCTCAGCAGTGACCCCCATGTGGACATCTCTGGATCCTTTCATCTGGGTTGCTCATGTTAGCAGTCACTGAAAGCTTTGGCCACACAACAGTCAGAGGACTTACTGTGCTTGGCTCTCAGCCTATGGCAAAACATATTTTTAGATAGTTTGTTGAGAATCTGGTCCCCCAGGAGCTATCACATAATTGAGAATAAAAATATACACGTTGAATACAAAGTGTCTCGAATGTTTTAACTAACCATATGGATGCTTTAAATTGGGGGAAATGTAAATATACCTTTTCTCTGAATGCTCATACAGCTTCAGCCCCCTCCTTCTCTGCTCTAATTACAGAGACACACACAAGTCAGAAAACTGAGTAAGGCCATCTTTCTTCTCCCTGTGAAGATACAGCAGAAGCTGTGCTCAGTAGCATATTTTGAGGCACTATATCCTCTTCCTGATATCTTTTCGTATTGTGACACCACCAGACATATTAGATGAGTGCTCCATGCCTAATCCTGTGAGCCTTTGTTTCCTTTCCATCTTCCTTTGATCTGCTGCAAACCACAAGCCAAGATAAAGTCAACCAGATCCTGTAGTCTATCATTGATGTCATGATATTGCCTAACAAATGATGTGTTTTTAATCCATCATTCTCTGAATCAAAGAAAGCATTTCTGGTACTCTAAGTCTTGGTTAAGGCTGTGCATACAAGCTCTTTAGCAACATTCTTTATGCCACTGGGCTAAAGAACTGGGCTTACAGTGTGATTCTCCTCAACAAGAGATCCGAGCTTGTGTTGCTCAGCTGTGTTCCCAGTTTAGTGCCCCGGGACTGTGAACAGTTTTCAATGAGTCAGAGGACACTGCTCCGCCTGGGTTTCAATCCAGGGAGGAACAATATAAAGGTCTTTAACCTCAGCCAGAAACACAGCAGTGCTGAACTCATGACTGTGCTGATGCCATTGCTTCACTGGGAATGTCTGTCATAAACCTACTTTTATTTGAGAAGTAACATTGGGAGGGTGGGATATTTTGTGAATATTTATCTGTGTTACTAGCAAAGAAGGTAACTCAAGCCTCAGATGTCTGTCAGAGATAAGGGTCCTCTTCTAGTGTGCCAGGAAAATGCACGACTGTGCTTCAGAGGAGGGGGTTCCCATGGTAGTCCATACTGGAGCTAGAATTCTAGACCCTAAGGCAGTAAGTGAAAGATGGGGGGCCAAACCTGTGGGTCATGAAGTAGTGATGTCCCTCCCCTTAGTCACTTTTAAGGGAACTCAGTACGCAGTAACTTGGTCCATTATTACTTAAGAAGGTGAGTGCTGCCTTGTGGTTAACAGATAAGAGCCAGCCACACCTAATTATTTACAAATGCTAATAGCCATCTCAATTTCACACAGAAAACAAGGAACAGCTAATCCCAAAGAGAGGAGTTTCCCTTAAGGAACTTGTCATTTGACAATAACCTCACTGATTGGGTTCATCTAACTCAGGAAGACAATCATCCTGCCTTTTCTTGCCTTTTGCTTACCAATAATTTTCACAAAGTATCGTACAGAGCATTAAAGTACTTTTTGCAAGGCTTGAGTACTGTGCAAAAATAAAACAAATGTTCAGGGAGGTGCAGCTTCCATCCTCACCATCCTTCAAGGTGTAGCCCAGGACCTTCACAATTAACTTCATGTGCCCAAGACTTGTTTAAGCAAAAATAACTGCAATGTTTACAAAACAAGCAGAGAAACATGGGAAAACACCACTGAACCTGCATAACTCAAATGATGATTTGGTATAAATTATTTCTATAATTACAATTGTTCAGACTTTATTTTATTTAAATAGCAGGTTGGAAAAGTTTGTCTAATACCATAACAACCAAACAAAACAGCATCACTGTTTTCTTCAGTTGCCAAGGATGAGCATCTGGTGGTAACATGCTGAATGCATGTGTGCACACACTATATGATAGCACTCACTGGAGTCTACACAGAAAGCCATAGAGAAATGTGCCCATGATGTTGACTATGTCAGCAGAGACAGCTGGGCTTTGCAGGCTGGTGGCCTCCTTGCGGAGAGTGATAGAGATTAGTGATGACAAACAGATCCAGTCATTTTTGCCTCTTGGGTCTCTCAAGTGCAGGGGTGAATATTTAGGTAGTTTTGAGTGGAGCCCATGAGCACAATGTTTGAAACTGAGGGGGAGGCAAACTTTGCAAGGACAGTGGGAGCGTTTTCCCAGCTGTGGTTCAGGTCCTATGCCGTCCTGAGAAGGCATGTGTACTTGATTGCTGATGTTTTCTCTTTGACCTTAACACTAAACATATGTGGACATGTGTGTCCACTTAGTCCAGTGCCCTTGCATGTGTGCAGTGTCAAACTGCAGAATACCCATAGAGGGATCTTCCCTGTGAGACAACAGAACTTGAATAATTCCTACTATAGAGCCACTGCTTCCCAAAGAGTTTGAGATGAGACTCTTTTAAGGACAGAGAGATCTAATATTCAGCACATGGGAAATAGGAGAGCTGACAAGAACCCTGTGACTCACCTCCCATCTGGTTCTTTGGTGTGGTCACTTATGCAAGGTTATTAGTGCTAACATGCATTATAGGCAATGCTAGAGAGTAGCTATTGAGAATTTAGATACATAGTGTTATCAGGCAACATTTAGAACGTTCACTCTTAACGCTCAAATTGTGCTTCCTCTTAAGTGCTCAGCTCTGACTTCTATTTCCCCATGGCCTAAGGATAATCAGGCATTTGTTATGAGGATGGTAGTGAACACTGAGCTGTGTATTTTAACTGTACTTCTTTCTTTCTTTTCCAGAAAGAATGTGAGCTGCTTTGCCACAAGATTGGAAGTAAAAAAAGAAATTGCCAAGTTTTACTCCTCAGATAGATTGGATATTGAAATGGACTTCGGAAGATGACAATATGTAAGATTTAGGTAGAGACACTACCTTCCTTTGTGCCAAATGCTTACTGAAAAATCAACCTCCATATTCCTGAGACAGAACAGTTTTGTCTCCTAGAAAAGAAAAATGGGGGAAATGGAATTTGTAGATTTCTTAAAGAATTTTAAACTTAGTCTGAACTGTAGATAATTTGGAGGTGCTGAAAGTGTCATTTTTATTGCATTTTTTCCAATTTATCACCAACTGTCATTGAATGTTTTTCTTCTTTTTTTTCCATTTTACAATTGCACCTTATTTAATGTGTGTGTGTAGATTTTATATTATATATATATATATATACACATATTATACATACAACAGAATATATAGTCATAAGAAAAAGATATGGAGCTGAGGAGGGCATTCGAGGAGTGTGAGTGGGGATGGAGAGGCAGAATGGATGTATGTTGTACATGTTCAGCAGAGAACTTTTTAAGAAGTGGAAGGTGTGCGTTAAGACAGTGTGTCTCCACCTGTGCACCCTGACCTGATGCGCCTGACCCCAGGCTTCAGTTCCCAGTGTATTTCTCTGTGCCTCCTGTGTCCAGGAGCTAGATTCTCACTGATGACTTTAGGACAATGCATTTTTTTCTTTATCCTCCCCCCAACCATGTTGAACCATGTTCCAGATAGTTTGCAAATGGAAGATTCATTCAAATGTGTGTTCTTTTAACTCTTTTTCTCGGAAGCAGTGATTTCAGGTTTATGGAAAAAGAAAAGGACCACACTATATTCTTCATATGTCTGGTGGCTATGAAAAGTTTATTAGTAGAAGCTGTCCAAGCTATGTGATATGACTACAATGCAGAAATTTTATAAATTAATTGAGGGAGAAATCATGACTTATAGACAAGGGGTGACCTGGTAAATTACCCAACATTGAGAGGTCACTGATTCTGTGGAAAACTCAGTGCAGAGTGATCTAATAGATTTTAAATTTTATTTTTGTCATGTGGGCTAGACTCACACCTAACCAACTTGAGGCAACAATTCTTCAGAAACAAAAGTCACACACAAGAAAGATGGGGATCAGTTTACTGATTATTTCAACAAACTGTTTAATCTAGGATTATATTCAAATAAATTAGGAAATTATATCTCTATCCAGTACCTAGAAATGAATGCCCAGAAAATTAAAAAGAATGAAATAGATATATCTATATCTACTTGTAAATATATCTTCGATAGATATAGATAGTGACAGAATATAGATAAGTGACTGACAGATAGATAATTGATAGTTTGATGATGGTAGGTAGATAGACAGACAGACAAAAAGATATATATGTGGATGGATGATAATCTTAATTCCATACATGCAAAATTGAGTCTACAAGAGAATGTAAAAAAACAACTTCTTTGTTTTCTGCTATCAATATTACCTAGGTAAAATAAAATTCATTGTATGAGCATTAAAATCCTCTATATAATATAAGAAACCTAGAAAAGGTCTTTGAACTAATGTGAATATTCCATGCCTGAATCAAGCACTCTTTTAAAGTTTTGTGAAAATCGGTAACTTGGAGGCTGAGTGAGCCTGCAGCTTCTCAAATAGATGCTTCTATCTCTCCTCACTCCATATTTCATCAGTATGATATCCTTTTGATAAAAATAATTTCATATCTTTTAAATGTTTTAAAGTGAAACTTAGGACTAACATAAGCATACATTAATCCCATAACCACTCTGGAATATTTAAAGAAATGATCAAATATGTTCCATCAATTTATTCTGGATATACCACTGTAAGTGAAGAAGCCACCAAATTAATCTTGATGTGAAATTAAAGAAAATTAAAAGCAATGGAAATATTCTTTAAAATTCAATATTTATTTGGATATATAAGATAAGCTTTAATTTTCTATTATAGAAAAATAAGCAGCTGGTCAAAATGACATTATTGACTTCTAAAATGGAAAAAAGTGAAATGCTTGCCTCATATAGTCAACAAAATACTAATCCATTAATATAGGTATGATATCTATTAATCACATATATTAACTTAATATGTATATATAGAAGTAAATATATATTAAATTATATACATGTTAAAATCCACCCATATGTACATAGAAATTGGTGACAATATCTCATCTTATAGATTATCCACTATTAGTGTCCTGACATAAGTTATATATATTTAATACCATCGGTAAAATACTTTCCTTCCAATTTATCTCACACCCACACACTGATTTCTATGTTTGTTTATAGATGCTACTGCACTTGTATTTGAAGTAAGTTGGGTACATCCAAGATGCTTTAAAGTTATGGGGTCCTTGAGAAAATTATTTGCCTTGATGGATTTTTCTATGCCCTATGTCTTGGGCTTTTGACCAAATTGGAAGCTTCTTTGAAAAATTACTATCTAGCACATGTATATTTACACATCTGTTTGCATATGTGTATAGGTATGAATCACCACACCCCCCACAAAAAAGTGCAAAAAATATGCAAAGATTTTGAAATCCCAGAAAGGGTCTAAATAGGAGTAGACTCTATTCTGCTCTTACAGCCTTTCTCTCCAAGTCCAATGCTCTGATTTCAAACCAACTCTCCTTGCTTCGATTCTCCCTACAGAGCTTTATCTTCTTGTCATTAACAGGGCTCGGTCTTCTCCCCAAGTTACAGTACAAGTGTAATGTAATGTGTGTTTTTGTCTTCTGTTTAACCAGGCACCATGGCATGCTCACTTGTTGATGCTGATTTTTTCGTGGACAAGCCAATCTGCTTTGGCCATCTGACCTCCTGCATGTTCCTTTGCCTACATTAAGAGTCACACTTTAACCTAGGACTAATCAATATTTGTTGCAGTGTTGAGAGTCACATTATTTTGTTCCTATCTTGTTCAGAAAGATGATCTTGGTCCTAGAACAATTGTGCACCAAAGGTAAGAACAGCAATGGGGACCCAAGTGAGCAAGCTTTTATGCCTCCGTAGAACATAGTCAACAAATGCCTTCACAACCTCTTCCAACATGGACAGCACTGAGGCTTTAATCCACCATGCAGTCTGTTTGTAGACAATATAAAGAGCTTCCTCTCTGAAGATAAAGACTTGTCACAGTCTCCAAACTGATGTGGAACCATAATGCCGATGCTCATTCCAGCCCCACTTCCTTTGTCTTCCAAATGCTTGCCATATGTCTCTCTAAAGTTATACTGCTATTTTGAATTATGTTGATTTTTTTCTAGAAACATCTATGTGACTGAAATCATTAAAATGGTCTCATTAAATATGGTTGGTTTTGTTAATCACATTTTTATTAAATGTTGCTTTTTTGCATGTTTTTTCTTAATTATGTATATATGTGTATGCCTGTGTAGCAGGATATGCAGGTGTCTGCAAGAGCCTCAGAGTGCAGAAAAGAATGCCAGAGTCCTGGAGCTAGAGTTCTAGGTGGTTGTAAGCCCTCTGTCTTGGGTGCTTGGAGTTGAACCCAGGTCCTTTGGAAAAGCAATGCATTATCACACTTAACACTAAACCGTCTATCCAGACCCCATACTGCTGGTTATTAATCTTGTTTTACTATTAAGTAATTTCCCCCAAATAAAATAAAATATGTCTATTCCTGTTAGTTGACTGATTTGATCAGACTCATTTTCCTTTCCAGATGCTATGGCTTTATGTAGTGTGAATGATGCTTTCCGAACAGATGGAAAAAAGAAAGAAACTGCTTCGGGGAGGTATAGCCTATACCGCCTGTACACTGAGTAGCTATAAAAAGCTAAGCTTTATAAACTAGCCAGGAAATCAGCTCAGCTCAGCAGCAAGGCTTGGGAAATGCAAACACTGGACTCCCCATCTGACCAGATGTGGACATTCCTAAGGAATGATAAGTTTGGTCAACCAGTGAAGTGTTTTCAATTTGAAGCATAAAGTCATGATGATACAGTTAATGTCCTTTGCCTGTAAAGTACAACTAAAATTGAGAGAGACAAAAGGAAAAACCGATTAGTTTTTAAATCAAATATTTACCAGCTTAATTCTTCATCGGGCCTATTTTTAGAATTCCACAACTGACCCTATGTGGGCAGAAATAAATAAAATGAAAGCCTTGCATCCGTGGTAGAGTCAGTACTGCTGTGTGTGTCATCTCTGCAGAACACAGCGGAATCATCACTGCCACTGATGTGATCTACCTAAGATTGTGAACCTTGCATACTTGTGTGATCATTCAGCCAGAGGATGGCACTCTGGTAGTTCACTTCTTCTGAGTTAGGATGTACACATTTAAACATCCAGGGTTAACAACCAACATAGCATGAGTGTAATTAACCACAACCTCTGCTTTCTGTGCCAGCTGCAACCTCTTTCTGATTCTCAAGTTCTCCCCATTGTCATGGAAGACCTGAGACCAAGAGAGACTGTCACTCTTATTCCTGTAAACCGCCTCTTGGTGATGTGTCATCAATGAGGTCATACTTGTTTTTGCTTTTCTTGATATTTCATGTGAATTCTTTCCTATCCCTAGTCACTAGTTGAACTTTATCAATGTATCTGTGAAGTTCAGACTTTTCAAGTTTTGAACTCAGAACAAGCTTTCTGGTAGCCTTAATCTGAAAGCCTTGTTATTCAGGTAGCAATATCCATCATTTTAATATCATGGATATACAAGCATAAATATTTGAAGCTCCCTTTCACATCA
Organism: Peromyscus leucopus; assembly: GCF_004664715.2. NCBI lineage: Eukaryota > Metazoa > Chordata > Mammalia > Rodentia > Cricetidae > Peromyscus > Peromyscus leucopus. The sequence goes on from NC_051068.1 coordinate 20,753,152, forward strand.
GTTCCTGGAACATTTTAATTCACAATTCAATCTACTACTTTTTAGAAAATCCTACAGCAGTAAAATCCAACCCAAGGAATTTCTTGTATTGTCACAAATGACAACATGGGATATTCGACAGAAAGAAAGATGTCAGTGAATCCAGAGTCTAAAATGACACACAAGTCACATCAACAAAACAAAAACTTAAATCTATAGTCACCAAACAGTCTCATTTAGATTCTGAATTCATTATTGGAAAAAATAACATACATTTGGTTACCTTGGTTCAGAAATATCCTTTCCCAAGCAGTCTCCTCTGGTTTAGAATAAAATGAAATCCTTTGAGTCCTTATTTCAAGCCTTGTAAAGTTTGCTCATGTTTTCAAACATCACATCTTTCATTCTGCATTGCTCTCCTGGATTATTTATCTCACAGTCTGTGACTCCTACCCTGAAGTTGTCCTTGAACTGCTTGATGTGAATGTACCGTGTTATAAAGTTTAAACATTTTGATTTTATCAAAAAGATTTCAGTTTTCTTTCTCTCTGACTCCTGATCCCATAGATGATGACAGGAAAGTGAATCCCAACTCTGTTAGCAAAGCAAGGTCAGGTTTGTTGCCTGCTCTGACCCCGGCTAGCAAGGGGCAGTGGAATTCAGAGATAGATGAAAATACTGAAGCTGCATCCTGGTAATACAACATCCAGTCAAAGCAGTAAAGCTCAGTGCCTGTTTGAAGGTCTCACTGTGGGGAACAGCATTGTTGTGCTTCTGGGCTCACCAAGACTTTCAATAAGTCCTTTATTTAGTATTATGTAATCACAATCTAAAAAGCAGTTACTTCTTTCTATTTCAAACAAAAACCAAAATTATTGCACAATCATAACTTGTCAAGTAATTCAAAATAAGAGTTTATTATTTTCTTTCTTTGTTTTTTAATTTATTTATTACACATAGAGTGTTCTGTCTGCAGGCCAGAAGAGGGCACTAGATCTCATTATAAATTGTTGTGAGCCACCACGTGGTTGCTGGGAATTGAACTCAGGACCTCTGGAAGAGCAGCCAGTGCTCTCAACCACTGAGCCATCTCTCCAGCCTCATAAGGGTTTATTACTATGTCATACTCTAGAGATGACTTGTTGCATGTTATCCATACCAACATTGCAGACTGATTTATAACATGATTGTGTTTTTGAAATGTCACTGGACATTCTATAAAACAAGCAAATTTGTTCATTTGTTTAAATAGTCCCTCTGCTTCTAAAGAACTATGTCCCACTGAAGTAGAATTGTGTATAAACATCCTGTTCTTACTCCTGGAAGAAAAACATAAAGAGCTAGTTTAGCTTTCTTTCATAAAATTAAAATTATATTAACCAAGGAATATGTTTATAGGCAAAGTGGTATTGTATAAGACTAATTTTGAGGAGATGTAAATAAATGTCACCCCAGACAGGGAATCTACAACAAAGTGAAATAAGGCAACCACCCAGATCCATCCTGGTGAACCAATGAAATCATTACTATTACTTACACAAGTATGGGTGAGAGGTTACTGGAGCACAGAAGCTATGTCACCAGAAGCCTGCCACATGAAGATAGAGACTCAAAAAGGCTGGATCTACAGAGAGGTTTTCTCAGCAGTCCTCACTGCTCATATAACCTGGAGGAGGAAGAGTCTTATAAGGGCCCTGGTAAATTCCATGAACTTCCTGAGACTTGTGAGTTGTTTGTTCGCTAAACTGAAAGTTTCCCTCTAAGCCTTCTGAGTCTCCAAGAGAATCTCTCTGGGGTAGAGCACTCAGCTCAGAGGAAACAGCTCTGCAGCAAATTCTCATTCTATTTGATTTAGAATTTTACTTCGTGTTTTATAAGGGGTATTTTTCTTTTTACACCAGTGATTTCTCATGCACATATTTTTAAAACCACTACTATTAACCTTTCAGTAAAAGGTTAATTGAGAGAATAATCTCAATCCACAGTAATATTCACTTGGGTCAGAAATGTGAGGGGAAAATGCCATCATGAACAATGAGTTTTGAAGCAGAGTGTTTTCACAGCCTTTGCTCCCATTTGGATTAACTGGGACTTAGCAGTGATTTTCTCATTTCAATCATAGCACAAAACTCTAAGAAGTCGGTTGCTTGACTAATCTTATATATAAAACATATACCTTATTCATTACTTTTCAAGAAGGAAGAAGAAAACAAGGAGGAAACAAATGCAGAGTCTCAATTTCCAGTGATGACACTCAGAGTCTGTAGAGGCACAGAGAGCTTATTAGAATTTAAGATCATATTTTAAATGAATTTTGAAAATCAATCTGTTAGAAGTTTTATTTAAAGCATATTAAAGAACTTTTACCTGTTACATAACATTTTTATTATAACAAAATATATATACTTAGGAATATTTCAATTACTTTAAGTAATTTAAAAATATAATTTATATTAAAATTTAATTAAGTATAATTGGAAATTGTATCTCCAATATAATTTATATTGAAAAATAAATAGGTAGTTGGATATAGACAGATTAACAAGACAGTGTTTACACTGTCAAAATACAAGTCAAATGGGTCAGCTCAACTTTTGAAACACAAGAACACACAGTGAAGACAAAGAAATCTGGGAGTATGGTGTGTGTGTGTGTGTGTGTGTCTGTCTGTCTGTCTGTCTGTCTGTCTTTCTGTCTCTCTATGTGGCTGTGTGTGGCTCTCACTGTCTGAATATAGGATTATATAAAGAACTATTACCCATTGTCCTATTTGCCCTGTCCATCGATGTCCTGGTAGTCGTACTATATCTTTGAAAATTCATGTATGGCAATTACTCTTTGCTGAGCCGATCACTATGTTGAAATTCGAGTATTACACATTTACTTATTTTACTTCCCCAAAAGTTCGACTCATATAGCTTGATCACTCCATTTTTAAATTGAGTAACTGCACTTCGCAACGAGTATAAATTTTCTTCACAAACATAGCTAGTTTCGAACGTAGGATCGAACGTGACATGCAATTCCTATGAATCTGAAGACCTACTTATTAGCTCGTGCATTATTCCCACTGGTTTCTGGACTCAGGAGCTTTCACCTCACTCAATGTTTTACATTCATGAAGCTGACAAGAACCACCTGGAAGTGAGAAATTCAAACAACTACATTTTTCAGGTGCACTTGTCTGTGTGAGTGATTTTAAGCACAGTTCGAATGATAAGGATGGTGTTGTGTAAAAGGCCTTTCACACATTACTGCAAAATTATCATTTGAAAACTTCAGGTAGGAAAGAATAAGCACTGGTGTTTCTTTCTGTGACTGATGTAAGAAAACAACAGAAATTCCAAAGAATAACACATAAGATTGTGTATTTGAATTGACATAAGGATGCTGAAAAGTTTATGGGTATATCACTAGGTCTTTTCTGAGGCGGCCTGCCATGCTCTCTTGCAGTAGGGAGCAGCTCAGAATCAAACATAGAACAATGTTTCCGAAACAGACAACAGGCAGAAGGAACAGGAAGAAATGAATGAATATATTGTTCAATTTTCGATCGGGTCTGTCAGAGTCCCTGGAAGCTGCTCATGTTTTTCTCTGATAGAATGTTCTACAAAACTGAGATCAATCCTTCAGAGAAATGAACATTAAGATAAAGTTTATGAAATATTCCTCTTTGTACTGTTAGAACCAGAGTATCAAAAGAGACTGAGCAAAACTCAAGACATATTCTGAATTTACCATATCTGGATTTACCATAGCATCAAATTTTTAAAGTAAATGCTAATAAAATTGTTGAAAAGCAAATACCATCTCTGGAGCCAATGAATAAACAACCAAGTAAATACAACTCAGGAAGGAAAGGGGAGACATTGGACTGGAGATCCTGCTGATAGAAAGGCATGATGCTTTTCTGTTCTAGACTTCTGTGTAAGCACAATCTGAGGTATGAATGCCCTTCACAGTGGGACAGAATTCAGAAGCTCCACACACCCTGTAGGAGCAAGTGAGGAAGGAAAACTGACTGGAGTTCATGTCAAAATACCAGCTATATAGGGAGATTCATGGGAGTTCAGGATCTCGAGGGAATGATCTGGAAAACTACTTTATTCATGAACAAACAACACTAAACTGTGTGATTTGAGGGAAGATGTCTCGCTCCTGTTCACACTTAGTTTTACAGTGAAGTAAGTTCAGCTGTGCTTGGAGAAATCCTCTGAGCTGCCACACATGATCATATGATCTGGAGAGGTACTTAGAATACTTCAAAATGCCAAGACCGGTTTTTTGTTTGTTTGTTTGTTTGTTTTGGTTTGGTTTGGTTTGGTTTGGTTTTTTTTTTTTTTTTTTTTTTTTTGAGTGCTTTAAACTTAAAAAGAAGGACCTATAAAAGGCTGTTCATTTGGGAATTAATTTTCAGGCCTGAAATCTACCCAACTCTAATTTTTCTTCAAAGCAATTGCCCATCACCAGCTTCCCCCAGAAACCTCATTAGCACCTGAGAAAATCCAGATTGACAAAGAACTGTGTAAAGACTTTGGAAATATGTTTTAAGGAGACTTTGCTATTTGCTATGGGAAAGGACATGATTTTAATGGAAGAAGAAACAAACAGATTTGTTTTACAGTTTTTAAAGGATGATTTTGAGAGGTCTTTTCAGTTACAGAAAAAGAAACAAATCTTCAGACAAAATTGAAGTCTTAGTATTATGAAACCTACCAAGTAAGAGCACAAAAAAACTATACTTTATTTTAAAATAAAAGTGTCCTCAAGCAGAGTTTTTCAGCTTAGACAGATAGAACATTAGGACCCCAACTTATCAGATTGATGGGATTTGGTGTAAAAATGGGAATGACTGAGCTGTTAAAAAAATTGAATAAAAAGGTTCACTTCAGGATGCCTCTTTGAACAAAGCTGGACCTAGGTTATGCAAACCTAAAAAAATTTGTATTTCTTACTTTGCTTCTAAATTTACCCTAAAGTGTCTCTCAGAAAGTGACATTTTCCAAAGATAAAGCTAATCTTTAGATAATTAGTTCAAAGTTTTAGACTAGCTTCTACCTTTTAGGAGCTAATTTGTAGTCATCAAAATATTTTTCTCTGAAAGAAAGTGTGTGGGGGGATCAGCTTCCAAACAATTGTTAGTGTCATTGATCATGAAGATGTGTCATGGGCAGAAAATGAACAGAATATGTCTTCAGTTACAAAGTGCCTCTATAACATAACATGCATTTTTACTCCTGTGTTTAAAAGAATTAATGACTAGCCCAATAGGACTCATTATTATACAGGGCATTTTATTCTATTCCATTCTAATGAGAACTGTGACTATTCTGTCATTTTTAATCCAGGTATCTAGGCCAATTTTAGCACATTGTTTGGTAACACATCTAAGCTCCCCTCATGAATACATACACATATACATATATCCATGTGTACAGATGTATACACATGTATACATATAGACATATACATATGCACGTGTGTGTGCATGAATTCATTTAGCTATAGTCAGAGACTGTCAATAATGTTTACAGAATAGTAGCCCTGACATTGATAATGAAATGATTCATACTGAACACTGGAGCCTCAATCATTCAAGCATATGATTCATTCTCCCTCATTAAAGAGTTGCAGAACTAATGAAAAGATAGGCCAGTGCACAAATAATCATAATACTTTATTAAATGATTTATTTTTAACTCTGGAAGGTCACAGAAAATATGTATAAGTTATTCTAAGGGTATGAGGAATGTCTGAAAGATCACTTGACATATTAATCAAAACACTAGAAGGGTTTTCCAGGATTACCAACTCTGAAAGGCAGGAGAACCAAGCTCAGCATGGTAGGCTGCTGAGACAAGTCAGTTATTATGACTTTTAATTCAGTGCTTAGTAAGGGTTGGAGCAGATGAATTTTAACTGGTAGGGACAGTCTCACTGGAGCCTTTGGACTCATCTAGATATGCAATGTTTGGACAGACGTTGCTATTAGTTTGCTTTCACATCAAAGTTTAGATGTCAATTTCCTTTAGGCTAGTTCTAATTCATATCACACAACCTTGGCCTGTTAACATTGCATTCTTATAATATCTAATCAGCAATATTTTGACACTATCTAAAATATTTCCACTTACCTCTGTGATTCTTGGCCTTACTGACAAAGTGAAAAGGTGAAAGTGTAGACTATGGTCAAGTATCTTACACAGAGGTCCACCCATACATAAAGGTCTACCCATATATTTCTAACTGGGTCTCTTCTGACATCTTGCTCACACTTCATTTGCATTATATATATATATATATAAATTATACATATATATAATTTAAGATATATATATATATCTTAAATATTGTGATATAAGATAATCTCTCTTACCATATTTTATTGAGTTAGTGAAGGGATAAAAATTAAGAAAACAATCTGGGTAATGTGTACTTGCACATAGACAAATTTACATACAAGAAAAACATAACTACTAAACTGAGGATTTTATAAGAACTCACATAGCCAAAGCTACTATTTAAAGCACTTTACCCCTTCATAGTCTCTTGGTTGGTAGTTGTGTTTCATTCCTAGAGAGTCTGTGCTACTAATGATTGCTGTCACATTGTTTAATTTTTCTGTTTTCATTCATCACAAGCCTGAAAGCACTGTGAGGTCTCCCAAGAAGCCTCTACCTTCCACTTACATTGCTCTTGATTACCAGGAATGAAATCAGGGCATTAGCAAGCCAATTTCTCCTTGGAAGTCAGAATCAGCTTATCTAGGAAGTGACCTCTTCCCTGACTACTATTTCCATGGCATGATAAACACAAAGTAGCATGGTGGTGCTTAGCTCTTCTAACTCAATGGGACCAGTGTTCATTCTGTAATCAGTGCTGTCTTTCTTGACCTGTATTCACACAGCTGAAGGTCCAAATGAGGGAAGTAAAACTTCATATTGCAAATTCTTTAAGATTAGCTGTTTAAGTATTACTCTGCCATGTGAGTTCAGAGATGGTGGTTCCAGACTTGGGCATCAAGACTCCATATACTAGCTACTCAATCTAAAGATACAGTGCATTTGAACAACATTATCCCAACAAAACAAGGCATTGCTATATACCTGAAAGCCACACATGTCCTCAAATGGTCATTCAACAAGGTCATTCACTTGCAATGATGAAGACACTAAATCTGTGAATTATAAGAATTTGGACCCACTTTTTAAAAAAGTTCACTCTAAAATAAATTTCTTGTTCTGAGGCAATCATTGCTCTTCAGGTTGCCATGATGATAGACAGACATTCTAGAAAGCTGTGATTAGTAATTTTGGCAGAGGCACTGTCAAAGTAATGGTATATTCATGCCCACAGCCTAATATATTTCAATGAGAAAAAATACATTGTACTTTTCATCAAGAGAGAGTGCTGAAACATAATCAAATATAATCTGGAAATGTTTTGACCTTTCTTTCTGGCAAGTGGCTACAACACTGCAGGTAGTTTATGTGTCTGTAATTATGCCAAAATCATCATTACCAAACCTATGTATAAGCTCTAGTCCTTATCTCATAGCTTCTGTATTCATAAATCTCTTAGAATCAGAAAGGGAGATAAGGCATGAGATGCATCTTTCCTGCCTCATTCTCTCCAGATATTTCCAGCTAGGTCTGCATTCTAGGTAGCACTTTGTTTATAGAGCACAAATATCTGTGTTCCTTACTCATTTTAAGAGGACCATCCACTGGCATTTTCCTCACCCATTTTCCAGTTTTGTTCTTTGTGAGTGAGTAATTATTAACTATGCTTAATCCACCAAAGGTGTATCTTTGGCCATCTCTCAGCCATTATAAATAAGCCATAGGTGCATATATATCTCCAAGCTCAGGAATTGAATATTTGTATCAAGTTTTCTCAAATGTAGTTGGACTTACTTTCGTGAGACCACCAGCTACCCAGTAACAACATGTAGACAATATTAATTATGAAATCTTGACTGTTATCTTAGACCTTTTTCCATCTAGCTCTTACAACCTAATTAATTTGGGTTTATTAATCTATGTGTTGCTATGCAGCTCCATTACCTCTCCTCTGTACTGTATGGAGAAAATATCCAATTACATTTGGGGCCCAATGTGGGGCAAGAGTTTCCACCTAAAACCTGAGAGAGCTTAAAAAGAGATTATAAATGTAGCTAAGAGTACCTTCCTAGTTCATGTCACTCATGGCAGGCTGAGGTACAGTAACATGTCCCCTGGCCATGTATGAGCAGGAGCTACATCATGGAGGATTCCTGCCGAGTTACACAGAGGTTTCTCCAAACCATATAGTGCACTGTGTGGTAGACTTAGCTTTTGCTAGTACAGACAAAAAGATGATTCCTGGACAACATGCTGCTTTGATGTGTTGCTGGAGGGCTTCTCTTCAGGTTCCCCAAGCCCCGCAGTCCCACAATCCACTTATAAAATAATCACTCAGACGCTTATATCACTTATAAACTGTATGGCCGTGGCAGGCTACTTGCTAACTGTTCTTTTATCTTAAATTAACCCATTTTTATAAATCTATACCTTGCCACGTGGCTGGTGGCTTACCAGAGTCTTTACATGCTGCTTGTCCTAGCGGTGGCTGCAGTGTCCCCCCCTCAGCCTTCCGCTTCCCAGAATTCTCCTCTCTCCTTGTCCCACCTACTTCCTGCCTGGTCACTGGCCATCAGTGTTTTATTTATATAGAGCAATATCCACAGCATTGATGGAAGCATAGATCCACTGCTTCCAAGAGTTGGTGGTACACTTGGCTCCCAGAGCTGGTGATAAATGTACCACCACCATATTGGGAAGCTGAAGTGGGTGGAGTCAGCAGCCATGACTTATTCTTCAGTACTAGCCACTGCAGTTTAAAGCAATAGATACACAATAAGACATATTCAGATGGAATAAGATTTTAAATGGTTTGCAGTGTGTGTAAAAATGTACATAGGCTTAGAAGAGAGAAGAAAATGAATATAGACAATTATATAAAGAAATAGTTTTAAAAAATAATGATACAGTAGGTAATATAAAAATAAGGCATGTAAAGATAGATATTACACAGAGAATCTGGATTGTGTTGTCTTCGGGATTTTTAACTACAGAAAGACATTTGATTATAAAGGCTGCTAAGTTAAAGCAATATATGTTTTAAAGGTATCTTGACTTCAAAGTTTATGTCTAAGTATGTTGCTTTGGAAATAAGGTTCTGCTTTTGTTTCCACAGAAGATGAGAACATATGGATTGCTTCCAGGCTAATATAGTTTGATCATCCAAGACCCCCTGAAAGGTCTCCAATGACAACATGGCCCAGATGATCCAACATCCAAAATCTACTTCAAGGCAACTGGCTCAAAGAATACAGCCTTACAGACTACTCCAGTTAGGACTTGACCATAATCCTAAAATTTTCTTTGTATCCCCATAATACTACCAGCACCCTCAATCAGCAGGAAGTAGCCTAAAAAACAAGGCCCACATTCCCAAAAAACTGGATTATGGATATTTGTCTTTGTTTAGAGATTGGTTAAAATTGTTATTGGTCATAGTCAATATCTTTCTAAAGAAAGAAGGGGGATAGAATGCAGATACGATGGGGAACAAAGGGTAGATTTTGAATTTACTTTAAAAGAGCAACAACTTGTGTAAAATGTCTTACATTGCCATAGATTTTAGTTTATTACAAATTTAAAGTTAATTTTGTTATACTGTATGTATATTTCTACTCTTGCTTAAGGTCTTATGCTTGTATAGCTTATTTGAAATTGTAATGTATAATTAAGAAATATAGATTAATAATTAGTCATCTATGATAATCACACTTATAGTCATGTTAGTTAAGTTTTCTAGGTATACATAGATATATTCTGATTAGATAGGTGATCTTCAAACACTTCAAAGACCTGTAGAATATGACATTTAAAATGTTTTAAAAGCTTAGACTTTTCTGGCCAATGAGACATGTCTGTCTCTGGTAGCACCGATTTACTTCAAAGAGAAAGATGAGCATTGAAGACACTCCATATGGAGTTTATCTTCTTTTCAGCAAACATAGGCATTTGGCAAGAAATTGTTCTTGCCTGGACTGCTTGACAAAATGTTGTATCGGCTGGACACGCAGAATCTAAAGAAAGGTGACCACTGAACCTTGCAAGGCAAGATGGTCCTTTAGGTTCCTGATTTGCAGAGGAGACTACCAGATATTCTACAGGACACAGAGAGAAGCCACTGAGAGACTCTACATCTATAAGCTGAAGATGGATGCCCCAATGTTGCAGAGGAACTTTGGATGACTGTCTAGGCAGGCAGCTGTCTCTGTCATTTCCAGAGTTTTGGAAGTTGTTTACAACGTAGTTCCTGTTTACTTAGGTAATATTATATCATTTGGGGTCTTTGATGTAGCTGAAGACTAGAGAGCTATAATTTTCCTTGGTTATGATAAAAGATAAATTAGATATGAAACTTTATACTCACAAATATAGGATAGATAGAATATTTTCTTTAATTTTGCCAAATACAAATAGACTAGATATTATAACTAATTCTTGCTTGATAACTGTTTTGTTATATGTAATTTTACTATGTTAAAGTTAAAACCTCCCTTTTTGATTAGACAGAAAAGGGGAAATTCTGTGGGATAATGCTTTTGTGCACTGGTTTAATAAAACGTTGATTGGCCAGTAGCCAGGCAGGAAGTATAGGTGGAGTAAGCAGATGAGAAGAATTCTAAGAAAAGGGCTAAGTCAGGAGTCACCAGCCAGACACAGAAGAAGCAAGATGACAAGGCAGAACTGAGATAAGGTACCAAGCCACATGGCTAAACATAAATAAGAATTATAGGTTAATTTAAGTGTAAGAGCTAGTCATTAATGAGCCTGAGCTAATAGCTGAGCAGTTATAATTAATATAAGCTTCTGAATGATTATTTTGTAAGTGGGCCACAGGACTGCAGGGGCTTGGCGGGACCAGAGAAAACATCTGACTACAGTATGTCTGACTTGCTCCACATCTCACTGGCATCCTTCCATCTCTCTTCTTCCCAGTTCTCTCTCTCTCTCTCTCTCTCTCTCTCTCTCTCTCTCTCTCTCTCTCTCTCTTTCTCTCTCTCTCTCCAGCCTATTTTCTCCTGCCTAGCTATTAGCCATTCAGCTCTTTATTAAACCAATCACAATGCACATCTTCACACAGTGCAAACAAATATTCCACAACAAATATTTACTTTTCTTTCTTATGCAAGTCATAGAGAACTCTAAAGAATGTATAGGTAAGAAGTAAAGAGGCAGAAAGAGAAAGGATGAAGCCATTGTGGGAACACACATGAACATGCAGATAATGTCTATCTTCAGGTCACAGGTACAGTCAGCTTTAGGTGTTGGTGGATGAAACCGAAAACCACAGGCCTTTAATGGGCAGTCTCAGATGTCTTCCTTACATGTTCAGTTTCCTCTCAGGTCCAGTGTTAGAGAGAAACATTTTTCTCCCCATAAAATTAGACTACTATCTACACAATGGGTATGATACTGCTTAAAGTCTATGGATCTGAGTGGTGATTTGCATATGGAAACCAGCCAAAGTCCTCAAATGTTATTCATCTGTCATAAACAACCCATGATCATCTGTGTCTGCTGAGAAGTGCAGGATGGAATCTCACAATCTTTAATGTGGGGCACTAGGCTAGCGACAGGGAGGTGGCATGGAACTGAAACACAATTGTGTTTGAACACTAACAAGTTTTAACTTTTAAGAAGAGTCAACTTTGTAGATTCATTGTGCATAATGGCCACACAAGAGAAAAAAAAACTTTTTAAATTAAAAGAAAGCATACCAAAGAACGTAAGAGCAACTCAGAAAACAAAATCTCTTCAATTATACATTCATACAGAGTTATAATAGCACAAATGGCTGAAGACTTGTATATCGTAATCTATTCCATAGAAGTCCCTTCAATTATGGTATTTGGGGCTCAAGGCCCAGTTACATTCTTTCCATAATCTCATAAGTTAAACTTGGGCATCTGGCAAGTGCTGTGTAAAGTCCCTGATCCTCCATTCAATGTTTTTCCATTACAGATGAATGAAAATACAAGATCACAGGTATCAGGGTTAAGCTCATATCTTGTGTGCACTGTTCTAGGAATTGGGCCTGAAGCAGAGACTGTGTACAAGTGCTTTTAAGGAAACATGACTAGGAAAGTATACTAATGAATGAGAAAAAGAGGAAAGAAAAAAGAAAAGGAACCACTTAACTAAATATATTGAATCAAGAAAAGTCTAGCTTTGAGAGGATACCATGGGATCTATTGCCATGAAAGAGCTTAGAATCTCCATCTATACAAAGCTGACATTGAGCATGAATGACCTAAGAATTGTCCTCTATACAAAGGTGACAACACTGTACCCTGTGTATCAATTAGCCACTGCTTATAATCTGTTATGAGAAGTGAAGTCTTTCCCATATAAGTAACTGATGAGAGCCACCTGTAAACTGTGAAAACTTAGAAGCTAATGCAATTATTAAACAGAGAACAGCAAAGTCAGCCTGGGAAAAGGTGGTTGGATAGGATGCATAAAATACCTACTACAGACAATAGCACAAAAGGAAGAAATACCAAGACAACACTAGAAATCTACATGGATCAGAGGAGAGAAAATAGGGGAAAAGAAGAAAGAATGCAAATATCTAATCTTAAAAAAAGTGAAAACTATGTTTTGTGAGCACACACTAATAATCCTAGGACTTCAGGGGGCAAGGCAGAAGGATTGGGAATTCAATGTCCACATTAGCTGTATAGTGAGTTTGAATCCAGTCCAGGTTACATGAATTCCTGTCTCAAAACACTGAGACAAAGAAATAAGCATAGATACATAGATAGATAGATAGATAGATAGATAGATAGATAGATAGATAGATAGATAGATAGATAGATAGTGTTGGGTAGATCTAAAATAAAATAACTTGAAATTTGTCAAAATAATTATAATGAATGATCATTATAATTCAAAATTTAATAGGTAATCTTCCAGTAAGTAGAAAGCTTTCTTATGCTACCTAAAGAGTTGGTTAAGTTAAAACTGAAGGATGGAACTCAGGTTTTCTCTGGAGACTAGATGTGACCAGGGAATAGTGCCTCAAAGCAAGTGCCACCACAGTATGAAAACTTTGCTCACGAGACATTTCTCTTATTTTATGAAAAATTTATTGTTGTTGTTTGTTTTTGTTCTTTTGCTCTTTTTAGAGGGCCTACCACCCAGCTCCCAAATAAATCACACACAGAGGTTTATTCTTAATTATGAATACCCAACCTTAGCTTGGCTTAGTTTCTAGCCAGCTTTCCTTATCTTAAATTATCCCATCTGCCTTTGGCCTCTGGGCTTTTCCCAATCCCTTACTTCTATAAATCTTACTTTTTCTCCATGGCTTGCTGCATGGCTGTGTGGCTGTGTGACTGACCTGTGGTGGTATTGTGTTCCCCAAAATATTGTGCACCCTAATAAACTTATCTGGGGTCAGAGAACAGAACAGCCACTAGATATAGAGGCCAGAAAATGGTGGCACACAAGCCTTTAATCATATCACTTGGGAGTCAGAGATCCATCCAGATCTCTTTGAGTTTAAAGCCACACTGGAAACAGCCAGGCATGGTGATACATGCCTTTAATCTCAGGAAGTGAGCCTTTAATCCCAGGAAGTGATGGCAGAAAGCAGAAAAGTATATAAGGCATGAAAACCAGGAAGCCTAGTTAAGCTTTTAGGCTTTTGAGCAGCAGTTCAGCTGAGATCCATTTGTATGAGGACTCAGAGACTTCCAGTCTGAACAAACAGGATTAGCTGAGGAATTGGTGAGGTGAGAAAGCTGTGGCTTGTTCTGCTTCTCTGATCTTTCAGCATTCACCCCAATACCTGGCTCCAGGTTTGTTTTTATTAATAAGACCTGTTAAGATTCCTGCTGCAGTGACCCCTGATGGTCTCCTCCTTCTCTGGCTCTTAGATCTCTCCTCTCAGATTTCTCCTTCTATATATTCTCTCTGGCTGCCAGCCCTGCCTACCCTTTCTCCAGCCTTGCTATTGGCTGTTCAGCTCTTTATTAGACCATCAGGTATTTTAGACAGTCACAGTAACACAGCTTCACAGAGTTAAACAAATGCAACATAAGAAAAAGTAACACACCTTAAAATAATATTCTTCAACAAAAACCCTCAATGATTGATTCAGGAACTTCTAAAGTAGATGGTTAATTTTCCCTACAATGAAGTGATTACATCCACCAACTATACTACAGCTCTGAAAGAACATACACACATGTGTATAACATGATGTGTACATACTTACACATGTAGTATTATATGTTGCTCTGGGCTATACATTAATGAGTGAGTCAGAAAGAAGGAAGGAACAATTAACCTCTTTTTGTAATATTTATTGAAGATAAAATATTAAATGCCAAAATAATATTTTGGGTGTGTAACTCAGTGGTAGAATATTTGCTTTACATTTAAAGAATCTGGGTTTGACCCCTACACATAGGCCTTTTAAAACCTTTTTCTTATTTTAAAATATTTTATCACATTTAGTAACTGGGTGTGTATGCGTGTGCATGTGTACATGTGCACACATGTGTTTGTGTGTATGCAAATGTGCCAGAACTCACATATCCAGTCAAAGGACACTTTGTGGAAATTGGTTCTCTCTTTCCACCATTTGGGTCTTATTAAGGTTAGGACTCAGGTCATCGGTTTGGTAGTAAGTTTCTTAACCTGTTGAGCCATTTCCCTGGCCCAAGAATTTTCTTATTTTAATTAAATGTGTAGATTATTTTTCAATGTCTAAAAATATTTTGAGTGAGAAATAGCTATGACAACATCCCCTGTGAGATATGCTACCAGGAAAACAATGAACAGATGGCTTGTTGGAGCTAATCAAAGCTCAGTCTAAATTAAATTCTGCATGGGTAAACTTTTAGGTAATGACTAGAAAAACCATGAGAAATTCATATTGGAGAAAGGCCCAGAGGTGCTTCTAAGTCAGGAATATCAAGCCTGAGGATGCATGGGTTAAAGGGAACCAGGTCTTTCCTTCTCTTTCCAAGTAAAAGATGGCACATATAGAGCTGAGGGCTGCATATGATGGTGAATATCTCAGTATGCACTTACAGTTGTAGAAATGTACACTTATTGTACAAAGATTTCGTTGTTAAAGGTTTTTAGCCATGCATCTTTATAAGGAAGGTGAATTAATGTTACTGTGGGAAGTTTAGCTTTGCAATCTCAAGTCTGTTTACCTCTCAGCCTTGATGCATTAGGACTACATCAGAATGGGCACAAAGCATAGATAAGTGTGATCTGCTCAACTTATTTTAGAATATTTTAGAATGTAGCATTTGACCTTCTCTTAAAAAGTTTTGCAAGGGAAGAGAACAGGAAAGCATAAAAAGTGAGAATCAACAAAAATGTTGATCAGCAGTAGACCTCTTTTATTAGAGCGATAGATGAGGATATGGAAAAGAAAATGCCCCATGTTGACAGAAGGTAGAGAGGGCCAGAAGTGATGATGATTCTTATGTGAAACATGTATAAGAACCTCAAATCCCAGGGATAATATCCAAATGACCCAGCTTGATAATGAACAGCTGAAGGTAAAGGTAAGATATACATAACTTTGTATTATGAACTTTCAGGGACAAATCAGAACCACTTATGGAGATAATGTATATGGTCATCAAGATGGTAGCCAGAGCAAGCAATAATGCCCACGGTTGCTACACATGCAAGCTTTCCCATTTCACTAAACTCACCTCATGACAGACTTGGTTTGACTTAAACAGGGACACAGCAGAGAGTCTTCCTCATGTGCTCAAGTTCTGCTGACTTGTTTAGTTGAGGGGCAGTGGTAAGGAGGTGGGTGCTAGGGTTTTCTTGTATTTATGAGAACGCTCATACAGTCCTATTCAGAGACTGTAGATCTAAAGAGAAACAACGTTTTTAGCAACGGAGCCTTATAAGCCTTTACCTTCATGCTAATCAGGGCTTGGAAATGGTGTTAGAACAGATGTCCATGAGGATGATGCAATGGGGCTCTTGGCTCTCACTTGGCCAGCTTCAATTCCTGTTAGATGATCCTTTCTCTTTCCAGAACTGAATGTTCAAGAAGAACATGGAATGTTGTGTCTTTTCTAATTATAATTCAAATGAGGGGAGAAAATTGTATCAATTTATCAAATCTGGGAATGTAAGGGTGTGACCATCAGTAGCCAATGGTCTTGGTGTGAGAAGAAAGTATTCTTTTAAAAAATATTAATTCTTAAAATTATTTGTGATCATACTTTTTACAATTTTTCTTTTCCTTCCTCCTACTCTCCAGATTTATGGGCATTTTTGTTGAAATGTTAGTATAAAATTTAAGCAAGTGGTGCATGTGTTTATGAGTAGGTGATACATATTTATGTGAAATCTTATTTTGTATAGATGTGATCTCTGTGTGTTTGTGTACATATGGTGTATATATGCCTTTGTGTCTGGTTATCTATGCTGTGTGTGTTAATATGTAGTATAGTTTATGCCATGTATGTTTGTATGTATATGGTGTGTCTGTCATGTGTGTTTATCTGTCTAGTACATATATAGTGTGTATATAATAGTATAGTCCATGCCATGTGTTCTTGTGTGTATATGTCATATGTGTTTGTGTGCATATGGTGTGTCTATGCCATATATGTTTGTGTGTATATGGCATGTCTATGTCATGTGTATTTGTATAACTGGTATGCCTATGTCATGTGTATCTGTGTGCATACGGTATGTCTATTTCATTTGTGTTTGTGTGTCTGGTATGCTCATGTCATGTGTGTTTGTATGTGTTGTGTTTATACCATGTATTTCGTGTATATATGCTGTGTCTCTGCCGTGTGTCTGTGTATATATGGGTGTTTATACCATACCTATGTGTGTGTACATGGTATGTCATGTGTGTTTGTATGGTATGTATTCAAATTGATGAAATGGATTTTTTAATGATGACAAATTTTACAAAACCTTCAAGGAACTTTAACATCTACTCCTTTCATTGACTTGCTGTCCCAGGCCAGGGTAAACATATCTGCATGTACATCTTCATTCTCTGTGCCTCTATGTTTTCTTATTTGTTTCTGTTTTTGTGGCAGTCATTACTAATATGGTTTGTCACACCACGGTAGTGGTTAGTCTGGAATTCGTTATAGTTGTTTATATACATGTATTTTCTTACTATGTATAAATATTGAGAACAATGGGAGTGATTGTTCCCTATTTTTAAAGCTATCCCAATAATTGTGTGATATTTAATTAGTGTTGGCTGGTTTCAGCAGAGCAGAAGGCAGAGTGGCATAAATGAACACTTGTGATGAACATCACTGTAGCAGAGACCAGGCTGAGCATCTGCGGAGAGGAATGAGTTGTGGGAAATCAGGACGCTGCCATTTATGAAAGGAGAGAAGGCACTAAAATGCAGAGGTAGAAACCTCCAGACTGATTTCCAAAGTGGAATGGCTGCCCTGGTCTACACTCACTTCCACCAACAGCGAAAGAGGCGCCCCTCCCCCACATCCACACCAGCTTTCACCTCCACCGATATCCTGATTAGGGGGACTCTGACTGAAGTGGGGTGGACTCTCCAAGTGGCTTTAATCTGCATTTCTATGATAATTAAAAGTATCAAACACTTCCTAAAGTGTTTACTTGCTGTTTGTATTTCTCCTGTTGAGAACTGCTTAGTTCTACAGCTCATTTTTTGTTTCCTTAATATTTAGTAATCTGAATTCTTGTATGTTGTAGACATTAGTGCTTTGCCAGAGGTGTAGCAGGCAAAGATCTCCCCATTCTGTGGTCCGTTTCTTCACCAGATTGACAGGTACCTTTCCTGAGCAGAGGCGTTTTCATTTTGTGATGTGGTGGAGGTGGGTGGAACATTCTTAAGATGAAGGTAGAGACAGTGCTGGTGATAGAAAGTGTAGATGGGGAGGGCTGAGGAGATGAGGGGGCAGAGAAAGAGGTAGCCAAAATGAAGATTGTAAGAAAAGGTCTCTTGCAAACCTAGTTTAGTGTCTTGTAGCCCAATCAAAACTGAACAATAACAATATCAATAACATGCTAATTAGGAGGGGAAATAATCTCACCTGTTCTACCCTAAACAAAGAACTAGAAAGAACAGATGACTGCTGAGAGACAGGGAATTGGTCTCTCCCAGGTATGAGACCCCCTAATTCCTTACGCAATAAAAAGTGCTCAACCTGAGCACTATACCCACAAGAACAACAACAACAAAAAAAAAGATGCATAGGGGTGCGAGGTGTGTGTGTGTGTGTGTGTGTGTGTGTGTGTGTGTGTGTGTGTGTGCAATAACCAAAGGAAAAGCTGCCATAGCTTTGAGAGGGAGTGATAAGGATTGGGAGTGGTAGGAGGAAGGAAAGGGAAGAGATGAGGAATTACATTTTCATTTAAACACACAGAAGGCCCTGGTTAAACTCAGTGGGTCACAAAACAAATAGGCATGAATGTGAGAAGGAGGCTTGTGGGGAAGAGAAGCTGCAGAGAGGGTGAGGGGTAAAATCGGTCATTAGAAGGCATTCTCTTCCTTTGTGAAGCTGGCCAAGAACGAACAATTCACACTAGAGGAACAGGAGAAAGACACAGTACCCACTGTCTAGTTCTCTTCAGACAGGAAGCAGACAACAGTCTTCATGATGCGCCAATACACTCTGGTTTCTGGGTAACTTTGCAGGAGGACAAAAGTCTGTGTTTCTTCATGTATTCTGACTGACATTTAACCTTCAGGAAGTATTTACAGGATGCTGATGATGAAAATGACAGTTTTTAAAATAAGCCATTGGTTTTTTGTGACTAGGATAGATTTGATCATAAAAACCAACATCTATTTATTCTATTTGGATAAAGTAGATGTTAAAATCCCTTTAAAATTTATAAAAATTTGCCGACACTTAAAATCCATTATCATTCACTGAAATGCGTGCCATTCTCACAAACAAATATCACATAGCCACACCGTGAACACACAAACAGTTCTCTCACATACACAAACATACATCATACACAAACATACACATCATCAAATATATACACACATCACATAAATACACCATACACATACAAACACACAGCTCACTTACATACCCAAACACATATCACATAAACAAGTCATCTCCACACAAATACATAGAGATCACCAGCATATACAACACACACATCACACAAAAACCACATACATCACACACAAATATGTTGTCTCCAGAGATATCACTATATAAATTTGAACTCTAAAAAATACTTAGAAGTTCAGCTTTTCTCAAAGCATATCAGGCTGGTATGGACATATGGGCATATGATCTCTGAGAGCAGGTCATTTTAAACAGAACTTCTGTTTCCACATTGTTCAATTATTATCCAAGAATTATAGAATAAAATAATAATAAGCAAATGACGAAGATCTAGCAGGCCCCTAGAAACTCAAGATCTCAGTGACAGATTGTCTTCATTATTCTAATTATGTGAGGAATCCTAATGCAGTGGCTGACCGCAACATTGGCAAATTCAAAGTTTCAGCTTAGATTTAAGCATCCTTAAAGTGACAAACGTCACACTTGTTTCTCTTATGAAATGATTGAAAACACATGTGCACCATAACCTACTCAATAAGATATGTCTCAGGGCTGTAAGTATTCGTAAATCTAACAATGATACTCAAGCATGTAACTGAATAACTAGCTAATTAAATGGGTGGTAGAAGTCAGTTTCTCAATGTTGGGATTTCCCATTGGGACAGTAAGAGGCTAACGATTCCTGTAGTGATAGATTAGCAGTGGATATTTAGGTCAAGATAGAAACAGATAATATATGTAAAATATTAACATATATATTTCTTTGTTCTGTCAACTCAGAAGGCCTAAAATAAATTATATCTAAATCGTAATGAGCACATGTTGCATTTAGAACCAGAATCTCATTTTGATTCTTTGTTTTTATTATTTACATACCATATAGTTTGATCATATTTTCTCCTCCCCAGATTCTTTCCAGAACCTTCTGGCCTACCTATCCACCCAAATTTATTTTTTCTCTCTAAAAAACAAACAAACAAACAAAAAAACACTAAATGCAAACAAATAAACAACAATAACCAAAAAATCCCCAAGAAACAAAAATGAAACTCAAAACAGAAATCCAGTAAGACAAAAGAATACGAAAACAAAACAAAACAAAAAGTCCTCAGAAATGCTACAGAGTTCCTCACCACTACTGCTGAGAATGGGGCCTGCCCTGGAGAACCGTTGACACACACAGGGACACTCCGTTGGAGAGAACCGAGTCTCCCCTGTTAGTGGGTATCAGTTGCAGATAGCTCCTTGGTTAGAGCTGGCGTCCCATGTCCATTTCCCCCTCAGCGCTGGGACCCTCTGGCTTGAACCTGTGCAGGTCATGTACTGCCGAGTCTCTGTGAGTTTGTGTGTGCATTAGTCGTGCTTTGTCTGGAAGATAGTTTGCTTGGTGCCGTCCCACCCACTACATCTGGTCTTTAAGATCTTTCTGCCTCCATTTCTGCATAGCTTCCTGTGACATGATGAGCAGGGTTTCACGAAGACTTCTCATTTAGGACCTGCCGCTCCAAAGTCTCTCTTCCCTCTCCACACTTTTTCCAGTTGCAGGGTCTCCAGGTAAGTAATAAGGATGTGGATTTGCTAGAAGCAAGACAGAACATGTGTTAAGAGCAGCGTAAGGATCTAGAATGCACCTTCTGTAAGTAAATTGTGGGAACTTGGCTGTGTCGACACTCTGCAAATGTTCTGGATTTTCTCAAAGGGACCACAGCAAAAGCTTCCATGCGGTGGACACAATGAGGCCATTGTAGGGACTTTTATTTGTTGTTGTTACTGAGATACAAATTGACAACTGTTTTACTTGAGAATATACCTAGGAGGATCCTTCTTAACCGTCTTCAGATGTGAGCGAACATCTGTGCCTCAGAAAGGGGAAACTTCAGAAGTATAAATGGGCAGTTTTTCTGGTAGACCTTGCAAGGCAATAAGAGAGCATGCTGACTGTAACTCTCTGCAATCATCTTAAACTCTCATTCGTCCTTCCAATCTAATCTACAAACCACCCTGTGGAATGCTGACTATGACTTCATTCTGTAGTTATGTTTCATGCCTTGATTCATTAAAAGAGAAAGTCAGGTTGACCCTTGATGTATCGGGAAAGTGTCCTGGAGCTTGTAGGCCCTGCTCTGATATTTGTCAAAGTCCAGGAATAATCCTGTTTCCCAGAGTTCTTACCCATGGAACTGTCACTGCCGCAAGTCCCTTGCTGTTGCTCTTAGTTCTAACATCTGTTGTTTCACCTACCATGTGCAGCACTGGCTACTAAAGTTCGTTTCCCTTCTGCTTTGACTGTTTTCTAGGCGTCAGCAATTGGTTTGCTTGGTACCCACAGCCTGACTGAGCACCCCGTGGTAACTGATATGTTAACTCCTGGGTCCCAGAGGAAGGAGTAAACTCCAGATATTTGGACTATAAGGAAATGGGGCCAAGAATCCCTGGTGCTTTATGTTCCTCTGGATAGGACAGTCTATAGGCATGGCTCAGATTGTGGTTTTGAGAAACTATCTAAATAAAAGCATTAGTAGATATAAATTCTGCTTTTGAGTCACCACCATAAATGTATATTGCCTTACAATAAAAGTGGCCATGACCATAACAAAGCCTAGATGAACTGGAAGTAAATTGCAGTACAAATCAAAGTTGTAAGGAAATTTTCTAGTAACTGAGACCGTAGAAAAACTGACATCACCCTCATCTCTCCATCCTCCTGCTGGCGTCATCACAGCTGTTTCTCAAATGTAATCTAGATTGGAAGAAGTCCTCAATGGCAGGTGTCTGAAAAGTGGGCTGTATGGTGGAGCTTCAATTTGGTTTGTGTGTCCTTCATGAGAGCCGCATGAGTGCACTGATGGTCCAGAGGGAGGTTAAGCAGGGGCTGTACCACAAAGCAGGAAGAGTATAGAACCCTGAGAAAATGCTACAAAGGAAGACTGGAAATGAAAAGACATATATCACCTGGGGGTGAGGCACAACATCTCAAGCCATCCACTTTAGAGAATGGAGACAGGAGAAGAACCCCTGGAAAGCTTCCCACACACTCACCCTGAAAGCTACTGCTGGAATGAAAAGCTGATGAAAATGAGCTCTGAGACAGGTTGACCTGACAAAGAAAAAATGTCACGACAGGGAGAAACTAAACCGAGCAATGTTTTAGATTGTGTGACACAATGCAGGCATAGTCCAAGACAATTAGCTATGTGTTACATGACAAATCGATGTCTGCCTGCCTCATCAGCAGAGTTCCTAGCTTGACACTCAGCAACCATCTTGTAAAATGCTGTAGTTAGTGTGTCCTCAGGTAAGTGACCCAATGCATAGAGCAGCCCACGACCATTCTCAAGCCACCACACAAAGCATCTCCTGTGAAATCACTCACTCTTATTGCTTTCTTGATAATAATATTAACATATGGCCATGATACAATTTGAAAGTCAAATCCAAAATAATGAAATCACAAAGATAAAAATCTACTTTAAAATGTTTCCCTAGGTTCTCTTCACCTTTTCAGCTCTTAACCCCTGAGCCATCTCTCTGGCCCCTAAATTATTAACTTTTTAAAAAATTAAAAGAAAAATTGGGCATGGCAATGCATTATTATGAAATAACTCTTACATTCAAAGAGACTGAAATTTTGCTGGAACTCACAACCAACTTAATAATATACCTTGAGGTCAATTAAGACTTAAGAATGTTCTCCTACTGTGTACTCACTTAGGCTGCTTGTTTACCCTGCCTTTAAGAGAACAATGCAGCAGCCAGCCAACTTTACTTGCCTTGGACTTCCCATGTAATCAACTTTTACAACCTAAGCTAATGCATAGCTGTAATCTTAAGTTATTTACTTTCCATGCCCCTGACCCAAGAGTGATGCATATGTTTATGTATGCATGATGCAGTGCTCATTTGTTTACAGCAACAGATTGTTTGAAATGCAGCCTTATAAAAATAATACCCACCGTAAATGTTGGGAGCAACATGAAGAAGGGTTGATAAATATGTTTGCAGTACTTTTTGTTACCTGGGTCAACTTGGGGTCAGTTGGAGAAAGTAAGTTTCAATCCCCCGTAAAACTCTGTTAAATATTTCTGTAAAGTATCTCATTCTTTCCCTTGTGCTGTTCAAAAAATACAGAGCAAAGCTATTTGTTAGGGACACACACAGGAACAGATTCACAAGACAGCATTCAGGCAGCCACAGATTCAGATTCATACAACAGACAGAAGGAGATGATGGAAGACACAGGGAGAGAGAGACAGAGAGAATTCAAATCTGGGCTCGCTCTTGGTAAAATTACTCCAAGGTAAAGTACTTTGATTTCTTTTCCTTAATGTGACACTGGTGCATTATGGATGCTCCGAGGCCATTAATAATGCATTTCAGTTGACACAGTTGCAGAGTTAGCACAGTTGTGTTGAGTGGTGAAGGTGGGGAGGTTCATTAGCCAGCCAGCCACAAGCTGAAACAGTCAGAGATCCTGTCTCAAAAACCAAGGTGGACCGCTTGCGAGGAATGATATCTGAGATTGGCCTGTAGCTTTCCTCTGCATGAATGCATGCACATGTGTACCCAGACCCCCACAAGCATACGCACTTATGCATATACATATACATAAACATTAGAAGAAAATACGTATTATTCATTACAACCCCCCTCTCTCTTTTTACAGAATTAGAGGCAGAGGTATGAATGAGAGAAGGTGATTGACACAGTTTCCAACGAGTTTCAGGATCTTCCCATAACTCTACTCGCAACCTGCACAGGATAGCTGCTAGGACAGAAGATCTCTCTCAGTGTGTAAGCAGGACCGATGTTCTCCCCACCTCTGCTAAGTTAACTATGTGGCTGATGTCGTTCTTCTGGCCTGGTTGTGTGAAGTTGATCTAATCAGATCCAAATAATCATGCGAAGGAAATGTCATGTTTAGCTTTAATGAGAGTATAAAAATGGTGTCTGTATTATGAAATTCCCAGTGAAAAATATTCATGTAAGCTGTCTTTGCTTAGGGCAAATATCTCAACAGGGTTTCCTGGATAACACAAATGAGAGGGAAAAAAATCAATACTTAAGATAAAGAATTTTGAATATATGCAAATATCCTTGTACATGAAGTTTGCTGTGGTTGTTTTCATTTTGGAGAAGTGAGAAAGGCAGAAATAAAGGGAGTTGGTTTTTCTTGCAACTGTGAATTTCAACACTAAGCTGCTTTCTTCTTAGTCCTAAATTCTTTCATGATAAATAATCTATCAGAGGTGTCTACAACAGTGGTGCTCATTTATGGGAGAATAAGCATTTGACTTAGTAAGAAAATCATCCATCAAGTACAGCGTCAACATGACCAAGCATTACATGGGAAGCACATGGTTGTTCTTCTGCATCCTTCAGTCAGAATCCTGATCAAAGCAAGAAGAAGGATGAAGGAAACACAACTGATGGGGATTTCAATTCTTCTAAATAAAACCAACAAAATATATAATGCACTATTCAAAAACAAAACAAGAAAATCCTAAAATTAGAAATTCCAAGTCATGACGGGAAGTGACTCTGTCAATTAATGTAGAGTTAATTTAAATTTAGGTAATCGTACCCTAGATGGTGGATCATACATAAAACACAGTCATAATTTGAATTATGAAACTAAAGACCAGAGTGAAGCATACAGAGAAAGGTGAGTTAAGTGTGAGACCTTCTGCCGTGTGGGGATATGGAGACTTCATGTCCCTTATACTGATGTCTCTGTTGCATTGGTTGAGGAGTTTGGGTGTGCCCATAGTTACAGGGGAAGCAGATGGCCCTTATGTCAGTTTTCAGTCACTATGACCAATATCTGAGATCACCAACTCCCAAAGTAAAAGAGTTTATTTGGGCTCACGATTGTAAAGATTGTAGTCCAGGAATATGTAGACCTTTAGGCTTTCAGTAGGGATGGTGGGTGGCAATGGTGGAGATGGGATGGCAACCGTGCTCCTGGTGATCGGAGAGAAAGAGAGGAAGAAGAGACTGGGGTGGTACTGCCCCCTTAATGTCACACCCCCAATAGTCAATGAACCTCCTACTAAGCACCACCTCTTAAAGGCTCCACCACTTACGAACTGTGCCAATCTGGACACCAAGCCTTTCACATATAAGAATCTGAGAGGCATTCTAGACCAAGCTACAGTCCTAGGCCATCTGCTACATCATCTAATTCTTCATGACCTAGTCATATGATCAAGCTGGTAGGATCAACTGGGTCTATATTTCACTGAACTTCGGATCATAGTCTTGCCTTTTTGCTAGCTTGTTTCAGAAGAGAAGCGCCGATTTGCTATGAAAATGAGCCTGTGGTGAAAGGCTCAGGGAGTCTCACATGCTTTGTGTGTGTGTGTGTGTGTGTGTGTGTGTGTGTGTGTGTGTGTGTCTGTGTGTGTGTGTCTGTGTGTGTGTATACTGTATATATATATTCATTTCGGCATAAAGAAGTGACTGGAAACACATTATCAAGCTCACTGTGGTCCTCCAGACCCAGAGATGTTGCCATTGTCTTCCAAATGGTATTCTCATGATCATAAAGATCAATTGTTTCTCTTTTTTGTTTTTGTTTTTTGAAACAGAGTTTCTCTGTGTAGTTTTGATGTCTTCCTGGATCTCTCTCTGTAGACCAGGCTGGCCTCAAACTCACAGAGATCCACCAGGCTCTGCCTCCCGAGTGAGTGTAAAGGTTTGGGCCACCGCCGCCCAGTTTGTTTTTTATTTTTAAGATAATATAATTATATCATTTTCCCTTTCCTTTCTCCCTCCAAATCCTCCCATATACGCATCTCACTCCCTCTCAAATCCTCAAATCTGTGGCCTCTTTTTCATTAATTGCTGTTACATACATAACATATATATTCCTAAATATATAAATATAGCTTGTTCAGTCAGTATAATGTTACTTGTATGTATTTTTCTGCCATGACCCTTTGTTATTGGATAATAAATCAATGTACTATTCTCAGGGGAAGACTATTGCTCAAGTATCCCTTAGTTGTCTGTAGTTCTTTGCATAGGGTTGAGGTCCCATGATCTTCCCTGAGTCCACTTTAGTCTAATGTTATTGCCCTTGTTCAGCTCACATTTGGGCATTCATGTTGGTAAGACTTTAGGAGTATAGCTTCTGACATTCCTAGGTGACACAGTCTCACAGAAAACTCCCTGTTCCCCTAGTTCTTACATCCTTTCTGCCCCCTCTTCCAAAACAATTTCTAAGCCTTAAGTATAGAGATGTTTTTTCTATATGTATCCACTGGGGCTAGGTGCTACAAAGAATGTCATAGCAAAAAGAATACTTCAAAGTACCCTAGGGTGTGCTGTAAAATGTGTTACTTATGCTTCCTTGAGAAGCTTTGCTACATAGCATATGTTTATGCATGTATATGCAGAAGAGAGAGAGAGAGTGAGTGTGTGTGTGTGTGTGTGTGTATGAAGTGTTGCTGACTTACAGTGTTTATCCTTACATAATGCAAATTATCACAACATAAGAAATAAGCCATTTTGAACATAGATAACAATACATTCCAACAGCAAAATCATTTTAACCTTTCCTAAAATTATTTTAAATTACAAGTGATTAAACTCAATTTGATTGACTCACAATTTTGATCTAACCTAGTTTCTTAGAATAATTTTGAGATCATCATTATAAAATGATTTTTTTTGTTTCTAAATTAACCAGTCAAAAATACTGTGTGCTATTCAGATTGCTTCTTCTCTTATGGCTTCCTAATATGAAAGAGTGCTTAAAATAACTGCATAACAACCAGTAACAGGATGCCATGTTTAAAATGACAGAGAAGCATAGTGGACAATGTAGGGTGTAGGACTCAGGTTCATGGCAGCTAAAAGGAATGCCTCTTTCTCCTGCTCAGGAGCACAAAAGCTCTCCAAGACTCTGTCTTGAAAACTATTATAAGGAGACACAGATAAACACTTCAGAGAAATGGTGGATGTTCTATAAAAGCATCGTATGGGGGAATCTTCCCTGGCAATTTAAGAGCATCATGGTATTTGATGAAGATCTAAACAGTTTGGTGAGCAGACAGGGTTCAGGAAGGCTACCAGAAACCATCCACAGATCTGTACTAAAAGAGAAAATCTGTCAACATAGAGAGTGTGGCATGTGGCAGTTTGGTGATTTGAATAAACATGTTCTGTGTAGGCTCAGGTGTCTGAATACTTGGTCCCCAGCTGGTGGTGCTGTGTGGGGAGCATTAGGAGGTTTGGTTTTGGTGGAGACAGTGTGTCAATAAGGGCAGGCTTTGAGATTTCAGAAGACTTATGCCACTCCCAGTGCTCTCTCTGCTTCCTGCGGTAGCTGGAGGTTTGAACCTCAGCTTCTGTTCTACTCACCATGTCTGCTGCATGTAAGACAAATGAACGCTTCCTTCTGTAAGTTGCTTCCGTCATGGTGTTCTTTCTCAGCAATAAAAAAGTAACTAATACAGGTGGGAAGTGTCAAACATGACGTATCAAGTGCAGAGGTGTTTGTCAAGCTTGGAGAAGTTGAGGTGTGGTGGCCTCCATCAGACTTGGAGAAGGTGAGGTATGGTGGCCTCCATCAAGCTCGGAGAAGGTGAGGTGTGGTGGCCTCCATCAGACTTGGAGAAGGTGAGGTGAGGTGGCCTCCATCAGGCTTGGAGAAGGTGAGGTGTGGTGGCCTCCATCAAGCATGGAGAAGGTGAGGTGAGGTGGCCTACATCAGACTTGGAGAAGGTGAGGTGAGGGGGCCTCCATCAGGCTTGGAGAAGGTAAGGTGTGGTGGCCTCCGTCAAGCATGGGGAGGTAGACTGGTGGCCTCCATCAAGCATGGGGAGGTAGACTGGTGGCATTTACCTACCACAGCTGCAATCTGCAATCCCTAATTCACAGCACAGACTGGAAAGTGCTGTTGAAGGCACAGAGAACTGACATCACCCTCTACTCTCCAAATGTGGCCTGCACTGGGAAAAGAGAACCCTTGCAAATTACTTCATGCAGTTTTGCCTGACGTTGGAAGAATTATTTCATGCAATGTGTTTTCTTGGTATGGAGAGAAATATAATGTGGAAGAAATTTACTAAATATTTAAGAAATGTGTACATATTTCTATTTTTGGTTTGATGTTTTTAATACTCTTCCAAAGCAAAACTTATTTGAACTGGAATTAAATGTACTTATTTAATGTACATTTCAAGCCATAAATAATTGAGACCCACTAGTTTTATATTGCAATTATGAGAATAAAACTACATTGACTAAATGTTTAACTGAGTTTGGACCAAATTTGATGAAAACTTTCCAAACATTTGTGAAAAGCTTTACAATCTTCCTCATATGTGAGATTGGTAGTAAAATCTGATATCAAGGCAGGTTTTCAAATAGATTTCAAAAATAATAAGAGCTGCCATAGTTCCATTTGAATCATTAACTGTATGTGCCCCCTTCCCATTTTCACTCTGGGAAAGAGCCTGTGGTTACCCCATCTTGTAGTTACCAATCACCTTCTACTACTATTTTTGGCATTTCCGCCAAAAATATCTGTCTGCTGTTATAAAGCACTGCAGTCCCTCCTGAAAAGTGATTTTAAAGTCCTGCTTTCCTTCCTTCCATTTCTGTTCTCTTCCTGCCCACCCCTGCCTCCACCTGACCCACCCTTCTCTCTTTCCATCCTCCTTGTTTTCTTGCTTGATCTTGATCGTCTACTTTTTGCTCAAATAATTTTTCCCAAAAACACCAGAACAACAAGAATACTGAGTGCAGAAAAGGAACCCAAGAAGACTGACCCTAGATAGTTCCTTGTTTTGGAAAGAGTTGATTAAAAGTCAAGTGCTTTCAATACAATGTTTTGTAAACAGAAAGAAACTGACTGGAAGTCAAGGACAGTAAATACATTCCTCTTGGAGGCACAACTTCAACACAGCAGTAGATGTAGATCAGGACCCTGGAACAGAGTCCCAAGTGCTCATAGCCATGGGCCCTGCAGGGAGGGCTCACAATACTTACAGCTCTGTTTCCCCTCAGTTCAAAGTCATCCTCTCTGTCCAGGATAATGCATTAGGTTGTTTTTTATCCTAACCACCTGTGATTTGCTTGATCCTCTCTTGGAAATAAATCTATTCTTATTTTCACAGCTGGTGAAGTTACCATCAGAGTAAATTGTGAAAGTTATAAAAGCACTCTTCATGTTCCTTAAATGGGTTTTTAGAAATGATGTTTATACTCAAATAGAGGAGTGCACAGGTTATAAAAAAATAATAACAGAGGAATAAAAGCCTTTGCCAAGCCATGTGTTCAGGTATAGCTTCCAATTTCCATAATAAAAAGTCAATTTCTTCCACACAACAGTTTAAACATGCTCTTGCTAACTAAAACTTCTCTCAGTTGCTAGAGAAGGTAGTTTTGCATTAGAAAGTAAAGTCAGGTAAAGTTGCCCAGAATGGGTTATCATGGAAATAAAACCCTTGTGTTTTATACTGTAATCTCAAGGTTTGCTAGTTTGCAGACATTTCTTAACAGGGAAACATCTGTGTAGCTCTTGATAATATAGACTCTCAGACCCTAGGTAAGAAAGCATTGAAACAAGAGCAAAGGTTACTCTATGGAAACAAATGAGCCTTAGGAACACCACCAACAGCCATTCTTACAAGAGTCAATATTTCCTTTTGACTTTGTGCTGCTGTGATAGGGGTGTGTAAGTCTGGATTCGTACTAGCTCAGTTCATATCTGGCTTCACAAAAGCCCAGCAATTCATCATTATAATTGGAGTTAAGTAGGAAGTAATTTATTTCATCAGCAACTTTACTGATAGGTGAGTCCATGATTCTAAAACAGGCATCTGCGGTTATGCATAGTGTTAAATGCTTACAGTCCCAGCACTGAGGCTGGAGGATTGTGACTTTGAGCACAATCTGTATTGAATAGAGAATTCAAGGCTAGCTTGGACAATAAAGCAAGACCCTGTCTCATGGCAAAGAAGGGCTGGGAATGGAACCAGGTATAGAATGCTTGCAGCATAAAGGTTATGTAGTGCTGGAGAAAGGATGCTCAAAACTCCA
Organism: Peromyscus leucopus; assembly: GCF_004664715.2. NCBI lineage: Eukaryota > Metazoa > Chordata > Mammalia > Rodentia > Cricetidae > Peromyscus > Peromyscus leucopus. The sequence goes on from NC_051068.1 coordinate 20,783,336, forward strand.
GGGGTTGGGGATTTAGCTCAGTGGTAGAGCGCTTGCCTAGCAAGCGCGAGGCCCTGAGTTCGGTCCTCAGCTCTGTTAAAAAAAATAAAAAAAAATAAAAAAAAACTCAATAGCTGCTTCCCCTTCAGGATTGAATAGCATTTCCCAGTTGCTTCTCATAGCACATCCCAGAGAGAAGCAACTGGGACTCTATTTACCATGGTAAAACTAAATGCTGTGGGAGAGGCAGAGACAGCAGGCTCACAGCCTGGGGCAGCCACCCATCAGTGCTGTCCCCAGTGAAAGTGGACTGAGTCCTCAAACTTTTGACCTCTTTCATGTTCTCAGAAATGACAACAAAACCCTCTCACTGTGCTACAGGGTACAGTTGTCTTGAAAAACACCTTTGGGTGGGTGTCTGCTGTAGAGACATAGTGGGATGTGTAGGCTGACTGTAGACATGCACACACCCACAGGCAGGCACAGGTCCGGGTCTCATTAAGGCATGTTTGTCAAATGTGAATGGCAATTACTGAGGTGAAGAATATGGGGTTTCAACCTTGCAGCTTAACTAGCACAGACAGGAGGTAATTAAGCAGCTTTCTGTATAGAAAGTCTTGCTGTCTTAGCTGTAGCCTATGATATGAGGCAACCTCAACAAGTGTTTGCTTTGCCAATACTGCATCACTTATACAAAGCAGAAATACCCACGGCATTTTCCAGAGTGACGTACACCCTTACAGACTTCCCTAATGAACATGTCTTCACGGTGTGGACCCAGAATGTGGTATGATTCACTTAGTCATTATGCGTGGCTATGTCTTTCTCTTTGAAACAAAATTAAGCTATAAAAGTTATATAGTAAGCATTGGGGACAGATGGTTTTTGTTAACTACTAATTGGACTGAAAAAAATCAGTTTTCTTTTCAGTTCATAATCACTTGTGACATGTCACTCACAAGCACTGTGCTATTTTACCATATTGAGTGACCCAAAACTAACCTTTCCCAAAGAAATTTAGAAAACTATTTTTCTCACTTCTTGCTAATCTGGAAGTCAGCTGAAAGAACGTTTGTGTAGAAAAGAGTTAACCTTGACTGGCTAAGTCCCAAGAGTGATGACATTACTCAAATAAAAGGAAGCTTGGGAACACACAGAACTATGCAGAAATCATCCACTGAACAAGAACTCCATGAGCACAAGCCATGCTCGAATTACCTGTGGGTCGCCATACCTTGCTGTAGTTTGGACCTGCCCATCCTGACAGAAGACTTGAGAGGCATCCAGAGTGCATATAGACTCCCGAAGAACTAACTGGGGTACAGTGAGGATCCCTATGCCAGCCTCTAAAATGAGGCCAACCCTCTAGCAGAACTGTGGATTCCCGATTGACCCAGCAGAAGACCAACCATAGAAACTGTAGCTCCTGCAGGCTTAAGTGCTTCTTTCCGACAGTGGGTGGGTGTTTTACAGTTGAGGAGTCACACTATTTCAGGAACATACTCATAAAACACAGCCTGCTACTCCGACGTTTGATCCACAGAGTCCTCACATGATGACCACTGCCCCTCTCTCTCTTATTAATGTGAACAGCAAGTGCTTCCATGTGAATGTGTTTGGGTTCCAGAAGTACCAGGGGGCTCCTTGTCCATGAATTTATCAGGAACTCAAAGTCATGGAGAGCCTGTCACAAAGTTCTTCGAGGACATGCAACTTCATTTATTTCTAAGGTACTATCCACCCTAGGGACTGTTCCTTCCAGAACCAGTTTGCAGGTTCAACAAATATTAGTACTCACATGCAGTATGTTCATGCACCTCAATTTTGATTTGTTTAACACAGAATTCTAAGACACCATCATAAGTTCTTCAGAGAAAATTATGTTACCTTTAACAAGTTATTTGTCCTCTAATGCATCCATTCCTTGCTAAGGCAAATACATTCTTTAAGATGCATTCATAAAATTTCAGTGTTGGCAAATCATTCAAAACTTTTGTAACTGTAGCAAGGGGGATAACGCAGATGGCTAAGAACACTAACTCATGTTCCAGAGGACCGAGGTTTGTAGATGAATCTTAAAAGTTCTTATTAATAAAATCAAACCTGAGCCAGGTATTGGGGTGAACGCTGGAAGATCAGAGAGACAGAACAGGCCACAGCCACCTCATCTCGCCAGTTCCTCAGCTGATCCTGTTTCCTCAGACTGGAAGCCTCTGAGTTCTCATCCAGAATGAATCTCAGCTGAACTGCTGCTCCAAAGCCTGAAACGTTAACCAGGTAAAAGCTTCTAGTTTCTGGTCTTCACGCCTTATATAATCTTTCTGTTTTTGCCATCACTCCCTGGGATTAAAGGCTCACTTCTTGGGATTAAAGGCGTGTGTCACAATGCCTGGCTGTTTCCAATGTGGCCTTGAACTCACAGAGATCCAGAGGGATTTCTGCCTCTGGAATGCTAGGATTAAAAGTGTGTGCTATCACTACCTATCCTCTATGTATAATATTGTGGCTGTTCTCTTCTCTGACCCCAGATAAGTTTATTAGAATGCACAATATTTGGGGGAACACAATGCCACCACAGACGTTCAGTATCCAGCACCCACGTGACAGCTCACAAGTGTCTGTAATTCTAGTTCCAGGGGATCAAGTTGCCCTCTTTGAGTCTCCCTGGGCAACAAGCACACATATGGTACACAGAAACACATGCAGGTAAAACATCAATGCTCATAAAATAATAATAATATAATAATAAATTTTAAGGAAAGCAACTTCGTAACCCTAGAAGTTTAATAGAGGGAATACAAGGTAATAATCGCGTGTGTTCTGTTAGATGCACACACACACACACACACACACACACACACACACACACACACGCTCACACAGAAAAACAAGAGCAGAGCAGCTGTCATCACTAATTTCAGTGGAACTTTGTGTCTTCCTTCCATGACCCAGGATTGTCTCTGAACTGCCTGTTGAGCAGATGCAACACTTTCCAATCAATAGTACTGGATGAACTCACTCACATTAATGGTTACTTTATTAACAGCTAATTAGGGTTTTATTTTAAAATGTCACCATAAGATTATTACATCTTGAAATTAACATCTCTGAAGATAATGAGTTGGTAGGTTGGTGTCTTTCCAATTAGCTCTCTGAAATGAAAATAACCAGAGAAGCGCTTAGTTGGATTCAAACTTTAAAACCCCGCTGGGGGCGGGAGAGATAATACTACATCAGGTTATCAGCATTTTCACCCGATGAACTGCTTCTCACACGTGCATATGGAATCTATAGATAAAAGTGTATATGTATAGAGTATGTACCTGTATCTATGTATTATCAAAATGCACACATTTCAATCAATTTTTGTAACTTAGTAAGCATGTTTAAACCACCAAATAAATTTGTAGTAAGCATCTCAGTGCAAATATTTTTCATTATTTAATTTTTCTTTACTTGTTTAACACTTGATTTTATTATTTTATTATATATGTATGTGTGCTTTGCCTGCATATATATCTATGCACCACATACCATGTGTGTGGTTAGTGTTCTCAGAGGCCAAAAGAGGGCACTGGATTCTCTAACTGGAATTAGAGAGAGTCATTAGCCTCCATGTGAGTGCTGGAAATCAAACCTGGGTTCTCTGAAAAACCAGTGCTCTTCACTGATGAGCCATTCCCCTAACCCTGTATTCTAGAACACAGGTGAGATTGTGCTCATATTGAAATAGCTTTATTATCCAAAGTGACATGCCTAGGGTGAAGGCCCTGCAGGGATGTTTCTATTCTAACATCTCTCAGCTTGCTCACTGCTGCTACATTTAGAAGTGTCCCTGTTGTGCCCATGTATTAAGAAGGTGGCTGACCCAAACTTGAGGGTGTAGGGTTAAATGGTGCCTGGATAGAGTCCAAACTGGAATGCTTGAAATTACTTCATCACATACAATATTCAGCAAACATCTTTCATACCTAACTTCCACATTATACAGATAGCAATAGACTGTTTCTGCCTCTCCAGATCCCCATGCTGACATCGTTGCCCTGGCGAGGTAGTGTGAGGGGAGGAGGTCTTTGGCAGATAACTAGGTCATGTTGACAGGTTTTTGGGAGGGCCCTTCTGTCCTTGTAAAGCTGAGACTCTTAGGGTGTCTGTCCCCAAGCCAAATCTGGTATCTTAATCTTGACCTTTGCCACCTTAAGAACCATGACAAATAAATGCTGGCCATTAAGCCACATTGCCTGTGGTTATTTGTCAGTTGTCCAAACTGACTAAAATACCATTTATTCTCATCCAGGGACACCCTCTACCCAATTGGCCCTTTCTCAAGCACTGAAAGTTTTTTTTTAATTAAGAGATTTTCTACTCATTTTACATATCAACCACAGATTCCCTCTCCTCCCTCCTCCTGTCCCCACCAGCTTCCCCCCCAACCCACCCCCTATTCCCACGTCCTCCAAGGCAAGGTCTCCCATGGGGAGTCAGCAGAGCCTGGTACATTCAGTTGAGGCAGGTCCAGGCCCCTCCTCCCTGCACTAAGGCTGCACAAAGTGTCCCACAATAGGCACTGGGCTCCAAAAAGCCTGCTTATGCACCACGAACAGGTCCCGGTTTCACTGCCTGGGGGCCCCTAAACAGTTCAACCTAAACAACTGTCTTACCTATCCAGAGGGACCAGTCTAGTACCATGGGGGCTCCTCAGCTATTGGTCCACAGTTCATGTGTTTCCACTAGTTTGGCTAGTCATCTCTGTACATTTTCCCATCATGATCTTGATGTCCCTTGCTCATAGAATCCCTCCTCTCTCTCATTGACTAGACTCCTGGAGCTCGGTCTAGCACCCGGCCATGGATCTCTGCATCTGCTTCCATCAGTCACTGGATGAGGGCTCTAGGATGACAGTTTTTGAAGCATCACTTCTCTTAGTACATTAGGTGTCAAAACCTCAGTTTAGTCATATTTCATACAGTAGAGTGTTATGAGAGTGGGGAACAATATTCCCCAAAATATTGTGCACCCTAATAAACTTATCTGGGGTCAGAGACAGAACAGCCACTAGATATAGAGGCCAAAAAATGGTGGCACTCATGCCTTTAATCCTAGCATTCCAGAGGCAGAAATCCACCTGGATCTCTGTGAGTTCAAGGTCACACTGGAAAAAGCCAGGCATGGTAACAAGAGCCTTTAATCCCCCAGGAAGTGATAGCAGAAAGCAGAAAGGTATATAAGGTTGAGGACCAGAAAGTAGAAGCTTTTGGCTGGTTAAGCTTTTAGGCTTTGAGCATCACAGTTCAGCTGAGATCCATTTGGATGAGGACTCAGAAGCTTCCAGTTTGAGGAAACAGGATCAGTTGAGGAATTGGCGAGGTGAGGTGGCTGTGGCTTGTTCTGCTTCTCTGATCTTTCAGCATTCATGCCAATACTTGACTTCCGGGTTTGTTTTTATTAATAAGACTCTTTAAGATTCATGATACAGTAGAGCAAAATATACTTATTAATATCAGCTACTAAAAGGAGATCTTGAGAAAAACATGGTCCAGATTGCTGACTGAGTAACTCAAGTAACTCGTTTTACTGATCCTGATCGAAGAAACCTTAGCAACATCATACAGCATTTTCTGCTGAGTAGGAAGAGCACTGTGAGGCTGCCATTAAGGCACTGTTGGCTGTGGGCCTTTTACTTTTCCAAAATATTACACAGCTGTAGGCAAGTGTGGGCAATGTAGAGTTCACTTGTTAGCCCACTTATTAGTGTGGAGGCTTGTGATATAATGTCCAGCTAAACATTAGTTGTGCTATGTGAACAAGTATCAGAGAGGCAATGGGCAGGTCAATTGGTTTGATCGAATCTTCCTGTAAAGCACACACATGTCACAACAGCCCAGTGGATCCCAAAAATACAGATAGTAGTTCCTTGCTATTTACAAAGAAGTTGACACTGGAGATCCAGTTAACAGTGCTTATCCAGCATTCGGGAAGCCTCAAGTGTGACCCCAGGAAGGCAGGCCTGTAATCCCAGCTCCTCAGAGTGTAGGGAGGAGCTCCAAGGTGAGTTCAGTGGCAGCCTGGGACAGATGGCCCCAACTCAAAAATAAAAACAAGACCTGGACAGATTGTTCTTTGGGTAAGGCACTTACCGTGCAAGCATGAGGGCCTTTGTTTGAATCCTCAATACCCACATAAAGCCAGAGGCCGGGCCTGGTACTGCTATGGTAAAATGAGGAGTGGAGATTCCCTGGAAGCATGAGACATCAGTTAACTTGTCTCAAGCCAGGTGGAAGGTGAGGACGAGCAGTGAAGCTGTCCTCTGACCACACACACTGTGACATGTGTGTGTCAGCACACACACACACACACACACAGACACAATTAGGAATCAGTTTTCTGACTTTTTTTTGTAATATCCCCAGGGCTAGCCTGTATGGTAAGCCATGCTATTCTATGCCCAAGCATAAGTGTGAGAATCTAACTAATTGATTTCTCTATATTTCTTCAAGCTTTCTCCCAAGTCAATGTTGTAATTAAGTTCTACTCAAAAAGCCTAGATTAATTATATTTCCCTTTGGCTTACCTTTTATCCCATTTCATAACAGCTCTATGCTGTTGAGTGTAACATTATTTTGAGGTTTTTCTGTGGTCCTAAGTGAGAAGACTGAATTTTATGATTTCCTTGGTAAGAGCAGGCTGTTTAGGCAATCCTTACAGACCAGAACAGTTTCTGTATAAAGAGGCTTCAGAGACACATTTTTATTCTTTGGAAAATTGCGGAACCCATCCTTGTGTGAAAATGGCAGCCAGCATTTTTGGTTTGTTTAAATCATCAACAAAATATCATTTTATTTTCCAATATGCATGGAAAGTGATTCAGTGCAGATTTATGGCTGAGAACTATATGATGAGAAGGGCTGCTTACCAGCCTTAGGTCATTTCTCCTAGGCTGGGGACTGGAGAACTGACTGTGACCCGTAGGGGAGCAGAGGCCAGAGAGGCTGGCACAAAGGCTAGGTTGGAGTGGAGAGCGGCCTGGAGGCTTCTGAAGGATGCCCCTCACTTGGTTGTGGGTTTAAAGCTGTGCAGTACTCACCCACAGTAGTTCTTAATGAGATGCACAGAATAAATGATTTTTCAGATCCTTCCCTCCATCCTCCAATCCTTGAACCGATTTTATGGTTTGCATCCTGTTCAGGGGTCCAGTTCCACATTTCCGATTTTTGATGCAGGTGGTTGCACACAGTGCTAACCGAATCCACAGTACCTCTAGTCCTCAGATCCTCAGCAGTCCAGGCTGGTTTTCATGCTTGGTCTATCCAGATTTTTCCTCCAGTGTCTCTATGACTACACACACAGCAACCTTAGCACTCAGAGTGAAGTCTTGAATAGGGGTCCTTGTGCATTATTTATTCTATTCCTATTTCTCTCTCTCTCTCATTTTCTCTCTCTTTCTCTGTCTCTGTCTCTCTCTGTCTCTGCCTCTCTCTGTGTGTGTCACTCTGTGTGTGTGTGTGTGTGTGTGTGTGTGTGCGCGCGCGCGCGCGCACAGGGTCTCATGTAGCTCAGATTGGTCTCAAATTCACTATGTAGCCAAGATGTCTTTGAGCTTCTGTTTCTCCTGCCTATTTGAATTGCAGACATCCACTATGGTGCCCATTCCTAGCCCACATGCTAGGAATCTACCCCAGGTATTATGTATGCTAAGACAGCACTGTGCAACTGCCCAACATTCACACCCCTGCCTGCTAATTTTCCCCAAGACCTTTGAGTTTGCATATTCTCTTCTCCAGTGTCCTGAGCCTCTTCCTGTGAGTATCATGTCCTTTCAAAACACATCTTAGTGGAAAAGTTTGGTTAGTTCTGCACACCATCCATTATAAAGTGTGGAATACTTATACCCCCAGGAGCATTTGAACTTTAACCCCAGAGATAGTTAAATCAAAAGATTGATTCTGTAATTAGCTTTCATAATTTATGAGCTGATGAGCAGTGAATTTATGAATGTGGTAGTGAGTTTCTGTTTCCCTCTGAAGACTATTTATCTATATATAAATAGATTATTCCCACCAACTCTGTGGTCAGAAGGACTGTTTTAACATCAGACATTCACACATTTCTTCCTCTGTTGTGGAAATGCAAACATAATTGCTTGGGATATCTCATACAGTGATAAGCACCATAAAAAAAAACCATATATAATAGTAGAGTCATGTTGAGCAGAAGAGCCAATTCCCAAAGTTGAAAATGTCCTAGAACCCTTAAAACTCCAGGTCCCACCTCTGCAATTTCTGGATGGCTGTTCTTCTCATTCTAAGGTTGTCCTCGCTAAAAAGAAGCAGAGTCTTTATGCAAGAGTGAGCATCCTAACATCCGTTCCTTGGGAAGACCCCACCCAGCCCATTCTGGACTTGGATGGCACAGAAGCAAAGCAACTTTATAATGGATGCTGTGGAGAGTTCTAGATCTGGGCTTTTCATTGAGGCTGTCTCTGAGGAAACTTGTTGGCTCTACTGCAGATGCAGACTCCCACTCAAGAGCCTCTAAGGTTCAGACTGACTGCTTCTGTAGGTTGGATGCCCATTCACAGCAGGAAACAATGGTGTGATCTATGGCAGGAAGCAAGAAGCAGGGAGCTGAGTCTTAAGAGGTCAAAGAGACACATAAAAATTATGTAATTATTCTGTAGTTAGTGGTATTCTCAATACTATTTTACAAAGCAAGTTTGTCGTATTTTTAAATTTTTATTTTATGTGTTTAAGTGTTTGGATGGATGGATGGATGAATGGATGGATGGATGGATGGATGGATGGACCACATATGCATGCAGTGCTCAAGAAAGCCAGTAGATGGCATGAGATAACGGAACTGGCTTTACAGGTAATTCTAAGCTGTTGTGGTGCTCGGAACTGCACCTGGGTCCTGTGAAAGACCAGGAAACACCCTTCACCTCTGAGCCATCTCCTCTGCTCTGAAACTTTATCTTTAAAATCCCAATATCCACAATAATGTATCTTTCAAAAATTACTCTTGAAATATTCAATAGCCTTTTAATGTTAAAAACAAAAACAAAAAAACAAAAAGCATAAATGTTCAGTGAACGATATCTTCTAATACATAGAGTGGCTTCAAAATGTAATTGCTACAATGTAAGTAAACTTTAAAACTCATTTAAATGTTCAAAATTATTATCATTGCATTATTTTATAATTCTTATTTCTGAGGGTCATAAATTGTTAAAGCATCACCTAACAACCACTTTGAAGGAGGAAAGTGAAGAAAGTTGTTTTGTTTTAGTTAGACACAGCTAGGGAAAATACTAAGCTTTGACATAGTTCAAGTCCCAGCTTTCACCGCGCCAAACTTCTGCACGTTCAATGCGAACAGCGTGCTTGACTTTGGCCACAGTCTCTGTCATTCAATACGGTCTATAGCCCGCATGCTATTGAGCATGCACTCTGTGTTATTTTATGATGTTTGTGTTGGACTCATATTTCTTGGGTGCATATACTCGTACTTTTTCAGATTCTTATAAAAAGCTGGGAAGACCTCTTTCCAATTCCATGACCATTTATCACTAATCTAAAATGACAGCAGTGTTACCTACAGCCCTGCAGACAGGAAGCTCATAGAATCAGCTCTGTCAGTGCTCACTCTGTTAAGTGCTTACACAGCGGAAATCCATAGCCTTGTAGGAACAGGGGCAAGTAGGTGCTCAGCTGGGAAGCACAGGATTTTCTTTAATGAAAGAACAGGTCAAATGACAGTGATACAGGTACTCTAAGCCATTTTTTTTAATAACTGAGGATTTGCTGTCGCTTTAAATTTCTAGCATTCTCTTTAGAAATACACCTAGTTGTAGTATTCATTCATCAGCAGACTTCCTAGAAAGAAGGCCAAGTCATGGCTTTCCACCTGGGACAGTTCTAATCAGGCATAAAGCACACTTTTTCTTGGAAAATCTTCAAGACAGTTTGAAAACACTGCAATCATGACATCATTAAAGTGTATGGAGTTTTTCCGTTTATGTGAATAAAACCACAGGATGCCACCATGCCAGGGTACATTCAATACTCAAACCAGCTCTTTTGGGGGTTCTTCTCCTTCAGCCATTGTGGAAACAGCCTTCCTCCACTCTTTTTTTTTTTCAGCCATCCACAAAAACTATTTGGTGCAAGGGTGTGTCAGTGATACTATATTTAAGTAATTTATTTTATGAATTAATTGAATTATCCTGTATCTCAATTATTGTTTAAATTATCTTGCAAAGCCACTTTGCCTTTATAGTCTTGAGATCTAACAATAAGATTATCTTAAAAATCACAGTTCTAAAAATAAAAAAGATAGCTCTTTACAAAGATCATTACATCAATGAGCTCATTTGGAAAAGGTTAAATTGAATTGCAGAAAATGGCTTCCAAATGTGGCAAGGCACACACTTATTAGAATACCAGGAAATTGGCAAAATGTTAATGAAAATGACCAGACAAGAAAAAGGTTTATTCCATAAGACAGTTGAAAATCTGTGTGACCCATTCCACTCTTTATGGTGGTAAATCTTTAAATCAACAATTTATAAGCAATGGGTTCAGATTCCCTTTTTGTGGTTAACTATTAGCCTGATGAGAAATAATTCACCTACAAAAAGGATTCCATGAAATTCTATTTCTCTTAAGGACCATGTGGTCAGCTATTATTTCTTATATTTTCTAAACTTTGGTTGCATTAACCTTCTTTTGTAACTTCCTTTTTGCTTCCAAAATTTCTTTGACTCTTTTTTTCTCCATGGAATGTTTTCTGTACTTTGGTTGGGCCTGACCCTGACCGGTTACCTCTTATGACTTTCCTTGTTCCTTAGTGTTTCATGGTTCCAAAGCTTCTAATAATCCAACACAGAAGGTAACCTCGCTCTGGTTTTGTGTACCCTTGAAATTTATTTTTATTTCTCTTTGAACAATTGAAATTAAATTCTTTCACAGAAGAATAGAGAGATGGAAAGATACATAGATAAGATGAAAGGTAATAGATAGTTGATATGTAGGTAGAAAGATACTAGATAGATAGATAGATAGATAGATAGATAGATAGATAGATAGATAGATATAACTGATAAATATTCTGTAAAGTCAAAGAATGTCTCTATTATTACACAGTTAGAATATCTTATGTACAGTAGCTACTCAATAATCACTTTGACTAAAAAAAAGTACTTTCTAGCCAGGCGGTGGTGGCGCATGCCTTTAATCCCAGCACTCGGGAGGCAGAGCTAGGCAGATCTCTGTGAGTTCAAGGCCAGCCTGGGCTACCAAGTGAGCTCCAGGAAAGGCGCAAAGCTACACAGAGAAACCCTGTCTCGAAAAACAAAAAAAAAAACAAAAAACAAAAAAAAAGTACTTTCTAGTAATGCTGAAGCATCTCATATCAGACCAAAATTTCTACAGAAAACAATTGCAAGTACTAGACAGAAGATATTTACACACACACACACACACACACACACACACACACACACACACACACACATTCACACTCCTACATACCTTCAAGCAAATGAGAAGGTGAAGGTGGGTCATGGTGAGCTTGCTGGCACCCATGCCTACAGTTTTCCTCCTGTGGGAAAAGGAAATCTCTACAGTGAAGGCCACGTCCTTGAGAGAAACCCAAACTCATCCTGACTTAAGGTATCACAGGAAATGTTTCTGGGCTCTCGCAGCAGCTGGAAAGTCAAGAGGAAAATCCCAGGAGGGAGCAACAGAAGCTGAGCCCACATTCCTGGCTGGCCATGACCCCCCACACAGGGCAGGCTGGAAGCAGGACCAGCTGGAGCTGGAGATGGGGACATGGTTTCCTTTTTACCATTGCAAAGGAGTGCAATTTGGAGTTCAAAATCACTCAAATTAACTGCCTGCTAGAACAGAACTCAGCACTGGTTTGCCTTGGGATTTATATTCTCCAAATAAAGAAATCTGCAAAGAAGCAGAAACTGTGCTGTTGCATGAGACTGTGGGCATTGTGTGCAAAGAGGAGGAAATCACATGTGACTATCCAGTACTTGGACAACATGGCACATTCTAAGAACGAAATGAGGCCCGTGATGACTGCTTTATGAAAGGGGATTTGGGGGGGAGGGTTGGAAAGTGGTGTGCCAAGGTCCTGGTGGTGAACTGGGGACAAAGCATGTGTGGCCATCTGTCATGTTTCCCCTGAAACTGTGTTCTAAGCTCATCTCAGAGGCATTCCCAAATGCTGAAGCCATTAAAGGCATGATTCAGTTTTTATAAAGGCCATTTTGGCTATTTGCTATGGGGAACACATTTCTAGAGGGCAAAGGTGGGTAATGAAAGATATTTCTTAGTATTTTCCCACTCTACTCAGTTGTGACGTGTCTGTCACCAAACCTCTAAGAACTAATTACCAGGAGTTATTGGGCAGTGGTGGTGCACGCCTTTAATCCCAGCACTTGGGAGGCAGAGACAGACGGATCTCTGTGAGTTCGAGGCCAGCCTGATCTACAGAATGAGATCCAGGACATGCACAGAAAAACCCTGTCTTGGGGGAAAAAAAAGACTTTCTCAGTCGCCCAGCTAGGAGCTACCTGGTGTTGACAGACCTGGGCTACCCTCAACCAGGAGTTATTAAACTAGAGGTGGATTAAATGAGGAAACAGTAAGATTTAAATACATAACATGTTGGTAATGTCACTTTAGCTTATTGGTCTGGAGGTCAGAAAGAAACGGTGGCTTCATAACATGAATTTGGAAGTCAACCACTTACAAATACTATTTGTAGTGCTGAAAATGGAAGAAATGGAAGAGATGGAGATGAGAAAGGGAAATTGAGAGATGAAGTGGACCAGCAACACTGCCCTGGAAGCATCGGCATTTAAACAAGAAGAAGGGATGGAACTCTTCAATGGAACTCACAATGGAAACTAAAAATTGCCTTTGAAGAGATCAAAGAAAAAAGCTGACAAAAAGCAAGGGGGACAACCAGCTTCATGAAGAAATAAGGACTGGTGGTTAAGTAGACTATTGAACTGACCCACCCATGAGCTACATTCTTTTTTCAGACATACTTATCACTGGTGTGTACAAACAGGCCCTGTGCATGTCCTTGAAGCATGGAGTGATGTTTTTGGTGCACAGGTAGATTGTGTAACCTTCACATAAGATTAAGAATGTCTTTCTCCTCGAGCCATATCATTTCTTTATGGTGGAAGCATTCAGAATTCTATCTCTCAGCTTTGTAGAGTATACAGTCTAATACCATCATCTGTAGTGACTTTTGTGTGCACCATGGCTTCTTGTTCCCTAGTCAGTCAGAATTCCAGTCTTACAGCAGAATACAATAATGGACTGGAATGCCATTCACAGGCAGAGATGGGAGAAATCAAAGTATAAAACTCTCTCTGTCTCTGTCTGTCTGTCCGTCCATCTATCCCTCCCTCTCCCTCTCCCCCTCTCTCTCCCTCCCCCTCTCTGTTCCTCCCCCCTCTCTCTCCCCCTCTCCCAAGGGCATTGGGGGGGGGGGTCAAAGCACAGCTTGCCAGAGTCTGTCTCCTTCTATCATATAGGCTTCAGATGAGGAACGTGGGTCATCAGGGATCTCAAGCTTGATGCTGCCTACTCTTGCCTCTCCAGTCATTTCTGTAGCCTCTCCTGAGCATATTAGAAACTGGTTGACATTGCAGAAAAAAGGAGTGACAAGATTGTAAGAGCCTGAGGACCAGGACATCTGCTGCAAAATTGTGTCTTCTATATATATGATAGGGGAGTTGTACCCATGGAATCACAACAATATAGTCATCAAAACAAGACCTGCACAACACCAGTTAGCATGCCAGTGTATATGGGGAAATCTCACAAGGCCCCATCCATAGATGAAGAGCTACTGGCAATTCCTGACTACAAAGGGCCAGTCTTCCCCAGGGATGAGTTCCCTCATTGGTTATCCAATATAATATAAAATGTAAAAGCTTTTACATATTAACAACACTAAACAGACTCAGCAGGTTGTAATTACACATTTATGTGTATGTATACTAAGTCGGATCTAAAGGAAAATAACAAGCAGCGGATGCTCCTTGGATGGTGGGTGCCACCTAGTTGGATTTTCTCATGTTGTGACTGTGTGCTGCTCCCCACCACACTGACATACTTCTATTTACAGAAAACATTTTAAATTGCAGATGTGGTGTGTCAGCCTGGAATACTGAAGGAGCTCCCAGAAGATAGCTAAGACAACAAGCACCAATGAACCTCATCTGGCTTGCCATGATGAGCAATGCAGATGATGATGGAGATTTCAGAGCTCTTTAGCAATTCCGTCAAGATAAATATTTGTGGAACATAATCATAGTGCTTAACAGCACAGACTGCAGATTGGGTGCTGGTAGCCAGCGCCCTCAGCAGTGCTACTCAGGCAAATTAAGATGAATACATGGTTCAGTGATGATTGATAATGATAGCTCTGAAATCAGGCTGAAGAGCTTGGAAGACTACATTTCAAAATGTAAATACACAAATACACCCAGACACTCAGAGAGGGAATTTTGAAGTCGTATGTAGACACAGATAGCCCTGAAATAAAGAGTCAGCTATGAACGCTGTCTCTCCCAGCTTTCAAACATCATAATGTTTAGTAAATTGTAATTCATGGATCAAATAATGTTTCATTTGAATGGCAGTTCATAATAATTTGGAGTTTGAGCTTTGGGGTGATTACCAAGCTTTAACACTCAGAACTGCCATGTAGGCTATAAAGCCTTGAGATAGTTCATGTCTCGGCTTGCTAGTCTTGAAATGGATGTAAGAATAACACCAGATTCCTCAAAATTAAACAAATAAACCAAATAAACCAGTCAGGCTAGCAACATGCTCTCCAAGCCCATTCATCCCACCTAGGTTCTAGATCGTTCTTCCTGAACATTTTCTCCCAGGCAAACCTTGTGTGTTCCTGCCAGTGGGATATGTTTGAATGAACCATTGTGTTTCTACCAGTGGGGCATGGCTGAGGTGGCCAGTGGGCCCCGCCAGTCAACGTATGGCTGAAGTTATATGTTTTTCTTTTCCGGGCTTGCCCATGGGTTTGTCAGAATCCTTTTTACCATTTGAGATGAACTAGGAAAAAGCTGAAGTTCCTGAGGATCAGGAGGAAGATGGTAGCATTTGAAGACACAGTTGTCAAAATTAGACAGTTGCTGTCGTGAAGCACTGAGAATCAGTGTATGCTCTAACTGCATCACATCTGACTTCGCAGGGTAATAGCACAACACCCAGGTCAGTGGTACTCAGCACACAGCATACTATGATTGCTAGTGCTTAATGCCAAAGGCCAGATAATCTGAGTCTAGAAATGATGCTCCAAGACACCCAAAATATTTTAATTTTTCCAAGTCTAAATTGATATTAAAGTAATCTGGAAAAAAGTATATCCTAGGCTAATATTCAACATCAGTAGAAATTATACTTTTAGAAGATGGCTCACTAGGTAAAGCACCACAAACCAGGTCACCTGAGTTTGGATGCCCAAGCCACAGATGAAGATACAAATGGCAGAAATCCTGTTATCACAGTGAGATGGGAGGCAGAGCATGAGACTCCCTGGCACATGCAGTGCTCAGCAACAAAGCACCTGTCTCCAACCAAGTAGAGGTGAGGGTGACACCCACAGCCGTCCTCTGACTTCCACACATGTGCCACACATGTGAGCATGTGCACACAGACACATACACAGGTACACATCACATACACATGGAGTTGTTTTTAAAGAGGAGAATGCCTCATCTTCAGAGAGGAATGTAAACAGGCTGAATTCTTAGACAAATGAGTTTTTTGACTTGGGTCATCAGAGTCCACACTCGTGTCCTATTACTAGTACGAGATGGTCATCAATCCAGAGGCACTTTGAATGTTCCTAAGAATCACTGCCAGTGGTGCTTGATCCAGACTGAAGCAATGTGGTTTCCCCATATCTTGCTAAGTTTGTGCATTTAGGAGTAAAGTATACATGCACTATATTAAATATCGAAGTGTGGGCTTGTGCAACATTTGAAGAATGCATGGGTGGTAATTATTTAAAAAAATAGAAATCTTTACTCAGCTTGGAGCATCTTTCAAAGTATCACATAAGCTTTAAATAAACATCTTGATCAAGAGCATCCAACCAGCTGCTTGAATAGCTGTATTCTTTCCATATGGAAGGAGCCATCCACTTTACAATGCTTTCATTGTCGGGGCAGAGGGTTGTACAAAGTGGATTGCCTCAAAATATTTGATTTCCTTTAGAAACCCAAACTGGAGTTTTTCTGCAGAAATTGCATGTGGATTTAGCACATTCACTGAACCTTATTATAGACAGAAACAGAGCTAACAACTGTGGCTTTCTCTTAATCATGGAGTGACTACAGTGTTTGCTAATAAGGAGCATACAGAAGCTGTGAGGAAAGCACCCAGAGCTGTCCCTGACCTTGATATTCAGATACCCATGTCCCTGTGTCATTTCCCAAATGGAGTCCAGGAAAGCCATCCAGTGCTCACAGGTTTTCATTCTTGCTCATGAGCACGTACATTGGCTGATGTCAGTTGGAGTCTTCTGTACTTTCCTCATTACAGGAAGCATTCCTGGTGTCACAGGCACAGCCATTTCTTTCTAGGTCTTTCTCCCCCAGCTGAACATGTAGAAAGTATTCTAAGCAAACACAGAACTCCACACTGGATGATCTTACTTCAGTCTGTCTGCATGAAATGGTTCTTTACCGGATGGTTTTATTCACTATTGGGGGGGGGGTGCAATTACAAAGCAAATGAGAAACAAAAAGCACTGTTATTTAATTAAGTGATTCTAAAAGAATTTAGCAAAGATGTCATATGATATCTGTCTTATTGTAACAGCTCAGGGAGGGAGACAAAGCACACACCCCAAATACACACAAAAGCCTCATGTGGAATGTGAAATGCATTAAGTTGAGCTCTACCAAGCTGTACTAGCTGAAGTCCAGTGTGGTAAACAAAGTGGAGAGGGATCAAGTGTAAAGTTCAGCATCACTTGTGCAAGGACACACACATGCATGCACACCTGCAAATGCACACAGACACACCACCACATATATTATGCAATGAAAAAAATTCATCTGCAACTTGACAGCTTCAATGAACTTAAAGAAACCTATAAACATCTTGATCAGATGCAGCATCCTGTTGGGCACAGACTTGCCCCTTACAGCAGCCCTGGGGGAGATACTGTTGTTCCAATGAAGCAATTATGGCTTCAGATGGAATCAGCTTTATAAGAGAAAACACTAGTCTCTAAGAGTTTTGAAAAAAATTATTTTGTGAGGGCAAGTCAGAACATAGGCAGGGAGCACGGAGGCAGACTTTCTTAGATGGAGTCTTCTTGGTCTCAGAGCATATTGTGAGAAGAAATAGCAGGAAGAGATGAGGATGTGTTTCTAAGCAGAACCAGCCTGGGAAGGAAGGGACCCAGATGCCCTACTAAACCCCCAAGTCCATGACTGTCTACAGTGCTTCCAGCCTTAGGCCCATTGCATTCCCCTCTCTCCACTACCTGATCCTCTGTCTTTCCATGGCCTCCAACTCTTTGTTCCTGCCAGGGTATGAGTTGGGCAGTCCCCTAGACAACTACCAGTACCCCGTTACATTTAATAACACACACACACACACACACACACACACACACACACACACACACACACACTTCTGAAATCAAAATTCTAGTGTTAATGGTCAACATTGGAAAACATGTTAAATTCATTAGAAAACATGTTAAGTTCTATGTAGCCAGGTATGTCACATCATGTTACTGTCCTGAAAGTGTACGTGACTTGTGCATGATCACAGCTAACTTGTAGCTGATAAACATTCCTTATGAAGTTTGTATGTCTCCTGGGTACTAATCCAAAGGGAGGTATTCTGTGTTTTTGTATCAGAGAGAAAACTTGAGAATAAGAGTGAATGAAATTCTTCAAGTGGAATTTTTTTGAACAGAAACCAGGTTTTGTTTTGTTTTGTTTTTACAAATTAAAGAAAATTAAATAGTTTAAAACATTTGACCCTTGATTCTTATCATCTATGACTTGTCTGCATGGGTTTACATTTCATTGATTTCGAATTTTCATGGAGCTTGAAGATGTTTCTAGGCATCCTATGATGCATTCGATCTTCAGAATTGAAAGAACATACAATCACACACATATGCACAACCTTACATGAATGAAGTCAATGATGCACACATGCATAAGCAAATAATTCAGTTTGGGCAATGAAATTGGCATTCCTTCTAATTTTATCAGTAAATAATTCTTCTGACCTGGACTTTTTTTTTCTGTTGATGACACACTATATGAAATAATGTTTGAGCTGTGCAGGATCTCACATCAGGAATCTTAACACTTTGAAGACAGAGGTAGGATGGCTGTGAGTTCAAGGCCTGCCTGGGCTACACAATGCAACTCTGACTCAAAACAAACAAACTGTACAAAAATCTACATTTGGCATGTAATAGGAGTTTTCTTGCCAGGCAATGGTGGCGCACGCCTTTAATCCCAGCACTTGGGAGGCAGAGCCAGGCAGATCTCTGTGAGTTCAAGGCCAGTCTGGTCTACACAGAGAAACCCTGTCTCAAAAAACCAAAAAAAAAAAAAAAAAAAAAAAAAAAAAAGGAAGGAAGGAAGGAAGGAAGAAGGAGTTTTCTTAAAATAATTATTTGTGCACTAAGGAGACCTCTCTTTTTAAAGTACTTTATTGGTGTATATTATCAATATACACTGATGGGATTCAGTCTGGTATTTTCACACATGTGTGTAATGTATTTTTATCACTTCCCTGCTGTGGGATGTTCTGTATGTCCTGTGGGAGCCCGTTCTTGGGTTCCTTGTGGCTTTACCCAGCAGGTCCGCATAGAGGATGATTAGGACCACGGGCCTGAGTGCAGGTGTCTGAGATGGTCTGCACTTGGCTGTGCTGGGGGATGGTCTGTATGCCAAGTTGCTCTGATTGGTCAATAAATAAAACACTGATTGGCCCGTGGCTAGGTAGGAAAGTATAGGTGGGACTAACAGAGAGGAGAAAAGAAAGAACAGGAAGGCAGAAGGAGTCACTGCCAGCTGCTGCCAGAACAAGAAGAATGTAAAGATACCGGTAAGCCACGAGCCACGTGGCAGGGTATAGATTTGTGGAAATGGATTAATTTAAGCTATAAGAACAGTTAGTAAGAACCACGGCCATACAGTTTGAAGTAATATAAGTCTCTGTGTTTACTTGGTTGGGTCTGAGCGGCTGTGGGACTGGCGGGTGACAAAGATTTGTCCTGACTGTGGACAAGGCAGGAAAACTCTAGCTACACTTCCCCCATCAAAGTGTCCCCTTCCACTCTCCTTGATCACCCTCATCTTCCAGAACTATCTCCCTCTAATTTTGTGTCTGTGTGGGTAAGACCTAATGATTTTGAGTGGGGATGCTTACAATTATCCTTCTTTCCCTGAACAATGCATATTCTTTTCTTCTTCCCTAAGTGGCACCATATACTGTGGACACCCTGACTGGGCAGCATTCACAGCAAGCACCTCTGATACAACACATATACACTGAACTATTCTCCTTTCAAGAGGTCCAGGTAGCTGTTTCCAGTTGGATGTTTCTTACACCATGCTAGCTTTTCTCAGGTTTCTATAAGAGAAATGGAAAATCAATGACCACAGCCACCAAATGTCACAGAGTTGCAAACACATGGGAAATGTAAATCAAACTGCTTCATCTTAGAGCTGAGGTATGCATTTGTTAATGTTGAATTTGATTTGTTATTTGGTTAATGGCAGGGCCCTCTTTAACAGAAGTCACTAAATAAAATTTGAAATGTCACATGGCAAAAATTACAGGGATAACTGCCGGCACACATGGTTATAATTCAAATACCGGCTCCTGACTCAGATTCTGCTCCAAGACTGGGCCTCATAATGAGGTCTGTTCTCCTTTTAAATACCTACCTAAAATTCTACCACAGCTATAAAGATACAATTATGCATAGTTAAGTTTTCAAAGAACCCAGATATATATCTATACTATTAAAAATCTATAAAAGAAAAACTTACATTATACAGTTAGACTTAAAATATATGAACCCGATAAATTGTGAGTTTTCCTCTTTTCTATGCTAAAATAAGCAGGAAGATTTAAGAGAAAATATCAAATAAGGTGATGATCACATTAAGAAGACTTAAGTAGCAATGCTTTTGTGATTCAACATTTGCCTGATTCATTGCTAAGATTCTCCTTAGCTCTGAAATGACATGAATCATTAACTCTATGCTCTTGGCATTGGTGAAGGAAATACCTGAGATAAAAGGCAGATTTTGACATATTAGTCAAAACTAAATATTAATTTAAATATTAGGTAAAAACTAAATAATAAATGTCCTGTAAAAGAGAGTGCAATGGAATCATATTTTAAAAAATATGACATATGCACTCCGAAGGGAGCCCCCAACCCGGGCCTTCCCTGAGAGGCACAGGAGCTCCACTGAGTCTGACACCTGAAAGTTGTGGAAGGGTAAGATGCAGAGTGAGGAGGAATTTACCGCCAGAGAAATGACAGAGGGAAGTTGAAATGGAAGGACTGTCACTCCACCTGAGGTGTAGATATAAATACACTCATGCTGCTGAAGTCAGGATCCTAGACGGGCTGTACCAGCAGACGGGGCATAAAGGAAGGTGGCATGGAAGTAAGAGAGCCATGCATCACACCAAGGTGCCTGTGCTGAGAAGCTGATGCAAGTTAATTATCCTTGTTAAGTTAAAAGATTCTGATGATCCAGAGCTGTTAGAGTTAAGCCAATGTCATTTTTCACTATTTCAACTGCTGCTTAACTCTTCTTCCCTTCCCAGCTCACCCTGAATCTCAGGACAGGGTAGGGCACCTGGGTCCATGCAGGGATGTACAGGCATCATCCCGAATCTCAGGACAGTATGGGGCACACTGGATTCATGCAGGGATGTACAGGCATTGTCCTGAATCTCAGGACAGGGTGAGGTACACTGGGTTCATGCAAGGATGTACAGGCATCACCCTGCATGTTAAGATAGGATGGGGCAGAGCTGTGCCCCCTCTGCTCATTGCAAGCATCAGCAATGTCTTCTTACCTCCCGAAACTCAACTTGCATAAAAATTAACTTTTCTTAAAGAACCATGCGAATTATGTTATTGTGGTTTAATATTTTGATGTTAGTGGATAGAAGTTTGAAAAAAAAAAAAAAGCACAAGTGTCTTTCTAGAGAAACAAAACGTTGGGGCTTCTAAAGTTACTCAGGGACCTGGGTCCAAATACATAGAGCTCAAATGGAATAACTTCTTTTCCACTTTGAATTCCCTCCTGTCATTTCTCTGGCTGGAACGTCCTGCTCTCCATTTCACATGACTGAAATGTCCTACTTTCCGTTTTGAATATCAGAATCTATGGAGGTTCTCTGCCTCCTAGAGAAGTGCAGGTTGGAGACCTTACCTTGCTGCTCAAGCTTGAGGAGCTGGGTTCAAATCCCAAGAAAGCATGTAGCTAGGGTAATGATCAAAGCTCACAATGCCCAGAGAGTTCCCTTATGCCCACAGAAAGGGGCTTGAAGCTTGAAGGACCAAGTATTTGAGTCCTGTCAACTCTAAAATAATGAGTGCCAAAATTTTTAGAGTGAAACACATATAGTGCCTAAAAGGTGTTTGTTTGTTTGTTTGTTTGTTTGGAACTATTAATGAAATATGTCATTAATGAAAAACATCAGCATGCACACAAAAGAAATTACAATGTTTTCCACATGCTTTGGAATAAACTATAAAGACCAAGGAAATACTGCCCAGACAAATCAGCACAAATATAATTGTCACAATAACCAAGATTATACCAGTGGGAACCACCGTGCATCAGTGGTGCCACTGGGAAGACTGGGTTTCCTGTGGTGACCACCCATCTATAGGCCGTACTAGCTCTCTTCAAGGGACCATTTTCAAAGGGAAGGGCCACAGTGAGGACGCTTGCAAAGCAAGCGTGGGTAGATGCCTGTCATCTGAACAAGTTACCCCATTCACACCTGCCTCCTAACTGCTGAGGTGGATACACCATAAAGACGTGAGCCTGGGGCTGGGAAGGCAGGTGGCTTGGCAAGAACAATGCTGACTGGGACCTAAGCACAATTGCTAGGACACAAAGAGAAATAAAGCCTCGTCACCCAGCCTGGATGCCCATGGCTGTGCTCCCAGCACTGGAGAAACCTCAGAGCCCACCTTGGTGGCACACAGTTGTGCTCCCAGCACTGCAGAAGCAGAGGCAGGAGGCTCCCTGGTGCTCTCTGAGTTGGTAAACTCCTGGCCCCTTAAAGACCCTGTCAAAATATCAAAGTGGGTAGCAACTGAGGAGACACCTGAGGTTGACCTCTGGCCTCTAGGGCATACACACACACAGGTAAATACACACATATATATGCATGCACTCCTACAATCATGAACACCATATATGTTGTTGCACTTTTCATTTTTTCCCTCAATATTGATTTGAAGAATCAATTGCTATTGCTAATTATACACATACAAATTAAGCTTACAAATAAGTAAATGGTCTACTATTTTATTTTCCCCAAAGTAAAACTAAATCAATCGATATGGAGTTCACATATTTCCATGTATGTGGTGCTTCCTATTTTCCCACATTCCTTCTTCTAAACATATCTAGACAATACCTTAATGAGCATTCATGACATGAACATTCAGTTATTGCCTTCAATTTTCCAACTCTTACCATATCCTCCCCCTGAGATTCCCAGTCGCCACCAGGCATCCACGAGCAGCAACAGAATAGTGAAATCTCCTCACCAACGTTCCTTGATACAGTTCTGATATATCGCCAGACGATTCTTTGTTTGGGAAATGGGAACTGGAAAAAACCCCAGAAGTTCTCAATTCCTGTGCCATTAGCTTGCACTTTAGTTTTTTTCAAGAACGTTTCTTTCTAACTCCACACTTGGGATTATTTCTCTATATTATTCATCCTAACTATGGATTTATAATCATCAAATTATTTTATGAAATTAAATAGTGGGAAATGAGCAAAAGGAACTCAGCACAGTGCTATGCTGGTACACGATGCTTCTTATCTCTGACTGTGACATTATCCAGAAATAGGAAGGACCATGTATGCTGCCAACTCATTAGATACCATGCCCTGGTACAGAGGAAATGTGTTTTCCATACAAAGCTACTACAGTCAGATAAGTCCAGCCATGTTCCCAGATATCCTTCCCCAGCTCTCTAATTTGGCTTTTTGTTGAAACAGAATTTACTTAAAGGCCCACAAATAACAGTTCTCCAGTGTCCAGTTACTACTTATGATTCCAGGAAATGTCTACAATGAGAGGCATGGGGCCAACCACAAGTTTAAGCAGTAACCTTTGAAAGCTCAGTCCTAAGTCCTGATGGTTTTTCTATCAAATCGTTCAATAGATCACCATACAAAGATTAGTTAAAAGGTCACCGCACTGTGTGCAAAGAAAGTGGGCAGGATGTAAACCACACATATGACAAAATCAGTGCCAGAGAGCAATGCTTTCATGCACATGTATGTGTACACTGCTAGTGCTTGAATGAGAAAAACCCTATTGGCTCATTCGCTTGAACACTGGGTCCCCAATCGGTGGCCCTGTTTCAGAACTTTATGGAACGTTCAAGAGAAGTCACCTGGGTGGAAGAATTAGGTCACAGGGGTGGAGATGCTTTACAGTCTGGCCAATTTCCTCTCTGTTCTCAGCTTCCTGACTGAGGATGCCAGGTGACTACCCCCACTGCCATAACAGACTATATCTACACCCTTGAACTGTAAAACCAAATAAACTTTGTTTCTTAAGTTTTTTTCTTGTCAAGTGTTTGATCACAGCAATGAGAAATATAAATAATATATGAATATATACACAAATGTGTGTATAAACAAAAATACCATGAATAAATAGTGGGGCCTTAGGAGATGTGTAAATATAATCGGTGGGCCTGGCATTGGGTCAGCAACAAATGGAAGACGAATTTGAGATAAATCTGTCTTCCTGAAAGCCAGTCAGAGAGAGATGTCAAGAACTCAAAGCTGAGGAGGGGCATGGACTTGAGGAGATAAAGGAAACTGTGTTAGCCACTTGAAGACAGAAGTTTCCTTCAGAGCTTGGGATGCCTCATTGTGCATATTAGAATAAACAAATATATAATGATAAAAACACAAAATCAGACATTTGGTAAGTTACCCTTATTAAAAAGTAGATCAAGCTGATAACAAACTGCCAGGTACACTGTATATCTAAAAAACACAAACCTGCACCAGCCCTAGATGACAGCATAATGCCGAAATGAATGTGTTCCTTTCAAACACACGTAGAATATACATACCACAGAAGAATATATGCTGTCATATTTCAAAGCTCATAAAAGTCACATTGAAGTCACATAGGAGATGTTACTTAACCACTAAGTAATTCATTCAGAAAACAAAATAAAAAGATAATCATAAAGTCTCACATACTCAAAACACAATCATGGCAGCATTTCTAATGCAGGGTTGTTAATCTCATCCCTGTTTTTAACAGCATCCCCCAGATTTTACACAGTGTGTTTTCATATCACATTATATGTGTACATGTGTGTGCACACACATGTGGATACCAGAGGTTGATATAAGTGTTTCCCTGAATTGCCCTCACCTTATTTTTAGAGACAGTTTCTCATTAAGCCTGAATTGCACTGTGTGGGCCCCATTGGCCGGGCAGAGGGACCTAGGGACTCTACTGTCTCCCCAACCCCAGACTGGAGCTGCAGGTGTGAAGAGCCCAAACCAGCTTTCACATGACAGCTGGGACTGAAGAGCGAACCAAGGCCCACTGAGGATATATCCTCCCATGCTTGTGTGGCAAGCAACTCCTGACTGGCCTGCTTCCCGGCTCCTCCTGCATCAGCTTTATGAAAGTCATTTAATCTTTGAGTATTCATGTTTTTCATCTATTGGTCCTTTATTTCAAATTAATTCAGCAATTATTTGGGAAGATACTGTCTATGTTTTACATTCTTTGTTGCATGACCTATGACAAGAACACACTGCATCTTGGTGAAAGTTACATGCATATTTAATAATCACAATGGATTTTTGTTTCTGTCAGGTACAGTATTCTATTGTAATTGATCAGCTAGTTGATAGTATTATTCAAGCCTGGTGTGTGGCTACTGTTTTCCACACCTTTGTTCTATCAATCACTGAAGGTAAAATAAGGATTCTCCACCTGTAACTACAAGTTTGTCCCATGTTTTTTTTTTTTTTTTTTTTTTTTTTTTTTTTTTTTTTTTTTCCAGTTCTATACTTTCCTTTTAAAGTATTTTGGGTCTTCGTTGCTAGGTGTTGTCCATCTTGGAGTGTTGACCACTTTTCCTTATATAATGATTGTATTTAATTCTGACAATAGACTTTTTTCATCCCTTTTAGTTATTTTTGACAAAATAACACACAGTAGGCATCTTAAACACAAAAATTCATTTGCAAAGACTGTAAAAGTGTTGGTATGATTGGGCTCTGAGTTTTGGTATGATTGGGCTCTGGTGAGGCTCTGAGTGTTGGCATGACTACTCATTGGGGAGGCTCTGAGTGTTGGTGTGATTTGGCTCTGGTGAGACTCTGAGTGTTGGTATGACTGCTCTCTGGGGAGGCTCTGGTCCTCTTGACTTTAAATGATCACTTCCTCCCTTTGTGCTCATGTAGCCCCTCCTGCAGTACAATCTTTTCTCCTTTTCCTGTTTAAAGACCACCAATCCTATAGGAATGAAGCATCACCCCAGTGGAGCTTATCTCCTAAAAGCCCCATCTCCTAACACAGTTGCACTGGACACTATGGCTTCACCATTTGCAATCTGAGGAGATACAGTTCCCTTTATAACATGCAGGTAGACCTTGTGCTGCTCTTAGTGGTTTTCCTTTCCTTTCTTCATGTTTAAAAGAACTTCATGTAAATGACATAGACTTGTTTTTATTTTAATCCAATTTAACAACTCCTGTGCATGAATTGGTTATTTTAATATCATTCACCGTTACTACCACTATTATTATTCCCATTATATATCAAAATTTTATGATTGTTTTGAATATGCCATGATAATTATTTTTAATTCTCATTTTCTTTCTTTATTTCTACTTTACTTCTAGGTTAATTGAGCATTATTTATGAGTCTTTTACCTCTGTGGACTGATTTTTTGTTGTTTTGAAGAAAATGTAGTGGGTGACATAAGGTTGCAACACACACACATATATGTATATGTATGTATATATATATATATATATAATCAAAGCTTATCTTTTGATATTATGTATACTGTTTCACATGTAATAAATAATGAGACTTACACAAGGTTAAGAATAGTTCATAAAGTGGTCACTAGTGACAATGACACATCATGAGGACCTTCCGTCTGGAAATGTCATTTTCCCACTTCTGAACGATATTTCCCATTCATTAATATCTGGGTTGGTATATAGGAAATTTCTTTTAAATTTTTACTATATTATGCAAATCATTTTATTTTCTTCTGGGTTCTATTATTTAGGAGATGGAAGGTTAGGAAGTTTGATAGTGGTGGGATACTTGCGCTGACACGTAAATGTTCAGTTTGTGATGTAAGAATTCTGGCTTATGAAATGGAAGAACATAAAAGAGATTTCTATCCCACCCTATATATGATGTAACATTTCAAAGGAATCAAAGAGAGAATAATAGAATCTAAATATTTTAAAGTTAACCAAGATGACTGACTGACATATACATATCCTGAGGTCCTGTATCAAGAAAAGGATGTGGCAGACACGATTAATAATTTTCAGAAAACATTCACAGTAACTAACACCAACAAAGGGCTAGTACTTATAATACACAAAGAACCCCTGTAGTCCAGATAAAAGAAAGAAAATGGGCTAAAAGCATCAGTGAGCAAAGACAAGCCCTTTGACCATAGAAGAGAAGACCAAGAGGATGGGCTGCATAACAGAGACAGTTAGCTACATTGATTGGAGTGGCATGTGTTAGAAGATGAGTTAATACGTTTCCTTGGAGATGTGAGAGGACTTACACAGTAGTGCTGGGAGTTTGAATTGGCCTGGCTAGTCTGAAGAGTGCATGAAAGCATGAACTGTATTTATGCATACATGCAGCTAAAGCTCTCGCCTTAAGACTGCCAACAAAAGCCTCACCTGGGATTTATTGTCAGTACCAGTGTTATCCAAGAAAGCTCTGGATTTTGTAAACATATCAAGACAGTAAATAAATCCAAAAATATGAACACATTATCTCCTACTTTCAATAGCTGTCATAAAGTCATTATAAATAAACTATTTATAATCAACTTATTATGAAAATGAAAATAGATTGCGCTGATGTTCAGAGGAAATTACTTTGTTTTATATCATTCATCACTTGCCATGATTGATATATATATATATATATGTGTGTGTGTGTGTGTGTGTGTGTATACATAAGAATAAGTATATATGTGTGTATGTATGTATATGCATATATGTGTGTGTGTGTGAAATTTATATTATATATATGGAAATTATGAAATATAAGCACAGGGAATGCCTTACATATTTTCTCACTCCAAGTATGTGAAATTCAGTCTACAAATAAAAACCCTTTGCTCCCTAATACTAAAACCTGAAATTGACCAAAGGATATTATAGCAGGGGATTATTTTAACAATGACAATTCTGAATAATGTAAATAACACAGCTTGTATTTCTTTTCAATGTGCTCTGTTCCTAGCCCTTCTGTACCAACAACGGAAAAAGAAATCCACAATGATCTAACTTGAGGTACATGTGTATTGCTAAATGAGATTATTCGGTGGTCTAGTTAATCTTGAGTCATCATGAGGCCTCAGAGAGAATGAGGTAATGTATTCTGCACTCACTAGCTCAGCTTCTTTTATTTTATTTTTTCCAGAGAAAGAAGGTTTATGTTGTGGGAGAGGCGGAAGGTCTTAGCTCATAACCACAAAGCGCCAGGATAACACGGGAGTGAGAAATCCTGTCTGTGCAGGTCACTGCCAGCATTGAAGAAGACAGGGGCCCCAGAGCAGGGGTATCCTTCACTGGAGCCTGGGAGTCGCCATTCTGAGCCATTCTGACGAGGTGACACATGACATCCCCGGTATCTGAATAATCTTTCTACTGTGTAGAGGCATTCTCCAGGCCCCGATGACAGGCTTCAATAGTCATGTCGCCTCTCTTCAAGTCTCTTTCAGACTGTAAAAGCTGCAGCCAGCAGCCTCCTGCCACCCTCCCACCCCTTCCCATACCTTTATTGCTAATGAAAGGGCTGGGAAGGCTTTTACACATCTGAGGACAGTGATTTCAGGGGGAACACTGGGCTGTACACAGATTTGACCAAAAACATTTGAATGAGTACAAAACAGCTAAGTGGGACCAAGGAAAGCGCAAGCACACAGAGGCATCAAAGCAGAGAAAGCTGCCTGTAAATGCTGTGGCTAAGGAACCCAAACTACCTGGAGCAGAGTCAGGGCTCCTCCCAGCCCTTCCTCTCTGTGCACGCTGAATGCACTAATTAGTGCGGCATCAGTTTTCTACATTCTCATTTCACTTCATTTTTTTTAACAGCTCTCCTTTTTTATCTACAGCAAAAAGGGAAATTCATTTTTTTTAGTTATTTTGTTATTCAAATATTTTGCAACTCTTCTCCTGAAGGTGTATGCTTTTTCTAAAGTAAATATAGGAAAATACACATTGCAGACCATAATCTACTGTTCTCTGTCAAGGAATTCACTGAGTAGAAAGGGTGACTGCTTCAACATGGGAAACAGCAGAGACATTCATTGACTTCTTTGCCTGGGTGAACAGTAGACTGTGACTAACTGAAACCTGTATGCAAGCCCATACAAGTCCATCTTCCAACACTGTGTACGGAAGAAAGAAGCAAGAAAAACAAAAAACAAAAAAAAAAAAACATTGATTTAGAAAATCTATCCATTAGCTAGCCTAACACTTTGTTAGTCTCTTACCTTCCACAGTCAAGACACAGCAACATTGGACTGTGTGCTAAGACACAGATACAAGAACTCTGAAATAAAAGCCTGAGTGGAATGGCAGCTATCCAATATCAATGTGCATGACAGGTAGACTATCATAACACTCCTCAACAGAGAAGTGATTCTAGACGCAGCAGCAGTTTACAGAGAAAATAGTTCATGTAATGTTCTGCTTCACCACACACATGTACAGGCCACATCAACTACCAGAGAAAATGAGTAACTCACACAAGCAGCCTGATGGGCAGAGACAGCATTTGTCTATATGGTTGGTCAGTCACTTATCTTATGGCCATACAATGAGCACTGAAAGTACAGGTGATGTTGCATGCACCTTTCAGTCCCAAATAAATGAACTCATAATACAGCACACATTGAGAGACCTATTCAGTTACTGAATAATTGCAATGCAATAGTATCTGATTCTCTTATATCTAGACAGTAGCTCTAAATTTCTAGTTGCTAATTAATAAGATTTAAATTGTATTTGACTAATTGATGCTACACTACACTATTATACAACCAGTGGAGATGTTGCTATATTAAGGAAATCAATCATTTGCAATATATTAATGAGATCTACTATGTGCCTTAATAATAAAAACTCTGGTTTTATTAGAAATTTAATAAATGATAATTGTGCCACTTCAAATAAGAAATAGACAAATGAACAGGCCAGTGTTTTCTCCACTCTAGTGCTGGGGAAGGACCTAGAGACTGTATAGCATTTTGTTTATCAGATTAGGATGGAGATTTTTCATTAGATTTGTGTTTCACCTCAACTCAGCTCATTCCATTGCAGTTTAGAGAGGGTGGAATTACCTCTGACTGCACAGCACGCTCTATTCATCTCAACAATTATGACTTGAGAGAGCACCTCCATCTAGTCCTTTTACTG
The DNA here is from genome assembly GCF_004664715.2 of Peromyscus leucopus. Classification (NCBI taxonomy): domain Eukaryota; kingdom Metazoa; phylum Chordata; class Mammalia; order Rodentia; family Cricetidae; genus Peromyscus; species Peromyscus leucopus. The sequence continues at coordinate 20,813,314 of NC_051068.1, forward strand.
GCTGTCCAGTGAAGAAGAGTAACCATCTGCCTCAAACAACATTTATTTTAATTTTTGAGGATGAATGAGAGCTATAATGGCATATATGTAGGGCAATGATACAAGGAAAACCATTGTTTTCTTTCTAACTTAAAAAAACTAACAATCAATCCTTTCTGCCACATGCATTTCATTTCACTTTTGTTTCTCCAGAGTCCTATAAATGTGTTTGATCCACCAGAAGACACATACACTGGCATGTTAGCAATTACTCATGGGTAGCGTGATTTACATTGCCATGAAAGCTGCATGACTTTGGTTGCCAGACTCTGATAGTTCCTGAATGTGTCAGCATTTTCTGTGAGGGACTTGGTGGAGGTACTTTAAGCTAATATGGCTTTGATTACTTAATAGTTTTAGGGTTAACATTTCAACATGGATTGAAGACCAACAACTTTCCAGGAATCTTCCAGGCAGTGTGTCAGATTGGAACTGCTGAGGCATCTTACTATGTAGACTGAACAGGGTTCTCAGTATCTACAGCATGCAGAAGTCATTGTTAAACTAACCATCTTGTACTATGTAAGCCATTCTAGTGAATCCTCTATGATAATAGTATGTATGGGGGTGTAGATGATGTGGAAATGGAATCTCTAACTCCCACAATCCCTTGTGCATCCCATGGATTCAGTGGAGCTATGAACATGCTGTTGCCTAGTGCTTCTTAAGGGATTATATTATGTATTGAGAATTTCCTTTTCTTCCTTTGGATCACAATTGAGCATCTCCAAACCCACTAGGGAACAGCAATTGACAAGCTGCGATGTGCTCTGTATTTTATATTTGTAAAGGAGTTTCTTTGAACAATGGTTGAGGTTTTTGAAATACTATTTAGTGAACTTTCAAACTTTCATATGTATGTGTATATTTTCAGGTTATTCTAAGTACTAGAATTCCTAGTCCTCTGCTTTCAATCCATCACACACACACACACACACACACACACACACACACACACACACACACAGAGGATTAAATCTAATGGGTGATTTTTTTCCAGTTTTAACTACACTAAGTCACCAACACATCACATATGGGCAAACAAATGGAAAGAGAGCTTGCCAATACCCGAGGTCTGTGTCAATACAAATGGTTGGCATGATCATGTGAAGAACTCAAGTGTGTGGCAAACTGTGCCCATCTCCAATCCAATGAGGCTGCTGCTGTCCTAGAATAAAAAGCTATATGGAATATCTGTTGCCAGAGGATCAATAAAGGCTTTTCTGCAAGGTATTTTCAGATCCCAAGCAAAGAGCTTGAGCAAAAAGCGGAACTGGCCATAAGTTTCTTCTGTCTGCATTCATGTGCAGACATCATCATTGTTACTACCATCAACATTCATTTCCTGTTCTGTGTGTGCATGTATATCATGTATATGTGTGTGTTCTTGCATATGTGTGTGGGGTGTGCATGTATGTGTGTGCTGGTATGTGTGAAGGGCCTTCACCTTGTGGGGTTTTGTTTTGTTTTTGAAGACAGAGTCTTTCCCTGGCTTGAGTCATGCCATGTAGACTAGGTTGGCTATAGTGAGCCCAAAGGCTTCTCCTCTCTCTCTGGTGCTGGGATTATAAACATACACCACCAGACACAGATATTTTATATGAGTTCTCATAGATCAATCTCAGGTCCTCACTCTTGCACAGCAAGTACTTTACTTCTGGACTCTTTCTCCATTACCCATTTCTAAAAAAACACAGGTTCTACCGTTTGGCCTTATCATTCAGTTTTTGTTAGTCTGTATTTGTGTGTGTGACTCTGTGTTCCTTGGATGCCTTTTGTCTTTAAAAACAAGAATGTAGTCTGGCTTGGGAGATGGCTCTGGTAAAGGTGCCCATTGCCAAGCCTGAACCCACTGGAACCCACTTTGTGAAAGGAGAGAACCAACTTCATCAAATTGTCCTCTAACCCCTATATGAGTACCATGATGTGAGTGTACATGTATGTGTACACACACACACAGAAATGTAACAGTTTTGAAAACAGCAATCTGTGAGAAATATGTGACGGGGAAATACAATGGATTTCCTAGGCCACCAAACACTGAAACATATGAGAACTTATAAAGGCAAAATAATAATAATATTGAGACAAGGTCTCACTGATTAGCCCTGGCTGGCCTGGGACTCACTACATAGACTAGACTGCCCTGAAACTCACAGAGATCTCCTGCCTCTGCCTCCCAGGTGCTCTGATTAAAGGCATGTACCACCACATCCAATCTTAAAAGATAAAGACAGGAATGAAACACCCACGATTTCTAAGATACCTTTCTCTTCAGAAATGTTAAATGGGTTTTTACCAGGCATAAGATACCGCTGATATGAAACATCGACTTTAAATGGGAAATGCTGAGAATATGTGCCCACTACATATTACATAAGATCTATCTTAAAATATTAATGCATGAAAGAAAAGGTCAACTATTAAAAAGCATCTTACCATATCAGTAAGAATGGAAGAATTAGACTGGCAAGAAATGATGTAACACATTGTATGGGGGCAGATTTGCAAGGCTGGCATGAGGGTGACAGTCACCATGTGCTGAGATGACATTTCATGAGCGCCTTACTCTTTACACACCAATGCTATCAGCTATCTGCAGTTTATAGGCTGATACAAGCAGATATGTTTATGTCACACTCACATCATATCACAAGTTACTACCCACCAGGTAGCATGATAATGAATACACAATGTCACGGTCCATCCCCTCTGACGCCTTATTGGTTCCTTGTGTAGTTAAAATGCGGCCCTACACAGAGAGTCCAAAAATATAACCAGCCAACACAGATAGCTGTGGACTTAGAGGATGCTGAAAAATATTTTTAAATATTGTGAAGTCAAGCTTAAGCCTGGTGATAACAGTTATGAATTTGGGAGAGTGGTACCAGGCTTTTTCATGAAATATGCCATCAGAATGCTTTCTGCTACTGTCACGGGTTCCAAGAGTCGCAGGTGGCTAAATTTCACTAGAAATTAATTGAAAGTCCGTTAATTGGATATGCATTGTCTGAAGAAGGGGGCAAAAGACAAATGAAAAATCCAAAATGTTGAAAAATACTACAGAGCAGAACCAGAGAGGGGAAAGCTGCTTTACAAATGCAAGAGTTAAGTTAGAAATCTGTCATTTAAAGTGATAGCACTGTTAATGGTTTTACAGTTTGGTACACACGCCTCTTATAAACTTGTTTCTTCCTCTCTCATGCTCTTCAGAAAAGGCCAAAGAACACTTTGAAACAAAGATATATATATATATGCAAATCTATTTTTCACTGTCTTCAATTTGGGGAATAATTCAGTAAAGACATATCAGAACTGGAAGCTATGACTTATTGACAGAATTAAGTGTGGTCAGCAATTATCCTGAGTGAATAGTGCAGGCAGTTTGGAGGAAGTGTAAAAAGTGTGGAACTCATTCAATCCTTGGAGTGAGTAAGAGCACAGCGGTACTGAGAAGGCACCATGAGGCTCTAAAACAGTGGTTCTCGACTTCCTAATGCTGCAAATCTTTAATGTTGTGGTGACCCTCAACCATAAAATTACTTTTATTGCTTTTTGATAACTGTAATTTTTCTACTCTTATGAATTGTAATGTAAATACCTGTGTGTTTCTGATGGTCTTAGGTGACCCCTGTAAGTGTCATTAGAGGTTGAGAACCTCTGCTCTAGAAGTTCCTGCATGCTGCCAGAGGGTTGAGTCTCCAGTCAGTCAATAAATTTATAGAATTGTTTCTCTCATTTCAGCATCTAGAGCAGGTTCTAGACTAGATTCAAAGGAATGAATGTTAAAGAATATTCTGCTGATATTAGTCTCTGCAACACTTTGTTCATAGTAACTTTCCACTGGGAATTGCAAGGACACACTAAGCCTTTGAGAATCTGTCTCTGACTTCATGTCTCCAGACAAGCCATGAAGAAGATTCAGGTGAGTCCCAACTTCTCCATGGCGTGTACAACTAAAAGAGGTGAGGGCACAGATTTTTATACAAACTATAATAAGCTTTAGTTTTCAGATCAGCCAAAGTTTCAAAGCAAATTGTACAATAAGCTGAGAGCTTCCATAGAACTTCCCGTGTGTGTGTGTGTGTGTGTGTGTGTGTGTGTGTGTGTGTGTGTGTGCATTCAACAATATGAGCATCTTACTTTCCTGTGGTGCATTTACAAATGAAAAGGCCATGTTCACACATTATTGTTAAGTCATGCCTATGGTTTTAGTTAGGGTTCACATTTCTTACTGTGCATTTCTAGGGGAGCAGATGAACACTCTCCATCTAGCCATCCATTTTCCAATCCCTTCAGTCTTTAGCAGTCACACTCTCTCTCCCCACATTTTGTCTTACCCAGAATATAACATACTTGCCACCATGAGTATATAGAGCTTCCAGGCTGGTTCCTTTCATTTGCAATATGCTTCTAAGATCCATGTGTTGCTTGGTGCCTAATGTGATCTTCACCCTCAACAGTATTTTACTGCAAAGATTTATCAAAGTTTCTTTAATCACTTACTCATCAAAGTAACTTCAGTTACTTCCAAATTTGGGCAGCTAAAAATGAGCCAGCAGTTCATAGTTTGTGTGGTATGTTTTCAAATGCTTAGATTGTTTACTGTTTTAATTAGGTTTGTCATTTTCATATTGTTGAGATTTAAGAGATCTTTGTGTGTTTGAACTATAAACCCGTCATTGGATTTTCTAATATTGGAAAGTATTTCCCTTTGTATTCTGCCTTTCTTTCTTCTGTTAATATATCTTTTTCTAAACAGACATTTTTAAGTTTAATGAAGTACAATTTCTCATTTTGTCTTTGATGGAATGTGCTTTTGATAATATGTATAAAATTTGTTGTCAAACCCAAAGGCACAGAGATTTTCTTTTATTCTAGAAGTGGTGTATTTTCCTAGAATACATTTAGATCTTTCATTTGTTATTGCCTTTGGCAAAATTTTCATGTTTAATTCAGTGATTTTCTCCCCCACAAAAGAGTGAGTCCTTGATGTCCTATCAACCAGCCCACACTTATATTGGTGCATTATACCTTATATAGGTGAGTTTGCTCTCAAGGTCCTTCATCAGTGTTTAGTATATGCTGTATTGCACTGATATTTTTAATATTAGTGCAAGAACCCTTCAGTGTGCAATTAAACTTCCTAGATGTAATCTGTGATGATTATATCATGAGTTAAATACTGTAAGTTAAAAACTAAAGCATAATCACAACTTTGCAAGTAAGACTGTATTTTGGTTCACTTGTGATCCCTTCCCCTGCTTTTCTTGAGGACTCTCATGGGTTTAGGACATGCACATCTGAAAAGCTTTTCTCCCTTGGAGAGGTTAGTCCTAATGCTTTGCTTGCTTGATTTAGACTGACAATGCAGTGAAAAGATATAGAGCTAGTAGCACGGGCAATTATTTTGAGAGTCAGAGGGCCACAACCATCATGAAAGAGAGCTAATGGACTAACTCACACAAAGGTTTGTCCCAAGGTCACAGTTAAGAGATAAGCAGAGCAAACCTGATATCTAGGTCTATGCTAGTGAGGATAGGGCTGTTGAGGCTCCTGGAAGAGGTGTGGGAACCAGTAGGAATTCAGTCACCACTTCCACTTGTCCCAGCTGCTTGTCATTTCATGGAAGCCACAGTATGTGAGATGTGGAAGGTTGCCTGGGAGTTGGGACTTCTTGGTAGGAGCTGCCTATTCAATGCTATTCAATTCAGAGGACTTTTCAATGATGGTGTTGCTCTTGAGTCCTTCATGTCTGTAAGTAACTGAATATACTCACACCACCAATCTGGACTTGGGTGGAATCTGATCTTAGTTTGCCACTGCAAACTGTCTCTATCCAGGGTGAGCAGACATTTCTCTGTCCACCCAAGAAATGTCATAAAAGAGACAGTCAGCGGGTTGCTGCTGTGTTTGTTGATTTAAGCATGTCAGGCAGTCACACTCATGACAAATCTTGAAAGATACACCCTTCCAAATGTGTCTTCTACTAGGCATCATGAGTTCTGGAAGATTACACAGTATAGTAATATCCTCCCAGGAAATAGCAGCCTTATTGTGAGTGGATAATCAATGCAGGCTGAGCAGAGGGAGAAGTCAAAACTTTCTATGTTCTGTAGAGTTGTCCTCCCACGTTCAAAAGCATCCCTGTTTGTAGACTCCTTCCTTCTTGTGTAATAGATCTAGGCCAACAAATGGTGAGACAAGCTCCCATCTCTGTCAGCAGTGATATGGTGACTACAGCAGTGATATGGTAGGGATGTGACATGTACATCTTCAGAGGGGAAACCTACAGCACACACTTGCCAGGTTTGTATTAGAAATTGTTATTTATTTGTGCAGGAAAAGCAAAAATGATCAGGAGTAAGCAGGCTAGTCCTGCCACAAAGTATTAATAATTGTGAGTATTTTTAGCTATTGTCCTGGGGCAATATTTAAAGGTTTAAAATTTAGAATATTAAGTAAATGACCAATCAAACAAATCAACTATCTATGCCTCAATTTTAATATCATGCTACATTTAATTTTTGAAATTAAAGAAACTTAAATAAATTGTGTGTCTTAGGATTTCCGTTGCTTTGAAGAAGACTCCATGACCACAGCAACTTTTATAAAGGAAAACATTTAATAGGGTAACTTACAATTTCAGAGGTTCAATCCATTAGCATAATGGTGGGACTTGGTGGCATGCGTGCAGACATGGTGCTGGAGAAGGAGCTGAGAGTTCTTTAACTTGATCTGCAGGCAACAGGAAGTGAGCTGAAACACTGGGTCTGGCTTGAGCATATATGAGACCTCAAAGCCCACCCCCACAGTGGCATACCTCCTCCAACAAGCCACAGCTGCTCCAGAAAAGCCATACCTCCTAATAGTGCCAGTCCCTATGTGCTTATGAGGGCCAATTACTTTCAAACTACCACAACATGCATGTATCTTTATCACATATGTAATTCCAAGAGAAGGAATAAAGAATCAAGGAAAAATGGTAATATTTTGTTCTATAATTACCATTGCATACTTAAATTTTGACTTCCCACCAAAAGGACTCAGTATTCTTGGACCAACAGCTATTCTGGGGAAAAAAAATGAAACATTTATAGATGGTTTAAACAGCATTAGGGATGCATCTAGGCAGACCGTTTACAAGAACCTCTTGAGGAGAAGGAAGCAGAGGGAATGGAATCCTAAAATGTTTGCCACTTGATCTCTTTCCAAAAGAGAACCTTAGGAGGTACAAACAGCTTCCAGAAGATGTGCAGAGCAGGCAAGATAAATACTGGGATGCTCGAGAAGGAAAGTCCCTGGGCATCACCCTGGGCTTTCAGCTAAGGCAGGGCAGGGTGATGTGTACCTCTGGTACCCAGCACTGTGGTCCCTCATACTGCTGGCTTCCACTCCGGGCAGTGGTGTACACATTAGGCAGCTCCCCACATGTAACTCTTGTTACTCATCATGAAGGTGGAACTTACACCCTGCTTGCACGCCAGCACCTGTGGGGCACACGGAGGACTCTAACACTTCCTAAAATGTACCCACCATCGGGTTAGTGCTCCTGTCTTCTTCCCTTGAGTGAGCTTCAGGAACAGTCTGTCTGCACCACTCTGGTGGGTTTGAGGCCTCTTTCCTCACACAGAACAGCAGAATGAGTAATGAAAGCTCATGTTATCTTTACCCACTTCCTGCTCTTAATCTTACAGCTCTCTTGCCTCTTGCTGCTTAAGATAACATTCCAAATATCTATTGGCATCCAAGTTGTTCCTGTGTCTGTCTTTTGTAACTGAAATGAACATAGAAAGCAGTTGCTTGGGAAGAAATTCAAGAAATCGGTCACTCAGTGCTGTGAAAATCATGAGACAGCTGCCAGTCCGCAGGCAGGAGACTGACATTTCCCACCTTACAACCATCACATTAGAAATGGAGCAAAGATGTAAGTGTTCTGACCTCAAGCTCTGAAACTACTAGAAGACCTAAGAGAAAGAGCTCATAGGTACAAGGAATGATTTTCTAGTTAGAACTCCACAGAAAGACAGAGAACAAGCACAAAGCCACCAATGGGATCACATCAGATTAAGAAGTTTCTGCACAGCAAACAAAACAGTAGTATGAACAGACAGCATACAGACTCAGAAAATATCCCCCAGCTACTCCTATTGTCGACACAGGGCTAATATCCGGAATAGATAAATATCACTAAAAAAAATAAAATATATGATACCAATTTTAAAAATGGTCAGAGTATCTAAAAAGGAAATACAAAACCTAATGAATAAATGAAAAAGATGTTCAAGGCCATTAGTCATCGGGGAGCATTGAGGCAAAAGTACAGTGAGAGGCCAGTCCATCCCGCTTAGATTGACTGCTCTAAAATATTAGTAAGCCATGATGGTGGCAGAAGCTTGAAGAAATCCTTTCCTGTGTGAATGAAAACTAATACAGTCTTTGGTAAGAAATCAATGGAGGCCAGGGAGGAGGTTCAACAGTTAAGGTCACTTGCTGCTCTTCCACAGAGCCTGAGTTTGGTCCCCACCACTAACACTGGGTAACCTTTTTATCTCAATTTACAGGAGACCCAATACCATCTTCTGACCTCTGTGGATACACACACACACACACACACACACACAGTATTAAAAAATAAAACAAGAACAATAGTGGAGGATCCTCAGATCACTACTGTGTGATTGACCTGCATCACTCATGGGTACAAATCTAAAGGAAGTTGAAATAACTGGCCCAAAATGAAGTTCCTTACATTCAGGCCTTCATAAAGCTTGCTTAATTATCACTCCAACCTCTCTTTTTCTTCTGTCCTTAACCTGCCCCTTTCCTTCAGCTCCAACAAGCTCTGACCGTGATTTCTCTCCTAATGACCAGGAGAATCCCTGCTATGCTTGACTCTCAGCCTCCTCCACATCCCTTTCTCCATTCTACATCACCCCTAGCACATGATGCAGAACTTCCCCTGCCTGTACTTGTTCTGGATGTCTGTCCAAGTGCCAACCAAGTACCTCTTTAAGAGTAGGACATTGTCCGCACTCATATTCTTTTTAATGTGTCTGATATTTCTAAAACTGAAACCATATCAGAACTGTCTCTACCTACCACTCGTAGTTCACTGGCATCTGTCCCATTATGTCACTGGGGATACCTGTGTCCCTGGTGCAGGCCTCCAGTGGAATTAACAGATTCCTTGGGTGAGTCTTTCAAAGAGGACTCTATGCTGTCTTATCTCATGGAAGATGAAGAGATGCTGGGGATGTCTATCTGCATTTTGTGAATGTGTTGCTCTGATTGATTGATAAATAAAACACTGATTGGCCAGTAGCCAGGCAGGAAGTATAAGAGGGACAAGCCTGGAAGAGAATTCTGGGAACAGGAGGGCTGAGTCAGGCTCCAGATTTTGATGGAAGTATTACAACAACTCCACGTAGTTAAAAGGGAGGTTTATTTTGTGGGGTAACTTACAAGTGAAGGGATAAGTTACAGGGTCTGGGGAAGGTGTAGTGCAGTCCAGCAGTGTTCTCTGGAGAACTCTGTTTGGTCTACCTCCAGTGTCCAGGATCCAGGACCAAGAGAACCTGTACTTCTGGATCTCACATCTTAAGGGCTCCTGTCTTGGCCCTGCCTCATAGGCATGACAGTTACTGAAAGCCTCAATGGAGGTAGTACCTCCAGGTCAAAGCTGGAACAGCTACCTACTACAAAGAGGCTATTTCAAAATGCACCAATGATTACCAAATGCAGAAGGTCACTCAAGGTTCCAATAAAAATCGTGTTCTTTTCCTAACTCACCTCTGAGACTTCAAAAATCTACCAACCTTGACTCCAGCTCTCCTAGGGTAAATCCCCCCTGGTCATGCCCCCAATCTGCCGGATCCACTTCAGCTGTTAGATGCAGATTGTGGGAATCTAGATTAGAATGATGTGCTCAGACCTCACAAAGTAGAGTTTTAGACCTAGCTGCTAAGTACTTTAACAACTGAGATGTACAGGAATGAAAGAACAAACATAAAAGGAGCAAAAAGGCTCATAATAACAACAGCAATAATAATAATAAATAACAACAACGATGATGATGATAATCCTAACTCATGTTTCTGCCACTGCTGGAGCACTCAGGGACCAAATTACCATGAATGAATGACAAAGGTTATTTTGCTTTCTGCTCAGTTTTGAAAGTCTCTCCATTCCTGTTTGAGATGTGGTCAGCCCAGTTATTGGATTATAGTTGCTCAATCAAAGGTCTCCTCTTCTCAGGCCTGTGGTGGTAATCTAATTATACTGAAATGTGATTTTGATTGTATGTTAATAAATAAAGTTGCCCGGGGGTCAGAGCTATTAGAGCTATAGCAAGAGTGTGGCGGTGGTGGCACATGCCTTTAATCCTAGCATTCCAGAGATAGAAATCCCTCTGGATCTCTGTGAGTTCAAGGCCACATTTGAAATAGCCAAGCATGGTGGTGACACACTCCTTTAATCCCAGAAAACCAGCCTTTAATCTCAGGGAGTGGTGATATAAAGCAAAAAGATATATAAGGCGTGAGACCCAGAAACTAGAAGCATTTGGCTGGTTAAGCTTTCAGGCTTTGGAGCAACACAGTTCAGCTGAGAGCTATTGGGATGAGGACACAGAAGCTTCCAGTCTGAGGAAACAGGACCAGCTGAGGAACTGGTGAGGTGAGATAGCTGTGGCTTGTTCTGTCTCTTTAAATAGATGAACAGACAGAAAATAGGGCTCTCATTCGGGAGGCTGGGACACCGCAGGCGGAAGGGTGAGATTTTGGCTCTGAGCTCTGACCTCTCGGCTTTCTCTTTCGCATTGTTTCTGTGTTTCTTATTTAATAAAACAGTTGGTTACATCTATATCTGGCGCCCAACGTAGCTTAAGTTTTTCTGCCTTGCCCACAATCAGGACAAATCTCTGTCACCCGCCAGTCCCACAGCCACTCAGACCCAACCAAGTAAACACAGACACTTATATTGCTTTCAAACTGTATGGCCGTGGCAGGCTTCTTGCTAACTGTTCCTTTATCTTAAATTAACCATTTCCTTTTATCTTAAATTAACCATTTCCATAAATCTATTCCTTAAAGTAATCCATTTCTACAAATCTATACCTCGCCACGTGGCTGGTGGCTTATCAGCGTCTTCACATGCTGCTGGTCATTGCGGCGGCTGCAGCGTCTCCTTCTGCCTTTCTGTCCTTTTATTTCTCCTCTCTGTTAGTCCCGCCTATCCTTCCTGCCTAGCCACAGCCGATCAGGTTTTATTTATTGATCAATTAGAACAACTTGACATACAGACCATCCCCCAGCACAGCCAAGTGCAGACCATCTCAAACACCTGCACTCAGGCCCATGGTCCTAATCATCCTCTATACGGACCTGCTGGGTAATGCCACAAAGAACCCAAGAAGGGCTCCCACAGGACATACAGAACATCCCACAGCACAGGCCCATGCCCTATCTATAAATAAGTGTGTCATTAAAGAGTGGTGACTCCTCTCTTTAAAAGATGAAGCCTGACCTGAAAGGAAAAAGGGATTTCTCTTCCCCAGTGGTGGATCTTCTGAGCCTCGTGCATGACAATTGTTAACATACCCAAGGACTGGAGCAGGCCCCATTTTGTTTAATCTAACTGGCTGAATCCATGTGATTCTCTCTGTGGCCAGGAAAATTCTGATTTCAATGCAGATTCGATTCCTAGTATAAAAGTTCACTACAACTCAAAGAAAACACCTTTTTGCCTTTCTACACTCTTCTCTCTCCCAACCCAAGAAGGAACTACAAAGATTTCTTAACCTCTATATTTTAATATCAGACCCTCATTACTGACTAATTGTGAAACCCCACTAGGGAGGCACAGGGCAATATGTGAGCTCTTGATCCACTCTCCCCATCTCTAACTCCTTTCAAACTCCTAAAAAGGTCTTTAACTCTTTCCAGCCGGAAGGCGAATTTTCTATTGTAGACAACATGAAAGGGAGAGGATGACAGGATTTCTTTTTGAGAAACACATAGCCTGTATCTAAAGGTAGGAGTTTATCTTTTCCAACAACTCAATAATACTGCCAAAGGCTATCCTCTGCCTCAGGGCATGAGTGGCCACTGTTATGCTCACTCAGGAGTTCAAAATCCATCAAACAAAGGATGAAACCATCCTGTGGAAAAACACTGAAATGCTAAGTTGCTTCCCAAAGAGAAGTAAAATGACTGGACTCAGCTAAGGAGGGATCCTAAATAGATGAAGAACACAATTGTTTGAATCCAATTCGCATATACGCATATACAAATATATGTGCAAATAGATTCATTCATTCACTCGGTGTCTTAGCACACTAGTCTTCAATTCATATTGTTTCTGTGTTTATACAGTAATTCCAGTAGATTGTTTATAGTTATATATGGATTTTACAAATAAATGACCTACCAATACATTTATTCCTTACACTTTCATTTTTCTTTCCAGAATGCAATTACCCCAGTAAAATGTCAGCTGTATATGGTGGAATATCCCTATATGTCCATATATCTTTACCATATTTTCTTATGTTTGGAAAGAGTGGGACTTCTATTGCAGAAGTTTTCTGTAGCTGGAAGATTTCCTGTGTCCCGGCCTGCTGGCAGTCAGGACAAATCTCTCACCCACAGTCTAATGGCTCAGGCTTCTCGCTAGCTAGATCTTACATCTTAAATTAATCCATTTTTATAAATCCATACTTTGCCATGTGGCTTGTGGTTTACCTATGTCTTTACATCTTGCTTCTCCTTGTGGCAGCTAGCAGCATCTCCTTTTTTCTGCCTTTCCCCTTCCTCCTCTCTAGTTAGAATGTTCTACTTAACCTTATTCTGCCTCACCATTGGCCAAACAGTTTTATTTATCAACCAATCAGAGCAACACACATTCACCACATACAGAATGATATTCCACCATCAATAATCCAAGATAAGTAAAAGAGATCAAAGATTTTTTTTTTATTTTGGAAAAACAAACACAAAACCATAGCCTGCCAGATGGAATACACCCAGGTGTCCACACTGAATGTGGATTGACATGTAGACACACATGGAAGGTGATGTGTCTGTGGACTGTGAAGGACATGCAGTAAGATCAGGGTAGAGATTATGGCCATTTATGTTTGCAAAGACACAAGGTGTGACAGAATCATTTGGTTGCATTTTTATCTGTGGCTGACTTGAGAAATACAAAGTAGGTGAAAATATGTTTCCAATGTTACCTCAAGCCTTCTTCTTCTGCCATTAAAATTTAATTAAGACATTTGTAAAGTACTGAAGAAAGTGTGATTTTTTCCTTGCCTATTCTATTTTACTTTTAAACCCCCATTGAGAGAAGAAAATGTTTTTCTGATAAAACAGACATTTATTCAGTGTCAAAAAATGATAAATGAGACTCAATATAAGATGGGAAAGTAAAAAAATAAAATAAATAGAACTATAATTAATTATAACTAACAACTGAGTAAAGTGGTCAGTGTCATGAAGTTTACTTAGTTTCTGCAATAAGTACTTTTTAAACCTTTTATTTATTATTTTTGCATGTGTGTAGTGGGTAGCCATTCCAGATTTGATCTGAAGTTCCAACCCCCATTGAGGCTTCAGTAGCTGTCATGCCTGCAAGGTGGGACCAAGAGAGAACACTGAAGACCTGAGATCTGGATGCACCACTTCTCTTGGTTCCTGGACCCTGGACGCTGGAGGTAGACCAAGCAGAGTTCTCCAGAGAACACCGCCGGACTGGGCTACATTGCAAAATACCTATCCCTTCATTTGTAAGTTACCCCACAAAATAAACCTCCGTTTTAACCTACGTGGAATGGCCTTAATAATTTCACCAATACATGTATGGGTATTTTGCCTGCATGTATGTCTCTACATCATATGTATGTCTGGTGCCCACAAAGGGCAGAAAAGGGCATAGGATCCCCTGGTACTGGAGTTGCAGATGGCTGTGAGCCACCATGTAGGTTCTGGGAATGGAGCCCAGGTCCTCTGGAAGAGCAAACAATGATCTTTAAACTGTTAAGCCATCTCTCTGGTCCCCTGGAACAAAAGTCTTTGTGATGCCTATTCACACAAATTGAGTTTGGGTTTTGAGGGCTGGGTGACAGCTGTCCAGCCATCTGAAGTCCAAATAAATCCAAGAGAATACTGGGCCAATAATGAGCTCAACTTCAGTGATTCTGAAACCAATTGATATTTATTATTTGCAACTTTCTTTTGATCATTTTCCCCAGCGAATCTACATGACAGATATCACTTAGTGTTTACGGCTTAAGTAGGGTTTCCCACTCACGATGCTACTTTGTGTGTGCAGTGCTGGTTAGAGAGAACAGTGACAGTGGGAGGGAACAAAGGAAGTATTCTTTATTAGAAAATGCATTTTTATTGGAACGTTTGCATTGTGTTTTTTGGGAAAATTGAATCACCATGTTTTCAAAATAAATTTTATTCTAATATATTGTGCTTTGCAGTGCTGAAGATTGAACCTAGGTCTTTGTATGTGCTAGGCAACTGCCCTATCACTGAGCTGTGAATTGGGCTCTACTACACTTTAATCTTTTGTTTGTTGTTTCTCATTACTCATTTGCCTTTTTGTAACACAGCTTCATTTTCCCTCACATTATTGCTGTAGAGATAGACTCAGAGTGAAGAAACCTGGAAGTGGTGACGACAAACTACTGTTCCAAAATAAATGACACTGCCATGGTGCTACGTCACAGTTCAAAATGTCTTTGTCTGCCAGAATTCTGGAGTAGTTTTATGTCCTATGTTGTTCATTGTTTTGTTTCTGAGAAGAGGTACACAACACTAACCTGGAACTCATGTCTCAGCCCCACTCATCTTGGGAGTAAAGGAGTGTTGCACATTGTCTGCCTTTGTATTGATCTCTGAATGGTGAAGAGTTTGTTATATTGATTTTCAGCTGTAAGCCTGGATTTAGTTAGATTACATAATGTTTTATGGTAGTTTGAATGTAGTCGGCCCCCATAATCTCATAGGGATTGGCAACATTAGGAGCTGTGGCTTTGTTGGAGTGGGTATGATCTTCTTAGAGGAAGTATGTCACTGTGGGGGCAGGCTTTGAAGAGTCCTATGCTCAGGATACCAACCAGTATGTCAGTTGACTTCCTGTTGCCTGCAAGATGTAACATTCTCAACTCCACTACCGCATCTGCCTGCATGCTACCATGCTCCCTATCATGATGATAATGGACCAAACCTCTGAAACTGTAAGCAAGCCACCCTAATAAAATATTATTTTATAAGACTTGCTGTGGTCATAGTGTCTCTTCACAGCAATAAATACCTAAACTAATACAGAAGTTGGTGCCAGGAACTGGGGTATTGGTGTGATAGGCCTGATCTTGCTTTTGTTTGATGGGATATGGATCTACTGTGCATGGGACTGTGGATTAGAAAAGCAGTTGAACCCCTTAAGTATTACTTAATGGGTTATGCTAGTAGGAGCATGGAAGACAATGATGCTAAGAGTTATTTGAATTGTCAGGGCTCACCCAAGAGGTTTCAGAAAAGACTTTTAGTTACGTAGAAATGGTTCTTGTGATATTTTGGTGAAAGAAGAGGCTGCCTTTTGCCCTTGTCTGAAGAGTCTACCTGAGGCTAAAGTTAAGGTTAAAATTAAAAGGTTTGGGTTAATTTCTTTGGCAGACACCAGGCTCCCGCTATGATGATAATGAACTGAACCTCTAAAACTTGCCCAGAAGCATGCTGGCTTGTTTCAGTGTGACAGAGGAACACCAGGACATTAGGCAGACCAGACATCCCCCGAAACCCCTTCCTCCACTCGGCAGCACATAGGAATCTTATAAGCTCTTTGCAGCTTGGAAGAAGCACAAAGGAATGTCTACTCACCAGTTGTTTGTATCATTTTCTAGAAAGTGCAGAAGTGTAGGGACAGGAGAGAGGTCAGGCATCATCATTCCCTAGGCAGTAGCTCCTGGACCGTGTAAAAGTGGAGAGATGGAGCTGGGCACAAGCAAGCCAGTGAACATGCCTGCATTAATTTTCCTCTGCTCTTGGCTATGGATGTGTTGGCTGTGACCAGCTGTTTGAAGTTGCTGCCTTGACTTCCCTGGTATCATAGACTATATACTGGAATTGTAAGCTGCAAAAAAACTCTCTCCCCTAAAAAAAAAATCTTTGGCAGAAGAAATATCAAAACAGCCTAGTATAGACTCTGTTGTGTGGTTATTAGTGGTAACCCTAATGAGGTATATAATGAGAAGGATCAAGCTGAGCAAAGAAAATTATTTGAGGAGGAGAAAAGGGGACCAGAAAGTAGAGTGGAGCTAAATCCTGTGTTCAAGGAGATAAATGGCTTAAAAATGGAATAAAGGGAGTGGTGACCTCAGGCCAAGATTCCACCCAGGTTAGTTTCCAACTTGAGGAAAGAAACTAAAAGCTTAGAGCCAGATGTGGTGGGGCACACCTTTAATGCCAGCACTGAGAAGGCAGAGGCTGGCAGATTTCTGAGTTTGAGACCACTTTGGACTACAGAGCAGGTTTCAGGACAGCCAAGCTTAGGCAGTAAAAGACAGAAAGTTGATGAAGATGTAATTGAATGAGGTGGCCATGTTCCAGTCCTAGCAAGTAGCAGAACTTGGCAGCTTCAGCCACATGGTTCTGTCTTTAGAGTTAAAAACAGAAGAAAGGAGTTATGGAATAAAGCCTCTCAGGTCAGGCATGTGTCAGGGGTGTCCCTGAATGGAGGCCTAGTAGAAAGTCTACTGCATGAAACTATGAAGTTGAAGCCTGGATTACCTTGGAGAACCCAGGATGTTAGGGATACCAGAATTGTGGGATACCTGCCAAGGAGAGCTACTAACAGTGAGTGGAACCAGCCCAAGAGAAAGAAGTGTGTTGCAGTCAACAAACCTGAATGGATTTGGATATCTGAAGAGCATTTTGACATCAGACATGAAGATGCAGAGTTTGAAGTTTGTCCAGTGGGTTTTTGGTCTTGCCTTGGTCTAGTATTATCTCACTGTGTTCCTTCCCTGAGTTTTGGGATGGTAATATATACTCTGTGCCATTATATATTGGAAGTATATGATCTGTTTTTTTTATTTTGATTTTAAAGGGGATTACAGTTAAGAGATTGCATGAATCTCAGAAGAGACTTTGAAGTTTTGATTTTAAAACGTTATTGAGACTGTAATAGACTATGAGGACTTTTGAAATTGAACTAAATGAATTTTGCATTATGATATTGTTACAAGCTTATGGGAGCCAGAGAGTTGAATATGGTAGTTTGAATGTAATTGACCCCCATAATCTCATAGGGAGTGGTATTATTAGGATGTGAGGCTTTGTTGGAATTGAGTTGGCCTTGTTAGAAGAAGTGTGTCACTATGGGAGTGGGTTTTGATGTTTTCTATGCTCAGGACACTGCCCAGTGTCTCTGTCAACTTCCTGTTTTCAACAAGATATAATACTCTGAGCTACCCCTCCAGCACCATGTCTACCTGAATGTTGTCGTGCTCCCTGCCATCATGATAGTGGACTGAACCTCTGAAACTGTAAGTGAGCCACCCCAATTAAGTTTATTCATTTATAAGAGTTCCCTTGGTCATTGTGTCTCTTCACAGCTATAGAACACTGACTAAGACAGGTAGAAACCTATGCTATTTCCCTCCTCCATGATAGCATGGCTGTTGATATTATCACTGTTTAGGCCTTGTTTAGGCAGCCATATTACTGAGGAGTCATGAGTGAAACTTTCACACCACTTCTAAGAGTCACAGTCTCACAGCAGGCATCCTGTTCTTCTAGCTCTTACACTCCCTTTGCCCCCTCTTCTATGATGACCCCTGAAACTTAGATGCAGCTGTCTAACTGGACTTAAGGCCTGTTTAATGTGAAGGAAGCCATGCCTTGTACAAGAAACCTAGCCAACTCTCTGGGCTTGATGAGGCTATGGATCTTATAGTAAAACCTGAGACTTCCACTATAGTTTGATTTTCTTGTCGGACTATCTGTGGATCTCCACCCCCCAAAAAATGATAGAGATTTATTATTGATTATGAAACCTCAGCCTTTACCTTAGGCTTATTTCCAACTGGCTTTTATAGCTCAAATTAACCTGCTTCTATTCATCTATGTTCTACCACATGGCTTTTACCTTTCCTCAGTACGGCACGTCCAACTTGCTCCGAGTCTGCTGGCAAAATCTCCACACCTAGATTCCTCCTTTTCTTCCTTTCTCTCCCCACAAATCCTGCCAATACTCTCCTGCCTAGCTATTGGCTATTCATCTCTTTACTAAACCAATCAGAAGGCACCTTGGCAAAGACACATCTTCACAGTGTACCTAAATATTCTGCAACATGCCACTTTTCTACACCAGCATAATTCCTCAGTGCATTCTAAATCCTTGTCCTGAAACTTCAGATAAATGCAGCTCTCACTCCTCATCAAAGAAGCTTCTCTTCGCAACAAACAAAGACCATTAGAGAAAACCACACTGGCCATGGTGTAGAGGTCATCTGACTATGAGGATCCCAGCCCTAGTAGCTAAGTCTACAACATGATTCTTTAATTCTTTGAAATATATATACTTGTTATAATATCCATAAGTACCCTTTCTCCAACACTATCAGTACCCTCCTCCATCATGTCTACCTCCCAACTTCATGTTCTCACTCTTAAATTATTTGTTTCATTTTAATGTATTGAGTCCAATTAGTGATGGGTGTGGAGCCATGCACTGGGATGTGGGAAGTTTACCATTGTCTACAACCCCAAAGAAAAGTGACTTTCCATCTCCTAACAGCTAAAAGATACCATTAGGCCCTCAGCTGGGGAATGGGGCCTGGGATTCCTACCCATCTGAATGCTGAGATTTAACGGGCTTGGTCTTGTGCAGGTAACCACAGCTGCTGTGAGCTCATGGGTGTCATAGTCATGTCATATCTAGAGGACACATTTTACTGCTCTCCTCCCCATTCTCCAGCTTTTGCCTTCTTTCTAGCCCTCTTCCATGATGTTCCCTGAGTCTTGGGTCTAGAATAGATACCGCTGATTCATCTATGGCTGAGCACCCACACTTGCTTATTCTCTGGACGTACACCATTTATGCGTCTGCATTTAACCTTTACCCAAGGCAATAAGAAATGTCTCTGACCAAGGCTGGGAACTGCACATACCTATAGGTATAAACACAAGTATTTTGAAGGCAGATCGGCCACATTGCCATTTAAAAAACCTCATCAGTGGGTTCTCCTCTGAGGCCTCCATCTTCCCGAGTGTGCAACACTTTCTGAGATACTAAATTAAATAGATGATTATAAAATAATATGGCTTATCACTAATATCTTCTTATTTTTGACCAAAATGCATTTCTGTTAACCATCCCTTTAAAGGGAATAATCACAGCTAGAGAGCATACAACATGCAATCCCCATATACTCAGTATTCAGTGAGTAAAGTTATGTAAGCACATCATATTCAAAATTGATGAAGTGCATTTATGGACCAACTTTTTCCTTCCTAAACTTGCTTTTCTCCAGCTTTTGCAAGCTGTCTCAGTCATTGAAAATGTATCTGTGAATATTGCACAATGAACCCAAAGTAACTTTGCAGATGTTCAGTGGATTTGCGAGTTCCTTCAAACACCCACAAATTTACCCCAGAGTCTCAGCTAATTTTCACTTTGCAGATCTGTGAAATGTTTTAAAATGAAGGAATCATATCACGAAATCTCTGCCTGACTGTTTCCTTCTGCCTGAGCGGCTACCATTTTAGCCCTCATCCTGATTTGACATCTTTCTCTGCAGTGAATATGCATGCATTCACCCAGCCCATCGCATGGTTCCTGACGAAGTAATTTCTACCACAAGATAAAGGGGAAACAACTGGAGAGCAGCTAGCCTGCCATGTACCGTCTTTGCTCTGACTTCAGCATTTTAATGAAAATTGTTCTGTAGCATCTCATTTCAACTTTCAGTTCACAGGTTAGTCTTATTTTCTGTGCAATTCAATGCAAATTTCAGATATCTCGCTTGGCTCTATGTACTTCTGCATGGGCACTATTAACCACATGATTAGAGCTTGAAGGGTTTCTTTGTATGTGAAAGTAGCACATAATAAATGCAGAAATCTAATTGCACATGCACAATGCTTATAGTATTACAAGCTGCTGTTAAGATAGTCATCATTATTGTTCTGCATTCAATACTGTGCAATAATTTAAACCTCTCCACCTCCCTGCCTTGCAGCAGGGCTGTAAGCAATATTAATGCTCAAGTAATATGTGGTTCTCTTAACTTCTTTCCTAGATCATACCCAGCCAAACTGAGGGTGAGAGCAATCTTAAGAATCTTACTGTGGCATACACACGAAGCTATCTGAAGAAACATAAAACTGAATCTTATCTTTTATGAGAAATTTCTGGGTCATTAAATAGGGCATAAGAAACCAGTCAGAGATTGGTAACCTGATTGTAAGGACCTGAAGCCAGCAGTGTGAGAAGCCAGGTACCTGAGGTATGAGTGACAAGAGAAGAAGGTACATCAGAGCTGTGAGTGCCAGAAAACCCAAGGGAACAGGCAGGGTTCTCCTAGAACATAGTCAAGCTAAGGCTGAGGAACCACTGGTAAATAGTAAGATGGATAATTCTAGAAGTTTCTGTGTAGAGAATAACTTTTTGCACACTAACTAGAGCAGAAAGGTTAAGACACAGGAGAGCGGGGTTCCAAGAGCTTAGGTAGCTAAGTTTAGCCTCTGACTAAAGGTCAATTCTGGCTCCTCTCAAAGAGTCAGTGGATAAGCCATAAAGAAATGATACGGATTCCAAGTATACAAACTACTTCCTAGAAAAAAAGATGAGACTGTTCAAATAAATAAACAAAATCCAGGTCTCAATATCCTCATTTATGTCTGGTAACTAACTGAAGTTAGCATTCATACAAACAAACATGGCCTAAAGAAAACCCAACCAAGAGAAGCAGAGGCAGAAATGACAAATATAGGGGGGGGAGGGATAACTAAGAGAAAAGAATATTAAAACAGGTCTTTTTAAATGTGTCACATGGTCAAGAAATGAACATACAAAAGGCACCAGAATAACATTATAGATTAAAAACTGCAAAACATTGTGTGAAAATATATGAGGTAGGATTAACCACAGGATCGGCTTTGTAACAAAAAAGATCAGTGTGTTTAATGATATCTCTCTAACAACTATCCAAGTCCAGAAGAGAAGTTGGTGAGGCCAGTGTACAGCGCTAATTAGACCTGAATCTGAACTTCAAGAAGAGGGAGAGCTGGAAAATATCTGAGTAAATGGAAGTCAAGAGTTCACTTAGGACAAAGATGATCTTCAATGAATTCTCAAATGGGACAACAGAACCCAAACAGAAAAAGAAAATAAGAATGAAACACCTCTAAGGCATGATATCACCCTATCACTGGAAATCAGAAATAGAAACAGGTACCGAATGAACCCAAGCATGGGGGTGGGGAGAGGAAATTCCACACGACACCACATTGGAGAAAGCACATCTGTCAATCACTGAAAGGGAAAAACAATTACCAAGTTAAAATTTCCAGTAGTTTGAGTAACTCAGATGAAGGCTGGATCAACACTCTAAGGCCAACACGTGAGAAGTTGTGTCTACAGCAGGACTCCATGAAGCACAAGCTTATGGAGGTGACTTTGTCATCAGGAACATAATCTCTGGGGGTAATCTGCATTTATAGAGGGGAATGAAGGCCACCAGAAATGGTGAGTAAAATATGCTTTCACACACTTTAGAGTTTAAAACAATATGTAGGTTAAGGAAAACTTAATAAGAACTGAATGTGTATTTTTTTAAACATATGGTGTACAAAATGCTTGTCAGAAAGAGAAAAGCTGAGGAATAAAACTTTAAGATTCTTATGCCACATGTGAGAAAGACTGGTACAGCCAATATATAGTGCAAATAAAATAAAATAATGAAACAGTATGACATGAAAGAGCATTTTAAATAAAAAGTCCTGAATATGGACATGAAATCTGAAGTCGGGAACTGTGAGAACCTGCAGATAGAATGTCCACAGGAGGTGGAACATTTCAGTGTTGGTTGCTGAGGGACTTCGAGGCACCAATGAAGACTAGAAGAGACAGCCTGTGAGGGCCAGAGTGCAGCAAAGGCAAAGTTTCTGGGTTAGTGACTTTGCAGGACCTCTGGCAGGGGTTGGCTCCGCCTACTTCTTCAAGGAGCAGTTTCCATATATCCTTAAAGATGATGTGAATTTCCTGTGGTTCTGAGTATTTTATTTAGATACATAAATATGTGTGTATAGATGGCATGAAAACAGAAGCCAGGGGGCAAATAGGAGGGCAAAGGACTGAGAAAGAGGAGGATATGGACTATGGGTTCTACATGCAATACATGCTTAGATGAAACCCACTTATGTAACAATAAATATCTTCAATGAAAGTTAACAATAAACAATAAATAAAGGCACCATTTCTACTTAAGACAACTGACGAGAAGGCTGCAGGCTGAGAGTAAGGTCTCACAGGTGTATACAGGGCTGTAACACACAGGTATACACTGTGAGGTGACTGGAAGAAAGATATATACAAAAGAATCATTATCCAGTGAGAAGGCATGTCAGTCAAAATAAGATGGGCTGTGGAATACCAATGAACTTGAATACTTACAAAGGCACATGACTGGAAATAAACTCATTAAAATATACTCAACATCCTCAATTAGCAGGTCATGTGCAACTAAGTCATATTACAGCAACATGCCACCACCAGATTGCCACAATTAATGAAGAAAGATTAACAATTCTAAGTGTTGGTGAGGATATAGGTGGAAAAAACCTTCACACAATACAAAATTATGCCAAATTCAGAAAGTTTCAGGGAAAGTTAATTACAAAATAATCCAAAAATGGAACAAATCAGCTGTTAAAAGGAAAATATAAAATACAGAAATCAGAGGACATTCACATAATAAGACATTTTAAAAAAAGAAGTGAATGATACAAAATTATGAAGGTGAAATGCAGGTGTCATCGCTGAAATGAAGCAAGACTCAGAAGAGGAAGCAGCAATTCCAGCCATGACGCATAGCAGGACATCTCCAGATGTGTCTAGAGCAGCGGGAGATGAAACAAGCTGTATCGGTGATAAGGAGTTGGTATGGTGTAAATGATCTGGATCTCAGCATGTCTATGGATCACATTTGTATCTATGTCACCATTAATAGTAAAACATCAATTAATCAGGTGGGATGATTAAAAAAAAAAGAACAGGAATTACATGACCATGGCCCGTGAAGTTAGATGATAGGTATTTATTACATCACTCCTGATGCTCCTGATTTGATTTGGTTTGTGAATGTTTTTTTTTTTTTTTAAATGTACTATAGGCCAAGGACGTTCCTTATTGTTGTATAAATTACACATTTATCTTCCAGAAAGCAAGGCTGAGATGGTTCTTGAATTTGCAAATTGAATTTGTTGTATGCCAAGTCAACACCTGAAATTTTGCATTCAACATTCAAACTTCTTTTAGATCAATTTTATTTTTATTTATTGACTCCTACATTAAAAAAAAACCCACCTTATTCCATGAGAATAGTATCACAATTCAGAATTACTAAGAGTGAAGGGTGTGTTCATCAGGCTTTGACACATTCATGGATAATAAAAGAGCCAAGGTTTCTCCACTCAGGCACATGTGGTCTCAAATGTCCAGGCAGTGGTGGCGCACACCTTTAATCCCAGCATTTGGGAGGCAGAGGCAGGTGGATCTTTGTGAGTTCAAAGCTAGTCTGGTCTACAAAAAGAGTTCCAGGACAGCCAGAGCTACACAAAGCAACCTTGTCTTGAAAAACCACACACAAAAAATACTAGATACATAGATAACTAACATTTCACTCTGCTACTGTAACAATTTCTATGTCTTTGCTTTTCAGAAGTGACATTCAGAGTTTTACACAGAGCCATTGGCTGTCCCCCCTTGAGGTGTATTTATAGATGAAGAGTGACAGGGAAGAGTGATTGGGAAGAGTTAGAGCTAAAAGCCTAATCTCATCTCTCACATTCAACAGCATAATTGAGCAACACACTCACAGAGGTAATCAATAAAACCCATATGTTCTGCACATGTTCAAGTAATCACAAACCCGCCATTTCAACAAAACTTTATTGCTGATCATTCCACTTAATGTATTGCTTTTGTCCATGAAAACAGAGCCATATTTGAAAGTCTACACTAAAGTTTATTATTTAAATCTGAAATGTTTTCAAAAAATCCTTAAACTCTAAAAGTATGTTTTCTATCTGAGTTTGTGATAAATTTATACAATATAAGTGAGATGATATCAGTGAGGTCTAGAGTCATTTTAATAACCTGTGCAAAGAGCACCGGTATTTCATGCTCTTAAGGACACCCAAAAATAGAACATTTTCCCAACTTTATCTCCAGCTGACTGAAGTTACATTGTTACCTCCTGTCTCCCAATGTCATAGTCACAAACCACAGTAAACATATTATGTGACAATATAGATTTTCTTCTAAAAAAATTTCATAATTACTAAATTATCTTCTTTGCAATGATACCTTTTGATGGAAACACATTGCAATTTGGAGCCTCAGCCAGTTCAGTAAGCAGAGGAACAGAGCTTCTAAAACGACCCTAGTGAGTCTCCAGCCAGAGAATGAACTCTGCTTCTGTCCACTCACCCATGCCTTCCCTGTCTCCCCTCTCTGAAGAAAACTGCTATAGTCCAAAGCCCATGAAGACACCACACAGCCACAGTGGGCACTGGGGACACCAGTGACACCTGCCAACATTTACATGTTCCTACAGGCCCCACCCATCCCTGTCACACATGAGGACACTCTGAGTTAGAAGCCACACCCAGAGCTCTGTCCACTACCAGAGTCCCAGAAATGGTGAGAGATTTGCTAGCTTGAAGCAATTAGATTATATGGCAGTAGATAACTTGTGGTGATATTTTATTTGTGTGAAATATGGTGATATTTGATTTGTGCTTTGATAAATAAAGCTTGCCTGGAGATCAGTGGGGAAAGGCCAGCCATTTTAAGTAAACAAGAAATCAGCCAGCACACACCTTTAATCCTATCACTTAGCAGGCAGGGGCTCTGTGTCTTCAAGGCCACACTAGGGAACAGAGCCAAGCGTGGTGACACGCCTTTAATCCCAATACCAACCATAGAGACCTAGAGATCTGTCTAGACAGTGACAGAGCTATGTAGGAAGAAGAAGTGATGTAGCTGGGCTAAGAGAGTCAATGAGAGGACAGAAAATTTGGAAGCAGCAGAGTTGGTGAGGTTTTCTACCGGAATATCTCTAAGGCTTTAACTCAAATTTCTGGCTCCATGTTTTTTTTTTTTTTTTTTTTTTTATTTAATAAGACAATTTAGAAATTCATCTAAATAACTAACAAGGAAAGAGACTCACATGGTTAATAGTCACAGGGTGGGGCACCAGCCAGAATCGGTAATGGCTGGTTGACTGACATGGTGTGCTGGTGCCTGGGACTTCCCAGTAAGTATGAGGAAATTTACAAATTGTCTTGATTATTTATAGTCTGGAGACACAGAGATACTTACATTCAGACCAATAATATTAAATATTTGGACATAAGTCTAGTTTCTGGTGTGTTTGTCCTGAAGTGGGAGCAAGCACACAGTCAGTGTGCCATGAAAATGTAAGGACTGCCTTGGGTGTTTGAAAACGGAAGGACGGCCTTGGGTGTTTGCTTTGTTCATGCTTCATGCCCACAAATGTTACCGCATGAACGAGTACCACACAAGTGACCCAAGCCCAAGCAATAACCATTTTCTGGAATATAATTTTGCAATTGTCAAAGTTGATTAAAAAGTCAAAACAAAACCTGACAAATTACAAAAGAAAATATAGAACCCGAAGTGGTTTAAACTCAAAATATTTATTTAAGATTTTTTTTTTGACATTGTATAAAAACAATAGGTTTTGGCTTACACACAATTTTATATGTAAAGATCCCACCCCGCCCATGCCAAGCTGGCTTCTCTGTGTGGTACTGCCATCTAGTGGCAGTCTCTGGCTGGCTGGCCGCAGTGAGTAGCCTGCTTTGCTGTGAGTGAACAGTTAATTGTTCCACAAATATTTAATGAGCATCTGCTATGTGCAATGTACTCTGAACAAATTCCGGGGGTTCCTAAAAATGCTGTGAATTCAGACTCTGAGTGCAAACTTTATTTATTCTTTCCTATAGAATAAAAGCAACACAATAGAATTATTTTCCACCTCCACTTGAAACCACATAAAGGTGCTCCAGTGTTAAAAAGCTCCTGGGAGAGAGTGAAGAACCAGAAGGGGCTGAGGGCACCAAGAAAACCAAATCCTCTAAGTCACCATGGGCAGAGCTCATATGAACTCACAGAGACTGAAGCACCAAGCTCGGGGCCGCACGGGTCTGCAGCAGGTCCTCTGCATATATGTCAAGGCTTCCAGTTTAGTGTTTCTATGGGATTCCCGGGTGTATAAATGAGTGCTTCTCCGACTCTTGTGTCTTCTCTTGGGTTCTCTCCTTTCTGTTCGTTCGTTTTGCCCAATTCTAGTGTGTTAGTTTCTATTTTGTTTTATCTTATTATTATCCCTTAGAAACTGTTGTTCCTAATGAGAGATAGAAAGGGAGTGGATCCAGAGGGGAGGGGAGGGGAGGAGGAACTGGGAGGAGTAGAGGGAAGGGAAATCTTAATCAGGATATGTTACGTGAGAAGAGAGTCTATTTTCAGTTCAAGAAAAAATAGATAGACAGAAAGCTTCTGGTGCCTTTGAGCCATCTTCTCTTCCCTCCTCACATCCCATAACCTGTTAAGAACAGAAATAACATAATGAAGCCAGGTGTGGTGAGGTAGTTCCAGCACTAGGAAGTGGGGACAGAACAATCCTGAGTTCAAGACTATTCTCAGCACTGCAACTTTGATGTGAGCCTTGGCTATGTGAGACATACCCTGTCTTAATGAATGAAGGAACAAATTAATGAATGAAAGAGGGAGTGAATTAGTCAGTGAATAAATAAGTGGACAAAGTTATGAACGAAATGCATAAAGGAGAACCACATCATAGCAATGGAGAGTCTGCACACAATGTGAATATTATGACTGTGATTCTTACAGTGGACATTCATCACTAGCTCACAAATCTCTCAAGAAAATTTAGTCTCTCTTAAATAACAAAATCATATTTTAACACATATATTATGGAAGTTCATGGTTTATTTTATTATCATACTATGTGTCAAAGAAAGTTCTAATAAAATGCAAAACATATAAGCCTCCAAATATAACAAAAACTAGATCAGATGAATGCAGAAAGGAATTCCCCACCTACAATCATGTTGCCGAGGAGCAGTTTAAGCTGAGGTTACAGAGTAAAACGTCACTAGAGACATCAGTAGCAACCAAAATTAAAGCTGAAATCTTTTTGTTTTATTTGTTTTGTTTTGTTTTGTTTTGTTTTGTTTTGTTTTGTTTTGTTTTTTCGAGACAGGGTTTCTCTGTGTAGCTTTGCGCCTTTCCTGGATCTTGCTCTGTAGACCAGGCTGGCCTCAAACTCACAAAGATCCGCCTGTCTCTGCCTCCCGAGTGCTGGGATTAAAGGCATGTGCCACCACCGCCCGGCTAAAGCTGAAATCTTAAGAGGAACATGTACTTAAAATTATTGCCGTCCTTATGGAAATCTATGACATTGATTTATTTGTTTTAATTATATATGTCCCTATCTTTTGGACTGGCTATTTCGTGCTTACACAAAAATAAAAAGTCTTGGAATTAGATGACTCCGCAGATAACGGCACTTACTACTGTGAACAGGAAAATCTAGTTCAAGTTCCCAAGACTCAGTTAGGCATAGATGAGCATGCACAGTCCCAAGATGGAGACAGGCAGGATGCTGGAGGTTGCTGCTGTTAGCCTAGCTCAGGGCTCCACAACAGACCCTGTGTGAAGGGAATAGGGTGGAGATCAGTAGAGAAGACACCCTAAAGCCTCCTCTGGCCTCTGTGTACTCACCTGCTCATATGTATGCACATCACACACACACACACACACACACACACACACACACACACACACACACACACTTCTTGAGTACCAAACAACCAGGACATCCGGCATATTCAGAATAACTCACTGAACATTTATATATCTCCTATGATTGTGCTGATTTGTTTGAGCAGATCGTTAGAGAAACCCTGTTTGTCATTTCCAGATCATAGTTAACCAAATAAAGTCACCATTTGTGTAGTGTTTTGCAGTTCATAAAACAATTTTACAAACCTAACTTTATCCACACATCTGCAAACTGATACTCCTTCCCAATTTGACACATGAGGTCTTTGCCTTGCACACAGGAAAGACTGAGGTGTCTCCTCTAAGTCAACTGCAAGTTATTTTCTGGAAAACACTGTGACATTTCACAGTAGCTATAATTAACCCTCTTGTTCTAAGAAAGTCAATGGATCAAAGAAAACAAAATCAAAATGTGAATTTATTTTTCTATGATATAATATTTAATATACTTGGTCAGAGAGCGTGCCTGCCTGTTCAAAGTGATACGTATATATAACATATATTGCTATTTAATCTAGTTTTTGTTATATTTGAAACTTTATACATTAACTGCCTTCTGTTAGCAAGCTCCCCCGTGTGTCTTCATTTTGCTCTCACGAACTTTATGTGATTTACCTGAGATGCTTGTGTGGTCCCAAAGGTACCTAGTCTTCCTTTGAGACATCTTTCAGTCACCGCCCAAGGGTGAGCACAGTTGAATCTGTTTGACCAGTTGGTGTCATCTTCTAACATACTTTCATTAGGTTTTAATCACCTGTGCAGATGGGTCAGATTTCTTCCAATTCCAAGTTGATTTTCTTTGAATTCCAAGTTGGTAGCCTGGCTGCCAACCGTGTTTTAGATTTTATCATAAAACATAGTAATTGCCACTAAAACATTTTCAGTCCTGATGTCATGGTGATCTCCAGGCTTTCCTTGTCATGTAGTCCCCTTGGAAAGTTTTAATCATTTGATAAGTTTGACATGCAGAGGCCTCTGCACTCAGCATCTCTGTGGCAGTTAGTGGGTGTTGTCTCTGCTAATCTAAGTCACCACAATTAAAACACAGGATAACGAGGAAATGGATAGAACTTGTCTGAGACACATCTGAACACTTTTTTCAATATTTGGAAGATACTTTATTACTTCCTATAATGAAACCCAGGAGACAAAGGCTTACATATTTACCAATTTGTTACTTTTGTACAGTGAAATATAACATTTAACATTTCTAGACCTATATGCCTATTAATCTGAAATTATTTTAGTTCACAGAGTTTATAAAGCATGAGAAATATTAAATTGTACACTTAACAAAAATCTTTGTATCTTTCAGAGAAGTTTATTATTTATACTCATACATATTAATTTAATCATTACCAATTACCTTTTCAGGAGAAGCATTTAAGAAAAATAAGAATAAAGAGCACATACTTTTTGTTTTAATTATATTTTATTTACTCTTGTGGGTGTATGCCAGGCTATTCATGTGGTGCTCAACTTTCAGGAGGTGTTTTTCTCCTACTGGTGTTGATTCCAGGGATCGAACTCAGTGTGCTAGCCTTGGCAGCAAGCACCTTTACTCATGGAGCCGTCTTGCCAGCCCCAGTACGTGGCTTTTTAAAATGTATATAACTTTTTTGGATTTGAAAAAAAAAAAAATCTCAGGTTTTAGGTTTATTTCTCTGTGTGTGACTACTTTTTTTTTTTTTTTTTTTTTTGTACTTTTGAATCCTCTTAAAGTGTGTGTTTTTCTCACAGTGGTCAAGCATTTGTTCCTTTTGCTTAAAATGGGAGTTCACTTTGAAAGCAGAGATTCGGGGAGCACACGCTTCTTCAGAACCTTAATAAAGAAATACAGTTTACACCCACACTCAGTTCCCACCTTCAGCTGTGAGCAACATTCTGTTTCCAGCTTTCTCATATTTAGTCTTTTATAGCCAGGTCTTCAGAGTCAGGTAGGAAAGGGTTAGAGCAGGTTGAAGTAGACAGAAAGGCTGCAGAAATGTGCTTCTATCAGCGATAGCTTGGAGTGGAAATCTTTGTCCAGGCAGCTGAATTCAGCTGGTTGCCTAATTACCAGTTAGCAGCTTTTCATTTGAATAAATGGGCATTTAAATGTACCTACACTTTACATTTGCATAAATGCAAAACAGCAGACGCCACTTATAACCCAAACCAATATGGTGGGGGAAATGATGGAACCATGTAAAACAGTTTCTGAGGACAAATGCTTTACTAGGATTTGATCAGCCAATATTCTCTCAGTACACAAGCTGCTTCTCTGGTACCCAATAGTCATTTTCACATTCACAGGAACAAATTTCAGATGCATCTCAGAATGGTTATAGAACCCAGCAGCTTCTGTGCCCTGGACTGCAGTTACCTACATTAGGTGCTTCAAGACTAAAACACAGGTTCTTAAATGTCCCCACCCACACCTACATGCTTCTCAACTAATATAAGGAGACTGGGGACAAAATTCAAAACTGCTTTGGCCATCTTGCTCATAAAGAAAGGACATTTAGGCATGATCTGTCACAGCTGATGTCCAAACTTCCTGCAAGTCTATTTGGGGTCTTGAAACATGGAGTAATGGCTCACTCAGGGCTCATAGAGCTGGCAAGCTCAAGGTGCATGTCTCAGTGGCTGGTTTTTGGAACAGAAGAGAGAGAGAGAGAGAGAGAGAGAGAGACAGAGACAGAGACAGAGACAGAGACAGAGACAGAGACACAGAGAGAGAGAGAAAGAGAGAGAGTTGTGGGCAGCCATTTTCTGCAGTGTGAACCATGTAACAGAAGATTCATCTGCAGAATTTTAAGTGCCAGAGTGGAGGGACCAGGATGATAGGAAGAAAGGGGGACGGAGAGGAGAAGGGAGAAGGGAGAGTCCCAGAGCATACTGTATACTTCAGAGTTTTATTGTTCCAGTGTGTAATTCAGGTTCTAGTCCAGAAAACTCTTAATATTTTCCCTTAAATTCCATCAAAAAAAACAAATAAAACTATACATATGAAAGTGGACTTACTGATTTGTGTCTATGACTCTCTCTCTCTCTCTCTCTCTCTCTCTCTCTCTCTCTCTCTCTCTCTCTCTCTCTCTGTGTGTGTGTGTGTGTGTAAGCTGGGTTGACCTAATTTTTTATATTTATAACCCAGAATCAAAACTGTCATACACCAAATGATGCGATAGAATGTTCAGAGATGGAAAAGTGAAGAGGTCCATTCTAGAGTTTAAAGGTGTTGGTAAAGGAAATCACTCTTCACACAAAGAATTTCAGAAGAAAAAAATATTTTCAACAGCATAGTAATACTTGTTGTACCCACTCCCCTACTAACCAATGTCCTTTTGCTTTCTAGGACTCCATTTTCTCCTTTTTCTTATCCCAGGAAGCCCTTTAAACACTCTGGCTTTGTAAGCAGTGTGTTTTGTATTGTTATAGATGGCCACCCTGGTATTAACCTTTATCATCTGGGTTTGATCTAGCAAAGCATCCATTAACTTTCCTCCTACAATCAGTAGCTCTGTACTTCTGTGTGGCCTGAGCAGCAGTGGGATGTCTACAGGCTCTGGAAAACCCCGAAGTATGACCTGTCAATATTGCATCTGCATTCTTTTGCAAAAGAACATTAAAAAGTAATGGAATTTATTGTAACTTCACCCCCAATGGGAGCAAACGCCAGTGTTCTTTGCTTTGATATTTACATTCTATTTTCTGCGTGAACATGAACATCTATTACTCACATGCCCTGTACAGTGTCAAACTTAAATGAAGGTGTGTGTAATTTACTGACATGACCTTTAGATTTCTCAAGTGACCAATATCCCCATTCAAAGTTCATACCTCAAGAAACACAAACCTTTCTTCTCCTGAAAAGCATCATTACCCATAGTGATTCTGAATTCAGTTCTATTCATACAGAACATCATATATTTTTTCAAGTAATCAAAAGTTCTATGAGCATGCTGGATGACGTTTCTCTTAACCCTGCTCACCCTTCACTGGAGGTTGGTTTTGTTTGGGTTTTGACTGTTTTGTTTGTTTGTTTATCTTCATCATAAGTTATTTTAGTTAATTTAGCTTCACTTTTCAAATTGTCCCTTTTACCATTAATACAAAGTGAATATGCACTTGGGGTTGGGATTTGAAGCATTTGTGTCATGGTGCATCTTAGGATGTTTACAGTGCTGTTAGTAACTGGCTACATAAAGAAATACATGCAAGTACAAACATGTGCATTCTTTAGTATGAAAATAAGTGTTAAAGTTACATTAATTTATTTTCATAAAAACATATGTTTCTGGATTATTTCTAATTCATGAGCAAGGAGATCCATATTCAACAGCAAATGCATGTTACATGGAAAACAACAAACATTCCATTCATTAAATTTCACGTGAAAGTTGGTCATATACAATAGCAGGAAGTTCTATGAGGGGCTTTTCTGTATCTGCACCAACAATTACAATAGCCACAGGTCTTGAACAGAATTTTAATTTTATTTATTTATTTATTTATTTATTTATTTAAATGTGTGTATGTAGTATGCCAGAAACACTCTCTCTCTCTCTCTCTCTCTCTCTCTCTCTCTCTGTGTGTGTGTGTGTGTGTGTGTGTGTGTGTGTGTGTGTGTGTGTGTAGAAGATCTGATTGTGTCCAATGCCCATGGAGACCAAAAGAGGGAATCAGATCCCCTGGAACTGGAGTTACAGATGATTGTGAGGTGCCATGTGGGTTCTGGGAGCGGAAGCCAATTCCTCTGCAAGAGCAACCAGTGCTTCTAATTTCTGAGCCATCTCTCTAACCCCTAATTTAATTTAACTTTTCATTAGAGGTTTAAGATTTTAAATCTTAAAAGAATAAATAATATGTATCATAAAGAAAGTATTATTGGGAAGTATATAAGCTCTAATCAGGAAAAGACTGAAGATCACTGAGTGGAAGGCAGAGGTCCATGGCTGTAAATACATATGTGCATGTGAATAGATGCCTGGTATGCATGTGAAACTCTGACTGTTTAGAGAAAAGTGTGAAGGAATATGTAGATAACACAGCATTTCTAGGATAGACACTCAGTGGAAGAGAATGTAAAGTATAGAAAGCACGCCTTAGATATTACCATTGCTGGGTGGGCATGGTGTCATGTGCCTTTAACCCCAGCACTCAGGAGACATAAGGAGTCTGTCTGTGAGTTCAAGACCAGCAGTGTCCACATGGGAGTTCTAGGCCAGCCAGGGCTACATAGTGAGCAATCTCAAAAATAACTAACTAACTAAATCAAATCATCTGAGCATTTCTTCTATGTGTACAAACAGAGGAAACAATGATGAACTGCCTCTGTCTTCCTTGCATTAGCTTTTTCTGTAAAATGAAGATTTCATAAAATAGGGACGATAATAGCAGACACACAGTCACTGGCAGTGCCACAACCCACTGGCAGCTCACGAATGGCTACAGGCAGGAAATAAAGCTTTAAAATTAATGTTTATGAAATTGGGCAAATTGCACAGATAATGCATTTTGTCTTCCCAGAAACCTTTCCATATAATCATTTGGAATGTTGGAGTTTGTTCTTTTGTTCTTACATGCCAGCCTAATGCTATCCCCGTAGAATTTTTTTGTTTTTCATTTTTTGCTTAAAGAAAAACAAGTTTCAAGTCAACGGGATAATTATTTTATTACCATGTTTGCTATATATTTAACTTAGAGTTTTATGTTGGTTTGTGTCTTTCTTCTTGAATTAAAATGTTACTTTTTTCCCCTTGGGCTGGGGCTGTAGTTCAGTGGTAGAGCCCTGTCCTGGCATCATAAGGCTAAAGTTTCAATCCTCAATACCAATGGAAACACATTTTTTTTTAAAAAAATTATCTTTAGTGTAACTATTATTAAATAGCAATGAGGGACATCCTTACAGGGTAATAATAGAGTGCCAAGAGGGAGGCTGAGTGTGAAAGAATGGCTGAGGTTCTTCCTCAGCTCAGAACTGCAGGTCAAGTGAGCCAACTGCCATCTGTGCCCATTCACTGGTTGCTGGACAGTGAGCCTGCATGGAGATAGCTATGTGAGGGAAGTGATAGACAGCTTCTTCAGCTGCCTTAGCAATTCTGGTTTTCTCTCTGGTCCTCCTCTCAGCCTATAGTTCTTCATATCGGGGCCATGTGAACGGAAAGTGAAAGAAAATGAAAGGGTGCCATTTTACAAAAGGAAGGTTGATATTTATTGTTGCTAGGCTAAAGCAATGTTGACGCCAAAGAAGCCATTCAGCATGTGTGGGAAAGCACATGATGAAACAAAATTTAAAAAAGGATGACAATGTTCTACTCTGGGAATGCTGTCCACTTGTTTGTTCATTTTTATGATGATTAAATATTTTATATGTGTCAAGGAATAAGAAATTATATAGAAACATGATTAATAAAATTAAAATGAAAAGTTAACTGTAGAGGAAGGAAGCTGTGTCAGTCATATTGAGGGCCTGGGAGGAAGTTGTGGTAAAGATGCAGTCTTTAATTGTTAAAATAACTTGTAATCTTAAAGTCTATATTTAAATGCACTAGCAGTAAAGACTTTGGTGGGCTTATTTTCAGGATTTGGGAATTCAAAGTAGAATATAGCTTCTGATTAAAACTGATTCCAATCTGATTAAAAACGTTGTTGAAACTGTGACTAAATAAAATAACTATGGCATTACCCCATCTTTTCTCTAAATACATAATACAATTCCCACATCCTTGTATTGTGCTTTTTTCAACCAGCTTTGGACCACATTAGATCATGGCTGTTTCTCGGTCTACTTCCACTGAATTCCAAATTGAAGGGCAATTCATTTAACTATAGTCCTTTATGTAATTCTAATGTATAGATGACTAGAATTCTTAAGAAAGATAATTACAACTGATAATTATAATTACTTCAGTTTTAAAAAATAATGAGCCCTTAAGGATACAGGGGAGCCTGTGGCTGTAGATAGTCTGCGATTCATACTTCTCTTTTATTCAATCACTCTTTAAGGAACATACTGTGGGTTTGTTGAGGTCATAAAGTCAGGCAATACATTGCTAGTGGCTTAAAAGGTACAAAGTATTATTTTTGGCATCCATGTGTTTATAACACATTTACAAAAGAAAGGATAAGCTTTTACAAGTTCCACGGAGTTACATGCAAATGGTGCCCAAATATGATCAGATTTTAGGAGATAAGAGCTGGCAACTGCTAGTTTGCATCCACAAGGAAGACGAAGACGGACCCCAGGGACACCTTCTGAAGAGCTCATCAGGCTTTGTGCAAGGTCACAAACACAAGCACACTTCCTCAGTTGTGGTGATAAACCTTGGCAAGAGACGTTGATGGCAGCTTTGAGGAAACTGGCTTATCTGAGAGAAAATCTGAGAAAAAACATAGACAAGAGTAAGAGAAAGCTGGAGACTGAGAAGTTGGGTAAAAATCACAAGGGGCCTTGAAGTGATAAGGAAATTTTTATTTCGTTTTCCAGAAAACCGTACGCGGCTAGTGGAGTCAAAGAGAGATCAATAGTTGCATGTGTTGGTTTAGTTTATAGATACTTCACACTAGCAATAAACAAATGTCATGAAACCCCACAGTGCTCAAAGTCTTTGCCACCTTGGGCAAGCACCTGTGGTCTTCAGATATGGACTCTTACAGACCTTCAGCTAGGGTGGCATGATAGTTTAATATTCATTTTTAGCTGGATTGGATTTGAAATCATCTAGGAAATACACCTCTGGGTAAACCTATGGGAGTATTTCCAAAGAGAATTAACCGAGAGGAAAGGACCCTCTCTGAACATGCTTGGTATCATTCTGTGTCTGGCCTCACAGGCTAAATCAAAAGGAGTTAGAGACTGACACACCACCTTTCATCTCTTCTCTGCTTCCTGACTGCAGCTGCACTGTGACCTCACACTCATGCTGCCCATGCCTTCCTCCCAGCTCTGGCAGACTATTCTCAAACAGTGAATGAGAAAACCTTCATTC
The DNA here is from genome assembly GCF_004664715.2 of Peromyscus leucopus. Lineage (NCBI taxonomy): Eukaryota > Metazoa > Chordata > Mammalia > Rodentia > Cricetidae > Peromyscus > Peromyscus leucopus. Next base: position 20,849,457 of record NC_051068.1, read on the forward strand.
CTGGTGCTACTTTTACCAGGCATTTGGCCACAGCATGGAAGAAAGTAACTCATTCAAGGTGTTGATGACTGAGGCAGCTCTCAGCTGACCACAGAAGAAAAGACAGCGGGACATTGCAGCTTTGTCAACCCCAGGAAGAAGTTTTACATTGCACTCACTAGGTCTCAAAGAAGGTTCCAGGAAGCTGAAGTCTAAATTCACAGTAGCAGCTCTTTAACAGTGTGTCACAAATAGGATTTCATCGCTATTTCACTGCCCTGCGGATGCCTGCTAGAACAAGCTGCCCAATACACTGTCTCACTCCAACCTATCTTTTAATGACAACCTAGCTGACCACCATCAGTGCCATGGGTAAGCTGTAGGAAACAGATGACTGCAGACTGTGGAATGGGATCATTACTCACTCAGGACCTTGAGTTATCATTGCTGGGAACCAGTGTGGCCGGGGCAATCGCTGACACGATCAGCTGTCACAATTGTTTGTTCCTCGTCTGTGATGACGATGAGGATGAGGGTGAAAAGTGTCCACTCTAACAGTGCAGGATTTTAAATATTCAGAAGTAGTAGTTACTCACAAAGACACCGGAGTTAGTAAGCAGTATTGGGATTACTTTTTCCATAACAAAGAAACAAACATGCCTGATAAACTATCAAGCTAGAGCATTCTGGGAAAGTCACAGACCCTCAGAGACAACATTGATAATATTTGAAGCCATCCTAATCTTCAGCAGCCAAGGCCTGGCTATGCAGAGAGTCACGTTCAAGATTTGGTTGGAAGGATGAAGGAGTTAGAGTGGAGCTTCTTTACACTCTGAATGAATTCAGGGAAAGCAAGAATACAGATCATTAAAAGAGATAACTCTGCCTCAAAGAAAAGAACACGACAGTAGGAAGCCCCTTAGTCAATCTGCTTCAAGTAAAGTTGATATAGCAATTCCTTCTTGACATTGTCTGGAAAATGCAACCTACTGTTTGAAGCATTTATGTTAAATCACTAGATGTCATGTGACAAATTTTTCTATAACTCAGGCTCAGCTAGATTCTGTGATAGAAACCAATGATCTCAAATTGGTGACTTAAAAAGCAAAAGTTCACTTCGACTACCTAGGTGCATGGTATATAAAGTAAGGTATCTTGAAAATGCATCTTGAGCAAAGGTTGGTGGACGTTTTTCAACATCAGTACTATTACTAGGCACTGATGTACAAGAAAGATTATAAGAAAGTATTTAATGGTCCTTGAAGCTTCCTCTCAGAAACAGCAAACATCATGTGCATCCACTTTGCCTCAGCCAGATCAGCTCACACAGCCTACTGTGTGCCTCAGGGAAGAAACCAAACTCTTTAGGGGACACAACAGTGACCTCAGTCATGACTCGGTCGTGGTGCTCTGTGTTGTTCAATGCCTCTTCATTCCTATAGAGTTAGCTGCTCTTAGTTTCTGCCTTCAGTAACGAAAATTATTTGTGCATCAATTCCAGTCATCAAAATTTAATCCTTTCCACATTAATCTTTACAAAATAAGCACGCAGACACATAAACACACAAAAGAGACCCCACACTACTTAAATGTTCGTATGCTTTGTGTTAAATAATGAGTAAGTATGGGGTTGGGCCGGGTGGTGGTGCACGCCTTTAATCCCAGCACTCAGGAGGCAGAGGCAGGTGGATCTCTGTGAGTTCAAGGCCAGCCTGGTCTACCAAGTGAGTTCCAGGAAAGGCGCAAAGCTACACAAAGAAACCCTGTCTCCAAAAAAAACAAAAAAAAAAAAAGTATGAGGTTGGGGAGATGGCTAAGTGGCTAAGAGCACTTGCTGCTCATGCAGAGGACCTGGGTTCAGTTCCCAGAACCCACATGGTGGCTCACAACTGCCTGTAACTCCAGTTCCAATTCTCTCTTCAAGCTTCTAGGGCATCTGCCTGCCTGTAGTTCAGGCACACACACACACACACACACACACACACACACACATAAAATGAAACAAAATTGATATTTAAAACCAAAGAAATTGACATTTGCATGTGTTTCTCTATGCCTATCCCCAAAACCTTTCTCAAGTTCAGTACTTGGCAAAAATTCTGAGTTTTTTTTTTTTTTTTTTTTTAAACTAGGAATTGACTTCTACTAAGACAATATTAGGCAGAGATGCTGGCCCTGTGGTAGGAGCTTGTGCATACAATTTTCTCATGAACACTTGCTAAACATACATCACTTAACCAGAAACTTCTCAGCGCTGACCTTGCTCAGTAAGCAAACATCAGTTTAGACCCATGCTTCTAACAGAGCTAGCACCGCAATTTGAATTCATGGCAATAGTGAGTGTTTTACTCCTGAGCATATAGGCAAATCACACTTGTATTTTCTGTTGTTGCTATTGTTCTCTTGATGATATTCTTATTTCTTACAGGACATAGAATGCAATTTTTAACATCAAGTTGTCTCTACTAAAGCCTGAGTTACCACCCTCTCAGCTGGATATAGAAAGGACTTGGACGGATAAACTGTGAAAATTTGAGCAGTAACTATGTGAGTACAGCTGATTGTTTCATCCTAACTCAGGAAGCAGCCACTGGTGTTAGAGGCATGACTCAAACCAGCGTCGTTACTTGGCTTCCCAAACTCTCTGCTATTTCACCTGATTCCAAAACTTAATTGACCAGTCATCACTAAGATAATGCTATCATGTAGTTTCCCATTTTCAGGAAGATATTTCTATGACTAATTAACCACAAAAGTTGAGCAACTGCCTGGTAGAGGAAAATGGAAGATAAGTTGCCATTGTCACCAAAAAGTTATGATTCAGCTTTCAAAAACAGAGAGAAAATGCTGCGTGCTGCAGCCTTGAAGTTAATGTAATCATTATTCAAAGTATAAACATAGAGATTGAATGCATGCTGGCATCACTAATGACTAAACTTGGGAGTTTAGAATGAACTCGTTTGTCGGAAGCCAAAAGGTCTACAAGACTGAGTCCAGCCACTAGATCAGACAGAAACCCAGGAAGCCCAGTGGCTCAGCAGAGCCCATCCTGATCCCCGACAATACTTGACACAAAAGACAAAACATGCCAGCAGTGTCAGTGAATGAATGACAGGTTCGCTTGCATCCTCAGCTGGTTCCCTTGGGGCTCTCTCTAAGAATTACAGAGGGATGTTTAACCAACACTTAGACAAAGCGATATTCAGCTGAACCCCAGGAAAACACTAAGTGATGCCCCAGCAGATCAGAGTGGGACAGCCCTGTAGTTCTGGGGACAGTGTGTTCTTAATAAGCACTGAACACAAGACAGCCATTGATAAGTTTCCGGTTAAGAAAATAGTTTAATGCATTTATAGCATTTAAATTACCCTATTTAGAAATAATTTTGAAGAGTTGTGTACATGTATATATATATATAAATTTTATATCCTCCTAAAATATCTTAGTGCCTGCAAAATATCAGAAGCTATCTGTTACAATACATTTATGTATTTTACACATTTTTATGTAAATGATTCAACTCTTTTAAAATTCTTTGTAATTGAAGCAGAATTACATCACTTTCCCCCTCCATTTCCTTTCTCTTTCCTCACAGCTATCCCTCCCATGCCCTTTCAATTCTCAAGTTGACATTTCTTTGATTCTGTTTGTTACATAGACACACACATATAAATCAACCTGTATTTATTTCTGTTATTTCTGTGCGTATGGATTCAGGGACAAATACTCTGCATTGCACAACCAAGAAGGGTCTAATACTTCTTCTCCCAACTGTCAAACCACTTTCAAGCGTAATACCACTAATGATACTGTTTTGACAACCACATCTTTTCCTACTAGGACAAAAGTTCACTTTTTTTCCCAGATAATAAGAAATTAGAATAATGTCATTGTTGAACTTTTACTGCTGTGTTCATAAAGAAATGTCTATGAATACAGTTACACAGTTTAATGTGCACAACTGTCCTAGGTACCCAGGCAGGTATATGCTCACCATATGATCTCTCCTTACACATGATAAGGAGCCCCCCACCACATGTCTGTGGTGGTATTGTGTTCCCCAGAATATTGTGTACCCTAATAAACTTATCTGGGGTCAGAGACAGAACAGCCACTAGAAACAGAGGCTAGAAAATGGTGGCACTCATGCCTTTAATCCTACATTCCAGAGGCAGGAATCTGTCTGGATCTTTGTGAGTTCAAGGCCACATTGGAAACAGCCAGGCATGGTGACACATGCCTTTAATCCCAGGAAGTGAGGGCAGAAAGCAGAGAGGTGTATAAGGCATGAAAACCAGGAACTAGGCTGGTTAAGCTTTTAGGCTTTTGAGAAGCAGTTCAGCTGAGATCCATTCGGATGAGGACAGAGAGGCATCCAGTCTGAGGAAACAGGATCACCTGAGAAATTGGCAAGGTGAGGAAGCTGTGGCTTGTTCTGCTTCCCTGATCTTCTAGCATTCACCTCAATATCTGGCTCCAGGATTGTTTTTATTGATAATACCTTTTAAGATTCCTGCTACATTTGACGCCCAACATACGTGATACGAATTTATGAAAAAGCTGCTCGGGGCCCCAGCCTCAGGCCCAAGCTACACTCAGCCTGTTGTGGTGCCACAAGCCAGCAGGATTTGCTGAAGGAGGTGGAGGCAGGAGGATCCCGAGTTTGAGGCTGGCCTAGGAGGTGTGGGAGAAGCTTCGGCCCAGGCTGATCCACAAACAGTGGTGGGACCATAGAGGCAGAGGCTGCTGCTCTGAGTTGCTGGCTGTTTCTCATCGTGTTAGTGACTGCAGTGACGCTGCTACCTGGGACTAAGGGTTTACTGCTGCTTGTTCAGAGAACAATTGCCAAGACCAACATGTTACAAGAAAGCATCAGCAAAGGTCAGTTTGGAAAAGTTTGGCAAGACAAATGGTGGGGAGAAATTGCTGTGAAGATTTTCTTTCCAGGGAAGAACACTCACGGTTCTGAGAGACAGCCATTTATCAGACTGTGATTGCTCCAAACCACAGAGGAGGCACAGAAAAAAAAAATCTGCAGGGAACCCTGACCACACCTAATAAGAACTTTGAAATCTTCAAAAGGATGATGAGACCCCACAAAGATGATGCCACATGGACTATGATAAAGCCATTAAGCTGATGAACACCACCAAACATTTTGCTTTGGACTACAAACTGCTCAGGACAGTTTTGAGATGGCTAACTGAGATGATCCAGATTCACAGACTACTTGAGCAAGGACTTGAGACAAGCCCTACACTTTCCCATTATGCAGATACTGGACAAATAATACAAATAACTCTCTCAGGACTTGACAATTAACCCAAAAATTTTCTTTTCAGGATTCCCTTATAGATGTCTTTACCCCCAGAAAGCAGGAAGTAATTTTAAGAAAACAACGTCCACATTTCCAAGAGGTGGGATGGGAGGTTTTTAGTTGTTTAATGAGTTATGGATAATCGTCATTGTTTATGATGGTTGGTTACAAGTTGTTAATTGTTAACAGTCAGGAAAAAAGCTGAACAAGGAGATTAGATTCAGAGTTTTTATTTGAAAAAAAAAGAAAAAGAAAAAGGAGAATAGAGATATGAGGTAGGTCATTGAATGTAATCTGAGAAAAAAGATACAGAAATAATAAGATAAATCGATAGATCATTGAATCTACTCTAAAAAGAAAAAGGGAAGATATAAAAATGACAAAAGGTAGATTATTGAATCTATTATGAAAAAAAATAGAGAGAATATGGATATGATAAGATAAAAAGGTCAATTATTGAATTGACTTTTAAAAAGGAACTACTTGTTTTACATAGAATAAGTAATGAAAATTTTTTGTCTGAGTCTATCAAATGTTACTGGACTGGACATTGTTAATATATATAATGGAATTTTTATCTGAATCTGTCAAATGTTAATGGACTAGACATTGTTAATGTAATTCTTGACTGTATATATTACATATACTTATTGGATAGTTTTTCTTGTATTAGTTATAAGCTTTTTTTAAATTTTAGACAAAAAAAGGGGAAATGTGGTGGTATTGTGTTCCCCAGAATATTGTGCACCCTAATAAACTTATCTGGGGTCAGAGAACTGAACAGCCACTAGATACAGAGGCTAAAAAATGGTACTACTCATGCCTTTAATCCTAGCATTCCAGAGGCAGAAATCCATCTGGATCTCTGTGAGTTCAAGGCCACATTGGAAAAAGCCAGGCATGGTGACACACGCCTTTAATCCCAGGGAGTGAGGGCAGAAAGCAGAAAGGTTTATAAGGCATAAAAATCAGGAACTAGGCTGGTTTTCAACTCATTCACCTCAATACCTGGCTCCGGGTTTGTTTTTATTAGTAAGTACCTTTAAGATTCATGTTGCAATGTGTCCTCAGTGTGATGAAGCTGTAACCAACTCTTATTTGATATGGCTTTTGGTCTTTGAGCCCTGTGCAGTGAGACCACTGCTGCTTTACATAATAGTCACTTGGGGCCAAGCCTCTAACATTATCACACCACCCATTCTTTTCAAACGCACAAAAATATTGGCTCTTATTTTGGGTCCCACATTTCATATCACCCATTCTTCTGCTGATGGCCTTTAGACTGTTGCATATTAGGAATACAGTTGTGAGAATATTATTTTTCCAGTCTTTTGGAGAACATACTACATCTACCCACCTTCTCTTAGATGTGCCTATGGTACAATTGCTCAGTCATATTGTTAAAAAGTGAAAGCCAGGTATGTTGAGCAGGTGGATCAGTTGGAGCACCTCGAAAGCCTCAAGCAGTACTTATGAATTTTTGTTTTCAGTTTTAAAAACTACACGTTAACTGTTTACAGAACAATATTTATTTATTTTGAAGATTAGAACTTTCCTTAATGGCAGATATTATGAGTTATGAGCTTCCCCAAATCACCTCCAGGTTCTCAGTGTAGAAGTGCATGATTTTGACTCTGACACTGTGCCCTGAAGATATGTTTGCATGATCAATGCAGAGAGATAAAACATCTTCGTGAGAGTTCTGAACTGAGTCCATGAGAGTGCACATAGTGAGACCCCAGAGTGACTTGCTGGAGAACCAGCCTTTCACGGAGAACATTGATTCCTCAGTTTGGAACAGGATAAAGCTCACTGCTATTAGAATTCAACAGCTGAAGGCTCTTCTTTTGGAAGAAGATACAGATAGGAAACCCTGCTCATCAAGTTAATGAATTCATTGCTAGTATGTCAGCATGCACATTTAAAATGAAAATTAGTAAAACTGATTTAGAAAAAGTTGCTTGAAAGCAAAACTTAGTGTAATTATGATTAAGCTGTCAATGACTCTCTTATCTTCATTGGTAAATGTCAACAAATATTTTGTCAACTTTCAAAGAAATCATCATCAACTTCCCTAAAAAAAGAACAACTCAACTCCAATTCTTAAATTTTTCATTAAACATAGCATTTTTTTTCTTGGTGTCTTCTGCTTGAAGGGATTTATTACAACATTAAAAAAGCTAAGTAATTATATATGTGCATATGTATAATTACAGGTCTACGTTATATAATGTGTCTATCAGCAACTATACAAGAATGCAGAAAGTAGCCTTTGTAAGAGCTACAACAAAGCCGTTCATCACTCACTCATCACAAGCATTTCACATGTGCTTAACCTATAATTTGCCACATTGGTCATGCTGAGTGCTGGCAAAGTGACAGCTTCATTATCTCTCAGGCAACAGAAAAGCCCTATACTCTGAGGCAATCTTTAATACAGTATTCTGGATACATAAACAGTCTTTGGCAGCAGATGAATTCCACTTGGAGAGTTGAGGCTGTAGCTCAGGGTTAATTTTTTTTTTTCTAGCGTATACCAGGCTCTAGGTTTGACCCCCAGCACAATATACATACATATTCATGTATAAGTGCTGGGTCCTTGGTGCTGGCTTTGTGTTGGCTTCTTCTTTCCAGGCTTGTGTGTCGCTCCCTGACCACTCATTGGTCTCTCCATTATTTCCTGTGTCCACTGTGAACCTCAGCGTCAAGCTTATGGGCTTACTTAGCCATAACAAATACCTCACAATTTCTTTGATCCAGATAGTATGACCCATTGCCGGTGAAGACTATGAGGAAGGGTGGTGGCCATCTCTTTCTCACCTGAAGTCACATTGGGTAAAAGGGCTGCCAGAACAATCGAAGAAAGTCCAGTTTCCATCGATTGCACCAGCACAAGTCCCAAGCTGCATCAGCCTGTCTTGATTGCTCTTTAACTCACTAGTGAGGGACTTCTCTGGTCCTGTGTCCCTCCCTCCCTCCACCCTACCAGCATGGTGTGCTTGTGTGCTCTGTGAGTGGTAGTCAGATCTCCCGGGTCCAGTTATCTTCACATAAGGAGGACACTGGCTCTGTTTTATTTACCAGTGTCCATTTGTTAATCACTGATGTGTATGGAAGGTGGCACATTCCTGTGTGGAAGTGGAAGTGTGTGCTGATAAGTGTGCATATGTGCTGAGTACATGCCTGTGGTAGCCAGAGGACAACTGCTGCTGTTCCTCAGGAACTTGTTCACCTTCATTTGGAGACAGGATCTCTTCTCTCCTTGTTGAAACTAGAGATCTGCCTGTCTCCACATTGCCTTGAGCTGAGATCACTAGAGCATGCCACTACAATAAGAATTTATGAAGATTCTATGGCTTAAGCTCAGGCCTTCGAGCTGGCAAGGCAGGCACTTTCTGATGGCCATCTCCTAGCCCTGTCAATGCTTTTTTATAGAGATTCTTCCCAACATTTTGACAGATTTGGGACACCCGCAAGGAACATGATGCTTCCTAGATTTGGGGTGTATATGAAAGGACTATTTAAGTGGATTTGTGCTTGGGTGTCCTTAACTAGGTTGAATTTTAACAAAACTGTCTTAAAATGAGCAGGAAAATAAAGTTTGTTTTTGTGGTTTGAGGGGAAGGGAGTTTATGAGGTGGATACTTCGGCTAATTTAAGCAACTGAATTTCTGGCATTTTCTTAACTGATAGCTGGGGTCTTCACTTGTTTCTTTCTTAGTAAGACTGAAAATGTGTCAACAAACTAACAAAAACAGGCAAACAAAACAAACAACAACAACCACACCTTCTGCTGCTCACCACTGGGGACCAGACCCAGTGAGAGGCCCCAGACAGGCATTGCTGAGACTTCCCTCTAGACCAGCATGCATTCTACATTTCCTCTGGGTTACCTTGTCAGGGTTATGAGGCTAAGGATGCCTGTGATTTTATCATTTCTGTTCCTCACACATGGAAAGGCTTGCCGAGATGAAAACCCTATTGCACATGTGTTCATAGGTGAGAACTGGAAGCCACAGAAAAACTTAGCATGCCATGTGGAGGCTGCCGTGCCTCTCCAAGATGGCATGTACATACATCAACATTTTATTAGAATAAATGAGAAACTGAATACAAGGTTACCTGTCAGAATAGGGGAACCAGGACAAGCTCAAATGTAAAAATCCCCCTACACTTAGAGCAAAAATAGCATTTGTCTGTGGGAAAGGCAGTGTGCTCAATTCCCCATGGATACAGACAACAGTTCTCATCCATTAGAACCTACTTCGGCAACCACTCTCTGCTTGCATAGTAAATCATGAATATACCAACAGAGTAAATATTGTGAAACACATAATGTGATGTAATACAGTTAAGAAGTCAGACCAGACCTAAATATTTAGTGTGTTGACTTACTATGGTGGGGAGTATATTGGATAGAGGGATGAGGGTGTGGGAGAGGGGCAGATTAAAAAGCTAAGATAACGAGGCTGTTCCCCAATCTAAAATGAATTCAATTACAGAACACAAACTTTCCAGAAGGGTGAAATGTTTGAAGGGTAGAGATGCAGTGATATCTGGAACTTTCAGCCCTCTGCTGATGAATCCAGCCATGGAGAGAGGGCTGCTATTTGCAGAAGTTATACCAGTTAAGAATATTATCCTAGATGCCTGAATAATGCAAGAAGTCAGTTGTATCCTTTAAGACAACCCTCCCAGCTGGCCCTGAGACCTGGGATGCATCAGTGTGTTCCTCCCACACCTCGCCTCTGAGTTGTGCAGACAACTCTGAGTTTTTGGCAGGAGCCTGTAGACTAGTGCCGATGGAGGATTGTTTGAAAAGTTGCTGCTTTCTCTTTATTTTTGTTGTTATTTCTCCAAATATTCCATCTGCAGCAGCATCTGCTATCTCAGCTCAGAGAGTCCAAACAGATGTACCATTACGTCATGTGATGAGCAGGCCTCTGAAGAGAGGGGAGGCTACTCCTTGGCAGGTAGTCCGAGACCCTGCTTTCAAATTCTGCAAACATAGCTGGGAGCCATGAGGGGATCAGAACTAATGAGAGGTAGTTCTTCTGAAAACTCAGTAGAGAGAACAGTGAACTCCTTCTGAGACCCTGTTTTATTGGTGTTTCCATCTCAGCAAACTGTGCCTATGCCACAGCTTTCAAAGGATCACAGAGTCTATCAAGCCTTGTGTTTGATACTGAAGCTCTTGGGGCGGCAGGTCCGGAGACGACCTCAGTGTTTCTGAATATGTAGTTGAGTGTGAAGACTGAGAAGGTGACTGTGGGACCCTTAGGTTAGTCACCTGTTGCAAAATACAAAGGAATTGACCACTGTTCCAGAGCTGGAAGCTGGTGTCAAGGAATAGCTTTGCTCTGGAGGGGATGTGCTATGTGTGGAAACATGTTCCTCAGAAAAGGGCACAGAAAAGAGCACGGTGGAGCTTTTTCACTCAAGTTGATTGCTAAGGAAGTCATTTGTGACCAGCATCATTGTCTTCTTCATGACCTAGGCCTTTTCTGCAAAGATGCATAGAATAATGGAAATTTGTATTGTGTAAGGCAGGCTCCATACTATGTGGGGGAAAACCCTCATATAATGTTATATCTTCTTTCATGTATTTTACTGTTTGCATTTCATCTAATCTAGTTAAGTTAGATATTGTTATTAAGGTAGAAACTACTAAGTATCTTGAAATTTTCACACCAGTCATCAGAAAAATATTCGAAGTGAAAGTATCTCATTCCAAATGACTATCTCTAGAGTGTTCAACCAGGCAAATAGCACCTGGTATATTAGTTAAAGTTTCTGAGCCTTAGTTTATCTTCATAAGCTAGGCAATTTCAGTTGGAATGAAATCATACATGAAAACAGGCATCCATAGATGCAGAAAACACAGGTACACCCATAGAAATATGTGGTCATTGCTTAATGTGTGCTTGGGTATATAATCAATGAATGCACACTGGTAGATAATGTTCTTTGTGTGTGTGCAGAATCTGAATAGGTGTTTAATGTTTATCTGTTGCAAGGATTATCTTACTTTTGTGCACATTGCTGAAGAAGGGCATTGTTGACCCCAGTAATAATTTAATGATTGTCTTTCTGGACAATTGGCTCTCATGTTATTTGGGAATATCTTCATATGGCTCAGGGGACCACCAGGACAGTCCTCAGACTTAGATATGAGGTATATTAGTTACAGTTATACCTAGTGGTGTCTGGCATGAATGCTATAAAATCCCATATGCTTCCCCAGTTTAATGGCCAATCATGGACTCTTAAGCAATTAGCTGCTACATGACCTTGAACATCACATGTTTTTTAGCCCAGGCTTACCTTGAACTCAGTATCTATTGAGGATGGCTTTGAGGTTCTGATCTTCTTGGCTCTCCTCCACAAGTACTGGTGTGGAAAATATGCTCTACCATGCCTAGGTTACAGGGTGCGGGCAATCAAACCAGGGATTCATAAATGTTAAGCTAATACTCTACCTGCTGAGCTAGCATGCCCAGCTTTGAATTTGTCATTGAATATGCTAGACTGTTGCTCCTTTAAAAATGTTTGTTAGATTTATTTTTGTTTTATTTGTATGAATTGTTTGTGTGCATGTGTGTCTATGTATCAAATGTGTGCCTGGTACCCAGGAGATCAGAAAAGAGTGTTGGGTATCCTGAAACTGGAGTTACAGGTGATTATGAGCCACTATATGGGTACTGAGAACTAAGCCAGGTCCTCTGCAGGAATGATAAGTTCTCTTCACCTTGGAGTCATCTCTTTGGGCCCTCTGGGTCCTTTTGAAATTGGTTGAAAATTACTATGACCATATACAATATATAACAAAGTACCTCGGACTTACTCAGGATTCACAAATGCTAATGACTACTTTTGCTTGCTTCCACTGTGGTTTCTTCACTACTGACAACACTTGCTTTACTTAAATGTTTTATTTCCTATCACAATACCATTTAAAACAGATCAAATAGTAAAAACTAAAGCTGACCAGAAAAGGGATATGGAGATGAGATCTATTTTATCCTGCAGACAAAAGTGAGGTGTGATTGTTTTTAAGTTTCAAAATTGTTTAGCCTGTGGCAGATGCTGGTAGCATCAGGCTCAAAGGCTTGGTTATTAGAAGAAAAAAATCTCCTGCATATATATGGAGGAGAGAGAGGAGAGAGAAGAGAGGAGAGGAGGGCAGGAGGAAAAGAAGGAAGGGGAAGAGAAGAAATGGAGAAGAAGAGGGAAGGGGTAAGGGAATGGAGTGATGGGGAGTGAGAGAAAGAGTCAAGAATCCACAGGTTATCGCCTCTCATTCATATTTCTTTAATGTCTGTTGACTAAGTGTTTTTGAATGATTGGCACCTGTCCTTGGTATTTACTGAAAAAAAAATGTGAAGTTTTGTTCTTTGCCTAAAATACTAAGATGCTGATGAATCTGCCTGTAATTCTGCTCTGTCAGAGAATGCCAGGCCCGGTTCTGCCTTTTGTTCTGAAGCATTCTGGGGCAGGTTGGCTTCCACACACTGCAAATACTCTAACACAATAAATACACCCAGGTTCTCTATCTGAACTACTTAAAAAAATACAGACCATCTTTAGTGATGTCAGTCATACAAAGTACAGTCGTACTTGTTTTCCACCTGTGTGGTATGCAAAGGAAAGAATGATATATTCATAAAAAATTAAAAAATATTGGAAGATTCACTTCATATACTTTTATCTTGAGTTTTTTTTCCCTTTGAGACTAAGTCTCTCTATGTAGTCCTGGCTGTCCTGGAACTCCCTATATAGACCTGGCTTACCTTTAAGTCACAGAGATCCTACTGCCTCTGCCTCCCAAGTGCTGGTATTAAAGGCACACAACCACCATGCCCAGTCTCTTCATATACTTTTTCAAATAATCAGAAAGGAATCCCATTAATCCCTTTCAAGCTAAATAAACACGTTTGATTTGACTTTTGCATCTGAATTACATCTATATAGCTATAAAAATAAGGAAATGTCTCAGAGAACAGAGCATTGTACCATTTATTCTGTTTGTATTTATATGTTTGTAATGTGTGCATGTGTCTAAAGGAAGGCATCAGGTCCCCTGGGGTTACCAGGCGTTGTGAGCCACCTGACACAGGTGCTGGCAACTGAATGCTGCTCTTGGCTATTGAGCCATTTCACTGGATCCCGTTGGTAATTTTTATAGCAACCTCTAATAAACCACCAAGTATTCCCTTTAAAAGTGAACGTGTAAAGAAAGCAAAGTGATCAGGGCTTAAAATAAACCTTGATCTAACAGAAAGTCCGCTAGACTGGCACTTAAATTCTACATCCAAGACTTAGCACCAAGTAGAACCTTGGTGGGATATTGAACCTTTGGCCTTCATCTTCACAGATGAACATGAAGGAGTGTGCATGAAAATACACAGGACAGTTTAGAGGGATATATATTTTACAGCATTTCTCCTAAAAAGGTAATCTTACCATGACTGCTCAAAACACCAGCATCCTGAATAACAAAATATTTTCCCTGGTAACTGCAGAGAATAAGTGATCTAATTCATGTGATATGTCTGTATTTATTCAGGTATCCACGAGACAATTTTTAACTATATCTACTATCAATATTCTTTTCCAGCTATATTTCTCAAACATTTTTTTCTCCATAAAAACTTCTAAGAAAGAAAGCAAAATGCAAGTAAAACCCTTTGCTGCTTAATCCATACAATTTTTTTCTTATTGGGTGCCTAACTTCAAATATTAACTACATTATTATTTAATTATATTATTAAAATGATGGTTTCCCCAATAACACTTCTTCCCTATATACTCTTGATTGTTTCAGTGCATTGATTTATCTCTCCATCAAGGTGAATGCAATTGGTTGCCACAGATTTGGTGTCATTAAAAAAATGGAAATTTATTCTCTGACCAGTGTGGAAACCAAAAATCTGAGAACGTAAGGTGTTGGCAGGAAAACGCTCTCCCTAAAGGTTCTAGGAACAAACCTCCTTAGTCTTGTCAGTTTCTATTCCAGGAACGTGTGTGCACACGACCTCAGTTGCTGTTCCCTCTGCCACGTGTGCTTCTGCCTGGAGATACAGCTTCCTCTCTGTCTCTAAAATGGCAGTAGTCACTGTGACCCACTGATGTAACTGGAAAAAATTAAAACTCACCATGTGTAATTTAAATAAACTGAAATTTCAAGCACAGGCCACCTGCAGATTCCAGGATTTCCAACACCAGCATTTTAGAAGCCTCCATCCAGTTCATGACAGCAGATACTTGAGCTGTGAGGAAATGTCACGAGTGTTCCCAGTTGAAGGCATTATTAGGAAAATTACAGAAATGAAACTGACAGAAGTTGTAATGGTCGTGTGTGTGTGTGTGTGTGTGTGTGTGTGTGTGTGTGTGTGAGAGAGAGAGAGAGAGAGAGAGAGAGAGAGAGAGAGAGAGAGAGAGAGAGAGAGAGGAGAGAGAGAGAAAAGGGCCTTGATCCAATCTGTAGCTGTTTCTAGACTGCTCTCTGCAGACACTTCGTACAGTTAATGTGTGATAATATTAATGTATGCTAATGATATTTTCTAAAGTTTAACAGAGAACAAAACAAGAACTCTAATGTCACACAAGGAATAGAAGTCTCCTGCAGAGAAGGCAGTGTGAGGGAAGGGCAAGCCTCTGGAAGCAATCAGGGCATCCTCTGTGACTGGGAAGCAATCCCAGCATTCCATGCTTTGTGTCACTGGCAATGTTGTTCTAAAGACCCACATTAAGGAAGTTTGATAACAGAACCACGCAGGTCCATTGTGCGTTCAAACTCTAAGATCAGGGAAGGACATTTAAACAGAATCTGGGCAGAAACCAGGATCTAACATGGAAGGAAAAATGAATCTAATTTCCAGAACAGAGAAGAGTGCTCACCAAGATCCAGAGGAAGAGGCCATAAGAAGTTCCTGTTACTCTTTTAATTGATTAGATTTCAACACACCACATGGTTTAAATTTTGAAATATAATTTTATTCTAAGTAGTGACTGAATGAGTACCCCTGTCAGTGGCCACGGCTCTTCCTGATGTCTTGCCATCCTGTTTCGTACTTAATGTTGTCATTTCCCATATATCTCCTCTCACTTTGCTCTTCTCAATTCCTGTACCTCTCCTACTTTAGTGGATGAGTTTAAAACAAATTAAAGAGTTTTGTAACATCCTTTAGAGTTTGAATAACAATTTACTCTTATACCCATGCCCATTGCTTAAAGTAATAGGAAACAAGACTACTTTTCTAAAATAATATACAGCTAAGGCTAATATGTTTTCCTTGGTAGCAGCTGAGATGAAAAAGTAGTAAGAACAAATAAGTAGAGAATGTAAATTTAAAGTAGAGAGTTCACAACTGCTATGGAGATTAACTTTTTACATTGTAAATACAAGTCCACACTCAGTTCTAAGATTACATCTTTCATGAGATCATAGCTTTCATTTCTAATTCTAAAATAACTCAGCCTCCTTCTGCTCACACTATTCCATTTCAATCCCCTTCCTCTAGCATCATGGTGGTGTGGTTGGCCATGTACATTTTCCCAGATTCATATACACTACTGATAACAATTTTGACTTTCTTACCCTCAGTAAAAGCCAAGAATTTAACATCAATAAAAATAACACTGAGCCAAAAATATTGTTCCCTAATGAAAGTACACATTCAGGTGGTGGTTTCCAAGAATTCTCAGCTTGGAACCCAAGGACAATGTGAAGTGATTTATGGAAAGAGAAATCCCTGGTACTTGACATTAAACATTTTAATTAGAAATGCACATGGGCCATATGTTAAAACTGTATTTCAATGTCTACCAGAGAAAGAGCAGCACCTCCAAGGATATAAGTTGAAAAGAGGGATAAGCTGTCTTTGCATCTTTTAAAAATGCTTTAGAATCCCTAGGGAGGGTCTATGTAGGCCAAGTAGAGTTGAGCTGACTAACTTGGATTCTTACATTTATATATTATCCCAACCAGTCATGTTGGAAGGAAGACACTCATCTGGGTCTCCAACATGGTGCCAGAGAATACAGAGGCCTATCTTTGTTCACACACAAAGGTTTCATGTGATATTTCTGTCTACCAATATAGCACTGAAAAACTTTAAATACACCCAGATAATTTTAATAATACAATTGAAACTAAAAAGAATTCTAAAAAGTGACATCAATTTACATGCCAACATGGATGGCGGAATTCTCACAAGGCTTCTCCTCTAGATGGATAGCTATGGGCAGCTGATGGTTCCTGAAAAGAATGTCCCTGGTGGTTATCCAATAGGAGTCATCCCTGAATGCATATGAGCAACATTAGATGATGTCAGCAAATTGTTTATAAGTGACACACTTACACACACTCACACACACACACACACACACACACACACACACACACATAACAATTATGGTTAGAAAATAAGAGGCTGTGAATTTGAGGAGAGAGAGAGAGACATGGAGTGAAGAGTAGGGGGAGAGAGGAATGATGCAAATGCAGCACTCGTATGAGAAATTCCCCAAAACTAAAATAAAACCTTCTGTTTACATGTTTGTGAACACAGGCATTAGAAATCATTTAAAGTGTCATGAGCAAGATAGTGAAATTTATAGAATTCAGTAAAGTTTTTAAATCCAAATTCTGTAAAGCCAACTTTCTCTCAACTTAGTGATATGCCAGTAAGGAGGTAGTGATGAGGACATGGCTTGGGTTCTTAAGGGGACTTCAAGATAAGTGATGTGGAGATAGTCCATAAACTCTGGTTTCTGGATTATCATCATGAAGAGCATAATGTTTATGTTCTTGTTTTCCAAGATTCTTTTCTTCTAAACTTTCAACCAGGTTTTGAACATGAAAGTTGTTTTGTCATTGACTGTAAGTGTGGTCTGCAATCACCAATTGAACTAAAATAACTTCTAGTTATTTTTGTTTTTTGTTTGTTTGTTTGTTTGTTTGGAGACAGGGTTTCTCTGTGTTGTTTTGGTGGCTATCCTGGATCATACTCTGTAAACCAGGTTGACCTCAAACTCTTAGAGATCTGCCTGCCTCTGCCTCCCGAGTGCTGGGATTAAAGGCGTGCACCACCATGGTCCAGCTCTAGTTATTTTTAAAATGCTAGTTTCTAAATCTCACCCCACACTTAACACACTGGACTCTTAATACATTCCTTCAAGAAACCAACATTTTATACTAATATTATAATATTAGTATATTTTAGTAAGTTAGTATAATCTTAGTGCATTTATATATTAATATAATTATAATATTATCTGCACTTAAAGCTTTTATTTGTAGAAGGATTCATAATTCTAGCTTCAAAGCTTTCTGCATCATACCTGGGACTTCTTTCTATTCCATACTTGATGATAAATTTCAACTATGAAATGAACTACACTTTCCTCTCACCTTCATGTCCCTCCAACTCCTTCTCAAATCCATGCTCTCTTATTCTATAATGATAATTATTTCACACATATGTGTCTGTACATATATGTATACATATAGATTTGCACTTATAAACACAACTTGCTGACGTCATTTAATATTGCTCCTATGTGCTCAGAGCTGGCTCCTTGGGATTGGCTAACTAACAGGGTGACTGTCCCTCTCGGGAACCATCAGCTACCTGTAGCTCTCCATCTAGAGGGGAAGCCTTATGAGAATTTGCCCATCCACATTGGCAGAAATTGCATTAGCAAATTAAGAACAAGTATGAAATAGAAGTTTGTGTGTCAGGATTCAGTTCTTGAAATCTAATCTTGAAGAACTTTAAAAGTAACTACAAGATATAAGATCCTTGGAATATCCTACTCTGGTGAAGATCAGAATGGATATAGCACAGTGTGAAAACCAAGGGAAAGATAATATTATAATGTTAATAATTAAAGTAACAAATGGACATGAAGGAAGAAGTGGGTGACAGCAAGACTCCAACTCTCCTACTCATCTTATTTGATTAAAATCTTAATCACTTTCACAGTAAAGTAATAATCTCACAAAGCATACTGTATCAATGACAGCTTGCACCATATACATTTTATAGTTCATGTGCAGATAATCCTAATACTCTAATGTGAAAACTATATACCTTTCTCCTGTGTTTCTATCTTTGCTCTAAGCAAACAAACCTATTTATCTCAACTCCATCACGGACCTTCTCAATTGTGATGAAGTTGGGGAGCACATGCCCCAGGCACATGGTTAGACTCTGATTTTCAAAGTCCCATAATCAGATAAGATGTCAACAGTGAACCTGAAGGTTCTGTGAGTGTGATCAAACATTGCTGGCATGGAACATACAGGGAAGAGGGTGGGATAGCAGTGTGATAAGCTGGATCTCAAAGGAATTCATGATGTCACTGGGGAGGAGGAGGAGGAGAAGGAGGAGGAGGAGGAGGAGGAGGAGGAGGAGGAGGAGGAGGAGGAGAGGGATGTCACTAAGAACCTGACAGATCTTTTGAAGCTGATCGCAGGTGAGGACAATCGTCAAAATGAGCGGTGGTTTCAGGAAGTCCCAAGGTGGTGCCCAGTCAGGTGGATCCCCTCTGAGGGCTGAGAGGGAGATGCTGGCCCACTTCTCTCTGTAGCTTCTAGCGGGTAATTTGGTGCTCCTGGTTCTGATCTTCACGCCGCTCCCAGGACCCTGAGATGATGAGCTTTTGTTTAAGGAATCCAGCTGGGGGCCTTGGTGAGTGAGGTCTTGGCAGCTAGACCGTGAAGCAAGACTTCTGAACGTTTTCCCTTTGTCCTGTGGACAGTGAGGTATCTTGTCTGTGGTGATAACCTGTTTCATTGTCTCTCTACAGCATCGCCCCTGTGGTCACAAAGCGCTGTCCCACAGTAGGTACCTTACCTCCCACATTCCCCTTGCCTGCCTCATCTCTACTTCGGTTGTTTAAGAACATACACCTTTTCCATCCTCTACACGTGAGGATGCCCCTCCTCAGAGCATCCAGACTTCTCTGCTTGGTATCTGGAATGCTTTCCCCTGAGATTTTCTAAAGTCCCCTCTTTTCTCGTTTACATCTCCACCAAATATTTTCTCTGCCAAGAGATTTTCCCTGGCCCTACCTAATGTAGCATTCTGTTTGGTGGGCTCTGCTGCCTTGATCATTTTATTTATTTATACCAATTTGCCTGCCTGATGTATTGCACTAACTTAGCGGCACATATCCTCTTAAAACATCTTCCATAGGACATATGAGCGCTTTTTTTCTTATTCATGGTTGTCTCGAGGGCGCAGATTGGTAGCTATGGCATGTCTTCCTCATTATGTGCTTTTAGACACTAGTTTAATAAATTTAAGGGCATGGTAAAGGCAGCTAAAACATCAAGCATTTATTTTCCTGTCCTTGAGCTATTAATAACTTAATTTCACTGTATCTTTATTTGTAATCCACAGAAGGGATCTGCATGCATAAGAAGCCTTTAATATTAAATGGCTCACACAAAACAGTATATCATTGTAGGAAAGAAGACTTGCTGTGTTTGTAATATAGCATAAAATTAGTAAGTCAGCATGCATGTTTTATAAGAAACAAAAATATCATTTTCGTTTTGCCATGTTTAAAAAGTGCCTCTGTCAAAAGGAGGAGGCTCTGCAGAAACCTTGTACTTAGGTGATTCCAAGCACTCGCCCATGGTCTCTTGCTTCCATAGCCACGATTTCCACTGTTGTTCTTAGGACAAACTGATTTCAAGCATTACTCACAATGAGAAGGTTCTATTCAATGCTTTTATTGCTGCTTTAAAATTATTATGGTGCCTGAGAAACAGATGCAAATTATATATTAATTGAAGTTCATGGAAGTATTTAGAATATCTGTTTCTGCACAGTACCCCCATCTCTCTGGGAGACAGGGCAGCTATTCTCATCCTTCAGGAATAAGAGAGAGCTGCAGCAGGACATGAGATCTGTGTGTAAACCCATGTTTCAGGCTGCAGCAGGACAATGGAGCTTTGTGTGCAAACCCGTGCTTCAGGCTGCAGCAGGACATGAGAGCTGTGTGCAAACCCATGCTTCAGGCTGCAGCAAGACATAAGAGCTGTCTGTGCAAACCCATGCTTCAGGCTGCAGCAGGACATGAGATCTGTGTGCAAACCCATGCTTCAGGCTGCAGCAGGACATGAGATCTGTGTGTGCAAACCCATGCTTCAGGCTGAAATCTCAAGCTTGAGTGTTTCCTGCTGTAGAATAATGGGTTTTGTGTTCCTGGAGAAAAGGCTGCCTTGTAAAATTCAGATTCCATAGGTGGATGGCAAACAGACTAACCTTTCAGCTCTCATTATAAAGTAGCATTGACTGAGGCATATACAATCACTTCAAATATTATAGACTGTGGAATATCACCACTGCCACACACCTGAGGCTTTGTCTTTAGGCTTTGCCAAGTGTCTGAGATTAATATATAGTGCATAATTTTTAATATGCTGAATTTTATGTTTCATGTTTAGCAAAAAGTATTTGCATGTTCACTGACAATTACACTGAATATATTCACAAATTTCTTTTTTCCCTAGGAAAATCATTTATTTTTCTGAAGGAAACAGAAATATTCCTATAATTAAATCCATTATCTTGTGAGTGTGCGTGTGTGTGTGTGTGTGTGTGTGTGTGTGTGTGTGTGTGTGTGTGTGTTTGTAGAAGCTAGACTAGATGTCAGGTGTCCTCTTATAGCACTATCTGCCTTATTGTCTGGAAACAGAGGCTCACTCTGAACCAGAAATTTACCACTTTGGCTAAGCTGGCTACCAAGGAGCCCTCAGCATCTTCCTGTGTCACTGCCCAAAGCAGGACTAAAACCAGGTGCCTGGCCTTTTACATGGGTATGTGGATTCCAACTCAGGTCTTTGCAGCAGGCAGAGCAAAAGTCTTACCCACTAGCCCATCTCACCAGCACGTCAGTTTTGATAACTATGATGGCTAAGACTGTAGAAAGGAGCAAACCAGAGACAAAATTCCTGTATACATGAACACACCTCATACATGTATTTATACTTACAAATGCCTGATGTGCAGCACACAGGTTTTACATGATTTTAAATATAGGTTTAAATAAACCCCATGCATTTAAGAAATATTTATATATTTTATTTTGTATTTATGACTGTTTGGCCCTCGTATATTTCTTTTTTTTTTTTTTTGTTTTTGTTTTTTGTTTTTCGAGACAGGGTTTCTCTGTGTAGCTTTGCGCCTTTCCTGGATCTCACTTGGTAGCCCCGGCTGGCCTCGAACTCACAGAGATCCGCCTACCTCTGCCTCCCGAGTGCTGGGATTAAAGGCGTGTGCCACCACCGCCCGGCCCTCGTGTATTTCTGTGAACCGTCTGCATCCCTGGTGACCAAGGAGGCCAGGGAGGGTGGCAGATGCCCTGGAACTGGAGTTACGGATGGTTGTGAGCCACCGTATGGGTGCCAGGTCTTCTGCAAGAGCACCAAATGCTTGTTTGTAGCCACTGAGCCGTTTCCCCAGCCCCAAGCCCTTGGCATTAACCTTCCATTTCTAGTTCCTGCTCCTCCAGTATAACACTAACTAGCAGCAAATCAAACCAAATTCAACCCAAAAGATCTAAAAACATAGACCAAAAGTTCTGTTAATAAATACGGAGCCAAATAAATTCATTTATGACTTTTTTTTTTTTTTACTCCTAACCCAGCTACTGCTGAACTAACTCATTAAAGTTTATGTTTGTCAAAGAGAAAGTTTGGTTTGTTTATAAACAATGAGCTGTTTGCACGTTCACCTTGGGAGCTGTTGGGAAATAAGTTCAAAGAAAGGCAAATAACAGCTTACTGTAACTGCACACTAATCTGATCTCTGTAGGGAGACAAGTTCCTTAAGCATGTCCTAAAGAATTATACATAATTAGTCACCTTAGCAAGGCGTGAAAGCCACTATCTTCCCTGCCTGATAAATCTGGACCAGTTATAGATAGTTCTTCTGGAGCCAGCCCATTCCCAAGAAGGAAAAATGCATCATCAAGAAGGCCTCCAGGAGGGAGAAAAATGTCCCACCTCAGGGTGTCTGGCATCTTCCACATCTATGATCTTTCCTAGGTTCCTGGCTGAAGATGACCTATCAACCCCACATTTATCCTAGCATGGCGGGGTAGAAATGTACAGCAAACACCTGAAAAATCTTCATGTAGCTTTATTTCTGTGGATTTCACACTTTCAAAAAACAGTTTCTTTAAAAGGACTTTTCCTAGCTGGGCAGTGGTAGCACAGGCCTTTAATCCCAGCACTCAGGAGACAGAGGCAGGTGGATCTCTGTGAGTTCGAGGCCAGCTTGGTCTACAGAGTGAGTTTCAGGACAGCCAGAGCTGTCGCACAGAGAAACCCTGTATTGGGGGGGTGGGGGTGGATTTTTTCCTCAAAGCTGTTGTGACATAGTACCATTGTAGTCTAATCTAAGCACAGGTTCATCAGAAAGCGCTTCTTTACAGTATACACTAAAGACTGCACCCAAATCATACAGCTAGTGTCTCAGAACTCCAACTTCACTGTCCTCAGGAGAGGTGACAGCGAACCCTCTTCTGGCCTTCTGTTTCTCCAGCCTACTGCAACATTTCCGTAGTAAATTGGTTTCATTTGTAATGCAAATCTTTTCACATATATGGGTGTATTCTCTTCTACGCAGCTGAATGACACTGCTATGTAAGAGGCACCTAACCTCAGCCACTTTTAAGTCCGTTTCTGGCATTGAAAGCTAACAGAGCTGAAAGTTGAATGGGAGAGAGCTCAGCTCCAGTATTCATTCCTTTCTTTGTGCTCTGAAAGGGCCCTGTGGACGAAACCTGATAGAAATGTCCTGGCATCCTAACGGGGGGGAGTTGAAGAGAGGAATAGAAAAGACTGGCTGGTTGCTGCTTTGTGGCTTCATAGGCTGCGTGCAGATGATGCTTTCAAAGGGAGGGCCTGAGGCTAAGCCAAGCCTTCAACTCCCCAGACCCTGCTAAGGGCATCCATCCCTCATCGGTCCACAGAAAAGGCCTTTTAAAGAAACTCCCTGTTCCAAATACACAGATCCTTCATCAGGATGACAGCAATGCTAGAAGGAGGTCTAAATTAAAGCAGCATCTACCCCTGCACCTAGGAGCAAACAACATTCACACGGGAGCCCGGCTCAACACATTCGGTGTCGAAACTGGATTGCCCTTACTGGCGCTACATTCGGTGTCGAAACTGGATTGCCCTTTCTGGCACTGGAGGTTGCATCTTTAAATTATATGTTAATTAGAGAGCTTTCATGAGTGCCTCAGGAATTCACTGTTACAAACAGGACACTGGATTACTAGGGAAAACAACAAAGTGTTTTTTATCAGACACTCTCAGGGTTAACTTCAGTACACAAAAAACTCTCAGCCAGGATTTATCATCCCCCTCACTCTGGAAATTCACTGAGGCTCTGGTGCGGATGATGACATTTACTGTAAGGACTATTTCTTTTCTTCTAAACTAATGATGACTATAAAAATTTATGCTAGTTCTACCATTTAAAGATTTATTTTATTTTTATTTATGGTGCCTCTGTGTGTATGTGTGTGTGTGTGTGTGTGTGTGTGTGTGTGTGTGTGTGGTGTATTGGTATGTGAATGTAGGTACCAACAGAGGCCTGAAGAGGGTACCAGATTCTCCTGGAAATGGAGTTAGAGGTGACCATGAGACACCTTGTGTGGGTGCTGGGAACCAATTTCCTTTTCTTTTAACTTCTGAGTCTTCTACTTAGTTCCTGCTTCTGCCATTTAATGTGCTTAAAATAATTTATTATTTATTATTACAGAATATTAGCTTTTTATAATTACATAAAAATAAAGACACACATTCAGCAGCTCAGATCTTCAGAAGTACATGCTGAGTCTCATCCCTTGTTTAACAGCAAAGAAGCAGAATATCAAAATACACACTTAGTACTAAAATGACTTGACAATATGGAGCTCTTTCACGGGACAATAGTATTTTCCAACACATACAAGATGTGGCATGGATAATGGGATGAGAAAACAGTTTGTGTTAAAGAAACAGAGGAACTTTCACTTGCAGTTAAGTAATAAAATCAATAACTGATGTAGACATTAGTCATCATGTAGGACCAGCAAGAGAAGAACCTACATGGCCTTGGTTTTTTGAGAAGGTCCTGAATCACACTGGAAACTCTAAGGTTGGATCAATAGAGCCTGACTTACTTTCTAAGGAGCTCTGCTCAGCCTTGAAGGCTGCTAGCCAGAAGAGTTCTTAGGCAGAAGGCAATGATAACTCATTAAATAAAAAGACACAATATATGTAGGTAGCACATTCTTAAAAGTACTCAAAATCCAGCTATGACAAAATAGAAAACAGAGAAAATGTGACATTTCACAGAATAAACAACATGGTGATGCAGGTCTGCTAACCTAGCACTCTAGAGGCAGAAGGATCATGAGTTCAAGGCCAGCTTTGGTCCACACAGTAGTGAGGAACAGGTCATTGACATACTGATGAGTAACACTTCCTTAAGGATCACGAAATATGCTCAGTTTTACCAGATGCTCACTTTCACCTTCAAACCAAATACAAAACTACCCACAATTATTTTATGTTTTTTAACATTTAAGTTTGTAAAATTTCACAGGCGTGTAGTAATTTTGTCATAACAATATTATTTAGTTAAACACTGCACTTGGCTTTTATGGAAACATTAAGATGAGTAGACATGGAGAGCTCTCTAACCTTCCAGTTAACATTTCAAAAATGGCCTTGAACTCAGGACTCTTGTTCCTCGGGAGTGCTGGTGCACCAAGCAAGGCTATTTTGTAAATATCTTATTTTCTCCATTTTCTAGTTTATTGTAACTGGACTTCCAGTTTGATTTAAAAAAAAAATAACGTTCAAAGAATAGCATATACTCCAATATTTTGTTTTTCATAAGTAAGAAAAACAGAGAAGAAATAAGAAAGTAGTTTTTTGTGGAATCAGGAAGAATCTATAGTACAAGGATAACCACTCTCCAGAGAGGGCAGGAAGAAGTTGGTGGAATACAGTTGAGATAATGATTTGCTGACCGTTGCATTTTAGTGTGCCACTGACTTTTGAACGATGTTAAAATTTCATATCCTGAACAATAAAACAAAATCTTAAGAGATCAACTCCAAATTGCATCTAAATATAAACAAATTGATGTATTTCAAACTTCAAATAAAAGCATACAAAAAAATCAATGCACTTAAATAATCTTAGAAAGAGCGATCTGCTTTGTACATGTTTGGTGGTAGGTACCTGACTGTTAGCAGTGAATGCAGAGGGCTTAGGTAAGCTGTGGATAAGTATGGTTCAAACACAGTTAATTTGGTATTTCATATTTAATGTAGGGAAGAGCTCAAAGGAAAATTAATGTTGAGAGCTAGAGTGCTCAGTGAAGAAGAAAATACATGGAAGCTGACAAATAAATAAGAGGCTGAGTTTGATGTAAACTCAGCACTTGTGAATCGAGGCAGGA
Organism: Peromyscus leucopus; assembly: GCF_004664715.2. Taxonomy (NCBI): domain Eukaryota; kingdom Metazoa; phylum Chordata; class Mammalia; order Rodentia; family Cricetidae; genus Peromyscus; species Peromyscus leucopus. Next base: position 20,875,233 of record NC_051068.1, read on the forward strand.
GGATAAGGAGTTCAGGCCAGCCTGGGCTACATAGTGAAACTTTGTCAAAAAGAAGAAGGGGGAGGAGGAGGGAGGGAGGATTGGAGGAAAGAAAGGGCTAAAGAAACAGTAGAGAAAAGAAAGAGTAAGACACAAGAACATTGTATATGTGTGTGTGAGCGCACGTGCGCGCGCGCGTGCGTGTGTGTGTGTGTGTGTGTGTGCATGTGTGTGTGTGTGTGTGTGTGTGTGCGCGTGTGCACGTGCGCGTACTACTATGTTTTCTAGCTTCTCCCTAAAGAGCCTACTAACGATGATATCCCAAGAGCAGTGTGAATGCCCAGTGTCATTTTAGGTTAAAGACCAAGACTGCTTCAAAAATAGACAGTTTGGAATAATAATTGAGCACTTAGAATGTAGCAGCCTGAATTTGTATCCGTTTTATGCCATGTGACCTTGGCAGACACACTAAATCCATTCCACAATCTCCCCATCACAGAAATGAGATACTGTCGTTGCTAATGTTTACTCGGTATTAGTTATCTGTCAGGCACTTTTCTAAGATAACATCCCTTTGTACTGGTTTCTTAGGAGTTGCTAATATGAAATCAGAAATTACAAGATTTTAATTTTTTCACATTTAAATATCTTGAAATTTAAGAAGCATAAAAATCAAGCCAGGCATTTATTTTCTTATTCTCTAAAGGAATTCTTCAGCCAAAAATAAATAAAAAATTATAACATCCTGGAGTGTTGGTTCATCCTGATAGTTCTAGCACTTGGAAGACTGAGGCAAGAGGATTGCTTGAGTTGGAGACCAGAACATGGCACCATTATGTATTCTAGAACAGCTTACGCTACACTGGGCTGTAGAGTGAGGTCCTGTCTGAAAACAAATATGCAAAAAGAAACTTAAAGAGAAACATCAATGTCCCAGAAGGAAAGGGCACAGGACCCCAGTGATAAGTCACGCACATCCTCGGTGAGATGATGTGAAGTGAGGGGCTTGGACTTCATCTCAATGAAGTCCTACTCTGTGCTTTCATTTAGATTATAATGGGGTTCAGCAGCACCCCATGGATACAGGCAAGCATTCCAATCCTTTTGGAAGAGCCCCATAGAGTTTGATTCTGCCTTTGGGAATAATTGTCCGTTTTTCCCATCTCGTACCAAAGTCTCTACTTAACTTTCAGTAGCTAAATGACAGTTTTGTTGATAAATATCTTTCCATCTACTCTCTTCAAGCTCTTTGGAACAGCCTGGCAACCTCTCGTCATTAGTGCAGTGTAAACAGCTACTGAAAGATTTCTCAGGGTTTTAATGTTTGTGAAGTTTTCATTGTATCCTACTGCCCCATAATCTTGGCTTTTGTTTATCAGACTAACACTAGAACTGATTTCTAATTGTATCAGTTGGTGCTTTGTCACTGAGACTGCTGAATAAAACTCTAAGCCTCCTCACACCCACACCATTTCCTCTCCTTCCCCCCAAAAAAGAGGTGTAAGGTCACCTGACTTCACTGTTTCACAGATGTGTTTCAGGTTTTGATGTGTTGTTGACATTCAGCTCTAATTCCAGGCTCCTGGGACTGACTCTGGAGTTAACATTGACATGTAAATACAAGTACATGCAAGATTACTTAGTTGATAAATTCCCGGAATTTGAGGAATATTTTCAGTAAAACAAACACTTCTGTAAAATATATGTGAATCAACCAAGGGATGCTCCTGAAGAGTCATAAGAGAAAATTGCTACTGGGAGGGGGGGAGGCGTGGAGAGAAGAAGACTTTCCAGAAAATTCTATCCAATTTATAGATTATCCTGAGAGAGATTAGAATGGCCAACACAAACCCTCCAATTTTCTTTTTCACTCTCCCATTGATAGTAGCCAAAGCAAATCTGACTAGATGACCACACTGGTGACATATTAAATATGTATTTTTCCTGAGAGCAAATAAGAGACTGAATTCCAACAATGCCTTATTTATAAATCTCATATCCAGACAGGCAATAGTTGGGCTATCTTGTTACAAAGGAGAGATAAAGGGTCTTGATTTTCCTAAACTCTATTTTTTTTTTTTCTGGAACAATTGACTTATTAGTTAAACATCAACATAGGGCCAGTATTTAAAACACTGTAGGCTTTTCAGATAGAAGCTGTAGTATAATTAGTTAGGAGAGAATGGATTTCAATGATAATAGTTTCATTGGATGCTGTAGATGAAACCTGCCCAATTTTTATACAGTTCTTGTGACAATGACCTATTTAGACTGTTTGACAGCTTAAAACACAAATTATACCAAAAGCAAAGCTATGCTGTCCCTCAGTGTCAGAGGCCTCTGTTCTCTTCATAAAAACTATTTTAAGGACCCCAATCCACTTGTTATTGAAGGAAATTGCCTGTTGTTTATGAGTTCTGATTGAATAAAAATCAAAATAGTCTATAAGTAATTTTTCTCCTTTTATTTCATTTGATTTATAGCATTTGCTGTTTTTATTAACATTTGATTTGTTTAAACATATGTACCTATGGGCAGCACTAATTGAACTTACTGGGTATGAAGATAGGAGTTGAGAGCAAGGTGAGGGAATTTGAGGGGATAAATGAGGGACAGATAAAATAATATCTCAGTGTACACAAGTATGGAAATATCAAAAATTAACTAGGCTTTATTTCCTATATCTTTCTTAGCAACAAGTCAACAACAAAGAGGAAAGTAGCAAATTGAGTCTGGTATCCAAATTTATCAAATATTAGAATACTCCATGTCTATATGTAGAGCACAGTACCATTGAAGCTCCAACCATCGTGCTTAAAAATCACCAGACACAGTGGGTCCATCTGCTGTGGGGAAATATTTAACGATGTGGGCTCTGAAAACCTGGCCCAGCATTTCCTGTGCACACAGTCAACTGAGAAAATCGGGACATTATTCAGAAACTGTTAGAGTTTCTTAAACCTTTATTTTGATAAACTAATCATTAAAAATGGACTTGGAGTATTACTGTCATAGACATGGCTGGCTTTTCTTTGTGTTCTTTAGTCTCAAACAGACACTCTAGCCATTTTCATGGTTTTCCTAAAACACACACACACTAATATACACATACACTACTTACACACACACACACACACACACACACAATGCATTTTAAATACCACCGTAGGTGGCCAGGAAAATGCAGAGGAGACCTGATGGCATTCTAGCAGAGAAAGCTACATATATTATTTTAAAAAATTAGGCATGATTTTCCTACTGTATTTTGGATTGCTTATAAACTATGCTACAAATAAAAAGTATTCCAGGCATCTATGACCCTCACTTACATATCTAAATACTGTGGATATTTTTGATAAATGCTACAAAAGGTTGTTATTTCATTTATTGCTTTTGTTCTAAGTTAAAATAATAAAATAATGGAGTGACTACAGTCTCAGACTGAAGTGACCTTCCAGGACTGTTTCAAATTATAGCCCAAGTGTGGCTGCTGAGGAGACAAGCATCATTGTGCCTCAGAGAGCATCCTCTCTCAGCAAAGCCCTTTCTGTCTACATGCCACTTAAGGGTTCCCAGGCACTGAAGTTATTTCACTCAAGTTAATTCCATCCCCATTCTCCATGGCTCATTGAGCAAGTCCCAGGCATGGCTGTTTGTGCTTGTAGGGAGAAAGTGAAGGTGAATATGATGTTTCTAAGGAGAAAGCAAGTGCTCTCAACAATGGCCCCTAAGGTTCACAGCTCTCCTTGAGATGCCCTTCTCTTTGCGGAGCTAAGCTATTTCTTTTGAGCTCTCAATGACCAGTGCCAAAGTATGTCGTGCACTAAATTGTTGAGTAAGGCACATACCAGATTTCCAGGTGCAAGGTTCAGTAATGCCCAGAGTATCTGTGTCTGTGCTTCTGTTCTACACTAATTTCAATGGGTTTGGTTCTGCTTCCCACATTACTACCCAGTTCTTTCTTTCTGAAAGACTTTGCAGAATCAAGATGTTTCTAATCATCTAGATTTTTTTCCCTTTACTACTCAAGCAAGAGTCTCCTGTCATAGTAAGTAAACGTGCCATGGTTAATCAAAAGCTGCTGTTGACAAAACCAACCTGGAGGATCAGAAGTCAGCAATGTGTAACTTTAGGGCAGTGGTTCTCAACCTTCCTAATGCTATGACCCTTTACTACAGTTCCCCATGTTGTGGTGACCCCCAACCATAAAATTATTTCCGTCGCTACTTCTTAACTACTACTTAGCTACTGTTATGAGTCATAATGTAAATCTCTTTGGAGACAGAGCTTTGTCAAAAGGATTACTACCCACAGGTTGAGAATGGCTGCTTTGGGAGATGAGGGGAGGGTCCCATGGGTGATTCTCTGAGGCTAGTGATGGTCAGCTTCTTGTGTGGAGCGCTGACATCACAGGAGTGCTGGAAGGAGGCGTCTCCTCCAGACTCAAAGATTGGCATATGTTTGGCATCTGTTTCACCTTAATAAAAAAGTTTACTGAAAAGTTAATAGTTATTTAGCTGCCCTCGGTGGCGCATGCCTATAATCCCAGCACTAGAAGACCAGCCACAGGAGAATCACCTAAATTCAAAACCATGATGGGCTGTGTTGTTAGTTCTCGGCCAGCTAGGCTTGCAGAGTCTGCCTTGTCATCTCACCCATCCTCATGCAATGGGTACCTTTACGTCCTTCTGACCCCTCGAAAACAGGCTCTGCCAACTCTGAAGCATCAGTGTGTGCTGCGTATGCTGAAACCCCCTGAAGTGATGACGAGAACAGGCTAGACTTCCAATGGGTTCTTTTAGTCAGAATGGAGAATTTTAGAATTTGGAATGCTGTCTGCTTGAAGAACTGTTCTTTTCTTATTTCCAGTGAGACACTTATTATATGTAGCATGCATATTTTATGAGTCAGCATATTTATGAGTTGCATATATGTAGTTATACACACAGGCACGGATTTACATGTCTCTGTTTGCTTCAGTTAGTAGCACTGCCCTTCAGCATGCTCTGACTCTCTCTTGGCCATTCATCTTTGTTAAAATCTGAGAAACTAAATAGAAGAATCTGAAATTAAGGTCAAAGTTACAAGCGACTAAGCCAGAGAACTAGGGACAGTGATTTACCACTCCCCCATGCAACTTTTTTCCTATATATTTCAAAGAAAATGCTGTGGATATTGCTCTATATAAATAAAACACTGATGGCCAGTGACCAGACAGGAAGTATAGGCGGGACAAGGAAAGAGAAGAATTGGAGAAATAGGAAGAAGGGGGGAGAGACACTGCAGCCACAGCCAGGACAAACAGCATGTAAAGACGCCGGTAAGCCACCAGCCACGTGGCAAGGTATAGATTTATAAAAATGGGTTAATTTAAGATATAAGAACAGTTAGCAAGAAGCCTGCCATGGCCATACAGTTTATAAGTAATATAAGCGTCTGAGTGATTATTTTATTCATGGATTGTGGGACTGCAGGGCTTGGTGGAACCTGGAGAGAAGCCCTCCAGCAACAAGAAACAAAAAAATTGAACACCTTTCCTGTCACAATAAATGGTGATTGTAGAAATTACAATCATTTGCAAGGACTGTTTAACTGCAAAAAAAAAAAAAAAATCAGTCATTTTTCAATCAGCCCTGTGTATCTTATGATTACCTTTTCTAAAACTTTGAATTTCTTGTAAAGATAACATCAAATCACACTGAATATGTTTTTCAAAACTGTTCCACATCTTTATTAAAAAGTGATCACACTGAGATCACCAACCAGAAATAAGACACAAAACAAATGTATCAAAGAGAGTTTTGACTCAAACTCAGACCTTCAATGTAGCTGCAGAGTTAAAATGAAAGCATCAAACAACAGTAAAATCAGAACCCCTTGGACACATTCCTTACAATCAAACAGTGTAATGTGCTAATTAAATCAATATAAGGGGAAGTAACACAATAAGCCTTAACCCATGAATTATATAAACATTACATTAAAAAGCACTCAGAATATACTTGTTAATTGGCTGTATTTATTCATCGAACACAAGATTGAAATATAATGAAATCATTATGGGAAGAACAATGAATGTCAGCGGCAGCTGGGCTCCACACACTGCGTGCTTAACCGCACAGGCAAGGGCCACAGGAACCAACAAGCCATATGCAAGGCTGCTGTATATACTAAGATGTCCTAGGATGAAGCTTGTCTTCCAAGATGTTCATTAATGTTGAGTGTTAATTTAGTAAATTCATGCTTGCAAGTGCTCTCTGTAGCTCCCTAGCAAAGGCCTAGCCCACCCTCAAGAGCAACGGTTTCAGGTTGCCTTACTTACGGCTAGAAAACCATCTGTTTTGTTACTGTTGCATGAAATCACCCCTGTGCTCACATGGTGATATATTGTTAGGTAACGAGCAGTCATAAACACTGGGAACGGAAAAACAAATGATGCCTCAATACCTTTAAATCAGTCTGTCAAAATGGTATGGTTTGAACCTCATTTTAACTCAAACATCGCAGACACTTAAAAACAAATAGCATTTCTTAAGAGCTGATACATTTTAATGGATTTTTTTTTTTTTTGCACAGCTCCCAATTTGTGGGTGCCATGGGCCCTGGCCCCCGACTGGGAGTGGCTGCGGCCTTGCTTGCTGACCTCGATCAGATGTCCTCCCTATTCAGATTCCCTGTCGGTATCCACCCTTCTGAATGCTTAAGGGAAGTTCCTTGTTTGTGTATCCTGCATTTTGGGCGTTAACTACTTAGATGCAAGAATGTAGAACATTGGGTCTGGAATGTAGACCATTGACAGCGAACTTCTGCCCTCCAGGGGTTCCTCCATTTGTGCTGTAAGCCTGTATGTATTTAAGGTTTCTTCCCTCTTTCAATAAACGGCATTCGACATCCAATCGTACGGATGACCCGCTGTCTCTTGTCTCTATTTTTTAATCCGCAGCCCTTCGCTCGGACATGGTGAACGGTTATTGGTAATGCGGGCGTTACCGCTACACCAATTCATCCTTACAATGTCTCTGAGGTATGGACTATTAGTCACCCAATACCCTAGCTCAGAACACTGAGAACTGGAAGGTTGGGTTTTCAAAGCTGGTAAGTGTCATTGTCTGATTTGAACCCAGGATGTAGATCTTTACAACTTCAGCTTCCAAGTCCATCTTGAGAAGCACGCAGACCTTGCTGTAACTGGAGCAAGCATGATCCAGGAGAGCTGGCTGTTTTTCCACACACAGAAAGAAAAGAAGCCAGGAGAGTTCGGTCTGTTCTATGGTTAAGATCAAATAACTATTAATATCAGGCTTGAGGAAACCGGATAAAATAACCCAACAGAGCAAATTTGGTTACACTGCTTTGGTTTCTGTTTTGTTATATGCTCACAATGCTGTATCTGCTTGTCAACTCATATTCTTTATAAAAGGAATGCATCAAAGATGAAAAAGACAAATAATCAAAAGTACTTTCTACTCTTAATTTGGTAGAGGGAAAAAACATGCTGAAACTTTAAAAAATTTGTATTGTTCTATAATTCAAAGAGAGTTGAACTAAAGAAAATAATGAGAGTGACAACAAATAGAAATATTTCCCTTTGGAATGGAGCTGGTGAAGAATGATAAAAGTGTCAGCTCTCCTAAGATCAGTGAAAATCAGTAAGCTGAGGAAGGAAAGAAGAAAAAACTCACAGGATAACATTGATGCTCTAACTTCTACATTTTCATCTTCCAAATTCTCAACCCTTTTCACATGTATCTTAGATAGAATCTGAAATAGAAAAGTAGATTTTGGCCTATTCAGAAGCCTTGGAGGCTTTTGTTACCTTTTTTGGTAAAATCCATGTGTTTTTATTTGCAGGCTGCATATTTTTCTGAATTCATTTATTTTTTAATTTTAGAAAAATTTCTGCCTCAATAAACCTGATTGTAAGAAGCATTCTTTTTCCATAAATGAACACTTCTCTAGTTTCTTGTCTACAAGTGACTGACTAGAGAAAATGGACACCAATCTCTGTGATTTTCATTCCTGTCAACTATTCTCTATAGATTTCAACATTTCAACACTGTGAAAAGAGAAAGAGGTGTGACACTCATGTCTGAACTCCATTGAATCTGGACATCGAGGAAAAGGGTCAGCTCTGAGTCACAGAGCAAGTTCTGGACCAACCAGGACAGTTAGTCAGGCTGTCTAAAAGGTTATGTATTAAAGGTCTGGGGCTGGAACTCAGGGAGGAAGCACTTGGCTTGTCTCTGTGATCCTAACAGTCACATGAGGCTTCCTGTAGCTTTCCCCAGGATCATTCCACAGACTCGCCAGCTCAGAGCCAAAGGTCCAGAGAACTGATGCTATTGCTTCAGTGACATCTCAGAGCTCAGTAACAGACTGTCCATTCAGGGAACAATACTGACAGCACTCTTGACCCATTCAGGAATGAGCTGTCAAACCAAGCTCCTAGCCCAGCACAAAGAGGCTTAAAGTCCTAGACAGCCTGGAGGCTGCCTCAGCAATGGTCAACTAATCTTCCACTCCCCCCTGTGGTGTTCTGAATTTGACTATATGCTGAAGCCATCTTTCCCTTAAGGATGTCACTTTCCTGGGGAGACTGTTTACCTGCCCATCCTCCATGCAGATTTGAAATACGCAGCAGCCATCTATCAAGCTCCATTCCCATTGACTGCAGCCACATACCAGTTCATTTTTCATAACATGTTGCACCTAAAATGATCTGTGGTGGACTCCCTCATTTAATGATTACTACTACCTAAAAGCCATGCCCTGATCACCCAGCGCTCTCTAACCTTTTGTGATGCACATCCCTTTTTAAGATTTTCAGATACAAATGAAAACTTAGCCGATCTATTTGAGTGGTACAAGGAAGAGATGGCAGCCTCACTATGCAAAATGGGCCCGGACAGTTTAGTCTCCATGTATTGCATTTTGACAGCTTCCAAATATAGAAACCCTGTCAGAGTCTCAGAAATAAATTCCCCTACAATAACTTAAGTAACAAAAATGTAATTATTCTGGCTCATGACACAAGTCACAGACAGATAATTGAGGGTGACTTTCGTCAAGAGGGATGAAGAATCACACCTGTCGTTCCTTGTCTTAATTGGCAAATAAATGCAAGCTTGTGGTCGTGAGCAAGTTCACAGCCCCCTCTCCTGTGCTGAAATGCTCTTGGACACAGCTGAAAGAAAATGGCCACATATGGTCCATTAGTTTAAATGAGGTAGGGGAAGGAGAGGCCGGGTTATTAATGACACTAACTCACCCTTGCACTGGGTTGTTGCCTTGGCGGGAACCTGGCAGGCCTCACAGAAAAATGAAGGCCGAGATTAAAAGGTGAAATATGTCAAATGTGCATTTGGTTCAAGAATGGAAAATGATGTAAATTGGGTTTTTAAGGACATCTAATTTGTACTTCTGTAATACAGCTTATCCTTCAGTGACTAACATTTCTTACGTGGCTTAGAAAGTATTGAACTAAAATTAATTTGGGAAATCATCACTATCCTTTCACAATGTCCTTCCCACACTCCTTATCCTGATGCCTCAGTTGTGGAAAGCTGGCTCTTTTTTTAGGCTGCCTTTCAATTATCAAGGAAGATATTACTAGGTCTGTAACTTTTAGACAACTTCTAAAAATAATGAGCAGTTGAATGTGGACTAACAGCCATTCAGGGAGGTATCTCTGAAATTCTTACATCCTGCACACTGGAAAGGCATGGAACAGTGGGCTCTGTTTATGGGCCCTTGGGATTATCACCTTTTCTCAGATGTTCAGGCCTATGGAAAGCTCTAAAAGTCTGAGGATAGATCCCACATTGACTCAATGCCTTCACTTGACATGGTATACCTCACACAAGTTCTTTTGAAACTACTCTTTTTAGGCTGAAGAGATGGCTCAGTGACCAAGACATGCATGGTTCTCTGGCAAAAGATCTGGTTCTTAGCATCCATGTCAGACACCTCACAACTCTTTGTAACTCAAGTTCTAGGGGAGCCAAGACCTCTCGCTTCAAGGAACATCTACACCCATATGCACATACTCATACACAGACACATATGCAAGCACATAATAAAAAAATAAAAAATGATCTTTAAAAATACCTTCAAATACATTTATAAATGAAAATCCAGATCATGGAGTAGATTCAGGTTTCCAAGCAGTAAGTCCTGGTCATTTTTAAAATGTCTCAAGTCTCCAATACACATGGACATTTTATGAAAGCTGCAGAAGAAAACTGCAAAGAATTTGGAAATTGATTGCATCAAGACTCAAGCTTGTTTCCTTTTGTTTCAGCAAACCACTGTCCAATCACCAAAGAGAAAAGTTGTACTTATTGCTTTAGTGTCTATGTGTGTGTGTGACCATGTGCACCTGCTTGTGTGTGTTTGTGACCATGTGCACCTGTGTGTGTGTGTGTTTGTGTCTGTCTGTCTCTGTGTGTCTCTCTCTGTGTCTCTCTCTGTCTCTTTGTCTCTCTCTCTGTGTGTGTGCACATGCGCGCGCACGAATGTTGGATCCCCTAGACCTGGAGTCATAGGTGGTTTTGAGCTGTCCCACCTGAGTTCTAGGAACCAAACTAGATTCCCTGCAAAGTATTAAGTGCTCTTGACCACTGAACCATCTCTCTAGCCCAAGTTTGAAGATTCTGACAAGACAAAGAAAATACTAAAAATTAATTTTCCTGGAATAGCCCTCCTTCCCACACTAGGTCAATCCTGTCACTGTCATTTCCTTCATCTTGCACAAAGGTACAAAATCGCAGTGATTTTTAAGCAGAGTGACAAGATGAGTGAGGCCCGGAGAAGGCAGTGAGTGTCAGTCTACTTCATAAATATGGAAGACTACGGCTACTTAACCAAGTCATTCTGAAATCACAAGCATGTAAGGTTTTTTTTTTTTTATTCCTGTTAATTTAATCATAATATCTCTGGAAATTTTTCTAGTTACTTAGAACTTACTAAACATTTCATGCAGATAAAGTTCTTAAAACAACTTTTAAGACATGAAGTTGTGGATGGCAATGGAATGTGTTTTTCAGATTTGCAGATGAAAAAACAAAACCTGAGACCTGATGGGTATTATATTTTCAGCCCCCTTTTCCTTGGAGGATCATGTTTATCTGGGTCATAAACTAAAATTATAGAAATGTTAAGAGGGCCAAATTTACATTAGCAAAATAATCAGAGCTCTTAAACCCTTCAGTAATTGTCACTAATAGCTATGTGAAAAATAAACATTTCTCTGACATATATTAGTGCTGGGGAGACCTAAATGGGAGGTTTTGTTACATAATTATCCTCCAGGTATTCTAGGAGAGATGACCAGGATTATCATGAACCTGTGTTTGCATTCAAGTTTTGTATTGAGGAGTTTAGAAAATATAAGATGATGCTGTCTGTTGCTTTTTTTTTTTTTATCATTTTTCTTTATTAAGAAATTTTCTACTCACTCCACATGCTATCCACATACTCCCCCTCCTTCCTCCCCCCACCCCCAGCCCTCTTTCCCAAGCCACCTCACATCCCCACGTCCCCCAAATCGAGGTCTCCCATGAGGAGTCAGCAAAGCTTGGCACACTGAGCCTAGGCAGGTCCAAGCCCCTTCCCACTGCACCAAGGCTGTGCAAGGTGTCACACCACAGGCACCGGATTCCAGAAGCCTGCCCATAGACCAGGGATGGATCCCAATCTCCCTGCCTGGGTGCCCCCCAAACAGTTCGAGCCAAACAACCGTCTTCAGTATCCAGAGGGCCTACCAACCAATGTTGTATTAGCCACTGACACTGAACTGGGTTAACAATATTGTTTATGAGACAGGGTCTTAGTCAAAGATTTTATGCTTCTGTATATTGGAAAAGAGAAATTTATTTGGCTATGGTTCTGGAGGATTGAAAGTTTAAGACTGAATTCTGGAATCTATAGAGAAAATTGATATTCAGTTTGACAGGATTTGAATTGCCCAGAAGAGTTGTCTCTGGGTGTGTCGATGAGGATGTTACCACAGAGGTTTAACTGAGTAGAGCACTCCCATCCTGAATCTGGGAGGAAGCACCCCATAATCTAGGGTCTCAGTCTCCGCTCCCCTCCCCCCCCATCTCTGTGTGTGTGTTGTGTGTGTGTGTGTGTGTGTGTGTGTGTGTGTGTGTGTGTGTATGAGAGAGAGAGAGAGAGAGAGAGAGAGAGGCAAAATGAACATCTCTTCTTTGCTGCTGGGGATTACTTTAAAGAAAAACTACAGGATTATAAGAACTGCAATGTAGTTTTCATTAAAAAAAAAAAAAAAAAAAAGACTTCTAACACTTTTCAGTCCTAGCCCATGTCTTAGCCGTCCACACAATGGCACTTAGCTTTTTATACACACAATTACTCATCTGTTCATTTCATCTTTCACTCACTTATGGAATATTCAATTAACTTCATTGACACAGCATATGCAACTTCTGAAGAGCTTTAAAAACACAGTACTAGTGCTCGCTTCGGCAGCACATATACTAAAATTGGAACAATACAGAGAAGATTAGCATGGCCCCTGCACAAGGATGACATGCAAATTCATGAAGCATTCCATATTTTTAAATAAAATGTAAGAAAAAAAAAACACAGTACTAACCCATGCTCAACGTACAATAAAAGTTCTCAGAATAGAAGTTAGGCAGGATCTGAGCCTGAACATGTATTCAGAGAAATGTAGGATACCTGTTAGGCAAGAAACTCATTGTAGGTAAGATAATTGAACAAATTTATTTGGTACTTATTAAAGTCATCAGTTTATGTAAAACTTGAAAGTCTCACATTGTTGGCAACATGATCAGACTCCATTTTCAGCCCTCTGACTAAAGTGGTTGATTATTTTCTGATTACATGAAGACGTAGGCAAAGCAGAATGAGAGTAATAAAATAAAAACTTCTAGAGACCCTGATTCTATCCTCAGCACCTAAGGGAGGGAAGCAAGGAAGGATGGACAGAGGAAGGCAGAGACTCTAAGAACTGAGATCTCTCAACAAACCTTGGAAAAAATAAAATTATTTGACTAAATTAACAGGAAATTACAGATGCAATACATTCTAGCATGCTTAGTTTGTCTTCCAATATTGTCCAGACCTATGTTTTTATGTGCAAGTGTGGATTTCAGAGAGCAATGGTCTGGGCTCAGCTCCCTCTTTCTACCATGTGAGCCCTAAAAATTGAACTTGTTTTTATCACACTTAGTGGCAAGGACCTTTCCATGCTGAGCCATACCACCAGCCCAGACCTGTTTCTTAAATAGTATTATTTTTAAATTTTGGTTTCCTATCAGACTATAGAAGTTGACTGCTTGGAAATATTTTTACATTGGTATAACTAATAGGCAACTTGAAAGATAGTGTTCTCTAGATAGCAGAATTATTCCTTAGTGGAGAAAAAAAAATAAATCAAATTTGATGACAATTGAAGTATAACCATTGCCAGAAATATTTTAATGACTGTTTCAGTTACAAGCAAATACACAAGGTTAAAAAAAAAAAAAAGCCTGCTGTGTTATGCATCAGTATGAGGCTCTGATTTTCAGTTACTTGGGATATACAATTAGATTAACCATGCTATATTTCAGTCATGACATTTTCATTATTTCTTTGCCAACACCTAATTTATGTTCATCCACATGAGAGGGCATACATTCCCCTGTCCACATTATATATGTTGGTAAACTAAAAAACACAGAAATCATGCTAGTAGTGGGTCTTTGATCATATCTCTGCAAATCAGATTCCACAAACATCAGTCTCATGTAAAAATTGGCTAATGACCAACATGCTCACTGTCAAATTAACTGTTCCCATTTGAGGTGATAAATGGCAGGACCATAGCTGCAAATCAGAGGGTATGAAAAATGGCTCCTTGAAATCTGTTCTTAACATCTGGCCTTCCAATCTATATGCCCATGAAAATGGGACTTGCAATTCCATTTTGCCCCTCAAATATTAGCTTCTGTGATAATTTGTGTCAGAGTTATATACCGCTGTAGCATCTACTACATGAAAGGATTTACCCTTAGATTAATAAAGGACAGATATTTGGGCTCACACAGGTTTGACCCTCAGCCTTTATGGAGGAATAATTCAGTACCAGCAACCTTGGGACAGTATTCATACAAGCCTTTTCCATGCACACACACAAACATTTCCTCAAAGAGTTCTGTGTAGGAATGTTCCTCTAAACCAACTATGAATTTCTTTTCAAAAGGACTAATATGAGACATTTCTATGGAGGTTTCTAAGCCCAATGTGAAACAAATATTAATGTGAGTACATACTGATTACCTTTGCTACAGTATCTATTACAGTTGAAATTCTGAATAGGGGATTACAGTTTGGAGATTGTGTGAGTTTCAGAAGAGAGTTTGGAGTTTTCAACAAGTTTGAGAATTTTATAGACCAAGAGGACTTTAGAAATTGGACTAAATGCATTTTGCATTATGATATAGTTACAAGCCTTTGGGGGCTAGGAAGTAGAATGTGGTAGTTTGACTGTAATTCACTCGCCCTCCATAGGCTCACTCACAGGGAATGGCACTATTAGGAGGTGTGGCCTTATTGGAGTAGGTGTGGCATTGTTGGAGGAAGTATATCTCAGTTCACTTCCTGCTGCCTACAGAACAAGACGTAGAACTCTCAGCTCCTTCTCCAGCATCATGTCTGCCTGCAAGCTACCATGTCCCATCATGATAATAGTGGACTAAACCTCTGAACTTGTAAGCCACCCCAATTAAAGACTTTCCTTTATAAGAGTTTCCATGGTCAAAAAAAAAAAAAAAAAAAAAAAAAAGAGTTGCCATGGTCATAATGTATCTTCACAGCAATAGAAAACCTAACTAAGACACCCATTATCCTACTTCCTTACCCTCTTTCTACCTACAATCTACATTACCCCTCCCTTAATGTATTGCCACCATGGAGCCTTTCTAATCCTTTTGTCTTGATGCTGGTAATTTGACATGGCAAGTGGTTGGTCTACTCCCAGAAGCCACTCCTGAAGTCCACTGAAGTATTAGCTGAATAACAAATTTATCAGATAATAAAACTAGGTATGTTTCTGGGAAAAAAAAAAGAAATACAGTACACAGACCTATGCAAAGGAAAGCAAGTTAAACAAATCACAGAATACAAATGTATTGGTAACTAATATGCTTGTACTAGAAAACTCACTGAACATGGAGACAGCCCTTGAGGAACTCAAAACAGAACTTGTTTTATATGGGACATTAACAACATGATTAATACACCTAGATGTAGTTAGTATAATATTTTAAGTAATTAAAAGGTTGATTTTATTCATCTGCAGTATGGCATAACAGCTATATATACTCTGGAGAGAAACCACAGGACTTTCAAAGCACAACTTGGTCAAACAATAACTTCTGGTCTATGTGAGGCTTGCCAGCACAGTGGAAGAGGTAGTGTGGCCAGCAGCATAGGGTCTTTGCTAGTTCTGTTCACATCCACCAGTAGAATGAAGTGATTCAGGCATCAAGGACTCCCAGAGCACAGAACTTTCCAATCCACACACCCCCAACCTTAGAGTGCAGTGAGTGAGCTCTCAGGACATGTGGTCTGACAGAACTGAGCAGCTGCCTATGGGATGACAGCTGATAGCAAGAGCAAGTCCAAGGCCTCAGGTGACACTTTAGAAGAGCACCCAACTCCACTCAGCTCAAGAGAGGGAGAGAGAGGACATGGAACACTCCTAAACGAACTCATTTCTGATGAATGAAATGGAAGAACAAGAAGTCCGGCAAGGGGCAGTGTGGCGTGTCCTAGACAGGGAAAGTTCAAGAAGACACCATTAAGTCAGAAAACGGCAGGGGAGAAAGAAATAAAGATAAGTGTGCTTGGCTGAGCTATCTTCTGGAAAACAGTGGTGGCATGAGTTAGAACAGGAGAAAGCAGCAAAATACAGAAAACTGTGTTGGGTCTGGACACAGGGCTAGAGGATCTACCATTCAGCCAAAGGAACAGGGTCCCAGTGTAGCTCTGGTCAATAACATTGTGCAGAGAAGTTTTATCCTCAAGGCAAATACTAACTTGACAAAAACATACAAGTACAAATCACTGTCCAGATTTAACCTAGCAATTTAAACTATGCAAAGAGTTAATGTCATATCATTTCATTTTGTTTTGTTTTATTACTTTATTTTGTATTTTGAAACAGGTTCTCATCAGGTACCCATGACTAACCTGGAACTATATATACCAGGCTTGCCTCAATCTCACATAATAGTGTTTTGGTGTGTAAGTGTGTGTGTGTGTGTGTGTGTGTGTGTGTGTGTGTGTGCCTATGCACACACAGAGACCAGAGGAAGATGTCAGATGTCCCGTGTTGTCACTCTCCATCTTATTCCCTTGAGACAAGGTCTTTCATTGAAGCTGCAGCTGGACTTGTGACCAGCTAGCCCCCGTGACCCATCTATGCCCCAGCTGGGGTGACAGTATGTTATTAATAATTTTTGCTTGTCATAGTCATCAGTCTTGATATCTAACCTATTGTTATAGAATGAGAAAGTAGGTTGTTGTGAATAAACCCTTTTACCTAAAATGTTTATTTTATTTAATTTTCATTAATTAGGTCTTTGTTGGACTAGGCGAGCAAGGGAGAAAAGGAACATTAGAACCAATACATTTAAGTTATGAGGTCGGTGGAGTTCAGTGCAGTGAACACTCATTTCTAAGTCTGTGAATTTACACCTAGTTGAACATGCATTCACGATGCTACATATTAGTTTATTTTACATACTTGTTCACCATCAATAACATAACAGAGAGATCATTGTATATTTTTAGGGTTCGTAATAGACCTAATTATCTATTTTGTGTGGGTGTGGGTTTGTGTCTGGATGTAGCATGCCATGATGCAAGTGTGGAGGTCAGAGATAATTTGAAAGGTTGGTTCTCTCTTCCGACCATGCAGTTCTTAGAGATCTAACTCAGGCTGCAGCACCCTTCCCACAGAGGCATCTCTCTAGTTCTTGTTATGATCCTTAACAATGCATTGTGAATGCTAATTTCCTCCATAATTCATCTCCATAGCTATGAACAGGATGTGTGAGACATCCTCTCCTAACTGCACACTTTTTAAAATTTCATTTTTTTCAGTGTCACATATTTTGAACAAAGTCAAGAAACTTTGGGAATAATAAAGTTGAGGACAAATGCACCATTATCAGCAAAATCAATGTCTAACAGTAGTATGAATTGTGTAGAAGAAGAATATCAATAATGCAGAGAGCTGTGAGGCCCACCATTATGAATAAGGAATGTTAAAAATTAGGTTTTTGACTTTAACACTTAGGGGAAGAGACTTTAACCGACACTAAAATTTAGCCTAAAGTGCTTTAAAAAATCATCATTGTGAATCTCACTGTCGAGTGAGTCTGTGGAACAGGAGGACCAGCATGGCAAGCCATTACAGGAATAAAGGGTCCAGGCTCCTTAGTGATTTGTAACTTAGTGCATGGGGCTCGGCAGGCTCCCCACCACAGCAGACTAAGTCCTTGAAACTTCAAAGTTTAACTTCACAGGGAAAAAAGGAAGAAGTGAAATAAAGAAAAAATAAGATAACATGCTTTCGAGGCTGCAGCCAGGCATGTGGCTTTGTGCTTGGGAAGGATACACTGTGTAGGAAGACAAACCCTGTGTTTCAAAATAAGATAATTTTTATCTCATCTGAGCATGTGTTTAGATCACAAATGCCAGTGGGCGTCCTGGATGTTTTAACTACCAGAAATACAAATAATACAGAAATACAGAAGTGATTAAGTACATCCACAGCCTCCTTCATTATAAGCCATACAATTGTATTTACAATCTCGTTGTATTGGTCTAAAAATTAATCATGAGATCAATGTTTACATTTTTAAAAGAAGCAAATAACCACATTCCTTCATTTAACATAGATAAATTCATCATTTGTTAATTCATGTTTGTTTTATTCATTGGTATTATTTATAAAACATAAAAACAGCTCTTACAGTCAGTACATTGATAATACTCTTTTTTTGTGGAGGGACTGAGGAAAATTTATCAACTCTCGGGATATCAGCAGAGAGTTAGCTACAATAGAGAAGATAAATAAAGCAGGCATGGTGAACTACAGTTTAATTTTATCTCACTAGTCACAAAGAGTGGCAACTTCAGTACAGTGCTTACCACTATCAAAACGTACATGTTCCTGCCTCTTTTTCCTTTCTCCTTCACATAAAGATTTTTTGGGCAAGTTCAGGACAGCATGAAAGCATGTTGCTTTCAGTTGAGTCTGTTTTCAGCTCTGTTCATTGAGTGTAAAAGAGGGCGATGGATTATTCTTCATGTCAAAGATCACTTCAGAAGCTGCAGCCTGTCTGTATATATCCTTAATAAGTTCTGGTGTGCACACTATTTCTAACCTCCATGCCTACATTAACAGGTTATTTCCTGGGCATTCTTCAGCCAGGAAATAATTTACTAGAGAAACAGGATGTTACATCAGTTGTAACAAAGATGACTTCAGGTAACATAGAAAGACCCATAAAAAAGGAATATTTTAGTTATTTCTCTGAAAAGGAAGAATATCACATTTCTAATAACTGTAAGATATTTTTAGCTATTCATGAATACATATGTAGTTCTATTGTTAGAAATATCATATATATGATATATATTATAACATATACATATATAAATATTAGCCTAGAAGACAAATTTAATGTCATTGAAGTTTTAAAAAGCAAAATAAAATAAATTTGTTTAGGAGGCTGGAGTGATGGCTCAGTTAACCACCAAAGTGATTGCTAGGGAAGTGTGATGATAAAGTTTGATCCCCCAAACCCATAATAATAAAATAAACCAAATAAATGAAGAATATGGGGATAGCCATGTGCTTGTAATCCCAGCAGAAGGAAGACACAAACAGGCTGATCCCTAGGGCTCAATCAGCCTAGCAAAAACACCAAGTTTCAGGCCAGTGAGACACTGCACCAGAAAATCAGGGTTACAGTGGCTGAGGAGTGACAGCTGAGTGGACCTCTGGCCTGAACATGCAAATGCACACACACACACACACACACACACACACACACACACACACACACACACACACACATACATACACACACATACACACACACATACATACACACACACATACATACACACACACATACATACACACACACATACATACACACACACATACATACACACTCACATACACACATACACATTCACATACACACACACACATACACACACACACACTCACATACACACACACACATACACATACACACACATACACACACACACACGCACATACACACACATACATACACACATACACACTCACATACACACACATACACACTCACATACACACATACACACACATACACATTCACATACACACACATACACACATACATACACACTCACATACACACAAACATACACATTCACATACACACACACATACACATTCATATACACACACATACACACACTCACATACACAAGTAAACACACGCACTCAAATACATACACACTCACACACATTCACATACACACTCATATACACACACTCACACATAAAAACACACATACATGCTCACATACACTTATACACATTTATATACACACATAAACACATGTACTCACATACATACACACTCACAGACACACAGAGACACACTAACACAATTCACATATACACATACACACACAAACATATGATAATGACTGTTTAATTTAAGGGCATAACTGTGCAGAATTGTGAAATCACCATCTTACGAGGAAAATTATTTCAAGGCCAGTGTGCAGTTCACTGTTGCCACCATTAACTATTAACACAATTAAAATGTGATCTAAGGTCATTCTCAACATGCTTCTAGAAATCCAGTTTCTCTTTCAGGTTTTAATGCTATTGATAGTCTCACAAGAATTATTAATAATAATAATGTGGATGCAATGAAAAAAATGTGTTAGTTTTCCAGAGAAAATAAAATAAACAAGACTGGGAAACATTAACATTTGCAATGAAGAAAAGATAAGTTTTTGGAAATAAAATGAAGTCTAGTAATTAATATGAAATTCATTTTCTTTGCATTTCTCACTTACTATTTAACTTTAATTAGAATAGTTGTAAAAATGTTATTAAAACACTGCTCATAATCCAAGCACCTATAAAATGTGGTTTTGGCCTCTTAAAAACTCATCATTGGAAATGCAAATCAAAACAACTCTGAGATACCACCTTATGCCTGTCAGAATGGCTAAGATAAAAAACACTGAAGACACCTTATGCTGGAGAGGATGTGGAACTAGGGGAACTCTCCTCCACTGCTGGTGGGAATGCAAGCTTGTACAACCACTTTGGAAATCAACATGGCGCTTTCTTAGAAAATTGGGAATCAATCTCCCCCAAGATACAGCTATACCACTCTTGGGCATATACCCAAGGGATACTCAATTATACCACAAGGGCTCTTGCTCAGCTATGTTCATATCAGAATTGTTTGTAATAGCCAAAACCTGGAAACAACCTAGATGCCCTTCAACTGAAGAATGGATAAATAAATTGTGGCACATATACACAATGGAATACTACTCAGCAGAGAAAAACAATGACATCATGAGGTTTGCAGGCAAATGGATGGATCTAGAAAAAATCATCCTGAATGAGGTAATCCAGACTCAGAAAGACAAATATGGTATGTACTCACTCATAGGAGGATACTAGATGTGGAACAAGGATGACTGGACTGCTACTCACATCACCAGGAAGGCTACCTGGAAAACAGGACCCCAAGAAAGACACGGGGATCACCCAATGACAGAGAAATGGCTGAGATCTACATGAACAACCTGGACATGAGTGGGAATAATGAAGGGCAAGGGGCGAGGGAAAGAGAGCCTGTGGAAGTAGGAGATCCCAGCTGGATCAAGAACAGAGAGGGAGAACAAGGAATAGGAGACCATGGTAAATGAAGACCACATGAGAAAAGGAAGAAACAAAGTGCTAGAGAGGCCCACAGAAATCCACAAAGATACCCCCACAATAGACTACTGGGAATGGTCGAGAGACAGCCAGAATTGACCTACTCTGGTGATGGGATGGCCAAACACCTAATTAGTCGTGCCAGAAACCCCATCCAATGACTGAGGGATCTGGATGCAGAGATCCACAGCTAGGCCCTGGGGGGAGCTCCAGGAGTCTAATTAGCGAGAAAGAGGAAGGTTTATATGAGCGAGAATTGTTGAAACCAAGGTTGGATAAAGCGCAGGGACAAATAGCCAAACGAATGGAAACACATGAACTATGAACCAAAGGCTGAAGGGCCCCCAACTGGATCAGGCCCTCTGAATAGGTGAGACATTTGATTGGCTTGATCTGTTTGGGAGGCATCTAGGCAGTGGTACCGGGTCCTGTGCTCATTGCATGAGTTGGCTGTTTGAAACCTGGGGCTTATGCAGGGATGCTTGGCTCAATCTGGGAGTAGGGGACTGGACCTGCCTGGACTGAGTCTACCAGGTTGATCTCAGTCCTCTGGGGAGGCTTTGCCCTGAAGGAGTTGGGAATAGGGGTGGGCTGGGGGGAAGGGGAGGGGGGCAGGAGGGGGTAGAACAAGGAAATCCGTGACTGATATGTAGAACTGAATGGTATTGTAAAATAAAATAAAAGGAAAAAAAAACTCATCATTGTTCAATTTTATCTTGTGACTATTTCCTTCAAATTTGTCAATAAATAATTCTTTTAAGAAAAACTTTATGGATTGTTTCAGCATTTTAATTTTTAAAACATTTTATTTTTATTGCTCTGTTGTATGTATATCTGTGTGTCAGTATATGCACATGTGAATGTAAGTTCTAAGGCAGGCCACAAGGGAAGTTTGGATCCTCAAGATCTGGAGCTATACATAGTTGTGAGCCAACTCACATGGTAATAGACATCAACCAGGATCCTCTGCAAGAGCAGAGGGTACACTTCACTACTGAGCCAACTTCCTAGTCCCAAAATCAAGAATTGCAAGTGTGTGTGTGTCTGTGTGTGTGTACTTGTCATTCAACTGTAAAAGTCTATTGAAAATTCCATTCTCTTATTTACTCTGGAGCGATGCCCATTTTTCCTATGTCTGGTTGTTTTCTTCCATTGTGGTTAAAGTTTACTATGACAGTTCACTCCAAGGTTGCTTTCTTTAACTACACAGTGGGAGACACTGAGTAGCCAATGCTCACTACAACACTTTGCTGAAACCTTCCCCTTCCCTCTAATTTTCAGAATTGCTATGTGCTCCAGCTCTATTTCTTCTCTTCTTTGGACAACTTAGCTCTGGAAATGAAAATGTAAATCTAGGCATAGATATGCAAATAATAGTCCACTGGAATTGGCCTTGATGTTTTATTTCATCAGATATGAGCATCCTAGTAGATTTATTGGGATGAGACAAATCTTTCCACTAGTTTCTTCAGTTTGACTCACCCAACCCATAAAAACCAGGAGTTAACTCTTCTGTATTAAAATGAAAACAGAAAAAAGCCTTCTTGGTTGTGCTAAGCTTCAGAGATGATCCAGCATTTCATCCAAACACAGGGCAGTCTCACACCTGCCCCAACAAAGGTGGGCACATTCACATATGTTTATCGAGAGTCTATGTCCATCTCACATGTATAACAATGATTCGAACTGTTGACATCTCCGGAACTTTCATAGACTTATATTTAACTATCTTCCAGCTAGCTGCAAGATAAGAAGGGGTTAACTTGGACATTGCGACCAAATAGCATTTGCTTCAATCTTTCCTGTCTTTGCTGTTTGTTGTGACAGATTCACAGGCTTTGGATTAGGGTGAGGCCACCTTTGAAAGTTCTCCCACCTTCCATGACTTCTAAAGAGGAAAAAAAATAATACAATACTCTGTGAGTTCGAGGTCAGCCTGGGCTAGAGAGTGAGTTTCAGGAAAGGTGCAAAGGTACACAGAAAAACACTGTCTCAAAAATGCCCCCCCCCCAAAAAAAAGAATAACGCAAGAAAAAACAAACTAAAATTACCACAGAAGATTCGGGAATATTCTCATCACTTTTGCCATAATATAGCACTATATGTGGGGTGTATGACTTGTCATTTGTCTAACTCCTTCTTCAGTTGCATTTTTCTTCCTTGTTTTAAGTTCTTGAAACTAGGAATTTTAAAATGGATTGAAGAACATCATGATACGACAGGCAGTGATGTTCAAAAGTCACCAGAAGAAACCTGCTTAACATATTCCCTGGATAAATGTGTCTTAAACAGATGTGTTCACAGTAAGAAGAAAAATACTTATCCAAAATCCTCTACATAGGTAACTGTAAACATGAGAAACGTTCATCAACAAAAAACTTGAAATGGGAATGGCTTTTTTTTTTGACTGTGTAGCCTAAACAAAGATAAAATATTGTGAAACTTGAAGTTGGGGAAAATATGATTAAAATTTGGGAAATCATCCTCAGCCTCTTTTCGTTGGCTTTTGAAAAGACATTTGTTCAAGATGCATGAACCAGTGCCAAACAAAAACAGGAAGAGTGGTGGAAATCACCCAGACTTTCCCTTTCCATGACAGCTCCCAGAGCTGATAAAAGCACAAACAAGGCCAGCCCAGAAAGCCAGAAAACCAAAGCTGCGCTGGACTCCTTTTGATCTACCCAAACTAAATTCCCTCTTCTGATTTAATATCTAGTGAAAACTGACATGGAACACAATTTTGGCATCTGTTTATTTCATAAGGACATTTTGCTAAAAGCCAAATAGAAAATGCTTAATTTTTGTACTTGAATACTGAAGGAAATATTGACAACCATGAATCTTTCTCAGCTGTGCCTACTCCGCAGAAGAGCATGCTCCCATAAACCCAGGGTGAAAAGCCCTGCTAATTGCTATACAAATATAGTTTGAGGTACACACATAAAATGTGCCCCAAAATGGGTGCATCAGCATTGTCTGAGGTGACTTGAAAGAGCAAGCTGAACTTGCAATACACTAAAAATTTGCTTATGGATGTAGGTGGAAGGAGCAGAAACTTTTAGAAGCAACTGTTTCTGTTCAAGTTAAGACTAGAGAAGTTCTATCTACTACTTCTTGGCTCTTTGTAAGTGAGCACAGATGAGCAATCTCTACTTTCAGATTCAGATCTAAGAATGAATATAGGAACATTTGAACATGACCCATACAGCTGCAGTACCTCATTCATTACCTTAAAGAAGTAGGTAATCAATGTGGTTATTGAATAAGAACATAAAGATTACAGGTCAACAATTATTCTTTGGGTTTTATTGAATATTTACCACCTCTGTAGAGCAGTAGAATAGCTACATTATCCATGTGTAGTGTGTGTGTGTGTGTGTGTGTGTGTGTGTGTGTGTGTGTGTGTGTAAAATGCATTTTCACATGCTAAGTAACAACAAAATCTATCAGTCATGGGGATGGGATATGTAACAATAGCTTCTCTAGAAGTTGTTATTAGAACTTCAGAGCCCCCAACACAGTGAATGACAGGGTAGATCTTTCCCAAAAAATAAATCTCTTTTCTTGGCACAGGGAACAAACGACTTTGTTGCCATGTCTGTTCTATGTGTTCATGACTGTGGAACCATCTACCTTACAGAGACTGATGCCTGCCTCCTCCACCAGAATTCTAAATGAGATTCTGCTGAACTTTGCTCCTTACCCAAGCAGATGCCTCTGTTTCTCTACCTTGGAATGTCTATCCAGGTCCAAACAGATACCATGAGCCCACCAGTCATGACTGAAGGTAGCTCCAATCACATAGTTCTCTGAAGGGCTGGCTCTTCTGATCAATAGAGATTATATTCTGGCACCATTTCCAGCCCTCCCCAAGAAGACACTGAAAAGGTTCTCTGGGTAGGCTTGGGAGTCAGCAGTTAGCTACACAAGCATCAGATGGCATGGACATTCCTTCCCAGGAACACATACAAGACATTAGACTTCAGGTCTGAATGTAAACTGAAACTTCTGAGGAAAGTTGTTATGAAAAGTGAAAAGAAAAATAGACTTCCTTCATAGGACCACAGGAGGCTTTCAGATTGCAGGAATAAATAAACCTGAAGTGTAAGAACGCTAACTGCATTCTTGAGGTTTCATTGCTGATAGCCATTAGCTCTGTTCCTTCCTCCTCTTCCCGTGCTCCCATCTGCCAAGCTGAGAAGGGCCCTAGCTTCTCTGTGCCTTTCCATCTACCTAATCTGCAGTGAAACCACTCAGCCACCCAGGCCTGGCAACTTTCACTCATGGTCAAGCCAGTTTCCTTCACCAGCTCCCTTGGGCCAGACTTGAAGCTTTCTCTATCCCGCAGAGACACCCTAATAACAGAAGTGATAGAAATCCCCAACCATTTTCATGTGGATATGAATACCATCATCAGTCATCAGACATGAGCCAAATGTGGAGTGGGCGTCTAGAACCTTCTCACTTTTGCAGAGAATCCATTTAGCTTTACCTGTCAACTTGACACAACCTAGGGTCATCTGAGAAGGGAATCTAAACTGAAGCATTTCTCAGAATGCCCTAGCTGATGTGTGGAGGAAATTTTCTTGACTGATAATTGATGTAGGAAGGCCTAGTCCACTGTGGGCGGTATCATTCCCTGGACAGGTAGGTGGTTCAGGGAATGTATAAGAAAGCCAGCTAAGCACGAGACTGAGAGTGAGTCAGGAAAGCAGCTTTCCTCCATCTATTTTATATCAAGCTCCTGCTTGAGTTCCAGTTCTCCCCCTTCTTTCAACTATAGACTGTGACCTGGAAACTGAAATAAATCTTTTCCTCCCCTAAATTGTTTTCGGTCAGATTTTATCACGCACAACAGAAAGGAAACTGGAACACAGAGTAACGGTAATGCAAAGGGAGCCTCCATCTTTTTCTAACTGATGATGAAACCTCCTACTGCTGAAACTCTTCCATCTTCTCCTGAGTCTCATTCCTGACTCTGCCTTTCCCCTCATTCCTTGCTAGTTCCTCAAAGGTTTTGGATATTTAACGACACCAGGTTCAACTCCCACTAGTGTCAGCACTGTGGTCACTGGACAAAGGCTGAAACAATCAATACATTTGAAATAAGGGAAGCCAAGTCATATTCCTTGAATCAGCAGACCTGCTTCCATGTTTCACAGAAGGCACCACTAGTGGTTGTACAGGTGAGTCTGAGAACTCAATCCCAAACACCTCCAGAGAAATGCCCCAACTCTCCTGTTCTAATTCTCATTCTTTTCCAAGAGCCTTTTTAACCCCACTGGGCATCTGTGATATTTTTACTCTAGAAGGAGGCGTCATCTCTTGCTGGAATGTCCATTTGAATGCTTCATGTTGAATGGGATCCTTTGGGTTCTACACCTCCTCACTAATTACACCATTTGTTGCAGTGATTTATATCAGACACTTTATTCATCAAGATAGTTCTGTATTATCATAGCTTCTTTTAATGTCTCCTGAAGGTGTGTTCATCTCTAAACAAAATGTTAACTGACAGAAATTACAGTCATCACGGAATCAAGGTTTGCTGTTTTGTTTTCTTGCTTTTCAGCTTTTGCAAGTAAGTGTGTGTCTTCTCTACAATAGAGATTAAACAGCTTGGGCAAGCAAGTGTATGAAAAGCCAGGGAGAGGAAGAATGTCAATATGATGACCCATTGCTTTTAAGTAAACATGTGATTTTCCTTTAAAGGATGCCTCTAGGAAGCCCTGGCTACACCAGCTACATAGTTTCTCTCCTCCATACTCTCTCCATAACAAGGCCCACGGCAGATTTCTAGCAGATACAGACACTTCCAATCAGGTTGGCTCTACCCCATGGCCCTAATCTGACCCGTCACTTCAGAAAAGGAGCCCTTCTGCATTTACGATTCAGAGGCAGCACAGATTTCTGCAGAAAGCCAGACCAGCTCAGAGCCAGTAATAGGTTGTTAAGATTTAACAAGAAAAGTAAGGGGACCATTAGAAGGTTAAAGTGGCTTGGCTGGGAGGGGACAGAATCCAAAGTTTAAGAGATTGGAAGTAGCCATGGCAGAAATAATTTTAACAATCAGCTTTAAAAATAGAGTTAATTAAATATGCTGTGGGAGAAAAAAATATCTTAAATCCCAAATTGTTAATTGTGTACTACAAAAATGAACCTGCAGAGATGATGCTCTACCCCCTGGTGAAAGCCCGTTGCTCTGTGCTGTGGTCCTTACCCAAGTCTGTAGACATTCATGGCAATAACTAGGAGACCGTGGGACAAAGATAGAACATGTAGCAAAGTGTCTATCAGTCTGCATGGTGAAACTTCTGATGCCATCATTTTTGCCTCTTTCAACAAAGGTGAAGTGAATCTAGTTTCGGGGAGGAAAATCTGAAACTTGAAGTTTTGAACTGAAAGCTTCCGTGTGATTAGCAAGGCTCCGAAGACCTGATCTATGACAGAGCTCCAGATGTCCCTGTGTTTCCTTGGTTTCTAACAAGCACAGCACATCAGTTAGGGGCACGAGACTTTCACCTCTCATGTCTTTCATAATAAGGATTATCCCACTTCTCCCCTCTCCCTCTTCCTTCCTTCCCCTGCCCCATCATGGTCCTCTTCTTCCCCCTCCTCCTCTAGATCCTTTTCAATTCCTCTCTAAAGAAAATGCCCCTTCTTCATTTCAAAATAAATCACCATACATGGCTTTATTTTTTTTCTTCTCTTTATACAACAGCCACTCTTCTGATTTGTACTGATGGGAAAGAAGGGCTCTACAAAACAAAACGGCATTACCTCACAAACAAGAATGTAGCACTACATTAGTTCTTCAAAACGGGACAAAGCATGTTTAGGCTAAATATGGACATCAGCAGTTTTGAGCTCCAAGGCTGATGCATCTGGCTCGTTATTGTCTTGGAGGAGCCATCAGTGAATGCTTAAGGTCTTTCTCCTGGCAGCAGGAGTCTCCAGTGAGGTTTTTATATGATTTGTTAAGAAATGCTTGGTTTCAGAAGTCATTCCTATCAATCCCCAGGGAAGTCTGTCTGCAGGAATAACTCTGCCCTCATGCTACCTGCTAGACGACTTGGGAAAACCTCTCCAGACAGAAGCAGAATGTAAATTTAAAAAGACAGTTGGAAAACCTGGTTTTACTTTGTGTCTGATAAGAGTTCAAACTTCCAGTGTTTTGTTAGCTGATAATTGCCTCTGCTTTTTGTTTTGTCTCTTGTGGGATTTCTAAACCTATTTTGAAAGTTAGGGATGGGGAAGGGGAGATGGAGATGGTGTTTGGAAATAATAGAGTTCCTTTCATTACAACCCTTAGCATGGCGACCATATGGTGAGGTGCTTTTCATGAACTGATGAAGTCTTCCACATTTGATGGGCAAGAGGAGCTGCCTGTCCCTCCTCAGTGTGACTGAAATTCCTGCATTAGTAAGGGTACCACAGAACTGGGCCAGTCACATAGGGGATTTGAGTCACATCCATGTTGCACATTCTATACATTTTTACGTCTTATATTAAAACCAGAGTCATTTACGTCAGTTCCTTTTAATACCTTTTTGTTGAGAATGCCAATCACTTCTGCTTTAACTCAGGCACCGGTCTTCCTGCTCTCAGCTAATATTCTGCAGAATGCAAAGCCTTTCTGGCTCATTTCCTTTTCATTTCTTTGCCCTGCCCAGCTATTCTTGGACAGAATCTCTAGTCATTTTAGCTTCAAGTAAGAGCACATAAAGATTTGAGCCCATTTTCCCCTTACTAGAATCCAAGTAACATCCATGGAATATTCTATGCAAAAACCTCTGTACCCATGGTTTCGATGCAGTGTTGAATTGCATCTTCTGGAGAACTTAATGAAATGAGTGTCTGGCACCACCACCAACCAGCCTTTGACTGATGTGTGCATTCAAGATTTTGTCTGTCTAGCACCATATCCATAGTTGCTACTGAGTGAAAGACCTTCCTTCAAGACCCATAGGTTGCCCAACCCTTTCTGACAGCTAATTATAGATAGCAATTAGTGATGTGAAGAACATGCTTTTGTGACTTTTTTCCCTTTCCTCCAATCCTAGATAGCCTTTCACTGCTTCCCCTCCATTATATGATTTAGGTTTGTTCCAGATATTTCTTAAAAACACATTTCTCCCCAGTCTTTGAAACTAGCTCTACATGCAGAGACTTCTAAAATTCTACAAATATTTTACAGACTTATCAGAAAATCTCAAATAAGACAAGTTCCTTGAATATTTCAAGGCAAAAGACAAGAAAATATCATTGTTTTCTGGTACCTTTGAAGATGGGCTAGTGGTTCACTCAGATCACCAATGTGGTAGTTGAGATTTCTAATACACATTCTTTGGTGACAGCACACACTGGTTGCTTTACTGTGAAACTCTGCACATCCACCAGCAATGAAGACAACTGTCTTACCCTCCATCTACCATCATCCCCCAGGTCCTAGGTTTTTGGTATGGCTATTGCTTTCAAATACTTTATACAGGAATGACTCGGGCCACCTGCTTTGTAGAGCTGACCCAGAATGACATAATAGAAGCCATTGTATCTGGGGGAAAGGTGAAATTCAGAAGCAGTTGTTGATGTGGGCCATTCTGTCCTTCTACAACCATAGTTGGTACAAAACCAAACCTTACACTTCTCCCCTTTGCACACATCAGACTTAACCCTGTGATGAAATTCCTCTGTATGTAAGGCTCTGAAGAACTATCTAGATGACACCAGAATCGAGGGTCCATATTGTCTGAGTGTTTTAGAAACTAAAAGCTGTATTTATTATTAATGCATACATGAAATATATCTTTTAAACATTTTCATTAACATATATTAATTATCTAGAATAGTAGGATTCACAGCATTTCATATATGCATAAAGCACATGTTGATCATATTCTGTAATGCGTCTCTTTTAGCTGTTGGAGAAAAAGAGTATTTAATTTTCAAGCCAACATTTTCTGTTGAAAACAAAAATAGGAAATGCAAGGCTCTTTTGTAGTTCAGTGAATTCAGAAAATGCCCAAAAGTTTTTTTCTCTTGCATGGAAGCTCACTGATGCCTCTGGAATGCTCTTTGTGACCAGAGGATACCATAATGTTCTTGTTAAGAGGTGCACACCTACATACATTCATAGATATACACACAGGAAGAAGGGAATGGAAAGGAAAGCCCAGTTTTGACTTTCTCTAAGAACTGACTCAGAAGAACATGACATGAGCAAGTTCCAGAGACTGTTTTGGCAAGCCTGGGGGCACTGACTTCACGTTCTGCAGAGTCTGCTGGTCCAATGCCAGCTTGATAGCTGGAAGGATTTCCCCTAAAAGGAATCTCAGGGATTCGAACATGCATAAGATAAAGAATGTATCTCAAAGTCAGACCATGAAAAGACATTCCGCATGTCCACTATCATGCATACTGCCAGGGTCCTCACTGTGTCCACACAGCCTGTGTCACAGATGTTCTGAGATCTCAGAACATCTTCTTCAGGCCAGCATTTCTGCCATTGATAATGACATTCCAACCATCATAAACTGTGTGCAAAACAATCCAGAAGCTGAGCAAGCCCAGGGTTAGAAGATTACAATGTACAACTTAGACTGGTCTTTAACTCCATCATCACTGAGTTCCTGGGCATTGTGGCACACTCCTGAACTTAGCACTGTCCAGCCTGAGGCAGGAGGAGTGTGAGTGGTAGGCTAGCCTGTGCTACACAGTAAGACCGTCTCTAATAAGTGAAAAACCTTAAGACATTATTATAAATCAACCTCTCTTGAAGATCAAAGGAGCACAAACCTTTGATTAAATTTCCTAAAGTTTAAATTGTATTCCTCAGGTCATTGCTTTTGTCTAAGTTCCAGAAATAATTATTTGGAAAGCAAACCCAAAGTCATTTCACTAACAACTCAAAGAGAGAAAAACACATAACAATGAAGTCAGTTACTTCATGAAATTCACATGATAATGCACATATATGTAGTGTGTGTGTGTGTGTGTGTGTGTGTGTGTGTGTGTGTGTGTGTAATCAGACCCTTTCATTACCACAAATTTAGGGGACAAAATGCCAATGCCCAAATTGTGCAATGAACAGGCACACATGCACCGCACAGTCCATGTGACTCTTCTCCTTTGGGGCTTATGACACTTGGGAGCTACTTGACTATAACCAAAGTCAGAAAATAAATAAATGTCTTTTTACCATGTGATTGAGCACTCCATGTGATTCAATACCAAATTAATGCCATAAGGTAAAAAGAAAAAAAAAAGAGGAAGCTGAGTGAGTAGGGTGGTGGACACCATGGTCAAGTGGGAGCGCACCTGCTTCCTAGTGTGTCCACACTCAGCAGACACCCACTGTGAATCCCAGACCAGGAGCAGCCTTGTGCATCCATAGCCCCAGAAGGGAGTGTTTAGAGACACTTGACATGCCTTCGTTTACATGTTTGTTTTTCTCAACACAGAATGCACACAGTATGTGCCTGGGGTACCCAGACTCCTGCTATTGCTGGAGCCCTTCTGGGTCTCCATGCCCTTGAATTGCCCCATTGGTAGCCAGGACAGCACCTCGCTTCTACCCTGGCCCTTCAGCTGTCTATTTACTGAGAACCTACGATGTGCTAGATGATGAGCGAAAATGATGATGATCATGAAGACACTCTCTTAGCCATCAGTGGAAAGTTTAAATGGCCAACTATCTAGTAGAGAGATGACACTTAGAGAAGATTCCAGTGCAGGAAGTGCTGGAAGAAGTGAGACCTGGGAATGTTTTTTAAAGGAGAAATTCCCCAAGCTGCTCTGAAATAAGGTTTGTTCAAAGGAAGAGCAAACAGTGTGAAAGACAACCAGGTATTGCAGGAGTCCAAGGGCCGGTGGAAGTAAAGGTCAGAACTTCTGCTGGGGCTTCCCCAGTCACTGCTCACTGGTGCTTATCCCCACAGACACACCAGACCAGGAATGAGGAGGTGGCAACCTCACACTCCAGAAGGATAGCCTCAGACCCAATCCAGGTCAAAGTCCCGTGTCAGGACAGCAACACCTCATAACCAGAGGCTCAGTTGCAAAGCAGTCTGGGTAATGTAGCCTCACACATACAGGCAAGATGGGAGGAATGGATGAGGACATTCCTGTTCCTTCATCAGATTTTAAATTCTTTGTATTAAAATAATATGCAATATAGTTGCACTACATTTATATACTTCATTGTTTATATATAATATAATGCATAATTCTATGTTAAAATAATAATACTTAGCTGTATCAGATTAGAGTTGTGGTAACATTAATACCACATATTCTTTTGTTTTTAATTCAACTACTAATAGTTCGTGGCACCTATTAAACAGCGATTAGATAACTTTGCATCCAGCAGAGTGTGAATGTTTGAAGTCAGTCAGTGGTAGAGAGTTACAGAGTGTATGCATCTATCTAAGGTAGAAAAAATGATGGCCGTGGCTTTCATCTTAGACTTCGATGAAAAGGAGAATTAGAGAAATAGCTTTAGTACTAGCAGCCCTGGAGGGAGGTGGATCTGGGCCTGGTAGCACAGCACTGATTTCCAATGAGCACAACTAAAATTCTGGCCAGTTGGCTGGCTCCTCAGACCTGCCAGGCAGCAGAGATGCAGGCCTCACCTGGAGGTGGGTGCCCAGCCTTACAGTGAAATTAAAGATACAGTCCTCTTTTTGAGTAATCTTTGAAATGAGCCACAACAAGAAACCACATATTAATTTCTTCACAGAATAAAATCCTTAATGGAAGCACCACAAAAATCTTACAAAGAGCCAGATGGTGGTGGCACACACCTTTAATCCCAGCACTCAGGAGGCAGAGGCAGGTGGATCTCTGTGAGTTCGAGACCAGCTTGGGCTACCAAATGAGTTCCAGGAAAGGCGCAAAGCTACACAGGGAAAGCCTGTCTCAAAAAAAAAAAAAAAAAAAAAAACAACAAAAAAAAAATCTTACAAAGTTTCAAAACTTGCAATGAGCAATCAGATGTCATCCGAAAATAAATGTAGTCTCTTAAATACCTAAAGAAGAACTAAACTAGGCTTCAGAGTCTGCGTAGGGAATTTTTCTTCACAGCAAAAGTAGATGATTGTCAAATAAGACATGTTAGAAAAGAACTGTATTTCAAATATACATTTAGTTTTTATGAAGAATTTGAAAATAAAATTGTCTTTCAAGGGGAAAAAATTCAGCAATAGTAAAATTGACTAAAATCTCCCACCTCACTCACCCTGTCTCATCTTTTGATTGAGGAAAATTAATCAGGAAAATAGTGGTTTAAAAAGTTGAGTTTCCCTTTAGATGAACCACAAAAGCAAACACTAGGAATGAGGAAAACAAACCTTGAGTGTAATCAGGGCAAGATACACATTATGTCAGGGGTCAGCACAGCAAGGTTGGACTTAGCAGCCAGTCGCTGCCTCTAGACAGGTGTGCCTGAGCACAGCGCGTCCCGATGGGGGCTGCTAGGATTTTGAGACCAGTAGCTCAAACAAGACACCGAATTTAGTATTCTCACCTCTATAATTATGTCGGTCTCTGAACTGAATTCTCAGGCAACTTAATAAATGGGGCAAGAGTAGAAGAAGCACATTTTAAAAAGAGGATCATTCAGAATCACTGGATGACACAACTTTATACAATTCTTTATACAGTATAAGTGACAATATTCCTGGTGTTTGATGAAGTATAGGCAATCCCGCACACCAGAGTGGAAACTAAAAGGTGATGAGCTAAATACCTTGGTAGGAGGTAAAGGAGACAGAAGTAAAGCACAGTTAGCAAAGAGGACACTTCCTGAGGAGAGCACCACAACGGAGACCAATTTAGTCATTGCTTAAATGACGGAGAGTGAACACAAGTTTAGCGACCACACACCTGCAGTTTGAGTACAGCTTATTAGTAAATGTTTTTATTTCTCTGTTTTACTGACAACTAAAATAAATCACAAGCTTAGTGTAGGTACTCTACACTAAACTTTTATAGGGAGACATGAATACTAATAGATGTTAGCATATTTAGATATAAACATATACCTAGAAAAAAAACACTGTAATGTGATTTAAAAGTATGGCACACTAAAAACATAGACGAGTAACGTTATCATTAAGTCCTGCACACGATTGGGTGTACTATAACTTTACATATGCCAGGCAGCACAGGATGGCTGCTGCCAGGAACCCTCGACAGTGCAAGCACTGAATTCCGTGTCTCCTGGCAATGCTACAATGTCACTAGAGCCGTCCTCTTCATCTGGAGCTGTGGTCATCTCGGAGACCACTGTTGTCCAGAGCGTCTATGTAGGAATGCAGTACTCTAAACACAGCAGAAAAATACAAGATTTCTGTTCATACTTAAAACTAAAACTACGATAAAACATTGATAGTCCTGGGCTCTGTATTCAATCAGTAAAATGTTACTCTCCCTGACCCCAATAAAAATTAATAAATAAAAGTTTAAATTGTACAGAAAATAAATTAGGCTCTAAAACAATATTTTTCATTTAAAATAAGAAATTCACCAACCCCATTTGGGGTCTGAATTATTAAATCTGACATAAAATGTAAAGACCCTTTTAAATTGTTTTGTCTTGCTTAGTTATTATTACATAGGATTTCAGTTCAGGACAGGCTGCATCTCCAGTTTGCCATCCTCCTACCTCAGTCTCCCTAGTGTTATAGTGTGTGCCACAACACATTGATAAAAATTCCTTTTAGGGTTGGGGATTTAGCTCAGTGGTAGAGCGCATGTCTAGCAAGCGCAAGGCCCTGGGTTCGATCCTCAGCTCAAAAAAAAAATTCCTTTTATAAAACTTATACACCTAGTAACTGATCAAGGAACTATGAAACATATTGTTGGCATTTGCATTTATGTAATTATTTTATAATAGAGATGATAAAGGATTTATGGTTTTTAATAAATGGCAAAGAAGCATTTTTAAACTTAGAATTTTATGCCCCAAATTATCTCTTAAAATTGTAGTCTCTTAAATTCTCATTATATGTAACTCTTCTAAAATTGAACTTGAGTGTAATTTGAAATAATTTACAACATTTTACTGGAAACACCATCATTTATTACTTTCCATATAAATAGGCCATAAAATTTTCTCATTTAATGTTACCTTTCTGGTTTAAAATATGTGCTCATTTATGAAATTTACCAGTGTCCACAGAAAAATCTTTCTGTAATAATTTTATTGGTCTTTTGCATAATTTTGAAACACTCAGCAGCTCTTCTTTCCAAGAATAACACCTTCTTGCCATAGTGTTCAGTTATGGAGCAGATATCCCCCATTAATGCTAACTCGCCTGCTTTGCCAGGTGAGCAGCTGGAGAGACAGAGACCTCTGAGCCCGGAAGGCTCTGCCAATGAAAGATGGGAATCGAAGGTCACAGAAATAGCTTCTTCTCTCTCTGGCGGGGACTCTGAGATTATTCTCCAGCTCTTCCAATGGTCTTCCAGGTCAGAGTCTCTTCTGCCCACTGCGTGGGAATTCACCATGTCCCTGCTATGTCTTCTCTTGTGTCTGGGGCTCACCCTCAGACACAATGTGTGCGCTGACCCTGCTGGGGCAAGAAGGGGAAGTTGAGATAAAAGCTTGGAATCTTTCCCTCTACAACTGTAGGAAACCATGTAGACTGGAGAAAAAAACAGCTGAACATGTCTAACACAACAAACACATATTACAGGATAGTGGAGTGGAACCCCTAGGGAGACTTTTTTTTTTTAATCTGCTGCTATGGGGAGATAGAAGGACAAAAAGTGTTTTCATCCTTTAGTCCTCCTCCTCCTCTTCCTCTTCCTCCTCTTCCTTCTCCTCTTCTTCTTCCTCCTTTTCCTGCACTTCCTCCTCTTCCTCCTCTTCTTCTTCCTCCTTTTCCTGCTCTTCTTCCTCCTCTTCCTCCTCCTCTTCTTCCTCCTTTTCCTGCTCTTCTTCCTCCTCTTCCTCCTCCTCTTCTCCTCCTCCCTTCCTCTTCCTCCTCCTCTTCCTCTTCTCCTCCTCCCTTCCTCTTCCTCTTCCTCCTCCTTGTCCTTAGTCCTTGTCCTCCTCCTCTCACTCCTCCTCTTCTTCTTCTCCTCCTCCCCTTCTCTTTCTCGTCCTCTTCTCCTCCTCCTCCACTCTCCCTTCTCCTCCCCTCCTCCTCCTTCTTCTCCCCAGGCTACTGTTACAGAAATTAGGCTTTATTTCATGTGGTTATTTTTAATTGACTAACACATAGTGAATTTCAGAGGCTTCTTCACACACCCAGTCTTGGTTAAGCCACCCTGCCCTCCTTTCCCCACCTCTCTGCCCATAGCCTGCTTAGGCCTTCAGTTCCCAGTAGTTTATACCCTGTTCTTTCATATCACATGTATTTCACTATCTCCTAGTTAGATTTCTTTTATTTGGATTGCAAGATCTCCACACACATTTGTTTAGGTAAGGTTAGCCCTTCCTCTGGTCCCTGATTTCTCCATACCCATCACTGCACTGTGACCTTGACTCCTTCTGCCTCCAAGATCCTACCTCTCCACTTTCCCTTCACCTGTATTCTAACAGCCTGTTCTCTAAGTACACCCTCTCACCAAGAGCCCATTTAGACTTTCCTAGGTGCTGCATGTACTCCAGTATTGAAAGCTAGAAGCCATATGAGAAATAGCATGGAAAATCAGTCTTTAGTTTTTAATTATTTTAGAGTTTTCTGATGAATAAGTCTGTAAAATAAAAATATGTAATTTATGATATAGAAAGGAAAGCATATTGTAGTATGCATAAGTTATGCATTTATTTTAATCTAATTTGCAGTGTTTTGTATTTTACTAATGTGTTAGCTTGATACATACATTTTTGTGTGATTATTGACAAAAGGATAATGGATGGTTTTGAGACATATGACTTGTAAGGATTTCTGTCATGTTCCTATGATTATATTCAAGGGGACCATTAAAAATTAGTTCTTCTTGGAGTTGGAAAGATGGATCAGAGGTTCTGAGCACTGGCTGCTCTTCTAGGGGATCTGGGTTCCATTCCCAGCATCAACAGGGTGGTTCACAGCCATCTCCAAATCTAGTGTCAGAGGATCTGATGCCCTCTTCTGTCCTCCACAGGCATCAGGCACACATGTGGTACACAGACATGCATGCAGATAAAAGGTTCAAACATATAAAATTGAATAATTTGCTTAAAAATTATTTCTTCTTGATCCAATTCTTAATTTTTCAGTTAAATTTACCAAAGTAATTAATTCAATTAATCTCCACCCATGCTCTTCAACTGTGATAAATCTACTGCTGTCTTTGTTAATAAAGAGCAATTCGGACAGGACATGAATACTCAAAGAGAAAGTGAGTCTTGATTCTTCAGAATGTTTGTTTAATTCATCATGTATAAAGATTTCATTCTCTGCAAACTCAAGCAAAGAAGTTCATTGAGGATTCTCTTGACTGAAGGCTCTGAGTATCAGTGATGCTACCCAAGATATTCTAATAAAAGCTTTGTTTACGTGTTTTTGTTGATTGTCTAATAATATGTTTCTTGCTATTAGGCTTTTTATGAAAATTAATTATAAAATTAACAATCATTATACATAAAATTAATAGTAAGTATTCACTTAAATTTTGACATTATAAACATTTTCTTTGTTTTAGAGTCTTTTCGCTTAAATTCTAAATGTGACAAAATTCACATAGAAGCCCCCATTTTATTTGAATTTAATTGGATATGGCTTTTAATTTTAGTATTTGAAATAATTTAATTTTTTTGCTGACTCTGGTAATTAGTAGATAATTGAGTCCTATATTAACATGACACTAAATGCTGTTTTAAAAGAACTTTAAATCAATTTCCATAAATATAAAATTTATAAACCTAGTAAGTACATATTTAAACTATCCTTGCTGTAAGTTTTATTAATATTTTATATTTCTATTTTTGTCACAAAATCTTGGTTTAATATCAATGTAAATATTTCAACTATTAAGATATTTAATCATTTCCTGCCTCTCCTAATTTTTACTTGTTCACCTTTCCAGGGTCTTTTTCATTTATCTATATTTTGCACTTTTAGATATCCTAAGTCATCTAGACAAAATAGACTTCAAACTAAAATCAGAGGAGATTAAGATCACTTCATATGGCTTCAGGGAAGAATCTGTCAGGAGGACATCACAATTCTAAACCAACACAGGGCAAAGTCAGCTATTTAATAATAGGAAAGTAATTTTTAAAAAAACAATATTATTTAAATATCTTCAAAGAAAAATTCCCAGGAATATAGCTAGTGGAAGAAGTGAAATGCCCATACAATGAAATGACAAAAATTTTAAAACAAAATGAAACAAAAATCTTAATTTTATCCACCAAAGAATAACTAGGAGCACAGTGTCTTGCTGCTGGAGAGTTTCTCTGCAGCTCCCAACAAGCCCTGGCAGTCCTGCAGCCCCCTTATAAAATAAACGCACACTCTTGTACTAAAACTGTATTTAAACTGTTTGACCTAAGGGCTCAGACTTCTAGCTATCTAGTTCTTACATCTTACATTAACCCATTTCTATCAATCTATATCTTGCCACATGGCTCATGGCTTACCAGTATCTTACATGTTGGTGCTCATGGCAGCAGCTGGCGCATCTCCTGACTCAGCCTACCTGTTAAGATACTGGTAAGCCACGAACCATGTGACAAGGTATAGATTTATAGAAATGGGTTAATTTAAGATAGAAGAATTAGATAACAAGAAACCTGCTGTGGCCATACAGTTTGTACGCAATATAAGTCTCTGTGTGTTTACTCAGTTGCGTCTGAGCAGCTGCGGGACTGGCAGGTGAGAGAGATTTGTTCTGACTGTGGGCCAGGCAGGACTGGAGAAACCTCCAGCTACAATGTCTAAAACATATTCTTTTGCATTTCTAGATACTAAAGTAACATTAAAATAAATCTGCCTTTGGATGATACGGGTCATTTTTTTTTGTTTGTTTGTTTTGGTTTTTCGAGACAGGGTTACTCTGTGTAGCTTTGCGCCTTTCCTGGAACTCACTTGGTAGCCCAGGTTGGCCTCGAACTCACAGAGATCCGCCTGGCTCTGCCTCCCGAATGCTGGGATTAAAGGCATGCACCACCACCGCCCGGCTATACGGGTCATTTTTAATGTTTTAATGTATTAAGAAAGTTAATTAGGTTGTCGGGTGCAAAAAAAGACAGAATAAAAAAAAGATGAATGAATTGAAGAAGTTACTACAAGATAGAAATATCCGTGTTCTGTGCTTGCTTTGGCAGCACATGTCCCAAAAAGTTGGAGAAAAATCTATGAGCATGAATTGACAGAATTAATACTGTAAAAATAGTCACATTACCCAAAGTAATCCAGAGAGTCAAGACAAACCTCATCAAAATTTCAATGAGACTCTTCATTCACAGAATTCACATAGATAAGACCCTGAATAGTCAAAGTAATCCTGAGTTAAAAAAAAAAAAAAAAAAAAAAAAAAAACAGAGGAAGAGATATGTCAGTCACTAGCCATGGTTATGAAAACAGCACAGTGGTGGCACAAAACCAGACAGACAAAAACAGACATTTGAGAAAAGATGGCCTTGTCAGCACATGGGAAAACTTAATATGCACATGTAGAAATATGAAGCTAGACATTGTCCCTTGCCTTGTACAGAAGCAATGCAAAATATATCAAAGACCTCAAAACCTTGAACCTTTTGGTCCGTAAGTGGTGCAGAGTACTTGTCTTTCAAGCCTGGCATCTGAGTTTAATCCCAAGAACCCACATGAAGATGAAAAGAGAAAACTGACTCCATAAAACCCTCTGACCACTCCATTCACACTTTAGAATATGCACCACACATACTTAATGTACATGCATGCACACAGCATGCACACATACACACATACACACACACACACACACACACAGAAACTAAATCAGAAGGGAACCTGGGAAGCATAGAGCCTGGGGTAAAAGGAGAAAAGGGCAAGCTGGGTTTCCAGGCTGGAAACAGGAGTCTGGGGAACATGATGAATATGGTCCGAGTGCATTACATTGTTAAAAGAAATTTACTTTGTTAAACTCAACACTCTACCCAATGAAAACACACCAACAAAAAATTCTTAACACAAACAAAAGAAATGTGTGTGCCATGCATAAAGCCGTATAAATTAGAAACTGGTATAAAAGAGAAAGTCAAACATGCATAATTCTTCTGTTACCAGTTGTTTGGAAATCGAAAGAGAGAATTGAGAGAGAAACCAGATGAGCCAAACCCTTATCTTTAGTTCAAACCTGATGAAAAGGGATGCTGCATTACTGTGGTTCAAGTAAAAGACCTTGAAAGAGAGAAGACAGCTACATTTTATGGGTTCCTAGCTGCACTGTTCATGGAAATTCAGGCTCATGTGTTATCTTTATCTTTAGGTTTTCCTAATCTGAAAACCCTCAGTTGTCTGCTTAATATTTCCTTTTTATGGTTCACATAAAATGCAATCAGAAAGAACAAGAATATGTTTTCCATTATCTAGTTGTTGCCTGTGTTGATATATAAAAACTGAAAACATCTTGAATTCCACACACTCACATAATCATGTAGAATGGATGATAAAGCATTGTTGTGTCTACTGGTGGTACAGTCACAAAAATTAATAAATGATTATTAACCAACATCAGAAGAAATCTCACTCAAAACATGTGTGTTTAACCATATAACAAATGCAACTGAAATTATATTAGCTATGAAAGCAAAATATTTGCATATGAGATAATTGAACTTGAAAAGTGCCTTAAGTATTAATGACTGAAGGGGTAAAGGTTAAGAAAAGATGGTAAATTAGTGGTACCTGATAGCTGAACTTCTACCAAGCTCAAGTTAATTCAGTCCAGATCAGCGAGTGCATAGAGACAGTGAAAGCAACATTCATCTTGGTGTGGGCAACATTGAGGCTCTGCCTAGGTGCCTGTGATGGGGATGTATGGGACTACCTCATGCTCAACTCCATAAAACCATTGAACAGGAACACCACACCTTCTGAAATTTATTTCCACATCCCCGCCTTTTCTATCAGATTCCAGTCTGGCAGTTCAAGGCAGAGAACATGTTAGGAAAGGAAATCACCCCACGTCACCACTCTGCATCTACCAATCATGTGAAATACAGTTTTTTCTTCCACCCAAGCAGTCCCCATTGCCACAGCACTCACATGGTGACTCACTTTTGGGGCTGGGGAGGCATCTAGGTAAGCAGTTCGACACATAGGCCCAAGCCTACACTTGCAAAACAAAAACTACACTTTCCGAAATGCTTCTTAAGCATTCGGAATAACCCAGTGTAGCGGTAATGCCCGCATTACCAATACCCGTTTACCATGTCTGAGAGAAGGGCTGAGGATTAAAAATAGAGACAAGAGACAGCGAGTCGTTCGCCACGGCTGAATGCCGAATGCCATTTATTGAAAGAGGAAAGAAACCTTAAATACAGGCTTACAACACAAATGGAGGATCCCAGGAGGGCAGAAGTTCGCTACCAATGGTCTACATTCTAGACCCAATGTTCTACATTCTTGCATCTAAGTTGTTTACACCAAATACAGGATGCATCTAAGTTGTTTACACCAAATACAGGATGTAGGAACAAAGAACCTCCGGTAAGCTCTCCGGTGATCCTTAGGTGAGAAGGAGACCGGCAGGGAATCTGAATAGGGAGGACATCTGGTCAAGGTCAGCAAGCAAGGCGGCAGCCACTCACAGTCGGGGGCCAGGGCCCATGGCGCCCACAGGTCCCCCCTTTTTATTAAATGAGCTTCTGACTTAGGTTGTGTGGGAATGTCAGCAGACCACCTTACCCATCATAGAAACACCTGCCCAGGCCACACAAGTGCTCTGTCTTAGGTTGATGGCCGACGACCCCCAAGCATTACCCGTCTCTGAATACTCATTATCATATAGACTCAACCACGTGAGCTGTAGAGTGACTGCTGTCAAAGATCTCAAAGTGGCACTGGGCTTGCAATCTGTGTGACACAGAAAAGACCAACAGAAGTCCTAACCCACCCATAGCCAGGAGGCTAAAGGCAATTGAACCATTCCCTTCTTAAACGAGCCTTACTGTAAATTGGAGTCCTTGTAAGGTGGTATCCCATAAGCAAATGGAACTTGAGTTTTAATAATTTTACAACTTTCAAAGCCAATTTTAATGTATAATAGTGGAATTAAATTTATCATGCCCAATAAGAAGAAACATTAACTAACTGTGGTAGCTACTTTTGTTGCCAGGGTCTCCATTGTGCTAGCTGTAGTAACCAATTATGAAATAGCAATCCCAGAAACAATAGCAGCAGTGGCCACCACCGCTATAACAGCAAAAACAGCAACAGCGATGTCAGAGTCTCTTCTGGAGCGTGTGAGCATCATCTGTGTCTAGCTGCCACGGTCCACTGGCATGGACACAGCTCCAGGAACACGAACCACCAAGGGCCATTTTTCTTGATCCCAGCACTACTTAGCTGGCAGGTCTGCAAGAGAACAACTGAGAAACATAAAACAAAAACAGCAAACAAGGAGCAGAAATAATGGTCTCAATAATGGCTACATTCAGGCTCACAGATTTTAAGGTATCTTCAAAAAGGCTAGATGAATTTCAGGAAACCAATAAATGTTGCACAGAGCCATTTCTGAAAAGTAGGTACTACACCAGCTTGAGGGGGGTTGCAAAATGCAAAAAAGGCTTAGCTGGCATGCTACTGTTAGCAAATGAAGTTCATTGACCTTTAGAGTTATCTTTAATCTCCAAGGTGTGATACATTCTCATCATTTTTGAAAAAAGTTACCATACATTACCTTCTGAAGAATCTAGCCACATGGCTACAGTTCCTAGGCTTACAATAATGTTTGCCAAGGCTGGCCATATTGGGCTCTCAATCCCCATTGGCATCAGAAGGGGAGAGTTTTTTTTACAAAGGCCCAATAGGTCTCTGCCATGTTGGGATTCAGCAGCAGCCACAGGGCGCACATTACCTGTACCTTTTCTGGGGCTATCTGTAAATTAGCCAGGCTAAGAACATCTTGTAATTTAGAAAATGCACCAAAAACAAGTTTTTTATCTTTAGCAGCCATAAAATATATCAGCCATGTAGTGAATTATATAAACACCTGGAAAAGCTTTTCGAACTGGAGCTAGGGCCAAAGACACATAAATTTGACATATAGTAGGGCTATTGGCCATTCCTTGTGGCAAT
Organism: Peromyscus leucopus; assembly: GCF_004664715.2. Lineage (NCBI taxonomy): Eukaryota > Metazoa > Chordata > Mammalia > Rodentia > Cricetidae > Peromyscus > Peromyscus leucopus. The sequence continues at coordinate 20,918,442 of NC_051068.1, forward strand.
ACCACCCACTGATATCTCTGATAAGGTTCCTTAAGATTTTCTGAAGGAACACTGAAAGCAAAGCTAGGACTGTCCTCGGGATGCAAAGGAATGGTGAAGAAATAATCCCACAAGTCAACCACAATTAAGTGCCAATGTTTAGGAATTTCCACAGGGGCAGGCAAGCCAGGCTGTGTTGCTCCCATGAGAAGCATGGTTTTATTTACAGCTCTAAGATCCTGTAATAGCCTCCATTTTCCTGATTTCTTTTTAATAACAAATATAGGTGAGTTCCAAGATGAAGTGGAAGGAATGATATGTCCAGCATCTAACTGCTCCTTAACCAATGCATACGCAGCCTCCAATTTTTCCTTAGTAAGGGGCCACTGCTCCACCGATACAGGGTCATCACTTTTCCAAGTGACTTTTATCGGTTGTATTATTGAAGGCTGCGTGCAGTGACCCTTATGGAAAAGACCCTAATCCTCTAGTATCCCCAGGACCTCTAGTGACACAGTTTTTGTCTGCCGCAGGGTCTCTTTGCAACATTTTCCCTAAGCCTTTGTCCGGGCAGTAGCCCTGACTCTTTAACATCTGTTGTACAGGCTGTGTAGTAAGTACAATTCCCATATCATTTAACACATCCCGTCCCCACAAGTTTACTGGAATGTCAGGTAGCACAAATGGTTGAAAAGTTCCTGCATGACCTTCCTCATCCTTCCAATTTAAAAGTAGCCTGCTCTGCAATGGCGTCTGAGCTGTGCCGATACCTTGCAGGTTAGAGGTAGAATTTTTAAGGGGCCAATTGGGATCTCAGGATTCTTGTGAAATTACAGATATATCCAGTACCAGAATCCAATAATCTTCCAATCTCAATCCCACATAATTTTATTTTTAATTTAGGCTGTTTATCATTGATAACTGTTTGTCAAAATACCTTTTTCCCTGTACTTCCAAAGCCTCTAGTTCTACATATCGGTGCCATTTTGAATTTAAAATATGAAAGCAATAATAATTGAGCAATTTTATCATCAGCTTTTGTTTTCATGGTCCTTTTTACATGTGCCAATAATAAAAGTATTAAATACAATCTCTATATGATTTGAAGAGGCAAACTTTAGGTAATACTCTGGAGTATATTTATAAAATTTTAAAAAGAAGATTCTTTTTTATAGATTTCAAGTAACACATTAATGCAAATAACCAATTATTAACAATGTGGATCAAACAATTTACCTATATTTTATTTACTGGAAAAATAATTTTGTAACCTCTTTATCAGGAAGAGATTCTCATTTATGGGTTTATCTTAGCAACGTTATTTAATAAGCTAACAACCCAAACCATTTCAGGTGTTATATTTTTTATAGAATTAAACCAAGAATTTTTAGAAAGCAACTTAAATTGCAGAGCCAAATTTTTAGTAATGATCAACAGACAAGATCATACCTAATATATAGTTCAAAATTATGAATCCTGTTCCTTTAGTTTATCAACCATGAGGATCAAACATTCATCCAAACATTTATTAAGACAATCAAAAGAACAGAACATCCTTTATTCAAACAGTATTGATTTAGCATTCAATGTCCTGACCGAAACCATTTTTCACCAGAAGTTAGGCCCGGTTTAAACTTTTAGTGCTAGTCCCTTCCTGGCCTCAGCTCGCTGGCTCTGCCCAGTGCTCAGGCTCTATTGCCAGTGCCTGCCTGGGCCGCACCCCATCACGGCTCTGCCTCCCACCGGCGTGTACCTGTCCACCCGCTGTTCCGGGCTGTCTCGTGCACGCCTTTGTCTGCCACTGTCACTGGGCGCATGCCCGCACACACAAACTCACGTTTAAATTTCCTACTCCCATGAAGGGACTACCTAACAACAAGTTATTCCCACCATAAGGGTAAACAGAAAAACATTTCCCACGAAGGGATCCTAAATATTGAATTATTTCCACTCTGAGGGAAAAATGCAAAACATTTGAATCAAAATTAAGCAAACAGACAGCAAAACTTCTAATCCCTGGGCTCTTGCTGTTCAGCCAGCAGCAATGAGGCCTACCTGCCAATTCTTCCGATGCTGCCGCTCTGCACTTGCAGGAAGAAAAAACTCAAGAGTTTTCAGCTCTCCTGAAAACTCTACAACTGGAAAAAGTCTTTACATCCTCCATTACACTGGAAGAGCTTCTCTTTCTTCATCCTTCTCTACAGGGCCCCAATCTTTAGGCCTAGTTTCAAAAATTTTTCTCCTTTTTACCAGGAAAATACTTTTTTTTTTATTAAAATTTTTTTTTCTGTTTCCCTTTTTTAACGGGAAATTTCCTTTCCTTCCTCTTCTTATTGGAAAGATTTCCTTTTTTATTTAAAATCTTTAGCTGTCTTGCCCTTTCTTAACTTTGGTGCCTTCCTGCTTCAACAGTCCAATTAACTGACTGTGAGCTAGCTGCACCCATTTCAATTCACTCTTACCTTTTTCTTTTTTCTTTAAAATGCGGCGGCTTCCAAGAGTGTCCTTCAGCTTGTTCCTTCTTTCTCAGATCTCGGTGGACTTACATTTGTAGCAGTAATGCCGCATTACCAATACCGTTACCATGTCTGAGAGAGGGCTGAGGATTAAAAATAGAGACAAGAGACAGCGAGTCGTTCGCCACGGCTGAATGCCGAATGCCATTTATTGAAAGAGGGAAGAAACCTTAAATACAGGCTTACAACACAAATGGAGGATCCCCAGAGGGCAGAAGTTCGCTACCAATGGTCTACATTCTAGACCCAATGTTCTACATTCTTGCATCTAAGTTGTTTACACCAAATACAGGATGCATCTAAGTTGTTTACACCAAATACAGGATGTAGGAACAAAGAACCTCCGGTAAGCTCTCCGGTGATCCTTAGGTGAGAAGGAGACCGGCAGGGAATCTGAATAGGGAGGACATCTGGTCAAGGTCAGCAAGCAAGGCGGCAGCCACTCACAGTCGGGGGTCAGGGCCCATGACGCCCACAACCCAGGTCTTTAAAATGTATTAGGGAATAGTTAACCTATGGGTCTACTTTTTTAAAAAAAATCAATGAATTCCTGAATTTTTGAAACAAATGTAGCACCCTTTGGGATATGGGTATACTAGTATGTTAGAGGTGGGAGGGTGGGGTGGGGTCAGATGGTGCTGTCCACTCCCTAACTACCCTGAGGGTTCTAGACAGGAGGTCTGCTTTGCAGCACAGGGAGAGTAGTAGAGCTATTGGGCTTCTGACAGCACCACCTCTGTGCCTGCCGGACACAGTTCCCAGGAAGACAAACAAATTAATACATAAGGGAACAGAAGAGGAATGCAAAAAGGCTTCAGTACATCATTCACTTCTGAAGCTCCCTAAGCACTGTGCCTCTTGATTTCTATCCATCTTTTTCATTTTTTTTTTCCTGCTGAGCATTCTAAATTCAGAATAAACAACTAGTGGAAAAGAATGAGGTTCAGAGTACAAGTGCACAAACAATAGAATAATACATCTACTCTTATCAGCTCTCCTATACATGTACTGACTGATGCCCAAGAGCCAAAGGCAAACCAGAGGAAGACCTGAGGCAGTGAGGAACCCACTGGCAGAAAGGAAGACAGCTCTGCCTCTCTTTCCCCATGATACTTTCTTTTTTTTTTCCTGGGTCCTTGAGGCAACTGGTCCTTTCCTAAAGACTTGATGAGTAGAAGTTACTCACAACAATAGAAATAAAAGGTGAAAATGCAGAGAAAGTATCCAGAGTGCCTACAATTGAGATTGTTTTCATGCACATTTAATGGTTTTTGTAAAATCATCCTGGAAGGACTGAACTAATCTACTGAACTCCATCTCACTTACAGAGCTACTAGCCCATGGTGATGATACTCAAGTTACAGCTAGGACTGTGTTTTATCATGTTCTGAGTTAATACTCAATCTTATCTCGTTACTAAGGGATAATGTGAGTGCATTATTAAGGCAAAGCTGCAGAAAGATTTAAAGAGATAAAGCAAAACTGTCATGTCATTTCAGAGACTAATTAAATTGTATGACATCATGCAATAATTTCATAAAGCAGTTTAGACCCATGAAATCATTCAATAGTCTAAGACCACGAACATCAACTTTGTTTTTCTGAACAATGTTTTCTCGGACAACTCATTAAAATCAGAACTGAGTGACTTGAAATAGGTTTATTCTGGAAGCAAGACGTAAAACAAATGAGATTATCAATAAAATTGCTCACAGCTGTGTGTTGACCAGAACAGAATCAGATCTCAATCCCGCTAATCTAGAGTACTTCGGGTTAGTCATATAAATGTCTGGTACTCTTTCTCGTCTTCAGAATGAAAACATTAAATCTATGATTCATAATGTCACTTCTGACATTAACAATATTTACGTGTTAGATGCAAATTCTCAAACCACTCTTATCGGACTAAGAATTTTAAAATCTTGGTAGATGACTAAAATTGCCTTTTAATAGCTTTCACACAGTGCTTATGAAAACATTTCTAAGACCATATCAAACAGGAATTTCTTAATATTTCATATATAAAATTACATGCATATTTTATGCAATATTTACATGCATATACAATTAAGTTTGTTGTATAGTTAAGACACTGTTTGACAAAAGATCCTGAATTACTTAAAAATCGAGGCTCTCCAGAATGGTAGGAATTACCGTGTTCATATAAAAATCTAACTTTAACTATTCATCACAGGATGACTCAGGCTCCCTTTCCCTTCTGTAGAAAACACATTCTTTTTTATGCCTGATATAAAAATGAAAGAGCTAAGCTCCTGGCAAACGAACCTGTAAGGAAAGACAACAACATGTTGGTGGGGTAGAGCCTCCTAGGAAGAATGCAGGTTTTAGAGCCACAGTTGTTACCTCTCTATACACAGCTAAGCCACATCCTCTTTCCTTTGCATTCTAGAAAAGTTCTATTTCCTCCAGCTAACAGTGACTCTGCTCCACCTAGCACCAAACACCATGCCTCATATACAGTCACCCAGATACACAAGATGGGACCGGATGTCCATTGAGTGTGATGGCCCAGTGCTCAGACCCTACCATTCTTAACGGAAACATTTCTAATTACCTTTATAGTGTGTTTGGGCAGGTGAATTAATGATTGAATAAGTCAAACTGATAAATAAAAACAGCACTAAAATAAGAAGTAAATGGATTTTTCTCTAATTCTGTGTTTAAAGGACTCCACATTGTCCCCACAGAATAAGCACAGACCTCACACCCTGAGAAAGCCTCCCTGTGAGACCTGGATTCTAAGCAATGCACCAACCAGCCCTCCTGAGGATGGGGTTACTGCCTGCTTCCTCCTGAAAATGAGGGAGTCCTCCTGAACTCAGGACCCTTTAGTGGTCCAGAAAAGATGAGGGAACACCATCCATCCACCACTTTAGTCTTGTGGTGAACTATTTAAGAACAAAGTGGGGGTGATACATCTTGTAACAAATAGCTACATTTTTTAACTTCAAAATTTTCACCCAGAAATTCAAAGTTACATGTATATTATTTAAAAAGGAAAAAGAAATGCTCACAAAGCTTTATGCATATTTTCCTACTATCAACCTTTTTCAGTTTTTAAGTCTTTGCCTAGCTACCAATTTGCATTATCAGATAGTTTAAACCTCAGGCCTCATGTGTACTAGTCAAACGTTTTACTACTGAGCTATGATCTTCTTTTTATCTTGAGACTGGTCTTGATCAAACTAGCCTGAATTCACTGTAGCTCAGGCTTACCTTCGGCTTATGATCCTCCTGTCTAATGCTCTCCAGTAGCTGGGATTACTGGCCTATGTGACCACACAAGTACATGCCTCCTTTCTAAGTAACTTGGGCATGTGACTATATGAATTTGTTAAATGTATATGCTATCATAAATAAAGTTCAGATTATGAGGTAGTAATATAAAAAGATTGAGAAGGGCATTCTAACAATTTTTATTTCATCTTAAAAAGTCCCATTTTCTATAATAGATTTGAGCTGTGGTGGACATGTTTTTGGATCCTCAGTAGGCACATAAAAATCCAGGCCCAGGGATACACACCTGTATCTTAGGGGAGGAGAGGCAAAGATGGTAGGATCCCAGGAGACTTGCTGACTAGCCAGTCTAGCCAGCCAGTAAGCTCCTGGTTCAGTGAAGTACCTCTCCCGAAAAACAAGGTGAAGCAAGACAGAGGATAACATCTGCTTGACCTCTGACCTCCATACACATACAAGCATACATACATATACATGCACACGCGCACACACACACACATATGTATGTATATCTATAGATATATATGTGAATGTATATATACATATATATCCCCCATGCACACACAACACATAATGTAACAAATATTGCATTCAAAACTATCAAAGTTAATATAATTTGGTGTCTACATTAATACAAATTTGGTTTATAGTCAGCAAGAATCCATGAGTGAAGGCTGCTTCACAATGAAGTGTATGGGAACTAATTTTGCCAACATTCTGTAACAAAGATGAGAGACAGAGAATGAACATGACTAAGAATGGAGACTGGGGTGATCTTCAGAAAAGGCGCTGGTTCCTCCCTTGTAGAGTGTGCTAATGCATGGCTTCACTGGGGAGGAGAAGCAGAAGAGACACTGCCATGCCTGCTGGTAAAGCCTCCAGCCAGGAAGACACACGGGACAAGCTAGGGGCCACCACTTCAGCTGCCTGTAGGTGAAGGAGCCAGTGGAGGTTAAAATTCAGGAATCTTAGCCTATCAGACTAGTATGAGTCTGGAAAGAATAAAACCATTCCAGAGCAAGTTTCAAAGAAAGAATACCCATCAGCTATGTAGGACTATGGGTTCATAAAGAGATAGAAGAGGTGGAGAAATGAAATAAAGGGAAAGAAACACAGGTGGATACAAAGATGGTTTAGACACAGCCTTAGCCATGGAGACAGCCAGGAAGCTGGCAGGACCAAGGACACAGTATCTGGGCTGTGGAGGAGCCACCCCACCCAGACACCACTGCCCCATTGAGAAGAAATGCCACACACGAAACGAGCTTGTGTTTTTATAGTTCAGAGTGTCTGTAAAAGAGTTCTTATTACATTCATTTCCACAGGAAACAGCAATATACCTTTCAAAAACACTACATTTGTGAATGCCTAGGATGCCTAATTTCTACCATCCTCAAAATGTCCTGCAATAAAAGATGAGAAAGGGGCCTTCATGAGATGTTTAGAAATAGAATAAGCAGCAGGGAGAAAATTTCCTTTTCCTTTTAAACAAATTTGAAAATGGGCATGCTTCCAACTCATAAAAAGAATGTTTACTTCTCCTGGGCCTATCCAGAAGATCTGGTTACAGCCTTGGGCAAGCCTCCTCTGAGGGGTAGTGCACGTCAAGCTGCTGATAAGCTAGGCAGGAAAGCATGCGAGGAAGTGCAGGGCATTCAAAAATATTACCACACATAGTATGTGTCTTCATCACAGAAAAAGGCTCTTCAACCTAGAGTAGAACAAATTAGTTAAAAGCAGCCCTAGTTGGTACCAGAGAGTCCTCGAAAAAATAAGGATCAGTGATGTCATTTAAGAAAAGACCCTGGGCTCACCATCTGTCACTCACTGTATCAGGTACCACAGGCATCAATTTAGGACATCAGGGGAGATCTACAGGTGGGTATACATAAACTACTGTGCTGCCGACTAGCACATTCTGTTAATTAAAAAACTAATACCCAGGATGCTCAGGATGAAATTCAGCAGTAAAGCAACAGTCTAGCATGCACAAGACTGGGAGAAAGAGGTAAGAGAGGAGAGAGATGAAGGAAGGAGAGGGACAGGCAGAGAGGGAGGAAAAGAGGAGGAGAAGGGGAAGGAGAAGCAGAAGGGGAGAAGGGAAGGGAAAGGAGTCAGTATCTGCATACACTGCTTCCTGTAGGAATTGACATCTGTTTAGAACACAAGGCATAAGGGTTTTAGATCTAGTCTCAGCTCTAGAATTTGTTTCTGATCATGAAGTACTTTTAATGATAAAATGAAAAATAAAAGCATTCTTCTTTTTCATTTTCCTTCTTAGAATTGTCACATCCTACAGAGAGAACACCACATGGAGTCTTATTTGCTGAGGCAGTGGCTCCTTCTTCTCACTGGCCCTCTCCCTCAACATTCTGGCGATACCAAAATCTCTTCCACAAAACTTGAGTGTCACTGAATATGAATCCGTGCAGTTGCTCATTCTTTCAAGAACCCATGAGAAGCAGCCCAGTGATAATGTGAACCCACTCGCTGACCTAGAGAACGCTGCTTATATGATGTCTTCATACAGACAGCTACTAGCATCTCAAGGCCGAATGAGCAGCTCAAAGTCTTTATGTCTTCTGCCTTGTCAACTCATAATCTTAACATTTAAGAAGTCTCATTATAAAGCTCAGATTCACTACCATGATATTTAAAAAGTATTAAGATTCCAGTGACTTAGTTTGCTTGTGGCCACTGTTTCCTTTAATTTATGCATCTTTTAATGCATTATTTAACACATCTTCAGTCTTTTCCTCCTATCTAAGTGTGTTCATCAGATATTTTGTCGTGTGACACCCCAGAGAGAAACAGTTTAAAGAAAGAAGGGTGTATCTAGAGTGATGGTCTTGGTTCCCGGCTGGCTGACTGTAGTATTTTGGGCCTGGCAGGAAGCAACACATCACAGCCAAGTTCGTACAGTGCAGAAAAGCCCCTCCCATCGATGTGGGCAGGATGCAGAAAGACAAACATGACTCCATTCCCAGGCAAAAGGGCAAGATAGAGCCCCCAGGGACATCTCCCTGACTGACTTCCTTTATCTAACCCATCCCCACTTCCAAAGTTTCCCAAGAGCACCCTAAACTGTCATCAGATTATGAATCCATCAGCATCTTAGCCCACTAGACAGAGCCCTGCTGAGCCAACCATTTCCCAAAGCCTGTCTCTGAGAACTGCTTTATCAGGAACCAAACCCTCCACAGAAGGCTAGTCTGGCTAGTATGGGGGATAGTTTCATATCCCATGCATCCAAACCATCACACAAGGGTAGTCACATTGCCCTTAACTGCTTCTCACCTAAGCCCGCCTCTCTGAAATCTTATGTTCCCTAAACCTGTTTTTACAATGGAGATTGTGCTCATTCTTTCTTGTTGCCTAGCCAACCTGTAATCTTTTAGTAAATAGGTGTTAGACTAGAGTAATCAACCCAGGCTGGTGAATCCATGTGTAAGCACTTCAAGGAAATGAGAAAAGATTCAACAGTAACCTCAAGCAGAGCCAACTCAAAGACATGGCCAGACAAGGGAAAATGTTAGTGGTCCTGGGAATCCAATTGCACAGGATCTATGAGCCAGAAAATGCCATTGGCCTTCCATAAATCTTGTCACATAGCCTTGAACATGTCTTCTCCATGGGAAGTTTTCAGCCTCAGGCCTTACAATATTTCTAACAAGAAATATTGGTTTTTTTCTTGATATTTTTATCATAGAATCTGGCCAGGCTCTACTGTTTCTTTGGTGTGTCTAAATACACAGACTATGATTTTTCATTCTCTTTTATTATCATAGATTTATTAGGTTAATTAATTTGCTATTGATTAGACTTGCCTAGTTTATATTGATATCAAACTGAGTAAAACTAGTTGGAAAGAAACCATATTCATGTTACTGCAGAATCTGAGCAGTATTAATTATCTACAGTGAAGTCAACCTTGGGTTTTAAATGATCCTGACTATCAGATCACACAGATTTACAGGGTAGCAACTGGCTTAGCATGCAGATGGCCCTGAGTTCCATCTCAGCATCAAAAAGACAACAAATGCATGGGACAAACCAAGTAGGCCAGCTGTGCTGATGTCCAGTCACTGGAAACTTCAGTTAAATTATTAAAGACCAGTCAGGTTCTCAGTTCTCTAGATGGCAAGATTCTCTGCAGATTCGCTTTGTCATTGGACAGTTCAACACCATCTTCTTGAATTCGATCATCTCCTTCCTCTTCGTGCAGAGCTGGCACTGGAAAGAGCCCTGTTCCAAAATCAATAAAAAAAAGTCTCTAGTTCCCCCACTTCTATACATTGATATAAATGTTGTGTGTTTGAACCTAGTTTTGAAATGGTTTTTCCAAGGGGGTTCCCAACCCCGTAAACTCTGTGAGCATCAGGAGTGACAGCTGAAATGGATGCTCCAACATTGTGACTCTCAGCATCTGCCCAGTCTCCAAAGCTTATTCAGGTGCTTGTTTAAAGCCCAGAACCTGTAGGGAAACTAGCACAGGATGACTTTTTATCCAGGTTGTCATAACATTTCAATACAGAAATCCCACGGTGACCTACGAGACACCAAATTTAGGTTTCAACAGTAAAACATGTGTCAACAGACCTTGTGCTCCTGTGCAGAAATAGAATCCATGAAAAAGTAACGTCAGTATATTATATATAACTCCAGGACAGTCTCAGAGGGGTCTACAGTATCACACACACACACAGGAGAAGTAGGGTAAAGGTACCTTGGGGGCCATTAACAAAGGCAAATGGAACTTTACAGTTTGGGCTGTCTGAAATATACCTGTCAGCCTCAGATGCCAACGTCTACCCACCAGAGGAAAGCCCTGAGATCTGTCGTTATGCCATGAAACTAGCAGGCAACAGGAATGTCTCAGTGTTCATGCTTCTAGTAAAAAGAAATAACATTCATCAACACATCCTAACTCAGCTGACAGTTTCAAAGTCGGAATGAAGCATGTCATTCAGCCACAAGGTCCATGGTCCAAGTTAAACAAACTCAGGCAGACAGCCTGGTTCTAAGAATGCTTATTTTATCCCTAGTGGGACAATACACTCAACTGTAGAACACCCAGGTGCTAAATTCACTGTGTTATTTTATTTTGAATAAGTTAATTAAAAGGCAAATTTATTCATATAAGAAAAACATAGTATCAGTATTGAATATCAAGTGTATATACCATCACACTATGTAGACACTTATTTTCCTAATAGACTCTGCTACTTAATTGCATGCTCTGTGTCTGAAACATATGTTTCATATAAGTTAATGATATAATAGGTAGTGGTTAAAAAAAGGTTTCACGGGACTTGAGAGATGGCTCAGTGTTTAAAAGCACGGCCTGCTCTCACAGAGGACCCACATGGCAGCTCACAGTCATCTGTAACTACTATTCCAGGATCACAGTTCTGACCTCTGTGAGCACCAGACATGTACATGGTATACATATATACATGAAGGCAAAACACTCATGTACATAAATAAAATAAATAAAAAAAGAGATTTAATCCGTTAATGAAAAATTAAGAACGTAAACTACTAATTTTTAGGTCAATAAATGCCACGATTTTCTGCAGTAAAGATTTGCACATAATGACATCAGCAGCGTCAGTCACAGGAGCAGAATACAGATTTTTAAATTCTATTGTTCTATAAAATAAGGGAAAACTGTCAGGATCAACTCTTTCAGAACACTGATCTTCATCAGCCTTGTGTTATCACACATGGAAACAAACACAACCATACAGAGTCAGTGAAGTCTCAGGCATTCCCAGTGCTACACTCAATAGAGCAGATCTTTTCACAAATATATGACATTAAGTATAGGCTGGTTGATTGGTTGTGGAAAATTTTCTAAACAATTGGAGGTTTCTGTTTCCTAATGTGCTGAGCCAAATCAGAGGCCAACCAAATAGGAAAAAAAAAAGACAGAAATGAGAGATATATATGTTAAGGCTTTTGGAAGCCTCCACATTTCCAAGCACACTAGAAAGTACACACTTGTTCATGGTGTGCACATGCGTGGAACAAACTGAAGAAGGCTGCAGTTCCCACCTCCAGTGGTCCTGCAGTTATACAAAAGCACAAAAGACTGCCTGGAGGGTGTTGTTACCAACCCCAGTACTCACAGTCACGCAGGTCTTCGGCAGCTAGAAAATATTTTTGAGGGTTGTGGTGACATTTTATTTGTGCTTTAATAAATAAAGTTTGCCTGGAAATCAGAGGAAATAGCAAGCCATTTTAAGTAAACAAAGAAGTCAGGCAGTGGTAGCACACACTCTTAATCCTGTCACTTAGCAGGCAGGATCTCTGTGTGTTCAAGGTCACACTAGGGAACAGAGCCAAGCATTGTGACACACGCCTTTAATTCCAATACCAACCATAGAGTTCTGGAGGCCTGTATAGACAGGAAGTGACAGAGCTGCCCAGGAAGAGGAAGTGATGTAGCTAGACAGAGAGCAAATCAGATAGCAGAACAGTGAGGCATATAAGCCTGGGTAGACAGGAAGTCATGCTCTTTGGAAGCTGCAGAGTTGCTGAGGTAAGGTTGGCTGGTGGCTTTCCCTATTTCCCTGATCTCTCTAAGGCTTTCACCCCAATATCTGGCTCTGTGTTTTTTATTTAATAAGACCATTTAGAAATTCGTCTACAGAGTCTCTAAATACTTGAGGAAATTTCCATCCAAATTTCAGTTGACCACTTCCTGATATAATAGAGACTCCAAGCCACAATAAAAGGCAATGTTTGCACAGTTAGCTCAGAAAAATTAAACTCTGATAGTACAAGGAATGAAATCCAAGGATGATTCATGGAAACATTCAAAATGTTCTCTTTGCAACAAAAAGATACCACATGCAGAAATAAAGCTGAGATGAAAGGACACTGGACAGCCATTCAACATGGAGAGAGAGAGAATGCAGCACAATCATAATAAACTGGCCACCAGAGTGTATGTACTGTAAACTGTAGTTGAGGTGATGTTTCCTCAGACCATACACTGGCTTTTAAAAGGTTATTAATCTTATCATTCATGAGGAAATAGCTCCAAAGCACAGAAAAATGACAAGATACATTTGAGGTTATGTATTTTGTGCAAAAGAAGGCTGTAATGAAGAAATTAGAGAATAATAAAAGACATGAGGTATATAGGTAGCAGACAGCAAAGGACAGAAAGAAATCCTCTTAGAAAAAAATAACATTAAATATAAATAGATTAAACTTTCCAGTGAAAAAGCAGATATGGAAGGGTAAGTAAAAATGTAATTTGAATGTATGTTATTTCTAAGGACTTGTTTTAGATTTAAAAAAAAAAAACAAATTAGTTGAAAGTGAAGGAGTAGGAAAATATACTCCATGTCAACAGACACAAATGAGATCTGAGATGATGTATTAATATATAAAATAGGCTTTAAGGAAAAAATAAAAATTTAACTCAAAGAAAGCCTCTATGTAAATAATAATAGCTTAAGTCCCTCCTAGAAGACGTAACAATTTTAAATACATATTCACCTAACAACATCCTCTCAAATGCATGAAATAAATTTAAGAAAATTGAAAGAAGAAACTGGCAATTCCTCTGTAACATTTAAACACTATGGTGTACTTTGTTCAGATCCAAGACCCAGAAGGAAAATGGTGGCCACACTGGAGCAACTCAAAATTAATCAAAGTATGTGTATATGTGCATGTCTGTCCATCCATCTGATGGTCCCTCAGTCAATCTGTCCATCTGTCTGTCCATGTGTATGTGTGTGTGTGTGTGCGCGCGCGCGCGTGCGCGCACGTACATGCACATGCATATGTCTGTGCAGGTGCCCATGGAATCCCAAAGCAGGCTTAATATTACATTATGAACTGAACTCGTCTGTTGCAAGAGCAGTGTACATTCCTAACCAACAAGCAATCTCATGTCTTTGCTACTAGACCCTGCTACTAGAGTTCTTATTTACAAATAATAGTTTACACTTTCTAACTGAAATTTAAATATGTTTTTCAGTAAAAGTTACATTCCCATGATTCTATAAGAAAGTCTCAAATGGTATGCAGAAGGCATTCCCTGTCGCTCCCCACAGAAAGAGCCCTAGAGATCATACACACCTGCTTGCTCATTCTCAAAGTGCTCGCTTGCTCTCTTACACACACACACACACACACACACACACACACACACACACACACCACAGGAAGATTAAAGTTGTCATGTTATAAAATTTAACATAGTTCCTCTTTCTACATAAAATCTCCCCTTTTGGGGTGTTTAGTCCCACTGCAACTTGATATGCCATGTTTTTTGATACCCATGAGGGGTATGTGCATTTGTGAACAGAAACAGAGGGTGGTTGTATTGGGGAGGAGGTGGGGGAAAGGAATAGAAGGAGAGGAGGGAGGGGAAACTGCAATCTGGATGTAAGATAAATGGATTAATTTAATGAAAAAAAATCTCTCCTTTCATACCTGTCCCTCGACTTCTTAACCAAAGAACAATTGCTATGAAGTTTTACCTTCAATAATTTTTATTCTTTGTGCAGATTCAAAAGTAACCTTTGAACTTTATTACTTTCAGTGGATAAGACGCTATGCATATTAAATTTCAAAAGCATGAAGTTGCTGGATCAATAAATGAAAATATAAATAGACAGATAGCATGGATGACTGAGTAAGTGGATCCTCTTTGTTTTGGTGAGGTGAATTTTTTAACACCAAATTAGAATCTAGCCATACTTAGATTCTATACAACCAAATACATGAAATACAGTGTTGTCATATCAATTAGTGAAAACCCAGTGTTTCCTTAAGCATTTCAGCTAAACCACGTAAGCAAAAACAAAGGAGAATGTTTCCGTGTAATCATTTGCTGCACCTGGAAGAGCTGTGGCTTCTGCACCTGTTGTCCACTCCCACCAACCATTTCAGGAGATCACCAAGCTTGCAGCTCCTAATGCACTCTGTGCTTCACAAAGAGGAAACAACTGAGCAGACTGCTCTCTGCTGAGAACAAGTCCGGTGGTCAACAGCATGTACCGCTGAGGCAACCTGGGCTGCCCGAAGCTATGAAGGCAAGTGATTTCATTGCTTAATCTCCATCGGTTGAGGCATTACATTTTCTTCCACCAGCCATCTGTGACTGTTCATCTTTCCCCATTTCCAAGCCAGTTACAATTGCATTTCACCACCCTGTACTGTCACAGGTCACGGAGCAGAACTCTGTGAAATTATCTGTAGCTAACTTTTGAACATAACTGGCTTACTTAGAAGCACAACAACATGGTCTCTGCTTAGATCATTGTTGGCCTTCACGAAAGCCCCCATTGCCTTTGTAACTCTGAACTTGATGAAGTCACTCTGGGATCTTAAATCTCAGCAGAGAAGGGTTCACAGTACACAGTGTGTAAATGACCCTGCTCCAGGGCAGCCATCTAAATGTCCCCAGAGTCCTGGGTGTCAGTGTAGCAAAACCCCACATCACATCACAGTGTATAGACCTCCCTCTGGCAGGGCCTTCCTCTGGACTATGTGATGTGTTTGTCTCCTAAGTCCCATCCCATCCATTGACTTCAGCATTTAAAATTTTTAAAAGTATCCTGGGAATCTCAAACTGTTCTTTCAACACAAAGCAGTAGGTTATAACATTTTTAAACATGGGAACTTCACATTTCTAAAGCCCAAGAGGCAAAAATGCTCTCTTTCAAAAAAAGTTTATTTTATTTATGTTCTCTCAGGGACTGTACTTTTATGCACATAATTGTTAAATATTCTGGTGCCTATTATGATATTTGTGACTTGTTCCATGTCTTAATTAACTGCCTTTAGTTTTCTGAGAATACGGGCACTTAAAATATTATTTGAAATAACCTTTTGGAGGGCTGGGGACATGGCTCAGTTGTTGTATATTCAGGGTTCTCCAGAGGAACAAAACTGATAGAATAATTATATATGAAGGGTATTTATTAGAATGGCTTATAGGTTTGGTCTAGCTAGTCCAACAATGGCTGTCTACTAACAGAAGGTCCAAGAATCCAGTAGTTGTCCAGTCCACGAGGCTGGGTGTCTGAACTGGTCTTCAGTACATGCCAGAATCCAAAGAAGTAAGGTCTAATACCAGGGAAGGGATGGACTTGTCAGCTAGAGGGAGAGCGAGCAGGCAAAGGGATCAGCTTCCTTCTTCCATGTCCTTTGTATAGGCTGTGAGCAGAAGGTGTGACCCAGATTAAAGGTGGATCTTCCCACCTCTAAAGATCTGGATTAGAAGTGGCCGTCCCACTTCAAATGATTTAATTAAGAAAAAGTCCCTCAGATGTGTACCCAACCACCTGGGTTTTAGGGTTTTAGTTAATTACATACAGGTGGTCAAATTGACAAAGAAGAATAGCCATCAGAGTGGTTAAGAGCACTGGCTGCTCTTCCAGAGGATCCAGGTTCAGGTCCCAGCCCCCACAGAGTGGCTCACAACCATCTGTAACTCTAGTTCCAGGGGATCCAATACCCTCTTCTGGTCTCCATGGTCATCAGATATGCACAGGGCACACATAAATACATGCAGGCAAACACTCACATATGATATAAACAAATCAATTAAAAAAAAACTTTGAATGTCAAATGGAAAAACAGATAACCTTATGAGGGACGTTAAAAGAAATCCATGACTGCTACATGCAAGACATAGTACTGTATATTACAATATTAAAGAGCTCTCAAAGAGCATCAGCAACATTCTAGGACACACTATTAGCTGGAGGCTGAAAAATATTCAGACTGAAAAGAGCTTGATTCAAAATTTTTCTACAAGTTGGAAACTTTAAGCATGCCAGTGTCTAATGGTGCTGATGTTATAGAGAAGATTCACACCCATTAAATGGGATCTCAGATGCTCATGATTCTATTTCTATATTGTTAACAAAAACTACTTTATTTCTAACTGTAAAGTAATGATCACTCTGCTCTTCATCTTTGAGCTACTATAACAAAATACACAAAGCTATTCATTTATAAAGAGAAAGGGTTTATTTTGGCTCATGATTCTGGGAGTTCCTGTACAAGATCAAGCAGCCCCACTGCTGTGGTTCACTGGCAAAGGCAGCATGTCACAGCATGAGGATGTGGCAGAAAAGAACACATCACAAAGCTGAAGATAGATGATGATGCCAGAGTCTTACAATCACTTACCCAATAACCTAAGGACCTCCAACCAAGCCACCCTGGGAGCCATGCCTTTTCCCCATGGACCTTTTAGGATAACAAACATTCAAAAGACAGCAATCCATTTAGTAACTGAATAGTGTGTTACAAGCCAGCTCCCGCCAAGAGTAACCAGAAAAGCTGGGGCGTGCTTTTAACGTTCCAAAGTATCAGAGAGCTGCACAAGTAACAGTGATTTAAAGGACTGTGGTTGAAAAAAAGTAACTCAGAGAGGTGAGACTGACATCATGGCCAGTCTAGATGGTTCTGCTACACAGTTTTCTTGTGCCTTCGGACAAAAATATAGTACATATTTTCATTTTTTTTTACTCCTTCACTCTTTTTCCTCTCTCTCTCTCTCTCTCTCTCTCTCTCTCTCTCTCTCTCTCTCTCTCTCTCTCTCTCTCTCCCCTCCCTCTCTCTCTCCCTCCTCTCTTATCTTCTATACTGTTCACCACATAAGCTTAATGATTCATATTTCTTCCAAGATTTGGCTTTCTACTTCCTGTTTCAGGGAGTCACCAACCTTTGGTGCTATCAGCTATTGCTAATCCACATATTAATTGTCTTATAGTCCCAACTTTACACATGAGTACAATGGGACAAAAATGCACATATTTACAGTGTGGATGAAGTTTTGACATGTGCGCATGAAATAATGGCTTCAGCAGAACCCATTGCCATTTCCATCGTCTTACGCAGTTGCAAGCATGCCAAGCCTACTCTCGGTGCAAATTTCAATGCTGGAACACGCTGGAACTAGAGTCAGCATGCTGCACCCTCCATCTCTCCACAGCTGTCATTCTCCTTTTCAGTACACTATTTTAGATTCCACACACAAGGAAGACCTGCCACACCTTTCTTTGTTTTTATGTTTTTTCTCCAACATAATATCTGTATTGATTATTTGGGAATTTCATACAATACACATAGACCACATTCGCTTCCCATTCCTCCCAGGTCCACCTTTGTGCCTCACACAAAAAAAGAAAAAGAAAAAGAAAAAAATACACCGAGTCCAATTTGTGTTGCCCATGTCCCCATTGGAGCATGGTCAAACTCCCAGCAGCCGGTCCCTTAAAGAGAACTGAGTCCTTCCCCAGCCCCTGCCAGAAGCCAGTAGCTGTGAAGAGCTTCACTTCTGTATCTTTGCCACAAATTTTAAGGACTCATTTCAATAGCTTCCTGTCTGGACTGTGTCTTTTTATGGGATGGTGCTGGGGGCTCGTGGGGGAGGTTGTCCCAGAAGCCTTCAGTGTCTCCCATTCTCAACTCTGAGCTTGCAGTCATCGATAACACTGCAGAAGAAGCTTCCTTGGCCGGAACAGCTGGCAGCAGCACAGATCATGGACATCTACCCGGCCTCCGGTGGCAGCATGGTCTCCTTCCTGTGGTTGATTTGAATCACATAGAGCAACGTTCCAAGTGTTCATTCACCTTGTGGAAAACGATGAGATTCCTGTCATTTTGAGGTTGAGTATCAGTTCTCTCTCTCCTTCACCCTCCCTCCCTCCCCCTTCTGTAAGGTGTATTTTACAATTTCTTTCCCCATTGAACACTTCCGTTGAGTCTACATCTTGGCCACCCTGAAAACTCTGTGGTGAATCTGGGTGTGCAGGTGTCTTTTCTGAGACCCTCATTTCGTTATGTTTGAGTATAACACAAAAATAATGTTTCTAGGTCCCATAGTGGGTCTGCTTTTAATTTTATGAGGAACACCTGGAGCACTGGCTGCAGCAACTGTTCTCTTCACACTCTGGAGTAGTACATGATGATCCTCTTCCCTCCTTGTCCTTGACAATAGTTCCTCCTTCTTCCTGTTAAAGGCCATCTTCACGGTTCTGAGACAACACGTGGTAGTTTTGATTTTATCTCCAAGGCTAATATTCATATATTGGACATTTTTTTAAACACCTGTTTTCCCTGTTGTATATCTTCCTTTAAGAACTATCTTCAGGTTATTAGCTCATTAAAAATGACATCATTTGATTTTATACTCTTGAGCCAATTCCTCAGTTACTTTATAGACTGACTTTTATCAAACATGGTATACAGATCCTTGGTCCGATGATATGGATGGTATTGTCATCACAATCCCTTTGTTGGGTGGAGAGTTTCCATTTCCATCTCTGTTTGTTTGTAATACAATCCCACCATTCTATTTTAGCTGTATTGACTATTCCTTGGGGACGTATTAAAAATAAACCATTGTCAAAATCAATGTCACAAGACCTTATCTGTGTGTTGTCTTCTGGAACATTGATACTTTCAGGCCTCATGTTTTATAACCCATTTTTAGATGATTTTTTTATGAATGGTATAGAGTGAAGCTCAAATTACACTTGTCCTCATGTGGATGTCCACTGTGTCTGTAGCACTGGCTGACAAGAATGTCCTTATGCCTCTCTGGGTTCTTGGACCCTTTGTCAATTATCAGTGGGCTAAAATTGTGTTCATTTGTCTCCAGATTCTTCTGTTCCACGGGCATGTGAACTGGTTATATTAGAGCTACATGGTTTTGATAACTTTATGTTTGAAGATGACTTAAAGTCAGATAACTGGTACTTGAAACTGTTCTCACTGCTTGAGAAACTTTATAAAGCCTTCCTCTCTGACTTCCATGCTGTTCTCTGTACTTGTTATCTCCAGGTGTGATGTGATGGTGTGAGAACACACATCTACAGGAAAGTGAGGTGAAACACAGATAATGGACATCACGGTAACATTAAATACTAAATAAAGGTATGACTTCAGAACAATAGGCATCCAACTGCCGCAGCCAGGAATGGCTATTCTCCTTCAGAAAATAAAAAGAATAAAAGTAAATCCAATAAAACTGGGAGAAAGGCCATAATATTTTGCTAACAGATAAATAGTTCATTTTATTGAGACATAGAAATAACATTTTTTTAAACTTGGAGGATTTTGTAGCCCAAGCTCACATTTTTCCATATAACATTTCCAATTAGTTTCTCTAATAAATATGAATCTGGGTCTGAGGGGAAGATCTGAGTGTACAAAAATGATTATAAAATGCGTAAAGCAGAGAGGGTCAGCTACATGTCAGGGGAGTAACAGCCTTTTTTGTTTTGTTTTCATATTTTTTTATTTTGTTTTGTTTTTCTTTATTAAGAAATTTTCTACTCACTCCTCATGCTATCCACAGACCCCCCTCCTCCCTCCTCCCACCCCCCAGCCTTCTTCTCCAAGTCACCCCACATCCCCACAAGTGAGCTGGGCTCTGCTGACTCCCCATGGGTAACAGCCTTTTTGTGATGCTAAATTCTCAATTTCTTTTGATTTTTATTGTTCTTCCCAAGGTTTGTGGCTGTCTAGGTGGTAATTTTCCACATGGTACTTAAAAGCCACTCTTCTTTGTTGCATATGGACGTGCAATAGTAGAATTTTGCTTACTGTGGGCTTGTGTATCAGCATGAGATGTCTCTATGGCTTTTGACTCAGTGGGTGCCCTTCTAACCCCTCATTTCTCACCTTCTTAATTTCTGGAATTGTTCTCTCAGCCCCACTGTATTCCTCTCCATGAGCACCATGACTACATGCTTCAGTTCCTCCCTCCATTTACAAACCCATTCATTCAGCTTTTCTCATCGTATTTCATAAAGTTCAATTTTAAATAACCATCTCCCTTTCTGTTATTTTCTCACATACCTCTAAAACCCGATTTCCTTTTGCTAATTTTCTATAGTGTAAATGACTTCATAATGTGATTATATTTATGAAAGATAGAATAGGGATAGAGCCAAATGGCCTACTAATCACTAGGAAAATATCACTTATTATTTCCAGTGACACTGTGAAATGATTTGGTAATGAGGAATGGGCTGGGCTAGAGAGATGATCACCTTCTCTGAAGAAAGGAAGCTGGGGTTATAGAGAACTCTACAGGATCACCCTATGCTCACCTCAATGAAATCGCAGCCAAAAATGTTTGGCTTACAGCTAGTTATGTAGACATATCAGAGAGACTAAAGAGAAAACATTGAGAAGATGGATTCTTCCAGAATTTCATGAGCATATTAATAAGGACGGGTTGAAGAACAATTCAAAGACTACTGATGGGACCTAACAGGTAAGGTACATAGATGGCTAAATAGAATCCTGTACAAATAAGAAAGAAAGATGTTGTAGGATCAGTTAGAGAATTTGAACAGTCTGTGGTTTGAGTAACATGTATATCATTGTTAAGTTCTTCATGGGAGAGATATATAATGAAAATTTAGGGCAGGAATATTTTGTTTGGTGGAAGAGAGAGAGATAGAGGTTAGGAAGAAAAAATGCAGTAGTGTGTTATCTATGGAAGATTCTAGAATCCAGGGTTCATTGAGAGGAGAATATGGGAATCCTTTGTAACATTGAGCAAAGAATACATAAGTATGAAACAAATTTAAAACAGATAAATAGAAATAAAGACACACAGCAGTAAAGTAAAGAAAAGGCTAAATATACGTCCTGTCCCATGAGACTTAAGAGTCCAATGCACCATTATTGATCTGGATACTTGGCAAAGATGGAACTATCTTTGAACTTTTTTTTTCTATCCTCCCAATACTGATGAAAACAACATCATTTCTTTTGGTCCCATATGTATGTTCTTGGCTCCAGAACACAGTGAATTTGTTGGAAAGCCCTCTGGAGCTTAAGGAATAGTCAGGTCACCTCCCTCCCAAGATGGGACGCAGCAAAGCAAAGCTGACTGAAGCTCAGTAGCTGAGTTCACTTGTTTATCAAATGTTGGCTGACTGATGCCTGACCTCTTGGAACTGGCCTAGTCCCTCTGGCTGGCTGTTTGGCTGAACTTCTGGTCTCCCCTCCCTCAGCCCTCCCCACCAACTCCCGTTTCTGCCTTCACTCTCTTTGCTGGTTGGCCGCCCTCCCTGAGACTGCTAGATGCTGCCAAAAGATTGAGAGTCCCATTAACGATAATAAAATTGACTCAGTACAAGCAGAGACCTCGGATAAAAATGACACAAAAAACTCACAGTGAAAAGTCATTACTGAACACTAAAATGTGTAGCACTGATTTTTTTTAATCTTTGAAGTGGTTAACTTTGCTCTCCTTACTATGAAGTAGGAGAGCTCTGTCATGATTTTATGTGCAAATCTTTTTGGACTGTGACAATTATTACTTTCACCTAGTAATAAATTAAAATAAAAATAATAGTAAAAGCTGAGTAGAAAAGCAAGAAAAGATTTAAGTAATAATAAGTATCCTAGATCTAGATGTCCTGAAAATTTTCTGGAATGATCTTAATGCACTTAGATTCCCACTATTCAGTAAGGGGAAGTCAGGTCTATAACAATAGATCCAATTGTTGTGTGTGTATGGACAGGCCTATAAGAACAGATCCAACTGTGATCTGTGTATGAGTTTGTCGGACCCCAAGTCCTATAAACTTGGTTCTCACTGCTGGAGAAACTTTGTAAAGCCTTCCTTTCTGAATTTGGCAATGCTAACTCTTGAATGAATCAAGTTGTGGTTCATCTCACACTACACCAAGAGTCCCTAATACACTATCAATCCTAGCCACAGCCACATTCCCAGATAAGCAACCATTTAGCTAGACTCTCCCTGTTACCCTCAGCCTGAGATGATTAACACTTTCCTTCAATTCTTCAGCTACTCAGTGTAATATTATCACCCTAAGATCACATGTGAATCCACAGTAGAGACGAGTCAAAGCACACTCTACGATTATTGCTGCCTTCTACCCTTGCCCAAACAGATATTCCACAGTCCCTGCTCTTGAAACTGACATAGGCACTTACAAGTCTTGGTAAGTGGTCATGTGCTTAGCTTTTCCTGGTGGCACATTTCTGTTTAAGACATTTGTTGAAAATGCCTCCTGTCACTGTTAGGCTCCGAGGATAAGAAAAGAAGTGTTTTTCTTAGACTATGCTCCCTTAAGTCAAAATGTGTCAGCCACACCCTTTAACTTCAGGAGAAGGGAAACTTCACCATGAGGATGGCAAATCAGACCATTGTAGTGCCTAAAATGGTGAAAAACTAAGGGGACGTTGGAGGTGGACATGGAGAGTCAAGACATTTCTTTGAAGTCAAAAGCTGATGCATTTGGTTGGAATAGATTTCATTGTGCCTATAATATGTCAGTAGTTAAAACTGTAGTCATTTCCTAGTTTATAGAGCAACTCTTCAGGAGAGAGTATTTGATAATCCCCTGATTCTCTTTCTGTCACATTCTTTGCCTCCAGCTAAATTCATGGTCCTCTATGAGGAGAGGTTTATACAAGTGAAGAGCCAAAGTTAAGTAGCAAAGAAGAGAACTCATGATTTAGTCCCCATCCAGTCACATTGCCTTCACATTCCATTGCAAAACAGCTTCTACTTTGCCAGACCTTGAGAAACTGAAAATTTTCTGTTTGAACCACAAACCATGACATAGAAATATAAACTTTTCCCGGACAGTGGTGACACATACCTTTAATTCCAGCACTCAGGAGGCAGAGCCAGGTGGATCTCTGTGAGTTCGAGGCCAGCCTGGTCTACAGCGTGAGATCCAGGACAGGCACCAAAACTACATCGAAAAACCCTGTCTCAAAAAAGAAGAAGAAGGAGAAGAAGAAGAAGAAGAAGAAGAAGAAGAAGAAGAAGAAGAAGAAGAAGAAGAAGAAGAAGAAGAAGAAGGAAAGAAATATAAACTTTATCTACCAATATGTAGAATAGACTAAGTACTAAATTTCATTAGAATGAAGAATGTTTACATCTGCCATGATTTTTTTAGAAAACTTATATATTCTGTGTTATTAATAAGTAATGTGAGCAGAGGAGGAGGAGAAGGAGGAACTTGTAGCTAGAGATTTACTGCCTTGCCCACAGTGAGAACAAATCTTTGTCACCTGCCAGTCCCACAGCCGCTCAGACCCAATCACGTAAACACAGAGACTTATATTGCTTACAAACTGTATGGCTGTGGCAGGCTTCTTGCTAACTGTTCTTAAAGCTTAAATTAATCCATTTCCATAAATCTATACCATGCCACATGGCTCATGGCTTACCGGCATCTTCACATGCTGCTTATCCTGGCGGCGGCTGGCAGTGATTCTTTCTGTTTTCCTGTTCTTTCTTTTTTCCTCTCTGTTAGTCCCGCTTATACTTCCTGCCTAGCCACTGGCCAATCAGAGCAACACATTTGCCATACAGAACATCCCACAGCAGGAACTTACAAGTAATAGAATCAGTAAAAACAAATTTGAGTAGGGCCTAAGCCAAATCACAGAAAAAGAATCAACCAAAAGCAGCTTAGCAACTGTACCTGTAGATTTTTAATGTTGCTCTCAGTTACCAAAGCACAATACGCATGTAGCTATTTTCAGCCACCAGTTATGGAAATCATCAATGTAATGCAACTTATTCAAAAGAAATAAAGCATTCCTTTCTATCAACAGAGACTGAAAGATGTGGCATTTTACAACACCATCATTGTCACTTAAACATCATGTCATGTTCAAGATGGCACTGGGCTCCTGAAGCCATTGTCCATTCTACCAGTTATAAACTCCCTCTGTTGTGTTAACAAACCTTGTAGAGTTAACATGTATTAGTTAAGAGTCGAGAGGCCACCTAAAGAGGAAAGTGGGAAGGATAGAGAGCACTCTTTCTTTCTATTCAATCTTACAGGGTTCTTTAAATCAGTCAACTTTAGCTAAAGTGTCAGGTAATTGGGAAATGATATAGACAGTTATCTAATGCACACAACATTGGGTAAATACAGCTATGTACATGAGAACTGTATTTGGGCGTTGTTTTAGAATATCCAATACACATGGGGAGCACTACGTGAATAGTCTGTGTAAGGGCAAGTTTGAGATTACAGTAGAAGAGAGATGCTTGTGTGAACAGGAGACATTATGGAAGGTGATGTCTACCTCTAAGCCAGTCTGAAAATGCTGTGGGTACAGAGAAAAGGGTTCACAGCAGGGAGTGCAAACCTGCCTAGCTCGGGATGAGTTTATCCCAGCCTCACCCAGCAGATGAAGCATCAGTGGCTGTCAGAGAGTTACATTTCCACAGGATTTGGTCATGCGCCGTTGCTGTTTGACTTCCACTCTCTGTAGCACAGTGGTTTCTTAACGTAGCTTAATGATGTTCAATGAGTTAAGCTATGGCTAGAAATTCCATTAAAGGAAATAGACATTCTGATCCTATTTACATTATTTTCTAATTTCACACCTGACTTACTCATGATGTTTGGTGCCATTCCCTAAAGAGACTCAGAAGCCTGAGACATTATGAATGCTTAAAAAAAAAAAAATGCCCTGAGTGAAACAATAAATCAAATGAATTGTATTATAGGCCTATTTGAGCAAGGACTTTGTCTAATAGGAGAAGCATGGAGGTCAGTGATCAAAATACATGAAAACTGAAAAATTAAATAAATAAAGCTAGTATTAGTATTTCTTCAGATGAAAGGGATCAGCTTAAGTTCAGCAAATAAAAATAAATTGGATAAATCTATTTTTCAAAGAATTAGTTTCATTATTCAACTGGAAATGAATGATATTTTAATAGAAATTATAGAAAATGCAAGGCAAGGAAGTTTACCAACCACTAAGTGTGGCTGCAAACACACGGGGTTACAGTGTGACCTCTTCCTTACCCGGGGCAAGGATTCTGTATCCTTAAAGTCATTAGTGTATAAAATGAAAATAACATGTCCATTCACAATCAAGATTCCAGTATTTGAAATTATATTCCTCTAATTTTAAATTAAAGTTAGTACAAATGAAAGAATGACTGCATTTAAAAGAATTATTAGTGACAAATACTTCTCAAGAAAAAGGAAACTCCGGGTTCAACCATCTCAAACCCTATCCCATTTCCCCAGACATCATGAGAAGATTCCCTTACATATTTTAAAAGACTGAGTTAGACTTTCGTGTTAGGAAAACTGGGTTTCAGCCCATACTCTAATGCTCTTTCCTTCTGCACTAGGATGGCTTGAAGCTTGGAGAACACACTTTGTGCTGTGAGAAAACAATGAAAACTACGATTTGTAGTGTTCTCTGTGACCTATCCTGACCTGCCCTCTTCAGCTGTCTTAAACATTGGCATTTAGATAATTCCAGAAAATTCAGTTTTCAAAAGTATGAGTTCTATGGATGGGGAAAAATAAAACACAGGGCAGTCTAAGAAGAAGAAGGAAGAGGAGGATATTAAAGAAGAGGAGAAGAAGAAGGATACTAATTTGAAGAAGAATGCTAGCAGAAGAAGAATACTGGAACCCAGATACCTTTCTTAGACAGCAAGTTCCCAAATCCTCTTTTGTAGCTGAAGTTTTCCTGGTCCCACCGGGCTCCTGTGGCCCTGCAGTCCCACAGCTACTCAGACCCAAGTAAACACACAGAGGCTTATATTAATTAAAACTGCTCAGCCATCAGCTCAAGCTTATTACTGACTAGTTTTTACACTTAAACTCAGCCTGTTTCTGTTAATCTATATGTTGCCATGTGTTCATGACTTTACCTGTGTGTCATTACATGCTGCTCCCTGGATGACTGCCCTGTCCTGACTCAGCCTTCCTCTTCCCATAATTCTCTTTGTCTGCTTATCCCACCTATACTTCCTGCATAGTTACTGACCAATCAGCATTTTGTTTATCAACCAATCAGAGCAACACATTCACAGCATACAGTGTGATATCACCCATCACTCTGTCATCTGTTAAAATATGAAAAAAATCATACACTATATTGTGTTTAACATGATTTTTAAATTAAATTTTTCTTTTGTACATATATATAATAATTATTTAATTTTTGTTGTATAAATTTTAGGTATCTGATGAGCAGATCTTCCTTCAGGTATGAATATTGATTATGGAATGTGTAGAGATACCATCAAGTACATATCAAATACTTATCTCACTCTTCCCTTCCTGTGATGCTTTGGAAGTAATTTCTGGGTTAAAATGTCCAAAAAACCATAAAAAGACTCAAAAGTTCACTCAGTGGTTAATGGCACTTTCTGCTAAACCCAATCACCTAACCCAATCACACCTAGTGTGACATGTTGCTGTCCCCCCACTCATAAAACACACTGCATTCAGCAGTTCCCTAGGCAGAATTGAGTGAGCAGACTGTCAGGCTGTGTTAAGAAATTTAACTCAGTCTCCATAAGTAATAATGAGAAAACTTCATTTAAAACATCTAAATTGAAACAAACTACTATTGCTGGGATTATTCTATTGAAGACTTGCATACTCCACTTTTCTTTCTATATGTACATTATTTGAAAAAGTGACGTCATACAACTATGAAAGCATGGAAACTGGTCTGACACCCCTGGGACAATGTCATATTTTGTAACCACATTTGACTGAAATTTTTATCATGACAAGGTAAGACATGAAATTCTTCAACTCTTTCCCAAATGGAACCAAAATTGGCAAAAGACATAAACGACTTTGTTCTTATTAATTTGAACACTACAGACAAACTTGCTTTTCCTTGTTTATACAATATATAAAACACACACAAATAAAAACCCATCATTAACACATTTTATCTCACTCACAGTCATAATTGTGCAATTACATAGTAATGTCATTTTACTGTTTTCTTACTTTTTTAAATTAAAAAAAAAAAAGACAACTCCTGTTTCGTACTTGTCACATCACTAATCCAGGCTCTTGAAACTGATTTTCCACATAATGGTTTTGAGTGGATCCTATGAACCAAGCTGTGACAGGTAGTCAACTCTCATCATCAACTTGAATGGATTTAGACTTTCCTAGAGACACACCTCTGGGCATGTCTCCAAGGGCTTTTTTAGAGAGGTTTTTTTAATCTTGTCATGGTGTTTGTGTGCTTTCCTCAGATCAAGTTGTTATGTCATCCACTGGAATTCAACAGATAATTCTGCAGCATCTATAATTCTCCAGAAATATGTCAATATTGAAGATATAGCAGTATTTGGACTGACACAATTTTTGTCTTGAAGTTTACATCCAGGAAATTCATAGCTTTGTTGGGTTCCTGTTTCCATTGACTCATCTTCTTCGTGGCTAAAATATGTGGTATTTCTTATGAGTTCATAAGATTCTTGATGTTGACAAGATAATCAGGTTATTAAATTCATTGTACCATCAACTTGAATCTGGTATATGAGGAATTCTAAATTAGCCATCTCTGAAGACCATCTAACTTTTTCTGTTTCCTTGGAGCAAATCCAGCAATGTGCTGATATCTGTCTGTGCCATTAAGTCCTAGATAGAAATGGGACAGGAGCGACAGAAATGTTTGCTGCTACAACCAGATAGCCTGGTATACAGGAGAATGGGGAGGGACGAGGCTGCCAGGTCAAATTTACAGTTTCAGAACTTCACATCTGCAATTTCTCCCATTCTCTGCTCTCTCTTCCCAGAGTATCCCTCCCTACAAATTCATCTGGAAATGTTTCCATTCAGACAGTGGTTTCTCTGGAGCATTTTCTTCCCAGGAATTTGCCTGCTCCTTCTTCTGGACTGTCATGGAGGTCCCTGTACATCTCATTGGACTGTGAGTGTTGGCTGGATAATATGATATTCTAATTTCTTTTCTGTGAGCACACTAAATCAGAACTTGGATATTTCCTTTATCTTTCTGTACTGTTGACCACTCAAGAGGAGCATAGGTTTTGAAGTCACAAAGACCAAGCTCCTGTCTTAACTCCTCCTGTTGACTCACGACAACTGTGAGCCACACAGTTCTTAACCTTACCCTATGCCAGTGCAAGGGTCTGTAAAGCTAAGACAGTAAAACCAACTCACAGAGTTATAGAAAACCTAAATAATTGACTTAACTTATCCAGGTTCTTAGGAGAGGTTCACTACTGCTAACTGAACTTAATGACACATGATTTATCATTAGTTGGACAATACCATTTGTTAAGCCACCTACATAGGCAAAGGAATGAATTCCAGTTAAAAAACTGACTCAATTTCAGTCTGATTTGATCAAGTAAACTTAAAGTTTGCTTCATGTAATTACTGTAAATTACATAATATATATATATATATGTATGTATATGTATATATGTATGTATGCATATAATACATATATGTGTGTGTAGGTAAACTATATAATCTTCTCAAATCGTTTTTTGGTTTTTTGAGACAGAATTTCTTTATGTAACCTTGGTTGTTCTGGAACTCTCTGTGTAGACAAGGCTGGCCTCATACTCACAGAGATCCACCTGCCTTTGCTTCCCAGTGCTGGAATTAAAGGCATGTGCCACCACCACCCAGCACTAATCTTCTCAAATCTTTTAATCAAATACTCTATCTAATGGAAAATTATATTGTGGATGTGTTAAATTAGAGGTACCTTTTAATAGGTAAAATTTACACTTACTCCAAGCTGCTAATATTAAAATTTAATATTAAATTAAAACCTAAAATATTAAATTAGGTTAGAGCTGGAGAGATGGTTCAGCAATTAAGAGCACTAAGTGCTCTTGCAAAGGACCCACAGGGCAGCTAACAACTGTCTACAACTCTAAGATCTGACACCCTCACACAGCCTATGCAGGCAAAACACCATGCATATAAAATAAAAATAGGTAAATTGTTTAAAAAATATTATCCACCTTAATAAAATGTCTTCTAAGTTGGAATTTAAAAGAAGGAAGTAAAGGAACATTTGGTCTCTAGATAAGCTAAAACACAAAGGGTTAATACAAATACTTATATTTGAATTATTAGAGAGCTGAGATAATTTTCTTAGGAAGGACCTGCTGAGGAGATAAACCCTTCAATATGGTGGGTAGTGTAGTGAATTCTTTAAATCTAAGTCATGGGTCAGTGTTGAAATATCTGATTGATGCTTTAATAGTTGTGGGCCGAGGCTTCTCTTCATGTACTGTCATGCCCAGGGCTCTTCCTTTTTCATCTTGAACTATGAGAGCTTCAATTTGTTGGTATATTCAGAGAGCCAGTGAAACACGTCACAAAGTCTTGAAAAGGTAAAGTAATGGTTTGCAGGCAAATCTTCCCAGATGACATATCAAAGTTATCACAAGAATCAGAAGTTGATCTGCTACCCATCCTGATCAGGCAGTCAGGCAGGGATGAGCAAAAGCTGCCTAGAATCCCACTTCTAAACCAGTGTGACAATATAATGAACTCTCCATCAAGACGTTTCCTATCAGACAAGTAAGGATAGGTGACTTTCCAAATCATAATTGTTGCCAGCACTGTGAGGCACCAGTTGGCCAAAACTTGTCTGTTTTTATGTAACAAATCACTGCATTTCAAGAACTCAAATCCAGCTCAGTGCAAGCTGCTTTGAGCTTTTAAAGTATGTGCAAAACAAAGTGCAGGCATTGTTGGAGTCCTGACCTCTGATTGGCTGACTGTGGGATTGGAAATACTTTCATCTTGTCTAGTATCTCATTAGCAGAAATCTGTCTTGCCAGCCAATCAGCACTCAGGGTAGCTGTATATTTGATGAAATTTGGTGGAGTAAATCCCAGACCAAACCTCCATCTCCGATGAGTCAGAGACAGTAAATATTTCTCAGCAGTCCCTTTTCCCTCAGGAGGGAGCATGGCCAAGCACACACAGAAACAGTGCTCAGGAGCAGAATAGCATCTTCTGTGAGCTGCCTGTTGGGTGAGGGAGGGCTATGCCATCAGCCTCAAAAGCCAGGGACGGTCCTGTCACTACTCAGTTTCTTGGGGATAATAGAACATAAGAAAAAAATCATTAGAATAATTTGCAAAGGAAGAATAAAAAAATGTGGATTTTTTCCTCCTAAATTTAAGAACCACATAAATTTAGAAGTTTTGTATTATTTGATTGCATTGAAATGAATGAAAAAGGACAATAAAATATAAATAGGCTGTACATCTAGGAGAAAAGTGTCTTGGAAGCTCACTGTCCTGGGAACTCAGAGGAAGGAACTGTGACAGCAGGGGAACCCCACTGGGACACATTTTTGTTTCTCTTTTGATTAATTTAGTAGCTGCTGAAAAATCACCTTAATTTTCCATAATCTGCCAGAGTGTAGGACATTGTGTATTCTCTAATTTTCTCAAAAGTATTCTACCGAGACAGCTCTGGTAAATTCTCAACGCTAACTTAGCGCAACTTGAAATGCTGGTTTTCATTCTAAATATAGACAGCATGAAGTCTGCAAATCAGAATATACCTTTTCCATGTTGCAATCTGTGTTTGTGTATCTGTCTTCTGTGTGTGTGCGTGTGCATGCACACATGTACACATGGGGAGGCACAAGCATGTGGGCATATGCATGTGGTACCCAGAGAACAGCCTTAATTGTCCTTCTGTGGCCATGCACCTAGTTTTTTTGAGTCAGGCTTTCTTCATTGTCCTGCAGTGTGCTGATTTGTCCAGGCTAGGTAGCCAGTGAGTCCCAGGGATCCACCTGTCTCTTCCTCCATAGTGTTCGAATTAAAGTATGTGCCGCCATACCCAACTCTGCCACATGGGATCTGGGGACAAACTCAGGTTCCTGAGGGGAAGCACTTTGTTATCTAAGCTGTCTTTCCAGCATGCACTCTGTATTTCAAAAAGAAACATGTTCAGGTTTTGCCTAATGCTAAGAGAGAATAAGTCTATTCATAGGACTTGGGGCATCATTGTAATTGTATTAAAGGAAAAATAAGTTCAAAAATATTCTTACGAAACAGCAAACAGAAAGTAGGACATTTGCCAGGTGGTGGAGGCACAAGGCCTTTAATCCCAGCACTCAGGAAGCAGAGGCAGGCGGATCTCTTTGAGTTCAAGACCAGCCTGGTCTACAGAGTGAGACCCAGGACAGGCTCCAAAGCTACACAGATAAACCCTGTCTCAGAAAAAAAAAAAAAAAAAAAAAAAAAAAAAAAAAAAAAAAAAAAAAAAAAAAAGTAGGACATTGGAATTACATTAAAAGACAAATAGGAGATGTTCTTGTTTCCTTAAGAGGAGGCATGGACTTCTTAAAATTCCAAGGCAGGCGCAGGCATCATGTACACACACCTTGAACACTCTTGGAAGTGCTCGGAGACCACATCAACAACTCCTGCATCTGTGTCACTGTGAACCTCATCGTTTAGCACTCCCCACAGAACTAGAGCATCTGTGGACACATAGCAGTCCAAAGGCCACACGTCTGCACTCTCAGTGATCCACCCAGTCTATTATAAATTCAAACTGACACATGCTAGTGGGGCCTCGCCTGTATGCAAGGCAGAGCTGAGTCCTTTGCTCCTCTGGGGCAAGTCTGGCACGAGCTGTGGCCTCCAGTCCAACCAAATCCCAGGTATTCAGTCCAGCATTGTAATTCAGATCTGTATATCATAGCTTATCAGTGAGATGATTACATCACACAGAGAGAATTTTTCAAATTGCATTTAGATCATTGTTCTTCCAAGCCAGCAGTCACGCATCAGGTTTAGCAAAGTTCACATTATCAAGTCACCAAGCCTGAATCATAAATGCTTAAGTGTGGATTAAAACCTTATCATTCTAACCTGGATTCACACTGCGAGGATTAAGGTTCTGAGGACATGAAACTATTTAACTGAACTGATAATTAGCTTAGAAAATACAAGTTCTCACTGTGGTGGGACAGGCCATGAACAAGAAAAGGGGACTCCCTCGGAGCTCATCTACATACTGTGATTTGGACTAAACATTCTTCAAATAGAATGACCCCTCCAGAGCACAGTTGAGAGGCAAGTCAACTGCAGTGACATTCCAGCTCTTCTTTTTGGCGTGGACACAGGGACAGTTACTATTGGTTTTATTAAAGCAAGTGTGTTTTTCACCCTGAGACCCAGCATGACCCTCCTCATTATTTACCAGAAGTAACAGAGACCTGCCAATGATTATGCAGAAGCCTGTGCAGGTTCTAGAAACAGTTTATCAGAGTAGCCAAAGTATGGGAGTAACCAGCGGGATCAGTAGGTGAGAGATATGGACCCAGCGCTTTATCCAGACATCAATGGCTATTTTTTGGGCACACAAATTTGTCTTTACCTTATGTTGAGTTGGTTCTTCACTAATTTTCTACAGGCATAGAGAGCATTCTGATTGCTGTCAGCCTGAGACTTTTCCATCTTCCTCCCATCTCTAAAACCTCTCCCCTTCCCTACAAGACCAAGTCCTTTCTCCACAGGCCTGCCTTTCTGCTACCTCTTCTTATGTGAACCCATTGACTTTTCTCTGGCCCATCTGCATGATGCTAGCTTTGGAAGTATCCATTGGAGTGTCGTGGGCTTCTCAGTGGGTACATCACTGGACACAATGGCTGTTCTGCTCCCCAAATATTCACCTTTTACAGACTTTACAGAGAAGCAAACTACTGAGATAGGTTTTGAAAGATGAGTCATGTATTCAAAAAGGACACATGGAGTTGTGCTCCATGATGCGATCATATAAGGAGGCACAAAAAGATGCTCATAGCAAACAAACACTAGATACACTACAAACAGTTGGTACAAGTTCAAACAGTGTGGACCCGGATCAGAAAGGTCAGGTTCTATGCTATATTTAATCATTTACCCATTAGCAGGCAATAGTTCAGGGTGGAGTGTTAGGGTCACAAGAAACCCTTCAGGATCCGTGGCTGACTGCGGGTAGGCCTGATCTGGTGTAGGCTTGTTGCTGGCAGCCACCACTGCTGTGAGGTCACCCCTGCATGAGCTATACCTGGCCCAGAAGAGGGCATCAGGAGCTCTCCTCCACTGTTGTTATGTTTGGGTTTGGGTTTTTACATTATTGGCTTCTGTTGTTTGTGAGAGCCATTTGGAATGGGGTTGGAGAATCTCTACTTTTTTTTTTTTTGGTTTTTCGAGACAGGGTTCCTCTGTGTAGCTTTGCGCCTTTTCCTGGAACTCACTTGGTAGCCCAGGCTGGCCTCGAACTCACAGAGATCTGCCTGGCTCTACCTCCCGAGTGCTGGGTTTAAAGGCGTGTGCCACCACCGCCCAGCTAGAATCTCTACTTTTTTAAAGGACATTTGTGTGTGTGTGTGTGTGTGTGTGTAGGTGCATGCACATGAATCCATGTACCCGTTAAAACCAGGAGATAGTGTCAGATCCCCTAGAGCTGAAGTTTTTAGAGGCTTTGAGCTCCTTGACACGGGTACTCGAAATCAAACTTGGGTCCTCTGCAAGAGCAGCAAGTGCACTTGGCCCCTGAACCATCACTCCAGCCCCTCAATCCAGTTTTTTTTCTTTCATTTTTCTTTATTAAGAAATTTTTTACTCACTCCACATACTATCCACAGATCCCCCTCCTCCCTCCTCCCACCCCCCAGCCCTCTTTCCCAAGCCACCCCGCATCCCCACATTCCCCCAAATCAAGGTCTTCCATGGGAAGTCAGCAAAGTCCAGCACACTGAGCCTAGGCAGGTCCAAGCCCCTTCCAACTGCACCAAGACTGTGCAAGGTGTCACACCACAGGCACCGGGTTCCAGAAGCCTGCCCATAGACCAGGGACGGATCCCGATCTCCCTGCCTGGGTGCCCCCCCCCAAAAAAAAAAACGGTTCAAGCTAAACAACCGTCTTCCGTATCCAGAGGGCCTGGTCCAGTCCCATTGGGGCTCCACAGCCACCAGTCCACAGTTCATGGGCTTCCACTAGTGTGGCCGGTCATCTCTGCATGTCCTCCCATCATGATCTTGACATCCCTCGCCTGCAGTATCTCTCCTCTCTCTCAATTGGATTACTGGAGCTCAGCCTGGTGCCTGGCCGTGGATCTCTGTATCTGCCTCCATCAGTCACTGGACAAAGGCTCTATGATGACAGCTATGTTATTTGCTAGGCTGGTCACCAGAGTAGACTGGTCCAGGCACCCTCTGGACCACTGCCAGCAGACCAAGGTGGGGTCAACCTTGTGGATTCCTAAGAGCCTCCCCCAGCGCCCTGCTTCTTATTATTCCCATGATATCCTCATCTATCATGGTATCTTCCTCCCTGCGCTCCCACTCTGTCCCTGTTCCAGCTTGACCCTCCCATTTCCCTATGTTCTCATCTCCCACTCCTCGTCCTCTGCCTCCCCCCACACCCAGTCCACTCATGTAGATCTCATCCACTTCTCCTTCACAGGGTCATCCATGTGTCCCTCCTAGGGTCTTTCCCTGTTAGGTAGCCTCTCTGGAGTTGTGGGTTGTAGTCTGGCCATCCCTTCCCTTACATCTAGTATCCACTTATGAGTGAGTACATACTATGTTTATCCTTCTGAGTCTGGGTTACCTCACTCAAGATCCATAGTTTGTTTTTTTTTTAATGTATTTCCATACTAAGAATATGGGATATTTTCCATGTATTTATTGGCCACTTGTCCTCTAATGATGAATTTTTTGAGACAACTTGCAGAGAAAAATCAGTTATATGTTCAAGTTCAGGCAGGGAAAAATTGACTTCTTTCTCTCAGAAGTCCTCATACGTTATCAATCTATCAACCCTAAACAATACAATTTCTAAAACTGAGTGTGTATAATAAGAAACCAAAAATCAGGTATTAATAAAGTAGCTTTACATCTTACCTAGTGTTTATAGTAGCTGAAACAAGATGTTTATTAAATATGTGACACTGTGTTCTTTGAAAAGCGTTCTAAGTACTGTGTCTGTGTCACGTGCCGACTTAAATACCATAGCAATGTTGATGGCTGCAGCTGCATCTGTGTACTGCTTAAAGCCATTTATACAGATTACAGCACACAATTTCCATTACATCCCCTTCAGTTAATGCCTTAATCTCTCCTTCATAAATGAAGGACCTGAGGCATGGAGAAGTTAAGTGGTTTTCTGGAGATAACTTCATTTACAAGTCTTATTCCAAAGTCCTCTTTCTTATCGCTATTTCGGAAAGCATGAGACGATGTATAGTCTTGAAGTACCCTTCCCAAGTAGAATTAGCAAATAAAGATAATAAAATGTCATTAGTATGGCCAGAGAGATTTACACAAGTTTCTCTGTGAGTGCTTGAGAAGGATAAATTCAGGACTTTACAGAGAAAGAAACTACTAAGATAGGCTTTGAAAGATAAGCCATGCACCACAAAAGGATGCAGGGAGTTGTACCCCGTGATTTGATCATATAAGGAGGTACAGAAGGATGCTCATGATGAGCAGACACTAGATGCTCTATGAACAGTTGGTACAAGTTTAAACAGATGTGTAGTAATGCCCAGGTGTTCTTAGAAGCTATTTCTCAAGAGAATGTCTAACTCTGCAGTCTACCTACTGTATGCTGAGCACATTTCCTAAATGAAAGACTGAAATATAACAACTGTCACTCTACAAGCAATTCTCACTGTCCCTAGACACTACACCCTTAGAGGCTTCCAGCAGGGATGCCCCACTCCACTGGGAAAGGACTGTCTTCAAGGTTTAGTGAAACAGTGGGCGTGGCTAAAGGTTTTTGAGAAAGTAACTCCAGGGTCAATCTATACTCACCTTTGCTCTCTAGTCTTGTAAACTCCATTGAAAGAATCGATCCAAGATGTAGGGTGTAGAAGGCAGTGGAAGTTCCTGACAGAGTGAAGAGGCTACAGTCTCCTGAGGAAGGGAGAAAAGTGGCCAATGAGACCTCTGGGTTGATGTACATGCTATGCAGGTTTTATATATTTCTAAAGCCTCTAGAACAAGTAGTTTTTCCTGAGGGACTTTGTCCTGTCCAGATGGCTGGCAAGCTGGTCTGATTTGAGCCTTACAACAGAAAGCAATGTGTGCCTTTGTTTTTATCTCAAAGCCCCTTGCTACCCAGCAATTTTACAAAGTTTAGTCTCCTATACCGAGGTTTGCACAGTCATTTATTAGTGACCCTCAGGGAAATTCAATGCATAAAATCTCCTCCAGGGGCAAAGATATGAATTAGGCCACATTCCTCTGGCTTGGAATTAGAGAGCCCTGTGCTTCTTTTTCTTGTTTTATAAGTTGTTGATTAGAGGGAAGGGTCCAGCCCCAATGTTCTACAAGTCTATTTGATATCTAACCAACCTTGGTACAATGGTGGGTTTAAAAAGGTAGCTCTTCAGTGACAATCTGGTCAGGTGAAATGCTGATCAGCAGCCATCAATTTGCACATTAACGGCCCCCATGGGGGACTCTGAAGGCAAGAGGCTCAGCAAACATTAATATGCTGTATGTAACAAATGGACTACTTGCTTCCACTTATGAGAGGGCTTCAGGATATACATAATCAATCTACAGGTTCACCACCCACACACATACACGCCTACAAAGAAGCCCCTCAGTAACGGCACCTAGAAGAGCACACTCCCTAGACGATGAGAGAGGGTCTCTGCTCGGTCACTCCCCAGATGCTTTCCCTCTGTCACTACTTGTTAAGACATGAAAGAAGATAAAGTGCTTTTAATTTGAAAAGTGGCCTATAAGTTCCTGCGGGAGGGAGGGACAATTTGCCTAAGTGATTAAGTCCATGTGTGAAGGGCCAGCAGAACTTCCAGGCATTCAAGCATTGCATTACTGCTATTTTCATTTCTCCCTCAATTTACACAACCACGTGGGTGGCCGTGTGTCTATTTGTTTTCCTTGTTTTTCAACAAGTGAGACTAGAGGTTGGAAAGGAGAGGTCATGGGCCATGTTTCCTAACGCATAGGAGTCATGGTTTTATTATTTTCAGATTGAGCCAGTGTGTAATTTAACAAGTTCTCCCATTAGCCAAGCCCAGAAACAGATGGTAATTGTGCCTGTGAGGCGACATTGCTTGGTTTATATATTCGAGAACAGTTTTGTCTCTCATTTTGCTTACACAACGTTACGCCCCCCGCTTATGCAGCTGGCGTAGTAAATATATAGCTATAATACCAATCATTAGAGAAGGCATTCCTAGAGAGAAAAGGCAGAATCCTTAACGCACCCATGCTAGTGCTATTAGCTCCGAAACAGCATTCACAGAAAACGGATTTAAAGTGTGGTGCTGGGGTAAGTTCAAGTTCTCACACCTGCCAAGCAAGCCCTCAGCCACTTAGCTACATACCCAGAGCCCACATACTTTTCTTTGTATTACTCAAGGAAAAGACACCATGGACTTGGATGTTTTTAATGACCTTACATTTTAAGTGTAAGCAGTAAATAATACCTTGCAGAAGGGCCCTCTGAGAAATTCATCTTCATTTACTATGCTCTGAAAGCCCTGTAGTTGGTCAAAGAAATGGGTCCTAGGAACTCTGAAGGGGACTGGAACTTCTCACAGTGCGGTTCTCAAGGGCAGCATGGTTATCATTTCAAAGGTCATACATCAAGAGAACTTTTGATGCCTTTAACAGTTCATTCTGGCACAGAACTCCAGCTAAGAGCCGGGCGGTGGTGGCACACGCCTTTAATCCTAGCACTCGGGAGGCAGAGGCAGGCGGATCTTTGTGAGTTTGAGGCCAGCCTGGTCTACAGAGCGAGATCCAGGAAAGGCGCAAAGCTACACAGAGAAACCCTGTCTCGGGGAAAAAAAAAAAAAAAAAAAAAAAAAAAAGAACTCCAGCTAAGAGATTCTGCTTTGCCAACTCAACTCTCTTTCATTTCTGCATGTGTGAGGAAGAGGATGAAATGGTCTGGGAGAAACATCTACAAATAAAAGCCTGATGCTGCACAATGTAGAATTGGTGTAAGACCTAGTCAATGCAGTTTTTCCTTTAGAAGATGTCTGAGAGTGCTAGTTTAGAGGTTCTCAATCTGTGAGTCACGTCATGACCCCCCAGATATTTACATTCTGATTCACAACAGTAGCAAAATTACAGTTTTGAAGTAGCAACAAAATAATTTTGTGGTTGGGGGTTACCACAACATAAGGAATGATGTTAAACAACCACAGCATTAGAAAGGTTGAGAGCCACTGCCCTCAGTGGTGATAACTGAAAGTACCACTTTTTTGCTCATAGGGTATGGTCATTCCTACCAATAGCTTTCTTTTGTTTGCTTTTTTTCCCCATCCTCTTTTTCTGTTTTTTTTTTTCATTTCTCATCACTAATTTCATCTCCCTCACATCTTTAGATTATAATGTGATTATCTATTTCACACATATTCATGTCTCTTATAAAGTATTTTTTACATCTGTTTTAATTGTACATAAATCTCAGTTTGATATTTCATACTTGTTTTTAAATTTTACTTTAAAATTTTTGTCGGGGTCAGAGGACAACGAGAAGGAGTCTGTTCTCTCCTTCCATCATGTGGATCCTGGGAATCAAACTCAGGTCATAGGGCTTGGTTTTCACCAAATGCCTCCCTACTGAACCATTTCATTAGCCTGCAATTTTAATTACAATTTAATATTAACATTGACCTAGGTTTCTATGAGTGGTTGTATTTCAATTGTCTGTTACAGCTTACTCATAGTATTTTGAATATAAGCTCTTTTTTCAACCTATCCATTTTCATAATGACAAATGTTTAGGCTACTACAAATTTCTCACTGACATTCGAGTTCCGGTGAATATCGGCACGTTTTTGATGTGATGAACCTGGACAAGAAATTACCCATAATATGTGTTCATTATTTTCATATGAAAGTGTAAACTCTTTAAATTCTGTCCCTTGATCTCCAGGAGGAGAACTCTTACCACCAGACAGGAGCTCCAATTTCCACAATCCACATGTGCACTTAAAATTATCTTAAGAAACTAATGTTTATAAATCTTGTTAACTTAATCTTGTTGAAAATTAAACACACAAAACCTGTCTGTCCTCTGGTTACTACTGTCTCATAATTGATTTATATCTCCTCTGTGAATTGATCATTTGTGTACGTTGTCTAATGTTTATTTGAGCTGTTAGCTTTCTGACACTGCAATAAGATAAGATACCTGATACTATGAGATTCCAGGCAGGAAATCTTGGTCTTGGCCAGTGTCAGTTTTGAAGTTCCTGGTAAAGGGCCTCCTTGTTGCTGAGCTTATGGAATACCACTGTGGAAAACCATGTGGGGAGTTCACTAAAGAGAAAAAGCTACTCACTTACTGGCATCCAGAAAGAGAGAGATGGGGAGCAAGGTAAGAGAGAGGGAACAGAGCTCTAAGATCATCTTCAAGGAGTAATTCAAACTTCTTTCTGAAAACCTGTGTTTTGAAATTAGTTTACTAACTACTGGGTTTCCATAAGCTTTTTTCATATATCCTTAGCTTGGTTTAACTCACCAACCCTTCCTCTTCTCTCTCATCCAAACAAAAATTACTGTGCCATACAAAGAATTCCTCCCTCCACATTATTGGTAAAGAAGATTCCAGAAGCACCCCAAACTACACAGTTAATTGTTGCTCCTTTTGTTGACCCACTATAACTATACAATAAGACCCAATTGTTAAAGACACCATAAACTTTGACTATAAGACAGAGAAATCAATCTCAAACTGATTGGGAACTTCCTCCATTCTGATTAGCTTTCACAGTTCCAGAAGGTGCTATGTAGGCTGCTGAGGAAGACGAACACTAATGGTGATACCCAGCACTAAACTATGCATGCTGCAATACCCACTCACAAACCAAGATGTGCCTACTGGTGCAATAGTGATATAACTGCTAAAGGGATAACCAACTATTTTCTGGTTTATTTTAGGCCTGCTCCATGGAAGGTACTAGAAACCACTGCTCTACTCTAGTACATGCCTGGTACTAGCAACCCAATCCAAAAGCCTGAAGGTCATGGGACCTAGTGCAATCTACTATTTTTATATGGTTAAGTGGGCATGTTGTTAAAACTCCTACTGCATGTTTTGGTGTATACTCATAGACCTGGGCTGCTCTCAACCTTGGTTTGAAAAGCTTCTTTTTGCAGTGGGTAGCAGTCAATGCAGAGCTCATAACTGATCAACGTATTAACAATTAGGGACTGCTAAGGGCTCATTCTTAAGTGGAGCAACCCCGCCAAGGCTCATGGAATGCTGGGGAAGAGAAGGAGGAAAAAACTGGAGAGCTGAAAGATGGAGAGGAATTTTATGAAATGTCATCTTCTGGACATGGCATGGTATTATACTCATGAAAATAGCAGTTTGGCTGCCTACACAAGACTGGCACAAGATCAAGGCGGCAAACGTTACAGGATGGGTGAGGGATGAGCTCATAACCACAACTGAGGAGATAGCAGCCGTTGATCATGGCTAGAGGAGGAAGAAGCACTCTTCTCCTGAGGTTGTGACCACTGGTATGTTTCCCATGCTCCGGTAGATGACCCTATATTCATGTACATGTGGGCAGCACTAATTGTATTTAATGGGTAATGGGGGGGGGGGAATAAGACAAGAATTTGGGTAGGGTTTGTGTGTAAAGGGATCCAGAAGTTAGAGGGAGAAGTGGAGTTGGATATGGTTGCATTTCATTGAACATATATACGAAATTCTCAAAGAATGATGCTTTTTTTTTTTTTCTTTTTTTTCTTTTGGTTTTTCGAGACAGGGTTTCTCTGTGTAGCTTTGTGCCTTTCCTGGAACTCACTTGGTAGCCCAGGCTGGCCTTGAACTCACAGAGATCTGCCTGGCTCTGCCTCCCGAGTGCTGGGTTTAAAGGCGTGCGCCACCACGCCCGGCAGAATGATGCTTTTTTAAAGAGTGCCATTATTTTTCAAGATAATACAAAGCCATTAGAATGATTTAACTCCACTACAGCCTCTTCCTCGAGGCCTAGCTTCTGTAGTATATAAGTTTGTTAAATCTGAAAGTCATTATTTTTAGAGTGG
The DNA here is from genome assembly GCF_004664715.2 of Peromyscus leucopus. Classification (NCBI taxonomy): domain Eukaryota; kingdom Metazoa; phylum Chordata; class Mammalia; order Rodentia; family Cricetidae; genus Peromyscus; species Peromyscus leucopus. The sequence continues at coordinate 20,960,028 of NC_051068.1, forward strand.
TTACACTGCATCTAGACTTAATCATGTATTTCCTTTTTCTGTTGTTCATCACAGCCTCCCAAGTGCTCATCCACAGCTCACCTCTTCTGGCTGAAGGGCCATAGTCTATCATCTGCTTTAATGCAAATCTAATAATTAAGCAATTTTTTGTCTATTTACCAAAAAGGTTTTATTTGCTCTTTTGGGGGGTTGTTTGTTTGTTTTGTGCTTGCAAAGGGGTCCTATTCTATATATTCAGACAACTTTCCATGGCCTCATCAGAGAGCCAAATCATAAAAATACCAGATGCCAAGAAAAGGAGGTTCCTTTAAGAAGACACAGCAGACCAAATTGTCCTGCTTATGACAAACGGGAAGACAGGCTGTGGAAGACATATGAAAAGACAGAGATACAAGAGCTGAAATTTCAATGATGTGTGTGTGTAGACCAGGATGTAGCAGACCTGGGCACTGTCTGACACTGGACAGGCCAAACTCAAACTCAACCTCACCACATCCATGGGTCTTCAGTTGGGAAAAACCATGCAGAACAGACACAGGAATTTGAAAGAAAGCCTCTCAGTGGCACAAAGACCCAACAGTTACTGCTGTGGGAAGACTCAATACTGCACACAACAGGTACCACCTTGTGCATTGCACCAAAGAGATAGACGTTTTCCTTGGATTGAGAGGCTGTGAACCGCTTGCTTCACAGTAGACATAGGCTCTGTTTCCAGGGGAAGTAGTAGGTCTTTCTCTTTGTTCATTCTGAAAGGTATTTTCAAAGACCAAATGGATCATCATTTTCTTGCATTGCTTTAGAGATGCAATTCTGTGGTTTTTATGTTCCTTATACTTTTAAGTCTTATTTTTTCTCTTTTAAAAGTAATCAAACTGTTATAAATTTTACTATTGTCTTTGGTTTCAATTTATACTACACTGCTGAAAAAGTTTTTTCTATACCTAATATCTTTCAAATGCATGCTGCTTTTGATTTTATGGTTTTGTAGGTTTTATTTTTATATAACTAGTATGGTATATGTGTATCTACACACATGTGGAGGTGTTAGAATGCCTGTGAATGCATGGGGAGACAGGAAAGAGCAATGGGTGTCCCCCCTCACTCTCTGTCTTATTTCTTTGCCACAGGGTTTTTCAGTGATGCTGGAGCTTGCAGTTTGTCCTCTGCCAGTGAGTTGCAGGGACCTTCCTATGTCTGCCTCACCTCCCAAGTCCAGTGCAGGCATGCAGCCACACCTGGCTTTTTACACAAGTGTTGGGATCTGAACTCATGTCCTCACACTTATGCAACAAACATTCTTGCTCACCGATCCGTTTCACCGATCCATTTCCCCAGCCTCAGTTTCTATTTCTGGTCATTCCCAGACTGTCTCTTTGAATATGGCTTGGCTCTCCGCAGTTCACTTGCCACAGAGACAGCATTTTCATCCATTTTAAACCTCTTTTCTCTGGTTTCCTCTTCTGTTGTTTTTGGCCTTTGGGCTCTCTGTGCCTTTTCTGAATGCTCTCATCTCTGGAGTTAGGCTATTTTACATTGTCTCTATATCAAGTGCAAAAAAAAAATTAGGTCTACTTATAGAACATTGAATTTTGATAAAGAGAACAGAAGCTGATGTTGCTAAGGTTGCAGACTGTTGCTAACTCCCACAATCCCTCTCCAGTGACATAATTCATACTGTCCATTGGGTAGCACCCTCTGTGGATCAACACTTAGTTCCAATAGCAGAAACTTTCCTTTAATTTTTCTTTTTCTTTCTACCTGTCCCTTTTTTATGTCTATTCTTCTCATTAGCACATATTTTTCATTAAGGTATGTTCATATTTACAGATTATGTTTTTATCGTATTCAACTTGCACCACAGTATCATGGTCCTCTCCTACTCTCCTGCTCCCGCTTCTCTTCCCAGCAATGCCCCCTTCTACTTTAATGCTTGACTTTTTGTTTGTTTTTGTGATCCAATGGGTTTGATCAGGGTAGCCTATGAGCATGCCTGTGGGGGTTTTTCAGGGACCACAGGCAACTTACCAGTGCCTGTACAGGTGCAAGCAATGTCAGCTCCCTGCAAACCATGAACATGCCTGTGATCCTGAGTGAGGGGTGCAGGCCTTGTGAACCCCCCTCTCTAGCAACTCTGAGTGCCTATAAATCCACAGTGAGAGCCAGGACCTCATGATCTCCCCATTCCTCCATGATAGAATATTAATGTGTCCGATATTATCCAGATAATCACAGCTGCTTTGAGATCAAACGTGAAACAGCCCTGCCATACCTGGAAGATGGCATTCAACAAGACCCTGGCCCTGTCTTCAGCTCTTAATTCTTTCTACCCCATCTTCTACAGTGTTCCTTGAGCCTCAGTGGTGTAGTAGAGATGGTTCATTTATGAATGGACAAAGTCACTTGATTCTCAGAGAGTTGACCATTTATGTACCTCTGCAGTTACAGCTACCCACTACAGAAAGAATCCTCTGTGGCTGGAGTTGAGGAAAACACCAATCTATGAGCATAAAGATAGTTATTTAGGAGGCAATTCAGTGGTTTACTGATAATTCTGACTTCTGGAGCACACTCAACTAGACAAACCTTAAAATCTGGTCAAGGTACTAATGGCTCCCAAAAATCTGATCCCAAATTTATTGTTATATTTTTGCACATATACTCAATCTTAATTTGTGGGAAATATACGTATAGAAAAGAAGTATGTATCTAGTTATCTATTGCTTCATTTGTCTTCTGTGGTAGTTTGAAAGAAAATGGCCCTAAGAGGAGTGGCACTAAGAGGAGGTACGGCCTTGTTGGAGTAGGTGTGATCTTATTGTAGAAAGTGTGTCACTGTGGAGGTGGGCTTTGAGATCTCATATGCTCAAGCCATGCCTAGTGAGACAGATCACTTCCTGATGCCTGTGGATCAAGATGTAAGAAATCTTGGCTTCTCTAGCATCATGTCTGCCTTCATGCTGCCTTGCCTCCAGCCATGATGATAAATGAACTAAACCTGTGAACTGTAAGCAAGCCACCACAACTTTTTTTATAAGAATTACCATGCTCATGATGTCTTTTTGCAGCAGTAGAAACCCCAACTAAGACAGAAGTTGGTACCAAGAGTGGCGTTTGAACCACACACAGACATACCTCCCCTCTAAGAGCCTGCTTTGCCTTGGGTCTGGTTATGGGCCTAGAGGCAACTATCGGTGGGCCTTGAGGGACATTGGTATTGTCATGCCTGGATTTCCTTCAGAAAAAGTCACTGCTGGTTTAGCAGACACTGAAGTTTTAATTTCCTTGGTGAAAGGTAAAGAGGGCACTGTTTCAAGGGACGGGACTGAGGGTACTTGTTCCTCGGGTGAGATAAACCCCTGATAATCTGAGGGTTCAAAGTTCTCAGATTCAGAAGGGTCCTCCCATACCTCCCCATCCCAGGTTACAGGATTCCATTCTTAACCAATTAATGCCCTTACTCTAACTACTGATACCCTCTAAAGCTGAGACATGAATTTTCATGGTAATTTAACCAACCTTATAATGAGGGCTTCAGTTTGTTCTCCACAACTTGAGCTCTGTGGCTGCTGGAGAGAAGATTCTCTTCCAGGGTACACTTAAAAAACTTTAGAGTTTATTTGCATCTGGGGCCATCAATTTTATTGCTAAGTTCATTATTTTCCTTTACTGTATTCCACAGTTGGTTAATTTTATCATGGAGCTCATTCTTATCTTTTACCAATTTATCCAGAGATATTAAGAGCAACCAACCAGCAAGATCATTTTCCTTAATTTCACCCAATCTGTCAGAAGTTTCATATACGGGGTCAGTAAATCCATTGCAATTCACTATTGATGAATCAAGAAAATCAAAGACATTTATCTATTTTAGTTTGAAATATAGTTTACACCATGGGCTTTCAGTACTCTCTGAGCTCCCAGGAAAGGGAGTGACTGGAGAGGCTTTAGTAGCTTTAGGTGCTGGTGAATTGAGAAGTCTATCCCAGACACTTAAAAGATTTATTCTTCTACTTCTGTTTCTTTACAACTACTCTGGTACCAAAATCTGTATTAGTCAGGGTTCACTAGAGTCACAGAACAAATAGAATGAATCGAGAGAGAGAGAGAGAGAGAGAATATCTAGAATCTCTATATATACATAGAATACATACATACATATATATGTAATACACACACACACACACAAACACGAATGTATTGGAATGATTTACACACTACAGTCCAACAAGAGCTAATGGTGAATGGAAAGTCCAAGAATATAATAATTTCTCAGTCCCACAAGACTGGCTGTCTCAGCTAGTCTTCACTATATGCTGGAGTCCCAAAGAAGTGAAGGCCCAATGCCAGTGAAGGAATGGATGTGCTGGCAAGTCAAGGGTAAGCAAGTAAAGAACGGATGAATCCTTCCTTCTTCCATTGTCCTTATATAGGCTTACAGCAGAAGGTGTATCCCAGATTAAAAATGTACCTTCCTGCCTCAAGATCCAGATCACAAGTGTGCTCTCCATCCCTGGATTGCAGTTCATTCCAGATGTAGTCAAGTTGATGATGAAGAATAGTCATCACATCTTCATAACCATTGAATAATAGCTTTTAATATCAATGATCAATGAAATGAACAGATCTATGTTTATGGCTGTGTGGGTTCTGTTGCTTTAAAGAGAATTTGTTCTGAACGTAAAGTTTTTGTTACTGGTTTCCAGACTGCCACTGCAAACCAGTTCTCCCTCGTCCTATCATTGTAACATTTGTAGAATATGAGTTATTCAAATTATTTAAATGCCAAAACCTTTCCAATACCTTCTCATTGCTGAGTGAATCAAAACCGAACACCTATGATGTTCTACAGCTCTCCCATTGCCTGTCACCTGACATCCTATGGAGAAAGCCAAGACTACTTTTCAGCCAATGTGTATCTGTTGTTCTCTCTAGAGGAATCTATAAGACATGCTCTGGGAAGGTCTTGGCTTCTTCCTTCTGCTCAGACCTCAAGTGAGATGTCACTGTCTGGGGGTGCCTTCTTGTATGTTTCTATAGAACCTTGCTATTAGTTGCTTTCGTTTTGCCATAGCACATATCCTGTTTATCTCCCATGAAACATCCTTCCAAGGTCTTCCTTTTTAGCATGATCAACTTGCCTGTTGTTGTTTTAACACCTACATGATAAACTCTAAATCTCATTTCTACTGTTTCCACTCACAGCAGCATGTGTATTAGCTTGCTCCAACTGCTGAGGTAAACTCTATCACCAAAAGCAGCCTGGGGAGGAAAGGACTTACTTAATCTTACAGCCTACAATCTGCCATTAAGGAAAGTGCATCATCAAAGAACTCCAGACAGAGGACAGATGCATAAACCCTGGAGAGCACTGCTACCAGACTCATTTCCTGGTGCGTGCTTGACTGCTTTCTTACACAGCATAGCCCACCTGCCCAGGGGTGGCACCACCTATGGTGAGCTAGGCTCTCCTATATCGATGAACATACAAGAAAATGCCCCACAGACTTGCCCACAGGCCATTGTGATCTGGGCAAGTCTTCACTTGAGGTTCCCTCTTGCAGGTGACTGTAGGTGTCAGTCAACTTGAATAAAAAAATATGTTTGAGGTTACTAAGGATGTGATTATTTATCTAAGGATTTTAAAATGTTATTTTGATCTTTAATAGAACATTTTGAAAGGTTGTTTTTTTTTTTTTTAACTTTTCCATATTCATGGCAGTCCATACACAATAAATTAGTTTTTAAGGAATATCCTAAAAACTACCTCCAGTTTATAAATCACCTGGATAGACTTTTATCATCTCAAATAAAGAAATTTAAGTGAGAATAAAATATGTATAGCCCAAAGAATCTTCCCATTCTATGTGTATTCTAAATGTAGTTTGGGGTTTGCACACACATGGAGAGCTTTACTGTAATTCTGGAGAAATGCGGCAGTTCAGTGAGTTTATCCAGCCTTCCACTGGAGCCTCCCTAAGATGACATCATTTTCACTATGGCCAATCACATACATTCAAATCCAGAGTATTTCTACCTTATTGATATTTTAAATGCCTATATTAAAATGTTAAGAGAAAAAAACAGAGGGAAGGGGGCAATCCATGGAATGAGAAGAAATGTGTTTAATTCCTGCATCTGATAAGAAGCTACCATCTAAATTGCATACAACATGTCAACTATGTGGGGGCAAGAAAATAGCAAGTAAAAAAACTGAACAAAACTTAAAAATACACTGTTCAAAATATGTCATGCAAATAACCAATGGGGGCATAAGAAAGTGTCTCAGAGTCACTAAGGATAGGTGAAATGTGAATGTAGATCACCATGAAGTGGTACCTCATGCTTGAGGTGATGGCCATCATGGACTACAGCAGCTGACAAGAGGATGTGGAAGAGAGAACATTGCTACTGCAGCCACGGAAGAAATGAGGATGGAAGGTCCTCAGAATGTTAAACAGAGACTTAGCCTTAACTACCTGACAGCCAAGAATGTATGTATGGAAAACAGGAATTGGTATATCAGAAAAAAACCCTGCCTCCAGTTCACTTCTGCATCATTTGTAGCAATCAAGGTGGAGATTCCCAAAATACAGATTAATAATTAGTCTTCTATGATAGTCAAACTTACAGTCATGTTAAGTTTTCTAGGTATACATAGATATAATTCAATTAGGTAGGTAAACTTCAAAGACCTACAGAATATGGCATTTAAAATGTTTTTAAAATTTAGACTTTCTGGACAGTGAGACATGTCTGCCCCTGGCAGCACCAATTTACTTCAGAGAAGAGGATGGGCATCAATGATACTCTATATGGAGTTTATCTTCTTCTTAGCAAAAATAGCCATTTGGACAAAAAACTGTTCTTGCCTGGACTGCTTGATCGACTGGACATGCAGGACCTATAGGAAAGTGACCACTGAACTTTGCTTGGCAAAATGGTCCTTTTGGTTCCTGCTTTGCAGCAGAAACTACCAGGCATTCTACAGGACACAGAGAGAAGTGACTGAGAGACTCTAGGCCTGTGGGCTGAAGACAGATGCCCCAAATTTACAAAAGAACTTTGGATGACTGTCCAGGCTGCCAGCTGTCTCTATCTACTCTTGCAAGTCTCCTAAAAGTTGCTTATGTCTGTCTCCCATTTCTCAGGTAATATTACATCCTTCTGAGGTCTTTGATGTAGTTGAAGACTAGATAGTTATAATTTTCCTTAGTTATGATAAAAAATAAGTTAGATATAAAATCTTAGACTCACAAATATAGAATAGATAGGAAATCTTCTTTAATTTTGCCAAATACAAATGGACTAGATATTATAACTATAATTCTTGATTGACAGTTGTTTTGTTATATGTAATTATACTATGTTAAAGTTAAAAACCTTCCTTTTTGAAAAAAAGAAAAGGGGAAGTGTTGTGGATGGTTGATTGATAAATAAAATGCTGATTGGCCAGTAGCCAGGTAGGAAGTATAGGCGGAACACAGAGAAAGGAGAATTCTGGGAACAGGAGAGCTGAGGCAGAGAGACGCAGCCAGCCACCATGAGGAGAAGCATGATGTAAGATACCAGTAAGCCACAAGCCACATGGCAAGGTATAGATTTATAGAAATGCGTTAATTTAAGATATAAGAACAGTTAGCAAGAAGCCTGCCATGGCCATACAGTTTATAAGTAATATAAGTCTTGTTGTGTTTACTTGGGCCTGAGTGGCTGCAGGAGCCAGGTGGACACAGGAATACTCCAGTCACATTCCCACAACATAGTTGTGTCTACGTTTGCATCATGTTGACACAAACTACCCAGCAGGAGACCTAAATACACCATTTATGTAACATGCATTTGTCGTATATTTCTGCACTTCAGTTGCAGAACGTACCTCGACATTTACAAAAATAGAAAGAATAAATTCAACAATAAGGAAACTCTTCAGGATCCCAGAATTACCAAATGTAGAATCTACAAGGGAGACAGGAGATTTAAACCATGAAAATGAATTATAGGTATTATTGGGATTTAAGCCCTGGAATATTCCTGTGTAGAGAGACATGCGTCTCTCTAGCTAAGATGTACCATGGGTCATGTATGCACCATTCTTCTCTGTGAATAACTCAGGAATTCTTGGCTTCTTTAATGGAAACACAAAATCCATTACTCAGAACTAAAAGAGAAGCAGAGAAAACAGAAAGAGAACACATAAAGCCTCAACAGTGAGTAGGAAATCTGACAGTGAGCAAGAGACACAGATGGCTGACTACATGTAGATGTGGGATTTCATTGTTTTTCAAGAATTTCAAAATATTTCTCAAATGATTTTTGTCTTTGCCTCTGATTTTGGCTTAATGAACACACAGTTGTGAAGTGCCCCTGCATGAAACTCCATTTCCCCCAGAAAGGCTAATAACTGGGCTTTTGTGCCACAAAGACTATGACTTCCCAGAGGCTCAGGAAAGCAGAGCCTTTGCTGACTCCAGGGCTCCAGACTCCTCACGTTCCTGTGCTGGAGAACAAAGTCCACAGTGTAGAAACCAATGAAGTCTGCTCCCTGGTGTGGTTAAGGGAAAGGATTTTATTGTTGACTTGAGAGGGCTAACAGCCAGAGGCATCTGGAAGTGTCTAGAGCAGAGAGAGAATAGACTTGAACATGATCAGCAGACTGAACAAGACCAGGGCTCTCTGTGAGAGAGGAGAGACCAGCAGGGAACAGAGAAAACAATGAGTGAAGCAGGAACAGAGGAGAGGCGGGGGCATGCAGGGTTAAAAAGAGGATGAATAGCTGAGGGGAGGGAAGTCTGTGAGCTGGAGGGAGTTTAGGGGAGGGGAGGAAGAAGTGAGGAGATGTAGGATGCTAAGCACAGACTTTGAAATGAGTAACAGGTACTTGTGATACTGAGGGAGCCTGGAGGCCAGCATGAGCTTTTTGATATGCTAATAGACACCACAGGTAGCCATATGTCCCTACTGCCAGAGGTAAGGGAAATGACTACTTTGGTAAATGAGAACCAGTTTCACAAGTTCCTGATAAAGGCTGGCTTTTATCTAACCGCCAGAAATCCTCTTGTCTCCAAGTTGAGCTCATTTCTGGATATTTGACTGCCTTTTGGAGTTTGGGGAATTGGAGTTGCCTCTGGACCTAACAGGCAGCACATAGGACCGCCTCCCCACACATGCTCAACAAGGAAAGCTAGTCAGCATCAAATTCCAAGGCCTTTGCTATGCCCCAGGCTATATGCAAAGCACTAACCCCCAAGGAAAGAGATGGACCTGAGGGACTCCAGCACTTGTGACACACCGGCCTCTGCAGACTGCTGTTTATCACACATGGCTTCTGCAACCCCCTTCTGCTTTTACTTGATAAATTTGATCTTTATCAATACCAGATTTTGTCAGCATGCCAGAGGAGTTTGACAAAGCTCTGGCAGAGACTTTGCTGATGAGAAAATGATAAGTGTTTTCAAATGCTGTTCTCTAAAGGCACTTTGACCCAAGGAACCCACTGCAAATCATCTCTTTGGGGAGTCAACTGTCAAGGAAGGTACTTTCCTAGGCCTTCCTTGGCCTACCTCTCCAATGACACCTGTATCCTGGTGGTATTTCTTCCACTTAGGTTAAATTCACAGTTGTTCATGCTGCTGAAAGGTCCTGGAACTGACTTTTCCTGGGGAGACATAAGTAGATAGGCACTCTTAAGAGACCAAAGGAGTGACTTTACCCAAATATAGCTCAGTAGGGCAATGAGTTTTTTGAGTTTTTTTTGTTTTTTTGTCTTTGTTTTGTTTGTTGTGTTGTGTTTTTGTAGCTACTCCCAGGAGCATGGGTGAGGGGTTGCTTTTAGACCATGGATGTAACTCAAAGGAAACTGCATTGTTAAAAACAAAAAACCAGCATGAGCCATTATCTCAAAAGCCACATCCCAGGGACCCACGAGAACCTTCTTCCCAGTGACTGCTACTGCTCCTTAGCTTTGGGGAGGTGCTGGGGACGTCTTTCTGTATGCTGTGAATGTGTTGCTGTGATTGATTGATAAATAAAACACTGATTGGCCAGTAGCCAGAAAGAAAGTGTAGTATAGGAGGGACAAGCAGAGAGGAGAATTCTGGGAAGTGGATTGCTGAGTCAGGAGACACTGCCAGTTACCACTGCCATGAGAAGCAAGATATAAAGTACTGGTAAGCCACAAGCCACATGGCAACTTATAGATGAACAGAAATGGGTTAATTTAAGATATAAGAACTAGATAGTAAGAACCTGCCATGGCCATACAGTTTATAAGTAGTGTAAGTCTCTGTGTGTTTACTTGGGTCTGAGCAGCTGTGGGCCCAAGCAGGACTGAAGAAATGGCCAACTACAGAGAGGGGTCTTCTGAACCTTTTATTCCTCTGGGTTAGCTGAGCCTTGTGAGTTTAGTAAGTTTTCTGAGCCTTGCAGACTTTGTCAGCTTCCTGTGTCTCCTGAGACCCCCTCCTCCCCAGTCCAGTAGGAGGGACTACTTCAGGCTCTTTCTGGAATGATACATAAAAAGAAGGGCAAAGTGGGTACCTTTTGGAGGGCCCTGCCAAGGTACGCCACTATGCAAACACGCCACATGCAACAGTTAGTGCAAGAGGTTTATTGGAGGAGGGGATGAGTGAAAGTTCATGTTGGAATGAGGACATAAACAGGCAAACAGACAGACAGAGAGACAAGAGGAAGAAGAGAGGCAGGGGAGGAGCAAGAGGGGTAAGAGAGTAACAAGAAGCAAGAAAGGAAAGAAAAGGCAAAGAGAGCCGAGAGAGCAAGCTATGCCTGGTGGGTACTTTTTAGGTGGGCACGCTTAGCATTGCTGATGATGGAAAGGCTCCTGGCGACAGGTGATGATGAAACTGCTTTGTCAACAGAGGCCGGCTGCTGCAGCAGCTTAAACTAATGTTTTAAATTCAGGGAGACGTCTATACAGTCTGGTGACCATAAGAGCTGAATCAAAGGTTTCATTTATTCATATTTTATTAGAACATGGAGATCCTGGTTTAGAGACTTGGCATAGAAGTGACTGCTTGTCTTGTGTCCATGTTAGTATGGGTTATCTTGGTGTGATGTCTACTTACTAGTAGTAAATTAAAAATAATATAAATAAAAACTACATCTTTATAAATAACAGAACCAATTGGAAACACAGACTTTATTTATAAATAATTCTGGGGGTGTAGCAAACTGCTTGATTACACTGAAACAAAATTAAAATTAAATATTTTCTCAAGTTGATGTAGGACATATTGTCTTGTTTCTGGGACATCATTTTTCCTCCACAGAGCTTCCATATGGTAAGAAGTACCTTGAACTCAGAGTAATTTGAAAGACCAAATGACTTCAGTTAAAGGATATCTCAAAAAAAAAAAAAGTGTAAAGTTCAAGAGTGAAAAGAAGTCAGAACCTTGAAGGGTAAACTTTGAGAACAAACACCTATCTGAGCTAGCAGAGAACTCAAGGACTAGATGGTGTGTGGTCGTGGATTCCATGGAGACAGCCCATGAACTTTTTCATCCAGAGCGCGAGTGGAGCAGTATGCTAAAACAAAAATGGAACACTCTGTACTGTGATGAATTGTTGCTTTCAGAGCACTGTACCATGGTGCTGAACCCAGTGAATCACCTGGATAATTCCAAAATTCTTTACAGAAGACAAACAGCAATGCTAGAATCCTTGGACGCCAGAAGAAGGAATAGAGACTCCCACGGAAAGGACCAGAAAGGCTTATAGTTTTAGCTTGATGAAGACATAAATTTTGTGTAAAATAATGGGAACTAGAAACACATGGATGTCATTAAGGAAAATAAGCATACTTAAGCAATATACTAAATAAATGTTACACAATAATTTACATTTGCTGATAAACATTTATGCTTCAGCTACAATTTTTAAACTAAATCCAAAGTGTGATATCAGAACCCCACTGTAAAAGACACTCATAAAATAACAGTAAAATACACAAAAAATTAAAATGATTTCTGACATAAAATTATATCACCATCTACAATTAAAGCATATAATTTTGAAAGTTAAGAAATACACCAAAATACACAAGCATGCCCCAAAAGCATGCAAGAAAATGGCAGAGAAGGACAAAGGACTATGAGTTCTGACACTTAGCCAAGGCTTGCCTCATGCATGGTTGCTCAATGAAATCTCAGATGCTAAACCAATGGCATAAGCCAACTAAATAGAAGTGTACTAGCATTGGGCTGGGAGGAAACACAGCAGTAAGAGCTTGTCTGGTTCTGTGAGGCCCTGAGTTCAAGCACCCAGAAACTGTGTTAAAAAGTCAGGTGCAGCAACTCTGTGGTCCAACCATGGAGGTTTGGAACAGGAGAATCCTTGGGCTCACTGACAGCTAGTCCAACTCTATTGGGGGAGTTTCAGGTCCAGTGAGAGACCCTGCCTCAAAATTAGGCTGGAGAGCAATCAAGAAGACACCTGACATGGACCTCTAGCCTTCATACACACAAGTGCATGTGCACCCTCACACAATCATACAAATGAGCACATGTACACACAGACCAAAAAAAAAAAAAAAAAAATGCCCTAAAGTCAGAAATGTTGAAGTTCCATCCAATAGTCACTTCCTGTTATATTTAATAAGGAAAAAATGAGCTTTGTAACAGAGTTCATTTGAGGCCATTTTATATCATTTGTCTATGTTGGATTAAGTAATTAAAGGAACTGTCATTGTGCTTTATTATTTGGTAAATCTAGTGCCCAGAGACCCAGGAACATACACCCTAGAACCATTTAAAAGCTTCAGTTACAACAGCCTAATTCCTGCAACAAAACAAAAACAAAAAACACAAACAATAACAACAAAACCCCCACCCCAACAAGAATCTAGATTCAGGAGGAAGAATTAAAGATGGCAGTGGCCACCAGAACCCATGGGTTGCAGAGCTGCTCCAATGAATCTGAGGGACCCACAGAGACTTCAAGGAAAGACTCGGTGGCAGAGAATGAATCTGCAGAGTGTACACTACCTCTAGAACAACTAATAAAGGAAGGTCTTATGAGAGGATGCTTTAGGTGGCACATGCCTTTAATCCCAGAATGTGGGTTGCAGAGGCAAATGGATCTCTGTGAGTTTGAGACCAGCCTAGTCTACAGTGTGAGTTCCAGGACAGCAAAAGACAGAGCCTCATGCAAGGGGGAAAAAAAAGTAAAACTAGAGACATGATGGGTATGGGAACCTGGTCTCATAAGACAAAAGAGCATTTCAAAGCATAATGATTATACCCAATGAGCCAGAGGGGCGGCAGGTGCCAAGGGCAGAAAGGTGTGAAGTTTGCAATGGTTCTGCCCTCAAACGTGCTGCCCAGCTTCAGTCACCCTGGCTCTGAGTGACGATAACATATATGGGATGAAGAATGGTTCATTTTCTGAATTAAGCCCCCTTGAAAGACCTCCATGGTTCATGCTGCTGCTGGAGGCCATATTGGTGTCTGTGGTCCATGCTGCAGCCAGGGGCCCTGCTGGTGTTCATGGACTCTAATGCTGTGATAGGCAGTGTTGATGCCCACGGTATGTATTATGGCCACGGGCCATGTTGATATCCATAGTACATGTCGCCACTGGAGACCATGCTAACATCCATGATCACAGATATCTGTGGTCCATGCTGCCAATGGAGACCATGTTGATTTTCATGTTCCATGCTGCTACTGATTCAGGCAAGGAAGCTTTTTTTGCACTGGTATCAATGACTGCGGTCTCAAAATTGAGAAGGAGAGACATTGAATGCTTCTGTGACAGCCCCCCTCACTTGCCCCCCAAATGAAAAGAAACAGTTCAGACAAGAAGCTATTGAAATGAGTCCTTAAAAATTGTGGCAAAGACATGTAAGTGTAGCTCTGCATAGTTGATCTGACAGGGAGGTGAGGAGGGACTCAGTTATCTTCAAGGGGCTAGACACTGGGAGTTTGACCATGCTCCAGTGAGTACATGGGAAACACAAATTGGACTTGGTGTATTTTTTTTTCTTTTTTGGGAGGAGGGCACAGGGTGGATGGGTCCACCTGGAAGGAATGGGAACTGAGTATGATCAAGATGCATTGTACAAAATCCTAAATAATCAATAGGAATATTATGAGGAAATAGGGATGTTTGGAGGAAAAAATAATGAATAAGAAAGAAAGAAAAAGATTTAGAAAAAAAGAAATCTAGATTCAATGTTTCCATGGTTCAACATTTTTAAAATATTTCCATAAAATTAAAAAATAATCAGGTATATCAAGCTTGGGCTCTTGTTCTAATTAATGCTATTTTCTGTGCTGGGGTTATGATTTCTAGAAAGGTGAGTTTATTGTTATAAAACTTGGGGGTCATCATAGCCCTGCTCTAGCCATTCCACAGGAGCCATATGTCATCCACAGTCACATATACATGCTGATCTCTGCCTCATCTGTGAAGATTTCCATGGGCCAGAGAAATTAGCATCATAGAAGCCCAGTGGAACTGCCTAATTATAACAAGTATGAATCCTTTCTAATGTTACTGTCCACAGTACTCAAACAACTATGCTAGCTGGAAGAAAAACAGAGAAAGGGAAGCGAGAAAGACAGAAGGATAGAGATAGACAGACAGAGACAGAGAGTTGAGAGAGAGACACAGACACAGAGAAAGAAGGAAAAAGAACTGTTGCAGTTTATCAAGATAGATCCTCTATCCTGTTCCTCACCCAAATAGACCAATTTACTGAAAATCATGAAGAAAATATTTAGTCTGTGATGCACATTGGCATTATAGAATTTATATGTTGCATTATTTTTTTCATGAGGTCCACTGAGATTTAAATTTGTCTCCCAAAGTTCACATGTTAGAAACTTAATCCTTCATGAAGCAATTATGAGGAAGAAGTTCCGAGATGATGCCTCATGTGGGGATTGTCCTCAAGAAGAGATCAATGTCTCAGTCACAGGAGTGTGTTGACTATTGTGTGTTGTAGAATATTATTTTGAGATGTGTTACATTTGTTTATGCTGTGGAACATTTGTTTAATGATGCAAATGTGTGTTGCATTCTTTTATGTTGCATTTGTTTAACTCTGTGAAGCTGTGTTACTTTGCCTGTCTAAAACACCTGATTGGTTTAATAAAGAGCTGAATGGCCAATAGCAAGGCAGGAGAAAGTGTAGGTGGAGCTGGCAGTCAGAGAGAATAAATAGGAGGGGAAATCTGGGAAGAGGGGATTGAGGAGTGAAAAAAGGAGAAGGAGAGCCATCCACCCAGCTACATAGCAAGACACAGAGTAAGAAGGAAAGAAAAGATATACAGAAATAGAGAAAGGTAAAAGCCCAGAGGTGAAAGATATGTGGAATAATTTAAGAAGAGCTGGCTAGAAATAAGCCAAGCTAAAGCCAGGCTTTATATAGAGTAAGCCTCTATATAATTATTGGGGAGCTAGGTGGTGGGCCCCCAACGAGCAAAGAGCCAAAAGAGTAAAGAGTAAAAACAGCCAACTCTAGTTGTGAAATGATTGTAAATGTGACTTGAGTCCTTCCAGATGCTCCATCCCTAACCTGCTCTTACTTCCTTTCTCTTTCTTATGCCTTCTGCCCTCTCATACACTTTTTAAAAATTCTGTTCCCCCTCTTTCCTTCTCTTTCCCCTCCCTTTTCTCTCTCCCTCTCCTCCCTCCCTCACTCTCACTCCTCCCTCTTTCCCCTCTCCCTATTTCACACACATATACACAATTTTTAGTAACATGTGAACAATTGTTAAACATAATGATTATGAAAGCATCCATTTGTGAGCCTCAAATAAAACATCCTAAAAGTAAAACTTATTGCTTCCTGATTATCCTGTTGTATTTTACAATTTTCCTATTGTATTTTCCAATGTATTCTAAGTCTAGTTAAATTTGTTTTATCTGTCAGGTGGAAACATATATGAGGGGAAGAGTGCTAAGGTTCTCATGGTTGCTTTGTCTTCACTTCATCTTGTGTCTGTGTGTTTGTATGTATACATGCACATGTGCTCATGCAAGTGTATGTATGTGTGCATTTTTAATAATATCCATCACCCAAATACATTTGTTTCTTTATTCCTCTTTTTTGTTTATATTTTTTGAGAATTTCATGAGTACTGTATTTACATCATTTCTCCTTCAACTTCCATTTCCTCTTTTCTCTCAAGACCTTGTCTCCTGTAATGAACACACAACACACACGGGTATACACACGCGCACGCACACACACACACACACACACACACACACACACACACACACACATTTGGTGATGTATCTAGGAACAAGTGATTAGAACTTACCCCTAAGGGGTCTTGAGTTATTGAAGAAGTTGAAACTTCTACTTAAATCAGCAATACAGCAAATAGGAACGTTTTATATGAAGCTCATTAAAATGAGAAGCATTTGAAGAGAGCTGGATATAATTGGTTCTGCACATCAGAGCCAAGACAACAAGGGAACATGATGAAATTTGTCATTCGGTTTAGGAGTATGGAGTGGAAAGGGTTGAGACAAGAATGTTCATACATGCAAATGAAGCCTTTGGGAAATTTCACTTAAAATGTGATTATAAAGTTGTATCAGAAGGTTTGACAAGCAAGAAAAATGAAAATAAAGCAAAAAAATTAAGTTAAGGAAAACAGACCAAATATAGGTTTTATAATATTTACCTAACTGCTACACTTTTGTAAAGAAGAAATATTTCTTTGACTTAACAGCAATGAAAAGAGAAATTATACTTTGATACACACTGACCTTGTTTGAAGTGAAAATTCAAAGACCACAGCTCACAAAAGCAGCATCTTTCAGGGCCCTGTTGCATTACTTGCAGACAAAATCTGAGTGTCCTTTCCCTTGCAATTGCTTCTGCTTCCATAACCATAGGGAGAAGCCTTGTGAATCCTGTAAATGTTAGTGGCTGCTTGAGACTTGTGATGTCAACTGACTTCCAGAGCCTTGTAAGTTTCCTCTATTCTGTGATGCCTAAACAAGAAAGTCTCCCTCCCACCACCAGAAATAGTCATTCAGTTTTGGGGAAATACATACGCAGCAGCGGGATGTCCTTTGATAACAGCATCCAATTGCTAATGCTTAGGAATGAAGTGAACTTTGAGAACGTGTTTCTAGAGCATACACTAAAATTGTCCACTTGGCTCTGATTGCACAGCAGTTATATTTCCCACATAAGGTTTGCTTATGACTCTCATAAACAGAACCCTGTTCTCTCCTGAACAATAAATAGTGCTCTGTGTCTGAAAAAAAAAGATATAAATACTAAAATGGAGACAGGATAAAGCGAGTCGATGCGTATCGTCCAATAATCAAGACATCATGTGATTTACCCTTTCCTAAGCCAACAATAATTGGCTTGGTCAACAGTTGTGGAAAATTTCCAGTGTACATAAAATATATGAGAATTTAAATGGCTGAGCTTTAGACACAAGTCATAGAGTCTTCCTTAAGAAAGCATCAGGTATTTAAATCATTTACTTTTTTTACTAGAATATATTAAAAGGAACTACTGTAGCATGAATAAATATAACCCATATACTGGATCCAATAAACTCAAAACAATAAATTTCAATGACTGCCTCAGCTGAACCCAGCATTCTCTGAATGTTCTATGCATACCATCACTTGAAGAAGGTATTTATGTTTCTCCTGGATTTTTTCATAATCCATACTGTAAATTCACCTGTTTTTGTTTTTTTGTTCTTTTACTTTTGAAAAAAAAGAAGTATCTGGTTCTTACTCTTTGCTGTCTTATCCTCCCCTTTACAGTGCAATATGGACAAAGGAAGTTTTCCTTCAATGCCATGGTAGGTAGACAGAATAGCATATTTTAGCTTGAGTTATCTTCATATACTTTGTTTTTTTTAAAAAAATCTATTTCATGTGTGTAAGTGTTTTGCCTATGTGTAAGTCTATGCGGCACATGTGTGCCTGGTGCCTACTGAAGTCCAAAGAGGTATCCTGTCACTAAAGCCATGAATGTCTGTGTGTCCTCGAGTCAGTACTGGGAACCAAACCCTGGTCCTCTACAACAGCAGTAAGTACTCTTAACCACAGGGCCATCTCTCCAACCTTTTAAATGTTTTTAATATATAAATCAGGAATATGCAATTTTGGGTATGTGACGTTATGGTCTTCAAGTCCACTTCCACTACCTGGGCATCCATGAGGCTTCTCTATGATCTAATATTGCAACAGCCACCGAGGGCAAATATCCCAAACCACCATAACACCCTAGTCTTACAACTCCCTGAATTCCTAGGTTTTTCAGTTAGGTAAGAAAAAGTTATTTGTAACATGCATGTTTTGAGTAAGCCTCTTACTTTAATTAAGAAAATTTTACATGATTTACAGCCTTAGGGAAATAGTCAATAAAGTTAAGATCGTTTAGCCATGTGGAAAAAAAAATACCACTAAGATTTTAGTAGAAGTAGGGTCTGTCACTGAGTGAAAATGAAACAAGCATTAGGTAGTTCTCATGAGCAAAACCAGAATAAAAATTTCTAGTGAGTGATTTCATAAAAAGTAGAACACATGTCCAGGGTGAGTTAAAAAGAACTAGATTTAAGCCGGGCGGTGGTGGCGCACGCCTTTAATCCCAGCACTCGGGAGGCAGAGCCAGGTGGATCTCTGTGAGTTCGAGGCCAGCCTGGTCTACCAAGTGAGTTCCAGGAAAGGCGCAAAGCTACACAGAGAAACCCTGTCTCGAAAAAACCAAAAAAAAAAAAAAAAAAAAAAAAAAAAAAAAAAAAAAAAAAAGAACTAGATTTACTGATGTTTGGATTAAACCTTGTCCCTTCTGGCTGCAATAGCTTCTTATATTTGTAACTCTGTGAGTGAATGGCAGAAGACTTTGTGTCAGACAATTTTATAATAGCCTTGGTGATTAAGAAGTTGATATTCAAAAGCAATAGGTGATATTAGACATATGAACTGTGAAAATAGTGGACAGCAGGGTTTGATGATTTTCTAAGGAGATGGTTCAGTGGTTAAGTGCTGGGATTAAAGGCGTGGGCCACCACCACCCGGCAAAAGAAATTCTTGCTGGACCACCATCCCCAATTTCAAGTTGTACTACAAATGCATAGTGATGAAAACATCATAGTCTGACACAAAAACACACACCTTGATTAATGGAGTATAAATGAAGCCTGCGACATAATTCACATGTTTGGACATCTGATTTTTTTATAAAGTTATAAAGATACCAGAAATACACACAGAAAAGAGTGTCTTCAACAAACATTGCCAGTAAAATTAGATGGCAGCATGCAGAAGAATAAAAATAGTACTACAAATGCATCAAGAAGGTTGAGAACCCCCGCGACAGTTGCGGCTGGAGAGATGGCTCAGTGGTGAGAAGCACCTGTTGCTCTGGCGGAGCTCACTTCTGTTTCTAGCACAAATGTTGAGGTGCTCACAACTGCTTGTTACTCCTGCTCCACAGCTTTAACTCCTTCTCTGGACTTCACAGACACCTGCGCTCACACATGCACAAACCCACACACCAACTCACACAATTAAAGGCAAACTAAGAAGTATTTTAAAAAATTTAATCCATCTGAAAGAACTTATTCAAATAAAGCAGTTTTACATGAACATTTCTGGTTTTCCTTTTACCACTATTACCACATGTGGGGTTTAAAGAATGGCCAAGTACCGAGGCACACTATTGAAGCATAAATCTACTCCAAAAGTTCAAGACAACTGTCAGGCCTGGGGAGTTGGGAATGAGAGGAAAGCAAATGTCACAGCCAAAGCCTCATCGTGCAGCCCAGGTTTGAGTAGGACCACAGTGTGATATGTTCTTTTCCTTCTCCTCTTCTCCCAAGCCTCCTATAGTTCGGGAGAAATGCCAACATCATCTAAATCTGACCCTCAGCACTTGTAATATTTGAAACATAAATTAATTTCAGAATTGCTAACCCATAACCTACTGAAGAAAGTTTACTAACCACAGCAACTAAGTTCTGTATTTTTGCTTTTGGTTGGGGCCTCATGTTAATTCAAATTGTTGTTGGCTTAGAGTCAATTAGGCCAGTATTTCCCCTGCCTCTTTCAGGCAACTGTGCTAATTTTCTGTGATGCAGTTATATCCGTTCTTGTTTTTATTGCAGTTCTGGGTTTTCCTTGTGTCCCCCTCAATTTTAGTTATTTGTCTAAATTTTCTTTGCACAAAACATCTCTAGAGTAAGAAGACTCCAAATTAGGCAAGAGGTCTGTTTAATGTCAAATCCATTCTTCCTTCCCTGGCATCTCCCACTGTCATTCTTTTTGTGGAGTTCTTCCCATCTCTTGCAGGCAACTGTAAGAGAGGCAGAGAGAAACCCCCAAACTGGACCACTCCATGGGTGGAAAGAACAGTTTATCTGGGGGAGCAAACTACAAGGCTATCTCTCAGCGGAGCCAATAACAGCGTACCCCAGGAAAACCTTGTCAGCATTAAGGGGACATGTAGTGGAAGGAGGAGCATTGGCCAGAGCAGCCTGGGACTTGCATGGAGTTTGACCTGTGCAGCCTGGGACTTGCATGGCTGTTGCCGGCTGTCTGGGTTTATCTAAAATAGGTGACCTTTGCTGGAGGTAATTGATTGTTAGGGATGGATAAGGGAAATAATGGCTTTTCCTTACAAACAGAAACACAAACTATGAGTTTTCCGAGGAATTCTGAGTTTTATGGGACAGCAATCTTGTTTGCCCAATCAGAGTCCTGCCTGTAGGCCTGGGCCATCATTTAAGACATTGTCAGAAACATTGCTGGATTGGGGGTCCTCTTTGAACCTATAAGTGACCCTCTTCTAAGTATATGGTTTGTCCTCCTACATAGTTTTTGTTCAAATGAGTAGATATTCTTGTTTGTTTTAAAAAATCCACAGTTTTGATTTAATAACTAACTTATTTCTTTCTGTTCTCTCACTAATTTCCTCTTATATTGATATTTTCTTTTTACTTTCTATAAGAACAGATTTTATAGCTAGCCTCCTATGGCTACTTTACCAGTCTCTTTTCTTTTTGCCACACCTCCATAATATAGGAGATATGGTAGATTAATATCTTGTTTGGATTAATTATCCTAATGTTATAGTTACTCAACTGCCATACTACCATCCCATGCCACAAAGTCAGACCAGAAAAAAAAAAATGAAAATTATTCATAACTACACCCAATGTTTTGTTTGTATACAAACTATTAGATTGTAATATTTGAACCTCATGTAGAAACTGGCTCCAAATTCCTCAGGTTTGTGTCTGATTAAGACTTAGCATCTTCAGAATGTGATTTGCCACTGCTACCCATCTGCAGCAGCCTGTGCTACAGCACTCTGCCCTCCACATGGAGTTGGAGCTCTTGAAGCTGACCTTAGTCTCCCTCTTCACGCATAGCCTTCAAGACTAGAACATTAATACAGAGCAAAGCCCCCCCCACCCCCACCCCACCCCACCCCCACACTGAGCTGAGATTGCCAAAGGCATGGGACCGCAGGGTTGGGAAGGGACTCAAAAGTGAGGGATAAAGAGGAGACAGGTGGTAGGTGCAGATGACCCTTCATCTCATTTGCTTCTTGATCCTCATCTCCCTCTCCAGCCCTGTAGAGTGTCTATCTGAAATCAGTAACTGATTTCCTTCCATGCACAGCTTTCCCAATCACACTGGCGCCCCTCCTATTGATACCTGAAAAACAGAACGATTCTTCTGCTTGTTTCCTATGACTCCTTCTAACACATCCCTTTCCCCAGACCCCCCTCCCACCACCACTAGGAATGGCAGCTGCTAACCACACCTCCATTAATGCCACTCAACTTTAAAGGGCAAAGTCCAGCAGGCTTGCAGAACACAGAGGGAAGGATACGAGCGTACGAGATTTCAAACCTGTCTTCCTACTTCACTAGCGTGACCATGGCTCCACATTTGCTGGACTAAGGGGAGCCAGAACATTCCATCCACAGCAGAAAGAAGGAAGTGGGAATGTGGGTTTCACTTCCACTGAAAACACAAGGAAACGGGCGGTGGTTTGCATGTCATTTTTCACTGTTAACTCAACTGTATTTCTGGAACACCAGGAAAATGAAATGTCCTCCAAAAAACAGAAGGAAATCTCCTTATACTTACACTTACAAAAAAGGAGAAAGAGAGAGAGAGAGAGAGAGAGAGAGAGAGAGAGAGAGAGAGAGAGAGAGAGAGAGAAAAGTCTGGCCACCTAACTAGGCCATGTCTTACAATGAAATCAAGTCAGAAAAAAAAATCTTGAGAACGTTTGCACTCTGCCTTTTAGCCCCAGCACAGCTGCAGGAGTTATAGGTTTGTGATTGTGAAGAGGCTTGTGGTTAACCTCACAGCATGGAATGAATTATCTACAATTCCATCCTTCATTAAAACACCCTTCCTTGAAACGTGTCGATGAAGTCAGCACCTGGACAGCCACAGAGAACCAGAGCAGTGGCCACTAACATACCAGAGAAACATTGGCCACTCAAGTTTTCCCCATTATGCTCCTTAATCATAACAAAAAGCAGACAAAATGCAGACATTGGCTCCCCGAAAGCTTTAAGCCATTGATGTCATGTCCTCAGTCAAGAACATCTAAAATGTTTTAATTTGAGCTGGGCCTTTCCTGCATGTGTGTCAAAGTTAAATACCATTGGCATTTGAACACAAAACTCCCACCTTGTGTTAAACAGATGGCTTATGTTTAACCATTCTTTACTCAACCAAGTACCCATATTCTTTGAAAGATACTTAATAGTATTTCAAGACATCTTTAACTCCCATCCAGCCACCAAAGATGCATTCCTCTAGGTGTGCTGAAGAGTGGAAGAACAAGGGGAATGTCACTGTGAATGACTGACAGCATCCACTCCATTTTCAGTCCTAGACACTTGTGAATTATTTCTCACCCACTCCCATTCCCTCCATTTTCACAACCCATTCCTTATAAACTAGGTGAAAAGGAGGATAAAGAGAATTTCAACTTTTTAAAAAATACGTATCTTTACTCTGTGTCATATCATCCATAAAGACTCCTAAATTAAACACCTCTTACTGAGTCACTGCCAGGGGTCACTGGTTAGAGTTTGGCTAGAGACTGTAGCTAGGCACTGCTAGCTTCCAATAGCTGCTTCAGAGTAAAAGGATAGTTTAGCAGGTAATAAAGGCAGCAGCCCTTGCACATGAATTGAAATAGACACTGATTATCAGACTGCATGGAGACCTGTGCTAAGGGTTAACACTGTATAACCATTCACAAACAAAGCACCTAAGCTGGAAAGATTGCTCAACAGTTAGAGCACTCTGCTCCTCCAGAGGACCTGAGCTCAGTTCCTAACACCCACGTCATGCAGCTCACAATCACCTGCAACTCTAACTCTAGAGATCTGAGGCCCTCTTCTGGCCTGTGTGGGCAACTGAATGCATGTGCATAAACAAACACATACAAATAAGGAAAAATAAATTTAAAAAATCATCACTGTTGCCAGGCAGTGGTTGTGTACACCTTTAACTCCAGCACTTGGGAGGCAGAGGCCCAAAGATCTCTGTGAGTTTGAGGCCAACCTAGTCTACAGAGCTAGTTCCAGGACAGCCAGGGCTACACAAAGAAACTCTTGAAAAACAAACAAACAAAAACCAAAACAAAACACTGCATTGTTCCACAAAAGGGTACAAGCAGAAAAAAAAATTAGTTACAAAGATATCTATACATCCTTGAATATTTAAAATATTTAAATTTCACTTCAAGGCAAAAGCATGTAATCGAGTTTACTTTTGTAAAAATACAACATTGTCTCTGTGTGTATGCATGTGTGCATGTATGAAAGTATGTGTACATGTTCCTGTGTTGAATGTGTGCACTTGTGTGTGTGTGTGTGTCTGTCTGTCTGTCTGTCTGTAGGCCAGAGATAGTTGCTGAGTGTCTTCCTCAGTCACCCCCCAACTTATTAGAACTCCAGGGATTTCCCTGCCTGCACATCCAGCTTTTTAGGTGGGGATGAGGATTTGATTCGGGTCCTCACACTTGCTGCAGACTGAGATTCTCAGTCTTACAAGCATTTTTTCAAGCACTTTAATTGTTATTAATTAAAAAAAAATTCTATCCAATTTACATAAATGGTACTAAAAAGAAACATTCTTCAAATTTAAGTGACTCATTGCTTTGAATAATTGTGTAGATACATCTGCCAGAAAAAAATTATTACAGTGCCAAATCATATATCAAAATCAGGTGTTTTATTTTTAACATCATATGTACAACACACTGGGTTCTTTTGGTCCTGCCTATATTTTTCTAGGATGCATTAATATAGAGTTTCATAATATTTATTATGATATTTTAAGTCACTAAATGTAAATTTGTCTTCACCTGTTATGGTGTCTATAGCTTTTGTTTTTGAAGGGGTAGCTGGATGAAGAAAAATTGTCACTGCATCGGAATGAGCAATGAGGACAGTGTTGAGTCAGTTAGTATCAGGGGCCAGAAGAACCTCTCCCTGGAGATGAAGAGTCAAGCTGTGCCATGAATTGTTCTATATAGGTTTTAAAGTCTCTGGAATAGATCCTGAACCAGGATTTCTTGGCAATGGGAGGCAACTTGACTAATGAGAGCCATAGCTTTACTCCCTTCTTCTGGTTCTCGGGAATTTTATCACTGGTATATGAGCACATCTCTCCCTCTTCCCCTTCCTCTTCCTCTCCTTCCTCTTCCTCTTCCTCTTCTTCTTCTTCTTCTTAACTCTCCCCCAAGATTTATCTATGTATTTTATGTACATGAATGCTTTGTTTTCATGCACACCAGAAAAAGGAATCAGATCCCATTACAGACAGTTGTGAGCCACCATGTGATTGCTAGGAATTGAACTCAGGACCTCTGGAAAAGCAGCCAGTACTCTAAACCTCTGAGCCATCTCTCCAGACCCATGATCGAATCCATAACCTTCCCAGACTTGGAATCCAGAGTCATCTATATTGATAGCAGGTTAATACAAGACACAAATTTTCTTAATTAGACTTCTTTTTAAATGATAAAAAATGCAGAAGAGTTTTTAGCTCATTGTTTTTATGCTTAAGTAAATTATTTCCCATAGTTTTAAGTCAAGTAATACCTGCTATGATATCAGAACATAAAGTCCAAATATGTTTTATCTTCAATGTTAATGAATTATAAGTAGACTCAGGGAGAACATAAAGGTGGATTTTAGTCAGGACAGTTTAAAATGGTTTTCTTTTGTGCCTTGTTTTAATTCTCTAGTTTTACCAAGAGGCTAATATCAAAGCTGTGAAGATAGAGATTAAGTTAATCTAGATTAAAGTCCCTAAATCCAGATTCATTTCCTACCTGCATCAAGCCAATCTTGCACTCTACTTTTTAAGAGCAAAAAAGGAGGCTATTCCTAAATGATTTTGGTGGGAGAATAGGGTCTGTGAAGCCAAGTACCTTCCCCTGACCTGTGTGTCCCTGAAAACCATGAACTGTACCTCTCCCCTGCCATCTTCCTTCAAGATAGGTATTCTCACTTAAGAGATAAGCCATGCAAATGAAGAAAGAAAAAAATTCCAAGAATTGTCAAGGTATATAATATGTCAGAGGAAGCTACATCCCTACATCACTGATTGCCCGGAAACACACCTGCTCAGTCCTCAGTCTGTGTCTGTGTCCACTCTTAGGAAGACTTTCCATGTGCAACCTGTCTCATGTGTTTTCAACCACACACTTTGTATTGCTGATTGCATGATTTTTAATATATATTTATTAATTTATAAAAGATCAGTACTGACAAAGTATTATTTAAAAACCAAACAGATTGCAGCTAAAAAGATGTCTCAACAGTAAAAATGCAGGGGACCCAAGTTCAGTTCCCAGCATCCAGTACCCTCTTCTGGCATCTGTGAGCAACTCTTCTAAAATGCACATACACATACATTTAAAAAATAAAATAAATCTTAAAACTATTTGATGCCTTCTTTAAGGAAATGCATCCAATGTATTATGTAAAAATTTTGTAACTATAAAGAAAAGCAACCAAGAAATTCATTACCATTTAGTATAGGTTTAATTAATTAAGGAGAACTTTAAAAATGCTGTCCTGAGAGCTGTCGTCATCATCATTAGGGTCGTTCTGAAAGGCAACCAAGAGCAATGGCATAACCTCTACTTCTCGAGAGTCTCTTGGACCCCTTGATGGAAGAAAGACTGTAAGAGGCAGAGGATCAGTACTCCTGCTGTGAAATAGTGTCTCCTAGACATGGCAGAGAAGCTGCATCCGTAAAATCTCAACAAAATGGTTCCCTAGCAAGACTTGAATAGCACAATAGCCAACATGTCAATGGGGTTGTGTGGATGTAGAAAATCTTCCAAGGCTTCACCTCTAGGTCAAGAGCTACAGCCAGGCAGTCTTCTCCAGGTACAAGGCCTGGAGAAGTATAATCTCTAGTGGACATCCCCAAACACATGTCCATATGAACAAAACTAAATGAACTCAGTGG
Source organism: Peromyscus leucopus (assembly GCF_004664715.2). Classification (NCBI taxonomy): domain Eukaryota; kingdom Metazoa; phylum Chordata; class Mammalia; order Rodentia; family Cricetidae; genus Peromyscus; species Peromyscus leucopus. The sequence continues at coordinate 20,986,500 of NC_051068.1, forward strand.
GATACACACACACACACACACACACACACACACACACACACACACACGTGTGTGTGTGTGTGTGTGTGTGTATGGGATATATGTGACATATATGTATATATCATATACATATATTGTGTATGCCTATATATAACAACAATAATTAAAGAAGAAGTCATAAATTTGAGCAGAAATGGAATAGAGACATGGCATGAGTTGGAGGGGATGAAACTGATGTAAATACTGTACTCATATACAAAATTCTCAAAACCTAAATAATTTAAATAAAACAAATTATATGGAGAGATACTTCAAATTTCCAGTGTGAACCAAAGAGGTAGGACAAATTATTTATAAAATTATGAGCTACTTTTATTGTCCATAAATCAATGAGAACAGCTGTATCATTGAAACATATCATCCTTTTAGCTTGGTCACAAAACCCTTATTTATCTTCCCTCAACTAACTTAAAATGTGTTTCCCCTTAAACTTGCTGCCACATTTTGCTTCAGTGTTCCCAGGAAATGCATAGTAAGAGTGTACTTGTTGTATATAGTGCAAATTAAACCCAGAGAAAAGCTACTACAAAGAAAATTCACACATGCCCTCCATCCTAGGTCTCTAGAAGATCTATTGGGACATTTTCCACCAAAGGAAGAGGCAGACAAATAATTTAAATGAAAAGTCTTAGATAATTTACAATGGAAACTTCCTTGAGATGGATTTAATCTAAAGTGTATTTCATCTCCATGATGTATAATAGTGTATTCATTTTATATTTCAGGCAAAATAACTGAACACTGTTTACCAGTATGTTGAGAACCAGGGCTGAACAATAGTTGAAGATGTGTTTTTGTGTAACCATCCCTGTAATTATTCTACATCTTACAAGTTTCTCCTCCTTAGCTTTACTACAGTGACTTAACACATATGCTTCGAATTCCTAAGGAGAATTTTCCCTGTGTGATTATGGAGTACACACTGAAGATATAAGCTTTGAATTCCTAAGGAGATTCTTCCCTGTGTGATTATGGAGTACACACTGAAGATATAAGCTTCGAATTCCTAAGGAGATTTTTCTCTGTGTGATTATGGAGTACACACTGAAGATATAAGCTTTGAATTCCTAAGGAGATTTTTCCCTGTGTGATTATGGAGTACACGCTGAAGACATAAGCTTCGAATTCCTAAGGAGATTTTTCTCTGTGTGATTATGGAATACACAATGAAGACTAATGGAGTTGCATCAAAAGAAGTCAGGGCCTGATTCCCCAGAAGACAACTCTCCTTTGTAAAGTGAATCCACCCTTTCTCCTCCATCTTGGACAAGTCTGCTCGATTGCTGACAGCCTTCAAGAACAGATTCTCAAGAACGTGCTCTGTCTTTGATACTCTGAGCTCACAGGTCCTTGATGGGGCCAGGTTTTACCGTCTGACTCAAGAGTCATCAGCTTGCAGCCCAGATCATTCCAGTTCAGAGCAAACAGAGAGTGAACATTTCTCCAAGATCTGTCTTCATGACTTCTGAACTGAAGGGTGGCCCACGACATTCTTTCAGTACCTTTGTGCATCTGGGGTACAGAAAATGGCTTTATCATAAGTACTTAAAATTCAGATTTGGGAACTATACTCAAGAGACTCTGATTGGATAGATTCGCTCCACTGGGTGCTTTCTCTTTTTTTACATACACAAAGAGCCTCCGGGATAATTGTGACTTACATGGAATACGGAGCAGAAATGCTTTGCACAGCATGTGGGAGAGTGCGGCGGGTTCACAGTGTAAAAACTTCTCTTCCAACCATTGTTTCATTTTCTATCCAAATTCATCACGCTCCTTTATCACTGCATTACAGAATAAAAGTATGTGAAGATGTGACAAATGTTTCTTCTTAGAAAATATTTCAAAGTTAAGATATAATGAAGACATCTCTGCTAAACAAACTGGACAAGGGTAGAATTAATGTAAATATTATAGCCCTGGTAATGACAGTGAGCCACAAATTTATTTAAGTTTCTTCAAGGGAATTTCATCTTCATGAATTCTAAACTCGCTTTAGTTACAGCAACAACTAAACTTTTAAAATAATGAAGAATAAGAATAAACTTATTCTTAGAAGATGTTGTACATGTACACAATGTACATGTACCCACCTCCGTCTTCCTCCTTCCCACTTCCCAGACCTGCTTTCCTCTCAACTTCGTGTCCTCATTGAAAATTTTGGGAGTGTGTGTGTGTGTGTGTGTGTGTGTGTGTGTGTGTGTGTGTGTTCTGAAAACAACCAGTTGTCTTATCCTCAGTACTTTGTCTTGGTAAATGGCTTGATTTTAAATGATACTGTCAAGTTTTTAAGCAAACTTTTAGGATGCAAACTTCTAATTTTTCAGAGTGCATAAACATACAATACAACAGTGGTTCACAACCCATGGGTCACAATCCCTTTGACAAACCACTACCTCCAAAATTATTTACATTACAATTTATAACAGTAGCAAAATTACAGTTCTGAATTAGCCAGGAAATAATCTTATGGTTGGGGTCACCATGGCAGGAGGAACTGCAGCATCAAAGGGTCTCGGTACTAGGAAGGTTGAGAACCACTGCTGTCTAAGGATGGTGGGTTTAGGCACCAGGGTGAGCAGTTCTGAGTCTCTGGCTCCAGCTGATACCAAGAGAGACAAGAAGCTATGGGGGAGTGAGGTCTGGACTTGGATGTTTTTAAAAGGAGAAATTACCCAACCAAATGTGTAGCTGCCACGCAATCAGGACAGTGTGAAAAAGGCTGACTAGAGCTTCTGAAAAACAGACCACACTGAGAGGAAATTCACAGAGGGAATGCCTCACAAGGACAAGAGCCAAGCATGGAGATAAACGGTTGTAACCCCTGCATTGGGAGCCTGAGGCGGGATGATGTCTATGACTCTGAGGCCAGCTTGGGGTACAGTGTGAGACCCGTTTCAATTAATTAATTAATTAACTAATTAATTAATTAAAAAGAGATCAAACCACTAACCTAACTTTATACTTTAAAGAAAAACAAAACTCAAAGATTATGTAAAAGAGGAAACAATAGATATTAAAAATAAATACTACAAAAAGGAGAGAGAAAATTAACAAAGCTAGTTATCAACACAAGAAGCCCAAAGGTAAGATGACTGGTAAGGAAAGAGAAAAATCAGACACACAAGTGAGTTATAGGCCATTGTTTTTCCTGGCATTATCTGGAGCCAACTTGAAATACCAAACATGGGAAAATCAGTTGTGTTGCTATATAATATTTCTGCAAAATATTTGAAACAAAAAGTTATATATTCTCTAGCTTTTATAGTCTCCCCTGAGATAAAACATTAAGCTTCCAAAAATAGGAATAATACACCAAGTCATCACAGTCTCCATTGTGAGGTAACAGTAGTTTCTGGGGTAGGGGACCAGGGTATAAAGACATGAACACTGGAGCTGGCGGCTAAGAGATCTGTCAGCAAATGAAGCCGAGTCTTGGGAGGGGAAAACACATTTTGATAAATCAGTTTCTGCATCATAGTATTAAAATTCTATTTCACTTTCTATTTCTGCCTTGTGCTTTTAATCAGAAATAATTTTTTTCTTCTCTGACACAGATCCTTTTCAGAAGAGGTTTTAAAAAACATTATTTCAAAATTAGATCCTTGTGTCAATTCTTGAATTAATCCCCAGAGTAATGACTCAGCCTTCATCTCTTTTACTTTAAATTTCTTTCGCTGCTGGTGTTTCTTAGCTTTCCATGGCCCCAATCTAACTTTTCTGACTTAGTTGAAGACCTTCTTTTGTTCGAATTCCTAAGTTTTATAATAAAGATGTGCATAGGCTTCGTGCATTAAGAATTAGGGAATTCTTCCAGGAAGAGAGGCCATTTGCCCTAACTCACAAAGCCTGAGCTAAAAGGTCACTTGATGAGTTGGACAACAGAGAGTGAATATATTTCTCCAAGTCTGCGCTGCTCACAGCCTCTGAGGACCCACGTGATTGGATTGAACATGATGATTTACAGTTTTGATATAACGTTAAGCTAGTACCCTGAACGTTTCTGGCTCAGAGACCTACAAGCAATCTTCATTTTCACTAGTTAGCATGAGTGCAGAGCCTGAGAAGGAATTAGTGGCTTCCCTTGCTTCCACTTCCTCAGGCCCTTAAAAAACACATCATCACACAAAGTATCAAGTACTTGTATGATATTGCTCTCAAGCAGGAAAACTGTGACTTTCATTTATTCCATTACTGACTCCTTTAATCTCCAATCTCAGAAAGTTCAACGTCAAACTCTAATAAGGATGGTAAACCTTTCAATCTTATCAGTTAATAGGTAGTGGTAAAATCAGTGAACAAAATTATTAATACATTCACTTTTCAAACAACAAACGACATTTCAGGTGCAAGAGAAAACAGGAGCTTAGTCTTATCTTGAAAAGAACAGAAATCAGCAAATGCTGTATTGCGAAATATTTTCTAGGTGTACTTCTGTTCCTCCATCCAAAATATCCCACCTATGAACACATGGAAACGAAGGACAAACTATTGTTTTATTGTCATTTTTTTAGATATAGAAGACAAAAATAGAGACCAACCTTCGCTGATTAACATAAAGCTGCCTCTGAAATTAAAGAAAGATGTTTTACAGACATGCCTGGCATGATTCTGAAAACACACATGCAAAGTGGCGAGACTCTCCATCCCTCCAGCCTCTTCCTTCAGCGCGCCCTCTTGTGGTCACTTTCTCCTCAGCGCTTAGAGCTATTTTCTTCAGCTCATTCTAAAAGATGCTAACACCTGTGGGCTTTCGTAAATAACAACATAACTGGATGAATCCTACAGCAAATACAGCTTCACACTAGAAGGTGTGAAGTTTTATGAGGAGGCTTTAGGGAGAATGTTTTTCATATGTGATAGAGAATCACATATAAATAAATAAAGGGGATATCACAGAAACAATCCATATGAAGAAAGCACACCTGAGGATCCCATTCCTGTTGAGCATACATTGGGTAAAAAAAAAAAAAAAAAAAAAAAAAAACAATATATTTTTCAGTTTAAAGGGCAGCTTTTTCACCATAAAATCATTTACAATTGCACAAAATCTACTCATTCCAGGGAAGTCATTCTTTGAAGATTCACTCATCAGAGCCTGTGGTCGTGAAACAAGACTCCTAACGCTGTCCCTCTATTACTAAGTAGAACTTTCCCCAAAGGAGGACCAGGCCCTCTGAAAGGTGAGAAAGGAGTCTCTTACTGGACCTAGCAAAGCACTCAGAGATAACGCAATCTGAATAAACGCCACAAATATGTCATAGCATGATTTTGCTAATATTTTGAACATATCTGGAGAGGCAATTGAAGTCAAATATTAAAATCCCTGTGTATATAGATCTTCTCTTTTGTTTCCTCCTTATTTTCTTATTACAGCTTCTGAGGTCTCATGGAATTGAACACTGCCCTGAGACCATATCAGGGATGCCAAGGCTCTCTGGGATTTTTGTTTATATGAAGTACAGCTTAAAAAAAAAAAACAAAAAACAAAACAAAAAAAAAAACTCCTGCTTTATAAATGACTTCTATTAAATACTTAAAATAAATACATTGTTACAGAAATGTATTTTCATGTGTTTGATGTATTATGAATCATAACGTTCAGAGCTAGCTTGAGTAAACAGAATTTAAGACATTGCTTGTTTGAGAGGACCATAGCATTTAATTTTAGTTCTTCTCAGCTCTCAGATCTTCAGGCTGCTGATCTGTCTGTGAATATGTACGACCTAAATGGTTCAGACAGATTAGAGTCATCCGGGAAATAATGTGTTTGCTCCTAAACCAGAGGGGATATTCATGAAGCTTCATGTTTTTTAGAAGCTATGTGTTCCTGCTTTCACCAGAATTTAAAATCAGCAAGAAAAAAAGCTTTTTAGAGAAACGCTAACAAATGGTTATTTTACAATTCTAATTAGTTTATAATGTCTGCGACTATATTTACATTTGATGGTAGAGATGTACTTTTGTTAAGGAAAAGGAAAACCGAGAGTCAGGTGCGCTGGCACACACTTGCAATCCCAGCCCTGCGGAGGCTGAGGAAGGAAAATTACAATTTGATGTCAGCCTGGGTTACATTGCAAGATCCTGTCTCAAATGAGCAAAACAAAGCAAACTACCTTTGAAACAACACACCTGCACAAGGATTATAAAAGTAAACTTTCAGTTCCCTTAAGAGCAAAAATTCAGGTAGGAAAATATATAACGTTACAAATTTCAAGGCGTTTCACTTGACATTTTCCTTTTAAGAATGCAGTAATTACTTCATTACCAAAGATGTTTAACCTATCTTAGTAGTAATAACTGCATGTTTAGAAGTCAGTGTTTTGAACTGTGGATACACTTGAACCCACGGTGCATGGAGGATTTGGACTACATTGTTCGAGCCCAGAAACTGAGAGCTGCTTGCTAACTTTTACAGTTTCTTAGACCTCCAATGCCCTGATTTCTTTGTCTTCTCCAGCAGAGTCTTTTGAGGAACACTCACAACGTCTGCATAATCAAATGGCTTTTTTCACTTGTGAGCACAGAGACAGGTAAGATGTTCCTCATGTCTGAGAGATGACACTGAGGGATTGCAGAGTCCCCGGCAATAATTCGTGCAGGCAGTTCGGAGGCGGAGGAGGCGGGTATGGGGAGTGTGTCCTGGAGGCACACTTCAGGCAGAAGCTGGGGGATGGGATGTAATCGGAACATCTGGAAGAGCGGGCCGTGGGAGTCCAGGAGAACGCTGTCTGACCTGTGCTCCTCTGGCTTCTGCCAAGGGCCTGGTGAGTCTCAGCTCTCATCTGTAATCAGGAGCATCAAGGGAGGAATTACAAAATAAAGATAAAGGAGTGGAGTGTGACCATGAGAGGAAGACCTGAGGGAGGAGAGTAAATAAAGGCAAACAACCGGAGATCTTGGCTGCATCTCCATCTGCAGGATGAAGGAAAAGAGAAGAGGGAGAGTAAGAAAGAGGGGAAGAAGAGCATCCCTAGGAAACCACACTTCAAAAGGATGGGGGCATATTCCCAGCTAGGGATCTGTGATGGAAGCCATTACTATATGTGAAGTCAAAAGAAAAAAAAAAAAGGACAAATTAATAGCAGCTGATACAGACATGAGCTGGTAACATTCTGCCAAGATACCCAATAACTTGGTAAGATCCAAACAGCCACCGAGAATGTTGGAAGAGAAGTCCAGGCTAGCAAACAAGTCAGTTCAACTATGGAGTTTTGAGCAGTGGTAAGCTGTGCTCTGGACACCATGACAAGTTTATTCATCAGAGTTCAGATGAGGAGTCTAAGTTTGGTGAGACTAAAAAGGTGAGAATAAGAGAAATACAACCCAGTCAAAGAGGCTGCATTGCAATAGTGGTCTGCACACAAGTGTCAGGAAGAACAAGTGAACTCATCACCAGCAGTTTTATGGTATGGAATCTATTTCAAGGCAGAAACAGACTGAATGCTTTCCACTGACCTTATAAATGCAAAGAATACAATACTTTGTTTTATGTAACTTGATACTGTGACCACTCTGTCTTACATGGGACTTATAATCAGACATGATTAAGTTTTCTATGTTCAGGCAAGGTTGCAAAATAAAAGTTCACTACAGGCATTAAAGTATGTTTAAGCTGTACCCCTATTGTGTAGCTCTGAGATTAAGATGTTCCATCCTGCAAGGAAGCTCATTAAGATAAAAAGTAAACAACTTCTAAAGAGTTTCAGGAAGTTCCTGAAACTGAACAGATTTACTAGGCTCCTCCTCCTCAAGAGTAAACAGTAAATACTACTGAGTCACTTTCAGAGGTACCCAGGAGCAGAAGACAGCTAATCTGCCTGGAAGAAGCTCAGACCAACTGCATCACTGGAAAGGACAGTCTCCAACCTGCTGAGCTGCCTGTAGGCTCTGCACTGAGCTCTAGGCTCCCAGCTTTTGTGAGCTGTCACCCATGCTGGAGTGGGCTTTGGTGATGCAGCTGTCTTTGATTCCTTTGTGCTCTTGTAAGTAACCAGTAAAATGCATTGGATCACAAGTTGGACTTTGATGGTATCTGTACTTTGGCTTGTCATGGGCTCCCTATGTGGGATGAGTGTATGTGTTCATTGTGTCTCATTAGAAAGTCCATCACACAGCAACCCCATGAAAAAGTAGAGGAAAAACTGTGTTCACAATGCAGGTGGTATACAGAGGCTGAGATAGGAAAGTACAGTGTGCAGTCAGATGTTCACCATTACTTGACTACTCTACCAACAGGTAGCTTTATCAAGGATTTAAAAACAGCCTAGCAGGAATCATAAAAGATCCCAGCCCTGAAGAGATATCCGTCTAGACAAATAGCTTTATTAAGTCATCCAATCTTCAGTCAGGAGAAGGCAGAGTTGCAGTAATGAGCACTGTGCAGATGTCCCAGAAGGACAGGAGCAGAAAGAACTCTGTGTTCCATCTCATGAGGCTGAGCCAACATTCAGCTCCTCCTTTCAGCAGTGGAAGTGCCTTCCATGACAGAAGCTGGACACACAGCCCAAAGCCATGTGTTAAAGGTATCCATCAGCTGCTGGAACCAGTTGTGGAAAAAAAGAATTTTCAGAATATGAAATCTGCATCCATGATTCCTTAAAACATGGAGAAAGCTGTTCATCTTTTTTGTTTGTTTGTTTGGTTTTGTTTTGGTTTTTTGAGATAGGGTTTTTCTGTCCTAGAATTCACTCTGTAGACGAGGCTGGCCTCAAACTCAAAGAGATCCACCTGCCTCTGCCTTCTGAGTGTGGGGATTAAAGGCCTGCAGCACCACTGCCCAGCTAAAGTTGCTCATCTTACCATAGAAAGGGAAGTTATTATCAACCAAGATTATTAATGATACAATTTCAGTTGTTTTTTGAGAGGGCCAGGGAGCCAGACAAGGGTCATGACCAGTTCCTAGTAGCCCTACCAGACCAGGCCTTAGTTTCAGTTAACTGGAGATGGCTGGAGCTGAGCAATCAGTTCTTAGGAAAACCACAACTCAGGGGCAACGAATTAACAGGTGTCCCACAGCCTTCTGCTAGCTAAAGATAGTTTTCTCTACCTTGCTGCTGAAATGTCCCTAACCACTAGAGACATCTACCAATCCTATAACAAGCTGTAAACTTTTTGTTTAAACCCACCAATCAGCCCCCAGACTAATCTCTCCTGCCTGGAATTCCCTTAACCCTGCTTAAAAGGAGCCTGTGAGCTTCTCTGGGGTTGCCATTTGCCACTTTGTCAGATAGTGAGACCCCAACATGGTTGGTAATTTTAATAAATGCTCTTCTGATTGCATACATGACTGGTGGTCTTTTATGGGACTTCTTGTGGACCCTGACATTTTTCAGGGAAGAAGGCAGACAAAGATGATCAAAGAAGGCTGGGCACAGAACTACTGTGATGAACACAGTAATGTTGCCAGAAGAAAAAAGTAACTGGGAATGTTCTTTGTTTATTTTTAATACAAGGTCTCACCTAGCAGTCCAGGCTGGCATGGGATTCACCAGGTAGTCCAGGCTGGCTTCAGACTATTGACAACCCTCACGCCTCACCTTTGAGTTCTGAGATTATACATTCGAACCACCACACCTGGTCTGAACATATTTATTAATGAAAAGCTGAAATAAAATCATTTCATGGAAGGGGCAAGTGAACACTAAATAATAAGGTACCTGTTCAACTTCTCAATTCCCAACTCAGAAGCCCACATTAGAGATACTGGCATACTAGTAAATTCCATTCTTGAGCGTTCAATGTGTAGTAAGATTGAGATTTATATTTTAGCAAATTTTCCCCATAAAACTTGGGAACAAAAGATATTATTAATAAAAACTTGTCACAGGGAAATTAAGCTACTTGCCCAGGGTTACAGACCTTATGTATACTGGATGAGGACTCAAAGCAGATGTGTTTTCTTCAGTGTGTGTACTTACAGGCTATTATTATGATGCTTCACTTCTCTAAACATTTTAACTGATAGAATCAAAGATGAAAACCATTATAAACCTTTACATAGCGAAACAAATCAAGGCAGAGATGCTGGAGGCCAGTGCTGTCTGTTGACGTGTAATAAAAAAAGAAGTTTTCAAAAAGAATAGGCAAGGAAAGAGATCTAGCTGATTTACTACAGAGTAACAAAATATTTTAAGAACAATTTTACTGTTTACAGAAAGAGAAGAAAAAGGATAAATTGGCATGTTTCGGCAAATTTTAATTTACCAAGGCCTTTTGGAAGAAACAATAAACCACTTGAATCTAAAAATTTTAGTGCCCTTTAGAAAAACTAAAATATTGAAGTCTCAGATTTCAGACAAATCGGCCACTGTGGTTGACACAATCCTTGAAGCATCTTTTAAGTTGGTATTCTGAGGGAGGCCCAATTGTCACAGGCTTGGGGCTTCAGGCTTATGTCTGGAAAACTCTATGAGTAATATGGCCAAAAGGATCTACCTACACAATGTTCTGAACAGTTTGCTCTTGTTTTGATCTTAGCTGGACCCCAGCCTGTGCACCCTTGGGCAGGTAGGAGGAAGAAGGAGGAAGTGGGGTCCCTGAGAAAGTTGCCTTGAAGGGGAAATTGGGCCAGGCCACCTCTCCTCCCTGTCTTCTTGCAGATTTTCTTTGCCACATCCTTCTACCATGTGCACTGTGGCACCACAGCCCAAATCAATGGGGCAACCAACCCTGAGCTGAAACTGTGAGTGCAAACCTTTCCTTCTTTTAAGCTGATTGCCCCAGACATTTTGTCATAGTGCTGCAAGCTGACCAATGGTGTTGAAGTAGATGGCAGCTATAATTTCAAAGGAGGGCAATCGTGGGGAGAAACTGAAGGTGGACAATGAAGAACAGTGGCACATGGGAACCCACATGAGTCAGGCCACCCACAAAGGTAACACAGTACCCGTGCCTGACTCCGCACCTCCAGACTTGGTAAATCCAGTTACTAACTCAGAAAACTGGTACTTTTAGCTATAGAATGTACAAACGATTGGTTGAGAGCCCAGGGGATTTTAATTGTGAAAACATCAGTGGGAACTGAGGAGCTTCAGCCCACATCTGGCAGAAGAGCCAGCAAATTGTCACAAATATCACCAGCAGCCAGGCCAGGGGTTCAACCCCAATGTTCAGACCTGATGGCCCTTTGTGACCTCACAACATTCTTCCTGGTAGGTTCTGCTTCAGGCCAGATGGGGGTGAGGAATTTAGGAAATATCACACAGCATAGACCACCATGCTTCATTTGCATCTAATGACCCACCTACCATCACCCCCTCTCCTACAGTGTCTCACTCCTGTTAGCATTTTCCCTAAAGCTCAATGCAGTATTTCCTTTGCAAAATTAGTATAATTCCTCTACTCCCCCACGTTCCACAAACCAAAAAATTCAGTCTGTGATGCCCTGATAGTGACGATGTCATTTGATAGACAGCTGGATGACCCTGTAGGAGATGCAGTAAGAAATGAATCTTCACTGTGCAAGGAACCTGGGGCTTATGGCTCAGAACAACCAAAGCAAGGCCTCCCTGGGACACTGGAGCACAGAGATGTTCAGAAGAGACTCAGTAATGCTGGTATATCCAAACTCATGTGTGTGAGAGGAATTTTCAGTTTTATACTTCACAACAACAGCATATGACATGGTTGTGCTGCACTATTTAAATACTGTATGAAAACTAATTTGAAAATAATAAAGAAGAGACAACTCTGACTTCCTCATCACTTCTATACTCTTCTGTACATATACCACGAGTATTCCGTTATTCGCAGCATAACAGCACCTCCTTTTACCACCAAAACCCATCTCATTTTTGTGTCTCCAGGTTTATGTCTACAGAGGACTGACATATGATGGAATTCAAACTCATGTGATGGTGTGTCATACAGCACACTTGGATTTAAGAGAGACTAAAGTGAGGATGCCTATCTTACAGGGGCAAGATCTCATAAGCAAGGGGTCTCTTCTTGGAGAAAGATTTGATGATAACCAGGCACCGTAAAAGAGCAGTTCTGCCTTGCTTGTCAGAAGACAGAAGGGATCACATGGCAATGCTGTAGACACATAGCAGCCTTTTGATGCAACAGCAAAAAGCCCAGTGGCAGCTGCAAGAAACTGAACTCTGACACAGCCAGATTACCTGAGGGGAGAACCCAGGTATCCTGTGGCCCCAGATAACATCAAACTTCTTCCCTGTAAAAACTAGAACAAGCAGAATGGAAGCTCCTGACCTTCACAACCTTGAGCCAAAGCATTGAAGATGACCATATTTACTCAAGAAACAATCAAGTCCTCACATTCTGCAATGACAAGCAGAAGACATCGATGGGGAAATTTTAAGTTAAAAAAAAAATGATTGAATGTTATAATCAAGTTACTAAAGCTATTTAACCACTTTGGCAAAATGCAAGTGTTCCTAAGGAGGAAGGGTCCTGAGAACTATGACTTCTGAAGCCAAAGCCAGTGGTAGCCACAGTGCTCTACTTACTAATTTCACTACATTGCATGTAGGCAGACTTTTCTTTTCTGCCTGCCAGTTCACAAATAACTGGCATGGAGACTACATATTAATTGTAAATGCTTGGCCAATAGCTTGTTACTAGCTAATTCTTACAACTTAGATTAACCCATTTCTGTTCATCTACATTCTAACATATAGTGTTGCCCCTCTTTCATCTTGTACCTCCTGTTTATTCTGTGTCTGGTTGGTGACTCTGTTGACTCTGCCCTTCTTCTTCCCAGCATACACTCTGCCCCAAAAATCCTGCCTAGCTATTGACCAACCAGCTTTTTATTAGCAATGGGAGCAACACACTTTTACAATGTACAGAAGGATTATTCAACAGTATTTTTCTTTTTGTCTAAATAGAAAAGGAAGATTTTAACTTAAACATAGTAAAATTATATATTACAAAACAGTTATCAGGTAAGAATTACAGTTATAATATCCAGTCCATTTGTATTTGGCAAAATTAGAGAAAATATTCTATTATTTATATTATCTTTGTGAATATAAAATTTTATACCTAATTTACCTTTTATCATAACTGAGGAAAACTAACTGTGACTATCTAGTCTTCAGCTCTGTCAAAAATCCCAGAAGGGTGAAATGTTACCTAACAATAGGGACGTCTGGCTGTCTGAACAGTCACTCAACGTTCTTTTGTAACATTTGGGGCCACCATCTTTCGCCTACAAGCCTAATATATCTGACAAACTTCTCTGAGAAGCAGGGAATTTTGAAGGACTATCCTACCTTGTCTTGGCAAAGTTTGGCAGTCATTTTCTCTTGAGACCTTTGGTCCGGTTTGAAGAAAGGGCAGTTTTTTGCCCAAAAGGCTAGCTTTTGTCATAAGAAAAGCAAACTCCATATGGAGTTTCTTCAGTGTCCATTAGCTTCTCTGAAGTAAATTGGTACTGCCAGGAGCAGATGTGTCTCAATATTGAGAAAAGTCTTATGTTATCAAGCCACTTTGAATACCATAGTCTGTAGGTCTTTGAAGTGTTTGAAGAACATCTATCTATCTAAATATATCTGTTTATCTTTGAAAACATGCCTAATATGACTACAAGTTTAATTACTATAGATGACTCACTACTAACCTGTATTTTTAATTATACATTACATTTTAAATGAGTTGCATAAGCATAATACCCCCAAAAAGAGTAGAAATATATATATATATATAAGCAAAAATAACTTTAAATTTGTTTAATAAACCAAAATCCATACCAATGTAAAATAATTAAAAATAAATTATTGTTCTTTTTTTGAATTAAAGTAGATTTAATAATCTACCCTTTTATCTCAACATTTCTATATCATATCTCTCTTTTTTGCTTTAGAAAGAGATCTTTGAATTTAACTCCTTGGTCTATCTTTTTTCCTGACTTGATCAATAACAGCTTGTAACCAACCATCCTTAAATGATAACCAACATCCATAACCCATTTTTTTGAGAATGTGGGCATTGTTCTTTAGACTACTTCTTGATATCTATATGTGCTTTGGAGGAACCTTGAGAAAATCAGGATAATTGTAAGGTCTTGGCTGGAATAATTTGTGAGGCTAGACCATCACAACCAACAGTCTTGAAGCTGTTCTGGATATAGAACTCATGAACTGCAATAGAAGCATTCTGAGATATTGGATGACCTGGGTCATTCATTTTCATTGGTGTTTTGTCCCCTTGTTTTAAAAACATAAACATTCAAAGGTAGCATACATTACAAGTATGGAATATGTGGTGTGTGTAATTTTTTGGTATGTATTTGCAACAGGTAAAATATACATTACATGTTTTGTAGTTTCTCTAGGTTTTTTCATGTCTGTACTCAATATTTTAGGGGGTCTTTTCTGATCAAACCTGCTCTATATCAATCTGGAATGAATCCACAGTCTCTCATTTCCTAATAATAGAAATAATAGGAAATAAAAAAGCATAATCTCTTCCCCAAAGTAACATATCCTTTGACTTCCATTTTGAACTCAAGACACTTTTTAAATATACAGGTTGGTTTAATTAAGCAGTTTTCATAATCCAATGTGTCTTAGTAGCTGTTGTTCTTTCCTCAGAAATCAGAAAATCTAAAGACAACACAATAACATACAGAACCCAGACTCTCTGTGTATTTTCCATTTTTATGTGTCTTATTCTTTTTTATTAATTTACTTTGCTCTTTAAAGACTTTACTATTTTTTAATGACTGTCTATACCCTTTATCTTTTCTTTCTTAAGCCTATGTACCTTTTAAAAAACACTGGAACCTGTTTAGAGTTGTTGTTGTTGTTTTCATTTGAATCTGTTTTTACTCCATGTCTCTATCTTTTTCTGACCACATGAACCTTTAAACTGCTAAGCAGCATGGCTAGAATCTCTGTTGCAGCTTTGGCTGCTGACTCTGCCCTACTTCTTGGTGTGTGAAAGACCCTGCAGGCCTGTCTGGCTGAGAGCCACATTTTTTTTTAATCCAGGAACTGCATTCAATCTCCCAGCTCTGAGGTGCTGGTGCCCACACTGCAGCAGGCATTTTTAGTTAGTTTGCTAGGGTTTGTTTGTTTGTTTAGCTTTTTCAGGCCCTATGTGGAAATTCAGGCCCCATGTTGGAATACCATATATGGACAGACTTTTCTTTTCTGCCCACCAGTTTTCAACCAACATAGGAACTTAACATTAATTATAAATCCTCAGCCAATATCTTAGGCTTGTTACTAGCTAACTCTTACAACTTAAATGAACCCAATTATATTAATCTGCATTCTGCCATGTGGCATTAACTCTCTTTCATCTTGCACCCCCTGTTTCCTCTACACGTCTGGCTGGTGACTCCTCTGACTCCACCCTTCTTCTTCCCAGCATTATTTCTGCCCCCAAAATCCTGTCTAGCTATCAGTCAACCAGCCTCTTATTAACAATGAGAGCAGCATATTTTCACAATGTACAAGAGGGGTAATTCCACAGCAATTGTAGCATCCTGGTTTTGGCTTGAGTGATGTTCTAGTTAGCTTTCTGTTGCTGTGCTAAACACCATGACCAAAAGCAACTTAGGGGAGAAAGTTTACTTCAATTTATAAACTCACAGTCCATCATGCCAGGATGTCAACACAGGAACCTGGAGGCAAAAAACGGAAGCTGAAGTAGAGGCAATGGAGAAATGCTATTCACTGGCTTGCTATTCATGGCTTGCTTATCCTGTTTTGTTAAACCATTCAGGATCACCTTTCCAGGGAAGGCACCACCCACAGTGGCTAAGTCAGCTCAGCTCAGCTCAGCTCAAGAGCTCAGCTCGGAGGTTGTCACAGAAGCCTTCAATGTCTCTCATTCTCAGGTATGAGTCTGTAGTCATCGATAACACTGCAAAAGATTCTTTGCCCATAACAACCAGTGGCAGCACAGATCATGGACTTCCACACAGTCTCCAGTGGCAGCATAGACCACAGACAATAACAGGTCTCAGGACTCTGCACATACCACAGACTTCAACATGGCCTCTGTTGGTACCATGGATTATGCAGATTGTTCAAGGAGACTTAATCTGGAAACTGAACCCTTCTTCATCTCGGATATCTTGCCATCACTCAGAGTCAGGGTGATCTTATGGTTTGACATTGTGTTTGGAGACAGAACCTGTATGATCTCCAGGCAGGTGTACACCACCCTGATGGCCCTACTTGGCAACAACATGCTCCTTTGCTCAGGCCTGTGGTGATATATTGTGTACTCTAATAAACTTGCCTGAGGATCAGAGGACAGATCTGGCCACTAGATTAGACACAGAGGTCAGGTAGTGGTGGCAAACACCTTTAATCTCATTACTTGAGAGGCAAAGATCCATCTAAATCTCTGTGAGTTCAAGGCCACACTGGGCTACATGAGATTGATCCAGTATTGGAGAGAAACAGAGCCAGGCAGTGGTGGCACACACCTTTAATCCCAGTACTTGTGATCTCATGCCTTTGCTTGGGAAGCACAGACACCTTTAATCCCAGAAATAATAAGGCAAGGCAGAGAAAGGTATATAAGGTGTGAGGAAACAGGAACCCACTCCCTTTAGGCTGAGGATTTCGTAGAGGTAAGAACTAGGGGCTGGCTTTTCTGCTTCTCTGATCTTTCTGCTTTTACCCTGATATCTGGCTCTGGGTTTTTTACTAAAGGACCATCTAAGATTCGAACACCGGCCCTACCCCCATACTCTCAGCACCGCCACAGCCACCACCCCTGCCTCTGCCACTTTCCACTTCTCTCTGCCATTGGGTGGTTCTGCTCTGCCATCTTATTTTTTTCTAGTTCAATGAAAGCACACACACACACACACACACACACACACACACACACACACGCACGCGTATGTATACTTTCATTTTATTTCCATCGGTATTTGCCCACATGTCTTCCCATAAGACCTGCCCTTTTTTCATTTTTCCAGAGATACTGAACACTCAGCAGGCTCATCCTCTGTCCTTGCTGCATCTCACCTGGGAGCCTCCATGGGTCTCTCAGGCTCTTCAGGGCAGCTCCCATGTCCCCCCAGTGCTGGTGGCTGCCACCATCTTGAACATCTCCTCTGGTAGATTTTTTTTTAAGTCCACCATTGCCTGACCTCTCTCTTCTGTCTGGTCTTTCTCTTCCAAGGGCTTTGATTTCTGTCCATCATTGCGTAGCTCTCTTCAATATCTGTGTCTTGTTCACTGCTTAAATCAACCAGAGTTTTACATATAACCTGACATCAATGTATTTATACATCGACTGAAGGGTATTATGGCTGCAACCTATTGACAGGTCGAGGATCATAACGTGCAGTGAGAAGATGACTTCTGTAATTTAAAAGAAAATTGATGTCTCAGGATAAAGTGTGTTGTGGGCTGAGAGTTTAGCTCAGCCATGGAACATTTTCCTAGCATATGTGAGACTCTATGTTCAGTCTCTAGCACATGCACACACACTCCCTAATTGAAAAAGATATATGAAGTATTTGTATAAAGAGCTCAGAGTAAAAGTGATAATTTTGCTGGTTTATGCCACTATAAGAATGCTGAAGCTGCGCGGTGGTGGCACACGCCTTTAATCCCAGCACTTGGGAGGCAGAGCCAGGCGGATCTCTGTGAGTTGAGGCCAGCCTGGGCTACCAAGTGAGTTCCAGGAAAGGAGCAAAGCTACACAAAGAAACCCTGTCTCAAAAAAAAAAAAAAAAAAAAAAAAAAGAATGCTGAAATTAAGGGACACCAGTACCTGAAAAGCTTGCCCTAAGGCCTCTGGAACACTAAATGGGTATATTTGAGGAGAAGGGAGTTGTTTTGTTTTGCTTTTTTTGAGACCCAGTTTCATAGTACAACCCAGGCTAGGCTCAAAGCATGACTCTGCTGCAGAAGCCCCCTGAGTACTGAGATTACAGGTGTGCACCCTCTGCCCAGCTAATGCAAAGGCTAGTGAAGAAATGAAGTAAAAATATCAGTGAAGCTTTGAATTTGGGCCATTTGAGCAAGCCTTTAGGTGTGCATAAAACTCTTTTCTGTGCTACTGTACCAGAATATCCAGTGCAGGCTCTGGGCAGCTAATAAAGACTTTCTATTGACTTAAACTCACATCCAAGCAGTCTTCTTTGGTGAATACCCCACAACACACAGCAGGATAAACTCTTCTTGGCACATACACTGCATCCAAGGACACTAGATTGGATTTCTACCCTGTTCACCTCCTAAAACATCTGCTCATTGGCCCATACCTGCATCTGTTTTCTCAGTGAGAGAGCATTTTGTAACAGTACCATCTAAAAGAATAACATAAACTCCTGCCTGTCTGCATTTATTATCATTGGTTATAACTATTAAAATAATTTTCAGCAGTTTAATTTTATACAAGTCTTCACTGTGCTATAGGAGCTCAGGCATTGAGAAATGCTATTATTTGGTGTGAGTCACATGTGAGTGATACAGGATGTCTTTTAAGAGTTTTTATTGTGTAAATGACTTTAAGTGAAAAACAACAATAAAAGAATCTGTCAGAAATTCAACACACAGTGGAGTGTACCCAATTAATTTAGGTCAATCCTCTGCCTCCTCCAGTCTAGGCTCCTTTTCAGTCTGTCCTATTTTAAGCTCGGGATACTTCTGTCCCTACCCTTTCCTAAATAGATTAAGTCTCCCACAGGCTGTGAATTATCTTCCTCTTTAAATTGTCCCAGGGGCCACTGATATGGAGAATCCCTCACATCACAGCCATGGCATGGATGGATCTGAGGCCACTCTCTGATGCCTTGACTGGAGTCACAAAGTGCACATCTGCCTGAGCACACAGACAAAAAGCTGCCAGAAAGAAAAAGAAAAAAAAAAAATAAGCCCTTGAGTAAGCTCTGAGCTCCTTTGGAAAAGCCTGTAAATGGCTGTCATTTCAGCTCGTTCAGCTTATTCATCAAATTAGGAAAGTATTCGAGTGAGAAAATAAAATCCTTATTTATCCTCATACTTCAGAACTGCCATAGGCAGTATTAAACAACTTTCATTTTCTCTTCAAATATGCACATGGATATTTTCATCTGAACTTTTCTGTGCTGTTGACAAATTTCAAAACTAGGCCATGTATATTTTTATAGACAAGCTTTGGTTATATTCACATTAAAGCACATTAAATGGATTAAAATTAAAATTAGCATAGCTGTGGTCGGTGGTACCAATGAAGGGCGGCTCATCCATCCATGAGACTCACACACGCCTGGAATGACTTCCAAAATTCTTCATACTTCAGTCCCTCCAAGGTTACTCTCCATCAAGTCTTGTCCATCTGGGGCCAATTGAAGCATACTGATGTCACTTTCCAACATGCCTTGTAAATTCTCTGGCTATTCTTTTACCCTCATTCCTTCAGCAGACAAATGTTTGGTGAAAAGCTTTGTTTTTTTTTTTTTTTTTTTTTTTGGTGGCTTTCCCATCCTGTCCATTGTCACTCACCACTTGGTGACTCTAGCCTAGACACATGTTGAGAGTGTCTCTGAAAGGACCATATTCTCTGCTCTTTGTGGTCCAAAATCTTGAATGCCTGGAATAGCTCATTTAGTCAAGCACTTGACACTTCAGCCATAGTGTCCAGGGTGGACATGGAGCAATGCTCTGACTTTATGCAGTCTACTGTGGTTGTATAATATATAGATATTCAAATGCTTGTATGGGATGTGATGAGTGAGTGAATGGGCTTGAGGGTTAAATTCCAAGTCCAACAATTCTTAAGTATATGAAATTGAGAAAGCTTTTTCATTTGGTACAGGCCTCAGTTTCTCTCTTGGTGAAATGGTGTGATCTTGGCACCAATCATATAGCATGAGGATTAGAGGAATTCATACATGTGACAGTTAAGAGTCAAGTCAACAGCTTCTACCCAACAAATATCTAGTTGCTACACTAATTCTTAGTTTTCCAACTCTCCCCAACACCATAAGGAAGCTCATCATTATAAACTCTATTTTCATATCCCAAACATCACCAAGCTTGCTAACATTGCGAGGTATCTACCAGAGAAGACTACGTGGACATGGGTTCAAGCCAGTAGAAAGTCTTCATTAGCTGCCAGTGACTACACTAGGAGTTCAGGATCCCAGTGAAGTTATGAGCCTCCCTTGGGGTGAGTTTTCAAGCATAAAAACCTCATCCTGAGTTGACATACCTCATTTAACAGGGACAGTTAGCCTGAGTGGGATTACAAAAGTCAAAATCAGAGCTAGTGCATTTAGAGACTTCCCCAGAACCATGGACTTTGATGGATTAGGTTTTTAACAGATGCTGCTGCCTACCTGCTGGATTCCAAGGGCTGAATGCTACTTCCATCATGGTGTCAGTTGTGCTAAGGTCTGAGTGCCTGTAGCATTTCCTACTTGTTCTATGGGCATTAGTCAAATGGACTCATGTGGGGGCAGAGGGTTATATCGTCTCCTTAGTATTAGTAGTTTAACAGAATTCATGCTTTGTTTTACATAGCTAAAAAGGAAGTTGAGCAAGTATGGTCCTATAGTGAGAACTAGGAGCAAGAGGATTAATGGCTCAGTTGTGGTCATAAGTAATTAACCAGGGAGACCAGGAGAGCCAAGATTAGTACGAGTTGTTAGATTCTTGATGTTTCCTTTTTTATTCTTGGTTATTTTTGACATGGCTAAGCTTTCTCTGATTGTCCCTGACCCACTGGCCTAGAAACAACAAGGTTCTCCTGTTCCATACAGAAACTTCCTTGTCTCATAAAGAGGAGCTCTAGTCTTCTTCAATTCTGAAGAACAGTCTCAGCCAAGGAATCTACCTGGGCTTCCAGATGAGAAGCAGAAGAGGAAGGAGCCTCAATGAGATCTAGCTGTGAGGCGTTTTCTCATCTAGTGATCATTGAGGGAGGGCCCAGCCCATGGTAGGAGGTGTCATCCCTGGGCAGGTGGTCCTGGGTTCCATAAGAAGGTAGACTGAGCAGGCCAGGGGAAGCAAGCCAGTAAACAGCACCCCTTCATGGTCTCTGCATCAGTTCCTGCCTCTGATATCCTGCCCTGTTTGAGTTCCTATCCTGACTTTCTTTGGTGATGAACAGCAATGCTGAAGTGTAAGCCAAAGAAACCCTTTCCTTCCAAACTTGCTTTTTGGTCCTGCTGTTTCATCATAGCAGTGGAAACCCTAACTAAGACAGTGGGCAAAAGGTAGGAGACTGGCCCAAGTCTCGCCAGTCTCAAAGACATACATAGTCTACCTGGCTCAAGCTTTGTGGCCTCTGGGCAACAAGTAGTTTTCAGTCAACAGTTACCAGATTTAGGGAAACTTTGGCTGTGAAGGCTGGGACATTGTTGGACCCCAGGGAGGGGAAACTGAATCTAGGGATAATATCTGGGTCTGGTTCCCTCAGATGGCTGGCCTGGTGGAACTGGATGACCGTCTTTCTTCACATCAGGGAGTATGGGGCTCTTTCCCAGCAAGAACCACCACATATGTCTCCTGTTTGGCATCTTTCCTTTTTGTCCACTTGGTTTCCCTGTGTATAGGTTGGGTACTGGTCAGGGTTAGGCAGGGTAACCGAGATCTGAAGCAGCTCCTCTGGTTCTAAGGCCGCCTTCAAAGTGGCCAAGTCCACTGCCATGTTGCCTTGGGTCTTTGGGACTTCCCCCTTTGATGGCCTTTGTATTGGACAATGTCTATCTCTTAGCAGCAGTATGGCCTCTAGTAGGGCCAGGATTTTATTGTTGTTCTTTAGTTTGCTTCTTACTTTCTTTCCAGCTGAGGTAAGGAGCTCCCCTGCTCTATAGAGGACCCCATGGATATGGACAGTGGTAAATGCACAACAGCTGTCCATGTGCCCTTCCCTAGGGAGTGCCTGGATTAACTCCTGAAACTCAGCTCTTTGTGCTGAAGGCCCTTGGCTGAGTGGCTGGGCCCACACCCTTCTGCCCAAGGTGACAACTGAGGCCCAGGTATACCCCGTTTCATCTTGAACAAAACAACATCCATACAGTCCCTCCTTAGCTCTGAGGGATTGGATCACTTCAGTCACTTTCAGAAAGTGCAGACTGCACAGTGGCAGAGCTCAGAGTGGAGTGGATGCTGGAAGCTTCCAGCTGACAGCCCCAGGCAGAGTGGAGGATGCAGAAGCTGCAGCCCAGGGGCATCATCAGCCACAATGGGACCCTGGCTAACACAGGAGCTGAAGCTCTCAAGTCCATCTTCCACCACAGCCACCAAGCACTTCCACATTGCCAGCACTGGCTTGGATGAGCTGAGCTGGGAATTCCTGCTGGCTGGAGCCAAAGGGGCTAGGGCTGCGTCTGTGCCTGGACTGGACCATATCTTATGGTGATACATTGTGTACCTTAATAAACTTTGCCTGAAGATCAGAGGACAGAACAAGTCACTAGATAAACACAGAGGCCAGGCAGTGGTGGCACACACCTTTAATCCTAGCATTCCTGAATCCATCTGGATTTCTGTGAGTTCAAAGCCACTCTGGACTACATGAGATTGACTAAGTCCAGGAGAAAAACAGAGCCAGAGAGTGGTGGCACATACTTTAATCCCAGCACTTGAGATCTCATGTCTTTGCTTGGGAAGCACATATGCCTTTAATCCCAAGAAGTTATATGGTGTGGCAGAGAAAATTACATAAGACATGAGGAGATAGGAACTAGAGGCCTTTTGGCTGAAGACTTTTCAGCTGAGGAATGCTGCTGTGGGATGGTCTGTATGGCAAATTGCTCTGATTGGTCAATAAATAAAACACTGATTGGCCAGTGGCCAGGCAGGAAGTAGGTGGGACAAGGAGAGAGGAGAATTCTGGGAAGTGGAAGGCTGAGGCAGGGAGACACTGCAGCCACCGCCAGGACAAGCAGAATGTAAAGACTCTGGTAAGCCACCAGCCACGTGGCAAGGTATAGATTTATAAAAATGGGTTAATTTAAGATAAAAGAACAGTTAGCAAGAAGCCTGTCACGGCCATACAGTTTATAAGTGATATAAGCGTCTGAGTGATTATTTTATCAGTGGATTGTGGGACTGCGGGGCTTGGGGAACCTGGAGAGAAGCCCTCCAGCAACAGAATGCCTTTTGGCTAGAGGCTTGTCGGCAGAAGGGTCCGTTTCAGCTAGAAGGCTTTTTGGCTGGAGCCCTTTTAGCTGGAGCCCTTTCAGGCTGAGGTGGTGGCTGTGGCTTATTCTGCTGTTTTGATCTTTCAACTTTCATCCCAATATCAGGCTCAGGGTTTTTTATGATAAGACCTTTAGAAATTCATGTCACAATGTCTCCCCTCCCAGGTGTCAGCGCTGAGGCACTTGGTCCACATCAATTGCAACATCACAGAATCACACCCTGCTGTGCCCACATCTGCTTGGTGAAGACTGATAAACCTAACTTGGCTGCTGCCTTGGAGAGGCCCTGTTGGGCTGGCTGGGCTGATGATTGAATTTTGATGGAATTGGACATGGGACTGGTTCAGGAAAGTGCCTAATAATAAATTATTTGGGCATTGTATACCCTTTTCTCTGGGGTTTCCTGCAGGAGGGCTTTTTCAGAGTTTGGAGTGGTTAGAGACAGTTTCTGGCTCATAGTCAGTGTCTTAGTTATGGTTTCTATTGCTCTAAAGAGGCACCATGACCATGGCAACTCTTATAAAGGAAAACCTTTAATTGAGGCTGGCTTACAGTTTTAGAGGATTAGTCCATTATTGTCATGGTGGGAAGCATGGCAGCATGCAGGCAGACATGGTGCTGGAGAGGTAGCTGAGAGTTCTACACTGAGGTCTGCAGGCAGCAGGAGACTGCCACTCTAGGCCTGGTTTGAGCATATGAGACCTCAAAGCCCGCCTCCTCAGTGACACACTTCTTTCAACAAGGCCACACCTCCTAATAGTGTCACTCCCTGTAGGCCAAGCATTCAAACACTGGAGTCTATATCAGCCGTTCTTATTTGAACTACCACAGTCAATTTGTCAGCTTCTATTACTAGCATGGTTGTAGTGGCAACTGCCCACAAACAAGCTAGCCCACCAGCAGAAACACAATCAAGTCTTTTAAACAGACAGGCCACTGGACTCTCCCAGGGTCTGAGCGTCTGGGTAAGGACCTTTGCAAACACTTCTTCTCTCTTCCTTCCTGGGGTTTCTGGCTTCTGCCTGTGGGATCTCTTTTATTTTTTGTTTTGTTTTTCTTAATATAAACAGTTTAAGTAATTTTGAATAATTGGGACTGATTTATATTCTCAAACCCTTAACTTTTGAAGTTTCCATTTTAATATCTGGGGCTGACTACATAACAGAAGCCCTATTTTCTACTGGCTGCTTTAATTTGTAAAGGTCTTGGTGAAACTTGTCCAGAGCCTCCTTACCTTGGTCAGGGTTGGGGTCCCAATCAGATCAGACAGAAGGGAAAATCTATTCTATCCAGACAGCGAAGTCCAGCAGCAACCCCCCACCCATTCACTGCTGCCGAGCCCGGGGGTGGTTTTCCTATTCTTTCCAGAGAATGAGTTTTCCAATTATACAGATCATTGATGAAAAGGAGCCATAAACCATGAAAGAGGAAGGAGTTGAATCACCCCCATTGTGTGACCAGGGATATACCTCCCCTGTCCTTAGCTACAACTGTCTGCTTAGAGTAGGTAGGGCTGGGGGTAGGAACATCTGGAGGAACTATTTCCTCTTCCCTGTGCATACTTTGTTTAGACCACAGAGGGTCTCCGATGAGAGGCCAGGACCCTCCCAGCCTCCAGGGAGGGGGATGGAATCAGGACCCTGGGGCTATTAATGGGAGTCAAGCAGTGAAACAAGGAGACAGTTGGAGCTTGGAGCAATCACTCTGGGGTTGGGGTGGGGGTGTCAATTTCCTCCACCAGGGATGAGAGAACAAGCAGAGGTTTTGAGTTTCTCTGGGCAACCTGGCCAAGACAAAATGATTCAGGTCCCCAGCAAGAGGGCATGGGTCTCAAGCCAGGAAGTTCTCACAGTAGAGAAAGCCATTGGTTAATACAGGAAAGCTAGTCTGGATAGCTGGGGCTCCCCAGTCACCGTGTTCCAGACAGCCTAAACCATCTCTAAAAGAAGACCCATCAGTTTCACAAAAGATCTGGAGTTTTCCATGCCAGAAACAGATACCACATTCACCCTTGTCCACAAAAACTGCTTAGAACTGACGTGGCCGCCTGCCCACTGGTGTTGCTATAGCAGCAGCAGTGAAGAATTGCCACCAGGGGGGATGCAGGGTGGACAGGCAGCCCAGCACAGCCCGTGAGTCTGCAGGAAATCGTCCCTGGGGCAGCTGCATCCTTGGTCCCAGATCACTCTTCTTTTCCCTTTTCGATCGGATTCTCCAACCAGCAGAACTGACAAAACCACAGAGACACACATAGTAAAGACAATCAGGGGTGGCCACCACACATTCATACACCTGAAAAGATTGGGGGAGTCTGGTGACATCTCACACAGATCCCAGACACTGGATCAGCAGCTGCAGCTGGCCTCTCCTTTGTGTCCTAAACAGAAGGCACCTTGCCTTGACCAAGCTTACCTTCAGAGGTGACAGGCCAAAAGATCTTCAATTTTGTTTCCTTTCTGGGTGGAGATGTTGGGTGCCCTTGAGGCATTAGGCAGCGGTTGACCAGAAGAAGTTCCAGAGCCCTGAAACATCTCAGGTTGTACATCCCCTCAAGTCCCTTGATTACCATACTCTTCCCTACCCTGAGGGGCTTTAAGACCCCCACTTCCCAATATCTCAATGTCTGGTTTCTGAAGATCTCACTGTGGACTCCAGAAATGCTATGGGATATTCACCACAGAATACTACTTGGACATAGTTTCAAGCCAATGGAAAGTCTTTATTAGTGTTTATTAGTGTTCAGGACTCTAGTGTAATCAAGAGCCTTTCTCAGGGTAAAATTTTAAGCAGGAAAACCATATTCTGGATTGACACACCTCAGTTAGCAAGAACAGTCTGTCAGAGTGGAACTGCAGAAGCCAAAAAGGAAAGTTAGTACATTTAGGGACTTTTTTCCAGAATGATGGACTTTGATGGGTTAGGTCTTTGTTCTTGTTTTGGCAGATGGTACTGTCTACGTGCTGGGTTTCAAGGTTTGAATGGTACCTCCATCGTGCTGTCAGTTGAGATAAGGTCTGGGGACCTATAACATCGAGTCTTCCCTCTCTGTCTATTCTAACTAAGCTCTCTGTAAGTAGGCACCTCTTCCTCCAACTCTTTCTGTACAATGAAGGCCTTTCTGAAAACACCCCTTGATTCACCACAGAAAACTAGACTCCGAAGGCTGAAGG
This sequence comes from Peromyscus leucopus, assembly GCF_004664715.2. Classification (NCBI taxonomy): domain Eukaryota; kingdom Metazoa; phylum Chordata; class Mammalia; order Rodentia; family Cricetidae; genus Peromyscus; species Peromyscus leucopus. Next base: position 21,012,783 of record NC_051068.1, read on the forward strand.
CTTTCTATTCCTCTTAGAATAATGATCAAAATGTTTATCAAAACCACATCCATTACTAGAGCCCCTGAATACCAGGGCACAGAGAGTCCTAACTGTTCCTTGTGTTTTCTAGTTTTCAACACACAAAGCATCTCTCTGGTCTCCCCCTTCTGGTGGTAACATTTGCTCTCCACTTTGATGAGCTGACTACCATCCTCCACAAGCTCACACTGCCCTTTTCGCAGATGATGGGCAGAATTGGTTGCATCCTAAGGGCTTTGATTGATGGGTGCATGCCTTGATGGATGCATAAAGGATTAGTATTATTGGTGGAGGGATGAGTTGGGAAGCAGGTAGAAAGCAGCCTTCTTAGGATTATTCTCATACCCTTCTAGTGGTGTTTGCATGACCTTGGGATGTGATGGTAATTACAGCCTTCATATGTTGTGGACTTTCTTTGTTCATTCTTAAACATTTACATGCTGTTTATCAGTGCTTATTAAAGATAAGGCATGCATGAATAAAAAGTACAGCTAAAGGGCACAAGTCATAAGCATATCTTTCTTTAGCTATAACTGCATAGAAATGGAAGTCAAAAATAACTAACAATGCTACCTTTTTAAAATCACATACCAAAGAAGCATGTGTATTTCCCCTCTCAGATTGAAAGTGTTTTATTCACATTTTTTCAATGTGGATTCAATTTCAAAACCAAGTTTGCTTGTAAAGAAAAATATCATTGTTCTCTTAAGTTCAGTTGGTTTACTAGAAAAATACCTCCTAACTTGATAATCAAATGATAAAAGACCACAAGAAATATATATGTGACATAAGGAATTTCCCAGGCCCTTTCAATTACTTAAAATATGTTGGCTCACAATGATGAATGGATTCTATAAGTTCATTGTGTTTCAGAAACCTCTAAAGATACCAAGAGGAATCATGTGCCTGGATTAAAGCTGCTTTTAATGCTTACAGTAGCCAGGTTACTGTCATAAGCAAAAGGTTCTTATGAATTAAAAGAAACAAAAGGCTTCTGCACTTACCTAGTGTTTTATGGTTGTCTCCCTCCTTGGGTGATAGCTGTTAGGAAATATGCTTTGTAAGGAGAGCAAATACGGCATTCAAGTGACCAAGCATGAATCATCAAGATCACTGCGTAGTGTCTTGTGATGTATATCCTACCACAAATGATTATATAATGTCCAATGCCATATTTGTTTGAACTTTCCTCCAGCAAAATCTTTCAGTTAAAGCTTTAAATATGAAAACACATTGATTATTGGGCTGGAGGAGAGCTTAGCAGTTTAAAACGTGTGCTGTGTTGCAGAGGGCCTGAGTCCAGATCCCAGAGTTCATGTTGAGCAGCTCACAGCCCCTGTAACTCCAGCTCTAGCGCAGGTGATGTCCTTTCTGTACTCCTTGGTCACCCGTGTTCCCCTATGCACACACAGATATACATAATTTTAAATAAATCTAAAAAGCTGACTATTTCATGTACATTTTACCTCATTGTGTCAAGATTAGAGACTTACCTCTTGATGCTTTCACTTTAAATACCTGAGAGAAAGGTCCCTAGTGACCTTCTTCCAGCATGACCCCATCCCATGATGTTGGTATTATGTTCTAAAATAACACTACCAGCTAGGACCAAACCTTTGCCACACCAGTCTCTTCTGAGGGTACTGTTCCTATTCAAATCTGTAAACTGAGGCTTTTCTGTCCCGCCCAGGCCCACAGCCCTTTTAAAATAATCACTCAGAGGCTTAATATTAATTACAAACTATTTGGCCTATTGCTCAGGCTTTTTACTAACTGTCTCTTACAACTTAATTTAACCCATTTCTATTAAACTATGTTTTGCCACGTGTCCTGTGGCTTTACCTGTGTTCTAATACATCTTGCTCCTCCAGTGGCTGGCTGGCATCTGCCCCGACTCCACCCTTCTTCTCCCTGTATCTCTTCTTGGATTTCTTGCCTGGGTCTATCCTGCCTTGCTACAGGCCAAAGCAGCTTTATTAACCAATGGGTAATAAAGCATATTCACAGTATACAGAGGGGTCACCCCACAGCACAAATCTTAAGATAAGAGAAATTGGTGATATCTTGCAGATTGCCAAACATGAAAAATGATTAGTATAGAATTTTAAGAAGTGGCAAACACAAAGAAAGAGGAAACGAGAAGCATGAAAGGTTAACCTAAAGTGCTATAACAAAAGGGCCCACTTGTATTTTCAATCCCAGGAGCTCATAGTGGATTCAATGATCCTTCCTTTAACCAGAAGTAGACCTGTGTCCATGTCGGCTGTCTGTGACCCCCTTTGGTTTGGCGCATGCACCAAGAAATACTCGTGAAGGAGTTCAGAAGGCATCAGGTGACCCCGAGCCTCAGGTTACAGGCCTTCTCTCCAGGTTATACAGCTCTTGAAATCATCTTAAAATTCAGCATCAGTGCTTCTCAGCTGTAGCCACTCAGAAGTGTTTGTATTAGGACCTAGAAGGAGACAAATCCATCTAAGTTTGCCACAGCAGATCATAAAGATCCCTAAAACTCAGTTCTAAGCTTTCTTGGATGTGATTCTGAGCTAATAAGCCAGAGAGTGAACGCACACCGACTTTGCTTCTACCAGGTCTTAAATGCTGCAGTAAATTGGCTCTAGTCCCTACCAACTATAATGTCAGAGCTCCTGTCCCCATCGTGGAACCTCCCAGGAGACATGGCAATCTGCTTTCTCAAAGACACACCTACAGACTTTGTCCTGCAGAGGACCCTGATTCAGCCCTGTGGCTCAGTTACAACTCTTACGACATTGCCTGGTGCCAGTACTGTTTTTCTCAGGGATCCCACCAAGTGGCCTACAGGCGCTCTCATAGGGGCCAAAAGTAAACCCACTCTCTATGAACCTGTAGTAAACCTTCTATTAGGCACAAAGTGAGTATCTGTCCCGTAACCACACTATGTGATTTATCTTGGTTACCAACATGATGGATTTAGGATCTCCTGGGAGACAAACATCTGAGTATGCCTGTGAGCATGTTTCCAGGGTAGTTTACCTGAGATTCAACATAAATGTAGGTGTCACTATTCCATATTCTGGGACTGGATGTGAAGAGAAAAGCAAGCTGAGCACCACCATTCATCTTCCCCCCTCTACTTCCTGACTGCAGATACAGTGTGACCAGCCACCTCATACCCTTGTCACCATGAATCCCCTGCAGTTATGGGCTACACCGGTCAATCAAGAGCCAAAATAAATCTTCAGTCCTTAAGTTGTTTTACCAGGCACTTTGTTACAAGAATGAGAACAGTATCTAATACTCTGACCTATTGCTCAAGGTACAAGTGGTCAGGACTAGACAAAGGCTTTGGAAAGAATGTGGGCATCTAGCTTTCTAAAGGCCCATTGCTTTCCTGAAAGGTGACTCAATAGCATGCCAATTCTCCATAATGTAACTAAATTGTCGAATGTTCAAAACATCTTTAAGACAAGAGACAAAAGACATCATTAAGAATATCTGGAGAGTTGTCGGTAGAGATATGGCAACCCCAGTAGGAATGGGGTAGCATGTTCTAAGTACTCAAAGAAATAATAATACACAAAAAACAGCCTGACAGGAAAGCTAAATCTGGTAAAACCACCCTTCAGGATAATAGAGACCCCTCCCCCCACCCAGTAAGCCTTAGAAGAAATACTAAATGAAGTGTAACAAGAAGGAAGGAAGGGACATTAGAAAACAATGTGCAAACAAGAAATTATAAAGTTCATGACATAGGTAAATATTCATGGTATTCTAATACTGAAATGGCAGCTAGGAAACTATGTTTACTTCTAGAACAACGTTAAAGGATGTACCTATATGAGAGGGTCCCAACTCTGAAGAAAACAGATTCTCCTTCCTTTAGCAACCAGTAATTGTCAAGAGTTCCTTGCCCTACACACATGCACATACAAGCAGCTCTAAGTGGACTCAGTGGGCCTTAAAATAGAGAAAATGAAGTTGGGAGTAAAGAGTGGAGAGACGTGTGGTAAAAGAGTTGGAGGAGGGAGAATGATTGTGAATTTGATGAAAACACATACACATATATGAAAATCTCAAACAATAATTTTAAAAAAACAAGTAAAATTACTCTTTTAACCTAAAAAGGTACATTAAGAATAACTGTATTTTTACCCATATTAAATTCAGCCTAGCTGACTTGAGAGCAAACAAAAAAATCACCAAAACTAAAGAGAAGCATTGAGTAATGATGGCAGTATAGAAGTCCAAGAAGACATAATGCATTGTGTGTAGACTTGACAGAAGAGCATCCAGGTATTTCAGGCAAAGCCTGTCAAAAGACCATGAATAAACATATGAGGCCACATTTATAGCTGGGAAAATGGACAGGTTCACAACAGTGGATCAGTATTCATGTAACCACACTCTAAATCACCTAGATGTAGCTGACATCACAACCAAAACAGATTAAACCCCTATCCAATACAAACAGGACATCCATCAAAATATCCCACTTCTTTAGCTCTAAAACTCATTTCCAAACTTGAATGATGGGACATTATGTGATGTCTAGTCTCAGACCACAAAGAAATCAAACTAGAAATTGATAACACAAAGATGTCCAGAAAACTACAAAATAAATAAAACATAGATCAAAGAAAAATAAAATAATTTTAAGTGAAATTAAAAGTATAACTTATCAAAGTAGAATCTATAGTTTTGAATGAATAAATAATTAAACAAGAAAGGTCTAAAATCAATAATCTAAGCTTCCATCTTAGGGAAGCAGAAACAAGGAAGGCAAATTAAACTCCGGCAGAGAAATGAAAAAAAAAAAAAACAATGAAGTTAGAAGAGAGATTAATGAAACTGAGCCAGGAGAACAATGGAGACAGTAAATTCAAACAAAAGAGCTGGTTCTTTGAAAAAATCAATAAAACGGATAAATCTCCAGCTAAGTTAAGTAATAAAAAGACATAAATCACTGATATCAGAAATAATAGGGGACAGCACTACACATCCCTGGGAGATTAAGAGAATAAACATTAAAAGCATTTCATAAACAATTCTGTGCATATACTTTTGATTATAATCACATAAAAAATTCCTTGAAACATATAAAACTTACACAAGACGAAATAGGAAATCTGAATCATCTTGTATCTGTTAAAAGAAACTGAATTAACAACTAATAATCTACCAACAAAGCAAACACAGGGCCCAGGAAGGTCCTGTGGTGGCTGTTACCAAACATCTCAGGAAGAAATCACAGCCTCAATCTCCTATATTTTCTGCATCATTCTGGTTCATGTGGCTCTGATTTCCAAATTACACACAAACCGACAAGAAGAGAGTGAAGACTACAGACAGCTATTTCTCATAAGCATCCTCAGGAAAATATTAACACATGGAACCTATAGTGATATTAAGAGAATTACACACCATTATAGAGTACAATTAATTGCAGACATGGAAGGCTACTTCAAGCTCCTAAATCGAGGCCATCTATCACAGTAGGAAGCTAAAAAACTAAACAAGGATCACATCAAAAGATGCAGAAAACTCATTTGACACAAATGTAACAATTCTTATGATGAAAACAAAACAAAACTTTTTTCTTGGGCAAGAAAAAGCATGAAAGTCTGCAGGTTGAATCACATGGAGAGGTGAAAACAGGAAATTTTCTCCCAAATCTAATCAAGGTAAGGCTGTAGACTCTCATTGCCACTTCTATTCCATAATACTGAGAGTTACAACCAATGGGATAAGAGAGGAAAAAGAAGAGAAATGGTACACAGGTTGGGAAGGGAGAAAAACCATCATTCCTCACAGCTGGCATGACTCTGTGCCGGAAACCTAAACTTACCAACAAAGACACTTTTGGAACTAACTTGATGAAAACGAAGTTGCAGGATACAAGGTTAATATACAATTAAAAACACACTGTTATTTATCATTAAACCCAAGAATTGGACTACTTAGGCATAAATCTGGGAAAAAAAATACTTCTCAGAGCTGAGAAAACTTAAAATCTCTAATAGGAGATTTTAAGAACAAAAAACAAATGGGAACTAGCCTGTGTTCGTGGGTAGGAAGACAGCATCAATTATTAACATGTCTGTCAGCAATTCTCAGTGTGCTTCAGAGCTTCAACAGAATCCCAGTAAAAACCCCAGTACATACATCTTATGAATGTTGACAAACTGGTTTTCATATTTGTATGGAGACTCCAAGCACTCAGAATAGTCAGCTCAAGCAAAATTGAAGATGGGTATTACCTAAGTGAAGACTTTCTGGGAAGCTGCCATGAAAAGAGCAGACATGTAAGTCAAGGAACAGAATAAATAATACAGAAACAGATCACACAGGCAAATGACCTTTGGCAAAGGAACAAAAGTATTCCAATGGGGGAAAAGGAGCCTTTTCGACCACTGGAGTTGAAATAAGTGAATATCCATATACAAAAAGTAAAAAAAATAGACAAAGCCCTTGAACTAACCCCCCTCCCATAACTTAAAGTCACTGGAGTTGATATAACTGAATATCCATATACAAAAAGGAAAACCATAGACAAAGCCCTTGAACTAACTTCCCCCCAATAACTTAAAGTAGACACGATATGTAAATATAAAGTACAAATGTGCAGAACTGTTCTAAGAAGGGAAGAGTCCTAGGTTGGCCTTGGCTATGAAAAGGACAATTTGATCTGGTGTCAGAAAATCCATCAGTGCAGCGCACTGAGTCTGGGCGGGTTCACTGCATCCAAAACCTGGGTGCTTGGCATTCCTACCTTACAGTGAAGTTTTAAAATCATTTAATTAGCTTTGTTTGGTACAATTATTATTTATTTGGAGAATCCTGATCTAGCTTCTCTTTCAAGAGACACTGTTCAGTCATTTTCTAAGAATTTAAGTATTAATTATTTTATTCCATATAGGAGCTCCTTGAGATAGTCATTGTTATTAATCATATTTTTTCAATTTTAAAACTAAAATTAACTTCACAAAAATACTAAGCAAGTTGCCACAGTCAGGAGCTGGTGAGCCATGAGGCTGAGATTCTAATCAATGTGTGTGGCTATGGACTCATTCCTTCATAATATAGTAACAACAAAATGGAAAATGCTCTGACTTCTACTTGGGTGGGATGAGATTTTTAATCATATTTATTCTTCTAATGCATGGGCATGAAATATCTGTCTACTTATTTGTGTTTTATTTTCTTTATTTCATCAATATTTATCACTTTATTTACAGACTATTCAATCTTTGACTAAAAATTGCTAGTGAGTATTTTTTTAATTATAATATGAATAGTTTTATTTCTGAGATTGTTTTTTAGAGAAAGCAACAAAGGCAAGAAGAATAGTATTGTGTGTCTCATACTCTTGACTTTAAAATATATTCTAAAGCTGCTAAAGTCAAAACAGCATGGTACTATCACAAAAATGAACAGCATCCACCATGGACAGAGCAGAAAACCTAGACATATTAACCCTATATTCACAGTTTCCTCACTTCCCACAAAGATGGTAAGAATACATCGTGAGAAAAAGAATAGTCTCTTCATATCTAACACTGACTGGGACAACCAGACTCCCATATGTAGAAGAATGAAACTGTTCTCATATTTCACACCAGATACAAAGTTTAAACAATGGAAAGACTCTAATGTAAGGGATAAAATTGGAACTCTTCTAGAAGAAACTGTAGAGGGCAAGTTCCATGACATTGCCCATGATTTTTCAGATAGGATTATTAAAGCATAAGAAAATTGAAAACATAAATCTTATTAAAAACATGTTTAGTTTTTGAGACAGAGTTGAACTGTAGCCTTGGCTGTCCTGGAACTTGCCATGTAGACCAGACTGGACTCAAACTTACAGATATCTACCTCTTCCTTCCAAGTGCTGGGATTAAAGGCCACCACACTCAGCCCATTACAAGAAATTTAAAGAAAAACTTTCACACTGGAAATGAAAACAACCAATTGAAGAGCTATGCTATGGATCGGGAGAAAATATTCGGGAACCATAGATCTGATAAGAGCTAAGCTCCAAAGTATATAAACACTCAACTTATTGGTGGGAAAAATACAACCCGATTTTAAATTAGCCAATATTTCTTAAAAGAAGATATATGAAGGCCAAAGGTTTCATTGAAATGGTACTCAGTATTTTCAATCATTGGGAAATCTAAGTTAAATGAAGTAACACCTCACTCTTACTTGAATGGTCATGATCAAGCAGACAAACGATGAATCAGAGAGTACTGTCCACTGTTGGTAGTGATGTAAATTGATAAGGTACTTTAGAAAAATGCTGTGGAGCTTCCTCAAGAAATTGAAAGTAGCTGGGCAGTGGTGGCGCACGCCTTTAATCCCAGCACTTGGGAGGCAGAGTCAGGTGAATCTCTGTGAGTTCAAGGCCAGCCTGGTCTACAGAGCGAGATCCAAGACAGCCTCCAAAGCTACACAGAGAAAGCCTGTCTCAAAAAACCAAGAAAAAAAAAAAAAAAAAACAAAAACCCAAGAAATTGAAAGTAGAATGACCACACCATTGAGCACTTCCACTTTTTGATATGCCCAATCTGCAATTGGTATTTCAAGGAGACATCTTTACTCCATGACCATTTCATCATTACTGACAACTCATCATCCATCAACAGATAAGTAAATACAGAAAGTGAGGTATGTATAAGCCAGGTGTGCTGCAGTCATTCATCCCAGCACTATGGTGGCTAAAGCTATAAGAATGGAGACCATATCTCAAAGAATTAAAATGCAGTGTACATAAACAATGGAAAATACTATACAGCCACAGAAAGAAAGAAATTCTGTTATTTTCAAAACTATGAACTTAACTGGCCAAGTGTGATGGTTAGCAGTGATTTGACAGGAAGTAGAATCACCTTGGGAAAACTCTCTGGGCATGTCTATAAGGTAGTTTCTAAATTAGGTTAACTGAGGTAGGAAGACTCAGCCAAGTGTGAGCAATAGCATCCAGGGGCTGGATGAAAGTGAGAAGTCCGGCTGAGGAAGCATGGACACTAAGGGACCTCTGCTTTCTAACTGTGGACACCATGGGACCAGCTGCCTCTTCCTCTTGTGTCCATGCCTTCCTGATATAGTGTACTATGTTCCCTAGAACTGTAAGGAACATGGACCTTTCATTCCATTCACTTTTTTTTGTCAGGTGTTTGTCTCAGCAGGGAGACAAGTGACAAATGACGGAGGGCAGTGGAAACAGCTGTGGGAATAATTTCAAGCTAAAGAGTCTGATATGACCCAATATAAATGACAATTCAGTGATGAGTTTTAAAGTCATTAAAGGAACGGTGAGTTCGACTTTCACTGAAGATGAGTATATAAAGATACTCAATACAATCCATGTAAAGGATGGAGAAAAACAGAAGTTGAGGGACCCACAAAATTGTTGGGCTGGTTTGCTAACTTGACAGAAACCTAGATGTATCTGGAAAGAAGAAATCCTGAAATAACCGAAGGGCATTTTCTTGAAAGATGACTGCTGTGAGAGATCCCAGCTCACTGGAGGCGGAGTCATCCCTTATGCTGTGGTCCTGAATGGTGTGAGAAAGCAGTCTGAGCAAGCCATGGAGAGCAAGCCAGTAAGGGGGAGGGGATGTTCCTCAATGGCCTCTGCTTCAGTTCCTGCTTCGAATTCTTACCTTGACTTCCCTTCATTTTGGACTACAAGCTGTAAGCTGAAATAAACCCTTTCTTACTTAAGTTGCTTTTGGTTTTTAAGTGTTTGTCACAGCAATAAAACCCCAAGAAAACTGTTACATCAGTAATACTGTGGTCTACTCTAAGACTGCATGATGGAGCAAGCAGAGAAAGCTAACAATGTAACTTTATAGTTAAAATGAGTTTATAAAGATATCCAGTGGTCTTCATTACCCTCTTGCACATTTTTATATTATTTGTAGAGAGCGAAGTGGCTCCTTGGTTTCTCTTTAAGAACCAGACACATGGGGCTGGACCAATGTCTCAGTGGTTAAGAGCACTGGCTGCTCCTGCAGAGACTTGAGATTGGTTCCCAGTGCTCACATGGAAGTTCACAAAGATCTGTTGATTCCAGTTCTGGGAGATCTGATGCCAACTTTTGGCTTTTCCTTTGGGCACTGTATGCACATCATACAGGGATATGCACACACACACACATACACACACACACAGAGAGAGAGAGAGAGAGAGAGAGAGAGAGAGAGAGACAGAGACAGAGACAGAGACAGAGACAGAGAGACAGAGAGAGACAGAGAGAAAGAGAAAGAAGAAGAGACAGAGATAGAGAGAGAGAGCACCAAGACATTCATACTCACAAAATCAAAACAAATGCATCTTTCAAAAAGGCACAAGGCAGGAGTTTCTGTTTGGGCTTGAGGAAGTTACTGCGCTGTTACTCCCCCTTCACGGAAGGGTGCAGCTGTAACTCTACAAGGAATCTCTTGCCAACTGCCCATACCTCTTATCTGAATTTCACAACAGGACCTCTTTCCCCCTAAAGGTACCTAGGATCTTTTCAACTTAAAATTATAAAACCAACAAACACCAAAGAACCAATTTTAAGGCAATTATGTAGTGCTATTTTTACTTGATCAGGTCAACTTGACAAACCCTCAGAACTGAAACGGAGCCTGAAACCCTGCTGCTCACAAGGATGTAAGCTCAGTCCTCACAGACTGTTTGTTCAAGGTTGAGGAAAGAACAAGATGCAAGAATCCTTTCCCAAGGAAAGCGAATCTGGGAAATGGAAAATCGATTGTGACCATGAAATTCAGATGCATATAGTTTTTAATGTGATTTTTAATGTTGAATAACTAACTCAAAACTTCTACATGTGTTCCGATCTTTGAATGCGAGTTCAGTCTTGAGGAAATGATCTCAAGAGCCTTCCTGCTCTCTCTGGCACTTGCAGAAGCCCAGGGCTGTTTCAGGCAGGCGTGGAACAGAGGGGGTCAGGCGCTGCAAGGGTAGCCAGCCTGGTTGAGGGCAGAGTGCACATTTTGAGCACGTTTCTGCTGCCCCGTCCATCCGCGGGCTGTGCTGTGGGCTGTGTATGGTTTCTATCCTCCTTTCTGTGCAGTTGTTTCAGTGGTTTTGGAATCAGTTGCAGTTCAAACATCTTGAAAGAAAAGTTTGGGTTTTTTTTCCCCTCTTGAACCCCCTGTTTTCAATTATTTTAAAATCTGACGCACAAACACTGCTTTTAAAGATATGTGACTGAAGAACCAAATAAGGATCTTTGGAGTTTTTTGAAATACATGTGGTTGAAATTTGAGACCTGGCCCCTGCCAAGCTGCAGTTTAGGGAATAGAAAGCTGGCACAAGAAAGAGGCTGTTGTTCAGGGAGTAATGTTGGAGGGAACCATCCTGCAGAGGAAAATGCAGATTTTCACAATTTAGCTCCATGCATGCAGGACAGTCCCATCCTCTCCAGCTAATCATGTGAGGGTTGAAATTGTGGCACTCCCTTTCTTTATTCAAGGTCTCACCTGGAAGTTTCTTACACAGAAAAGCCTGCTAAAGATGAGACTTTTGGAGTTATAATTTTTAATAATACACTCATACCATGCCATACTCAGAACAATTAAACAGTTTCACATTTCTTATAGTAACCTAAAAGTAATATGATAATGATTTCTCAAGTGGAGGAGTACTAGGCCCTTGTGGTAGAGTTGGACTTGATTTCTCAAGTGGAGGAGTACTGTATTTAATAGGCTCTTGTGGTAGAGTTGGACTCAAGGCTTTAATCAAGGATGGAACAACTCATCTGCTTGTGGCAGATACAATGTTGTCATCTAGCAAATCATACTGGTGACATTATTGGCAAATCTCTGTATTTTCTCAACCAACATTTTAGCCAATGCTACCTGTAAAATTAATGTAGAAGCAGCTACAGAAGGTGTCCTATCTGGGAAAATATACCAGGAGCTCTCACATCGAGTGAGATTTTCATATCTTCTCAAGATATGAGAAATGAAAATAGAATATCTTGCCAAAGACTACCAGGGATAATAACAAAGAATATAGAAAACTAATACACAAAAAGAATGACAGGCATAAAGGAGGTTCTAATTAAAGATTTCCAGGGAGGGTTACCAGACAAGTAGGTCAAGAAGGTGAAATCAGGACTACAAAATGTTATGTATTTTTAAAATTAGTTTTGTAGTGAATATATATTAAATTTTAATACATGACTGCTAAAGTTTCTTTCTGGGACACCTTTAATACAGATTAGGAAAAATGAATAAACTCTTCCATAAGCATAGTTCTCACAGGATGGTTTTCTTAATCTCAGAATACATCTAGAAGGTGCTGTGCAGGCTGCTGGGGCATGAAGTCATCAGTGACTGGCCTGTCAAGATATGCCTAGGAGTGCAACAGTGGCATGGATGTTGTGGGGTAACCAACCACATTCTGGTTCTATGTAAAGCCCACTCCACAGGGAAAAAATGTGCATGCGCCGATACTGTACATTTGGCTCTGCCTGGGGAGCTCACAGGCCCTGGTGGTTAACCTACTACTATTATTTTTCTAAATGGACATGGTATCAAACTGCCCTGTAAATTCATATGTCTATTCCAATAAATTAACGCAGTTCTTTGACCTAATCAAAGAAGATTATTTTGTGAAGTGGAGAGAGCAGTTAACATCAAAGGTCACAACTGGTCAAAGTGAAGACAAAAAATATGGATCTGTGAACTGCTCATCCACAAATGGGGCATCTATATCACATGTTATCTCTTAAGGCTCAGGGAACATTGTGGGGAAAAAGGGTTGAGCTTGTAAGGGTCAGAGGGTGGGGAAAACCTAGTCAAAGCTGTCCTTTGAATATGACAGAACCATGGCATTCATTATCTCACAGTACCTGTGGATATCGGTATAAGACCTGCACAGGACTAAGCCAGTCAACACAGCAGCATAAACCCAACCCTCAGCTATGGAGTTGTTGACAGATGATGACTTGGGAGGGGGCGCAATCAGTTTCTTGTAACTGTGTGGCCTCTATCAGTTCCTTAAGCTCCAATAGATGGACTCACAATATGTGTATTTGGAAAGCACTAACTGGACTCAGTGGGTCATTAGGAAAAAAGAGCACAGGAAGTTATGAGAGGTTAGAGAAATCAAGTGTGGGTATAGGAGGAGTTAGAGGGAAGAATGTGAAAATGAAAAATACATTGTATACAATTTAAAGTTTCAGAGATATTTAACATGGGAACTAGACAAGTGTTTGATAGCTTACATGATGATAGATTCCAATTAAACCACTGAAAAGAAATGATGGGGGCAGAAACCAATGATGGTACACAGAAAGACAGACAGACACACATGCGGGCCACCATAGGGCTAGCATGCAATACCATGGCTTTTCTGGTTCTGGCGGCACAGTGTTTACTAAAAAGCCATCTCTCTGGCTGTGTTGTTCCTCATTTTATGAAGACCTGTAGCTGTATCCACCATGTTGAAGAGAGAAGTGTCCTTTTTTTACCAACTGAGAGGACTGGAGTGAAAGAATGCAGAAGTGAGGAAAGATCATCCCTCCGGCCTCAGTCACTCTTTCGCAGCCCATGGATCTGGTGTGATTCTGTAATCTGAGGTATTCCTCTTCCTAAATTACCAATCTGTAGGGAAGAGTGGCTATTACCCACTAAGAGAGATTGTATGCCCTGACAGGTTTAGTAATTTGCCTAATTAGATTGCCTGACTAATGACAGATCTGAAAGGATCTGTCCCTTTCAGATTCACAACCATTCTTTCCGTGAGAACTCTGGTCTGAGCAGTCTCCAAAGCCTTCCATCCAAATGACATCAGTCACGATTCAGATGTATTTCATTTTGTGAACTCTGCTTAGGTGGCGGCTATTGCTCCTGCTTACTCATATGTAACACCTTGAATTATACCAGGCTGGATGTCTTTCACGCAAGACATTCAAATGCATGTGCTAGTCTTCTAGGATGACATCTGGCAATGCCTTCATTTTGGGGGGTGATTTTTATCAGTAATTCCATAGTTTATGAGGAAATACATGTATGTTTTAAATTTATAAGGCAGAGAATATGAACCCAAGAAAACCAAGCTAAGAAAATCATTTACAAAGAGATTGCTTCTCGGCCTTTTGGCTAAGATCAAGTGTAGTACAAAGATGAGAACTCTGTTGAAGGTTCTCAAAATTGCTAAAATGAATAAATAGACCTTTCAGGAGACAACAGCCATGCTTACAGTGTCTCTGGTAAGAAAACAAGTGATTAGCAAGATTAGGGTTAAAGCCATCAAGGCATTAAGGAGTCTTCAAAACTATAGACTAAGCTTTAGAGTAAAGAAATTTAAAGGGAAAAATAACAAGTTGGGCCACAGAAATTGAGCTTATTTCCTAAGAGGAGAGACAGGGAGGAAGATTGGCAAAGAAAAAGGAGGGAGTGGGAGAAAGAGGGAAGAAGAAGGAAGAGAGAGAGAGAGAGAGAGAGAGAGAGAGAGAGAGAGAGAGAGAGAGAGAGAGAGAGAATAAGAAACAACTTAAAGAGAGAGCTTGGATATCTAATTCCAGAAAGAAAACCTAGAAATGCCACAAAGAGACAATAATTGAGAATGTAAGAGCTGAGATTGTCCCCAGGGCTAATGCCATTAATCTTAAAGTTAGCAATACAAAAATAAATAGAAAACATCAAATGCCTAATTTAACAATAGACATCATAATCAAAATCTCTCCCTCTTAACAGCATAAAAATCTTTACATTTTCAGAAAATGTGTAATTGGAAACCATACATAAACATGAGCAGAGTTCTTAATCATAGAATATGTGCTGGAAACACAGCTATATATTTAGGTTTGTATAGTGAGATTTCTTGAGACATCTATCATTAACATTTATAAAATACATCTTAATCTTTCTTCTTGCTAGGTTTTAATTTTTGCTAAGTTAGTGAGAAGCTTCCAGGCACAAAAGGATGTATTCCTCCAAAATGGTGCAACAGAGCAAAAACAGTTCATCCTCCTGACAAGAAAACAAGAGGGTAATGCTTAATCCTATCTTATGCAACATTCCTTGTTCACTGGCCTGATCCTTATTGGTTGGTGATTGCTTCTCCAATTTATGATGGGTGGATAATTTGTGATAATTAATTAAACTAAAGAGAATAATAAGAAGAGAAATGGGAGAGGAGGAGGGAGAAGAGAGAGAGGAGATGGAGGAGGAGAAAGAGAAGGGAAGGGGAGGAAGAGAAAAAAGGAAGATGAAAGAATGAGGGAGATGAAGGAATGAGGGATAGGAAGGGGAGGAGGGATGGGAGGAGGGAGAGGGAAGGGAAGAGGAAGAAAGGAGGGAGGAGGGAGAGGAAGGGGAGGAGGGAGAGGGGGAGGACAGAGAGAATGGGGAGGACGGAGAGGATGGGGAGGAAGAAAAGGGGGAGGGGAAGAAGAGGGAAAGGGAGGGAAGGAGGGAGAGGGAGATGAGAGGGAGAGAGGACAGGGGGAGGGAGAAGGAGGAGGGAGGGAAGGGGGAGGAGGTGGGGAAGAGAAGGGAAACAGCAACTCCTATAGGGATTTGTCTCTTACCCTCTGCAAGTTTAGATGTCTGGTTTCAGCTGATCACTCTCAACAGTCCTTGGTAAACTGCTTCTAAAATGGGCACAAAATTTGATTTCTACTATAGTAACAAAGAGAAAACTTTTTAATTCACACAAATTATAAGTTGATGACTTGATTATGAAGCCTCATTGTTTCAAGTTTGGGAATTTCATAAGCAGTTTTTGCATAGGTAAGTAACTACTAACAAAAATTTGAATCACAAGCAATGACTCCCCTCTCTCTTTCTCTTTTCTCGCTTTCTCCCTCTTTCCCTCCTTATTTAGAACACTCAATTTTTAGGCACCATTCAGGGTCAAAGCTGACCCAAACAGCACAGCTGGCCATGGAGGGAAGCCCTTCATAAGTAGGTGCTGCTAAGTTTAGTCAGAACCTGCCTACTGCAGGTCACAGATCTCTTAGAGATGAGAAGCTGTGCATACTCACATTAGCGTGTAGCCACACACTGAAGTTTACCAACCTTATGACCTCTCTGGTTCTATGTCTAAGAATAGACACAAGTCAACCCTTGGGTATTTCTCTTTTAAATTTTGTAGCTAGATACATCATTAGATCTCTCTCTCGCTCTCTCTCTCTCTCTCTCTCTCTCTCTCTCTCTCTCTCTTTCTCTCTCTCTCTATTTCTCTCTCTGCAAATTGGAAGACTCCGAGGATACTGATGTACACATATCTTAGTCTATTCATCACACATGCAAGCAGAAACTTTAGACTGTGTGGTTGCCATTTCCTCTTTATGTGCTTTTTTTTTTTTATCATGATAAACACAAAATGGAAGAAATCACTAAGGCATGGGCACTTGATGAGGATGAGGATCTGGCTAGTGTGCAGTAACAGCGTAGCAGAGGAAGATGAGTCCCTCACAGAGAAAGCAGCAGGTACCCTCAGGGACTCCTCACAGTCCAGGGGAAGAAGATGGAGAAGGAATTAGGCCATATTGTTTCCAGGAAAACAGGGTTAACGTTTTGTAAACATATAAAACCTTTTGAGGACACAAAAAGTATGAGCTTTAAAGAAAATGTCATGGAGACTCAATTACTGAAGGAGCAGACAGTTCTTTGAATAAGGTTAGACAAAACCAGGAGTGATGATTTCCAAGACACAGCCTGTAGATATTTATGTCTAAACAGCTTCTGGTCTTTAAAACTACCTTTCATACAAGTGTGAGAGATAACAAACTATATTGGGGTCCTACAGCTTTTTGAAAGGGGGTGCCACATGGAATAAAAAAGGAGAGTCAGGATTAAAGGAAGAAAGGAAACCAGCTGGAGGGGGAGGCCCAGGGGAGGGAGCAGTGGGGGAGGGGAACTGAGAGCAAGGCTGGATGTCTGAAGATGCCACAAGGAAACCCATTACTGCATGCTGACCTCAAATTTAATTAAAATAAAAGTAGAAGATAGAACCCCTTAAAGCTGATTTAATTACGTACCCTGGACTATCTCTGCACGTTAGCAGCCCAGGTTCAGACACAGAAGGCTGCTTTCTCAACCACATTTCTCTTAACTCCTCTCCCCACTGAGAAAGTCACAGCCAGGAGCCACAGCAACAGGGAACCTGAGGATGAGGAAGACAAGACCTGGCGAGATACAATCATTTCTTCAAGTCTTTCTCCAGGGAAGCAAAGTGCAGGTGGGAGATAAGAACCACAGGGGTCGGGGCTGGAGACAGAGCTGCACTGATACACTACTCACTCAGCAGAGGCTGGGACAGAGCTGCACTGATGCAATGCTCACTCAGCAGGACTAGGGACAGAGCTGCACTGCTGCAATGCTTGCCCAGTATGGATGTAACCCTGGAGTCACATTAAAACAAGCACAATAGAGTGGCATGTGCCAGTAGTCCCAACACTAGGTAGAGGTAGGAGATGAAGGAGAGGTAGTCCTGGCCATACTTGGCTACAAAGTGTAAAGCAGCAGGGGTGGGGGTTGTGGGGAGAGAGGGGAGGTATAACATGAGACTAAAACAAAGATCAATAAATGGAGCAGCTGAAGGTCAAATACAAACAATGTAAAGGGTATAAATTCTCTTTCCAAATCATACTGGTAACGTTATTGACAAAACACTGTATTTCCTCAACCAACATTTTAGCCAATGCTACCTGCAAAATTAATGTAGAAGCAGCTACAAAAGGTATCCTGTCTGGGAAAATATACCAGCAGCTGTCACATCAAGTGAGATTTTCATATCTTCTCAAGACATGAAAAATGAAACTAGAATATCTTGTGTTGGTTTTATCAATGTTGGTTTTAATGCAGTGGCGTGGCAGTGCAATGTTATTCATTAAGCAGCTCTGTTACCGTGTGAGAAAGGCCATGAGGCATGACAAAACTCACTATCAGAGTTTTATTAGGGGGAAGGAGAGACAGGACAGAAAGTGGTCAGGCCTGTTGGAAAGACACATGGGGAGGAGGGAGAGATGGGGGAGGAGGAAAGAGCAGAAGAGAGGGAAGGAGTCTGTGACCTGCTTTTTAAGGATTCCCCTGCTCATACCATATGGGATTATGGAGCTATGCCACGCATGTGCATAGATTGTGTGATCACGCTGCATGCAAATTATGTGATCACAAAGCACACAGATTACATAGGATGTCAACAATGACTAATCCTTTTGCCAGCTCATGCAAGGTCATGTGGAGGGAGGAATGGCCAACGGCCATGAATTCCAACATCTTGCCAAAGACTACCAGGGATAATAACAAAGCTTACAGAAATTCTCTTTCCACCCTTCAAAAAACATTTTCTTGGCTAAAGTCAGGGATTTGCAGACTCATCCAGATGATAAATATTTATGGCTTTGGGTAGTTAAGAGTGGAGGTAAGAATCTACCATTCAATTAGGACTGGGTTGAATTGTGTCCACACAAACAGACTTTAAAGTTGTAACTCCCAGAACCTTAGGTTAGACCTTTGTTGGAAAAAATGTTGTTGCCAATGTAATTAGTGAGGATAAGACAGACTGCTGTGGAGAAGGGTCAAATTTCCACTTTTTACTGGATTCTTCACATGAAGATGCTATGAAGGCAGGGTGATGACACCATGCAGGGATAGGCCAGAGATGAGACCCATGCTCCCTTGAGGCTCAGAATGTCAAGGACTGACACCAATAAGCCAGGTGATAAACATGACCCACACTATCCCTGACTTCCAAGAGTCAGCCCTCCTCCCTGCCTCTCCCTCTGAAAATAACACAAAGGATATTTTTTAAAGCCATAGAGAAATATATTATCTATGTTTACATATTCATGTGTGCACATATGTGTTTGTGTATATATAATTTGAAAGAGAGTTACACCCCTTGGGTGACAATGATCACCCTAGAAATCACACACTACCCAACAAAACCCCAGTGCTAGGCATGAGAAATTGCCCCATGAATTGTTGGTCAAGGGCTTCAAAAAAAAAAAAAAAACTCCTAGAATAATATAGGCTATTTGCCTATCATTGTCCTTGGTTGTCTCCCAGATCTTGAAGGTAGGACCATATAGCTAAAGACAACACACACTTCACATGTAAGACTTGGATAAACTGAGCTAGAAATGACTTGGAAACCTCCACCATGAGGACTGGCTCCCACAGTATCTGAAGGCTCTATGCAAGCTGCCAAGAGAAAAAAGCAGTCAACAGTTCTACCCAGCTGTAATGTCTACAGACCACAACAATGACCAGCATGACCAGATATTCCCAAGGGTGCAATAGTGGCACTTATATCTTGGGAGTAACCACCAGCTACCTATTTGAAGCTGACTTAATAGAAGGGAATCTATGCCTGGTACTGTAAACCTAGCCAGCAACCTATGGCTGGCGAGAACATGGACCCTACTGGAGAACCTAATACTGCCACTTTCCTAAACCAGTATAATTTCAAACTGTGTTTTAAATATTTATCTTTATACTCACAGAGGAATGTAGCTCTCACTCCTCATCAAACAAGTTTCTTTTGGCAACAGATAGAGACCACTTAAGAAGTCTACAACTGGCCAAAATGCAGAGAACAGTTGACTGTAGCCCTAACTGATGCATCTACAATACAACTCCTATACCTAAGGCTCAGGGAAGCATTGGAGAAGAGGAGGCAGGATTGTAAGAGCCAGAAGACAAGCATATCTTCTGTGAGGTTGGGTCTTCTCTGTATGGCAAAGAAGCTTCCCCCTGTAAAAACTCCGTAATATTTTTTCCCAAACAAGACTTGGAAGATGATAACACCAATTGACACGCCAATGTAGATGGGGAAATTTTACAGTTCCATCCCTAGATGAAGAATTATGGGCAACCACTATCTGCTGAGAGAGAAAGAATCAGTTTTCTCCAGGGCCAAGTTCCCCCCGCTCCCCTGATAGGCTATCCCATCCCAAGTCGTCAGTGTTAAACACAAATATATATGAGAAACACTCCGTCAACTACATCAACATCATCAATAACTATCAATATTTACAGACAAGGTCATGAATTTGAGAGGCAGTATGGTGAATATGAGATGAGCTGGAGGAGGTAAAGGGGGTGGTGAAAACGATGTCAAGACAGTACTCAAGTATGAAATTCTAAACTATAGTAAATTTTTAAATGTGTAATTTTCAAGGCAGGCACAGCACACACCATGATTGCTTATCTGAAGAAGGATATATTCCAAGACTCTCAGTGAATTTCAAACAATGTGGAACCTGTTTCCTCCCGTGTGTGAATACAGGAGCTTGGTGGGTTTACCATCTTCATGAACATGTGCCCTATACTGTAGCCCCAGCTTCTGCAGTTGGAATCATAGCAGCAATGTATGAATACCTCTTTTCTTTTTCATTTTGACTCAATTTCATGAATGGATCTGCTCTTGTGGTAGATGGTAACTCCCTCAGTATTTGAACTTTTTTTTCCTTAAGTGGAAACTTTCACATTTTCACTTAAAGGGAGCAAGTTGAGTTGCAGCCTCTGCTTGGCATGCAGGACTTGCCAGAATCCAGCATCGTTGTCCTTGCATTCTTGGGCTGTTATTAAATGAAGTCAGGATTGCTTGAGAGGAAGTACTATAGATGTGCTGGACAAAGGGAAGCCTCACTTATCAGGTGGCAAGACACAGAACAACACAAGGATTCAACTTCAAAGTTCAGAGAAGGAGGTGTTTAGAACCCGTGAATTGTGTGTCTCCAGACCTTTGTATTCAGTATTTTCAGACCATAGAGTAAGGAAAGTGCTCTTAGGTCAAATGGTCCGCTTCAGGGTCCTTTACATCCCACACAGCAGTTTGCTGGAATGTTAAACAAAGGTGAGCATTTGAAGCAATTTTTCTTTGTTCAATGGTCAACTGCTTTGGTAAACATAAATGACTTTATATTAACCATGAACAATAATAGATTAGAGGAAAATTAATAGTGGAACGATTGAAAGTTTTGAAATGAATCTGGAAAATATGACTATAAATAACAAGAAAGCTGTAATCAAGAGGAATATCACAGTAAATTCACTCTAGCTGTAAGGACATAATGAGCTAAATACATTTTTGCCACTGGTTATATCTATGTAAAGTGTCTTTCTCAAGTTTATTTATCCTTTTTTCAGACATTATCAGATGTTAAAAAAATATTTTTTGTTAAAATCTTATGCTTCTTTTATTGACTGCATGTAGTTTTTCAAGATGAGCCACTGAATTACTTTTTCTAAGGAAAGCAAGGTTACAAATTTATTTTAAGTATATCAACAGTTTTAATGTCTTTACTATCACAGGCTGATGTGTGTGAAATGGTCCCCAGTGGCCATGTTATCCAAGGAAGCACAGTTCAGTTGGAGGAAGTGGAGCTGGGCAGTGAAGCCTCAGGGCTTGCAGCCTGGCTTCACCTCTTAGCCTGTTGCTGTGTCTTGATGAGTGAGGATGTGGGGAGCACCAGCTGGGGGCCCCCTCTGCTGTGGAGCCAACTGAGCTTTTGCCACCATGATGGGTGACTGTTCTCCCACCATGCACCTGGATGAACCTTTCTTCTTGTGAGTTGTTCTTGTCCCACGCCGGCCATCAGAAAAGTCACAGATGAAAGGTAAGGAACTGATTTTGACTAAGTCAATGATATGTGTGCAAGAAGGCTTGGTCCTCAAAATTCCCCCCAACACTAATACCTAAAGAACATGAATTCAGTAATAATATGCTAACTTTGATTATGGGACACACACACACACACACACACACACACACACACACACACGATGATCCTTCTGATCTCTTCCTATGACATCTGTAGAGGAATAAAATCCAGAGACAGGGTGCAGGGTGTACTTCAAAGAACAGAATACTGAGTCGTCGAGTAAACTATACTGAGGCTGGTTTGGGAAAATAAAAAGAGCTGAGAAGAGGTGGCCAGCCATTACAATGTAAATATACTTAACCCACTGTATTATAAAATTAAAAATGCTAAAAATTCTGCTATTCTTATTTTACTACATTTTAAAAATAGTAATTTAAATGCCTGTGGGACCACAAGGTATCATAAACATAAAAGGGGAAGTTTGACATAATTTACTAAGAGATGGTGGATATCAAACTTGAGAATACATAACAAATGTTCCTGTAGGCTGATTCCTGCAATAAACATGTCTGTGGTGTCAGTACCACATACACTTCCAGAAGCTCAAGTTAATCAAGCAACAACATGGTTCTTCACTGAATGTTTGTCCTTGTAAGTATTCATGAAATCGATGAGTCCATAACATCTGCAGTCTATAGGCTTTTAAGACAATTTATAAGCTCAAGTATATAAGTTTATAAGTTCACTATCAATTTATAAGTTCATTATTTTAGCAAAAAATTGTCTCAATTTTACATTAAAGTAAGATTATACCCAAAAATGCAAGGTGAGAGATACTGAAACATCACAATGAATGTTTCCCAACATATAATGTAACACATCCATGCTTCTAGAACACAGCCTACTAATGTCTGACAGCCCAGAGACTGAGACCACCCCAGACACACATCCCACAACTCCAAGCTGTGTGTGTCCAGAAGAGAAACAAAACAAAATTTATGAGTTTCACTTTGGTAACTCCTGGTGAGTCATGGCCGTATATTTCAACACCAGAATACTTCTTCATTTTCCAGGTGACATTTTAAAGCTGTTATTGCAGATCTTGAAATATCATTCATGATCATCTTAAACCCCTAAGACCCATTCATTAACCGATATTATCAAATATTTCAAACCCAATCATTCTCATCCCTCCTATGAGCTGAAGAAAATGCAAACACACACTGTCACCTTAATAAATTAAGAAGTGACTCAACAGTTACACCAGGTGTGTGTTCCAACCACACTGCCTCCACTCTTGAGGTGACACCGACTATGAGACATTCTTCATTAGCCATTATAAAAAATTGCTTTTCTGTGGGGAACCCATTAATTTTTTTCTGTCATCTTCCTCCCCTCCACTCTAAGCCATTCTTGAACAAGATTCTGTGCATTTCCTGAATATGTGATGTATTGAGTAACTAAATGAAACACATCTGGGAAATCTAAAGTGGCCACTGAACTGACTCATTAGGCAGCCACAGAGAAACCAAGGAAGAGTGTGGCAGGGAAATCCACCATGAAGACACTGGGGGTCATCCACCCAGTCTCCAGGAGATGGAAAGAGACACATAAAGTGACAGTAAGTGTCCCTTTTTAGAACCAAATAGAAAGAGTAGGAAAATAAACTTTCCTAAAAATCAATGAATTTGAGATTGTTCATAATCAGACATAGAATAAGTACACAAATGAAAGAATGATTAGAATAAAAAAGGCAGTATTATTAGAATAAAAAAGTATTATCTTAGGGAAGTCACCGATTAACAATTACTTGTGTTTTATTTTGGTTCTCAGCCCTAAAATTGAGGAGGAGCTTGAAATAGCAGGAAGCTCATGATTGTGAAAATGAAAGACCTTGGGTTTGGACTTTAGCCACCTTGCATTTGCATGATCTGAACACGAAGGAAAATAAATGAGAATAATAATGTAAGTTGTGTGAAGTCGGCACCGGCAGTGTTCAATTATGTAAACTGATGAAAGAAAAAATTACTTAAAATTATAATGTGAAAAATGTCTACCACTGTCTGGCCTATAAAATATGCAAAGCTTCTAAACTTCAATTTATTCTTCTGAGAACAAGATAAGATAATAACACATAAATCAAAAAATTAAAATTGTAAAGTGGGGCGATGTATGCTGCAGAGTGTAGGCACGTGCACCATCCAAAAGAAATTATCAAGTTAACTGGCATGACTAGACGGAGGGCTGAAGTTCCAGCAGAGTCCGTGAGCTGTCACTGTGCTAATGAAAGGACACCCAGCTGGAAGGGCGACTGACCATCCCAGTCCCTGCCTTCCTATCATTCTGTGGTTTGTGAACAGCAAGCGGCTGGCAGTGGACACACAGAACACCCAAAGTACCTTAACGCACGGCAAAAAATGAAAAGCCAATCTAAAGGCATTTAGAAAGTAAAGATAAGAGTACAGATTTCAGAAAGAGTTCAGATTCTGGTTAGGGAGCCCAGGTGCCTTTGTGGCTTCACCACTGTGACAGCCTCCCTTATAGAGAACCTTTGATGCACCCCTTCCTACGTCACTTCCTGTTCTCAGTCCTCTGCGTGAACAACCCCTTCTATGTCACACTACCTGTCCTCAGTCTTGAGGGTGCACACACCCTCCTATGTCACTTCCTGTTCTCAGCCCTGTGGGAGCACATGCCTTCCTAATAGGTCACATCCCATATCATTTATCCAATCAAAAATGCTTCTCAGAAGAGCCCATAACACTTCTCCTGTCCCTTAGGCACGTCTATTGTCTAGTATTGAAGCTCTGTACAATGAGACTTCCTTTCACACTTTCTCTCTTAGCTTTCAGTTCTAAACCTCCTGAAACTTCAAAGACAGGGTACAGCGCTCTATGGAGTCATGCAATTACCAAGGGTTTCCTGAGTGTGGTCCTCTCTTTCTTCTTTCCCACTGTTAATGTGTCTGCCTTCTTGCTAAACTTAAAGAGCCTCAACCTCATACAATTTTCATGCTTCCGTGGACAATTTGATTCGTCTAACACAGTGCCTCCATCTTCTTTCTCGGTCTCTAAATATCAAGCATCATTAACATGCCATGCGTGCCACAGGATCACAGGAGACACTATGGTGTGTAGGAGGGAATATGTGGTGGTTTCAGTTCAACCCTCAGCTTTGAAGCTAATGTGTTGTTATGAGACACTATTCCTAGGGGGACATGAATAATACCTGTTCACCCGACAGGGAACTGACTAAAAACAAAAGTAAGCATTCCATCCAAGTCTAATTTAGTGAACTCCCAAGTTTATTGGGGTTTCTTACCCTAACATGAGTGAGGGATTACTTACAGAAGCAGAAACGACTCAAAGACAGCGGCATCCCCAAAGTCTACCTCCACATGAGTGACAGCTGGGAACCTGGAGCATGCTGCATAGCCTTCAGGCAGCTCAACAGGTTGACGAGTGCCCTTCCCAGGCAGCTCAGTTGATCTGAGAGGATATCTCAGCAGTCCTTTGTAGCATGAATATTAAAAGTTCTTATTAATAAAATCAAACCTGAGAGCCAGTTATTGGGGTGAACACTGGAAAATCAGAGAGCCAAAACAAGCCACAGCTACCTCACCTCGCCGGATCCTCAGCTGGTCTTGTCTCCTCAGACTGGAGGCTTATGAGTCCTCATCCAGAATGGGTTTCAGCTGAATTGCTGCTCAAAAGCCTGAATGCTTAATCAGGCCAAATGTTTCTAGTTTCTGATCTTCACGCCTTATATACCTTTCTGCTTTCTACCACCACTCCCTGGGATTAAAGACTCGATTTCTGGGATTAAAGGCATGAGTCACCATGCTTGGCTGTATCCTTGAACACATGGATTTTTGCCTCTGGAATGCTAGGATTAAAGGTGTGAGTGCCACCATTTTCTAGCCTTTGTGTCTAGTGGTTGTTCTGTCTCCGACCCCCAGATAAGTTTATTAGGGTGCACAATATTTTGGGGAACACAATATCACCACAGTCCTTACTATTTATATAGTAAAGAAACTGAGGGACCTGCCTTTGAGGTATTTCCTGAGCTCAGTGAACTTACCTACAGGCTGGAATGTTTTTCCTTCTGGTTAGAATACCCTGTGTCTTAAGCATTTTTCTCCAAAATGGAGGTTTTATCTCAGATGACCTTGCTACAGGACCAGGGCATATACCTCAGTCAGGATGCTTGAAACAGGTGTGTAGGGATGTGGACCACTTTGGAAACATAACTGCTTTTAAATACACAGATGTGTATTTAAATGTGATGTGTACAATCCTCCAAGGGTCTCAGGTACAGAAATTTTACCCAGCAATAGCTGCTAATTGTTTTGAGAAACTAAGACTAATTTTAAATCAATATGCAAAGCTAACAGTAAAGAACCTACCACACTACTACACTGTCACTTGACAAAACTATAAACGATTATTTGTTACTGAAAATTATATAGATAGAGTTTATTTGTGTGTGTATACAATACACACACAGAGAGATACACATACAGAGGCAGGCTGCAACCAGGGTAATTTTGTGAAGCTTTGCTTTGCAGCAAGTAAAACCATCCCGTAGTGCTTTCATATGTACTTCACAATAAATCAACTGTATTAAATCCCCTAGATTTTGACATCATGTGTAATTGTGTTTCTGTTCAGGGTAGTGTTTTCCATCTCCACATTGAACCATTTCTAGGTCTAAGCTGAAACTCCTGTGGTATTAATAAAACATGAAGTGCTGTAATATAATTTTATTTCCTCTGCCTTTGTCTTACTGGAAGCTATTAATGGTTTGTTTCAGGGATGCTCATGCAGGTTTCTATATAACAGAGAAAATAAAGAGAAATATTTGTGTTAAAAATATGACAAACAGAGTGTCAAATATATAGAATGCTGATTGCTTTACTTGTCCAGATATTTCGCTTTAAACTGTAAGGATACAGGCCAACAACACTGTTGAAGTGCCACAAATATGTTCAAAATTCATTTAGGAAATGTTTCCTGATGTGGACAGAAAGTGGGAACTATAACTTTTTCTGCTTTGAGACACAATTGACAAAAATTATAGGTATATTGGAATTACTTTTAAATTCTTGTGTTAAATAGGCTCTGCTCTGCAACTCATTTTTCTTAGCCCCAGAGAAGACTGTTGCCATAGCAGCCGCAGAGTGGTGGTTCTAATGGGCTCCATTTTCCTTTGAAAGATGACCCATTTTGAAAAGCATGCAAATGTGGGGCATGGCCAGCATCTTTCTTCTCATCCCGCTATCAAAGAAGCAATAATTTCAAAGGATCTAGTTCTAAAACAAGACTTGTTATAGTTGAAAATATTCAAATGTTTAACACTGGCAGATTGAAAGCATTGTTATGTAGTCAATAAATGAATATATCATGTTTTTCATTTTATATTAAAATTATTTAGTGCTGTTAGTTTAAAATAATAATTTACTTATCGTGTTATACTTTGTCATTGTTTTTAAAAATCAGTTTGATATTGTGTGGCAAGTAAATGGAAAAATAAAAGAAAATTATGTTCAGATTTTTATGTAAACTACTTTCACCTGTGGGAAATAAAGAACTACTAAAATAGAATTTTATTTAGCACCAATGATTGTGGCACACTGTCATAGTTCCAGCTACTCATGAGGTTGAAGCAGGAGGCTAACATGAGCTAAGAATGTAAGGCCAGCCTAGACCATGTAAAAAGAGAGAGGAATAGCAATACCATTAATATAGTCATTTTAAAATTCTATATTGGCACATTTAAACTGAGTGTCTTGGTGATTAAATAAGATTTCAGTTTATACAGTTGATATCTTGCCTTCATCCATTAAAATCAGTAAGTAATATCTCTGTAACGATACATTGGCAGAATTATAGTAAAATTAAGGAATTTGGTTTGGTCTTCTAATTCTTTTTTGTGTAGAGAATGGCACAAGCATGTCTTTTATTCTTTTTACAAAGAGGCTTTGGATCTTGTAAAGTTAGAGTCTACTGGGATATATTGGGTACTGTGTACAGGTATAGACTTTAAAACCCTTCTAAACATTCACAACATTTGCAGATCCAAGTTCTAAAAACTACAGGGTACCAAGCAGAGGAGACAAAATAAAAACAATGACTCTTGTCTTTGAGCCTCATAAGATATGAAGATGGATGAAATGGCTCCTTTGAATGGCTGACCCCCAATGTCTGTTCCCAAGCTAATAACTGGATAAGGAGAACATGTGTACACACATACACACACACAAGCACTGTACATATGTCAGAATGTCCATGGTGGCCAGAAGAGGGAGATCACCTGGATCTGGAGTTACTGAAGGGTATAAACTGCTGTGGAGTGCTGGGAACCTAATATAAATTCTATAGTCAGAAGTTTATGGTGGCTGACAGCCAGCTCCATCTCACGGGCAGTTGTTGGGAGTATGTGCTGCTGCTGGCATGAGACTGTGAGACTAGGAAGCCCAGTGTGGCTTCGTTTCTGTGTATTCAGAATCTTTAAACTTTCTTTGGCCTATATGGCTCAATGCCCGACCCTGAGTGCCAAATATAGTCGGAAGTTTTCCTGTGTTCTGCCTGGCCAGCAGTCAGGACAAATCTCTCCAACTCGTGTCCCGCAGGTAAGCACACAGAGGCTTATATTAATTATAACTGCCTGGCCATTAGCTCAGGCTTAATACTGACTAGCTTTTACACTTAAATTAACCCATAATTCTTATCTATGTTTAGCCACATGGCTTGGTACCTTTTCTCAGTTCTGCCTTGTCATCTTGCTTCCTCTGTGTCTGGCTGGTGACACCTGACTCAGCCCTTCCTCTTCTCAGAATTCTCCTTGTCTGCTTGCCCCGGCCCCATACTTCCTACTTGGCTACTGGCCAGTCAGCTTTTTATTGAACCAACCAGTGTACAAATGCATTATTCCACAGCAGGGTTCTCTTTAAGAGAGGCAAATGCTTTCAACAGCTGGCTCATCTCTCCAGCCTCCAGCTGTCTTCTTTATATCCTCCCCAAGGGGCTCTTGCCAGTCATCTCTAAAATATTGAAACTGCCCATGTTTTACTTAGGCAAATAGCTTCATGAAAGGTAAAACAAAAGAGGGGTTTGAGAAAGCCTTGCTCTCTACACCCATTTTGAGGACCCCTAGAAAAGAGGAGATGGGTAATGGTGCTTTAACCTAAGATGTAAATGCTAAAGCAAAAAGAATTTTCTAGAAATACCATCCTAAGATATTCATTATTAGTGCTGAAAATCCCATTGGAGTGAGTTTCATGGGCATTAACTCTTCAGGATGCTGGGTAAGAAAGGAGTGTGCGCATTTGTCATGCACTGGAAAGCAAAGTATTAACCTTCTTGCAGCCATACTGAATACAGAAATGAGAACATCTGACTTTAAAAAATGGTCTTTTAATGCTGGGTGGTGGTGGCATACAAATTTAATCCCAGCACTTGAAAGGCAGAGGCAGGTAAATCTCTGTGAGTTTGAGACAAGTTTGGTCTACAGAGTAAGTTCCAGGACAGCCAGGACTGTTTCACAGAGAAACTCTGTTTTGGAAAATAAAAACAATAACAATAACCCCCACACACACACACACACAAAAAAAAATCTTTTAATCCCTTCTCTTGTCAGCTCAACATTGCCCAAACTCATATGGCAGTGAGGACTGTTATAGACTATTTAACTCCAATTCAATGCTGTGAGGAGATGAGCTTTTGTGAATAATTAAGTTCAGGTGCTGTCCTTCTCAAGCAGAGACTACATGGTGATATCCTAGCCCTTACAAGAGGACAGCTGCCATTGTCACCTTTTTCTTGAACTTCCAGCCTCTTGAACTATAGAAACAATTGCCTAGTGCTTAAGCAACCCAGTCTGTAACATTTTCATTATAGTAGCCTGTCTCCAGGCTACTCTACATACTACTACTACATAATAGTAACATATAGGCTTTAAAAAAAAAGACATCATCTGATTTATATAACACTTGCATCACATTTATCAACTTACATATGTTGAACCATGCCAGCACTAACACAGCCACAACTTTGAAGAACACACACGCATCACTCACATCACTCACCCGGCCTTATCTCTTGCACTTGGTGTTTAATTAACCCTGTTTGAGAGAATTGCCTAGGATCTGAGGGTAGATATGTGTTAGCTTCTTGCTTTGGGAACTAGGAGGCAGAAAAGCTGAATGCAGCAGAAGAAAGTGTGTTTGAACTGCCAGGATATTTGAGAACTTGCATCTGCTCCAATACCATTGACTTGGTCTTTGATTATTTCATTTATAGACCAATAAGCACCCTTCTGAAAAGAATGTGCTTAAAAGATATCAACCAGGGAATGTTGTGGATCAATCTTTTTGTACATTGTGAAGATGTGTCACTGTGATTGGTTTAATAAAAAGCTGAGTGGCCAATAACTAGGCAGGAAAGAATAGACAGGATTTCCAAGGAGAGAGAGAGAGACCTCTGAGAGGAAGGGAGGTGGGGAGACCCCAGGGAGACACTGAAGAAATTGGACATACAGTACAGAGTAGAGGTAACTGAGCCATGTGGGAGAATGTATACTTATAAAAACAGGCTAATTTAAATTATAAGAGCTAGTTGGAGAAAAGCCTAAGCTAAACCAAGCTTTCATAATTAATAATAAGTCTCTTTGTTATTATTAGGGAGCTGGCAGTCCAAGAAAATCCCACAAAAGAAAGTCTGACTACATGGGAATATGTGCAATAGACAATTTACTGTGCTAATTGGTCACTTAGATCTAAAGTATAATATAGTATAATGGACTAAAGCTGCTAAGTTGCCCTCTAAGAAACACATGGTGTGTGGTGTGTAGAAGTCAAGAAACTGCCTGGGCATGAATGTTTCGGTTGCTGTCAGAATATTTAAAGGTGACATTATTGTTCCTGTATCAATTAGCATGATACGGACCTATAACTTCCATGGAATAACCAATTTGATCTTGAATCAGGAACCACACCAAAGATCATTTGTTCCACTTGAGAGCCACCTAAATTCAAGATCCCAGATGCCTTTGAGCTTCTGTGAAGAGTGCTAAATGGGAGTGGAAGATTATTTCTTTGCTAAAATCACTTTGACTAAAATTACAGGCCAAGTAGATCTCCAAATTCGAGGTAGCTTTTGAGCACATGCACCTTGCCATTATAATCATTATAATGTGTCATTCAGAAACAACCTAGCAGGCTGATTTTATCCATCTGCATAGTCTAAAAACTGACTACATCAAAAATGTTAGGTTCTGTATCTCCTGATTAAGCCAGCATCCCACCATTCTATGCTCCAAAAGACAATCCAGGAGCAAGAGATTGCCCAGCAGTTAAAATAACTGAATGCCCTTGCAGAAGAGCTGAATTCAGTTCCCAGCACCGCATGGTGGGACACAACCACCTATAATTACAGTTCCAGAATATATGCCTTCTACTGGCTTCTGTGGGCATTACACACATGGTGCACAAATATACAAACAAAATACCCATAAAATAAATCTTTAAATTAAAATAACAACAAATTTCCAAAGAGAATTGCAAAACAAACTACCAACCAAAGAGGATACATACAACAAAAACATAGACTCAGAATCTTAAAGATTCCATTCATAGTCCCTTTTCTTTTCTTGCTTTTTTCTGCTTAATTTGCTTTAGACAAGTATGTTTAAGTTCCTTCTCACCTCCTGCAGAATGGAAATATTTATAATCATGTATCCAGTCGCTCCAAAATCTGGCTGTCTCGTGGAGTTCATTACAGTGGAGTTTTACCTGCTCTTGATTATGAGCCCTCTTCTACTTTAATTTTTCCCCAACAGTCTGATGAGTCTAACATGAAGTGCCTGCTACACAGCTGTGTGCTGACTACCAGACTGCAGACCACATTTGCTTCATTTTGTTGATATTATTTGCTCTTCCTACAATTGCAGTGCAGACACTAGTCCAGACCCTCTTTCTGCTCTCCCTACCATTAAATTCCTTACATTCAGAGAATGAGACATTGTCACCCTGCCAAATTAGCCTACATACTCCTAATTATTTAAAAGTACTCTGTACTGTGAAACATGACATTTTTCTGAACTACAGACCCCACCAAATGGATACTAACTAAGAAACATCTGATATTAAGATTCATACTTTTCAATTCTGGATTATGATCTTCTGGGAAACAACTTTATAAGGATCATCTGGTTGCAAAATGTTTTTTAAGGTTCCAAACACTTGGAGGATTCACCACATTTTCCTTATATGAACTACAAAAATTAGCATCTAGAAAGTTCCCAGGACTCCAAAGCTTGCTGAATAACAGAAAGTGATTAAGGCTATGTAGTTTCTAAAGAATTATACTAAAATTGTTCAATTTGTTCCCAATAACAGAAGCAACTCTGTGGAAGAAGTCATCCTGGAGGATGATGCTCATTTCTTTTCCCTGTGGAGGAAGTCATCTTAGAGGATGCTCATTTTTCCATCCTGTGGAAGAAGTCAACTTGGAGGAGGATGCTCATTTCTCCTTCTCATGGAAGAACTTATCCTGAAGGATGCTCATTTCCCCATCCCATGGAAGAAGTCATCCTGGAAGATGCTCATTTCTTCTTTTCATGGAAGAAGTAATCCTGGAGGAGGATGTTCATTTCTCTTTCTCAGGGAAAAAGTCACCCTAGAGGATGCTCATTTCTCTATCCCATGGAAGAAGTTGTAGATGTAACTGTCTTATTAAATAAGAAACACAGAGCCAATACAGAGATGGAAGCCAAGAGGTCAGAGCAATAGCTAAGAGCTAAAAACTTTACCCTTCACTGTTGCTGTTGTCCTATCTCTCCAAAAGACACCTACTTCCTGTGTGTTTGTGCTTTTTATTGACTTTCTATTCTGCCTTCTCATTGGTTGTAAACCCAACCACATGACCTCCTCATCACTGCCCGTCTGTACAGACCTCCAGGTCTTCTATGGTTGGTATTGAGATTAAAGGCCTGTGTCTCCATGCTGGCTGTATCCTTGAACACACAGAGATCTGCCTAGCTCTGCCTCCCAAGAGCTGGGATTAAAGGCGTGTGCCACCAACACCAGGCTCTGCTATGGCTTGCTATTAGTTCTGACCCTCAGGCAACTTTATTTATTAACATACAAATAAAATCACATTTCAGTACAAATAAAATGTCACCATAAGAAGTCACCCTGGAGGATGCTCATTTCTTTTCTCCATGGAAGAAGTCATCCTGGAGGAAGATGCTCATTTCTCCTTCGCATGGAAGAAGTCATCCTGGAGGAGGATGCTCATTTATCCATCCTGTGGAAGAAGTCATCCTGGAGGAGGATGCTCATTTCTCCATCCTGTGGAAGAAGTCATCCTGGAGGATGCTCATTTCTTCACTCTGCTCACACTGGCACATATGCAGAGCTATTCAAGTCCTGGAATTTTACAAACCCTCAAGTTTTTAGAACCATAACTGTTTCTGTGCAGCATTGCAGTTTCCAGGTGTGTCTTTTCTTTGTAAAACACCTTCCCTTCAAACTCTTTACAAAGGATCATCTGATGAACCCCACATTGCCATGTCAACTTCATCAGTATCACAACTTTGAAAAGAAACAAATGACACATAAGCATTTTATTTCCCTGAGACTGGGTGGAGGAATGTCAGGGAAAAGACTATAACTCAAATCAGACTAGACAAAGAACAAAGTATTAGATCCTAGTAAAAAAGTTGATAAGTCATAGGGTCACACAAAGCTTTGTAAGACCCAGTGAAATCATGGCTCTTCTCTATTCTCTGTCAGCTCATTCTTCAAACATGATCATATTGTTGCTGCTGATAAAATGCCAAGTCACTGCCCAACGTGGAGACAACTTCAATTCATGGACAAAACCTGGACCATGGTTATTAAAATTCATACAAATCTCTAACACCAATTGCTCAAAATAATGATAAGAGAAAGGAAGGAGCCCTACATCCCTGGAATATTTCTGTGGTATATGTATTTATGCATGTCCACATACAAGTGCACATTTGTTCATCAACAATATGATTTGCCCAGTACTCCTGAAGTTATGAACATCTTTAAATATCTAACTGCCTTGGCTACAGAACAGTTCCAAATTCTTCCAGCCTACTTATATGTTCTATATATCTGAACAATGATTTTTTTCTATCATAAGAACTCTAGAATATTAAAAATTTTTTAAAGCGGAAATACTATTTTTTTCATTGGGAAAACTGGTCACTGATCTTGTATTATTTGTATAATCTTGAATTTGAAGTAATCAATAAAGTTCATTTCAAAAAGAAGCCAAGTGTTTTGTGGATTATTGTTCTTTTACTCTATTATTCGTGGGATTAAAATGTAGCCTTTCATTTTAGTTGTAGTTCTGAAACCAGACACATGATGTATCATCTGAAAATATGTTTGCTGACAAGTTATATGTAGCTAGAGTTTTCCTGCCTTGCCCACAGTCAGGACAAATCTCTGTCACCCGCCAGTCCCACAGCCACTCAGACCCAACCAAGTAAACACAGAGACTTATATTGCTTACAAATTGTATGGCCGTGGCAGGCTTCTTGCTAACTGTTCTTATAGCTTAAATTAATCCATTTCCATAAATCTATACCTTGCCATGTGGCTGGTGGCTTACAGGCAACTTCACATGCTGCTGGTCATGGTGGCATCTGGCAGTGTCTCTCTGCCTCAGCCTTCCACTTCCCAGAATTCTCCTCTCTCCTTGTCCCACCTACTTCCTGCCTGGCCACTGGCCAATCAGTGTTTTATTTAACATACAGACCATCCCACAGCAAACTTAATTTAGACTTAATTAAACTTAAGCATTCAGCACTTCAGTAGGACAACAAGAATTTTTGCATAGATAGTATGAGCATTATGTTGAAGTGTGTCATAGTAGATATAATAAAATAATTTTTATACACAGCACCAAACAGTACATTATGAATATTCTGATGAGTGTTGAAGATTCTGTGGTCTATTGCAAGTAGCCACCCAGCTTCCTTCTGCCTTTTCTGTCATTGTTTGCCTTGAACAACTACTGCTTTTCAGGAGGTAATCTATGAACTGCAAAAACTTGACTTTTTACCTTGAGTCTACTAACTACTCCCCAAAAGTGTGGGAAGTAAAAAGCATCATCTTTTCTGCTGCATCTAAATTAATGATCTCTTCTTCAATGATCTCTAGCCGATGAATGAACACTTTCATATACGATTCACTTTCAGATTTATTTTAAGACCTAAATTTCTTTCTTTTTCTTTTTTTTTTTTTTTTAAGACCTAAATTTCTATAACTTGGCTTCAATGTACTGATACTGTCTCAAAGATCATTCACAAGAAACAGCAATCTGTTATGCTATTTTTTTATTTTTCTAATTTTCAATTGGAAAATACATTCAATTCAAACACATGCAATTAAAGAAATAAAGATTTTCCAGTAAGAAGATTAATAGGTAGATAAATGGCACAAATAAAAATGTTTATTTTCCAAGGCTCTAAGAATAAAATACTATGTTAAAGTGAGAAGAGCTAGGAACACCAATAAAATCTAAACTCTCAGGCCAGCCTATATCATGACATCAAATAGCAATCCCACACTGGACAGGGACAGTCCTAGCAGAAAGCACCAATCACTAGTCCTTCATCAGTGTAAACTCCTCACCAAAGTCCAGGCCTCCACTTACAAGTGCAGACAGACAGACATGCATACATGAGCACTATGATGCTCAGTTGGTATGTCAACAGAGCTAGGCTACCATCTCCCTGTCTCCAGTGACCATCTGCCTGCATGTAGTTATGATAGCCAGAAGTGTGATTTAAGGCCACAAATGATTGACTCACCAGAAAGAATTTATCCTAGACAATCAATGAGTTTGAAACAATCAGTTGAAATGATTTCACACCCTCCCATGAATTTAAGTTTCCTCATTAACCTCTTGGTGGTTTGCCCTAAAGAACTGGCTTGCCTAGAGTCCTCACAATCATGTAAACCCATTCCTTTTCATAGGTCTGTCAACATTTGCTGCCTCTTACTCATTCTGTTTCTCAGGTTGAAGTTTGACTGACACAGGCTTCTCCCTAAATTGTATTTGTAGCCATGATTCTAAATCTTGCCTTTGTAGTAATTTGCTTAAAAAGTCCCTATGGCTGGACTACTGTAGGTAGTCTCCAAACCTATTTTTTTCCTATTTCTTCTTTCTCTTAAACACATATAGACTACATTTCCCAGTATCCCCTATACTCAGATGTTGCCATGTTACTGAATTTGGGCCAATGGAAAGTGACTTGCTGTGTGAACCATTTTAGGGCTTCACCCATGCAAGGAAACATTTGTGACTGCCATTGTCTTTCCTCTTTTGTGATTGTTTTGGAAGTATGTCCTTGAGAGTGGCAGAAACAAAAGACAAAGGACAACTCCGGTGCTGCACGAATATTTTCCTTTCTTTTTTTTTAATTTTATAATTTGATTTAATTTTACATATCAGCCACGGATTCCCCTGTCCTCCGTCCTCCCACCCCCCACCCCCACCCCCGCCTTCCCCAGCACACCCCCCATTTCCATCTCCTCCAGGGCAAGGACTTCCTTGGGGATTCAGCTCAACCTGATGGATTCAGTCCAGGCAGGTCCAGTCCCCTCCTCCAAGGCTGAGCCAAGTGTCCCTGCATAGGCCCCAGGTTCTAAACAGCCAACTCAAGCACTAAGGACAGGTCCTGGTCCCACTGCCTGGGTGTCTCCTTACCAGTCAGAGACTCATGCTTTGAACTTTGACTAGTAAGAACTGAAATGCAATGGCATTCCTCTCTCTCCCCCTTTCTTCCCCCTCCCTTTCTACCCTGTATGGTGAGAAATTTTATAAGAACTCATTCATCAAGGATCTTAAATATTTGCTTTAATAAAAATAAATCACTTCTCACCTTTGCATCTCAGCATGTAAAAAGAAAAAAAGATCATGGAAACTTAATGCAAGAGTCATGACTCAAATAATCATGCTGTTAAAAGTGAAAAATTAGAATGACATGAACCAGATTGTCTGTGCCTATTGGCCACATCTTTCCAGATGGTTCTCAAACTTGCCCCTTTTCCTGGCCCCATTGTTCTACTGTCTCGTCTCTGAACAGTGCCTGGAGACCCAGAGATAAGTTAATTCTGCACTCCTAAGATCTCTGACTTCAGACAATCTACTTTGGGAGAAAGCCAGAGTTTAGGTCCATAGGGGAAGCTTCCAGATAAAATGATGGAAGAAGAGACAGAAAAAAAAATATACAGCTCTAATCACACACACAAAGAGTGTGATGAGGAGACATATTTTGAGTCTCAGAATAAAAAGGTGGATTCAATCAAGTATGGACACATATAAAAATGAGCAGAATTAGAAGGAATACAATCGGCCCTGTGGATGACAAGTGTGGGCTTGAAGATAGCATGCTAACAATACATCATTTCCTAATAAATAATATTTTGAATGATTAATTTAAAAACTAGTTCAGTAGTCTCAGACTTTTATAAGTACCTGAGAGATACAAATTCCAAAATTACAAGCATGGCTAAGGTGGCAGGAATTGATTTCTTCACATAGTTACTGCTGGAAATGCAGTGTTCACAATTCCAAGCACATCCCCACATGGTAGCTCAATGTAAATGTAAACCTCAGCTACAAATGCAAAGTCCAGCACTTCCACTTTCACATATGATTTAATCAGGGAAACAATCACATTATTAACCTTGAAGACCTAGATCTCTCTACAGAAGAATCACCAGAAAAAAATTTAAATGCCAGACTTTGATGAAAAACATATTTTTGTGCTTCACTCTGGCCCGCCCCAAAGCCTCCCTGCTCATCCATCAGTATTTAATTAACATTTGATAACTATCCTAATAAACCTAAATCAGATCCTCATTGGAAAGACAACTTAAAATGAAACTGCAGCTTCTTTTTATGTAAATTATGACTATTTACAAAGACCCCAAACAAATCTCAAGAGCAAACTAACTCAGGAATTACAATCGTCTGACTTAGAAGAGAAACTTGGAAAGCAAAGCGGAGGGAACTTGGCAGAGGAAGAGGTGACATCTATCAAAGTTCTTTTTGTTTTTAATTTCTCTCCTTGTAAACTTATGCTATGATTTCAACTGGATTCACTGAAATAACAGAACAGAATTAGGGATCTAAATATGTTTATCTGCATTCTGCCTGCCTAGCAACGGAACTGCTTTGGACTGCATCCTGAAAAAGGTGCCATTCCCTTTGTTTATTTCTCCAATATATCTGCATACATTTGCTTAAATCTGCTTCCACAGACGTCTCCATGTGTGCCATTTGAGGATTTGCTGGGGAAAGAATGGTCCAGACTCACAGTCCTGTGCAGTAGACCAAGGTTGGGTGTTTGCAGTGAGAACTGAAACAGAATCAGGTCTGTTCAGGAGCCACAGAGCCATGAGAATGTTTATTGTAGGTTCTGTGTTAGGGAATGTCTGCAGGAAGGAGAGGCCCCGATAAAGTTTGTTTGGAATTAGTTGTAACCTCCTGGCTAGAGGATATTGTCCTATTTAAGGATGACATCAGGTAGGAATAAAAGTAGAAATAAGACCACAAGTGTGTTTTACTTTCTTTAAAGGCAGCCAAGAATAACTTGCTTCGAAGGATCACAGAATCACTTCAATAAATGTTTAAATCTCAGGATTTTATGCACAATAAACCCACAGGAGTATTCAAGTCCTGAACAACCTCCTTTTCTTAAGCAACCACATAAATCATTAGTCTACAAAGAACAGACTATATGTGCCTGATAAAAGATGCTCAGTGTTTATAGGTGTGGTAGATTATATGTCACTGTTGAATGATCTTGACACAAGTAACTTAGACACCAGAAAATCAAATTATAAGATCCCTACATATGTATCACCCATACCCAAGAAGCAAGAGAAAATAAAAGCACAACTGATTAACAAATACTTTTCTGTGGCATTGAAAATTCAGAGACTAAGTGGCTGAGGGGAACCCAGCTCCAAATGATACATCTGTAATGTAAACACTTCACATAGGCTTGAGGACATCATGGAAGAGGAGGTGGAAAGATTGTAAAAGCCAGAGGACCAGGATGCTTGTGACCAGATAGTGTCTTCTAGAGATGACAGGAAGTTCCACCCATGAAATCTCCACAATATGTTTTCTTAAACAATACCTGAATACTAACCCCACCAGTTAACATGCCCACATGGATGAAGGAAATGTCACAAGCCCCCACTCCTAGATGAAGAGCTACAGGCAGCCAGTGGCTGCTGAAAGAGGAGAATTTGTCTTCTCCAGGGACAAGCCCCCAGATAGGTTATCCAATGCTAAATGGTCGGCCGTAAGCTCATATGAGCAACAATAATAGAATTAGTAGGGTGTGTGTGTGTGTGTGTGTGTGTGTGTGTGTGTGTGTGTGTGTGTTTGTCTATGACAATAATAATAAAAGAAGACATTATGAATTTGAAAGGCATGGGGGCATGGGAGGGGTTGGAAGGAGGAGAAGGATGGATGAAAATAATATAAATACAGTAAATACTCATGTAGGAATTTTTCAAAAAATAAATTAAAAAATAAAAAAAATTAAAGACCTGAGAACAGGGAAATTGGTACATTTAAATTATTATTTCTCAAGAGGTCCTCAAGATTCAACTGAGGTAATCTACTGGGCTACACATACTATGAAAATTAGGCAAAATTCAATAAATATTCAAAACCAGTTCCTATCTTCCTAACAAATACACGGCAGTAGATTGGTTATAATTTGTGGTAGGTCTGTGGATTTCTTCACATGACAAAGTTCAAAGTCCTTATACACAGAACACGGTAAAGGCGGCAGTTGAGCCAGACTTGAGTCTCTTGTATAACAAGGCACAAATTGGAAAGATTACTCCTATTTAGCAGATCGAATGTCAAGTTCCAGGAGAAATGGAATAAATGAGAGCAGAGTACAAGACATCATAATATAGTTAGCTGGAAAGGACAAGCCGTCAAACTTTGTGAATATCCAAGAAACTGCTGGAGAGAGCTGCCTCCGAGGAACAAATATTGGAAACAAAGGAAGCCAAGAGAGAGACAGAAGTAGGTCAAAGCACCCATCCTCCCTTCTAACGGGTTGTCTATAACAGCTGAGTTTGGGATTGTTTCTACCGCTTTCCTTACTCATTAAATTATTGTCTTCATTACCCGACTCTTGTTCATTTATAAAGATAAATGGAGAAGTAAATATGAAGTATTTCAATCCAGTCCTTCACACGAAGCTCAAATCCCATCATATTTGGTGTTGCCATTAAAATTCCTTGGGTTCTTTTAAGAACATCTTGTATCTATTCATCTAATTATGGATCACAGAAAATAAAATGTGTTGACTGAAGTAGCTTCTCCCTGTGTAGGCTAATCCTCCTGACTTCCACAGTCCCTGCAAGCCTTCAGAAAGACACATCTTGAAGCCAAACACAGTTTCAGTGCTGGAAACATGGGGACTAAGCCTGACTTCTGGAGCGAATTCTGCCTTGCCCCTGACAGTGTAAGTCAGAAGCAACTCTTCTCTCTGGCTACAGCTTATATCAAAGACTTCCACCCCCTTCTGTGTTTGGCAGAGGCCATGAGGCCTGAGCAAGAATGCCCATTCCCCGTTGTTTCTGTTACCAAAGACAAGAAAGGCACAAGCATGCAGGAAACACCCCCAAGGTGCTTAAAGATGTTTTACTGAATGCCAGAACCACTCACCCCTGACTCAAACAGCCCTGGTTGCTTACTCTATCTATTTTTGAACTTCTTACACAATAGCTTCCCACTTCCAGACGTGGTTAGGAATCTTGGTATCTTCCAGCACCCACACAATCCTATGCTGGTGCTCAACTCAGGGAGCTACAGCCAGTTAGTTTGGCAGGTAGCACATTTTGCAACAGAGGAGGGAGACCACAGTTTCCTAACATCGTCCCCAAGTCCCCAATTTTCCCTTTCAGTATGCAGACTTCTTGTCTAATGTCTGGAATATTTACGAACCCTGAAATGTTAAGACAGGAGGGTGTTTTCACTTTTCTGTTTGTATTCAAACATTCCTTTTCTTTCCTGGAAATGGAAAGATTATCACATAATACTAATGTAAGTAAAACAGCTTACTAATGTTAAGGATTTATATATGAGGAGTGTTTTGCAGATTATTTAGTCAACGGTAAGTCTATATGGCTAAGAAGTATTTCAGCCTTAATTAATACAGTTTCCCCAGCACAAACAGAAATGCTTGCAGAAGGAAAGGGAGGGGAGAGAAGGAAGAGAAAAGAGGGAGAAGGAAGAAGACAAGTGTGATGACTGGACCTAACAGAGAATTCAGCAACTCACCAGTTCCACACTGGTTTGAACATGATATACACCATAGTGCAAGAGTAATCGACAGAATAAAGTATTTTGACTTTTATTTCATCTTAAGGTATTCATGTTTTCTTCAGAATTAACACTTTGGCCATTAGTCACTGACTGGACATTAATTGTACTAAAACATAAGATCTGAGTAATACCTTCTTCACAAATTGGACATTAATTGTACTAAAACATAAGATCTGAGTAATACCTTCTTCACAAAATTTAAAGTTTGTTCACATGAAAAATGTTAATACATACAAAAGAACAATTTACATGAGAAAATTGAAATCTAATCATTATCCTCCTCTGGAACCTCAAAGAGATAGATTCAAATTGTATTTTTAGGAAATTAACACAACGGATTTTAGATTTCCACCTCTCTGCCCAACACTGTCTCCAAATCCTACCAGTCTTTGATTTCCTGTGCTTTACTGCTTCCCAACAGACAATTCTCCTTTTGTGAGCTGACCAGCATTCTCAGGTCAGCAAGTCCCTTTCTCACAGTCTCTCTGAGCTCTTTGCCTCTCATTGGCAGCTAATTAACATGAGCCAGTATGTTCTGCTCAGTGCATAGTGCTGAATGATGATGCTTGGGACTTGCCTAGTCCTCCACGGTAACACTGAGCACAAGACCAGTCACAAGTTATCCCTGCAGACCAAGCATTACCAAAAATTCTGCTAAATTTTAAGAGCAGTAATAAAGCATGCAGATCAGTATTTATATTACACACACACACACACACACACACACACACACACGTACACACACACACACGTACACACACACACGTTTATGCATATATACATATACACACAGACACAGATATTGTGGGGAGCCAGACTGACCCAAAATGTTCTCAGAGGCCCTTCTGGAAGGACAAAGGGAACTTTAGTTCTGTGTCCCTGTCCAGGAATGGACTTGGCAAGGCCTGTCTAAGGCTGGAGCCAGGTGCATCAGAACCAAAGTGGCAGCTTCTGGGGACCAACTCTTCCCCTCAGGCTGGGGTTATCAGTCCTTGGGCAACTGTGTCTAAGTCTGAGTTGCTTGCATTCCCTTTGCCAACATTGCCTGACTTAGCTCTGCTGACCTCGTTCACTTTTCCCCAGCAAATAGTATATATGATATTGTAATAAACTTGCTTAGCACAAGTCATCAGCTTATACAAGACCTCCTGGTCCCAGCTTAGCTTCTATCTTTACCTCTCATCTTTATTTCTCATTTTCTCTATTTCTCATCCCTGGTCCTCCCACTCAACACCTTGCCATTTGAGACTCTTATTCCTGCTTGTTCAGAACAATATATGGACATGAATACATATACATATGTATGTAAACATGTACACATATACCCATAGTCTATATACTTATATATATATGTACCCACTCATATATAGATAGGCATATATTCGTATACATATATACATGTATACATACATATGTACATATAAACACATACATGCATATATACCCAAACACATATGCATGCTACTACATATATTCATACTTAAAGACATATTGAGC
Organism: Peromyscus leucopus; assembly: GCF_004664715.2. Lineage (NCBI taxonomy): Eukaryota > Metazoa > Chordata > Mammalia > Rodentia > Cricetidae > Peromyscus > Peromyscus leucopus. The sequence goes on from NC_051068.1 coordinate 21,055,269, forward strand.
ATACATGCACATATATGCACATGCGTGCATATTTACACATATACACATGTACAAATATCAGTCAATGCAACACACCAAGACTAAAGCACATATTGGGTATGTTTGTCTAAGCCTTAGCAAATGAGCCCTTGTGTGAATAGCTAGAGCCACAAGTTCTCTGGATTTCTGCTGCTTTGACTGAGAAGTTTGAGCCAGTATCTCATCTCCCTAACTGAAGCTCGGGCAAAGCCATGGCCACCTTTGTTCTGTGGTGTCTTAGCAGATAGTCCAACCGAAAGCCTAACTGCGTCTGTCTGTTCCTGCTTCACCAGATTGGCATTCTGCTTCCGGCACTCCTCACTGTGCTGACGACTCTCTCAGTTAGGCAGTGAGCAGCGAAGGAGCATGTGCCAGCCTGCATCCTGGCATTCTGACAGCAGAGTACCTTGCTCCTGACCGAATCTCTCTCGTCACTTCTTCACAAACTGTGTGAGCATGCTGCATTTACTTTATAATTCAGTAATTCTCCGTGGGCAAGTGTGTCTTCTCATGCATAACGCAAAAACAGAACTGGGCCTACAAGAATTTGCATGCCTTTGGCTCTGCATTTGAAATCCCACTATGTATGCACATCTCGTTGCAAAGGTATGATTGATGATAAATATTATGGGAAATAATCAGCTCTAAGATTAATTAATACCTGGCATGCAACAAGGGAATATGAGCAGTGGACCTGTAAATTACACACTTGGATGTCCCATAATAGCTGAGAAAAATCAAATTTTTCTATAGCAAAATATATCCTAGAATGATAGAGTAAACACTGACGTTCCTTCCCCCCCACCCTGTGGTGCTGAGGATCGAACCTAAGTGATCAAACATATCAGGCAAACACTCTACTCCTGAGCTCCCTCCTTAACCACCTTCTTACTGTATATTTTGAAACAGGTTGTCACTCTCACAGAGTTGCCCAGGCTGGCCTTAAACTAACTCTGTAGCTCAGACTGGCCTGGAACTTGTCACCTTGCTGTGTCAGCTTTGTGAGTAGCTGGAATTTCATGCCTTCTCTACCCATCCCAGCTGAAAAATACTGTTATTTGTGTATAGGGAACCACTTTCCATCAAGGTATAAATGAGACCAAATAAAGGTGTGAGATGACTATCCTTTGAAATAAACCGGCCTATGTACTATTTGTGTCTCTGTGAGAAATTGTTTAAATCAACAGAAAGAACAAGCAGCCCCCAACATGCACATCACAAGCATGCATGGAAGACCTTCCCCTGACTCTACTTCCTTCCCTGCTTCCACCGTCCAATCCAGGGGAGGATCAGTTTTAATCCACTGTTCTCTTCCTCCCATTAAAATGGTCTATTGTGTTTTCAACTCTCCTCATTTTCAGTTCTCAGCCTTTCTACTAAAAATAAAGACAATTAGACCTTGACACTGCATTGAAAGGCTGAAGCTGAGCCCAGTCATTATAGATGATTAAAATCATATTTAGTTCCTTTCCTTGGGTGTCAGGTGTAGAGTCACACTGCAGAGTTACTTTTCACTCTATACTATATAGGATTTGGGAAAAGAATTTCTGTCTGAATAGAGTCAAATGTCGCTAAGTGAGATGTCACATCACTTCAGCCACAAGAAGCCAAGATTCTGGAGCAAGGAAACAAACCTCTCACAGTTATCAAAAAAGACATGTTTCCTAGCAAACCCTGACATTTAACACTGGAAGTAAAGGAAATAAAGAAGTTTGGTGTGTGAAATTCCAGACATTTGTGAGTGTATATGTGTGTATGTAGTCATGGTGTGTGTGTGTTCATGTGTGTGGGTGCAGGTATCTACCTGTGTGGGAACATAGACACTGAAGGATGACCCTGCTCTCTTCAGACAGGGCCTCTCATTAGCCTGTAACTCTCTAAGTGAACTAGGTTGGCTGTTCAGGGACTTCCAGAGATCCACCTGCCTCTGCCTCTCTTGTTGGCGGTTCCAAGGACGCACCACCACAACTAGCTTGTCACCTGAGTGGTGAGGATTCAGTTCAAGTCTATGTACTTGCCTTGCAAACACTTTACTGACTGAGCCATCTCTGAAGCCCAACTATTTCCATGTGCCTTTTGTCCCTACAAGCTACAGGGTATATACTGGTGAGTGAGAATTAAATACTGTAAGAATAAACCAACAATGTAACATGGACTTGTCATTTAGAAGACAGCAATCCAATAATGAGATAAGCACACAATCACTATAAATAAATTTCTGTAATGTTAGCTAAGAATGAGCAATCACAATAGGAGAACACAAAGATCTATGCTGTCCATTGCCCTGAGAGGTGGAAGAAATAAGCTGGACCCAACATTTCCTTATCTTCCATCAAGGAAACAGTGCCAGCCAATATCAGAGGCCTACAAGCCCTGAGAGCTGATATCTGGCCAGAGCTGTTCCCACGTGCACTTGGGTGTGCTCTGCAGTGCATATCACTCATCTGCTCACTCCTGAGTGTCTTAATCCATCACTCACCAACCACTGTCTAGAAATAAGCAATTCACACTCTTGCTTGCTAGTTGCTTTTAGGTTTTGGGGGAAGATGAAGGTCTAGAGACAATTGCAGCCTGAATGCCAAGTCACAAGGGTGTGTCAGCTCCTGTGAGAATAAGAGACACCAGGAACCTGGCATGAAGATTAGGGAAGAATTCTCTAAAGAGGAGGAAGTCAGGGGTGAGTGCCATGGGCCAATCCACAGTCCTCAGTCTACACAACTCTCTCTCCAGAGAGAAAGGAGAAAGAGGGGCTATAACACAATCTACAGAGGGACTGTAACACAAAGTGGTCTATAGCCCTCCCTGACACTGGGGTGGTACAGTGCTCAAGCCCACACTTGGGAGCCCTTCTCCTCATGTTCTTTTTTTTGTATTTTTTTTCCTTTTATTTTATTTTACAATACCATTCAGTTCTACATATCAGCCATGGGTTCCCCTGTTCAGGCAGGTCCAGTTCCCTCCTCCCATACTGAGCCAAGTGTCCCTGCATAAGCTCCAGGTTTCAGACAGCCAACTCATGCAATGAGTACAGGACTCAGTCCCACTGCCTAGTTGCCTCCCAAACAGATCAAGCCAATCAACTGTCTCACCTATTCAGAGGGCCTGATCCAGCTGGGGGCCCCTCAGCCTTTGGTTCATAGTTCATGTGTTTCCATTCATTTGGCTATTTTTTTCAATAATTGAGTAAAACCGAAATTTATTATAAGCCACAGTCGTCCTAGGGACCTCCATGCTATATATATAGCCTCCATGGTTCTATGGGTTGTGGTCTGATTGTTCTTTACTTTATATCTAGAAACCACTTATGAGTGAGTACATACCATGACTGTCTTTCTGGGTTTGGGTTACCTCACTCAGGATGATTTTTTCTAGTTCCATCCATTTGCCTGCAAATTTCATGCTTTCATTGTTTTTCTCTGCTGAGTAGTACTCCATTGTGTATATGTACCACATTTTTTTCATCCATTCTTCCATTGATGGGCATCTAGGTTGTTTCCAGGTTCTGGCTATTACAAATAGTGCTGCTATGAACATAGCTGAGCATGTATCTTTATGGTATGAATTAGCATTCTTTGGGTAGATGCCCAAGAGTGGGATGGCTGGGTCTTGAGGTAGTTCGATTCCTAATTTTCTGAGAAACCACCATACTGATTTCCACAGTGGTTGTACATGTTTACATTCCTACCAACAGTGGAGGAGTGTTCCCTTTGCTCCACATCCTCTCCAACATTGACTGTCATTGGTGTTTTTGATCATAGCCATTCTGACAGGTATAAGGTGGTATCTCAGAGTTGTTTTGATTTGCATTTCTCTGATGATTAAGGATGTTGAGAATTTCTTTAAATGTCTTTCAGCCCTCCTCATGTTCTTGTGGGGCTCAAGTGTGTCATCTAGTAGACAATGAACATAACATTGTTGAAACAGGAGGTGGAACTTTATGTAAAGATGATGCTGTATGGGGTGTGGTTATCAGCTCCTTCATCAGAGCACCTGAACTCCCAGCTGAGCTCAAAAGAAGCAAAGCTCAGGCACGCTGTATTAGTTAGGGTTTCTTTGCTGTGAAAAGACAACATGACCACGGCAAGTCTTATAAAGGAAATATTTGATTGAGGTGGCTCACTTACAGTTTCAGAGGGTCAGTTCATTACCATCATGGAGAGGAGCATGACTGCATGCAGGCATGTGGTGCTGGAGCTGAGAGTCCTTACATCTTGTCTCAGAGACAGCAGGAAGTTGACTGACTATCACACTGAGGGAAGCTTGAGCAAAAGAGACCTCAAAGCCTGCCCTCACAGTGACACATTTCCTCCAACAAGGCCATGCCTCCTAATAGTGCCTCTCCCCTTGGGGACCATTTTCTTTCAAACCACCACACACACTCTTCTAGAAATGTCTAACACTGAAACATATGAGGAGCCGCACTCCAGTGTTAGCTGAAGTGAGACTTCAGAGTCAGGATAAATGTCTGCTGCATACAAGAAGGCACTCCTCACAGCCTACCATGGCTGCTCCTGCAACCCCGCAGCACCTGCTTTACAATGGGGGGGGGGATACTCAAAAATACCTTCAGGCATTTCCAATACCCCTAAGAAGGTGACAGCCTTGGCTAAGGACTGCTATTCTGCCGAAATATGTGGTCACTTGGCAGCATGACATTTTTGTCCTTTGTCACTGTCTAATTTTTCCATGTCCCTGTCTCCTTAATAAGCTTCTGCAGGGATGCTCTCATAGTAGGGATTCAAGAAAAATGCATTGATTTACAGCCGTCCTAGGACTGCATGTTTGTGTTTTGTCCTAAATTCTTTCAAGTTGAGGCAATCACATGTTTTCCACGTGGACCTCCCTCTGTGAGCAAACAGAGCAGGCAGACAACCAAAGGCATTCTTTGGTTCCAAGAAAGAAAATGTGTAGAGCAGTCATTTATTAAGAACAATCCAATCTGAGAAACATTTTTAAAGATAATTTATCTTCCCTTCAGGGTTATCCATGTTCCTTGGAGGGAAGTTCCCTATGTATACTTGTTTATAAGCTCTGGCATTCTCCATGGTTACAAACAATGAGAGCCTACTAATTTATACTAAGAGGTCAAGCTGGAACCTATTTCTGGCCAGAGACACACTAAGATCATGGTGATCTGCTGATATTGTTTGGGGCAAATATTTGTTAAAAATGTAAATCGAAGTTCCCTTAAGTGAGTCAGACTCTGTATTTCCCCCCCAAGAGTTTAAATCATGAAAAGATGCCTTAAAGTGGGGGGAAAACCACAGGCAAAGTAGCTAAGAGGCTACAAGGCTGTGTAGTCAGGGAAGTGAATCATGAGCAGAAGGGACACAAACATCAGGGAATGAGATCCCCTGGACACGCAGCATCTGAGAGAGCTCCGGGACTCTGTAGTCCACAAATCAAGGTCTGACAAATGGCACAACAAAGAGACCAGCATCCATCCTGTCCCTTGACTAAGCCTTTTACCCAAATGTTTTGCATTTGAAGGTTCTGAGGCTTTTATGAGAAGACTAATGAACTTTCGTGGTCGGCTGAGAGATGTCAGCATCTTGAGACCAGAATGCTTTCAACCTCATCATTTCCTCGCTTGAAGACAGGAAGCTGGAAGAGCTTCACCAAGTGCAGGGGAGAGAGATTTCATGTTTAAACATAACAGCATGTTTCTCAAAATACTTAAACGATCTAGGGAATAAATCTCTTAACTAGAAAGTTAATAGTCCAAATGTATGGGTTTTATCCATCTCAGAGTTGAGTATTTTCGTTAAATACTTCATGTCTTTAAAGGGGGAGAAAAATTTTAAAATTAAAATAAAAATCTGGTTTTAGTGTTTCTTGCATATGGTGGAAGGTACCAAAAGGAGAGAAAGGAGTCCTAGTATTTATTGAGCATCTTGCATGGGACCTTGAGGACACATTGGAGATGTCTCTTCACTTAATCAGAATAATCCCGTGGGACACCTAGAGACAACCCTATTATACAGATTTAAAACACTGATTCTTAGCATGGATAGCTAGGGACCAGAATTTGAGCCCAAAACATCTGTGATAACTTCCCTGTGCTACAGCATTTCTCAACCATGGAAAAGAATGCAAAAAATATTTCTCTGCTGCTTTTCAATGTTTCCCCAATATTGCAAAAAGGAAAATACAACTTTAAATATTGCTAGGATATCTTTATTTCTGAGTTCATATGAAGGAAAATAAACTTCTTTCCACAGCCCTGCTGTCCTCCCCGTGTTCTGTTCTGTTAAATTCATGACAAGGTGACATTTCACAATCAATCAGAAAGGAAAGCATGCTGTTGCACAATCAGAAGCACTAAGAGTCACTCGTCTGTTGGGAGGTACACAGCATTCACACTGCTTTGCGAGTCTTGTCACTTGACTTTCACAATTGCATTTCATGGGATGTTTCTGCATTCCAGTTCAACTTTCAATTCTTTCCCACTTTTGTCTGCTTAGTTATGACTTGAAGGTGTCGTGGCAATACCTGAACAAGAAGGAAGACTGTATCTGCATTGCAAATTTGAGATTCTACACAACTTTCCTATATCTCATAGCTGGCTGCGGTGGTGGGTTGACAGGCGTACGATGTTAATGTAAAGTACATCTGACATGTGGAGATAAAAGATTTCCAGTGGTCCTGTTCCTGTGAGAATTAACACAACCATCACAATTACTCCAAGGCCACTGGCCCATTCTCGGAATCTGCAGTCATATCTCAAGGTGTTAAAATCCCTTCAAAGGTACACCTTTCTACTCACTGATGGCCAGGGCAATAGACTGTTCATTAGTGCTCCTCAGTGCTAAAATTCACATTTGCTCTGGGAAAAAAAATGGGAGAAGTGAAACATTTTTACTAAAAGATTTTAAAGTAAAATCACATGTTCCTCCCCATTGCTCATATTAATGTACGGTGCATTAAAACTCAGTCCCATAAGTCTTCATTATTCAGTCGTTTTAATCACATGGAAAATGTGGTAATTTAATTAAAATAAGCAACATAGGTTAGATACCCCTTGGGATACAAACCTAGGAAAATGATCTAACCCATCAGGTTTCCATTGTGAAAATGTATTAATATGAGACCACAAGACCACAGCAGAAATAATATGCTACTCATTTGCAAAGCAGTAATCTGGCATGGTGCAAAATAACAAGATTGAGAGCCAAAAACGTGTATTACTATTTCTGGAATTTTCTCTTGAGTGAGTTAGATTTATAGGTGTCTGCTGCCTCTGTTCTCGTGATGCTTAAGAAATTGTGGAAGACATAGCTTCAGAAGTGATGATTCTGCATTGGGATGTGACTAGGAGAGCTCCCATTATGACAGTGGATTCTGAGAGAACTGCCAAGACCCACAGCCACCTCTTCAGGGCACACACAGTCCTCTCAAAAAGAATGACATTCATCTTTGGGTCTGAGAAACAACATTTACCAATGTTAAATTAATATAAAATTAATCATATTTACACACATGCTAATGTTTGTTACAAAGACTTTTGCTATAAACACAGAAGATTCTATGGTTTTAACTCTATGTTGCATTTATTTATTTATTTATTTATTTATTTATTTATTTATTATGTTTTTTTATTTTATGATTTAATTTAATTTTACATATCAGCCATGGATTCCCTTGTCCTCCACCCTCCTGCCCCCCCTGACTTCCCCCCCCCAGCCCACTCCCCCATTCCCATCTCCTCCAGGGCAAAGACTCCCCTGGGGAATGAGTTCAATCTGGTAGATTCAGTTCAGGCAGGTCCAGTCCCCTCCTCCCAGGCTGAGCTAAGTGTCCCTGCATAGGCCCCAGGTTCCAAACAGCCAGCTCATGCACTGAGGACAGGTCCCGGTCCCACTGCCTGGATGCCTCCCAAACAGTTCAAGCTTCAACTGTCTCTCTTATACAGAGGGCCTGATCCAGTTGGGGCCTCCTCAGCTATTGGTTCATATTCATGTGTTTCCATTTGTTTGGCTATTTGTCCCTGTGCTTTTTCCAATCTTGGTCTCAACAATTCTCGCTGATACAAACCCTCCTCTTTCTCACCAAATGGACTCCTGGAGCTCTACCTGGGGCCTGGCAGTGGATCTCTGTGTCCGGTTCCCTCAGTCATTGGATGAGATTTCTAGCACGACAATTAGGGTATTTGGCCATCCTATCACAAGAGTAGGTCAGTTCAGGCTTTCTCTCACCCATTGCCAGTAGTCTATTGTGGAGGTATCCTTGTGGATTTCTGTGGACCTCTCTAGCACTTTGCTTCTTTCTATTCTCAGGTGGTCTTCATTTATCATGGTCTCTTATTTCTTGTCCTCCCTCTCTGTTCTTGATCCAGCTGGGACCTCCTGCTCCCCTAAGCTCTCTTTCCCTCAAACCTTGCCCTTCATTACCGCGACTCACGTCCAGGTTGTTCATGTAGATCTCATCCATTTCTCTGTCATTGGGTGATTCCTGTGTCTTTCTTAGGGTCCTGTTTTCTAGGTAGCCTCCCTGGAGTTGTGAGTAGCAGTCTAGTCATCTTTGTTTTAAATCTAGTATCCTCCTATGAGTGAGTACATACCATGCCAATGTCATAATCCCATCGATGCTAGGAACTTGAAAAATAGAAACCAAACTTTAAAATGATCACCTTTATTGACCAAGACGCATAGTGAAAAGCAAAGTTTTTTAAGTGTAAATATCCCCCCTACATTGACAGCAATGAAGCCCTTCATCCACTCTTCATGTTAACATCTGAAACCATTGAAAATGCTATTGTGGAATTTAGGTTCAATAACCTAGTTGTTTGATGGTGCTAATATATTTAACTATAATCAAGTCTGTAATACCTTTTTTTCATGTAATTTTATCTGATCACATAACTTTTGAAAGTTCCCCACAGCAAGGACTGCTTTCATTAAGGACAGGACAGAGTCTGCCACATAGATTTAATACAGAAGGATGGGAACATGCTCAGGATACATTCCCTGGATTCAATGCTATCAAAGGCATTGGGAAATAGAACACACAGAGACCATCCAATCCATCTAGTCGTATCTGAACCCCCTGATCCCACTGGACTGTACATTATGTCTTCCATTCTACCCCCACACTATCCACTATAGATAGGTGGCAGCATTCACAGTATCAAAACATTTCAATGGGGCTGGGAGGAGGACTCAGAAATTAAGAGAACGGCTGCTCTTCCACAGCACCAAACTGTGGTTCCCAGCACCGACATCAGGCAGCTCCTATAGGTCTATCACAGCTCCAGGAGAGTCAGCCCTGACTTCTGGCTTCCCTACAGTCTCACTTCTTAGCTGTCTTAGGTTGAATGGGGAAAGGTCAACTATTGACAGTTCAGAAGGAGGAAGACAGGAGACTTCAGATTACTCATATGCTTGTTTGCCTATCAACACTTAACGTTATCACTTAGAGTATAAATAACTCCACAATTGAAGCTAATTCATAAATTCTTTAGACTCAATGGCAGTTTATTTATTGAACATATTGAGAATCTAAGGATTCTACGTCTGTCACAACTTCAAATCCCCATGGACATTAGATGGGTCATTTAGGTCCATCCAGGTATTTCTTTTTCCCCTCCTTTATTAAAAATAGGTTGTTTTCTCATGCAATATATTCTGATTACAGTTTCTCCTCCCTCTGCTCCTCTCAGTTCCTCCCCACTTCCCCTTCCATCCAGATCCGTTCCATTTCTGTCTCTCATTAGAAAAGAATAGGCTTCTAAGTGATAGCAACAAAACATAATAAACTAAAATATAATAAGATAAAACAAAAAACATCACATCAAAGTTGGACAAGGCAGACCAACAGAAGCAAAAGAGCACAAGAATCAGAGATCCATTCATTCACACACTCAGGAATCCCATTAAAGAAAGCAATAATATATATGCAGAGGACCTGGTACGGACCCATGTCAGCCTGGTGCATGCTGCTTCAGTCTTTGTGAGCTCATGTGACCTTTGCTCAGTTGATTTAGAGGTCCTTGTTCTCCTGGTGTCTTCTATCCCCCCTGGCTCTGACACTTTTCCATCTCCTCTTCTTCAGGGTTCCCTGAGCCTGAGGGGTGGGATTCAACATAATATTTCTTACACACATACTGATGCCGATGAAGAAGATGGAGACATCCCACTGTGAGTGTCACCATTAGATTTGATGTCCTAGGGTGTTCAAAACTCACCTGAGAACGCCATTCACATAAAAAGGAGTGGAAATGGTTTTCACTTATACACTGAAAATATTTGATCCATAAATTAATCATCTACACTCTTGAGGCTTGTAGCCACTCTGTTGTTCTGGATGCCCTGCAAGTGTGCTACTTGATTGTGCTCAGAGAAGAATCTGGCATCTAATCTTCATTCAGAGCAGTCCTCAAGGAGACCTACTAAACTTTCACCTTATAGCCACACAAACCACACCATGCATATTGCATGGTAATGATGACTTTAGTGGTTAAACAAAACACAGATCGCCCACTCCTTTTGAAAAGGAATCTGTTCTGATGCCAAGCCCAAATATGTAACATTAGAGTGATAATCACCATCCTAGAGATGTAATTAGATTCTTTTATAAAACACACAAAGGTTTAAAAATACCACCTGGAACAATTACTTAAAATGTCAAAGAAATTAAAAATATACAAATATCCCATTGATGTTAGACCTTTTAAAGATGACTCGAATTAAATTGAAATAAGGGGAAATATTACTCCACATCCTCCAAGAAGCAGGTCTAAGGTAAGATTAAACATACAAGGATTTCATTATGGAAAATAGCTTCATCCGCAACTGGAGTGAGAGCCAGAAGATGCTGGAAGAGGCACAGACACTCTGGGTCAACTAACTCCACCTGATGGAGAGACAGAGAGATAACAGCAAAAGCATCTGGACTGCCATGTGGCTCAGAGAAGTATCAGTAAAGCTGACTAGGAGTCCTGAGAATAGTCACCCATCAAAGGGACCGTGAGTCCTTGTGTTTGTCAGCAGTGCCGATGTGTCTCTGCTGCACTCAGAGACAGGTGGGAAGTGGGGCACCAGACCTGTGGCCTCTATATGAGTGACTTGGTAGATCTCAGCCGAGGGATGAGGGACCCCACATTACATTTTCTGAGTTAGATGTCTAACAATGCGTTCCTACTGCTGCCAAGGTGAACAAGAAATCACACGTGTTCTCCAAAGCGTATTCGGCACGTGCATGTAATACTTACTTAAAACAGAATCAAGATCATACTTAGAGTTAAAATGACAAAGGACCCATTATTAAACCAACCATTCCCACATCTGATTTCACAATGTAAATTCTCACTATGCTATAAAAACTTATTGTTCTAAGCTGAGAATAATGTAGACTACTTTACAATTTTTACTGTGCCTGTGTATCTGTGTGCACATGACTATGAACTTCTGTGTGTGTATGTGTGTACAAGCATGTAAGAGTTTTTGTCTATCTGTTTGCATGTATGTATGAGTACAGGCACTTATATGCCATGGCCCACCTGTCAGAGGACAGCTCTCAGGAATGGGTTCTTTCCTGACGCCTTGGAGCATCCTCAGGCAGCTGCCTACATCTCACCAGCCCCAGGATACTTTCGAAATCACCTTAACAAGCCTGGGCATAGTTTTGTCCTATAACCTTATCTGCTAAAGCTGTGAAGGTCTTACATACCAAGATCACAGAATTACAGCGCTCTAAACTGGACTCTGCTTGCCTTTACCCATTGTGATGCTAGTCAGAGTGTCTTTCTTTTAGCTTGAATAAGGCCTTTCAGAATCGTTTAAGGCAGTTCTAGTGACGATGAGTTCTCTTGCTTGCATTTATTTGGGAAAGCCCTTATCCTCCCTTCATTTCTGAAGGACAGTTCTAATGGGTGCAATGCTCTCAGTGGTTTCTTTTTTATCATTTTAACTGCATCCTCCCACTCTTTATTAAGCTAGTCTTGATTTGCAAGACTTCTTAGTTGTTTCTAGCCTCTCTCTCATCCTTCAAGTTATTTTCTTTATGATTCTGAGAATCTTTCTTGCCTCTTCCTTTCATTATAACTTATTTAATAAGCTCTCTCTCTCTCTCTCTCTCTCTCTCTCTCTCTCTCTCTCCTCCTCCTCCTCCTCCTCCTCCTTCTCCTCCTCCTTCTCCTCCACCACCCCCATAATCTAAATATTTGCTCTGATGATGCTACCCTATTAATAGTATCACTCTTTCCCCCAACAATATAATATTTGTATTAATTATTTGGAAATTTCATACAATGCACCCAGATCACACTTGCTTCCTATTTCTCCTAGGTCCACCCTACCATCCTTGCTCCACTCCCCCACCAAAAAGAAAGAAAGAAAAAAAAAATACCAAGTCCAGTTTGTGTTGCGCATATACTCACTGGAGCATGATCAAATTCCCAGTGACCATCCCCTTATAGATAACTGAGTCCTTTCCCATCCCCTGCCAGAAGTCATCAGCTGTGAAGAGCTACAGCTCATCATCTTTATCAGTTTTTTTCCCCCTTTTGGGTGAATTGGGGTTTTTTATTATTAATTTTTAAGATTTATTTTACATACCAGCCACAGTTTTCCCTCCCTCCTCTCCTCCCATTCCCTTCTCCCCCTCCCCTCCTGCTCCCCCACCCCATCCACTCCTCAGAAAGAGTAAGGCCTCCCATTGAAGTCAACAAAGCTTGGCATATCAAGTTGAGGCAGGACCAAGCTTCTTCCTCCTGCATCCAGGATGAGCAAGGCATCCACCCATAAAGAATAGGTTCCAAAAGTGAGCTCATGCACCAGGGACAGATCCTGGTTGCACTTCTAGGAACCTGAAAAAAGAACAAACTGTCACCTACCTGCAGGGAGCCTAGTTCGGTCTCATGCAAGCTCCCTGGTTATCCATCTAGAGTCTATGAGCTTCCCCAGGCTCAGGTCAGCTGTCTCTGCGGGTATTTTCAAATGACCTTTCTCAAAATTTAGATTCCCTCCAGTTTCGTTAATTCTGCTGTTAATACTTTCACATTTTTTAATGTTCTTTTGTTGCATTTTTCAGCTTCAGAATTTAACATTCTGAGCTTCTTTTAATCTCTGATTAAGTTCTAGTTTAGGACATTTATTTTTCCCTGGTTTTATCAAATGGTTTCTCTGTTTTCTTGGTGTATTGAGTTTGAAGTCTTCATCAGATAGTTTGTGTATCTCCGTTTTGGAGGATCAAGAACTAGGGAGTTCTTGGGTGGTGTATTTCCCCTTGTTTTCATGTTTCTAAAAAGATACATTGCAAGACACAAACATTGCAAGACACAATGATACAATTTTTTAAAGACAAGTGAAACTTATATATCCATTCCAGAAATGTTTATAAAGTGTTCACAAAGAGTGTAACAGCTTGAAAACCAAACATCTGATCCTGAATTATGGATGCACAAACTCAAGCACCGGAAGTGAGGAAGAACAATATAAATACATTGTTTATCACACCAGTCCCAGAAAACCTGCTACAGAAGAAAGCCTGAGCTACTTCAGTGCACTGTGGTGACCAAGCCAGACATCCTGGCCCCTCAGAACGCTCCACCCCTCTCCATTACAGACACTTGGTTTTTCGGCCCCAAGGAGAATGTTGAAGTAAGCATAAATAAGGGATACATCCTTCTTTTGTGAAAAGAGCTCTTCAGTCAAAATAAATTTAAGGTTTATTTAAACACCAAAGGATTCCTGAAGCAGTGAACCAGCACTCAGAACCTGGCAGACAAAAGCCTTCAGAGTACTCACCCGTGGCTTGAGTACAGGAATCTACTTGGCTACCAGGAGCCATCTGCCTTATCCTGCTGTAAACCAGTGTGTGTGTGGTAGTGACGGAGTTCCTACTCACGTAACTGACTGTCGGGCTGGTTGTGATTGACTAAGACATATTTTCATTTCGTGCTAATGAATTATGGAAAGGTATTAGCTTTGGTTTCATTTAGGTCTTAGCTTTTAGCTTAAGCTTTGTGGATTAAAGGCTTCAGGTTTAGATGAAGAGATTTGGGTGTATTTAATTTGATTTAAGTGTTTTGAGACCAGATTTTTCTGTGTATCCTTGGTGGGTCTCAAACTTGTAGCAGTCCTCCTCCCTTTGCCTTCCAAATGCTGAGATTATTAGGTGTGGATAAAAATCTCACCCAACTTTTAAAAAAGTTTTATATTTATTATTTCTTTTTATATCTTCACATTGTACATGTTGCATACTGACCCCTCACCTCCCACCTCACTGTCTACCTTCCTGACATCTCTCTCTCAAGATTCATGACTATTTATTTTATTTTATGACCCACCGAGATTAACTAGGGCCAACTATGGAACTATAGTCTGAGTCTTGTGGGCTCAGCAGAGTTTGCATAATCCCATAACTAAAAAAACGGTGACTCTGTCTCCAATTCTATAAAAAGTCAATAGTTCAGAGGTACACAGTAGGGCCCCATGAGTCCATCCCCTTTTCCTTCTCTGATTGTTGATAGAGCTGCCTTTGCATGGACCTAGTTTAGGTGAGTACAGTCGATATGAATTAATGATTACAGTGGTGTTGAGCCTTAAGAATGGTGTTCTGTAGCCCTTATCACCATCTTTCAACTTCTATGTGCATCTGTCCCTCTTCTGTGATGTTTCGTGAGTTTTTATTGGAGGCCTGGCACCACAGAAGATGCTTATTTTCAGCATCTTGGGCAGCAGAGTCTCTGCATTCACCACAGTCCATTGTCAGAAAGGGCTTCTGCCCTTTGGCTGCCGCTGCTTTTCTCTGTGTGTGTCTAAGTGTAGGTATTTATAAAGCAGTGTGCTGTTCTGTCAGTTTGCTTAACTACCAGAAGGATGTTCTTATCGATACTTAAAAGTATCATATGATATCAACATTTAGATACATAGGAATTTATATTAAAAGTTTAAAGTATTATCCGGTATAATTATACCAAACAGGTAAAATGATTAGAAACATATAAACTGTTAGCTGAAATGTATCAGTCACCCCAGAATATCTCAAAATGCCTTAAAACAAATGGGACAAAATTGGTAGTATTTTAAAATAAAAATCTAAAAGACAAATGTCTGTGTCAAGACAGAGGAACTACCAGCGTTTTAAATAAATGATGTGTTCCAAATGTACTTACTTTACCAAATGTTTGTAATAGTCATTGTCACATGTGGAACTACTCTAGTCATATTTGAAAGGTGATCCAATCTCATATAAAAGAAACATTCAATAAAATATATAACCTGCTCTCAAGTTCTACATATGTATATATTACATGTAATATTATATATGTAGATATTACATATATACTAATATACAGTTAATACTACTAATAATATAGTTAAATTCACTACCATATAGCTTTTACTTCCAGGTCACCACAGAGATTTGAAGGTAACTATGCTTTAGACACTGATCTGTTTTTGTCCTGTCTCAAACAATCTGCTTCTCCTTAGCTATGGTTAGGTTTGTGTATGTGTATTTGTGCATGCAAACACAAAGCAATATTATAGGTTATGGAAATCAAAGATGGGATTAGGCTCATGGGAGAACCAAAGCAGCACACTGTCGTGATAACGGTCTCTCCATCTAAGGTGTGACAACCAGGCCACAATCAAGTGGTAGTTTACTTAAATCTGGTAACACAATGTAAATGGGCATCTTATTAGAGTTACTGAGCAATCAATCCAACTGTGTCCCATACGGAAGCAGGAATTTGTGTAATTAAAAGTAATTGCAGATTGGTCAAAAACTGAGATGTTTCTTCTCCATGTGTCTCATCACTGCAGAACCGCTGAGTTTATCAACATGGAAACGATGGTAATGTACTCCGGTGTTTATTTTACCAAGTAAAGAATTAAGTAACAAAATTCTGTTATTTTGGAAACAATGTGTGTATATATGTGTTCATATACCCCTTGTGTGTGAAAGTCAGAATTTGACCTGGTGACCCTCAGTGTCTTTGATCTCTCCTCCCCTCTCTTTTTGAGACAGTTTCTCACTGAACTTAGAGGTGCTTTTTTTTATTGGTTACACTTGCTGGCCAGGGGCCCTAAGGTTACCCTGTCCCCACTTTTGACGCTCTGAGATTTACAGGTGCACTTTTTACATGGGTGCTAGGAATTGAACTCAAGTTCCCATATTTGCACAGCAAACACTTAACAGACTGAGCCTAAACCCAGGTGTCAAAAGTCTAGATTAAAGCATTCAAATTAACTCTATGATACAAACAAAGACAAATAGATATTTATGAGAATATAACTGGCTCAATGCAACTGTGCCCCCATTGCATGGGGTCCACTCAAAATTGACAGGCATCCTGCACATTTCCCTCCAATATCACTCAACTCAGACATAATACATGCAAGTGTCCAGGTTCTCAGCCCAATTGCATACTGACCAACAGCTACAGGCATGGGGCTTGCAGCTACCCACTTAGGCTCAATTAACTTTAAAAGACAACTCTTATAGTTACTTCTTGCAAAGGATACAAATAAGGATCAGTCAAATGGAATGAGGTCCTGGAAAGACATAAATATAAAACCTTCAGAGACAGGCCCGGCGGTGGAGACAAGCAGACGCAGGTAGGCCTGTGGCGGCTGCCCGTGGAGGTAGACAGGCCCAGCGGCGGCCTGCTGAGGTAAATGGGCCCTGCGGCAGCGGCCGACAGGGACATTCAGTCCCGGCTGCAGCCGACAGAGACATTCAGGCCCGGTGGTGGCCCCCAGAGGCAGACAGACCCAGCGGCAGCTGACAGGGACATACAGGCCCGGCGGCAGACTGCAGAGGTAGACAGGCCCAGGGACGGAGACAAGCAGACACAGCTTGGAACAGGGACGCCCCTAACCCCAACATCTGGGGAAGAAGCTATCTCCGTGGGTCAGAACCAGAACGAATCTGAACACTCCTTCTGAGGACAACCCAGGGCCCAGCTGCTGATCCTGTGAAACCCAACAACTTGGAGGTGTTGGTGAGACTACCCTGCTCAGCTGAAACCCATCTGGGAGAGGATTCAGATGCCTACAGTTTAAAGTCTGAAGAAACAAGATCAGCTGAGGAGTTGACAAATGAACAAAACGTGACCTGGGAACACAGAAGAAGGCGCTACCCAGACACCAAACCAGATCACCAGAATCATAAGTATATAATTCACCGATCGAAATCAGCTGCCCCTGAAGAAATAGCCCAATAGCACCAATTTAACCAAGAACCACTACTAAACCAAGACTAAAAATTAGAACAAGAGAGGCACTCTCAGACACAGACACCACCTGCACCACACAGAGGAAGAGATGTGTAGACGCCAGTGCAAAAATACAGGCAACAACATAAAGACCTATATGGCAACATCAGAACCTAGTGATTCTACACCTGCAAGACCTAAACATACCATGACAGAAGAAACAGAAGAAATCAACCCTAAAAATGACTTTAAGAAGATGATAGAGGCCCTTAAAGAAGAAATAAAACATTCCCTCAATGAGGAAATAAAAACTTTCCTTAAAGAGGAAATGAAAAACTACCTTAAAGAGGAAATAAAAACTTTCCTTAAAGAGGAAATAAAAAACTCCCTTAAAGAGGAAATAAAAACTTCCCTTAAAGAGGAAATGAAAAACTCCATTAAAGAGGAAATAAAAAACTCCCTTAAAGAAATGGAAGAAAAAACGAACAAAAAATGGGAAGAAATCAAATCAAGCCAAGAAAAAGCAATTAAACAGATGAAAGAAACATTCCAAGATCTGAAAAATGAATTTGAGACAATAAAGAAAACACATGCTGAGGGAATGCTGGAAATAGAAATCCTGACTAAACGAACAGGAACTACAGAAACAAGCATAACCAACCGATTGCAAGAGATGGAACAGAGAATCTCTGATGCTGAAGACACGATAGAGAAAATAGATTCCTCAGTCAAAGAAAACACTAAAGACAAAAAAATTGTAACACAAAACGTCCAGGAAATTTGGGACACCATGAAAAGACCAAACCTAAGAATAATAGGGATAGAAGAAGGAGAAGAATACCAACTCAAAGGCACAGAAAATATATTCAACAAAATCATAGAAGAAAACTTTCCTAACCTAAAGAAAGAAATACCTATGAAGATACAAGAAGCTTACAGAACACTGAATAGGCTGGATCCAAAAAAAAAGTCCCCTCGCCACATAATAATCAAAACACTAAACACACAGAATAAAGAAAAAATATTAAGAGCTGCAAAGGAAAAGGACCAAGTAAAATATAAAGGCAAACCCATCAGAATAACACCAGACTACTCAATAGAGACTATGAAAGCTAGAAGATCATGGACAAACCTCATGCAGACACTAAGAGACCACGGATGCCAACCCAGACTATTATACCCAGCAAAACTCTCAATCACCATAGGCGGAATAAACAAAATATTCCAGGATAAAACCAGATTTAATCAATACCTGTCCACAAACCCAGCCCTACAGAAAGCACTAGAAGGGAAAATTCAACCCAAAGAAGTTAAACACATCCATGAAAAATCAAGCAATAGATAATCCTACACCAACATACACCACAGAAGGACAACACAACACAACCAAAAAATAACAGGAATTAACAATCACTGGTCATTAATATCCATCAATATCAATGGTCTCAACTCACCTATAAAAAGACACAGGCTAACAGAATGGATAAGAAAACAGGACCCATCCATATGCTGCATACAAGAAACACACCTTAACTCCAAAGACAGACACTACCTCCGAGTAAAGGGCTAGGAAAAGGTTTTCCAAGCAAATGGACCTAAGAAACAAGCTGGTGTAGCTATCCTAATATCTAATAAAATAGACTTCAAACTAAAATCAATCAAAAGAGACCAGGATGGACATTACATATTCATCATGGGAAAAATCCACCAAGATGAAGTCTCGATTCTAAACATTTATGCTCCAAATACAAAAGCACCCACATTCATAAAAGAAACACTACTAAAGTTTAAAACGCACATCAAACCCCACACATTAGTAGTGGGAGATTTTAACACACCACTCTCACCAAAAGATAGATCTACCAGACTGAAACTTAACAAAGAAATAAAGGACCTAACAGATGTTATGACTCAAATGGACCTAATACATATCTACAGAATATTCCATCCTAACACAAAAGAATATACCTTCTTCTCAGCACCCCATGGAACCTTCTCAAAAATTGACCACATGCTTGGACACAAAACAAATCTCAACAGATACAAAAAAATTGGAATAATCTCCTGTATCTTATCAGACCACCATGCCTTAAAGTTAGAACTCAATAACAACAAAAATTATAGAAAACCCACAAACTCATGGAAACTGAATAATGCCCACCTGAAACATCAATGGGTCAAGGAAGAAATAAAAACAGAAATTAAAGAGTTCCTAGAATTCAATGAAAATGAAAGTACAACATACCCAAACTTATGGACACTATGAAAGCAGTGCTAAGAGGAAAATTCATAGCTCTAAATGC
Organism: Peromyscus leucopus; assembly: GCF_004664715.2. Taxonomy (NCBI): domain Eukaryota; kingdom Metazoa; phylum Chordata; class Mammalia; order Rodentia; family Cricetidae; genus Peromyscus; species Peromyscus leucopus. The sequence continues at coordinate 21,074,751 of NC_051068.1, forward strand.
ACACATAAAGAAGATGGAGCAATCCCATACCAATGAATTAACAGCACAACTGAAAGCTCTAGAACAAAAACAAACAAACTCACCCAGGAGAAATAGACGCCAGGAAATAATCAAATTGAGGGCTGAAATCAACGAAATAGAAAACAAGAGAACAATACAAAAAATCAATGAAACAAAGAGTTGGTTCTTTGAAAAAATCAACAAGATAGACAAACCACTAGCCAAATTAACCAAAAGGCAAAGAGAGAGCACCCAAATTCACAAAATCAGAAATGAAAAGGGAGACATAACAACAGACAATGAGGAAATCCAGAGAATCATCAGATCATACTTCAAAAACCTGTACTCCACAAAAAATGGAAAACCAGGAAGAAATGGACAATTTTCTGGATAAATACCACATACCAAAATTAAATCAAGACCAGATAAACCATTTAAATAGACCAATAACCCCTAAAGAAATAGAAACAGTCATCAAAAGTCTCCCAACCAAAAAAAGCCCAGGACCAGATGGTTTCAGTGCAGAATTCTACCAGACTTTCAAAGAAGAACTAATACCAATACTCTTCAAAGTGTTCCACACAATAGAAACAGAAGGAACACTACCAAACTCTTTTTATGAGGCTACAATTACCCTGATACCCAAACCACACAAAGATGCAACAAAGAAAGAGAACTACAGACCAATCTCCCTCATGAACATTGATGCAAAAATACTCAACAAAATATTGGCAAACCGAATCCAAGAATACATCAAAACAATCATCCATCACGACCAAGTAGGATTCATCCCAGGGATGCAAGGATGGTTCAACATACGGAAATCAGTCAATGTAATACACCATATAAACAAACTGAAAGAAAAAAACCACATGATCATCTCCTTAGATGCTGAAAAAGCCTTTGACAAAATCAAACACCCCTTCATGATAAAGGTCTTAGAAAGATTAGGAATACAAGGAACATTTCTAAACATAATAAAAGCAATTTATAGCAAGCCAACAGCAAACATCAAATTAAATGGAGAGAAACTCAAAGCGATACCACTAAATTCAGGAACAAGACAAGGCTGTCCACTCTCCCCATATTTATTCAATATAGTACTAGAAGTTCTAGCTAGAGCAATAAGACAACAAAAGGAGATCAAAGGGATACAAATTGGCAAAGAAGAAGTCAAACTTTCACTATTTGCAGATGATATGATAGTATACATAAGTGACCCCAAAAACTCTACCAGGGAACTTCTACAGCTGATAAACTCCTTCAGTAAAGTGGCAGGATACAAGATCAACTCAAAAAAATCAGTAGCCCTCCTATACACAAATGATAAAAGGGCTGAGAAAGAAGTCAGAGAAACATCACCCTTTACAATAGCCACAAATAATATAAAATACCTTGGGATAACACTAACTAAACAAGTGAAAGACCTTTTTGATAAGAACTTTAAATCTCTAAAGAAAGAAATTGAAGAAGATATCAGAAAATGGAAGGATCTCCCATGCTCATGGATAGGTAGGATTAACATAGTAAAAATGGCAATCTTACCAAAAGCAATCTACAGATTCAATGCAATCCCCATCAAAATCCCAACACAATTCTTCACAGACTTGGAAAGAAAAATACTCAACTTTATATGGAAAAACAAAAGACCCAGGATAGCTAAAAGAATCCTATACGATAAAGCAACCCTTGGAGGCATCACCATCCCGGACCTCAAACTCTACTATAGAGCTATAGTAATAAAAACAGCTTGGTACTGGTATAAAAACCGACATACGGACCAATGGAATCGAATTGAAGACCCTGACAACATTAATCCATGCACATATGAACACCTGGTTTTTGACAAAGGAGCCAAAACTATACAATGGAACAAAGAAAGTATCTTCAACAAATGGTGCTGGCATAACTGGATGTCAATATGTAAAAGATTACAAATAGATCCATATCTGTCACCATGCACAAAACTCAAGTCCAAGTGGATCAAAGACCTAAACATAAATCCAGTTACACTAAACTTAATAGAAAAGAAAATAGGAAGCACTCTTGAACGCATTGGCACCGGAGACCATTTCCTAAATAAAACACCGACAGCACAGACCCTGAGCACAACCATTAATAAATGGGACCTCTCGAAACTGAGAAGCTTTTGCAGGGCAAAAGACACAGTCAATAAGACAAAAAGACAGCCAACAGATTGGGAAAAGATCTTCACCAACCCCACATCTGACAGAGGATTGATCTCCACAATATATAAAGAACTCAAGAAACTAGACATCAAAGCACTGAACAGTCCAATTAAAAAACGGGCTAAAGAGCTAAACAGAGAATTCACAAAACAAGAACTACAAATGGCTGAAAGACATTTAAAGAAATGCTCAACATCCTTAATCATCAGAGAAATGCAAATCAAAACGACTCTGAGATACCACCTTACACCTGTTAGAATGGCTACGATCAAAAACACCAATGACAACCAATGTTGGAGAGGATGTGGAGCAAAGGGAACACTCCTCCACTGTTGGTGGGAATGTAAACTTGTACAACCACTGTGGAAATCAGTATGGCGGTTTCTCAGAAAATTAGGAATCGAACTACCTCAAGACCCAGCCATCCCACTCTTGGGCATCTACCCAAGGAATGCTGATTTATACCATAAAGATACATGCTCAGCTATGTTCATAGCAGCACTATTTGTAATAGCCAGAACCTGGAAACAACCTAGATGCCCATCAATGGAAGAATGGATGAAAAAAAATGTGGTACATATACACAATGGAGTACTACTCAGCAGAGAAAAACAATGAAAGCATGAAATTTGCAGGCAAATGGATGGAACTAGAAAAAATCATCCTGAGTGAGGTAACCCAAACCCAGAAAGACAGTTATGGTATGTACTCACTCATTGGTGGATTCTAGATATAAAATAAAGAACAATCAGACCACAACCCATAGAACCATAGAGGCTATATATATAGCATGGAGGTCCCTAGGACGACTGTGGCATATAATAAATTTCAGTTTTACTCAATTATTGAAAAAAATAGCCAAATGAATGGAAACACATGAACTATGAACCAAAGCCTGAGGGGCTCCCAGCTGGATCAGGCCCTCTGAATAGGTGAGACAGTTGATTGGCTTGATCAGTTTGGGAGGCATCTAGGCAGTGGGACCAAGTCCTGTGCTCATTGCATGAGTTGGCTGTCTGAAACCTGGAACTTATGCAGGGACACTTGGCTTAGTCTGGGAGGAAGGGACTGGACCTCCCTGGACTGAGTCTACCAAGTTGATCACAGTCCTCGGGGGAGGACTTGTCCTGGAGGAGGTGGGAATGGAGGGTGGGCTGGGGGTAAGGGGAGGGCGTGGCAGGGGGGAGAATAGGGGAACCCATGGCTGATATGTAGAACTGAATGATATTGTAAAATTAAAAATATATATCACAAAAAAAAAAAACAAAAAACAAAAAAAAACCTTCAAATTCTGAGCACGTGGAAAAGAACCGTCAGCCAGGATGCTGAACCACCTTCAACTATATGGCACTAGAAATGTATTACACAGACAAATTGAATGGACCCGATCTCCAGGCTCTGTTCTCCTCCGAGGTCAGATCAGGCAGGCCTACCACATATTATACTTGGTTCAACTTAAAGCTTCCTGGTCATATGACTATTTCCAGAATGGTCAGCTCCCATCTGGGTACCACTTAGATCTATTCTGGTGTCATCTCAGTAGTACCCACCTCTCACCACTGAAAGTAAAGATTTGGGGCTGGAGAGGTAGCTTACCAGTCAAGAGCACTGGGTGCTCTTGCAGAGGACCTGGGTTCAAGTCCCAGCACCCACGTGGTGGCTCCTACCTCTGTAACTCCAGTTCTAGGGAACTGAATGCCCTCTTCTGGCCTCTGCATGCACCGGGAGCACAGGTGGGGATACACAGACAAACATATATGTGAACAGCCATACACATAAAATTAAACAAATACTAAAAATAAAGTTAAAAAATGAAGATTCCCTGCCACCCGAGGAAGTCTAAGGAACCAGTTGCACTCCCTGCCACACACACACACACACACACACACACACACACACACACACACACAAAAGGCCAAACACTTTACCATACAACTCTGGTATTAACAAGCATTTGGGAAAACACATAGTTATATCATTAACATAAGTAAATGGTTGTAAGCTATGTAGTGGAATTTCCTAGCCATGAAAAAGTGTAAATTGTCTTCAAAATGTTATGCAACATGCCCACCAGCCAACTCTTCCTGGATTTTAATATATCAGTTGCAAATACACCCACAAACATGAGATCTAGTGTCTATCATTTTAAGGTTTCCACTTTGCTAGATAATATGTAAAGAAAGGCAGTTGCATCTACTCCAACTAAACTTGAGGTTTGGTTTTAGCAGTTGCCTACCATAATAACACAAAGACAAAAGTGAGGATGGCAGAGCATCGCTGGGCTGTCTCACCGTCAGCTGAGTGACACCATTTGGCATGACTCCTGGAAGGAAATTAACCAGCCACTGTGAAGGGCTAATAACCGGAGGACATACTGTTGTGTGATGTTGGCCTGTTCTCCAGCTGTGCCCGCTCACTCATTCTCTGGTTGGAATCTGAATAGCGTCTTTGTTTATCAGACACAGACTTTGCTGAAGTTCATGTGACACGGTTCCCAGGAATCCTTCCAAGAAATCAAACCTGCCTGGTCTTAATAAAACTGCCCTCAGCGTGACTGCTGAGAAGGACCCAGGAAACAAAGGCTGAAAGCTATTATAGCCTCGGTGGGATTGGGGAGGTCACTGCTGCAATGCTTTAGTTGACGAGAACATGGCGGTGAACCCAAATAATCCCACAGAAAAAGCAAATGTGAGTGTGTGAACACAAACAAAGGAACAAGAAACAATGCAGATCTTGAAAACCAGTTTGTCAATGAACAGGATCAAAGTCAGGAGGTTCTTAGAGACTGGCCCTTGCTAGCTGCGGAGAATAAATATGCAAATGACAGTTTCTGCCACAGAAGCCTTCAAAGAGAAAATCCCAGCCCCATGAATAGCATCAGTCTGGGCTAACAGACTACATTCACAAATGTATCTCCATGAATGTGCAGGAAATCAGGGTCCTAAGACACAACTATGATCCGATAGAAATAGGAGGGAAGCATCAATATTTATTTAAATCAAGCCTCGTGGCTTCTAGAGAAAAACACCGGAAAAATTATAGAAAAGATGTTCACTAATTTCCAAGCATGGTTAAAAATCTGCTACACATATGATGCAAGTGGAACTAGGGAAGGTTCCATGATAGAAAACAAACGTTGTTGTGGGTCCTAAAGGAAAGAGAAATCCATGTGTACTTTTTATTCTCAACTTTTCTCTACAAAGATCCTTTCTTTGTTCTTGAGCTCTAGAGACCAATCAACTCCACTTACAGTGTGATAGGATTGCATCTCCTTTCTAATTTGCATTACTTTCCTGTTGCCAATGACAAGTCACTGTGAGTGGCCTAAAACAGCAGAGTTCAACTCTTAACACTTCCGGAAATCAGGTCAGAAACAGGCATTGCTGGGTAGAAAGCTCTCATTTTCTGGGCTGCTGCCTCGGGTTCTCAAAATGTATTTCCTTGTCTGTGCTGGCTTCTAGAGGTGCCTGCATTTCATAGTTTATGGCCCACTTCCTTCTTATTTAGAACCAGCAGTGACCATCATATCTTTCTTACACTCTAGCTTTTAGGGCTTGGCCCTATCGTGGGTAGACCTAGGAAACCCAAGAGTCTATCTATTTTATGTTCAATGGATTGGTCACCCAATTCCCTCTACAAACTCAATTACTCTTTACCTTATAACTGATGATATTCAGTGGTTCCTCAGACTACTGTATGGATATCTCTCGGTGAGTTGAGAATTTATGTACTGTTAAAATATTACGGTCTAAAAAACAATATTACCATCTAGTTTGGTGTAAGAACACAACAGGAGCACATAAGCCTCTATTTGACTCTTGTACTACAAGAAAATGAACCATGTGGTGTGGGTCAAACAAACCATGCAACCTCTTTAGGCCTCATTCTTAATCATGAAGAGTCACTAATGATACTCAATTTATTTTAATTATTTTCACTGTTTAGAGATAAATTTTAATATGACCTTAGGAAACATAAGACAGTTTTTCAAACATGGACTCATGTTTAGTGTCACATCATATTTTTATTGATTATTTGGAAATTCCACATAATACATTCAATCACACTCACTTCCCAGTCCTCCCAGGTCTGTTCCCCCCTTGTGACTCCTCCCCCCAAAAACGAAGAAAGAAAAAGAAAAACACAAGTCCAATTTGTGTTACCCATATACTCACTAAAACATGGTCAAACTCCCAGTGCAGCCCCTTAAAGAAAACAGTCCTTCCCCACACCCCTGCCAGGAGCCACCACTTGTGGGGAGCTACACTTCAGCATACTTACCACAATTTTTAAGAGTTCTCTTTGATAGCTTCCTATCTAGGCTGTTATTTCTTGGGATAGGAGGACAGGCAGGGATTTTCACCAATCCTTTCCATGTCTTTCTTTCTCAACTGTGAGTCTGAAGTCAATACCACTATAAAGCAGCTTTCTTGCCCTTTATAGTCAATGAGAGCATGCACCATGGACTTCCACATGGGTTCTGGGATAGCCCTGGCCATGGACACCAATATGTTCCCCAGCGGCAGTCTGGACCATGGAAATCACATGGACATCCACAGGGGCTCTGTCCAAAGCACTGACTGTGGGCCTCAACATGGTCTCCAGTAGCCCCTAAGCCCATGGACCTCAACATGGGGTCCAGTAGCCGATAAGCCCATGGACCTCAACATGGGGTCCAGTAGCCGATAAGCCCATGGACCTCAACATGCCCCTCTGCCACAGCATGCACCACAGACACCCTCATGGCCCTTGACAGCAGCACAGACCATGGACACCAACATGGTCCCCAGTGGCAGCATGGCCCATTGACATTAACATGTCTTCAGGTGGCAGCACAGACCATGGACATCTGCATGGCCTTTGGTGGTAACAGAACCATGGACATCAACACAGCTCCTGACTGCAGTAGGACCATGGACCCTAAAATCTATTGGCACCATAAACAGTCTGGTTCTCCCTAGCAAACTCTAGTGAGTGTTGTCCTAGGACATCTGTCTACAAGTGATTGTTCAATGTATGATATTTTGAAAATATTTACAGGAAATATTTTCCTATTGAGCCTAGAATTAAATGTCCAACCCTCAAAGTTCAATTTCTCAGTTAAGCCATTAAAATTGTGTCTATATGAAATCAAACATTTAAAAGATAATACAATAAGTCAAATTATAGAAATGTTATCATAAGATGTGATAGACAGTTCATTATGAAATGTTCCTTCTAAGTAATTAACCTATAAGTAATAATTATATATATATATATATATATACAAAAAATTTAAATTTTTATGTGATGGGAATGATTTGAGTATAGAACATAAATCTGTGGGGTGTTTACCCACCCACCCCCACAGCTTCCCAGAGTTTTCTTGAGTGCAGTCAGCAGGAAATATTAGATAGAAGGATTTATTGCAGAGAATGTCACGGAGATAAACAGATAGAAAATAAAGGATAGCCTCAAGAGGGCCTGGAACCTATTCCAACTGGCCTGACTGTCTCTGGCCCAGGATTTTTATAGAGACGCCAAGGGGTGGAGCAAAAGACCTCTGTGGTGGTATTCTAACTGTACTGAAATGTGATTTTGATTGTATGTTAATAAATAAAGTTGCCCGGGGGTCAGAGCTATTAGAGCCATAGACAGTGTGGCGGTGGTGGCTCACGCCTTTAATCCCATAGATCTCTGTGTGTTCAGGGATACAGACAGCATTGGAGACATACGCCTTTAAGACCTAGAGGGCTGTACATACAGACAGTGACGAGGTAGTCACGTGTTTGGGTTTACAACCAATGAGAAGGCAGAATGACTTGGAAATGATTTACACACAGGAAATAGCTCTCTTTTCGGGAAGCTGGGACAGCAGGAGGAAGGGTGAGATTTTAGCTCTGAGCTCTGACCTCTCGGCTTTCTCTTTTACATTGTTTCTGTGTTTCTTATTTAATAAGACGGTTGGTTACATCTACAGACCTCCTCCCCCAGCACAGCCAAGTGCAGATCATCTCAGACACCTGCACTCAGGCCTGTGTTCCTGATCATCCTCTATTCGGACCTGCTGGGTAAAGCCACGAGGAATCCGAGAACAGGCTCCCACAGGTCCCCCCTTCTTAATATATAAAAAAATAGCTATTAATGGCTTACAGCAATCTCCATAGCTGTTACACCTCCCAGTATGGGAGTAGAGGATGATATAGATGGCATTTCTCTTTTGAATTAGGTCCAAGGTGACCACAGCAGTCTTAGCTGCCTCAAGCCCTTTCTAAACCAAAAACTCTTAAGGCGAAAACAAACTTAAAGAATACCTTAGCTTCATCATTACCATTAACAGGTTAACATAAATATTGCTATACATAGTCACAATTCTCTCAGTCTTACAACTCAAAGCAAACTCTTAACAGAACCATTTGAATTAGCATATATGGTGCTATATATAGTTAACAATTTTCTCCGTCTTACAACTTTAACTCAATCATTTAAATTTTCTTGCTAACAGAACATAGGAAAAACTTTGATGTATTCACAAACTTAAATATTTCCTTAACTCCACAAAACCAGGGTGCATTAATATCAATAGGTTTCTGCGAACATAATTCAATCTCATAACTCTCCCTTTTCTTTATAATTTTAAGCAAAATCTCAAGCCTAGTTAGAAAACACAAACTTTTCCGTTTAAACAGTTCCATTTGTAACACAAAACCAGTTCCATAAAACAATTCATGAATCGCCAGTTAATAAAGCATATATCCATACACAAAACTGCATTTTGATTCTAGGTAGAAATAAATTTCTTCATTTAACGCAATTCCAGAAAACCGTTCCTAGGTCATTACTCAAAATTGTCCCATTGCAATGAAATCTCTATTGTTTATTTCATTTCTTAAATCTTAAAATTTAAATGATAAATTCTGGTTCTAGCCTTCCAAATATGAGAAATCTATAACCAAAATCTTTTTGTAATTTTATCTCATTTTAAGTTCAAAAAGTTCAAACAAGAAAAATTCTGGTATCAGGCTTTCACTTCCAAATATGAAGAGATGTTTTTCAACGAAACTTTTTTAGTTAATAATTTTTGTTCAAACAAGCGTCTCTGCAACTTTTGTTCTCACAGACAGACCTTTTTAGTTATAGTAATATTCCAAACCGCACCATTTTTGCTGTTAGCTCAGGTTTTTCTGTGCTGCATTGATATTCCATGGATCTCAGCTGCAGATACCTTGTGCTGGTTCTGGCATCTGCCATTCTTAGCTTCTTAGTGACTTCTGGAGCTTTTGAAACCATTCAGACTGCCTACTTTGCAGTCTACTAGGACACTATCTCCTGTGTCTCAGGTGTTTTCACCATATGCATTAAAAGACTCACACTTAACATTTACACTTTTTCACAAACTCACATATAACATTTTTTGCCTTGCAAAGCATTCAGACTCACATTCAACATTTACACATTTTTACAAACTCACATACAACATATTAACATCTACTTATTTATACTTTAAGGAAACTATAGAACTACTTTAGCAAATATATTTCTTATTAATTCTTATATACTTATATTCATTCCATCTTATTTCTTATTTAAACTTACATTTACAACTAGCATCTTACAAGCTTATTACTACATGTCTTAAGACTACCTTAGATACTTCTTACAAGCTTATATTCTTAAAGGAACTCTATAGATCTATTTTACAAACTTATATAGGGCTACCGTTAGCATATATTTAACTTAGCAAACACCTAAAGATTTCTTAACAGATATCTAACAAGACAGAATAATTTCTACAAACTCACATATCTTATTTTCATCTTTTTACTTCTTACTCTTAATTATCACCATCTCTATTAGAAAGATTCTCTTAACTAGACAGAAAGTACATACATCATTTCTAAAGTTTAGAGTTTATAGTCAGCTTTTCTATACAACACTGGGATTTAGTGAGTGTTGTCATTATAGAGTTGTGATACTTGTTGCTAGAGGGCTGTAACATTCTCCGGACAAAGCCACACCCCAAAGTTGCGAGTCGGCCTTTTCGAACCGGCAGAGATGCACTGTCAGCGGTAAACTAGAGGCTGTCCCTTCACTCACATTCATAATAGCTACCCTAAGAACTTCAATTCAAACAAACGTTTCTATCACAGCAGTACTTTTGGTTTGCTCTACTGAAAAACTTCACGCTGAGGGTGAAATTACCATATTTAGCTGCTGTAAAGCTCTTCGCCAATACTGCACAGCTATTAGGTGATATAAGGTATTTTCTAAAGGAGCTAGTAAAGCCAAAAGCGGCACAGCTCCGAACTCTGTTTCCTCACTGTTTGCATTCACCAGTGACAGAACCTCGGGCCACTTTCATTCTGGTTCCTTTATAGGAACGTCATTGGAGCTGACCTTCCTTAGTTCCATGCTCCTTACAAAACGCTCCAGTAACCACCGAGTTTCATTCTCCTCTTGTGAAAAAACAAACATGTCCTCGACTCCATATTAACACAGGATTGGGACCCTTCCATAATCCCCAAGCAGGGATCTTTCCATTTCACTTGAGTTTCAGGATTTAGAATTTTCACTTCATTAGCTTTAACTCCTGATGTTATTAGCAGCAGTGATATTTAGCATTGATTTCTTATAGGGAACTTTCAGGTGAAACAACTCTTTTGTAAGAGCTAGATTTTCTGAAGTTTGTTTCCCATCTATAAAGCAGTCATTTCTTTTTTGAATGCCTGTTTCCTTGTCTCCTTATTAGATTTGCAAAGGAATTACGCATTGCAGGCAGTTTGTTCAAAAGGCAAAGAACTTTAATTTCAACGTAAGTTTCTTCATATCTAAGACAACGTTCAGTGTATAAACTGCTTTCCCTTGTTAAGGATTTTAAAGTGGCTTGTTTGCTCTTATAGGTAGCTTTTTGTCATCCAACAACCGTAAAAACTTTGCACAGCTATTAAGGTAAATAAGGCATTGTACCAACAGAGCCCCAAACTGCGAAGCACCTAGGTTCCGTATCTTTTCAATTTTCCATTGGAACTGACATTTAGACGATTTTCCTCCTTACTCTTTTAAAAGCTGTATTTTAAGTTTACCATGAATGTATTTTCAAGCTGACAAAAGTGTTTCAGGGCAATGTTGCCATCTTTATTGGAAAAACTACCTTTCCCAGAATGCATTTCCCTTATATCAGTCCCTAATAATATCAGTTCCTTATATCAGTCCTTTATATCATTTCCCTTATATCAGTCATTTCCCATAGTTCTTTTCGGGTCTGAGAGTCAACTGGTTCTCTTTCACTAGACTTGCCCGGGACGTTTGAACAAAGTCTCTTGCCTTTGCAATGGGAGATTTGAACAAGCATTTTACATTTTCAGCTATGGCACATTGGGAGACTCCTATTCTCTCCTCAGCTGGCTTCAACTGGTGTCTCTCCTTCATTTGACACTGGCCCCGGATCAGAACCACAACCACACCTGCCTCGTTAGCGCACTTTGAGGCTGGCATTTCTGATAGCAACTTTCCTTGGGGCTTGTGTTTGTTTTAGCCAGTCAGTGAAAAACAAGATCATTTACAACAGCTTTTTCATAGCTCCTTCAGAGAGATTTTCTCCCACTGATCTATCTCATTTTGCTTGCTCCTTCCTTCCCCAGATGCAGAGCTTCAGGTATCTGCCGCTCTGTACCTCTGCTAGCTGCCTTTGGAGGTAGGGGCTTCCCCCCCCCCCCAATCTGCCTCAAACTCTAGCAGCTTTGTCAGGTCATACATTTTCTGGGGAGGAATCTGTCCCCTCTGTTTCTTCAGAGACTTTCTCTCTGAGAGTATCCAGTTTGGTCTCAGTTTATCCCCTCTACCCCAGAAACAGTTTCAGACACTACAGTGGCGGCTTTCCCTGCTATGAAGGTAGGGGCTTTTTTGTCCATTTCTGTTTTTGAGGTCTGTGTGGTTTGTGTACAGACTGAAAATCTAACAAGGGAGGTGTTTGCCATTTCTAAACTCCCATTAGGACAGGTGCTTTGCCTCATCAGGCCTTCACCTGGCCCAGTCCCCCAGTGGGTTGTGTTTGCTTGTCTGGGTGCTCAAGGACAGAGCTTATGCCAGAGGCAATCACCCCTCAGGGCTACACTCCCTCATCTCAGGGAGTCAGTTGAAACAAAGCTTTTCTCAAAGAGATGCTTTCTCCGATAGAAAAGAAAGTTTTACTCCTAGATAGTTCTGTTCTGTCCTGGCTGGGCTCTTTCCCCAGACAGCATTCTGACTCGGCAGCACAACTGCTTCAGACACAGTTCAGCTTTACTGTTTTTCCAGAAAGGTCCTTTCTCTGATAGGAAAGCTTTTTCTCAGATTTCTTTTTGCAGCTGTGGACCTATCAACCCGGGACTTGTAGGAAAGTGGACAACTGTACCGTTCCCACCAGCTTTAGCTTTGTTCATTAGTAATCTTCCCCTGGGTCCTGCACCTTCCTGCCTCAGCTCTGTGCTCCAGGAAGTTTAACACTGCAGGAACCCTAGTATCCCTGAAATGCACTCCAACTCAGAGACACTGGCCAGTCACCCCTGGGTTTTTGGTCAGAAGCAAGGATACAATACTAACGGAGTTTGCATTGCTTCAGGGGATCTTTGCATTAAGATGATTAGGAGCACCTTTTCATTCTGAAATGCTCCCTCAGACAAAACCCTTGATGCCTCAGCTTGGCTGTAACTGAAAAGCCTGGTTTTTCTGCTTTTCTCAGGCAAAGTTTCCTGCCCTTTGGGGCTCTCTATAGCTCTTCACCCTTACTCTCTCTCCAAGCATTTCCCTCAGGGTACTCTGACCCACTGTCTTTTACTAGCTTGAAGAGACAGAGCTTAGAAGAGGTTTCTAGGAACTTGTCCCAGCCTCCTGCATTGCAGGGAGGATTTTTAAAGCTTGAAAGAACTTAGAGAGGTTTTGCTGTCTTAAGAGGTTTGCTGTTTTCCCTTAGAGCTAATCACAGGTGGTCCCCCTACTAATATCTTCAGGTGATTCTAATTTTTGTCCTTCTGAGAGGGTTCTGAAAGGCTTTTGTTTTTAAGTTTAAGAGAGCTTTTGAGAAAGATTAAGGCTTTTTAGAGAGATTTTTCCCCCAAAATTTTCCAAGAAAAGCTTTAGAGTTTAAGAGAAAGATTCCCCGCCCCCTCAGGAGAAAGACCAACTTTTCCCAAAACTTCTGAACTTTAAACTTTGACTTCTTACACCCCCATTTTTGCCTCAGGGAGAAAACACTTTCTCCTGCCACTTGGACTTAGCATTTCAGCTGTCCCCGGTCAAAAGCTTCCATAGGAAACTTTTTCTTCCCCATAAGCTCAAAGAAGAGATTTTTTACTACCCGAAAAGCCCAAAGAAAGATTTTTTCCCCCAGTTTGCTTTTATAGCTCCCAAAGTGAGAAAATTGAAGAGTTTTTCTGTCTAGTTGCCTTACTTATTCCTACACAATCTTACACTTTTAAGTTTTTCCTAAACTATATTACTACCCTATACCTTACTTATTTTTCACAGATAGAATTTGAGAAAGGGATAGAAGATAGAAAATTTTGACAGAAGAGAATTTGCTGCAGCATCAGACATCCTTCCAGTCCTCTTTCCTTTTCTCTTGAGGATAAAACCCCTGCCTCCCAAAAAATATATATAAAAAATACATATTTTTCATAATACCGGCATGCCTTTCCACTGGCAGGGCTGACAGCACTTTCACCAAAAACTCTGTAATAAAACTATTATTTTCCTTTATCTTTAGTCCCTATTACTTTGTCTTTAGTCCCTGTTCATTTGTCTTTAGTCCCCCCTTTTTTTGTTCCCCCTTTTTTTCTTTAGTCCCCCTTTTTTTTTCTTTTTTCTTTAGCCCCTGTTCATGGCGCCATTCTGTGGGGCGTTTACCCACCACCCCCACAGTTACCCAGAGTTTTCTTGAGTGCAATCAGCAGGAAATATTAGATAGAAGGATTTATTGCGGAGAATATCACGGAGATAAACAGATAGAAAACAAAGGATAGCCTCGAGAGGACCTGAAACCTATTCCAACAGGCCCCAACTGTCTCTGGTCCAGGGTTTTTATAGAGATGCCAAGGGGTGGAGCAAAAGACCTCCTCCCCCCAGCACAGCCAAGTGCAGAGCATCTCAGACACCCGTGGTCCTGATCATCTTCTATTCGGACCTGCTGGGTAAAGCCACGAGGAACCCGTGAACGGGCTCCCACACATAAATTTTCAAATAGAATCAAATCTAATCTTTCTGTCCTTTAATAAAAATTTTATCTTATTTGTCAATTTTGGGGGGAGGGACAAAAATTCTTTCTGGAGTTTCTTCTAATAAATGTAAAATTCTTGAGTATATCAGGAAACAAGAAGACCTTAGTGACCCAGTGTTAACAGGTTGAGCTGGAAGTGAGTATCAACTGAGACTATCCAAAGACAATCCTGAATGTGTACCCTGGACAGATTATAATATATCTAATATTTAAAAATAGGGGGGAAAGTCAATCCTTCTAAGCAGGAAGGGCAGGCTTAGCTATCTGTCTATCATGTCTCTTTACATGAACACATTATTTCCTGTCTCACATTTGCATGTTCCATATACAGTCTTGGCATGGAGGTTTCTCTTGTTCAGACATCTATGAATGCACCAAGGAATGTGTGTGTCAAGCTGACTGAGCCAGCACTTTCCAGAAACCAGGACATGGCATCACCTCATCTGGGACAGCATGCCCAACAGGACGTCATCTTGCACTCTGGAATGGATGCTTCAGCATCTATTTGACTTCTTGGAGCTCAGGACCCTGAGAATTTTCAAAAATGAATTTCCCCATCAGGATACATAAATCAGACATGATTGTGAAGACCTACTGGTCTTAGGATTTAAAAATTCAAGACTATTGAGATGCCAAGAGGAGAAAAGGTAAGCTGTATGATGAAACCAAATATATGAGAAAGTAAAAATCAATTTTTACAAGAATATTGATTAAAAGGAGCTTATCAGGGTGGATGCATTTACAAATGAGAGCCGTCCTGGAATGCTTCCCGAAGACCAGCTTCAGGTGAGGAGAGCCTTCGTCTCCCACTGCACAGGCTGCCCTCATTAGCTTCACTTGTGCATTTGCTTGCTGGTGCTTTTAGCTAAAGAGAGGCGGTGAGAACAGCTCAATTTGGAATTAAAATGTCTGGCTGTGGTTTGGCTAATGACCACTGACACTCATCTGGGCTTTAGTCTCTTGAACATTGGGCAGCATCATAAATGGGCAAAGGCCAGGTGTCAATCCTCTGCTCTGTGTCCTTCATTTTCTTAGCTCTGGACCTTACCAATCTTCACGACATGCTTTCTTCTTTTACTACTTTTCTCAATAGTTGTGGAGCTTGGGGTGGGAAGGAGACAAGAGAAGGTATGGGTGAAAGTAATCAAAATGCATTATATACATGCATGAATTTAATAAAGAATAAATATGATTTTAAAAAACAAACTTTCAAATTATATTTCCAAAACCTGAAAATACGAAGGTGTAACTTCATACACACACACACACACACACACACACACACACACACACACACACAGAATTTTTTGGTCCATTTAAGATAAAGAGAATATAGATTGAGTACACCATCCCTAACATCAGAAAGTAAATTAGATTAGAGAGCAGAAATGTCCACAGTTTTCCAGACTATTTTACACCATAATTGCTATCTACATTGTATTCACTGAACTTAAGAAGTATCAGGGAATGGATTTGAACATCTAGGTTTGGCTGATACACAGCAGAAATAAGAACAAGAAATGATGGGTTGGATACAATGTAGGAAGTGATCCACAGCATAGTTCTCACTCCCATTTTTTAGATCAGGGGAATGTGTATATACCCTGCAATGAAAAGACACCAGATCAAAAGGTGCCTGGGGAACACCCCACCACCACCAAGGGAAACTTCGGGAAATTGAATTGCAGCCTGATATTTTTCTCTTTTCTTTCCAGCTGCCATTTACTACTCAACTAAATATATAAAAGTGACTTGAAATAATTAAAAATAGACGTGCTTCAGAAAAAGTAAATGTGACATAATGATTGGGTGTGTTGAAAACTGGCATTCTTGGGAGCACTGCTGTCTATGTAAGCTAGAAGCAGAAATCCTGCTGTAAAGGTCAGCCCCATTCCTGTATGTGAGAAACTCGCAACAGAAAAGAGGGATGATCCTAAACACTTCAAAAGACTGGAACTCTAAAAGAAGAAATATTTTTAGAAGTATGAATGATTGCATCTCCATGGTCTTCATTCTATGCTATTTATTTCATTATTATGAAATAATACCTCTAATTTCTTTTTTTTTTTTTTTTTTTTTAAGAAAAATATAGGGCTGTAAAGATGGGCCAGTGGTTAAGAATACTTGCTGCTTTTCCAGAGGACCGGAGTTTGGGTCCCTGAAACCATGCTGGGTGGCTTCAGGCCCAAGTGGTCCGAAACACTCTCTTGACTTCTGCACAGTACACATAAAACAAAAACTAAAAATGGCGACTGGAGAACTGGGTTGGTGCTTAAATACACTGACTGCTCTTCCAGAGGACCTGGATTTGATTCCCAGCTTGAATCTGTCTATAACTCCAGTCTCAAAGTTTCTGACACCCTCTTCTGGACTCTTCCAGCACCATGCACACAGAAGATGCACAAAAATACATGAAGGCAAAACACCCATACACATAAAATAAAATTAAAAATAAATAAATAGCAATTTGAAAAGAAAGAAAATAATGACACTTTAGATTTAAGAATTTAGGTACATTCCAAAAACACTTAGGATAGATAAAATATGAATGAAAGAACCTTGGTGATAGAAGAATTAACAAGATGAAACTAACTGATAAATTGTGTTGTATTCAGGAGTGAAAACCATGGAGTTCTGACACATGATGAATGCAAAGGGTATTTTGTTTGAAGGGATGTATTTCATCAAGACATAACCTAGACAGAGTCCAAAACACAGCAGGCACTCAAAACAATTTTTAAGCTAATAAGTAAATCAGACAAAGATGTTTGCAACCATGCACATAAAAGGACTGACTACCCTATTCCATAAGACTTGAAATATAATTAATTCCCTGCAAATAGTATTGAAGTCAGTATCCCCCCAAATGCATCGCATTCATCAAATGCTATGTTGGTGAAATTTGATGTTGGAAACACTGCTTCTGTAAAATAGATCTGCTGAAACAAGTAAAACACGCTGTTAAAAGCTCAGGTTCTGGGTACTTTTGTGCCAACAAAGGGGTGGTGGCCCAGTGCAGAGAAGCCTGCTATCTTCACATCTGAATTAAATTATATTTTCCCTGGTTTCAGATGAATGAACACATTTCCACGGTGGCACTGAGCCAGAAGGGTAATGCACCTGGAATATGTTAATTTCCTTAATGACCTCACAGTCTTTCTCTAATGGGCTAATCATATCCAGACAAGAAGATTATCATGATTCCTACATTTAGAAAGAGAGCAGCCTATGCTTACTTAATTACCACTGAGAGTCCTATCCTGGCATTACTTTAGGTCCAAATTTCATATCAATGTGCCCCCCCCCGACTTCTCGTTGTTCTGTATATTCTTGTACTATCTAATCATCAGCTAGGTTGGACATACATTCCTTAAGCAACCTTTAAAATTGTATGTCATTATTTAAAATGCTGTAGAAAAGTGCCTTTAAGCATATTCAGTAATTCCAGTCAAGCCAAGGATACCACATGTTTTATGTTATAATATGGATATAATTTTACATGTAGAGTATGAGGATACATAGATTCAACTGTTTATCTCCAGCCTCTGTAGTTCATTCCTCTCCTATGCAATCTTATACCTAGCCTAACCAAAATACATTCAAAAACTCAACTCATTTTTTGTTCCATTCGAACCACCAAATTTTACTTGCCAGCCAAACCCCAGAACAGATTAGAATTTGCTATACCTAATGCAGTGAATAAAGAGAATAGTCTCTGCTTTCTTTGCACCTAACATACTTTATATTAAGATAAATAAGCAACTAATACACAGTTATATTCCCTGGGGTCATAATTATGTGACATCCACATGCAAATAAAAGAAACCTTAACTTAATTCAGGATTATAATTTCATATTTATTCATTTTGAAACTTAAGCTGTACGTACATTCAAATTAAATTTTATGTCAACTATTTACAAACTGCTTATAATTGCTTCAGGATACAACTCAGTCAAGTAAAAGCCACATTATTTAGGGGGGAAATGATAACCAAAAATGTTATTACAAACATATACATCCCCGAAATGCTCGTAATTCCTAGGAAAACTTGTTTCATTTTCAGTTTGTACACTGGAAACTGAGGCTTAGGAACATCATTGTCAATGCAGAGTTCTTACGTAGCTGCTGTGTTTCTAGGAATTAAGTCAGTTTTGGGAAGTGAAGAGGCAGCAGGGAGTCCAGAAGCATCTGGCCAGTGTAAGGAACCTAGAGAGACCAACACTCAGGGACACGCAGGTCATTGCGCCTAAGTCGCCGACATACCGCTATGTCCTAAGAAAAACTCCAAGATAGCTGGTTCGTCCCCTGCCTTACCGAGGTCTCACATTTTTCTCCTTTGGCGTTGGTAGATACCAGAATTACCTTTATGAAAAAAAGCACCCCGGAGAAAAGATATGAGGAATGCAGTGGGCAGGGTTCTACCTCTACTAACAGGACAGGCTATGGGGGACTGGGATGACGCTCAACCATTGAAAATGCTTACTGCTTTTTACAGAGAATCACAGTTCAGTTCCCAGCACCCAAATCTGGCAATTCACATCTGCCTGAAATTCTAGTTCCAGGAGATCCAGCACCCTCTTCTGTCCTCCAAAAGTGTTGCACACTTATGCACCCCCTCCCCCACATACACAAAATATGGGATTACATTAGACCTTCTTATTCATTAGTGAATACAGCTCCATTAGTAGTTGGTAACCTTTGCGAAACAATCTAATGTGTTGTCAAAACAATTACACCAGATAAGTCAAGTAGCTCCTTGGAGGACACAATGCTCCTCAATGTGGCAATGTGGACAGGATGGATTGTGTTAGTGTGCCTGAACCACAGACTGACTGTCAAAGGCCAACTTTGACACTTAGAGTTGGTCTCTAATTCAATCACACCATTTATCCAGAAATTAGGATGGATAAGAACATGAGAGGTTACATCTCTGCTTGAAAGTGTGGTGTACTATAAGCCAGATAAATCTTTTCTACCTGCTGCTACCTGAATAACCAGTCAGAGGCTTAATATTAATTACAAACTGGTCTATGGTTCAGGCTGCTTGCTAGCTAGCTCTTTTGTCTTAAATTAACTCATTTCTATTCATCTATGTTTTGCCATGTGACCGTGATCTTATCAGTCTGCTGGCATTTTGCCCCTTGGGTGGCAGGCTGGCATCTGCCCTAACTCTGCCTTTCTTCTCCCTGTATCTTTGCTTGGATTTCCCACCTGGCTATAACCTGTCTTGCCATAGGCCAGAGCAGCTTCTTTATTAAACAATGGTAGCAACACACATTCACAGCATACAGAAAGACCATCTGAAAGCAATGTACAGCACATCTTCCTGTGTTAATATATTCCTTCCTGGATCTTAATCATCTTTCAAATAAAGGAACGTACCAGAGTCTAAATTGAAGGAGGTGCTCACCTGATGATTAGCGTTCCCTGAAAAGTCATTAAAACTAATGACTTAATTATGCTGCTATATAATTACCTACTAAGAGTATCAAAACACTAAATGAAGCATGAGTGGACCAAGGTGTCACATGAGGCCATACTGATGTCAAAATGTATTTGTTTAGGTTAAATCAATGCCTTTGTGAGCTTTGTAACTTGTCATACAGCCTAATTTTCCCAAGGTAATTAAGTCATTAGGGTTTGTAAGCAGAAAAATGAACTCCATGTTCACTGTTTTGCTGGGGAACAACGCTGGGATAAATTGAGCCCCTCTCCAAACCAGGCTCTAAAAACATTTGCAGTAATGACCAGACGATAGTAATTTAGTTTAAGTCTTGCAAGACACATGGACTTTGCTGGAACTATTCAAGTCTGTCCTCATAATACACATCAGTCACAGAAAATCAGTCAGCAAATGGATGTGTCTGAGGAACAGTGAAACTGTATTACAAAGACAATAGGAGGCAAAATACAATCTCTAATTAGTGCCAATCACCATTCTGATGGCCTGTCAATATTCCTTTAGTTATCACTTATATAGCTTCCAATATCCCTGCTTTGCTGTCGGTCAGCAAGATAACCAGGACTATGTGAAGGGGTCAGAGATCATAATAAAATGGTGACTTTGTATTAAATATTGATATGAATTCAAATTGTGCTTTCTTCTTAAAACACTTTACAGAAAAGTAGACCACAGCAGGAGGAAGAGTAGGCTTACATCCTAGAGTGAGATTCTTCAGTGACCGAAAAATCATCTTAAATTCCAAGTGCCACAATTTAAAACTCAATCAAGTTTCATTATTCAATCAATAAGGCATTTTAAGTAATTGTTACCAGGGTCCTTAACCAGTGTGCAACTTCAAACTGTCCCTAAGTAACTGCACTAGCAAAGTAGTAAAGGGGGGGTACACTTGATTCACCCACCCACTTATAATAGGATTAAGGCCAAGAATTATAAATCACTGGTTTTACAAAAGCAAAGAATTTTTAGATGTTTGACCAAATGGAGAGAGCAAAAATACTGCGAAACATTTGGTAAGCCTCCTCCGCAAACACGCTTCGAACCACGGGAGTTGGAAAATGCAGTCAAAGCCAAGATTGCTATGTGAACCCAACAGGGTCGTGTTCTCATACTGTACTTAACTAAATGCCTTTGTAAAGATCAGACCATTGGTCAGTAAAGCACACTGCTTTTAGACTCCAAATCCAGAGGCATAATCAATTCGATGTTCTCCATCTTCGTAATTGTAAAACATGGATAATATTTGAAAATTCGTCAAGAATGATATGTTCTAAGGGAATTATCATTCAGTTATTATATTTAATTATGTATTAGTACTATTGAAGCATAGAAATCATGGGGTTATTTATCATGGTATTCAGATACCAGGCATCCAAGTATCAGAGTATTTCCTGAACGTGTAAACCCGCCAACTCTTCCTGAATAACATACTGCAAAAGCCAGTGTTCTCATGAGAAGCCTGGAGAATTCAGAGCTGCACCCCAAGGCAACTCAAAACAGGCTCCTGTCTCCGTTAATTAAAGGAAAGCCTCAGCACTACACAAGCAGGATGCTCTCCAGGCTAGAGGAGATGTCACACAGATGTTTCCCACCAGGCTTCCAAAGCTCTACCTCGCTGGGAAAGGATGACCCCATTCAAAGGAAAAATTTTACCAATCCTGCAAGAAGGAACAAGAGCAGAAGGAATGGAATTAGTTTCTCTTTAAAAGAACAACACACTCAACACACATGCAGACATGTAATTACAGCATCCAGATGCCTTTACCGTGTAGGGGAATGAGTGTCAAGACTCTGACGATGTAAGAGACAGTGAGAGATTGCTGAGGAGGTACCGCAAACTGGGGAGTGAGAATCTGCAGGCCTCTCTGGGGCTGCCAACTTGTGGAGCTCTTTCCTTTATGGAAAGATGTGTCAGCCATCGGCATGCCAAAAAGAAGGACCCCAAACCTCGCCTGATTTGAGGCCAAAGGTGAGAGAGAGAAAGGCCAAGAAGACAAAAGCTTCCAGAGGAGACCTCTAAAACAAGGCAGTAAAGATGAATTTTATGGTTCTGCAGCAGAGGAAGGGATCAGGATGGAAGAGATCATGTCTGCTTTTGAATTTTAATGCAGATGATGGAACAAGAGGGCATACATAAAAATGAGGGGAAAATCTGATTCAAAACAGATGTCAAGCAGCCTTGCATTGCACAGTTATAAATGAATGTATGGGCTACAAAGCAGAAAAAAAAATCTGTTTAGGTGAATATTGAGCCTGTTAGAAAAGGTAATAGTACATCGTCTCTCCTTAGAAGAGATAAGGGGCTGGGCATGGTGGATCATGCCTGTCACCCAACACCTGGGAAGCCAGAAGAGCACAGGGTCCAAGTCAGCCTGAATGGCATAATGAGACATGGTCTCTGAAAGCAAAACACACAGAAAAAGAAGAGATTATGCAGAATGTGTGACTAGAATGAATTTCTTCAGTTTTCAATGTTAATTTCTGTAGATTGTAGTAATATGAAAACCATTCATTTGTAATGAAGAGTGAGGACAAGCCTGGAGTGAACCTATTTGTGGAGATGTGAATTCCAGGCCAGGCACCCACAGTTTATGAGGGCTTCACACCACATCATGACATAGCAGAGGGCACCATGTGACCGGAAGGGCAAAAACAACAAGTGTGGAGTCACGAGATACCAGGCCCATGGAGAGAATTGGCATTACAACTTCTCATTCTGGGTATAACTGAGCCATCCTCAAATGATGGGCATCAATTCTCTCCAAAGTCAGATGCCCTATTTACCTCTTTCGAGGCCCAGCCAAGACCAAGCTTGAAGCAGGTGTACCTTAGAGCAGACAGAGCAGTGTCTGAGCTGTTCCACGAGCCACAAGTTCCTTCAGAAAATCCACTGTCTCATACCTGAGTGACCATGTGCCCTGTCCCCCAACCTCTGTAACACTGATGAATCTCTGCTCCTGTACCTTAAGCTCTTGATTTCAAGTATTTGTGAGACTGAACTCTTCTTCTTCTTCTTCTTCTTCTTCTCCTCCTCCTCCTCCTCCTCCTCCTCCTCCTTCTTTTTAGGCACATGGAGATTTACCTGGGATTCCTTAGCTATTCTGAAGAATACTGACGAAATTCTTACTTCTCATTCATCTCACTTAATAATCTTTTCCTTAGGCCAGATAATAGTGTTTCTCACCCTTGCCATCATTGCCTTAATAGAAAAACCACAAATACAGCTAAGTAGAAGACAGATTTTTAACTGCTAAGCATTGTGGCTATTGATCACAGTTTTCCTAACTTAGTTATGAAGTTTATTTATAACACTATTTAATTATATTTTCAACATTTTAATGTGTTGAATCTGCCGAGTCTTCATCTGTTTCTCAGTTGAGATGATGTTAATCTATAAAAATAAGATTGTACTATCTCACAGTACACTCTTATTTTTATAGTCCTCACATTAGAAACAAAAAGCAAACCAAGAATTCACAAGAAAATGGTTGTCTTACATTATACTTTCGATTGGTAACAATCTTAATTTAATAGGTGTGCACCAAAGAAGAAAATAGCCATGCATGTCATATAGTCCATGTGAGATCATGGTGCTTATATAGGTAGACCATGACATACAAACTTCAAAAGAGTTTGTCTCAAATCACTGAGAGGAAAGATGAAGTTCAGAGAGACGTGATGAGTTCCCCTAGAGCATGCACTGACCCTGTCAGACCTCTGATTCCTAGTCTAGCACTCTAGCCAGATCAAATTTTCAATAAGTCAGCATCATAGCCACAGTGTAACTCTGGGGACACAGTTGGTTCACTCTTTCTTACTTTTCTTCATTATAACATCATCCTCCTTTTGAGATCTCTTTAGCAAGTTATTAGAAGGACCCCAACACGATAACTAAGCTGCATATCACAAGTTGTGGAGGGATGTGAGAATCCCATGGCCGCCTCTGAGGATGGAGCTGAGACGGAAGGAGGAGCTGACTGCTGCTTTCATAGCTTTTATAGCTTGCATCTAAATTAGCTCAAACCATGTCTATGCTGCCAAAATGAAATTACTATGTTCCTTTCATTATAACATGAAATTAAATGCTTTCTAAACACTGATAAGAAGCAAACACAGAAAAGAATGACTAAACATAAACAAATAAATAAACAACACTGCAACAGTACTACAGAGAACTGGTTGTAAGATAAATCAGAAAGTCAAATAGTTTGCCGGAACTGTAAATACTATGCTCTTGATACCAGGACTGACTGTTCATCCGTGGGTCAGGCACCACCAAAGCCCATGAAAAAACTCCAGAGTCCTGATTCAAACCAGGAAAGTTTAATTTCAAAACAAATAACTGCAAATTAAAATAAACTCTTGCAGAAGGTGGAAATATCTGCCTCAACCCATAAACACTGTGAAACATGCTAACCTGAAAGTATTTCACAACACTGCTGGTCTTTCTCTTGATAAAATGAATATATATATATATACATATATAATTTATAACAATAATAATTATAAAAAAGGTTATGAACTGCAGAGGGGGGACAGGAGAATTTGAAGGGGGAACAGGGAGGAGTGGAAATAATTTAACTATAATACTTCCATCTAAAATTGTTAAATATAAATTTTAATTAAAAGAAGCAATAACATTAGGATTAGTCAGGTGCAGTGGCATATGCCCTTAATCACAACACTTGGGAGGCAGAGGCAGGCAGATCTCTGTGAGTTCGAGGCCAGCCTGATCTACAAAGTGAGTTCCAGGACAGTGATGGATACTACACAGAGAAATTCTGTCTTGAAAATCCAAAATAAAATTAAAAAAGTAGGATCAATGTTAAATGAAGAACTGACTTGTGTTATTACAAAATTTAACAAAGCTATTCTTTAAATAATATGTACTTTTTTGTTTTTGTTTTTGTGTTTTGAGACAGGGTTTCTATGTGTAGCTTTGAAGCCTGTCCTGGTTCTCACTCTGTAGACCAGGCTGGCCTCGAACTCACAGAGATCTGCCTGGCTCTGCCTCCCGAGTGCGGGGATTAAAGGCGTGCACCACAGCCATCCAGCTAATATGTACATCTTAAAGAAAGAAGTAGTAATGGAAAAAGAAGAAATATGAGGTCATAGAGAAAGGGAGAAAGGAACAAAGAGAGGAAGAGCTAAGACTACAGCTTGATGAGTTGTATATTCTCTAAACACATTTCAAACAATCATTCAAACAATGAAAGGGAGATTTGGAGGGGGAATAACAATAGTTCTTCATCAACTAAACAACCACAGTTTCTTAATAACTCAGCTTTTCTCATCAACTCTACTCAATAATCTTAAGTGTGAAATCACAAACTGTCAGTTCGGTTCCCTTTTAGGTCTCTTGGTCGCAAGTGGAAAAAATCCCAGAATTAAGTGGTTTACCTATCCATAAAACACAAGCAAAAGCATGAAGATCCTGCCACACATGTCTGACTGGTGTAATGATTTAAGGATTTTCACACATTCTTGGGAATGGATGGAAACTTCTGGAAACCAATCCAACTGGTTAGGTCCTCATCAGCCTCACTCTGGATTTCAGTGCTCACCTTGATGGCTTCCACAAGGCCAGCAGTAGAAGCCAGGCTGCTGAGTCTTTATTGCAGTGTCCATGGTATGGCTGAATGTGAGAGCCAATGCTGAACACAGTCCATATTCAAATCATAAAATGTTTCCTACGCTGGAGACAGCCCAGAGGTGAAACACAGTTTCTGTCCCAAAGAGCTATTTCCAACAGACCCAGGAGGCACAAATGAACTGAACATGAGGAGCAAGCTACTCAGAGTGAAGATGTGGACATCCTCAGAATTCAGGTGTCACGACTTGAAAGACGGGGCTGCCTGAGCAGCATTTGAGGCACAGGCCATCGTAATTTTTTTAGAGGCAGCACACCTGCCTCTAAAAATTTTAAGCCACTGTTCTCCCTGTTTCAATAGTTCACATCTCCAGGCTTTACAGATTTCAGATGTCAGAGAAGTTCCTTTGCATAACACTAACTAAACCTTTCTCCGAAGCAGAATAGTTTCCGACCACGTTCTGTCATGAACCCGAATGCGTTGAGTACAGGGTAGGTAGGAGAGGTCAACAGCCCTCCAAATCGTCAAGAGGAAGTTGGAATGAAATGGTCTGATGTGGGAACAGGACTCAAAAACATAATAACTGTGCAATCAAATGAACTCATTTGTTCAAGATTCGTCATTGATACTTCTTTCCCGAACTAGATTTTAGTGCTGAGGACACAGTATTGAGACAGCACATGAGAAGAAGCGCCTGGCTACAAGCTTTGGCTTTCTTCACCCCATCCACACTCCCGGTATATGCTGGAACCTAGTAAAATTCTGTTCAAGTGGTCAGACTGTTCATTGTTCTCATGTGCTTGGCTTGGCTTTTTTTTTTTTTTTTGTCATTTTATTGTTGTTGTTGTTTTGTTTTATTTTTTGTTGTTGTTGTTTTTAAGAAATCCAATGAGGAAGCATTCAGTTACCAAGCTATTTCTGGCTTCAAAGTTTGCAGACTTTGCCTTGTAAACACTCTCAGACACATCACAGAAGTCCCTCGAGCTGTCTTGGAGGTAGCTCAAATTCATCTCAAACATTATCTTGCTCATGTAAGATAAATATTGAAGCCATTACTCTGGGGAAACTATTTTCCTGAGCTGATTGCCTTTCAGAGTGAAAGTCAAAGGCATGGCTTTGGAGGTTGAAAACTCAATGGTCTGTGTGATGAGGTCACCCGTTCTGAACAGGAGTCCCAGGCACAACTGCCTTCTCTGCTTCCCACTTGGGCAGGCTCTGCCACTCATCTTCATGTGCCTTTTATAATGGAACAAACATGGCAGGAAATAGAGAGCTGAGCTCTAATCCCGGCCGACATTTAGATTCCCACTTCCCTGCAATAATTCCCCCAGACCTGGCATTCACAAAACGATGGTGCAGGAGCCAAGACAGCTTGCAGCTAGTTTCTGTAAACAGACTTACTGGAACAGAGCCACGCCCCCTTGTTTACAAAGCATCCTTGCCTGAATTCCCACTGCAAAGTCAAAGTTAAGTCGGAATTAAGAAGATCCACAGAGCTCAGAAAACTGCCTTTGCAGAGGAAGTCACTCCCACAGATCCTGGGAATATTTATAATCATCTCAAAGGTAATTCTTATCAAAAAGAGGGAGACAGAAGTGTGGATGCCTCCTATGATAAAAAAGGAAACATTGTCTGGAAATTATTTCAGGAAAAACCAATACCACCATTATTAGAAGGAGACAATGTGAGTTACACTCAAACAAAATAATCTCATTCAAAGTGAGGATTTGGGTGAATTTATCTTATGAGAATGAGGTTTAGGAATAACCAGGGTAAAAATAGTGGCCAGGAGAGCCTACGATTTGATCCATATGTTGCACTGGTTCTTTATGCATTATGCTTGATCTCCATAGATACAGAATAATACACCTCTTCTCTCGGGTAGATATCAGTGCTTTGTTTTCTTCTTAATCTCTAATGCTCTCTCATGTATTCACTCACCCAGTGATGATTAAACTGTTGTGCACTGCCGACTCAGGGTGTACTTTGTACTTTGTGTGTGCCAGGAAACAAACGGACTTGGATGGGCTTTCACAGAAAGGCTTGTCAAGAGTCAATTTTAAAGTATTTGTATTTGAACTTCTAAATAAAGAGGAATGAGAAGATCACGGAAGTATTTACACAGGTCAATTATATTAACACTCTATAAGCAGACAATCCAACTTTATACACAATGTTGTTTATAATATAAATTAATATCAATAAATTATCAGTATCATGACTTTTGCCTATTAAAAGTTATTGTATTGGTAGAACTTTGGATAACCCTCCTGAAAGTTAAATGAAGAGGATATTTGGACAAATAAACCAGTAACTACCATAGAACATATCTACAGACAGACCCAATAGTCACAATTGGCAACATTAAAAAGAGGAGATGGAAAGAGGGGAGTCACAGGCAAACTCTAGGGACCATGAAAAATAGTACATCTGCTGCTGTTATTTGTTTTTCATTGTGGTTAATGAGAACCAATTGGAGCTCTAAATACAGAGCAAGGAGATGAGATGTTTCTTCTTAGTGACTCCTCAGTCTGTACATAGGGAAAATAAGCTGGAGAGTGAACGCAGGAGACTGAAACCATCTGGGATGAAGAAGGGTACCCTGTCATCACATCAGTAGAATCAATGAAGTAGAGAAGTTCAAAAGACATTGGCATCAACAGAGAATAAAGGGTATTTGTTTGTTTGTTTGTTTTCCAGAATTGGGGTTGATACAAAGAAATAAATCAGAATGGCTTTGAGTTTATCACCTTGGGCAACCCCCATTCGTGATGGTGGCTTATGTCAATGGGTGTGATGGGGAGGAGAGTGATGATGAGTCTGCTTTGTGTCACACAGTGCATCTGGTGTAAAGAATGTGTCATTAGATTCTAGAATCTGCTGTACAGCAGTTCTCTCCTGTAGAAGATGCAAACGAACAGCTACTAGTCACTGCAGACAGAAGTTCTGACCTGGGAAGTAAGCAAACATGAAAGAGTATTGGTGTTAAGGGACTGGTCCACACTTCTCCTGCTCCCCACCCCTTCCCTGCCTCCTACCTATCAGGAAGGCTGGCTGAAGGTTCTTACTGTGAAATACCCTTCACCCTCAAAAGTATAAGAAGAGACTGTCTCCTCCACCCACTGTGAGGGCACTGGTTCTATTCAGAGACTCCACCACACCCTCTGGAACTTTTCTTGGAGCTCTTAGAAGGCTTGTGTGTCTGTCCCTGACATTGATAACTCTGATAAGACATTCCTTGGTCCCTAGAAAGCCATCTAAGAGTCCCCCTCCCACCACATCTAAAATGTAACATTTAGATTCTGAAGATCATTTGGATGACTGTAGATGGTGCCATTGGCAAGACACAAGCAGCCCACTGGAGCCTGGCTCCCAATCTGTTTATGAGGTTGATAGATTAATAGTGAATTAAGTTACCCAGGCCTCACATTGTGAGTGAGAAAGGAAAGTCAGAACAAAATTCACCAGGTGCAGATGAGAATTTGGCAACAATGGTGGGGGTGGGGTGGGATGAAGGTGGCATGAAGGTATGCCAAAGTAGGAAAGAGAAAATCTTTACCATCTGGGAACATGAGCACAAAAGAAAAGAATAACTGAGGCTAGGGAGGTTGGTTAGTGTGTAAGAGTGTTTGATATGTGAGCATGAAGATACTCTGAGTTCAAATTCTCATTACCTACACATAAACCTAGGTATATATATGCTGTACCTATAACCCCAGAATGATGGGTAGAGGCAAACTGATCCCAAAAGCACGGCAGTCAGTATAATAGAAAAGGCAAGCTTTTGGTTCAGTGATAGACGGGGACAGAGGAAGACACATATAGTTGAATCATGGACATGAACCACACTCCACACACTCACATATACACACAATAATTAATTACAAGCCTCTGAGAAAGTGAAAGTAAAACCCGAAACCATTGCATTCATATGATCACATTTCTGTATCAGACAAGAGCAGATGATGGCACTCTAGGAGACAAAGCCACCCCAAGTGGGCCCTCATCTTGACCCAATAGTCTACTATATTTATTTATTTAGCTATTTAGTTATTTAGGTTTTTTGGTTTTTCCAGACAGAGTCTCTCTGTGTAGCTTTGGAGCCTGTCCTGGAACTCACTCTGTAGACCAGGCTGGCCTCCAACAGAGATCTGCCTGCCTCTGCCTCCTGAGTGCTAGATTTAAAGGCTTGTACCACCACCCCTCAGCTTCCAATAGCCTACAATTAAAAGCATTCTATGTTTGTGGCTCTTCAAAGATGGAGACTGACAACAGTAAAGTCTCCCATGTTTCACCCAGCCAGCTTTGAATAAATCTCTGCCTGGTGTTGATTTTCTACTTGAGGCTTTTGGTAGAGCAAGAAGCCAGTGTGCACAGGATCAGTATGCACTGTCAGCAGTGTGCCCAGGATCAGTATGCACAACCAGCAGTGTGCACAGGATCAGTATGCACAACCAGCAATGTGCACAGGATCAGTATGCACAACCAGCAGTGTGCACAGGATCAGTATGCACAACCAGCAGTGTGCACAGGATCAGTATGCACAGTCAGCAGTATGCACAGGATCAGTATGCACAGTCAGCAGTGTGCACAGGATCAGTATGCATAACCAGCAATGTGCACAGGATCAGTATACATAAGGAGCAGTGTGCACAGGAGCCGAGTATACTTTAGAACCTGTGGACACTGCTAACCGTGGAGACAGCACTTGGGGTGAGAACAGAAGTTATGTTACAGAAACATGAGGAGCAAAGCGGCTGCCATGTTTACACTTGTTTTTTACCTGCATAACTATGAATTAAACATGAAGGTGATCACTAGAGTGAAGAGGAGAGAGAATTCACAGAGCACATTGATGGTGCTTCTACAAAATGCATATTCTATTCTTTCAACTTGTCAATTGTCACCTGGATTATTACCATTCAAATAATTAATTTGGGGGATAAGCTAGATGTACTTTTTTCTATAAAGTATTTTTCAATAAAAATTCAAGATATAATATCCAAATCTTAATGAACATATCCTATCCCTTAAAAACTACAAAGTATTTTATGAAAAATAAATATTTTAATTGAAGCATTCCTTTTCTTTTGGACATTTGGAGAGTCGTTTCTTTTAAATTCCCTCCACATAAGGAAGTAGCAAACAACCACTGAGTTCAGAAAACAAAGAAAAAGTTCAAACAAGTCAGTTATGAGGAGAAATGTGGCCAAAACTAAAGAGGAGACTAAGTAGGGGGGAGGACACACAGCATTAACGAGCTGCTTTCTGTCTGTTACTGTACATCACCTCCGAAATCATAATGAATTTAAGATTAAACCCATAGGCAGAAGTGGGCTCTTCTGTAAGAGAAGCAGGGGAGTCATCGGCTTCATATTGTCAGGGTTCCTTAGGAAAAGGTCTGCTCTCTTTTTCCATAAGTCATCTCGTTAGCAGGGAAACATAAGCAATAAAAAGCAATACTTCATCAATTGCACTTTAAGAAAGCAATGCTTCATCAATTGAACTTTAAACTCTTCCCTCTTTTTACTCTTGACACAGAACACAAAGCCATGCGTACAGCAGGGGCTCCCTACCTACATTCCCAGGGATCTTCAGCTTGGATGACATGGTGGATTCTACTCAGAATTCAGATCTGGACACTGGGTGGAATTAGAGACAGAGACGAGTCATCTCACTCTCACTCTTGAACCTTCCCTACTGGAAACCGGTCCAAACGGTGACTAAGTCACAGCTGAATGTTTTCACAGCCTACTAGACATTCGGTGATCCCATCTTTGAGCCATGAGGCAATGGTCCTCCATCATTCTGTGTTGGGCAGATGTCAAGACTACTAATTAGGCTTTTGCTGAAAATCTAAGGGAGGAGGGTGGAGTGGCTAGGTGGACAAGAAGCTGAACAGCCCATTCACACTATCCAGGTTTGACACAGAGGCTCCAAGCCAAGGCCATCTGGTAAATTCGGTTACCTGCAGTGTGGCAAAAGGGATTTTACCTCACAAAGCTGTGCCACTGGCTCCTCCAACAGGACTTAGTAGGCAAAGTCAGTTCCTAAAAGCATAAGAGCACTGATGAACACGTCTTTGCCTGAAGCAGCCACTTTCATAAGTGTTACAACTGGTATTTCATAGGCCATAACAAGGTAGACTCAGCCACAAGCTGATCTGCCACACATCAGGAGAATCTTTGCTTGGACAGGTGAGTGGGTAGCTCTTCGCCAGATGTAACTGTAGATGGCATCCTACAAGTGAGCTGGAATTGCTGGGCTCTTGGCACATGCCTTTAATCTTATCATTCCAGATCCAAGGGCAGGAAGACATCTGTGAGTTCAAGGCTAACCTGGTCTATGTAGTAAGTTCCAAGTCAACCAGGATTACATAATGAAAACCTGCCTCAGAGAGGGAGAGAAAGAGAGACAGAGAGAGGAAGGAGGTGAAGGAGGGGGGCGGTGTAACATTTCCCCCTACATACACAGAGTTCTACTCTCTTAAATGACTTCACATATTTTAAGAGAATAAATTTTCAGTTTCAAAAGCAACTTCAAACTTCACCAGTCGGTGTTGGACTGAGTGAACCCTGCAGTCATTTGGTATCTAGAATAGATCTCCTATCCACAGAGGACCCACAACAGTAGTAATAATAGCCATAGATCTGACTTGGAGACTTCCCTACAAGCATGAACTACTGTACACTATTGTGCTTAAATCCATAACTTTGAATCTGGGAAGGGTAACTCAACCCTGTGATCCGAGCACTGGTGGAGGAGGCAGGAGGGTTGCTATGAGTTCAAGGTCAACGCAGACTACAAAATGACATTCTGTCTCAAGACTAAAATCAATGAGTATGTTGAATGCATGGCTATGAGACATATGCATACAAAGTGTCAGCTCCAAATATTACAAAAGTGAATTAAATAAAATAATGAGTCACATTTGAGCATATAAAAAGAACCATTTTGACCCCTTCAGTTTACAATGAGATTCCTTTTTTGTGTGTTAAGATAGGGTCCCAGGCTGTCCTCTAATTTACTATATAACCAAGAATGACCTTGAAATTCTGTTCTTTCTGCCTCTAGCTCTGGAGTATTGTGATCACAAGTATGCAGCACGACACTTGGTTTAGATGATGCTGGGGGCCAAACCAGTATCCTGCATCCTCGAAGCATCTTACCAATGGTGCTATAGCCTCAAGTCCTACCATAAAGATTTCTTATGGATTTAATTGTGCTTCTTTTTCCCCTCTTTAAGTGTAACTCAAGTATATGGATTTTATATAAACATTTGAAATTAGATATATGCCTATAGAATTGTAAATGGAATTCCATATATGTACACATACAAAAATAGTCACAAGAATGATTATTAACCATTAAAAATTAATCAATGCCATTAAACTTTGAACTAAAAATTTCAAAAAAAGGTATTTAAAACTAAAACTTTCCCACACATACCCTTTTCTTATTTTATTCTTTACTCTGAGTGTCAGGAGAAAATTAAGTTTTGTCTAAATGAAGAAATACACAAAACTCTTTGTGAATTTAAAGTGTGGTCGGTACACTTATTGGGTCATTTACAACTACCACAGTAATTGTGCTGAGGGTCCTCTTTAACAGAAAGATGTTAAATGTTGTCTGTGCTAAGCAAGCAGGAGCTATGTAAACAAGGTCACATGGCATCCTGAGTGACATTATAATCTGCTGAGGACTACTAATCTACTACAAGTAATAAGAAAGGGACAGGCAGGAGATAATGAGAATTGACCAGAATCACGTCCCTTTTTTTTTTTTTTTCAATTTTGTTTGAGTTACCCTAATTAGAATGTGGACCATACATAAATTAATAACGAATATGCTTAAACAGAAGTTCCAGCAAATGAAAACCACTGTGTATATTTAAAGAGGTAACTTGTTGTTTGTTTTTGCTCGGGGGTGGGGGGTCAGCTCCCAAATAAATCACACATAGAAGCTTATTCTAAATTGTAAATGCTCAGCTTTAGCTTGGCTTATTTCTAGCCAGCTTTCGTTAACTTAAATTAATCTGTCTGTCTTTTGCCTCTGGGTTTTTACCTTTCTCTATTTTTGTATATCTTTCTTTCTCTCTCCATGGCTTCCTGTGTAGCTGGGTGTCTGGCTCCTGATGTCCTGCTCCTTCTTTCTCTCCTTCTTCTCTTCCCAAATTTCTCCCTCTATATATTCTCTCTGCCTGCCAACCCTGCCTATCCTGTCTCCTGCCTCTCTATTGGCTGTTCAGTTCTTTATTAGACCATCAGGTGTTCTAGACAGGCACAGTAACACAGCTTCACAGAGCTAAACAAATGCAACATAAATGAGTAACACACCTTAAAATAATATTCCCCAACAGTAGCTCAGAAACAGTTCAGAGCAGTTTGAAATTGTCAGTCAGAGAGTTGCCTCCTGAGAACTAGGACTATGAGAGCTGTCTCCTCCTCCTCGGCTACTCACTTCAACACTGCTGATCATAGCAGCTTCAGTTGTACACAGGACATTGTTCATTCTTGCGAGTTTCATTCAACATAAGTGCTTGAGAAAGTGGTCTAAAGAAGTAACCCACTGAACTCTCATGCTTCAAATACAGCATCCAAAAATAAGCCTCATAAATGTTAGCCCAGAGAAATGTTCGCCTCACTTCAACTTCTTATCCCAGTGCCCTGATGCCTCCCTGCTCTCTCTCCTCTCTCTGTCTGTCACTTTGTCTCTGTCTCTCTCTGTCTGTCACTTTGTCTCTGTCTCTCTCTGTCTCTCTCTCTCTCTCTCTCTCTCTCTCTCTCTCTCTCACACACACAACACACACACAACACACACACAGAGGCACACTCATATACCCATACCTCACACCTGAATCAGTCACTCTGGCCCACAATTTGATTTCACAGCCGTCACTTTGAAAGCCATTTTAGCTTCAACTCAATCAGAATATCATTGCCCACAAGAGTAGACCTTGTGGTGTTTAGCCATAATTCATTTGATTCTCCTGCTTGCGGAGTCTCCTCTTAGCTCAGAAATCTTATCATGAAATAATTAGAGGCACACTAAAAATCCAGATAAAGAGACTAATTGCTGCAGAAATCTATAAACTGGATATCAGTGTAAATGATGCCAAAACCGAGTCAGAGAAATCAGCTTGCAGCCCCAGCTCTGCTGAGGAAGCCCGATGGGATGAAAGGTCCTTGCCCACAGTGAGAGGCTCCCGAGCCCCATTGGTTACTTTCATCTGTGGAGCCTCTTTCCTGCTGGCTCTGGCACTGTAACCAGGGAGAGACTGAAGGGGGTGCAGACACAAAGGCAGGGGGGCTTAAAGGCAGCCATGGACTCCAAAGCAACAGGAGCTTGGGCCTCTGCGCTGAATAGGCCTGCGATGGGCCCAGAATAAACCTGAAAGACACAAGCCTTGATGGCTGCATGCGAAGTGGGGAAGCCTTCCAATTACCACTCCCACCAGCTCTATTCATCGTGGAGGCTCTCCCACAAACCGTCTATTCACTCCTCCCCAGATGGGTCCATCTAATGCAAGCAGGGTTATGTCCAACTCTGAGGGTAATTACCTCATGAGACTATCACATAGAGAAGCACGGTCTTTAATTTTCTGCAGGTGTCTTGGACATATTCTCCAAAATCCTTTGTCCCCAGAGGAGGTGAGTATTCCTTCTTTGCCTGTAATTCAAATGCTCTGCCTGTGGGGACCAAGGCAGCCAGCCATGTATCATAGTCGTTATTGAAAAGCTGCATGGTACAGTCTCCCTCTTATCACAAAGTGTCCTTGACAACATCCACAAAGCTGAAAATACATATGTGTGCATAAACATAACACACAAACACACTCACAGATAACAGACATACAGACTCACACAGAGACATACGCAGACACACTCACAGACACGGACAACACATATAGACACACACATGTGAGAGGGTGTAAATCTTGCCCCTGCACTCCCCAGCAGCACAACCATTGGCAGCAGGGAAGAGTTGGAAACCTCTTCCAGAACATTTCTTACAAGCGCTTCAGCAAGATTGTAACCTTGCAGAAGGCACTCGGCTGTTTATTCCTTCAAATCCATACATTCAAGATAAGAGAAATTGTGCAGGAAGGAGAATAAACAGGAAGGTCAGTGCTCCTGGCCACTTTGTTTCCATAAATAGCTAGTGTGCTGTGTGTCTATTTACCCCAAAGACTCTTCAGCCAAATCTAAATGGGTTGCATTGTTTTCTGAGTTGCACAGAGTTCTGCCATTGTTCCCCAGCATTTCCCTGTTGTAAAACACAGGAAGCTTCACCTGACAGCACAGATATGGCAAAGGAGATGTTTAACACACTTAGTAATTTATGCCAAGGGAGGGGAAGCCCCTTTCTATTGTCCTCAAAGTTGGAACATTCAATTATATAAAGGCAGATTGAAAGGAGGCACACGTCACTCAGATTGATGGACAGATGATTAGCATCTCGGGTTTCACAGCTTCACTGTGGAGATATTGCTAAGAAACAGAAGAACAGAGATGAGATGATTTTTCTACTGAGGAATAGACTAGCGAACAAGATGTGCCGCTTGGTGTAGGACACATTCTTTATAACTCCATGTTTTCTATAATTTTAATGTTTTTGTTATTGTGGTATTTTTCAAAGATTTATATACTTGTATTTTATGCATATGAATATTTACCTCTGTGTTTGTATGTATATCACATGTGTGCCTGGTGATCATGGAGAACAGAAGAGGGCATCAGACCCCCTGAAGTTGAAGTTATAGATGCTTGTAATCCACCATGTGCATGTACTCTTAGCCACTGAGCTATCTCTCCAGCCTTTGTGTGGGTTCTTTTTTTTCAAATGTGTAATGGAATAGTATTTGCCTGCTTGTATGTAAGTGTAGCAATCCATACCTGGTGCCCACAGAAGACAAAATATAGTGTCATATATTTAATGAAATTCTGTGAAATGTACTCACCAAAATATCCTAAGGCTAAGCAAACACTAAAAAAAAATTCACTAGTTTTGAAACAGATAAATTATTCATAATATGCATATATTCCTTAAAGTTTTTGAGAATTTTCATATGTGACTAGTGTGTTCACATCTTCCCACCCTACCTCCTGCTTTTCCAAAGTTTCTCAATTCTCTTTCAAATACATAACTTCTTTCCCCTTACTTGTTGTTGTTACTGAAATATACATGTTTATATATATTTATTTACACACATGCACACAGAGATAGACAGATGATAGATGATAATAGATAATGAGATATAGATAGATGATAGATAGATAGATAGATGATAGATAGATAGATAGATAGAAGATAGATAGATAGATAGATAGATAGATGATAGATAGAAGATAAAAATGCAACCTACTGAGTCTGTTTAGTGTTACTCATAGGTACATGAGTTTATGACTGCCCATGTGGGAGAGTTCACCCCTGGAGAACACTGCTCCTCCTCTCTTGGGAGCCACTGACTGCCTGTAGCTCTTCATATCAGGGTGGGACCTTATGAAATTTCCCCACCCACACTGGAATGTCAACTGGTCTTGTCATCTTGCAGGTCTTGTTTGGGAAATCATATTATTGATGATAAAAAAAAAAAGCTGAGATGGAAGCTTTTCTGTCATGACACCATGAATTGCCTAGTAGGTCATTAATTGATAACTCTCTAAACCCTGGGTCCAGGATCCCTAAACAATATAAGATTGTTATCTATCCAGAAGCTTTCTTACAAAGAACAAGGGCATTCCATTACCCACTCCTGGAAGAGTCAATCCAAACATGCCTGTCAATCACATGGCCAGGAAAAATGTCCATGAGGAAATCTGTCTGCTCTAAAAACTTGAAAAACTTGTGTACCTCCTGCCTAAATTGTAGGCCAGCACAGTGGTCACTTTGGCCTCATCAGCTCTCATCTCTTGACATTGTGCCTTGCTGGACTCTGCAATAACCTTGGACTATCTTTGGCACTGCATTGTGTAAGTATTGTCTGAATTCTTTTAACAGAACAGAATGACGAGTAAGCCAAAAGGAGCAGAGAGGAGGATACTGGTAGAATCTTTTGGTGTTTCCACCTAATTACAGCTCAGACTTCTTCATCTAATTTATGGTAAAGCATGGATTTCATTCTTTAAATTGAGACTGTGAGTTTTCCATATCTTTTGAGCTTACAACTTTTCTTTAGGGATGCACTTGTGTACCCGGCTACTGGACCTCTGTTGTCTTCTATTTTGGGGACTTATGCTTCAGATCACACAAACTTGCTCCAGTTGTCTGTCTCCTGCACTTAGCTAACTTAATTCATGTCCCTTCAAGTAAAGAGATCATACCAGATCCCAAATTGTAAGCACCCATGCTTACTTACTGGGCCAAAGTCACCTGATATGGCCATGAGGAACTAAACTATGCCAGGTGGAGCATCCACAGCAAAACT
This sequence comes from Peromyscus leucopus, assembly GCF_004664715.2. Taxonomy (NCBI): domain Eukaryota; kingdom Metazoa; phylum Chordata; class Mammalia; order Rodentia; family Cricetidae; genus Peromyscus; species Peromyscus leucopus. Next base: position 21,112,652 of record NC_051068.1, read on the forward strand.
TGAGATGTGGCAATATTATTGAGAACACTCAAACTTTTTACACCTTCATCAGAAACAGAAGATAATGTCAATTGCCAGGGTCAATGCAGTTGCAGTTGATGGGATACAAGGATTTTTGCAAGCTGTACAGAATGCACAAGATTAATGTCTAAGACCAATTGTTCTGCTGAGCTTCCAAGCTTTCTTGACTTCTAAGGGAACACACAGAGAAACACAAAGTGGCCTGAATGCTTCACTGCCTGGGGGAGTGTGTAGGTCTCTCAGGAAATAGAAGGCACATTGTGCCCCAGGAACCATGGTCTCTAACCTGCAAAACATACAATGCATGCCTCCCAAGGCAGCTAGGTCAAGCCAACTCCATGGTTCCCTGCACCGAATGGTGGGTCTCTCTGTGTGTATTTTGCACAATATACCAACCAAGTCCTGAGGGGAAATCAGAGATTCCTCTGCTCTGCTGGTCTCAGTCCTCAGTACATTGTGTGCAGGACTTGTGGCTGCCTCTTTTCTCTCGATCTCTCCAGGAATGTAGAGGAAGGAAATTCATCCTGCATATGAGAGAGGCGATTGTATGCTTGTGAGAAAGTGAGGCTTGGCTCCTGTGAGCCAGGGAATCCGATGCCAGGCAAGGTATGCTCTATCATGTAAAATTGTTTTTTAACTAAAGTATACTTGCAGAACTTGGCCCCCATCAGCCAAAGAAAGTCTATAATGGACATCATGAATGCCACACCTGATTCCCAGGCTCCCTAGCAACAGGGGTGTGCCCCAATCACTTACCACTATGGTAAGGCTGGAGTAGAAAGGCTTTTCCATGAGCACTTCATATTCTGTCCTTGTAGGTGGGAAACATCCCCTTAGTTCTTACTGATTTGCCTCTCAGATTCATGTGTCTGGGTTGGGACAGATTGCATTCCTAACCCCCAAAGAGGTTACCTTGTCCTTTTACAAGCAACATAAGCAAGCAATTTAATTTAAATGTTACAGAAATGTGACCAATAGCTATTAAATTTTAATACCATCCTCCATATATATGTGCATATATGTGAATATACATGGTCAGAAGAGCCCTGTGCCTAGGGTTTTAGGGCTTTAAATAAGCCCAAATTGTGTCAGGAACTTTACAAAGAAAGTTGAAACAGGAAGAAACAGCACATGTGGAAAAGAGATAAAAAGGTTAAAGGACAGAAATGCCATTCTAGTGACAAGAAAATACTTTAGTTAAAAAACAATTTTTAAGTTTTAAAGAAAAGGATCATTCTTAATTAGAAATAAATACATATGTGTGTATACATATGCGTGTGTGTGCACATATAGAGAGAGGTGTTGGTGGAGAACTGTACATAGGGTTAAGGCATGTCACAAGAGTTTAGGAAAGTTAAAAACTTTTTTAAAAGATGGCATAGATATGGTTAAGTTGGCTATAATAAAACCTATGAAAAATTCTCAAGGTCATAATTCTATAAATCAATATAAAACTAAAACCTATTATCTGTTTACAACAATCAATTTTTCTTAGAACATCGTTCTGTTCTTAGGAAGAGAAGAGCCATCAAAGTCCCTGGAACTGACAACCGTATTCATCAGTCCAAGTCAAATCCTAGAAAGGAGATGGTCCTGGGAAAACTAGAAAACCTTCATGTGCCCTTGGGGAGGAAAACACAGAAGTGATTAGTACTTGTGTAAAGGAACAAAAAGTAAAGCTTGTCGCTGCCTCACTGTCTTTGGTTTCTGTCAACCTTTTGCGTTCCCCCTCATGCTCAAGAGAAAACACATTCATTCCTCATCCAGGGCCAAGATTATGTTCAAGAAAGTAAACAAGAAAATCTCTAGATCTGTGTACTGCTGCTCACACCCAGTGCCTGCAGACTCCTGTGATGGGGTCTCCTTCTTGGAAGAATGATTGGAACCAATTCTAACAGTACGTTCGTCAGGCCAGAGCTAATTCTTCATTCCAAACCTGGTTACAGGATGGGGTGTTTCCTAATGACCTACTAAACCAACTTCGAATTAACAGGACAGAGAAAGATCTTTTCAGAAGAGGAGACGAACAGATCCCTATGGATGTCAGGCCTCACTTCCACTACTTTTCTCCAACAATTAGAAGAAACAATCATGGATAGCTGGACGCATTTTAAAATTCTGAATCGGTGTCTGGATGACTCCAACAGAAGTCACAAAAGTCAACGTAAACCTGCTGACACCATTATGCTATGGACATCAAAAGCTAGGTTCAAGTATATCCCAGTAGCAACCAATGTCTAGGGCAAATCTCTCTTGACTGCTGCTAAAATGCCATTGTCCTTCATCCTTCAAAATGGTTTGTTACAGAGTGGTTCCTGAAGATAAAAATGCGTTAAATGGACCCCAACAGCACCCAGACACTCAGCCTTGGCCCTGGTTATTCTGCAGATGGATTTGCAAATTACTCGAGGGTTTCCTTAGATCCAGGGGCAACAAGTTAAATTCTACAATCTCTCTTCTAGTCTGTCTATGTGAGGACATCGCTGGACCCAGAGTGTTTTCAGGTGGCATGATCATCCACACTCAATTCTTACTATACCTACGTGACTAGGGGATGTAATCAGGCATATTAAAACTCTTACTAAATAGACACAAATGGCTTTATTTGACAAAGCTCTGGTAATTTCTTTTCTTAATTGTAAAATCCATAATTAGGGAATTTTAGAGTGGAAAAACAATTATACAAATATCATGTGGCTTTAGCTAGCCTCATAGCTACTCAGGGTGGGGGTTGAGGGACTTGTGGCGTTATCAAGACTGAACGCTGTGTATGACTTTGGGAATTCTCCTGTCTCCCCTGTGTTTCCCAGCCTGAGACACTAGAGTCAAACATGCCAGACACCACCACTTCTTTTAGCAAACATCTTTGAAACTAGATCTCAAGATTTTGTGCTGGAGTATGTTGGTCGTCTTAAATTTGAAAACTGATAATTTTAGTCTTCAGACATTAACTACTGTTGAATCTCCTCTCGTTATGATGCAGCCTCAGGTTTTCCTGAAGCTTATTCATGTGTCTAAATCCCCTTCATCATCTGAGGCCTGAAAGTCAGCAAGCGTAGAGACTTTGCGCCCTTCTGTGCTCCATTTAAGCTAGAAACAGTCATAGTAACTCAATGCCCATCTCCTAGATGTTTGTAGAGTATTAACTCTTGGGCGTATTTTTAGGTAGCTAGTAAGATACTAATAGTATGAAGGTCATTGTGGCTGGACTCCTCCTTTATAAGGACAGACTGGAACTTCAGGATGCTCCTTACTGCTCAAAGAAATAGGCCCTATGGCCATAAACCACACAAAGTTGCTATTAAGCAGGAGGTTTTCTGATTGGGGAAAAAAAGGACCTCCAAAGGCCTTTTCCTATAACATGTAAGCTGGTTCACTGGGGCCCTTGCTCACTGGCCACCCTCACCACATGACAGTGTGCTTTTCACTACACTAAGCTCTGCCTGTCTTCTGCACTGCATCCTGTGTGTCTAACTTAAGTTCTTTCCAGGGAGATCACAAGGACTAGGAAGTCAGGGAAGCCCTGAGTGAGATATCAGTGACAAATTCCACTTCCCTTACCATCGTGTAGTGAGAAGATGCTGACGTCAAAATCAGATCAATGTTAGTTAACAGCAAGACCGGCTAAATATGAGCCTGAAAAACTCCACATAAAATATTTAAAGTAGAATAATTTTTACTAATACCCACACTGGTCAATCTGAGGCCTTGGTTTAGTTTCACAGACGAGTTTTCACACACTCAAATCCTCAGCAATTTGGAACCAACTCAGAAAAAAGCATTTCTTCAAACTCAAGAATCAGTCCCCAAATAATACAGATGATGGAACAAGAAAGCATACATGGAAAATGAAATTTGAAACAGATGGCAGGAAACCCTTGATGGAGAATTATACATGCATAGATGACCCCACCAAAGAAAATCATTCTGGTATAAACACTGGGTTCATTCAAGAGATGGTTAAGAACAGGAATAAAGTGAAATAGTTTCACCAGTAAGTAGTTACTATGGGGAAAACATTTTTTAAATATATTATTTGTGATATAATTCATAGTAAGTCCTGATAGCTCCTTCCTTTCTGAGACATGAAAGTGAAGCATGCATTGTTCACCCTTATTGGCGTACGCTAACTTCCAAGGGCACTCGAGGGCTGGGAGGACTCTTACTTCAACAGCAAAGCTTTCAGGCACAACTTCACTATTCTTGGGCCTGCAGCACAGTACAAAGGGATGAATGAGCTCCTTACACAGCACGCACTGAGGACACAGAGAGGGAAGTGCTTACCAGCACCAGACTTTCTTCCTCTCCCTGGGCAGATTTTATCAATGACTGAGTTTTCTAAAGCCTTCTGGGAAATGGAGACAATCAGCTTTATTTACTTCTTTCTTCCTATGGAAGTGGTGCACACATCACATGAAACGGCAGTGTGGATCCGGATCTCAACAGTCCACCAAAATGAGATTTAAGGGCTAATGTAAATAGACTTACCAAATACACTTTTGACAATTTCATTTATAGTTCTAGCCAAGGAAACATAAAGCTGACAGTGACTCTGGACTGCCATTTTAGTCACATATTTCCAAAATATTTGTATTAAAAATATCCTCTGCTTAGCCTTTACTTTCCAGTTTTTATATTGTAATACAAACTTTATGAAGCTGAGATAATCCTTATTTAGTGGGCACATAAGTTCGTCACAATTTTTCACCTTTTGTAAAGTACTCAAAGTCTAGACACTCTGCCTTGTTCTCAATCATATGCATATATGGTTATGCATGCATAGATGTATACGTGTGTATATGGTATTTATGTATGCATACATGTGTGTGAATAGGTAGTATTTATATACTTATATAGGGATACAATGTTGTTAATTCTGGTTGTTAACTTAGGGTCTGGACCCTAAGTTAAGAGGTAGGACATGACCTCAGGGATTGCCGTGATTGTGTTAATTAATTGAGACCTGTTCACCGTGGGTGGTGCCACGCCCTGGCTGTGGTCCTAGACTGTGTAAGGGAAGTGGGGCTAAGCAGCAGCAGCATTGCATTCTGTCTCTGATTTTTGATTGTAGATGCAAGTAGACTGACTGCTCCAAGCTCTTGCAGTCTGGACTCCACCCCCCCCACCCCCCCACCCAAATGTGCCTTGAACTATGTAACCAGAATAAAGCCTTTCTCCTTCAGGTTGCTTTGGCCAGAGCATTTTACCACAGCAACATGGAAAAGAACTAGGTCAGGTAGCATATGTGTATGTCCAAGTAGTATGTATATGTGTATACATGTATAGATTGGTAGTGTGTGTTTATGTGTGAGAACGTGTAGTATTTATGTATGCATGCATGTATATCTGTAGATAGCATTCATGAATGCATATGTATATACCTACAGATAACATACATGTGGTGTGGGCACAGGATTTGGTGTTCCCCTCTATAAGCCTTTTGTGCTGTCTTTATTCTATCACATTATATATAATATGCATATTCTGTGTACCTATTAGCATGTGGTCAGTTTCTGTGAATTCAAGGTCTTTCTGATCTATATTGTAAGTTCCAGATCAGCCTGGGCTACAAAGTGAGACCCTATGGAGAGAGAGAGGAAGAGGAGGAGAAGGAGGAGGAGGAGGAGGAGGAGGAGAGAGAGGGAGAGAGAGAGAGAGAAAGAGAGAGAGAGAGAGAGAGAGAGAGAGAGAGAGAGAGAGAGAGAGAGAGAGAGAGAGAGAGAGAATTCTTGCTTGATCTCCCATGGTTATGGCAGTATGACTGTAAAAAATGATCAACCTGAAGCTCAGAGACTTGTATTCAGCCAACTTGATGAACACCGCAGGAAGTACTAACAACTCTCCTAGTACATTCACATTGTAACCCATAGGACAGTAAGTCTCCTTAGGTGACAGAAGGACCTGTCATATGTGATTACATAAAGGTCATGGTATGGGAAGAATACTCAGTAGGAGAGAGACGGGAGAGTCACCGTGCAAGAGAGTGTGGCAAAGCAAGCTGAGTTCTGTTTTAAGGAAGGGGTGAATAAGCTCTTTAAGGCCAGGTCTGTGAACAACTGCTTGAAGCTGGAAGAGATGTGGAATTATTTCTCTCACAGGAAGTCTAGAAAGATAGCTGTGAATATGGCTCAGAAGGCAGAGCAGTTGTTGTGGAAGTGAGAGAACCAGAGTTCACCCTAGAACCCACCAGCTCTCCTCTCCCACTGGTTGTAATGTAACTTCCCACCCTTTCAGGACTCTGCACATTCTAGAACATCGTAGTGACTTCCTACAGTTTTCTTACACAGTAACTCAGGTCAGCACAGGTGGAGTTCTTTCAGGCTCCTAGTTGGCTACATTAGAACAAAAGAAGAAAAGTTTGATGAAGAAAAGCTGGTCTTTTCCCAGTTCCAAATTCTACCCTCTCCATGGTCCATCTCCTTCAGTATTTGCTTTTGCATCTCTATTTTAAAATACTATGTTTATATGAAAACAAGAAACAAAAACATAATATAGATCTATGCTGGGCAGTGGTGGTTCACACCTTCAATCCCAGCACTGATGAGACAGAGGCAAGAGAGAATCTCTGAGGTCAAAGCCAGCCTAGTCTACAGAGTGAGTTCCAGGACTCCACAGCTACACAGTGAGACTCTATCTCAAAAACCCTAGACCGTATCTCTATCCCTAGAAAGTGTACCACTCCTGATCTAAAATATCCAGTTCAATAGTGCACTCAAAGAAGAAATTCCATAGTTATGTGCTGATTAATGCTCCTTTGAATTTCAATCTCACAAATGTTAGTTTTGACAATGTTGTAAGAATTCAAATATCTCCACTAGAAATTTTTATAAAATTTATTTCTTATATTTTCATATTCCTTCCAAGTCTGTTGCCCTCTGTTCTTCTTCTAATACTAATAAATATTTTCCATCCAAATTGGGTTCATAATTTGCTTTTCATTGGACAACAGAATCACCAAGGACCTAACCCTGAAAACCCTGAACATAATGTTTCTTTCCAAATGGATTTCAGTTCAAGTTGAATAAATTCTGAGTATAATTCTATTGAAACTATTTCCCAGTTTTATAAAGAGTATTTCCCAGGGGCTGGAGGGATGACTCAGTGGTTAAGAGCACTTGCTGTTCTTGCAGAGGACCTGGCTTCTATTCCCAGTATTTATAAGCATCATGGTTCACAACCATCTGTGCCTTCAGTTTCAGGGGATCCTATGCCTTCTTCTGATATCTATGGTTACCAGGCATACACATGGCATACAGTCATACATGTAGGCAAAGCATTCATACATATAAAATGAAACAAATAGTATTTTTAAACAATATTTCTCTATGTATTAAAATACAAGGTAATGTGATCATGACTATGATTTATGAATTTGAGGCCAATTCCATAGGCAGAATGGAAATTAAGTAATTGTTATGTGTTATTACTATCATATATATGTATGTATATATATATATATCTTTAAAATGAAGATATAGATATAGATATATGTCTTTAACCTCTCTTCTAAATCAGAAATATTTTTTTCTGAAATTTATAGCAATTTAATCAAAGGAATACAGAAAATAATCTTCATTTGTTATAAATATTTAAATTTTATCGTGTTTATTCAATCTTTTGTTGATCAATATACCTATAAATACAATGTTTTAATATTAGCATATAATAAAAGAAATCCTACTAGGAATAACAGACATTTGTAATCACCCAAAGTTAAATCACATATAAATATGTGGCTAGAACCACTTTAATAACTTATTCTAGAGTATAGCTTCACCTCATATATACATGTAGCTGATTTTCTATGTGCATATATCATATATGAATGATTTCTGATACTCATGAGTTTAAAATCAATCAACAGTATTGTCATCAAAATGTTTCCTAAAAGCATGATTGTATAGAAGCATTAGAGAATTTAAAGATCATTATATTATACAATTAATACTTCCTAAGGATGAACCACAGATGTGTGAGATTCATTAATCATAGCCAAGCACACCTTGAAAACACACCCTTCGGCTGTGAAGGGGCTATAAATCATCAGCTCACAAGGAAATAAGAAGCCAATGTCTTTGTGTGCTTATTAGAGGGGCTTGCATGCCAAAAACACATAAATTTGCTTTTAAAACATGGGGAAAGAACTCCCCAAATAGCCCATCTACCAACCTGAAAGATTTATCTGATATTTAAGATCATAGATTCAAAAGCTGTATAGGAAGAGGTATGCTCTTCAGAGGCCTGATGCAATCAAAGCTCAAACAGCAGAGAACAGAACCTCAAAGCCTATTTTTCAAGATAACAATCTGTCTATAGAAGGCATTCTTTGCAAAGGCTAGGCAAATATTTTTTGTGCTTTATTAGGAGAAAAGTTTACCACACAGCAGTTTCAAACTACTGTTAGAGGCACACATTTTCTGCTTGGCTTGACAGTTTTTCTTCACACACTATCGAGGGTCCTTGTTCCCTCAGTGGAATTTCAGAGTTTGGCCCCCAATTTCTGAACACCAGTGAGTGTGGGCTGGAGAATGAGACTCAGCTGGCCTGTGGAATGCTGGAAACATCAGGTGAAGTGTAGGCACATCACAGTGACCTATTCTGGCTGGTTAAAATTACAACATGTAATTTATCTTGCACAGATATTGTTTCCACCATCTGTACCAAATAATGCCCTTGTCTCGTGGTAATGAAAGACACACCAGTGACATCAGGGTTGATATTAGTCTCTCAAGAACCTAAGTTCAGATGTACTGGGAAAACTAGACCAACAGAGAAGATCAAACACTCAAAGAAATGTAAAACATGAACCTTCACACAACATAAAGCCTCAGCCATTCACCATCCCATGCAATAATTAAAATAAAAACAGTATCTATTTATCATGTTACAGCCCCAGAAGAAATTCTTACTGAATGGTCTCTGACAGTGCTCTGAGAAAATCTCCTCTGTTGTTCACACAAATAATCCCACAGATGTAGGAAGACAGACCAAGTTCAGATGGAAGAGATGTTCATTGTCACTGACTAGTGCACAGATCACTGTAAAAGTGATCCCATGGAGTTCTGTCTGGAGAAAACATTCATTTTCCTAGTTCTATCAGTTCCCCAGTACATACTAGCCATTCCTAAAAACTCTTTTTCATTTCAGCGTGCTCAGAATTTCATCACAGACTTTTGTCCCAGAGTTCCCTTTAATGCACTTTGTTCTCCAGATTTTCTGTTATCGGCACTGAGTGTTCTCATCTCAACGGTATGTTGGAATCCCACAGGGGAAAGCAAAGGAGCAGAGAACAGAGCCAAGCCTAGGAGATAAGCCCAGCTGAAGGATGAGTCCTGTGAACTTGGCCAAAAGTTCAAGTCAATGTGAACGAAGCTGTACTGTGAGCTAAGGCAGAAGAATGCCTTCAGCAGCTCAGGCACTCCACAGGAGGGATGCAAGCAACATGTGGAAAAGAGATTAGTGGTCAAAATGGCAGAGCATAAGATAAAATAGTTTGACATAAAGAATAGAGTTGCAATAAAAAGAATGTGTTCAAAATAGTAATTATTAAGGAGGCAGAACCTGGGGCCAGAGGGAGGGCACAGTGGATAAGAGAACTGGTTACTCTTACAGTGGACCAGAGAGCCTGAGCTTGGATCCACTGCCTTCTCTAACTCCAGTTCCAAGAGTTCTGACTCTCTTCTGGCTTCTCGGCAATGCACATACATAGTGAATACACATGCAGAGAAAAAAATTCATACACATGAAATAAAAGTAAATTAATCTTCTAAAAATAGAAAAACAAAAATTTAAGGTAGATCTTAGTGTGGCTCATACTTGTAACCCCAATACTTGGGAGATGATTGTAGGAAGATCAAAGTTAACCTCCACTATCGATCAGCTTAGTTCAAGACCAGCCAGAGATACATGAGAGCCTGCTCAAAAATGAATACAGAACAACAAAAGAGATACACATTGAAAGAAGGATAAGCAAACTCTTCATTTGAGTGCTAAGTTCAATTAGTGGATCAAATACCAAGTATAATATCGGAAAACTAAGGAGGTTTGTACTGACTTACACACTGGCATCCAAATGAAGTGTCTGGTAACTAGCAATGGCAGCGATATCACTAGAGGACGATTGCTTACCTGGGACTATGACACCAAAGAAGCCTTACAATTATAGTCTCTCAGTGGAATATCTGTATCACCCTGCCCCTCCACCATTGTAGGATGGGAGACAGAAAGCCTGTAAGCCGGAAGTAGTTGACATCTGCAGAGCAACAGTATTTGCTTGACATGACAGGGCCACAGCACACATGAGCTCACAGCAGCTGTGACTACACGCTCAAGAACTACACAAGATCAAGACAGATAAGATCCCAGCCAGATGGGGGAGGGGCTCAGCGCGCCTGTCTCTGCCTGAGAAGCTATTGGCAATGGATGGCTGCTGGGAGGGGGAGCACCGGTTTTCCTCAGGGATGCATCTGCTGAAACATTGTCCAGACTGATGCCCTATAACCTCCTCCACACAGGAAGCACCACGTGGACCCAGTGCATTTAAAAAGAAAAGCTGGGAGTTAAACTGATGGGGAGTTGGGGAAGAATTAGAAGGGAGGGGATCAGGGTACATTTGTTTCAAAGCACACTATACACATGTATGAAATTCTCAACAAAAAACAGAATCAGAACCAGAAACATTGTAGAATAAGAAAATTTGTCTGTGAAACTTGATAGAAAATGTCCTCAGCTCCACAGCAATTTTAAAAATCAGCAAAAGATTACAAATAATGACCTGTAAAGCTTAAAGTATTTTGTAAATATTACTGATAACGTCAGAAAAGTTTGCTCCATCTATGAAACATGTACAGTCTTTTCATTTATAATTAACCATATCAGAAAAAAAATGCTTATCCTTCCAATTTCATTGATAAATGTAGTAAACAATACACAGAGCATATCAGACAAGTAGTTAATATGTCATTTTACTTATGGATTTGGTGGTAACTGAATTTTCTTGTGACATCTTCTTTTTCTAGGCATCACTTTTTACCTGTTTTATTAACATGTAATTTAGGGTTCTGATTTTGTTCCAAGGGAACACCCCTGGTTTGTATACATTTATGCTCTCCAACTATGGAATCATCGCACTTTGAAACTGGAACAAAGCAGTCTGTCACAGGTACCAAGAAGAAGTCAGCAGGAGGTAAGAGCTCCTGGGCAGCAGTCCATGACAGCAGGACTGTGTGACTCAAGCATGAGCTGCCTTCTGGGTCTGAGGTGTGTAAAGTGCTCACAGTGTCCCCAGAAATGGAGATCTTCTTCCAGCATAGGAAGACAATTTCAGCCCTCACTGACAACCTGGCAATGAGCCTCTGAATACTCCTCATCAATAAGATTATACATAAAGTTGATCGGTTAATCGCAAGAGAAAATGAAGGGTGATCCCTAAAAACAAGGGCGCTCTGACACTTGCATCATAACCTGAAAGGTCAGAGTGCAGAGGCTGCCAGCTCTCTGATGGAGGAACAGAACTTCCTCTGAGACTGGACCACTAATTAGAAACCAGTTCTTAAATAATTCATACTCACAACACAGTCTGTAATTTCCAATTTCATCTTCTGTTCCATGAAATGAAACTTGAAAGACATACAAAGCAATCGGCTTGCAAACGCCCTCTCCATTTCAATGTTTCTAGCCGTTGATAACACTGTGTTCCACTCAACATTGCCAATGTTAAGCCTCTCAGCAGCTCTTGAGATAGCAATTTCATAAAGGTCACTCACTCTGCAAACCCAGCAGTTTCTGTATGGCATACATCTAATCTGATTTTGGACATCACAACATGGTCTTCAAAACCCAGTGGGTTTTACTTTTCTTAGGAATAGCAGATCTGGTCTGGAAGTCTCTTATCTGGTCTGATAGGAAGTACCACCAGCTGGATCCATGGACCTGTGACAAATCACTTAGACCCCCCACACCCACCCCTTCTACACTGAAAGCCAGGCTCCTCGCAGCCACAGTGCTTGTAGACAGCCCTCAGGCCCCAGCCGGCCTGCGATTTCCTCTGCTAAGCCAAAAGCCACTTGCTAGGACAATCCACACAGAGCGATGGATGTGAATCAACAAAATGTGGATCAACAGCTCAGCCCTTCTGATTCCAGCTTGAGACATCTTTAGAGGGTCATTTCAGATTCAGAGCTGTTGGAGGAGGTGGACAGACACACGCCCACAGATCTGGGAATGGGTTTTCTGTGGAACTTGACCTCTCTGTCCATCTTGGACCTGCCTAAGGAAGTTCCTTAGAAACAAATGTCTTACAGTGGCCCCAGGGTAGAAAACACAGGGCTCAACCAAACCATGTGATTAACTGATTTGACTCCTTCAGGGAGGGAATCCCATGGTCTGGGTGCTTATCTAGCTCACCTGTTATCAGAGAAATAAACTCTCAAGGTGGCCCAAGGGCTGTCTATGTGTTTAGGATGTGAGTTTAGCCATAAATTGTTTGAACAAAGGATGCTCTGGTTATTATTTCTTTGACCCTTTAATTCCCCTAGAACTTCTCTTTGTACATGAAGAATTAAGAAGTAGAAGATAACTACATCATGGAAGAAAACAAGTACATTTCAGAAAAGTGGGGCATTTATGGAATTATATATCACAATTGAGGGGATCGATAGATAGATATATGTAATGTATGTATACATATATGTGTGTGTACAGCTTAGAAAAACTCCTTAATTAGGAGTGTGTTGAGTCCTATTAGTAAAAATCCAGGTTCAAGCACAGCTCTGTTATTCTTACCCAGGAATAGGCCCCTCCCATCTCAGTCTTTGAGAATGTTTTTGAATGTGCGCTTGCATCTGTGTTCATGTGGGGCATGGTTTATATGACTGTGTATGTGAAGGTCAAAGGTCAGCCTCAGTGCCGTTGCTCAGGAGCTGCGCACATTATGTTTTTTGAGAGAGAGTTTCTCACAGGACCAATGCTGGTTGTTAAGGCCAGGCTGACTACCTGACTAGCCCCAGAAACCATTCTGTGTCTTCCTGCCCAATGTTGGATGGCAAGAGCATGCCACCATACATGACTTTGCATGTACAGTCCCCGGATCAAATTTAGGTCTCACGCTTGTGCAAGGAGTACTCCAATGACAGAGCTTGAGCCCCCCCAGGCCCTGGATAGAATATTTTTATTGTGCACCTGAGGCAGTGAGGGGGTCCCAAGGCTGAACTCTCATGTCACCTCAGACATTGTGCAGTGACCAAATCTCTCTCTCTCTCTCTCTCACACACACACACACACACACACACACACACACCATATACACACTCATGCACACAGGATAGAAGTCAGTTGTCATTGCCAAATGAAGGTTCAAATCAGTTTTTTCTGGTTTTGCCAATAGGCAGATGCCTTTCTAGGATGTATCCCTCAGGTACAAGCACATCTTAGTGTAAAAATAAGCCCTAGAAATCGATAAAACTTTCCACAGCGTGGCATCACTGTGATTTCTGCACAGACTGTAGGTACTGCACAGTCTCCATGTCCATCAAATGAAAGCGGTGCTAAAGAAGCCAGATCGCTGCCAGGTATCTTCGTTGAGTTGAGTCAGTGGCTACAGAGCAGGCTGACAGACTTATACTCACATGCATCTTGGAAAGAGATTCCCCCAAGGGTTCAGCTAATTATGGCTTTAAAACAACTGCCTATATTCAGATGCCAACTGAGAGATTAAACCAGTGGCAATGGCCATGTTATTTGCCTATTAACACTACAGACAATGTGTCTCTGGTGACTGTCCTCACACCAGGGTGCCAAGCCTCCATAGAGAGCATTCTGAGGGAACACAGCTGTGCTCAGTGGGAGTGGGGGAGACCCGGAGATTACAGTTCCAGAATGTTCTTCCTTCAGGTCATCTTGCATTTTTCAAACCCAAGTCACCCTTCATCGTTTTCCTACACACACACACACACACACACACACACACACACACACTTCATAATGATGCAGTCATTAAGCACACATGAGGAGTGTGGTTTCTTTAAGTCAGATGTTGTCTTGCTTCACAAGTCAGATGCCTGAAATAAATTCCTACAAGCCCTTTAAACTGTGGCAGAGAGGCAGCTTTCTCTGGGCTTCGCCACTACACACCATGGGTGTGTAAATAGAATGTGCACACAGGTCAAGGGAGAATCTTGTCCACATAGGAGCCCTTAATTTCACTTTATTTCACAATAAAAATAAGACTTTCTCTTGTACAGGAAGAGGAACAGATATAGGAAGCAGATGGAGGAGACAGAGCAGTGCCCAGGAATGGGAGAGAGATCCCCCTGCAGGGGAACAGCACAGCAGCACCCCCAAAGGCTGCCTGATGTGTTCCTTTCCCTTAGTCCACAGGGTAGGTGAGCAGCTCACGGGGCCTCGGAGATGAGCATGTGCCCCAGGAAACAGCCACGCAAGCCTTATTTTTTTTTTTTTTTAACATGAGTTCAGGGGAACTGAGCTGAGATCTTTCTCCAGTCTCCCATCATGAATCTTCAAAAGCAACATAAGATCTGTCTATTTACAATTCCCCAGTCCTTAGACTAGTCCTGGCAATTACGGGGAGACAAGACGTCTCTGGGCTTTTCTTTTGCTCTGGTTTGGGGAAGAGGTCTTGTACCTCTGAGAAACACAAAGGTCAACGGGTGGGCTTCACCCTACTACATCCTATTCCTGTGGAGCCTCGTTTTGGATGAAAATGTCTCATTTCTGCAGTGAGCAGCTGGCCAAAGCCTCCTAGCTCCACACAGGGGTACCCTTGACAACACATTTTCACTCTGTGGACACAGAGGTAAATTTTCCTCTTGTGTCTACTTTGCCCCATCTCATTGGTTGACAGGAAGGATTTGTGGCCTTAATTTCAGCCTGTATTTCTTTAGAAAATGTACATATGTCTAAGTAGCCCCTTGTGTCCTCCCAAATAAGACAAATATACCCAGACAACGTTAAAACACACACACACACACACACACACACACACACACACACACACACAACCACTGAGTTATCTTAAGGACAATGAACATCAACAATATTTCAGCCCAGAATACAACCTTGTCTCCACCAACAAGTGTCGGAATGGCAAGGAGTCATTTCCTTCTTGACTAGGGAAGATGCTCCCATTATCTGAATCAAGGGAACTATGTTCTTCACATTGTATACTCTCCTTACAGCTTTGTACATACCTTATTTGAGCTAACTCCTAAATCAGTCCAACTTCTTCATCCACTGCTCTGTCTTCTTGTATCTGACAAATAACAGAGACATGAATGAAGAGGGAGATAAAACACTGGATTCATCAGTCTTTGTGTGTCCTACCAACACTCTTGAGCTACTTTTAAAGGCTCCATGTCTTCAAAAATTATGAATAACTTTCACTACAATGTCCTGCTCTATTTATTAAGAGTCGCCCTCTTCATCTAAAGTGAACCCTGAGTAATGTGTGGAAAGGAAACATCAGAAACGTTCTCAGGGTTTCTAGTCCCTGAAATTACTTGTGTGGACACTGTACAAAGAAAGGGTAAACTTGTGGGGGACTCCATGGTAGCCTGACAAACAGGGTTAGAGTCAGACTAAAAGCCTGGGTTCCCAGTCTCTATAGTTGTTGGCAAATTACCCAATCTCAGGTCTTCATTTGTACAATTGTGATGGAAACAGCAGTGCATGCTTTGTGGATCTGTGACGAGGATTATTTGAATGAATGCACATATTAAAACCCTTAGACAGACATCATGCATTGTTTGCTGTTATAATATCAGTAATAATACTGTTATCAAAAATTATCAATCATTTTCAAACCATTGAGTTAGAAATTATTTTAGCTGAAATGCATTAATTGATGGCACCTCTAATCAGTTAGTTATCAAAAGGAGGCCATGTGATTTATCTTCAGGGCAAGGGGCTGTGAGTTTTAAATTTAGAAGAGTAATAGTCATGGATAGACATACATCTGAAATAAATCTATCCTTCCTCGTTTTGTAACTCCTCAGTTACAGCTAGCTCAGCAGACATATCATCTGCCTGATCTTTTGTCAAGAGCTATAGGTAAACACAGTGTTGCAGAATGCATGCTCACCTTCCTCAGCAAATTTGGAGGAGACTGCCCATAGGAAGGAGCTGGGAGCACTGTTAGAATGCAATGGGGGTTCCGGAAACAATACTGTCTGTCTGGAGGCGTGGGCTCTAAGAAAGGGCAATGGAGCTTGAGTCCAGCTTTGAAAGAGAGAGAAAGTTAAGGACAAATGAAAGAAGACCTCTCAGGCAGAAAGGCTGACTCAGACCACAAGTAAGCTCACCCAGATGGGTTCCCACGGGCTAGGAAGCGGTGGGTGACAGGCTGAAGGAGATGATGAGGAGGTGAGGAGGTTGGAGGTGTGCCTGACTGCCCAGGGCCCCATGACTGAGGTTGGATTTTATGTTCCTCCATGTCTGTCTCAAAATTTGGAATCATGTTTGCACTGTATATGAAAAGGAAGGAGATGCTTTGATGGATGACATCTTAGAGAGCTGTCAAGGCCTGGTGGGACCATGTTGAATGCCACTTAGTTCTCTTGATGCATTGTGCTGGAGTTTCTTTGCTTGGAGTTAAATTACTATGGCCATTTGCATGAGAAGAGGGTCTTTGTTTGGGGGACTTCATCTGCTCCAGTGACCACTTACCCCTCACTTCATTGTCACCATCCCTTCAGCAAAGACAGAGTGACAACTGGTCTCAGAGAACCATGGCAGGAGCAGAGGAGCCCTTGGGGAGCAGAGGCTTCCTTGTCATGTAAATAGGAGCAGCAATAAAGGAGAGGAGAGGCTCAGAGAATGGGTCTGTGGGACTAAAGCAGGATCTCCATGGGGGCAGCACAGGTCTTTAATATTTATCAGGGTTGCTGTTTTCTCTGCAACAGTAGTTCATCATGAAGTCCATTGCCACAGAGTCTCAAATACAGCAGTTGCAACATCATAGAGGGCATTTTTCTAAGACGTGAAAACGTGTTTTGTTTCTGATTTAATCACTACAAATGGCTGTCCTGGTGTCACACAAATGGAAGAGATGAGTTAGCAAAAGGGAAGAGACACAGTGAGCATCACATTTCACAGGGAAGAGGGGACCCACTCAGGACTTTCTGTCTTTATAGTGGACACTCACTATCACATTTAACATCTAGATCCAAACATGTGTGAAAACACACATCATAGACAAAATAGCAAAGGAAAGACATCTATGTGTTCAACCGACATTCTCTCTGTACTGTACGCTGTGCATTCCGTTGTATTGAAAGCACAGTGAGGGGACAGGGGCAGCACAGTGGATGGTGAGAAAGTTTCTCCTTATCTGATCCCAAAGTGGTTAATGTGTTCTGGTTAAGAGAAAGAAGTCTTCAGATGTTGCTGTCAGCAGCTACTCATTTGATGGACAGATTCCTTAGTGAAACCTAAAAGAGTGAGTGACCCTGGAAGAATTGGTGCATGCATACAGCATCAGTTTTAAGGAAGCCAGGGTCAGTTTCACCCACAAACTCCTGGTGATAAACAACTTCACCATTGTGTAGTCAAAGAGAAACCGAGGGAAGCCAGGAACTATTGAAGAACAAAGGAAACCAAGAGACCAAGAGTACTGAGCTGGAAGCTGTACACGGTACACTTTGCTTCAGAATTCAGCTTCCTTCTTGTCCAGATAAGAATGATGTGGACATGAGGGTAATGGCTCATCTTCTCACCTTTGCAGTCAGTGAAAAGGCATCAAGGGGGAAGCAGAGCAGAGACTTCGTTGGGTATTATTTGGCCATGAGACTTTCTTCCCCATCATGCAACCTTGCACAGCCCCTGATAGCATTCATCTGGGAACTACAGCCGAAGGAAAGAACATGACGTGATCAGCAGCCTCTTTGAAGGCCAAGACCAACACCTATCTTTGGTTGTCTCAGAGATGCTCAGACACTGTAAGCTTAAGCTGAGGGAGGCCCAGAATCAGAGACTCATAATTTCAAAGTAGACCAATTAGGGGACATCTGGAGCCAGAATGATTAATTAGTTAAATGCAGTCTCTTGGATTCAGGTTCAGGTGTCAATAAAAAGACTTCACACAGGCCAGGGAGATGGCTCCTTAGATAAAGTGCTTGCCTGGCCAGTGTGAAGACATGATTTTTTTTTCCCCAGAGCCCATATTTTTTAAAAAGCCGGATATGGTGGTTCTTGCTTATAAGCCCAGTGCTGGGGAGGTGAATAAAAGGAGGATTCGTGGGGGCTTGCCTCAGACAGCCCACCCATTAGGTGAGCTTCAAGCCAGTGAGAGAGCCTGTCCCAAAGCAAGGTGACGGCCTCTAAGGAATGATACTTGAGGTTGACTCTAGCTTTCACATATGTGTACGCAAACACATATACACACTGCTAATGCTGTCTTCTGGTCTCAGCAAGTACAGGTCTACAAATACATAATACACATACTGACAGACATCTCTCCTCCCTCTCTCTCTGTCTCTCTCTGTCTCTGTCTCTGTATCTCTCTCTCTCACATACACACACACACACACACACACACACACACACACATGTACACACACATCTCACACACAGGCATACATACAAAGACATCTCACACACTCATACAAAACTATCACACATCCTTATGCCTCAAACCCAAAGAAATTAAGTTGATTTTATTTATTGCCCCCACTTCATGTTTATTTCTCTCCTATATTTTCTGGTACAAGAACCATTACCATCAACTTCCTGTGAACCAAGATGGAAAACCCTGGGAGTTACTCCACAATGCCCGCAACTCCCAGACCTTAGTACACCTTGCTTGGTCTTGTCTCCCAGTCTCATTTCAGAATCACCCTCTTGCTAGCGAGGCCCCCAAGAGCGCAGCACAGCACTGAGGTGACCACTAAATGCCCTCACTCCCCAGATGAAGTCTTAGCTCCTGGACCTGCTCCTCTGTGGCCTTGACATCTATTTAAGAAGTCTCTCGGTTGCTCTTCCCTGCCTATGACATAAACACAAACTTTTCATCATTGGGCCATTACCTAAGAGACCATCTTTGTCTTGCTCTGTGCTGGCCACAGGAAACTGTGGCTTCTTCTGTGGCTGTGGTTCTTTCTCTGTCTGTCCTTCAGCACCAGCACAGTTGTTCCTGGTCCTCTCCTCTATCCATCCTGTCCATCTGTGTGTCCTTCCAGGTCTCTCACGGAGTGTTGTCACAGGACCTTTGCCCTTTTGAGTGGTTTTCTGCTATGATTACCTGGAGATCTGCACAAGACTGAGCCTACTAACTACCAATTATAGAGGGGAAAGTTCAGGGAGCCACGAATCATTGGATTCATCTGATTCCTCACCAGGATGTAGAGACTGTTAATGGTAGGTAGAAGGGTCTCATGGGGCCCCACCCTTAGCCAATAATGTAGATAATTAATGGTTGTTAAGAGGAAGGAACTCCAAGGCCCCACCCTTCCCCAAAGCTACATAGACAATTATTAATTGTCAGAGGTTGCTTTGACTTCAGTAGTGTAGCTGATTATACACTGATGATGTTCTTGTGCACAATCCCTCATCCACTGCACATTCCTATAAGGGACACTAATTACACTTGTTGATTTGCCAACCTGGACTTGCGTGGAATCTCTGGGGGTGGATAAACTTTTGTTCACATAGCACTGTCCATTACAAAGCAAAGCCATGAATTACTCATTCATCTCCCCTGGTACCTTTGAGTTTAGCACATCACACAGTCAGAAAGTGAAATCCACTTTGAGCTATAAACAACCAGACACATGTTCTAAGTACAAGAGTGTGATCAAGGAAGGGGGACCATGGGCAATGAGAGTAGCCACCCAGCTAGCCCTGGGAAGGTGGGTATGTATCAGGAGATAGGGCAACAAATTCTGCTCAATTCGCTGTCATTTCCATAAGCAAACATGTGTCTTAGTTCTTCTGAGACACTTTCATCACTGAGCATTTTCCAGTCTCTGTTCCCATTATAAACTACCTGACTTTGAAACATAGTATAGTGCCATGATCTCTATTCAGTTCTTTCTTATCACCCTAGCCCACAGCACACTGTAGGTCAAGTCAGTTGTGGATAGTTTCAAGTTTATAGGCTGTTATGGTGACCCACAGTAAAGATTTTAATCAAGGAACTGTGGTAGCATTCTAAGACCTGGAAGATCCAACATAATCTTGTGATAAATCACAGTGCGTGCTACCTACCTGCCTAATTGAATGAGTTTTCTGAAAAGACTTTAACTCTTTGTGAGAACATTTATCCCCAGAGCTCCAGATGTGCTATGTGGGTATGCAGTAGGATATAATGCACATTGGCACTTAGTGGTCCTTGGGGAAGACAGCCCCATAGACACCCTCAGACCATTGACACAGGAACACTCTCCCAAACAGCAATTCTAGTGTGTCTAAAAGATGTAAAGTCACGAGGAAGCATAGCAATAGTCACGAGGAAGAATGGATCTGAGAAGCAAGTTCTTTGACAGGTGATGTGACACTCTGTACCTTCCCCAAAGCTAGGGGCCATAGTTGCAGTAGTCCTTAGCAGGATGTACCTGAACTTCATCCTTTCCCACAGTTCCTTTTCCCATGTCAGATACTTGATAACATAGATGAGGAAACTTGAGTTTTAGAAAAGAAGTTACTGTTCAAATCACTCCACTCCCCACTAGCAAAGCTAGAATCCAAGTCTCCTTGTCTAGCAAAGCTTTGTCTCTTGTTGATGGTCTAGGAGTCTTCCATTTCAAAGGCTTACACAAGTACTTGGACCTGATAATTGAACCTAAAATTTTACTGTAATCGTTTGTCACCAGAAGCAAAAGTAAGCATAAATCCCTCGCATAAACAATTTTATGAGCTGAATCACACAAAAGGCTCATTCCCATATTACTTGATAGAGGAAGAGTAAGGTTTAGGCCATGGTGCTTAGAAATCCTTCCATGGGTCTATTCAGCAAATAGACTTTCAGTAAAGTAACTCGGCAAATATCAGATTGTAACCATTTCCTACATCCGTGGCCGCACAGGCACATGGTGGTGAGCTGGCTCAGAATGCTGGTGTAAGCCCCTATTGGTTCATACAAACTGCTGGGTTGTGGAGAGTAGATTGTTTTCCCCAGCTTGGCTGTTTTATAATTTAGAAAGTCCCAGATATCCAACTATAGCTAGAGTTTTCCTACCTTGCCCACAGTCAGGACAAATCTCTGTCACCCACCAGTCCCACAGCTGCTCAGACCCAACCAAGTAAACACAGAGACTTATATCGCTTACAAACTGTATGACCGTGGCAGGCTTCTTGCTAACTGTTCTCATATCTTAATAATCTATTTCTATACATCTATACCTTGCCACATGGCTTGTGGCTTACCAGCATCTTCACATGCTGCTTGTCATGGTGGCAGCTGGCAGTGTCTCCCTCAGCCTTCCACTTCCCAGAATTCTCCTCTCTCCTTGTCCCACCTATACTTCCTGCCTGGCCACTGGCCAATCAGTGTTTTATTTATACAGAAGGATATCCACAGCACCAATTAATTTAAGTTCACTGTTTTCCAGACTTTTAAGTCACAAATTCATAAGTTTCTGCGACACACACACACACACACACACACACTTGACATATGTACTAATGAGAGCAGAATACAGAGGCTCACTAATAGCAAGTTCATGAAGGCAACCAAAGGGATTGGAACAAGAGTCTGTGGTATGTGGAGTGTTCAACACTTAAAGAGTCGATGAAGATCAACATCAAAAGAAAATTAGAATTAATTATTACAAGTAACATGGAACAGACTCCAGAGACAGAGACTAAAGACATACAACTGTGAAATACGGTGACAAGACACTAGCCCATACTCTATTCAAAATGCATACTTAGCTTTCAGTAAGCCTACTGTCAGGATTTTCTTAAACCACCAAGCTAAGCACCAGGTTTATACTGCTATGTGTTACTATGTGAATACCCATATGTATTCATTATAAACATATACAAATGCAAATAAAATAATTAAATCAGTAAGAAGAGACTCCAAACTGTCTCCCACATGCTTTCACTTGCAAACTTTGTCCCATCTAGTCCTATCTAAACCACTTGTGTTTTGCCTGGAAAGACAGCCCTGGAATTTCCAATGTAGTTCCGTTTTATGGTTTCCTTCAGGATACTGCTCACAGGATGTTCAGCCCTGTGTTGTTGTGGTTGTTGTGGTTGTAGCAGTGGTTTGTAGCGATGGTTGTTGTGGTGACCAAAGGAAAAGTTTAAAGGGAAGTCTGTAAAGTATTAATCATACAAGATGAGGATCTGAGTTCTGATCTCAGCACCGGTGTAAACGAAGTCTGGGTCTGTAATCCCAGAGATGTTGGGGACAGACACAGGAAGATCCGCAGGGCTCACTGGTCAGTCAAACTGGCCAGTCAATGAGCCACAGATTCAGTGCAAAATCTCATGCCAATAAAATAAAATAAATTGTAAAATTATATGAGAAAACATCTGACATCAATTTATGGCTTCCACACATGCAAGAACATACATGTGCATATGTACATGATACAAGTAGGAAATCTGCATCTTTTTATGAGCTGATATTATAAATGTGCAAAAGGTATATATATTAAAAGACAGTCTTCCATGCTAGATGTGGAACAAGGATGACTGGACTGCTACTCATATCACCAGTGAGGCTACCTGGAAAACGGGACCCCAAAAAAGACACGGAGAAATGGATGAGATCTACATGAACAGCCTGGTCATGAGTGAGAACAATGAAGGGTGACGGTCGAGGGAAAGAGAGTGGGAGATACTAGCTGGATCAAGAAAAGAGAGGGAGAACAAGGAATAGGAGACCATGGTAAATGAAGACCACATGAGAAGGGGAGGAAGCAGAGACCTAGGGAGGCCCACGGAGATACCCCCACAAAAGACTGCTGGCAATGGTCGAGAGACGGCAGGAACTGACCTACTCTAGTGATGGGATGGCCAGACACCCTGTTAGTTGTGCCATAAACCCCATCCAAGATCTGAGGAATCTGGATGCAGACATCCACGGCTGGGCCCCTGGTGGAGCACTGGGAGTCTAATTAGTGAGAAAGAAGAGGGTTTATATGAGCAAGAATTGTTGAAGCCAAGGTTGGATAAAGCACAGGGACAAATAACCAAATGAATGGAAGCACAGGATCTATGAACCAAAGGCTGAGGAGCCCCCAACTGGATCAGGTTCCCTGAATGGGTGAGACAGTCATTTGGCTTGATCTGTTTGGGAGGCAGCTGTGTGTTGGTGCCGGGTCCTGGGCTCATTGCATGAGTTGGCTGTTTGAATCCTGGGACCTATGCAGGGACGCTTGGCTCGGTCTGGGAGGGGGGACTGGACCTGGCTGGACTGAGTCTACCAGGTCGATCCCGGTCCTCGGGGGAGACCTTGATCTGGAGGAGGTGGGAATGGGTGGTGGGCTGGGGGGAGGGGGAGGGGGGGCGAGAGTGGGAGAACAGGGGAATCTGTGGCTATTATGTGGAACTGAATGGTGCTGTAAAAAAAAAAAAAAAAAAAAAAAAAAGACAGTCTTCCACTATTAGTCCATACTAAACATAAAGCTGCCTGTTGTTACAGGTAACCCTGAACAGTACTAGAACCTTCCTTTTTGTTAAGTATGGGAAGGGTGCTCAGTGTTAAGGCAGAACCTCTCCTCACACTCTAGCAGGTGCACAAGCCAATAAACATCACACCAGTGTTCTTTTATGTGTGCACATCCAAGTGAGTTTTTGATGCAAGAGACATATCTCTTTAGAATCTAATACAAAGTTAACTAAGCATACTGAGTTTGGACAGGCTGAAGCTGTGGGTGTTTCACACCTCTGTAAAAATAAAGGCGTGGAGACAACTTTATAAATGGCTTCCTCTCGACAACCCAGGACAGGACAGCTTTCCAAACACAAGTTCCAGGGACATTTTTGCAGAGGGAAGAATGTGGATAAGAATGCTACTTAGGGTCATAGTGGATAGTAAAGCTACAGAAGGCTTTCCACAGGATCCTGGGGAAAACCCACATAATATGCCATCTAGAAGGGAAATGTTCTCCTACCTTCTTAGAAAATGGGGCATTTCAAAGGCAAAAACCACTAGTGCAAAAAATATCTCAAAGTTTGATTTCGCTAGCATGAATAGACAGGCTAGCATGTAAAGGGATGAGATTGAATTTTCCAGAAGAACTAAAGTGAATGAGAAACATCTCAAGAAAAAAATGCAAAAGAATAGATTCACAGACCACAAGCAAGATGGAAGAGCGAGCCGAAAGAGACAAGGAAGACATGTTCAACTCAAGCTGTTTAAAACTCAGCAAAGCAAGGCACTTGGCTTTGCTCAGTCATGAACAAAGGACCCTGGCAGCAGGCTGCTGGCCATGACCTCACAAGCTCCCATGATTCATGAGCTGAGTGTGTCTGCTGTGTGTCCACATAAGGGCTGGGGGACACGTGCTGGCCCAGCAGCACGGCATCGGCGGGTACCACATGTGAGCAATGCTGAGCATGTGTGACCATAATGCAGCTCTATTTTTAAAATATGAGTTTACTATGACTTCTAATCCTACTTTAGATGTCTACTTCATGATCCGAAGCAGTGTGTTTATTTTAATCCGTGGTATATTTTAGAAACATGACATTATTGCAAAGAAATAAAGAATGAGAAAGGAAAGATTGTATCCAGAGAGTTTTCTGATAGTTGGCTGGAGCCTTCAGAGAGATTAGGAACTTGTCAGTGACTCACATAGGCATATGTTACATGAAAAGAATAAATGCGCTGGCCTCTGAAATATTGTCAAGATTTTTTTTTTTAACTGAGTACATGGTATGCAGTCTGGGATTGGCTGGGTGGCCTGACAGTAGTGCTTTCTGTTCTGAAGTCACGGGAAAGTAGGACCCAGCAGACATGACTCTGCCTTTCTCTTTAATCCCCACACTCACACACTGGCACTCTAGTCACTCTTCCTGAACCCAGCTTCACTCCTCCGTTCCCGCTCTGAAACCACATTGCTTTGTTGTGGTTTGAGACAGTCTCACTCTGGGAGCTCTGGCTGCCTTAGAACTATATGGAACAAGCTGGCCTCGAACTCATATAAATGTACCCATCTCAGCCTCCCAAGTGCTGGGATTAAAGGCATGACTAATCCTTTTTCTAATGTACTCCAGGCTGACCTCCATCTTGCTCTATAGCCAAGGATGACCTTGAACTCCTGATCCTCCTGTGTCTACCTCCCAAGGATTAGGATTAAAGGGGTGAACCACAGTGCCTGTTTTATGTAGTGCCTGGGATCAACCCCAGGGCTTTATTGCGCATGTTAGACAGACACTCCACCAACTGAGTCAAATCTCAACCTTGACCTAGTGTACCTTAAGAAAATGCACAGGGAGGCCTAGAGAGACAGCTTGGTGTTAAAGTGCTTGCTGAGTAAGTGTGCAGACTTGAATCCACATAAAGAACATAATGGTAGTACATAGCTGTAGCACACATCTGTAAACATAGCACTTCTGTAGTGAGACTGGAGAACAGGAGAATTCCCAGAAGCTCATGGGCCAGTAAGCCTGCCATGTGCAGTGGTGAACAACTCTTGTGGAGGGTTAAGGCCAACACCAGACATAGCTCTCTGACCTCCACATGTACACCACAATATGTGCAAGACCACACTCATACATACATGTGAACATGCATGCAAACATATATATACACATACCATACATATAAAGATCAAGAATAAAATAAGCCAGGTGTGGTGATATAGGACTCTGATCCCAGCACTGGAGAGGCAGAGGCAGGCAGATCTCTGAGTTAGAGGGCAACCTGACCTGTAGGGTAAGTTCCAAAAAAGCCAGGATACACATTGAAACACTGTCTCAAAAAGAGAAAACAATTAAATCAATATATAAAAAAAATAAGTTAAATGAGTAGGAAAAAGAAAATACAAAGTCAAGCGAATTATCCACTGCTAGCTTAAAGGCCTGCCTCTCATGACAAGTGTAAAATCATTCTCTAGAAAGGTGAGTCCGGTCCAAGGCCTGCCTTCCTGCCTCACAGGGTCCTTTGCTACTCACTGTTCCTCACACTCACCTCTCTCAAATTTCTTTCTTTTTTGTTGTTTGTGTATTCTCTACAAGGGATTTTTTTTTCTTCTTCTTCTCCATCTCCAGCCCCTACTCTCCAAATGTTCCCTCGTATACTCACCAAAATTGCCTCCAAATTTCACATGATTTTTTTTAAAAAAAAAAACTTTTTTAAAAAACCCACTGATTCCACTTAGTGCTTCCCATATGTGCCCAGGGATAGAGCTGCCTACCGGAGCATGGGTAGCTTCTCGGGAGCTTCACCCTTGAAGAAAAATGACACCCTCTCGCAGACGCCATCAATTGCCGATGATCCCCCCCTGGGGGTGGGCTTTGTGAGTTCTACCCCCATTTGTGCTGTAGTGTTGACTGGCTTGATCTTGCACGGATCTTGTGCGTGCTATCACAATCATTGCGAGTTCATAGCCCTGTGGTGTCTGGAAACACTGTATAGTTGCAGTTATCTACCACCTCTGATACCAACAATATTTCCTCACCCTCTCCTGAAATGATCCCCAAGCCTTAGGAGAAGGGATTCAGTACAGACATCCCCCTCAGGACTGAGCATTCAGCAGTTCTTTATTCTCTACGTGTTAGTCAGAAGATATTGTTTATTAAAACAATTTGTCACCCTCTCCCAGCAGCCATCAGTTGCCAGGAAATTCAATAGGTGAGTAATAATATCTGTGTGTGCTGCTAGTTTTGAAATCTATTACAATAAAAATATCAGATGCCGTGTTCCTTAGCCATTTGGAGGCTGATAAAAACTTCATCCTCGGGTTCCTGCCTTTGACACAGTCACCCCTTCCATTCCCCCACTCTCTTCCTTTATCAGTTCTGAAATGTTGTGTGACTTCTGAGTCCTGCTGTCTAGATGAACTCCCTGAGGTAGGCAGCCCTCTGCTCCAGTCACCCCAGTCAACCCCCTATCACAAGAAGCAAGGTTGAGGGGGTCCCTGCAGGAGCCATGGCAGGCAGAGAAATGAACTTCAAAGAGGTGAGAATGAAAACTCCATTCAGTTTGACTTTATCAGGCTGGATCCAACTTCTAGAGAGTCTGATGCCAGCAGGTTTATTGGCAGCATATTTAAACACGGTATGATTTGAGAAAAAGTTTCCTGGTATAATACAATCCCCACTGCACGACGAGGCATAATTTCATTGAAACTTAACACAAAGTTCATGTCATTTCTTCCAAGAAGATGGGTTCTAGAGATAGGCTGCATGTATTAGTTTAAGGGACCAGGGAAGGATCTGATACAGTCTCTGTCATACAGATAGCATAGAGGTCATTTAGACTATTAGGTATCTTTGGTCCTGGTTGTGGAAGCTTGGGGAACCCCTGGCTGTAAGGATCATAGACTACTAGCCAAATCAGGCTCTAGTTGTGGAAGCTTGAATATCATCTGGCCCAACAGACAACACAGATCATCAGGCTATTAATCCCAGCTTTCCTGAAAAACAGGTTATATGACCTTCCCTTTGAAAGGACAATCCTAGATGCTTAGCATTCCTGTTTTTCCTGGAGCTCTGTGGGCACAAGGACCTTCAGTACTCCCAACACAAGGTATTCTCCGACTTTTCATTGTCTCTGGCTATCTTCTGATGATAGTCTCAACTTCATGGCTATGTTTTATTCTTTGTTCATTTCACACATGCTTACAATATGTTTAGATCATATCCACCCCAACCCACTCCACTCCTCCTGTCTCCAACATCCTCCTCCCCACTTCACGTCCTCTTCTTTCATAAACCACTGAGTCCAATCAGTGCTGCCCCTAAGCACATGGATGCCCCTAAGCCTGCCCAAGGTCAGTCCAGTCAACTTTACAACATGGATGGGCGGGAAGCTTATGAAGTATCACCCCTAGCTGAGGACATATTGGCAATTGATGGCTGCTGGTATGGGGAGGGCCAGTTTTTATCGAGGGCATGGCCCATCATAGCTTTTTCAATGGAAAGCTAACACTTTTTTTTAGCAGCTTTCACTGGTGGTTTCCATAACCTTTCTTTATAGGGCTGCTTTCCAGCCTAACAGTTGCATCACAGCTTTGTACACTTACTAATTACTTTTATCTCAATCAAAAGCAACTCAGAGATAAAATCCAGGAAGTCTTAGCAAATGTGTATCCTCAGAACCTTGCCCAGCTCTGAGAAGCCCTGCTCTAGTCTTTTTGTGAGCAGCCTTTCCGGAGCTATCATTGCTCCTCTGTTTCCCTTCCCAAGGAACAAAGCTTCCTGGGTCTCAGGCAAACCATCCACAAAACACTCACCTCTTTTTAACTTGCACTGGTCATGTGACTCCCTCCTGAGTTCAAAGAAACACACTCAGCATGCTGGGCCTTCAGGAACTTCTTTTGAACAGAACTATTGAGAATTTTGAGGAAGATCATGTAACTTGCCTTAAGCTCAAATAGTAAGAGAAGGAGAAGAAATAGTTGTTAAGGAATCCAACAAAATTTTACCTACACCATCTGTGTAAACAGTACATGCTGTTTTCTGTGGAAAATGCATCTAAGAGCATGCCTTGGGATAATATTGTGGATTTCTTCAAATGTGATTTCATGAATGCTCCAAATACATCTGAAATGTCTGTCCCATAGAGTTTCAAAAATGCAAATTCAAGTTTCTCTCATTCTCATAAAAAATAATAATGTAGTTTACCAGTGTAGTATACATAGTAATCTCCTCTATGATTACTTTTGTTGAGAAATATTTTTTTGAGACTAGGTCTCACTGTGCCTCCCTGGCTAGCTTGGAACTCACTATGTAGATCAGAATGGTCTCTGACTTTCAAGTGCTGGGATTAAAGACATGGGCCACCACATTGAGTCTGAAAATGTTTTGACTTTCTTTTTCTCCAAATACTAAGTGGATGAATATTGAAACACTTAAATATGAGTTAGTCCTTATTTGTGTCATAAATGTTACTATATTAAAAAAAATAATCAAGCCACTGACATCTGCTTGGATAACCTTATTCTGTAAAGACTTTTATAACATATTAATCTGCAAGAACAAATTGCCTTGGAGATTTCTTGTAGAGAAATAGCACCAAGCCAAAGGACATTAAGAAGCAGCACTTGTTACGTGTTCAACACTAATTCCCCTGTACAGGCATCCTTAGATGCCTTTGCCATCCTCACTGTTATGGTTAAAACATGGAATTCTCATCTGAAAAGTTCATATGTTTCACTCATGGCTCTTGATGCAGCTGTGTTCAAGACTAAGGCTGTGAGAAAGTGAATGCCTCATACGAGCACTGACTTTAACAATGGATTTATTCCCAGAAGGGGTCCACATCCCTGAATAGGTCCATTCACACATGGTCATTCCCTGGTGGATCCATGCTATAATGGCTTTATCCTCTGATGAATTCAACCCTTGATGGCTGTATTCCATGATGGGTCTATCCTGATGGGTTCATCCCTGTGGATTCATACTTTAATGGCAGGAAGATGGTAGATGTGTTAGGATGTGGTGCTAAGTGGAAGAAGGAGGTCACTAAGAATTGTTTCCTGAAAAGAAATGCCTTGTCTCCAGCCTTTTTGTTTTTCTGTTTGCTTACTGCCATGAGTTGATCAAGATGTCTCTCCCACATCCTGTATATGATGTCCTTCTTGGCATGGCATAGAAACCATTGAGCCAGACAATGTAGTGGATCAAACTAGTACATGTTTCTTTGGGGACCTGGCCCTTACCCTAAAGTCATGGTTTTTTTCTTATGAAAGATTATAGAAACACAATAAGCTAACAAAATAATGTATGTAAAATTAAACATATAACATACTACATTGCAAGCAAGCTTAATGACTACTCCAATGAGCAGTACTGTAAGACAGCACAGCACATCATGAAGAGAAAATTGAAAGCAATACACAGTTCACCATAGTCACATCAGTCATGAGAATTCATTTCCATGCAGAAAAATCTCACCCTTCCAACATATTGTTGACATGATCATTTCATCATATATTTAGGCAAAGAGTTTCAGATCTTATGACAGACAATGAGTCCGGAGATGATCAGGAGCTATGACCTACATAGGTAAGTTGTCCACTCTCCACACACTGCATCTGACTTAAGTGTTGAGACAGAGGTAGGGTAACTGCTGTATGAACTTCCAGTTTCAAAGGATATGGACAGCAAAGAACAGTCACCCCTCCTTGACATACGGAGTCACTCGGCAGTTACCTCTGGGCTGTGATCAAACCTGGCTAGCCCCAGGGCTCATTCCCTAGAGCAACCTCCTTTCCCATCATCCTCTTTGCATATATCTTAAGAGCATTAGAGAAAATGTCAACTTGATAGATGAGCACCTTTCTTGGCTGCTTCCTAGATGTTAAAAACTGGAGGGTCCCAAAGGCTCTCTCTTGTCATTCAGTTGTCGCTATCTCTTTTAATCCACACTGGGGGCAATGTACAACTCCTTCTCAAAAAAAAAAAAGGACAATTTTCTTTAAATGTGTCAGATTGTATTTAACTCTGTGTGGAAAAGCAACACAATTTTTTTGAGGCAGGGTCTCACTATGTTGCTCTGATTAGTTTGGAACACACTTTGTTGATCAGGCTAGCCTGGAACTCACTGCAATCCACCTGCCTCTTGTAATTAACCAAGGCTACAGTTTAAATATTTAATTAATTTATTGTCACATATTATTATAATGTTTCTTGTTTCTGTATTTTCACTTGATTATTAGTTTTTTTATTTTTGCCCAAATTTTCTCTTTGTATAGGTTAGCATATCTTTTATAATGTCCGTGGTTAATAAATATTGTATGCTTTTGCATACGTGAAAATAGATGTGGATGGTTTTCAATCCTTGTTTCATAAAGAGTGATCATTGGGGTGTACAGAGTTATGAATATAAAAACAATTTCTCCTCTAAACTCTGAAGATATTGATCTACTTCCTTTTTGTACTGATGTTAACAAAGAGAAATCACTTCATGTTTCATGTAAGATACATGGTTTTCATGACTCATGAAAATTGTATATATTTATTTTTGAAATTTCAACACAGTATGTCTAAGTGTAAATGAGTTTTTGTGTGTTTGTTTGTTTTTGTGTTTGTTTTAGTTCATGGAGACTATCTCTCCAAGATTGCCCAAAGGCTCATGCGTATCATCATCTTTTGGATAGTTTTTTTCTATTTTTTAAATTATTTTTTACTTTGGGAAACTTCTATAGTGTTAATAATTGACCAATCTATTTGTATTTTTCACTCTCTCATCTATTTGTCTTTTTTTGATGAATTCTAAAATAATTTTTGCTTAATCTTGCATCTATTAATTCATGTTTCAGTAATGAAATTAAAATCTCAATTCAATTCTTAGTGGAGTCCATTGTTTTCATCCACGGAGTCTCTTGTTTCATGGGACTATCTAGGTTTTCATCCCACTGGGTATATTTTTTATATTGATCCTCTAGGCTTTTCCAGCAAGCTTTATTGTCTTTTTTCTTATCAGCTAGCATGTTTGTTCAGCTCAGCATCCCTAACACCTGATATACCTTATGATGCATATTTAGTAATCCTTGTTCACCTATTTGTGAACTGTTTCTACTGACCATGGTTCATACTTCACCAGCATGGGAAAGAGGCTGGACCACATACCAACAAAGACATCTCAGAAAAGCATTTGCTACATCTGATTGGATCATTGACAAGCCATCAGCACTTCTACCTTGGACCCAAACCCTGCATTCGCTATTCCAGGATTAAAAAAAAAATAGTGGCTTGGTACTTGAAACTGAGTGTAGATCAGTACTAGCTTAGTGGCTTGGTACTTGAAACTGAGTGTAGATCAGTACTAGCTTATCCCAATCTGTTGTCCCAACTAACTGCATGGACTTTTCCACAAGCAATGCTTCTGCTTCTTGGATGAAGTCCTTAGGTCTAGCAGATCCCTAAGGATACCCCTCCACACATCTGTCTGCTGTTTCTTATTGTGTATTTTGAGAGCCGTACTTTTCTCAGTGAGCTGATTCCATATGTTTTATTACAGCCATTTGTCTTGTTTTACAATGGTATTATAAACTTATAATTTTTAAATATCAAAATATTCCTCTGTTTAATTTAGGGATTTGGAGCTTGTGAACTGACTCTCCATCTTGATCCCATCTCCTCCACAACCTCATTTAGTTTACAGTATTAACATACTAATTTCATTAATGTCTCTAACAGATTGTACTAGGATAAACTTTCAATCCACCAAAGTCAAAATAACACAAATTATGAATCAGCAGTTTAAATGAACAAGATTTTATTGCTGATTAATGAGCCTTTGTCTATACAACACCCGAACAAACCTGTCAACTAAAGGGAAAAACACAATCACTTGAACCAATTTCAAGAGGCCAAGCTTTGATTTGACATAGTTGTACCCATGCCATGTAGACACAGACTGAGGTGCACATGACCTATGAAGTCACTCAAGTAATTAGAAGTTATGTGATGTTCTTTAGATAGCACGGCCAAGTAGCCATTTGGTCAAGAATAGCCCCAATGAGCTTTGCCTGCTGCAAATCCTTTTGGATTTATTTTTCAGCTCATTCAATCGATTTATGACTTTGTAAGCTAAGCCAAGAAAATGCATCATGAGCCACCCTGTGAACTAAGGAACATTTAGTTCACGTACCCTCCAGCTCCTACACTAACAAGCAACAGCAACGCCATAGCACAAATGATCTCCGATAGCATTAATTCCCCTTAATACATAACATGTGGCCAAGCAACGGGACCCTATCCAAGCTGTGTTTTCTAGAACACAGTGCTTATTAAACTCCTCTCTAAGAACACATGAGGAATAATCAGTGGCAATCTGCTTTGCATCCCACCTCCTTCCCTCCCACTCTCAAAATGTGCAAGGCCATCTCAGTCAGAAGTGCCTCTCTGCTTTGAAAGGATTAAAAATAAAGAAGAGCTTTTATTCCTGGAATCATCGCTTCAGTTTTCACGCTGGGAAGTAGGAATGTATTTGAGAGATGATGCTCTGGTGTGTGGCACTAGACATCATCTGTGCTGGGCAGAGTCTCCATGTGGACAGACAGGGAATAAACTGAGGGTCCATTAGATCCATCAGGAGTTTTGATGAAAGAAACAGTTTCTCCAATAACAAAGACTGTTACTCTTCTTTCAAATAACAAGTATGAAGGCAATTACTTCTGCAGAGAAGCTGATGGTCTTGCTGTCATATCCACAAAATCTATTGTGATCCTGTATTTGTAGATGAGCCCTACTTCCAAACAGCAAAACAATTTATGGATCCTATCTCCAATGACTTCCAAATTAGAAACGATTTCTTCACAGGAAATATAGAAAGGACTGTGGAATGTGAGAGAACACATTTCAGAGAAATGAGCCAGATCTGCACCACATGGGGAGAGTCCCACAGCCCTAACAGCATCTACCTGACTGCTGCCATTCCTCAAGGTAGCAACGCTTTGGAGCAATGGCAGAATCTTGTTTCATGGACATTTTATCTTTTTAAATGTTTCTGTAGTGAAACTTTAATCAAGTCTTATGGCTTAATTTTCTCATTTGTATCCCTGTGTAGCAATAGGAAACATGTGTGAACCAAACCTCTTTTTTTATACGTATCAACATATGAGTCTTCACAGATGCATGCCCCTGCTTGACATCATTTTCCTCTGTGAA
This sequence comes from Peromyscus leucopus, assembly GCF_004664715.2. Taxonomy (NCBI): domain Eukaryota; kingdom Metazoa; phylum Chordata; class Mammalia; order Rodentia; family Cricetidae; genus Peromyscus; species Peromyscus leucopus. Next base: position 21,146,420 of record NC_051068.1, read on the forward strand.
TGAACAAGAGCACTCTGATTAGAAACCTATTTATTTTTAGTACAAACCCCACTAGGGAGGAACCGTCTCTAATTGAGTGGTGAACTACACCCTCCATATTGATGCACAATACAGTAACCAGGGGAGGGAATGTGAGCCGGAGTCCTCCCTTGGATAAGTCAGTAAACCCCCAAGTTTAGATCTATAGACACAGCTCCCCGTTGTCCAACAGACAACTTAAAACTCCAATCTTAAAAAAGGATTCATAGCTTCCTAAATGTTAGGGTGCCAGCTGGAACTGTCTAATTCACCAACTGAGCATGTCCCCCCACTACAAGACTCTAGGTCATATTCAAGTTTAGGTGCTTAATAAAGGCTTTTGCTACTTGCTAGAATTGCTACCAGGTGGGAAGAAATTTGTCGCTAGGGAGAATTTAGGACAATTTATCCTAGTGGAATTTCAGTCCTTCCTAAACACACCCAAAGACACAGAAACCTGGACGTAATGAATGCCAATATCAAAAATGAACAAATAAAGCAGTTTGTATAAATGACGTCCACAGCTAATTTCTTGAAGGAGCTATGTATGGCAGTTTGGGGAAAGGAGTGACGATATCTTCCTCTTATCAGCAGGGGTTAAAGTTCGAAATGAAGAAGACTGATAAGAGACAGAGACAAATAGGAGCAGAGGTATTGGACGGGACTGGGAGAGGATGAAGAAACTCAGTCATGAGTGAATTGTTCTGCAGCTCTGTCCTCTGAAACTTCTGGACACTCAGCAAAGACAACAAGCATCACAGCCCTCAGGCATCACAGCCCTCTTCTCTATCTTTATACCATACTTGCAAACAGGTATGGAGAGCCAGAAACATCTCTCTGTGGTTACAAGCAGCTGTTAGTCTTACTGAGGACCCAGATTCAGCTTCCTTCACTCATGTCAAGCTAGTCACAACCACCTGTAATTCCAGTTACAGGGGATCCATCGCCATCTTCTGGCCTCTGTGGGCACGAGGTGTGTGTGTTGTACACACTATACACATATATGTATATATATGTATATATATGTATATATATATAACAAATAAAAATAACCAGATATGAAGACAAGATATACTCTGTGTATTGTTTTAATTAGGTTGTTCTGGAAAGCCTATCAGCATATACAAGGAAGAGAGACTGGCTTAGGTTCTAATGAGAAGTACCACACTGATTAGTTGGAATTACTGGTTTTTGGTTGTCACGCTTCCGATGCCATTCCAGAAATAGGTATCATTTACAACAAACAACTAGGTATAGCCTATGTCTGCTCTACACTTTGGAGCCCTGTTTTCCTATGTAAAATGTATATTAAGATTGTGCGTGAATTGTGTGCTTTAATGCATTTTACACATTTCAAAACTTCACTTTAAAGACAGAAAAACTAGCAGAGCATAATGGTACATGACTGTAATCTCAGTACTTGGGAGGCAGAGACAGGAGACTAAATCAGTAGTTCAGGATCATCCTATAACAGAAACTTTTAATCTAATTCTTCCTATACATTTAGTGTTGGGTTTTCATAGTTTGAGGCCAGCCTGTCTATAAGAGACTCTGTATCAAGACAAACTAGTGAGTGAATGAATGAATGAATGAACAAGCAAATGTAAGTCACTAACATCAATCCATGACAAATGGATCAGCATTTATATGCCCTGTGATTATAGCCTTAGCCCAGACCCCAGGACACATGATTCTGACAGAGAAGGCAAATTGCAGCTTGCATGTCTTTCTTAACTGAACTTGCTTCCCAGGCTAACAGAAAGAAAATGCAAGATACTTGCAAGCTCTGTGCATAAATAACTCACAAAACACAAGAAGCAAGATGGATTAACTTGGCACAAGGCTGTACACTGGGGTGTGACTAGGGATCTGCAATTTTAGGACCACATGTTGAAAGGTGAAATGTGTACCCATCATTCTCGGCCTTTACAAAGCAGGACCGATCAGAAAAAAGTATCAAAATTTCATTTTCCAATGAGAATAAACAAAATGACATTCCCATATACTCTCTTGTGTTTGCCCACCTCACTCTGATTAGGGAAGTAGACAAACTGAAAATCAGACTCATAGAGGGCCTAGATTCCAAGTTAGGGAAACACCAGTGAGAACTAGACCATGACTGTACAAAGTACGGAAAGTTGAGGAGAAAACACACTACACAGAACACTTCACTCCATATCTAGTAAGTCAGAAAGCTTTTTCCTATTGTCTTGAGACTCAGAGCAGTGTCTTCCAGCATTCCTCTTCTTTCTGTCCATGATAATATGAAACTTAGCTCATGGCTCAGTGAGTCAGAAAGTCAGGGAAGATCCCATAACAAATGCCATAGGGACATAACTGTTCATTAAATACCCAAGACGGCAAGCCATCTACAACACTTCGTGGGTATCCTGGAAATACCTCTTCTTAACTCTTGAATCTGTATCTTTCTTCTCCCCCAGAGACTTGTTTGTATTCTTTTTTTTTCTATCACAAACATAGGGATCTTCCACATCTCAGCAGAATCACCGGCTGCTGGCTCCTTAGCTTTTCTTTCCGTCATCACCATCAGACTCTTTCAATCCAGGCCTTCCTATGCCACTGTTGGGGTGACAGCTGACAGACCAGTATTCTTCAGACCCCCTCCCCACTGCTCTTGGAATGAAGTTCGAGGTTCTACTTGGCATTCTCCATCTTCATTCTCTCGAAAACCACTGGTTAGGACATTTTCTCACATTCCTTAGACCTAACTCCAAAGAGTGTAAGTTTTCAAAATTCAAATATCAGGGTATAAGGAAATGTTTCCCTCATCATTGCATGGCTGGTGAATTTTAACCCCACCATTTCCCCCAACAGTTTAGAAGACTTCAGGCTTTCTAGCTGAATACCTAACTCCACCTGCGGTCCTACTGCTAGGGAGGTGAAGGAAAAGAATCGTGGGTTCCAGGCTAGAGAAAGTATAAAACACCTAGCATTGGCAAAGATACTCTGCTGTGTATGTTTCAATAAAGATTATCATCCATCTCTTTCCTCATCCCTTGAAGAGGCAGATTGTAGAGAAATGGTTATTTTTCTTTCCTTTTAATTCTATAGATCCAAGTAAAATTCAAAGAAAAATAAAATCCATGCAATCTGCTGTCTTTCAAGTTTCTTTCAATTGTATCAATTGGATATAATCAGTTTCTAGGAGCTACATCATTCATATCACAGGAATTGTGCTTAGTTACTTATTTACTTAGAGACAAGGTCTTACTCTATAGCCCCAGTTGCATGGAAATTTAGAATCCTCAGGCCTTAGCCTCACAAGTCCCAGATTTAATAGGAATACACCACCACCCAGATCTTCTAATTTACAATATCCTTTGGTTCTGTTATTTATTGGCTTCACTGTAGGTGAGAAATATCTAATTTTTCTAGGGCATGAACATAATCAGAAAAAACTCTGAAGCCACAGCTAGATCCTGGATCCTTTTGAAGAACATGAAAAATAACACTCAAAACATTTACAGAAATGCTCTCCAAACAAATTAAATTGAAATTTCATAGTTTTGCCAGTATCTATCTGGACTCTATCATATCTCCCAAATCTCCCCCATTTGTGCTGTTTTATATGCTTAATTAAAGGAAAATTACTCACAAAATGTTCTTTAACAGTTGCTAAAGCAAGCATAATAACTTTGAGTGTTTACTGTGTGCTAGAATTTGATATTCAGTGTTCCCAAAGGCTTAACCACTAGCTTGTGAGGAATCCGGAGGTGGTAGGACCTTTAAGAGACAGGGGCTTTGGAGGACTCTTCGGACCATGGGACATGCCCTTGACGGAACACAGATATCGATGCCTGTCTCACCCACTCTTTTTGATGATCATGTCCTTGCTCCCCTTGTCCTCTGCCACACATACCCACCATGAAGGCATTTCCCAAATCAATGTGGTCAATTTACCAGGTACCAAAACCTCCAAAACTATTACTGAAAGCTGAGTACGTTGCTAGTCACACATTGTTACAAGCGCTTTAACCTTCACAAAGACCTCAGACAGAGCTCTTCTCCTCACCCACACTTTAGAAGCGAGAAGGTAGAAGCACAAAGAAGTTAGGCCTTTGCCTAAGATCACACAGCTGTTAAATGAAGGATCCGGAACTTGAACCCAGACAGCTCTCTGCAGAAGCAAGCCGCACCTGTAATTTCAACAGTGCTTGTGAATGAGGTTGCAATTAACTTCCCCAAATGCATTTCTCTGAGAAGAAATATGTCCTGAATATGAACCATGTCTTGGATGTCTTCCTAGAGACTGTGGAAACAACATCATGTTAAGTGAATAATTATTGCGATTAATTTCTAAATAACATTTTAAACAAAATATAAGCACATTTCCCCCTGCAGCTCTGCCAATGACTAACTTGTATTCTTAAGCTATCACTTGATCTATTAGAGTTTATTATATTGTATACATGTAGTGAGAAGAAGGCTTCATGAAGTTCTTTAAAGATCACGTGGGTCACAGAATTTATGCAAATGTTCTTGGTTTAGTTACCTTTACAAACTGACCGAAGACATGGTGTGTAAAGAAAGCTATTGTGGTGTTGTCACTGTAGTATACTGTATATATATATATATATATACATATATATATACATATATATATGTGTGTGTGTGTGTGTGAATGTGTGTATGTAGTATATGTGTGTGTTGTGTTTACTATAGTATATGCATATCCACTGAACTAATATGGGATATTCTGTATTCTCATTTGCTAATAAAATCTTTTGTGTTGCACTCACTGTAGTATATAATACATGTATGTGTTGTGTTTACTGTAGTACAAGTACATCTGCTGAACTAACAGATGCTAGTCTGTGTTCTCAGTTGCTAATTGTTCACTATTAGCTTTAAAGGAGAATAATTTTGGTCCAATTTCCTAATATAATTTCAAATGTGGATTGAATTCTCAGCTTAAACTAATTAAAAAAAAACCAACATTTTGAAAAGAAAGAGGGATGGAAAGAGAAAAGTGTGAAGGAGTCAAAACCAAGCTAACTTTTCTTTTCTTATTTGGGGCAGTGAGTGAGGAGGGGGCAGGCTTGGACACAGGATGGCGCACTTCTGTCTAAAGCTTTCCACATGATGAAGGTAATTATCATTTCGTCTCTGCAGACCATCTTGGAAGTGCCAACATCTGTTCAGTGAGGAGAACATCTGCTAGGCAAGTGGAGATATTGGGAGATAAGCTGCTTACTCAGACGGTTAGGACATGATGAAGAAATTATAATAAATTGGAAAATTAAGATTAGGATCTGGGCATAATTAGCAGTTCGTTCTGTGCCAAATGCTGTATTTTTTGAACACATAATTAATGAGGTTGGAAGCTTCCAATGATTGTCAGCAGCTATGGCTGAAAGTAACTCAGAAATCTGTTCACCAGCATCGCCAGGCAATGGGTCACAGGTTTGCTTGGGGTTAGTGCTTGCCAGTGAGCGCCAAGTGAAAGTCAGTTTCTATAATTTCCAGACACCATTATCCTAAGCCACTTGCATAGGGAGAAGACTGTGATGCTTGATGTTGCCCAATGTCAAACTATGATGCACTACTGAAAGTGTGTCACTGTGCACATGTGTGTCTGGGATGAGGACAATAAGGGTCTAGAGTACCACTAAGCTCTTATCTTATTGTTCAATTTTATTCTTAATGTTATCCTTGTGTTTGTAGAGTGTGGTGGGGATACATGTGAGTCATGGTGTGTGGGGTTATCAGAGGACAACTCTGCATTGTTTCCTTCCACCTTTATGGGAGTTCTGGGGACTGAACTCAGGTTAATAGGCTTGCAAAGCACATACTGTAACCCACCAAGTCATCTCATCAGCCCCAATTTTTCTCATTTTACAAGTTACACATGAATGATCTTCCCCGTTTCCAAGAATCCTGAGACGTAGGCTAGCCACATAATTTCTTCATTCTAAAGCTGTGAGTCTCACTTCCAAGTATTCATGATGGATCTGGATGACAGAGCTTTTGTTTCATTTGTTCTAAATAGGGTGCACCATGTAGTTTGTGTTGGCTTTGAGCCCCAGCTTTCCAAGTACTAGAGTTACAAGCATGAGCCACTGCACTCAGCTTAGGACTTGAAAATAATAAATTTAGATAGTTAATCCCATGTAACAATTTGAATAAACTCATTAACATACAAGATGTGTACCCGAAACCTTCGACTTTAACACTGGAGGCATAATGAAACCATGATCATCTGATATTAGAAGCACAAGCCACAAATCCCATACACATTCCCAACATGTGCATGCTTACTCAACATGCTCGCTTGCTCAAGCTCTGTCATTCTCTCTCCCTCTCTTTTCCAATATCTACAATCTACTATCATTTTGAAAGCTTAAATTGGAGTTTACATTTTTAATATTCAGTTATGTTGACATTATCACTCTTTTTAATCAATTTAGGCAGAAATTTTATTTGTTACAAATCATTATTTTCAAGTAAATTATGTGTTTTTTAATAAGTTGGAAAGATTAGGCTGTTGAAAGATTAGTCATTTAAAATTTTTATGTTGATTAAAGGAGTTTCTGTTTTTCCCAAGTAGGGTGAGTGCTCTCCAGGAGCACAGGCTACGAGGCTGATTAGGATAGAAGTCTAGATTTGTAGAGATTCTAAGAGCCTGTGCCACCTCTCATTATTCTCAGCTTAAAGTACAAGTTGCTCCAGATGTTAAGAAAAGCAAATCTAAGCTTTCCCCAAGGTGGGTCTATCATCAGTAGAGAACAGGCTGGTTATTCCAGCTTTAAGCATGACTATTTGTTTGTTAGTTGATTGGTTGTTTTTGTTTGTTTGTTTGTTTGTTTGTTTGTTTGTTTAAAAAGCTCTTGCTGGCCTCAACTCACTATGTAGCTGAAGCTGAGCTAGAAGTCACAAAGAACTGCCTGCCTCTGCCTCCCAGTTCTGGGAGTAAAGGCATGTGCCATAATGACAGCCTTAAATAGTGTTGCATTGGTCTTTAAGGTGTTAGTGTGACCTCTGAGTCCAGGGCCATCTATTCACTCTTCCTTTTAAGATGATAGCAAAATCTACCAAAGGGTTCAGATGAGTCCACAGGACTATCAACACCTAACATGTGTCCTGAACTGTTAAAAAATGTTTGGAGTATGAACAAATAAGTCTAAGATGTGGTAACCCTCTTCACAGAGTTTGAGGTCTAACTGCAATTAAGGAAAAATAAAAGAACGAGGACCCATAAAAAATGCTATGAATCACAGATGCAACGTGACTTCCCTGTGTACCCTCCATACTGTTCCCAAACTATGAACCCCTGGTTACTGAGAAAAACATGCATTTCATTAGTCCCTGCCTTTGCATTTTCCAAGTCTGCCTGAATTGAGACACTGATACACACAGGCAGAGACTCCAAGCATAGTCACTGTGCTGTTCACTGTGTTGCTCTCATCGCTGGTACACTTGTTGGCTCACTGCAGAAGAGATATTGAAGATTAGACTCCGTGAACATGATCTTCCTTATTGACATTCAAATAAAAAATTATTTCACACTATTTCCAGTCACAGATTTTCCTGAGGTATCAGAAACAGTTTTAGGAGTCACACATTTCTTAACTCTTATATTATCTGGATATTTAACTTAATGCATAAGTAACAGAAGAGAAATTCTCCAAGATTCTGGTAATATGAGGTAATTATGTAACTTGATTCAAAAATATTGTCAACAGAAACTGACCCTTATTTGGCCAGCACCAGGAAAGCGACTTTCTCCCAAGCATTGAAAGGTGCAATGTCAACGTTTGGCCATCACTACCAAGTGTTGAATGGCTCAAGGACAACCAATAGGACGAAATGCTTAGTCCCTAAAATTGTAGTTTGCAAACAATGCTTCTAAGAATGTATGCAGAGAAGTTCTGTGTTGCAAAACTACCTTTAACATGGTGAAATGGAGGCATGTTCTTATGTTTTTCCTGGAGTTAAGAAACCCATGATTTCTACAAAATGTTTCCAAACCAAATTTATCTTAGCTCTAGTCTGAGTGGTGGAATTTGGGAGATCATACAAAATCTTCATTTAGATTCTAAGCAGTACACAGAAGATTTTCCAAGAGAAATTTTCACTGGTCATGATCCAATCTATTTATCCTTCTCACAATTAGATTTGCACAGAGCATTGCCTAGGGATATTGATTTTCACAAAGGGATGTCAACACCATGCATTTGCTCAGTTTGTGAGTATTTGTAGACAAGTGTTTGTCTTTGTATAAAGAGAGACTAAAAAGAAACCTTAGGGGCTGGCACATAGCCTAGTCCTAGAGCAGTTGCCTAGCACTGAATATGCCCTGGGTTCAGCCCTCAGCACCACCTTATAAACTGGGTGTGATGACACATGCCTGTGACCCCGGCACTGAGAAGCTACAGGTAGGGGGAGGAGAAGTTCAAAGTTATCCTTAAGTACACAGTGATTTGAGGTCAGCTTGGCCTGAGATTCAGTCTCTAAATAAATATTCTTAGAAAGCCTGCATTTTAAAAAATTATAAAGTACAGGACAAAGAACTGGTTTCTTTTCTTTGTCAAGATCTATAAAAGGTATTGTGGGTTATAAACACCAAGTTCACAGTAACGCCCTATTTCCACAGGTAACCTGGGGATGTGATGACCAGCATGAGATGCCGATGCTCCCTACACATCCTGAAGAGTGATCAGTGTTCTCAATTGATATCAAACCTGATCTGTACAGCAAACTCATCCTCATTTTCAGACCAAGAAACTAAAACACAAATTGATTCAAAATCATAAATTCATGAGCCAAGACAGCAAATCTTAAAAATCAGACCATCAAAGATCTCAAAGCAGGAAAATTCTTTGAGACTTTTAACTCTGATAAAATTCCTACATTTCCCATAAATTCTTCTAAGTAAATAATAGATTCTAAGTAAATAACATAAGTTATAGATTCTCATGAAATTACCTACACAACTATGGTGAAGACAGGATCAAGTATAGTGAAGATGAGATCATGAAAAATCTCAGGCACAACTTCTACCTAATGCTAGCATCACCCCTCAAGACTTTTAAAATCGTTTAAAATTATTTCTTAGAGTGTTCAAGACTGAAAATATCTGCTGTGAAGAAAGCAGTGTGTGAACCACTGACCCTTGCTGCCTTCAAAAGCCTCATAGCTCTGTGCTAGTTTTACTGTCCAAAACCAAATCTGTTTCGGGTTCTACCCACAATGCTTCCTCAGCCTTTTCCTTCACATTTTCAGTGCCTGTTGGACTTGCACATAAAACGTACATATCAAAGTTAACAAAAGGCTAGGAAGACAGCTCAGCCGGTAAGAGCCCTCTACCACACATGCACGAGGACTTGAGTTCGCTCCCCAGCACCTGAACTACAGCCGAGTGCAGAGACTTCAGTCTGCAATCCCAGCACCGGCGAGGTAGAGATTGGAGGGTCCTTGAAGTTTGCTGGCTAACTAGCATAGTCTAATAGATGAGTTCTCAATTCAGTGAGAGACTCCCCCTCAAAAACAAGACGGAAGGCCAGTGAGGTGGTCTAGAGAGGGGAAGTACTTGCCACCAAACTTGACAGGCTAAGCTCCATCCCCAGGATCCATGGTGGAAGGAGAGAACAAACTTCTTCATGTCACTGTGGCATGTATGTGCACATACACAGACACACCACCCCACACATGCACAGCCACAACCCACACACATACACACATATACATACACAGTAAGCAAACAAATAAATATAGTTTAAAAATAAAAAATAAGATGAAAAGCAACTAAGGAAGATGTCTGACATTGACTTCACACTTCCACATGCATCCACACAAATACCCATATTCACAAGTACACACACACACATACACACACACACACACACACGTATACACATACATGAAAAATATCAAAATGTGAATAGTCACTTATGTCTAGAAGAGTTATGGAGTTTAACTCCTCTTTTTATAAGTCTTCATGTTCTTTTCAATGTTTTCTGTAAAAAATACTTATTACAGTTGATGTGTAAGTTGAAAATTTATATTAAATGCAGTCTAAGTCACACATTTATTCTACCTACTCATTCAATTTTTATCATTTGTGACTTTATTTCAAAATACCTTCTATCCTAGAAGAATCAGATATAAAAATTAAGTGTAAACAGTATATCAGCCTCTTCTGAAGCCCACCACGTCCACTATCAGATCTAAAATACATGAGTGAAGTAGCTTACAGGCTTGTATAAATATGATTCTTTTCAGCTGAAAAGCAAGCCCATTGTACTGTTCCTTCATGCTTAATCTTCCATCCACTGAACATTGAACATAAATTTTCACAAAATATCATTTGATCTGTAAAGATCTGCCAGAGGCTGGAACACATTCTCCAGCCCTAATTGAAGCTTAGTATAAATATCAACTCAAATTTTCCCAGAGATTTAGACAGTCACAAGGTCCCAGGGCACAATTTGTATATACACCATGTATTTGCATAGGAACTGGATACTTCTAAAAGCATTTTCATAGGCATTAATTCAATTAATCCTCAAAAAGGCTACAAAATAAATAGCACTGAACAAACTTACCAGACAAAAATGTCACAATCAGCACTTCTGTCTGATGATCCTCAAGTGTCAGGCTCCTTCTGACAAAAGCACATGACTCTCCTTAGCAAGAGCAGACTGAGCAGCAGTGACTCTGTAAGTGATACTTTCAAGAAACTATTTGGGGGACCATTAAGTATTTGGTGTGTTATGAATCAGTATCGTTCATTATAACCATGGAGTAATGTTAAAAAAAAAAACTCTAAAAGCACATGTACACTATCTGTGATAGATAAAGACAGAGAGACAGACAATAGATAATGGGTAAATGGTAGTTTATTGATAGGTAAATATAAAGGTGACAAGTAGACAATAGATATATAGATAGATAATAAATAAATGGAAAGATAGATAACTACACAGATGATATAAATAGATTATAGATTATAGGGAGATAGGTATATGACATAGATATATAGAAATAAGTGATACATAGATACACAGATAATATTTATATAGATGACATATAACATATAGTAGATGATAGACAATATACAGATGATGGTGATAGAAAGATGGACAGATAGATAATATGTAGGTAGATGATAGATAAATATATAGATGATAGCACAGTAATCTGTAAATGTTAGAGTGATAGATAGATGATAGGTAGATGGATAGATGAAAACACACATAAGCATGTCAATAGAGTAAAGACAGATACCTGCAGTCCATCATTCCCCACAGAACTTTGCTCAATTGTGTGTTTGGTGTGTGAAAACCATACAGAACTGCCCCACACACACACACTCAAATGTGTACACACACACACACACACACACACACACACACACACACACGTTTCCCATAGAGAGTAATTATGCTGTGCATGTGTTATTGCTGTAGGATGAAATGCAAAATTCTCATTAAAAGTCAAATCTTTCCATTCAAAAGACAGAATAAAATGTTCCTTTTTTAAAAAACCCAGATGGCTATGTGTATGCTTTGAAATTTTTCCGCTTTAGAATATTCCTGTTGCTTGGCAGTTCCCCCGGGACTGCTCTCTCTCAGTGCTCTCAACAGCCTGTTGTCAATTCTCAAACCCTCTGCTCGGTGAACCAGCGTGGCTGTTTCCTCTCAGCATCCCCTTTCTTGTTTGTCTCAGTTGCCTTCCACCCTCTTCCAGGGCCCTTTGACAACTCACATCTCACCCCTGCAGCTGCTCAGCCCCAATCTCTCCCTCCAGCCCCATTTCCACAGCTGTGGAGTGCTGGGGGGCACACCTTCCAGCAACTCTTTTGCTCATGACAGCCTTTGTCTGAATTCTATTTTGGCTTCTCCCATAATTTTTCAGCTTGTAGGTACAGCCAGAGACTCCAAACGCGAAGGCAAACCTCCTTTGTTCTCTTATCTTTACCTCGTTCGAGGTTGTCGTTCAAGGCTGAGGGAGAGAAGAGGGTCAGTCTCGGGAACGATGGCTGTTTGTGAGAAGGCAATGGACTAGTGCAGTGTGGTTGGCATCTGGTTAAACATTCAAAAGCTTGCAACAGACAGGGCTTCCAGCATCTTCATCCACCTTTTTCAGTAGGACATCCCCACTTCATATCATTGTCAGCTTGCTACTGAAAACACAAAGGGAAAGACCCTTGCAGAAAGGTACAAGAGGTGTTGGCACGATAGACGTGTTCAGGGTATCACATTAGATCTCAGGGCCTGGGAAACATAAAAGTGCCTGAACCTGTTGTAAAAGTATCTGCCTTCGGGGAGTGGTCAGAAGGCATGACAGTCTTGCCATCGTGTTGAATTTGTGTGAAGTGTTAAGCCTCACATTGAAAGAGCTGTAGCTCAGACGTCTCTGTTCTCACGTGTGCTTGGTTCTGACTTTGCCAAACAAGTGGGCATCTTGCCTCTACAAACAACAAGTGGACGCATTCTGTGTATTGTCATCTCCTCTGATGACACCGCTGATTGTACCTAACCTGCCAGTGGAGCTGGATTGGAAAACAAGAGCTTTCCTTTGGCTGGGAGAACAAAGCACAATTGTTTCTGTTAAGCAGTGGAGTTTCCACCGCAGCCAGAGGTTGGAGAAAAGAATCCTCAGAAGGGGAGAAGAAAAACGTTCCCCATCATGTCAGCGCCGTCAGTGACCAAAGCCACACTCCAATGTCTGACCTGTGGCCCCCGATGCAGAGGAATATTTCTTCCTCCATAAAGTGAGTGTTATTTGATTAAATGAATGTTTCTCTAATAAATAGCATACTAAAGGTCCTTTTTAAAAGACCGTCTTATCTGGAGCCAAGTAAAAGATATATTGGCAAAAACAAAACTTTCATCCAAATTAATAATGTCTTTATACATCCCTGTCCAGATTGGCGCTGGCTCAAGGATGGGGAGGCTTTTTCCCATGATCCCTTTCCAGCCACTGAGTGGTCTAGCTAAGCCAGCATCCTAAGCACCAAAGCTTGCAGACCCCAATTCTAAGGTTGTCTTTGTCTTCTTGTCTACTACCTCTGGGTGACAGTTCTCGAACAAAGAACAGGTCATTTCTCAGGCCAGAATGAGTATTTTGGAGCCCTTTAAATTTTAAAAATAAAATACAACCAAAGTTCAATATGGGATTTACACTGTCCCCTCAAACTCGTTTTTCAATTTTCACTATTCTTTCTGTTTTGAACAATGGCTTTGGGGAGAAAGGCTAGAATATCTGCTCCACTTGAGATGGAATTAGTGGGGCTGGAAAAATCACTCATCCGTTGGGAGTGTGCCTTGCTCTTCTAGAGGACCTGAGGTTGGGAGAAGGTATTGACTGTGTTCTTTGCTTTTTCTCTTACTGTTTTATTTGTAGCATTATCCAAAATGGGCATCACACAACATTAATCTCATGAAATTCTCTGAGGAAAAAGTAGGGGTAGTGGTGACTATGACATTTTAATTAGAATACTCTGGGTTGAAGTGAATAAGAAAGGAAGGAGGTAAGGAAAGAGTTTCCATATGCACCATTTAATACCATGAACTAGATTTCCAAGGGTCACTGTATTCAGAAGGGGCCAGCCTCTTTTTCTCCACACTTCTTTTCTGCTTCTTTTTAAAATCCCACCTCCTTCCAAGTCTGCATGGTGGCAAGAAAGCCTCCAGCTCCTGGATGTCGGGTTTGACAACGGCCCAGCAAGACCTGCTCTGTTCTTTTCCAGTCTGAAATTCAAGAATCTGGAGCAGTCTGGTGAGCTGGCTCAATGGTAAAGGCACTTGCTGTCAAGCTTGATCTGGGTTCGATCCCTAGGGCTTGCATAACAGAAGGAGAGAAGCATTTCTACAAGTTGTCCTCTGACTTCTACATACCATTCACACAACACACATACATATACACTATACACACACACACATATATGTGTGTGTGTGTGTGTGCGTGTGCGTGTGTGTTTGACTAAAAGATAAAGGAGGAATTATTTCTATGCCAGGTTGGAAGGGAAGGCCTTAGTAAATGCCTGGAGTTGTATAAAGAATCATCAGGAATAGTTCTGTGGTAAAATTCTAAGATTAGCAGAACAAATGCATAGGAATCTGAAGATGAGAATCTCAGAATTCATTCTGGCAGAGGTATATTACACGGATCCATCCTAGGCTAAGAACATACTGAGAGTGATAGCAGTAAAGGGCACAAGATGCAGTGAGTGTCTTCTACAACTTGCCATAGCTTGTGATGTTCCCCAAATACCATGAATGCCATGGGCACTTAGGTCTCCATGCCACTCATCATTTTCCTCCTACTTCATCAAAGCTTCCAGTAAACTTACCACTACATGTATTCGATACGACAGCTGCCATGTAGTCAATCAAGAGATGTTCTGTGGAATGTGCAGATAGCCCAGAACCTTTGCTTGACATGAGGACAAAGAAGTCAAACCTGGGGAAAGCTGCTGCCTCTTGGATGCAAACCTTCGTGGCTCTTCCTTCCTAGTGTGCAGGATCTTGGGCTAGAGTTTGCTAAGGTTGTTGTTTTGATAAGATACTGACTGAAGCCGGGCGGTGGTGGCACACGCCTTTAATCCCAGCACTCGGGAGGCAGAGGCAGGTGGATCTCTGTGAGTTCAAGGCCAGCCTGGACTACCAAGTGAGTCCCAGGAAAGGCACAAAGCTACACATAGAAACCCTGTCTCAAAAAACCAAAAAAAAAAAAAAAAAAAAAAAAAAAAAAAAAAAAGATACTGACTGAAATAGTATCTATGTCCTAAACTGCAATAAACATTAATGACATTCCATAGCATGAAGTGTTCAGAATGGTTGTGATGAAGCCTGAGTACTTGAGAAACATTATCACTGAAAATCGTGTGCCAGACATTGTCAAGGTCTTCTACTGCCTTATCTGTAAACATATTTGAGGATTGTATTAATATTATTCTTACTAATTCTTTACCAAATTTATACACATGTACAACGCATCTTGATCATATCTACATCTCACTATCCTTGTCAGCTCTCCTTAGGTGCTGCCAACACATTTTCCTCCCAACTTTTAGTTCTCCTTTTTACTTTTCCTTTATTTATAACTCACTGAGTCCAATTAGTACTGACTGTATTGCATGGCTATGGGGCCATGCACTGGAACACGTGTAGCCTACCAGTGGCCACACATGTGAAGAAAAGAGTACTCCTGTACCCTGACTCTCTCGGCAGCCGTCAACTGTCAGTCTTTAAGTTAGGTCTCTCTATCCTCTCTCCCATCCACGCTGGGATTTTTAACTGGCTTGATCTTACACAAGAAGTCCCAGTGGCAGGTCCAAGCTCCTCTCTAGAGCAGTTCTGAGATCAGGTTTATCCTCTTCTGTCCTTGCATCATGATGGCTCTAACAGGACAGAGGAAAATTAAAATAAAATAATTGTTAATACTAACGTCAAACAAACCATATTCTCCTTTCCAAAGGGCTAATGCAGGGTACGGCCTTCTTCCCTCCTGCCTCTGAAATACAAAGTTTGCTTTCTTCTCTATATTACTGCCCCCACCCTGCTGAGATGTTCTTAGTCAAACTGAGCACGTTTGTGGAAACTATAAAACTGCTAAGTGATGTTTTAGCTTGCCTTGTATGTTTCCTGATCTTGGAGTGCTTATCTAAAGTGATATGTACCCAGAGGGTGGGAAAATTGTATTCCCCTTAAAGAAAACAAAAGCAAGTTCTTTATTCTCTTGCCTACTTCCAAAGAAGTATAGCCAAGAAAAAAATAATCAGTCAGTTAAATGAGTATGGGAAGGCAGCTTGTAAAGGAAAACAAGTTTGTTTCCAGTTATACCTTTCAAGGTCTGATCAAAAGTTGGTGGGAAAGTCGGGATTGTTTTCTAGGACCTTCTCAAGGTAAGTTCTGCTTTGCTTTTCTTAATCAATCTGGAAAGTTTTGGGAATAAAATCATCACTGAGTGAGAAAGTTTTATTAAAATCCACAAAGGATTTTTCAGCTGTAGACATGCTGTATTCAGGAATGAAGTTCAAATTAATCTATTCAAGTAGTAAACATGAGTGCCATAGCTTCCTAATAAAGCTACATGATATAGTATACCAGCCACACATCACACTGTAGCTCAAGGACCTTATCTTTTGTGTCTTTATTTGAGTGACTTCCCGGCAGCCAGTACTGTCTGTAGATCAATGTCATGATGAACTCATGAGTACACTTCCATTATTAGAAAACCACTGTACAGATACACTTAGATCTTTCAGGAAGCAATTCACATTTAAACAATATGTAAGTGTTTATCTAGTGACAAATACTTATATGGGTATTTTTTACATGAGTAATTTCATTTAGACCTTGAAAATGAATAGAGAATTGTACTTAGGATCCCAGTATCAGTATAGCTGATATGGGGGTATAGCTCAGTGATAGAGAGTTTGGCAAATCAAAGGCCCAGAGTTCAATAATCATCACTGAAAAAGATAATAGAACATTGTCTAGAACTAGAGTCTATAATCCTAAGTCTGTTGATCACTAGGATAAATGAGTACTTAGCATCACTTGACTCAGTTTTAGCAGTTGAAACTTCCATAGTGGCATTCAATGTGAAGGTATACACAGAAATTCTCAAACTATCAGAAAATAGTACCTATTATTATTCAGAAAATGAAAATTACTTGCACTCTTTTTTTTTTTTTTTTTTTTTTTTTTTGGTTTTTCTCTGTGTAGCTTTGCGCCTTTCCTGGAACTCACTTGGTAGCCCAGGCTAGCCTCGAACTCACAGAGATCTGCCTGGCTCTGCTCCCGAGTGCTGGGATTAAAGGCGTGTGCCACCACCGCCCAGCTACTTGCACTCTTTACATAAGGATATTAAAGCTTAGTCATTAAGTTATAAAAGCATTTGTGAAAGAACAGGCATATATACATTGTCCAATCAGATAAATGAGACAAAATGAACGATCATAAACTCAACACATTTGGAAATTTACAATTATACTTTCAAGTGCTTGATTGAATAGGTTTTCTCAGCCATAACTTTGCTGTTGGGTCAACACTGCCTTAAATTTACAAATATTCAGGTCTAATCTTGTCATCCACCAGAATGCTAAGTCATAAGAAATCACACTCAGACACCTACAAGGAATTTTATAAGTTCACTGAGGTTCATCTTTCTGCATGTCCAGGTGTTAAACAATTTCTGTATAAAAGATAAATGCAATGTAAGAAAGATAATATTCTAAAAGCAACACTTACTATATTATCCCACTCCAGTTGGAAAAGACAAACATACCCTAAAACGAGCAGACTCACATCTGGTGCCTGAGACCCTAGACTGAACGGCTGCCTCCAAGGATGCAAGCAGTCAGCTTCACTGTGTCCTGGAATCCTGTTTATCCAGGAGCCTCCGATCAATATATGCAACCACTTCCAACCCACATCTTGAACAGAACTAACTTCGCCAATGCAAAAGCATGTATAGGTCCAACTCACTAATTACCACGCCATCTGGTGTTGATCCGAGATGAAGGGAGCTGAAAGCTCGGATTAGACACCTCCAAAGTGGGGGATTCTGATTATAGGCTTTCAAGTGCTGGCCAACAGTCCCCCTCCCAGCATGTGTACTCCATATTAGGTTATTTTAAACTTTAACAACCACCCCTAGTCAACCTACTCAATAGATTTAAAATTGAGTGCACAAATACATGCACACAAACACAAACACACATGAACACAATACTACTACCTAGGTACAGCAGTGAAGAGCACTTATTACTCTTTGTAGAAGACCCAGGTTCAGATTCCAGAACCTACATGGTGGCTAGCAACCATCTGTAACTCCAGTTCCAGAGAAATCAATGTCCTTTCCAATGGACAACAGTTACAAATTTAGTGACCATATACACAGAAAGGAAAAAACACTTGTACTCATCAAATAAAAAAGTCTTTAGAAAACACTGCTTATGATAAATTATTTGTAAAACTACTTATGTTAAAATCTATTAACTTTCATCCATAGTTACCTCTTCTCCTATGCTGACATTTCAGAATTTACATGAATTCATTTGATATGGCTGCACTAAATAGATATCTAAATTCCTAACCTGGAGCTGGACACTACTGCAGCACCTGATGCTGGCTCCAGTCAACATTCCAACAGCTCTGCTACACATTTATATGAAATTCATTTCCAAGATGCGTGGGCTTCTCTCCTTCTGCCTCATAGCACTACAACAGTTATCATTATCCTCACTAAGTCTGTAGCCTCTGAACCGCTCTCCTCCCCTCTCCAGAGGGAGCAGATATGAACTGGAGAAGTAATGTCACAGTGAAATGTATTCAAAGTCAAAACTGTTGAAAAACAATATTGATATTCTCCCCTCAAGACCTTCATTATTCCAAACTCCACTCTGATCTCTCCTTCCAGTTCCCATCCTCAATGTGAGTGACATCTGTCAATGCCTATTCTTCTACCTGTTCTCTCTGCTAATGTTTCCTCCTTTCACTTTCTCTGACTGACCTCTCATGATTCTTCACTGTCCCCCAGATAACTTTCTCAGTCTACTTTTGGGCGTGTGTGTGTGTGTGTGTGTGTGTGTGTGTGTGTGTGTGTGTGTGTGTAATTCTTACAGAAACACATAATTATTTAAATTAAAACTAGTGAAGCAAATAAAATTCCAATCTAAAAGAACACAGAAGAAAAAATAAGAAATGAACAAATAAAAACTTCCAAACTTGGTGATGACAATAAATTATTTCATTCTAAAATGCACAATGATTTTAAAGAGATTAAAATTATCCAGGGGAGTGAGAAATGGTCACAAAGAATCTAGAAGATTGCTACATACTGTGTACAAGAACTGTCCATAAAACATATAGTGAAAATGTGTAGCTGGCATGAATAGGGAAAAACAAGATGTAAAACTGACCACCAGAAGCCTGCTGTAGCCGTACTAATACCAGGAAAATAGAACTATTAAAAGAAATGCAGAGAATGATACAATGATAAAAGCCTCGTGTGGACATAACTATCCAAAGTTAAATGATCTCCTTTTTTTATTGAGAAAACTAGGACCTAAAATTAAATATTCAAAAGCACCAAATTAATAACTGATGGCTTCAGAACTTGAACCCACATCTCTGAAAACATGAACCCAGGTCCTTTCTAATATGACATGACATGATGACACCCCTCAAAATATTCAGTAATTTTAGCTCTAGACGTTTAGCATGTATTATACAGTCATACTTTCCACAATGAAGCATGCTGAAGCTTGCTTCTATGATCAGTTCCTTACAGGTGACTCTAGAATTGTTTGGGCTTTCTTGTTTCTTTCTTTGGAGATGACTTCTTGGTTCCATGTTTTTGATTATTTTAGTTTCTAAGGACCTAATTCAATAATAAATTGATTAATCTGCATTAGATTAGTTACACTTGCGCATACTTGCACGCATTATTTCTAATTCTCAAAATAGCCCTTTGGGCCAATGTTATTGTCCCCACATTACAAATAAGAAAACATTTTTTCCTGAAAACATTTTTTTCCTGTAAATTCAACTAGTCTATAAAATACATTCTTGGAAACAAAATACTAGGCCTGTTTTCATAAGCTTTAAATTATTACTAATTATCCAAAGAGTGTATAAAATAAAAACACTACTGCCAATCTAGATCTAAATGGCTCTATTCACTCTTTGCTAATTACCACCAGCCTTCTCTGAGCCATTGTTTCTTTTATCATGGTCATGGTAAGGATTCCTTTGTCCAATACATGATGCTGACTGCCTCGTGGGTTTACATGTATAATGAGTGGGATTTCTGGCTATGTCAATTGTCCTCTTACTGTGGTAAGTTTTCACTCTGAGCCCTAGTAATCATTATTCATTTAATATATATTCTTTTTCTTGTCTTATAACTTATCACCAAGTGAAATAACAAGGTAGCTTCATGTTTGGTGAGATCAGTATATGGACATGCACACATTTACTGTAATTCCAGTTTCTGGAATACACACTTTCAATATAAAATGAGTGAAAATGGAAATTGTCTTTTGATGTTTAATGTTTAATTTTTATGTTTTTACCTTAGAAAGTTATTTTTCATAATTTAGCTCTTATATGGTTATATAATTAAAACAACAAATATAACTGCTTTCTCACACTGTGCTGTGCACTCTAAGTTTGCTGACATAGTAATGCATCATAACGATAACACAACAACAAATGCATACAATAATGTACATTTGCCGTGGAATAATGCTGCGGGACACAGGAAATCTTCCAACTACATACATTATTTTATTTCTTTCTATCCATAATTGGGGGGCATATAGTTACTAACAAACCAAGTATTTTTTAGGTGTTGTCTTTCAAACTAGAAGCAAGAATTTTACCTTCCACCATCCATTTCTGAAAGACCATGAGGCTAAGGCTTAAGACAACAGTAATGGTAACAGAAACGAGCACTTGAGTGTGCAAAATATCATCTAGTTTACACTAAGAATTTTTACAAAACATAAAAATTTGAGCTTTCTTCAGTGCATTCCTACCTCTCCTGTGCCATCTAGTGTTTTTAAGTGATCTGTCTGTGTGCCGAGTGGAGAATAACCTGCTAACACTTCAGCTGGCCATGCAGCTCGTCTGCACACTCACACTCACCCGCAGGCGAGCAAACAAGTAACTTAAGACCTGGGCTGCAGAAGGCTGCTTTTATTAGGTTATGAAAAACTGCAAATGAATAGGACTTTAACAGCAAAGGAGAAGGCTTTAAAGTTCAGTCCAGGAACCGTGGCTAACAGATGCTGAGAAAATAATGCATAATGGAGCGATTGAGTCTCGTTAGGTTTACATACTGCATAATAGGAACAGAATTTTGATCTGAGGCCGCACATCTGGAAGGGAGAAAGTAATGGGAAAAGGACAGAGTGAGCAGGACCATCTTTCCCCATTCACAACTAAACATTTTTGCCTCTCTTGTGGTCTGGCTACTGTACCAGATTTGGTCATAATACCCACTATTAAGAGTGGCTGCTGTAGCTAGCTCCTTTATTCTTTCAAAGTGAAAGCCTGTGTTTGTCCAAATATTCCACTAGAAGCACCAGCTCCCTACAGAAAGCCAGGTAGACATCTTTCCTTCAGGCTTTTCTCGATTCCTTGGGATCCCGTTCCATCAGACATGAACTGTCCGGTGTATCAATGACAGACATGTTTGTTTCTTGGTTTACACCTGAGGTCTCTGAGTGAACAGTTTGGATGGCTTTGTGCATCACCGTGCCATGCTTCCATCTGCAGATTAGATGGGAAAGTAAAAGAAGCCCAGAGAATTGATGTGTCTTGACTCCATTTGGAATTCCAAATACATGTCTAGTCACATCTTGCTAGAATAAACTAAGTCAATTAACTCCCCCATAAGGGCAATGTATCCTAGAGCTCAACTTCCCATGAGAATTCATGTCTGTGTTCTTTTTTATGTCACAAGACTCTTTCTAAGACAATAGGGGAAATTCTACGTGTATGTGCTTTTTCCTGTGACCTGAAAGAGTAGAGTCAAAAGTCAGGAGTTGGGCTGGAGATGTAGCTCAGTGGTAGAGTAGTTGCCTAGCAACTAGGTTCCAACCCAGTACTACAAGAAAAAAGTAATGAATAACTGTATTTTTAAAAAGGGAGTATCCTTGTTGCTTTTCAGTTACTATGATTAAATGACCAGACAGAGAGGCAACTTAGGAGATGAAGGACTTATTCTGAGTTTCAATTCAAGCTATAGTCTATCATGGCAGGGAAGCTGATTGGGGCAGCAGGTGCTTGAAGCTGCTGGTCACATGGCATCCCAGTCAGGAAAAGAACAGTGAGTTCACACTACTGCTCAGCTCCTTTTCTCTATTTACCCATGATCCCCAGGAGAGAATGGTGCTGCCCACCACAGGCAGGTCTTCCTACCTCAGTTAACATAATCAGGACTGTCCCCCATAGGTAAACCCAGAGATCTGTCTCCCCAGTGAGTCTAGATTCTGTGAAGTTGGCAAGAAACACTGACCATCACATTGAGAGTTAGCATGCACATCAACAGTGTAGTTTGTGGGATACAACTGGATTCCCAGGAATGTTTAACCCTCTCCAAACAAGGATGGAGCACAGAGGAGTTGTCAGTCTGACTTTAGGTCCCATGTACGGAGCTTTGCTCAGCTTTCTTTGCATTTTCTCACCCAAACCTCAACTCACAAAATTAGGACAATCGGGCCTTACTTAGTTGCATCTGTGCCATATAAGCCCTGCCATGATAGCTCTTAAATAGTAGGAGGGATAGATTCCTGCTCTGTATGATGCTGACCAAGATTCAAGCCATAAACCGCTTTTTCCTGCACAGGCAGCATTCGTGATTTACATTATTTAGGCTAAGGCCTCCCCAACTGTGATAGTTAATATTGATTGTCAACTCTACAGGACCTAGAATCACCTTGGAGACAAATCTCTGGGCATGTGTGTGAGGGAGTTTTTAATTGAGCTTATTGAGGAAGACTCACCCTAAGTGTGGGAAGCAGCACCCATGGACCAGGGTCTTGAACAGCATACAAGGCAGACAGCAAACTTCACACAAGCATGTATCCCTCTATCACTAAGGAACTTGTGTGAACATGGCTTTTTAGCCAGGTAAGAGTCCTTACAAGAACTTAGACCCCAAACTCGGCGTTCTAGTTCCCAGAACCAGGGACTAGTTTAGGCCACCCAGTATTTTCCTAGGGCAGCCCTAGAACACATGTCAGATATATTTTGAGTAACAGTGTTTTAAATGCAACCCTCCAACTTGTTCTAAGAATCCACTCCTGAGTATTTAAAACAATGAAGACACTTGATCAGATAAATCACTAACCACATGTAGAGGGTCAACTTTTATTCTGTGATCATTTTCAGGGAAAGAAAGAATTCCAAAGAAATAAATGGAGACGCTGAGATGAATGTAAAAGGTTAGGCACAAGGAAGAGTCAAAATAAAAAATTAGATACCAATGAGAAAGGCCAATCGAGTTAATGAAATGAATATTACTCTTTAGTTCAGAAAAAGAAGTGTATTATCCTTCTTATGGCAGTCTACTGGTCTACCATCCAGTCTGCTGACAAAATAGTCACTTTATGAACTGGAATACAATATGAGGACAAACCCATTAATGTGAACTGAGGACATCAGTTCCACATGATAAAACATGAGAATGAGTAGTAGAATTCCTGGCTTGAGTTTTGTAGACATCTCTAAAAGATGATATGTATGTTTTGAAATTGTAATAAAAATGCAATAGAAATATACATTGTTCTATGACATACAAAATAGTGTCTGTATGCATATTTATGAGTAATATTCTTAGTTGAAGAGTACTGGGGTCCTTTGAAGAGAATCTAGAGCTTCCATTAGCTTCTGAGAAAAGCTATTTATCACTTTTCTAAGAACAAAGAGAACAAGAAAGAGCCTTTATAAAAGTAAGAATTGCTGATAAGAAAATATTCCCCACCAGGATACAGAACAAGATTCCAATCCTAGTGAGGGGAACAGAAAAGGCAGAGTAAGAATTTGGGTCCCTGAAATTCCTGGGTTAGGAGATGAGCAACGTTCTCAGAAGTTAGCTTTTCAGAAGCTGAGTATTTATTGTTAGGCCCATGTGTGGAAAAGGGTACACACTGGTAGCTCACTGGCACAAAGTGCAGGATTTGTCCCTAGCAACTGTGTCCTTGGCCAACGAGACCCTCCACAGCTCATCTGGACAGCTGCTGTAGACCTCATGCATGTGCATCATTTCCAGTCCACTCAGGGTTGGACAGGAACATGTAATGCCATGGATAAAACCCCTGCTGAAGGCAGAGGTAAGAAGTGAGGCTGCAGTGAGGACTGAGGACATGAGGAGGAGGAGGAGGACAATGACGACAACAACGAAGACAACAACTATGACTTGGATCGTGAGTAAATCTACACACACAGGAGAAACAGCCTCAAGGCTGAGCCTTGCATCTCCATCTTCTGGGCTCGACCAAAGAAATAACGTATTATTTGTCATCTCTAAATCTCACTCATTTTTGAAGACCTTTAGCACTTAGAACAGTAAATTCTAGGAATTCTGCAGTAACAACAAGCCTGGTTGATCAAAAATGGAATCTTCCACTTAAGATTCACAAGAGAATTTTAACCATATAATAAGTAAACAAGCATTTTTTTCTAAACATCAGGATACTTTTAATCCCAAGGATGCAAAGAGGGGCATAATATCTAGTACTCAGCTTATAAGATTGACTCTGCAAGACTTCCATGCTATTAATAAGTCACTTTATAGATCGTCTTTATTATTCTCGAAATAAAGAACAGCAACAGCAAGAAAAAAAGCAAACAGCTCTGTTTGGAGGGTAATCCAAGTCCTGTGAGTTGGGAGTCCATGTTTTATGACTTTGAGAGACAGTATAAATTGTGCTTGTTTGCACAAGTTCATTTTGTAAATGTGTGAACACACTGTACATCATTTGTGAGGGAAGTCCATGCTGAGCCCCAGTAAGGCACACAACCACGTCAGCCTCATGGCAGCCTCTGCCAAGCCAGCCATTTTGGTAAATGCTCCTAAATTTGATACAGGGGCAAATACTTTTTATTGTTTTCCCAAGGGGAGAGAAAGCTCTTTTTACACAGCACAGACCAGCATCGTTTTTTTCCTCCCTATTCTTGCTGACACTGCCTTTTTCTCCTTTTTATATTTTCTGCCCCAAAGAATCTGAGGCTATAATTTTTAAAGCTTTGCAAAAAGCCTCCTAACCTAGTCCTTAACACGCTGCCCCAGCTATCATTAAAATCTTTCTTCAGTCGGCTCTACCCTGCTCCTTCTAAGGACTTAGGGTTACCCATCATATCCACAGAGCTCAGCAGGGACACTCACTCCCACAGCTGGAGGCTGACCCTCCCTCTCACAGTGAGAAGGCAAACGTCTGCCTTCTTTGGAATCTTTGAAAATACTTTTAGATGCATCATCCCCCAGAGTAGCAATTCCATTTAGTCAATAAATCTGAGCATATTCTCTACTAAAAGTTAATAGCTAGCACACGAGATCCTGGTAACTGTCTTATATCCTAACTGTGAGGCACATTAATATGACTCAATAGAGCTATATATACATACACACATACATATACACATGTGTGTATACCCACACACATGCATGTGTGCATAAAATATTGCATGTGCATATCCATGTTATAATAATTAGTTTAAATAAGGGAATAAGGTGAATGGATAATAATATCCTGGTTTTAATCTTCACTGTGGCTGTGCAAAGTAATAACAGAGGGAATTAATTATAAGTACGAGAACCTGTATTATTTCTCAGTAACACTTGGAAATTTATTCTCTCAAAATTAAAAGTTTTTTTTATTCATCTATTTATATTACATACCAGCCACAGCCTGCCCCCCAGTCACTCTCCCCGATTCCCCCTTCACTCCCCAATCCCCTCCTTTTCCATCTCCATCCAGGAAAGGGCAGGTCTCCCCATTAGCATTAACAAAACATGGCATCTCCTCATGTATTAAGGCCAGGCAAGGTGACCCAGTATATGAGGAGTAGGGTCCCAAAAGCCAGCAAAAGAGTTGAAATAGCACCTGTTCCCACCCCACTGTTAGGAGTCCCATAAGAGGACCAAGCTACACAACTGTAACACATGCAGAGTGCCTGGCTCAGTCCCATGCAGGCTCCCTGGCTGTCAGTTCAGTGTCTGTGAGCTCCTGCGAGCCCAGGTTAGTTGATTGTGTGGACCTTCCCCTGGTGCCCTTGACCCCTCTGGCTTCAGTAATCCTGTGTAACAAGAGAAAGGACCGTAGAAGTTATTATTTTTTTTTTTAACCAGCAAATTTTACATTTGGGAGAATTTTTAGTTTGGTCACCTAAAATATCACTAATGAAACACACAGAAGTCCATGTGAACATGCATGTAGCAGATAGCAATGTTCATGACTGTAACCCACCCCCTCCTGTGTGATTACAAATGGTCTCTGCTGGCAATGGGAACGTAACCTCTCAGCAAGGCCACTAAATGATATTTTAAATTTTATGATTTAGAAAATACAGCTTAGGTCTGAGGAGACGGCTCAGGGGGTGGAGCACTCACCACACACCCAGGAATGAGGACCTGAGTTGGGTTCCCTAAAACCCACAAGAACACCAGACTCCAATGCACTTTGTGATCCCAGCTCTCAGGTGGTGAGATGGGGGGGGGGGGGCAGAAAGAGGAGAATCCCTGAAAGCTTGAAAGCCAGTTACCATGGTCACACAGGGGCAAGGAAGGAGGAAGGACCAACACCCAAGGCTGTTCTCTGATGGTCAGACTCGGAAAATAAAGGTGGGGGATGAGAGACAAGAGGAGGAAGGAGGGGAGAGGAGGGGAAGGGAGGGGAAGGGAGGGGAGGGGAGGAGAGAAAGGGGAAGGAGGGGAGGGCCTGATTTTGACTTTGTGTCTGCATCAGGCTGCACCAGATTCTCCAGCTGGACCAATGGCTCTTGTTTCAGCTCTATGTTCTCGGACCACCAAGCCACAGCCGTGACAGAAGAATGTTCACATCAGCATCTCTGACTTCATGACTCAGAAAGACACTCACAGTAAAACACAAGCCGATGGCATCCTGAGATATCCAAAGACACATCTTTTTGAAGGGTTTCCCTTGTAGTCTTTCCTAAAGTAAACTGTATGACCTATATCATACAAATAGAAAACAAAGGTAGGTCATCAGCCCGGAAAAGCAAAGTCGTCTAAAATTTCCGCTATTTCACAGCTTAGTCTTGAAAAACCAAATTGTTTTAAAAATTATACCCTAGATACTACCATTCTGTAATCAGTCTCCAAAGCTCTGAGAAGTTAAAAGATGTGCTCCCATTTCATTCTCAAACTTGAAAAGTAAGCAAGCTTTACTAAAAAGAGTTCTTACTGGAGATCCCAACACCTGGCAACAGCGCCACTGTGGAGCGTCGCTTCAACTTCTCAAGTGATTCGGTAGGTCTGACGATTACAAATCATCTGAGACTTTGAAAAAGATTGGTGCCTAAATTGTTATGTCATGTGTGCCAGGGAACATCAAGGAGCTACAGATTCAAAGAAAATAATCATCATTCTTGCAGCTTCGGGAATCTAAAATGTGTTGAAATCAAAGTGACCCAAAGAGAGTCCTATGTGCCTCATTGTTTCCAACCTGAGAAGAAAGGGAACAGGCCAGAATACTGCTATTTGTTATTTCACATTTTCTTTTGTGAGGCCTGTTACCAAAGAGTAGCTGGTTTTCTCTAAGTGCTTGAGGCAGCCCTTGTGACTATTACAAGAGGAAAATTAATAGTAGTCTCAGAACACCACAACTCAGGAACCAGGCTCTGCCCTCTCCACTGGTCAGGTATAAGAAATGACACTTTGGTCCACTTACCTTTAATGCATGCATAGGAATAAAAAACATCAATAAAGTCTCAGTCACCATAAGCGCCCAGTATAAGAACCACCAGCCTAGAAAAATATCTGTAATACGAACTAATTAAGGGGAAGATTAACTAATGCTAGATGGTCTTATATGCAGCCTACTTTAAAATAAAGCACTGAATTATTTAGTTGCATAAAACTAATTATTCACATTTTAGCTTACACTTCTGTGTGCACACATGTTATAAGAAAATATACTTTACAAGTGGTATGAAACCCTTTAGTATTTATTTGTTTGTTTGTCTGTTTATTGTTGAGATGGAGCCTTGGGTAGGCTGGAATTCACTCTGTAGCCTGGAATGATCTTGTAGATCTGCTCCCACCTCCACCTCCAGAGCATTCGATTACCACACCTGCTTTTGGGTATTGCTAGGGACAAAACCCAGGACTCTGTACATGCTAGAGAAGCATCTACCAAAAGCTGCACCCCCAGCAATCAATTCGTAGCTACATTTTTGTAGTCATTCTAAATTGTTTCAATATTGTACCCAATGCCTGATTTAGCTTTCCAGAATATGCATGAGTTAAAGGCATACTCTACTTTAGAAACTGCAGAACAGTGACTCTACATTACCATAGATCAGTGGGGAGCCTGCGCGGGATAAATGGGAGGGCTGTCAGCAAGGAAAACATGGAAACAGTTTGCACCTTTAAGCAGTTTTAATATTCTTTTCTGCCATTTAATTTACAGTAGTGGATTGGGGAAACATTCCTTTAGTAGGACTTCTGTTCTACAATGGAAGCTGGCTTATTCTCTCATTTCCCCAAGATTTTCAAGCTCTAGAATTAAGAAGTTTTGCATACAGCTTGACAAGAGAATATCACTCCTTCACCTGTTAGTACATCACCTGGGGCAGCAGAGAAAGGCTGTCTCCCTGAGTCAGCCTCAGTGTGTTTTCCTGAGCCCTTCTGACTGCGCATTCTCACACCCAGGCTTCCATGAGCAAAAGCAGGCTCACCTCCAGCCTTATAAGAAATGCATACGGATGGTGATCAGCATCTGCCCGCAAGATGGCTCCTTTGGAAAGGGTTAAAGGCGGGCTGTCAGTCTCCTGCCACTGTTCCCAGCACCCACATCAGTCACGGGGAATGATGTCACACACCTGCAAGGCACATGCGAACTGTAAACACTTCACCAACATTGAATTTGAGCCTCCCATCCAAACTGTGCCCAGATGCTGCACACCAAATTCCCTGGCTGCCAAGGTTGCTTGTCTGCAAAGTTTGGAGAAAATAGATAGTCTTATACAGTCAAACAGTTTCAAGTTTACAGCACCAGGCTGGACAGTTTCCCTTTGGGTTGAGTACTCTGATCCAGAACCATGGAGGGGGTACTAACAAGAGTATTGAGGGTTGTGCAATGCAACCTTCTCACTGCACAAGTAATTAAAATCTCACCTCCAACAGGGTTGTCACCAACCTTCTCCCCTTTTGCCTACATCAATGGTTCCAATCTCCTTTGTCCTCAAATCAGACTCAAGGATAGAGCCCAGGACTTGTTTATTTATTTACATATTTATTCAACTCATTTATTTTGTGTATATGGTGAATGCATATACCATGTGAACACATCTGGATGTCAGAGGTCACCATCAGATGTCTTTCTCTATTACTTCCCATCTTACTTTTTGAGACAGTGTCTTTCACTGAACCTGGAGCTATAGGTACTCGCTGGCCAGAGAGACCCCAGGATCCTCCCTGCTCTGCCTCCTGAGTGTTGGGATTATAGGCATGAACCAGCATTTTACCAACTGAGGTACATCACCAGCTCCTAGATTAAGAATTTTACCAGATTATACTTGAGGTGGTACATTATTCAGAAGCATGTTTTCTGTTACCATTCCACTTCTAAAGAGTTCAGCTTGGGTTTACTACAGGGTTAGTCTAGAGACAACTGCAGAAAAATGTTTCCTACCAGTGAGGGGTAGGGACTCCGGCTCTTCAAGGCCCAGCTTTCAGATGACTTATTTCAATGACTGCGACATTCCTTCTAGAATTTCTGGGCGGCAGTAAACTGTAACTACATCTTTCCACGAGTCATCTGACACTTGTTTTTGTTTTGTTTTAGTTTTACAGCCTGAGTTCTCACCAGAGACACAAAATAGAGAAAGCAGTAACTCTTCTGGGCCACCAGACTTCCCCACATGGAATCACCTGAGAGTTGTGTGCCCATTCTCAGAGCAAACAATTTCTCTTTCAGGTGAAAGTCTTTTTACTGAGGGATGTGTCAGTTCTGAAGCAACATCAGGCTACAAATAGTGAGGAGGCAGGAACTTTTTGTGGCTGGTTTCAGTGTTCTGGAGTCATAGGGAATTGGGAGCTGGTAGAGGAGGGTATCATGAGATTACACTATAATTCAGCAATTAACACTGAAAATCTCACTAGTCATTCTCCATCTCCTTTTCACTCAGTTTTAGCAAAACAGTATTTGGAGAGGAAATAATGACTCAAACCAAGTATTTCTTTGTGCTTAAGCTGTTTTCCCAAAGTCTATCCCAAAAATTACATAGAAAGAAAAGACGAATATTCTGTGTATAAGGAAATACTCTCATCTCTAGGTAGGTTCTGAGAAAACCAATAGTGATTCAATGTTATACTCTGAAATAGCTAAAATAGCATCAGGGGATAACTGTTAATGAGGATTTGTCTTTAGGTTCATGTGGATGTAATCCGTTCTTTTGGGGAAATAAATCTATTTTACTTAATGTGTATCTGTGTGTGCCTAAGTGTATGTATGTGGACCTCATGTGTGCAGGAGCCTGTGGAGGTCAGAAGAGGTATCAGATCCCCTGGAATTGGAGTTACAGAAGGCTGTTAGCCACCATGTGGGCACTGGGAATCAAACCTTGTCCTCTGTAAGAACAAGTACTCTGAGCCATCTCTCTAGTCCCTAAGTTCATTTTAAGATTTACATTTATTTTTATTTGTGTGTATGTGTGTGTCCCTGTATGAGTTTGTATGTATCATGTGTATGCAGTGCCTAGAGGCCAGAAGAGAGCATTGGATGCTCAGGAACTAGTTATAGGCAGTTGCCAGCTACCTGGTGTTAAGTGCTGGGAACTGAACCCGGGTCCTTTGTAGGAACACTCAGTTCTTAATCACTATGCCATGTCTCAGCTCCTAACTTGCTCTTTGAAAATAAGAGCGCTATCAGTCCACACATTTTATCAGCAACCAAAGATCATCAGCCATTTATCACTTTACAATGCCTGCATCTTCTCCTTCCATATCACAGCTCACAGAATAGAGTGGCTCTCTTTTGTAGTAGAGGTAGTTCTTGGTGCTTGACCAGGGTAGTCATCCAGTGGTGATGCCAATAATAGCAAAAGCAAAAAAGAAGGAAGGCAGATCATAAGCAGAGACAGACATATGTGTTTTTCTGGTAGCACATCCATCCACTAGATAACAAGATGGTATAGCCAGTGATAGATCATAGGCTAGTGGTCCTGAAAGATCCTAACAGAACCAAATCATTCTCATCTCCTGATGAAGTCACAGTATTGAACATTATGGTATGGTCCAAATGTTAACTGGGATGTAAACAAATCTTCTACCCTGCCAGTTATACAAAAGTATAGCACCACATGCAATTATGACCAGCATGTAATGATCAACTGCTTCACGTTTCTTTCTTTCCTGTGTTATGCTTTTTACTGTTATTTTCAATAGTATATCTCCTTATATCTAAAAACAAGGTTCTTTATAAAATGATATGCTTTGGCACAGCATCAGCTTCATACTCATCTTGTGTTTGCTGTATCCAGGGGCCACCACAAGTGATAAACTTTCACTCCCTGGGTTCTCAGGTGCACGGTAATGGTACAGTGACATCATCTAACATGCATTTCTCCGTGCATGTCCACATCATAAAGCAGCACACAGCTGTATACATCTTTTTGTTCTTCAACACGCTATATTAATGAATGCTATGAATTACATTCATACTGTAATTTTATAACTAAAATGTAATCTTTTTATCAACCTAAGCATCCTTGAGTGATTTTCTTGGCATTTGTTCTTTTGTCTGTATAATAAAAGAACAATCATTCTGCATGATCTCAAAAATCACTTGTTTTCTTGGGTTCTTCAGCAAGTACACCTAAATTCTACTTCACTTTCATTAACCCAACAAGTGTTGGGATCATTTAGAATCAAATATCGAATATTAAACTTTAATCAGATCCAATAGTATCTGAAAATTACCAAAGTAATTTTCTTATTTCATGGCACTATCTTCATGCAGAATCATTTCTAAGAATCAAAAGTCAATAAAGGTCCTTCTGTTCCTAATCTTCCAATGTTTGAGATGTCTAGCTGCTTCCATAAGCCTGAAATCCAGCTCCACCAACATCAATATTTAAGACATTTCTAGAGGCAGTAGAACACACACACACACACACACACACACACACACACACACACACACACACACACAAACACGCAGAGTCTCACACATACAAACACAAAGACACACAAACACTTATACACACTCATACACACATGGAGGGGCTTCTCCCTTGTCTGTAAATGAACAAAACATTTTATTCTATTTTTACTTTTTTGTAATATTCTGCTTTGCAGAGCATAGCCTGACAAGTCATATGTCAAGAGCACTCCTGACAGTGTTTATTCTATGCCAGCCCAAGGCATGTGTTCAGATAAAGGGCATTTCCCAAATTCCCCAAGTTGAATAATCTCCTTTTTGGCTTTTCTGCCACAGTTACTATTTCTAATTCTTCTCAGTCCACAGATTTGCAAGAGTGCAAGACAAAACCCACAAAAATGTTGAAAACAAGTGTTGGAAATAAGCATTGTAAAGTCCCAAGAGTACGCATGGAAGGAAAACATTAAAAAAAAAAATGTGCACAAAATTATTTTCCAAGCATTTAAAATTTATTTACCCTCAATCTGTAGTATTTGGATTCCCAGTGGGAAAAGACTGTGAATTAGTACGATACATCAGCTACAGAACAAACTGAGTCACTTTTGTCTCAGCCTGTCATCTGTGGTGAATTGGGTTGATTTCCTTTTTTCTTTTGCTTTAACTTAATTTAAGCATAAAAATAACTTTAAGAAAAGCAGAGGACAGCAGTGGTCCCCTGACTCCCTAACCAGGGTTCGGACACCCACTTCATTTAACTCTACACCACTGTGCTAACTTAAAAATTAATACTCTCAGCTCTTCTATGTGGAGAGTTTTATTTAAAGTATCTAAATCTCTAAAATATTATAAATTATATATACTGAGAATTCAAATGTATATTAACAGGCAGCTAAGAGGAAGGTGGTCTGGTATTTTGTACTTTACTACATTCTTGCAGAATAAAATTAACCTTTACCCTTTCAGAATTCTACAATCCACACATTATTTCATTTTCATCTCATGCCCAGATTAATCTCATTTAGTACTCAGAGCAAGAGCATAAAGCAAATATTGTTACACCTGGTTTATAGTTGGAAAAATCAACTATGTCTGAGAGTTAAAGGGAGTTAATTGACTTATTTAAATTCTTACTTCTGGTATGTGGCAGAATTAGTAACCCAACATCATAAACAAGACCACAAAAATTGAGTCACCTGAGAACTCCTGCTGCAACAACATAAAAGCCTTATCTGTTCAGAAACAATAGGTAGTACCAATCCATAGTCTATATTACTAATATCCCCTGAGAAGTTTCAGGCTAAAACCAACACCAAGGAAGTAGCCCGGGCCATCAACAGAGAAATCTGTGCTGTATAGCAGGTTCTTACAGGTTTCGTCCATAAATATGCTATTCAATGTCTTCACGTTGTTCACAACTTTACATTCATGATCAACCAATTCTTTCCAAAATCTTAAATTTCATTCTATCTAAAGATTGGAAGTAATACTGTAGGCTTATATTATTATCTTATTCTTTTTTCCTTCTTGACTTTTTGTCATATACATATATGACAGGGCTTCTTTGTGTAGCCTTGGCTGTCCTAGAACTAGCTCTGTAGACTAGGCTGGCCTCAGACTCACAGAGATTCTCCTACCTCTGCCTCCCAAGTGCTGGGACTAAAGGGATGTGCTATCACTACATATTCATTTTTTAAAGTAATATTTCTAAATTATTATTTGAGAATATTGTCTTGACCATGTCTACTCCCTAACTCCTCCCTATCATGAGGATCGCTATCATTGTCCATTACAAATGGCTATGAATCCTGACAGCTACAATAACTAAGAGTTTGGCAAGATGTGCCCATGAGTGCAACAGTGGTCTGTTGCTATGGGTGGGTATAACCAACCAATTTCAGACTGTATTTACGGCTCCTTCCTCAGGAAGAAGCTCTTAGTGATACTGTAAAACTGGCCAAGATGCCATGGCTAGGGAACTCAAAAATCCTATGAAATTTTTGCTATTATTTTGTTAAATGGACATAGGATCAAACTACTTTCTAAATATTTATCTCTATATCCAGAACCTTTTTTAATCTTTGCTTACATTTTACTGGTCATGTGCGGTGTCATTTAAAGTCTCTAAAGTTATGAAAGTTTTATATGATTTTTCCAGGAGATATTCATCACAGTATTTTTTTAAAGGTTTTAGGATGTAGCAAATGTAAGGAAAGCAAAGAGTAAAGAGCTTCACATTTACTAAGTACATTGTCAGGAACTTCTGTAAACAGCGTATTAGTTGCCAGAGACCACTGTGTGCCAGGCACTGTTGTAGGCTGCCTTGTGTATCTAGTCAGATTTTGTTAGGAATAAAAGCTTTTGGGGTTTTATCACAAATTTAAAGGAAATGACTCTCTCCTTCAAATTGGTTAAATAAATTTGAACAAGTAGTTGGTGACCCAAATCTCTTAACTTATAGGTGTTGCTCCAGTAGCATTCCACAGTCCCATAGACCTCAGCCCCAATCCCAGTTCTGTATCATAAGACAGTGTTTGAAGGGTTAGGACAAGCAATAAATTAGATCCAAGGGCTTTGCTGTTGACAAGGCTGGGCATGGCCCACTTGAGCACTGTGGGATAGCTGAGCCTGCTAAAGCAGAAGCTTTTAGTTGTATGTCCCTTGTCTGCCTTCCAAGGGAACTGAGTTGAGAGAAAACGAACTGAACAGTTGCCAGTGTGGGAAACCATACACAGTAAATCACCATTTGACATAGCAAGTATGTAATGGTCAGAAAGACATTCTAGACCGTACAAGCTGTCCTAGTCAAGAATTTCTGAAAAATAGGCTGTTCCTTTAAACAGAACAATACTGGCTAGCCTTGGATGGAACTCCCTCACTGAGCATCCTCTGGAGAGTCATTGGCCTATCAGGGGAAACTGCCCCAATCAGGTGAAAATGGCTGGTGCCTGACCCGAAGTCCTGAAGCTCTAACAATTTTGATCTTCATGTGGAAATGTGTCTTGATTTCCATGGGTGACTATGCTGACCTTTCACAAATGCAGACTTAGTAACACATCTTGAGTTGGGACATTCTGGAAAGTACTCCAGTGAAGCACTGATTCATCTGATATACATGTCAGAATGAACAGTCTCCTTTTCATTATTTTGGGGGTTTTGTACATTTCCACATTTTCTTCCTTATGTATCATTAGCAAAATAGCAAGTTACTTGGTTCTGTCTCTGCCTCTGTGTGTATGTGTGTGTGTGTGTGTGTGTGTGTGTGTGTGTGTACACACACGTGTGTATGCGTGTGCATGTTCCTTTCCCCACAGATCTAGCTCAGCTCTTGGGCAATACCTTCTCGAGAAAGGCTAGGGGGTGGAGGGTCAGGGTCACTAAAGTCATCACTGCCTCACTGGCAGAGATAGATGGAAAAGTTCACAGAGCAGCTTCTCAGATAGTGACTCAGACCCATTCTTGGTCTCTAACTTTCCAAGAACTATAAATAGATCCTATTTTTCCCATTCTAACTTACTGGGGAATTTTTCATCTTAGATATAAATGATATTCTCCGACAGACAAGCATTTGTTTACAGACATCACTGTACTTAGTATTTCTCATTTTTTAATCCGTGCACTTTATATGGATTATAGTACATAATCTGTATGCTTTATCCCGATACCTAATCTCCATCCCTAGAACTGTCATGAATCTCCCACACACACGATAGATGAATTCTAAGCTGGGCTTAGATAATTATTTAAAGTAAGTTGGTTTTATTCTTCAAGGATTCAAATGCTAAGAGCTCAAGCTCCATTTTGTTATTTTATCACAAAAAAAAAACCCACAAGAAAAGAAACAATGTTGTGCTAGAAAAGCCACCATGTCAAAGCCACCTTTCTAGGTCTGTGTGAATAAAACTTTGTATGTCTGTGACTTTCCTGTGGTGACAGCAGGTGAAACCAGAGATGAATCCAGAGAATTCACCTAAGATAAAAAAAAATATCTGAAGGAAACTTCCATGTGTATCTCCAGCTACTCATCTTCATCTTCTTCCAGCTCTGCTTTTATCTCTACAGCATCCCTGGATGCTTCAGTAAACATTTGTGCATTTATTTCCTCATTTACAATGGAAGAGGAATACGGATACAAAGAATCGTGTGGCACAAGAATGTTACGAACATAAATGCTCAAAGAATATTCCAGGACTTTATCTGAGGAAGTTCCCAGCACCTCCCCAGTATAGCAGTGGTGGAGAAAGCTGGCTGACTACACCAGTCTGCACCAGGCTTCTAGATCCTTCCATGCCTACCAACAAGTTTGACAGTTATACTAGGATAGGGGCAAAAACATTCCCTGCTCTGTGAAACATTCCCTCCCTAGGGCATAACCTAGAAGAACTTTGAAATTTAGGGGAAAATAGTTTCTAATCAAAAATTATCACCTGCTCATCTTAGAATCACTCAGCAGAACTTGGGGAGGAGCTGAAAGTGTGACCAGGAATACACCCTCATGAGACATATACTTGTCTCTCATGGAAAAATCACAGATTTGGAGGCAGAAGCAGCTTTTGTATTTACAAGGAAGTCTCGGAGCCATGAGACTACCACCAGCATTTACAGCCTTTGGTGAGAGGTATTTGTGGACATAAGCCTAACACTGGATTCTCAACTCAGAAGGCATTCTTCAATAGCAGATTCCAAACCCTTAGACTAGGTTCCATGAACGGCTTTCATACAAGTGTGCAAAGCTAAATGATACATTTTGTGGGCATGTGGATTTTTGCACCTCAGAGAGGGCATGTTGATTTTGTATTGCAAATGGCATCACAAATTAAACGAAACAAAAGAGGGGTAGGAACTTACTGTTCATCCTGAATCAGTGAAATTTTATCCTTTGCTATGTTTTTGTTTGTTTTTTTTTTGTTTTTTTTGTTTTTTTTTTTTTTGGTTTTTTTCGAGACAGGGTTTCTCTGTGTAGCTTTGCGCATTTCCTGGAGCTCACTTGGTAGCCCAGGCTGGCCTCGAACTCACAGAGATCCGCCTGGCTCTGCCTTCCGAGTGCTGGGATTAAAGGCGTGCGCCACCACGCCCGGCTTTTGTTTGTTTTAAGGGTCTTCTTTAAAATTTTTTGAAGCTTGCATGGAATTTATAAACCATCTGCCCATTATGCTACCTACCATCTGTCCAGGAACTAATGGCCAAAGACTTCCTCTTTCACTCATCTATGGCCCTAATACAGTTAAATTCACAATGCTCCAACTAAATACTTAATCCTTGTTGGCCGTCAACACATCTCCATATCTGAGGGGTCATTCCACAGCCTTGAGAAGTCTCACTCACTTAATATCCAATGAGCCCACAACAAACTAGTTTTCTAAAGAGGGTAATTTTTAAATTTTTCCTTCCATGCTATCTATCTCCACCTTCCTTTCAGTCACAAAGAAAATAAGTCATTTTGATGACACTTCTGGGTGAACTGATGAGAATAAAATGGAACTCAAATTCCAAGGAAGACACTTATCTGTCTTTACAGAGCATCCTCATTCCATGTTATTTCAGATGTTCCCCTTTATTATTTATTTGTCATTGATAGAATAGGGGATAGAACAGCATGTTTGAGATCTCAAGTTTTGGAGTCATTGGCTTTGAAACTCAAATGTTCACCTTACACACTGTGATATTAGAAAATGGTCTTGACTTCTTTTAATCTTTGTCATGTCATCTGAAAACTCAGCTTAACAACCTAGTACGTACATCATAGTTTGTTGGGAAAATAAAGGAAGAATATTATAAAGTACTGGCTTTTGTGTATAGAAATGCTTAGCAATAAATAAATAAAAAATAAAGTTCAGTGTTTTCTTAATATTAAAACACCATGCTGTGGTGCTATATTGTGTGATCAGAGGACAGAGCCAGCCACTAGATTAGACATAGAGGTCGGGCGGTGGTGGCTCATGCCTTTCATCCCAGCACTTGAGATCTCATGCCTTTGCTTGGGAAGCACACATGCCTTTAATCCCAGGAAGTAATAAGGCAGAGCAGAGAAAGGTCTATAAGGTGTGAGGAAACAGGAACGCACTCTCTTGAGGCTGAGGATTTTGTAGAGGTAAGAACTAGTGGCTGGCTGCTCTGCTTCTCTGATCTTTCAGCTTTCACCCTGATATCTGACTCTGGCTTTTTTTTTTTAATTAAAAGACCATCTAAGATTTAAACAGCACCATGCTTGTTAGAAATGTTCAACCCATGGTTGAATGGCTATCATTAAGAAAGCCAGGCTTGAGAAAAAGAATGGCCTCTGCATAAACACACAGTTCAAACTAGCATGCAAGAAACAACAGCTGGGGAAGTGGAAGGTATTGGGCATCACAGACTGGGCAGAGATCCAGGACAAGGAGGGGAGGGGCCCCTTTATCTAGAGGAGTTGTGGCCTCAGCAAGCCAGAGGTGGGATGCAGCATCCATCCCGACCACACTCAAGGCAGCAAACAGCGTCTCCAGTCACTAACACATTGAAAAGCTTTACTCCGGAAAATGAGGCACAGTGAGTGTCAGATCCTGTCTACCAACAGGGTTGGCTTGATGCTAGATGACTAGTTACTAGATTCAGCCTTTCCTGGCCAAAGTTGGCCAAGAAAGTGGAGATAAGATTGGACCTGCAGGTAGGTGTTAAATGGTCCCAGCTGCCAGAGGAAGAAGCCAAGTCGATCATTATTCCATAAACATTTACAACTGGATCACCACTGCCAAAAAGGAACACCAATAAACTATCTGCAGCCTGCCTCGGGGCTTTCTGCTAGCCTCGCTTCCCCAGCCAGACCTTGCTCACCATGCTGAGCTGCACTGTGGTGTACATTTTCAATCAGCACTTGCTCGGCAGCCTCTTCACTGGCCTTGGGTTTGGGATTGTTTCTCGCTCGCCTCCATTAGCTGATGTGGCGGTTGGATCCAGCTTCATCTGGACACCAATCCCTTGGAAACTGCCCACTCACATATTAGCCCTAACTTTCAGGACCTCAACTCTGGGCATGAGGCCCAGACTCTAATTCATATTAGAAAAGAGGCTGAAGGTATCTGGGCAAGGGCATTGCACTTGGGGGCAGAAAAACTGGACTTGAGTCCAAGGTATGCATGTACTGTTAGTACAGCTTTGTGTAATAACAATTAGTTGGACTCTTAATAACTAATATTGAATCTTCACAGAGCTCTGAAATTAATGATATGCTCACCATTAAACAGTTAAGGAAACCAAGGCACAGAGAATTGAGCTGCTCAAGGTAGAAAGGTCAGTGTCAGGATACTGAGTGAATGTTTCATTGCTTCCTGTCACTTTGCTTGGGAGATAGAATAGTGGAAAGGCCAGTCCTCAGGGGATGAAAGGTCTGGAGTCTAGAGAACCATGAAGCATTGTGGGAAACAAGAGAGGGGGACTCCAGGTATTATACAAATATAGAGCATCTCTCTTGGTTCCTGGTTTCTCTGATCAATTTTGAGTTGTTTTCCAGTGTTTTAGTACCCAAAACATATTATATATTATCTCTGTATCTACCTCAAAGAAACAACCTCATATCTGGGCACATGCCTATGCTCCTAGCACTTGAGAAGATGAAGCTGAGGTAGGAGATGCGATCGAGCTCAGGAATTCAGGATCAGCCTGAGACATGTACTAAAATTATGTCTCACAGAACATGTTAGCAAAATGACTGAGTGGATAACTTTCAGTCCCTGACATTCAGACAGTAGAAGGAGAGAAATGATTTCCACAAACTATACTCTGACTCCACAAAAATGCCCCCCAACTCATACCCCTACAAATACACAATAACTAAACTAAATAGCTACTACTAAGAAGGGACCTGTGTGATCTAAGGTCTTCAGAACAGCACTTGAGGCAGAAGTAATCAGGTGGGCCTGGAATGGAGCAGCCATCCTGCTGGTCAGGGAACAAATCCAAAAAGCTTACAAGGCCCAAGGTCCTTGGGGATAGACATTCAGGGATATTACCTGGACTACTGGCCATATAAAGTTGACCACTGAGAGCAGAAGCAGAAGTGAGGCCCAGCGATGGACTCATTCACTCTTTTGATGCACCACCATAGAGGAAGAACTAGCCCAAGCTCAGTTTTGAACCTTCATCCCCAGGAGAGCACACCAGCCATTCTTTGTATACCCTAATAAACTTGCCTGCAGATCAGAGGACAGAGCCAGCCACTAGATTAGACATAGAGGTCAGACAGTGGTGGCACACACACACACACACACACACACACACACACACACACATACTTAATCCTATCACTCAGGAGGCAGAGATCGCTCTGGATCTCTGTTAGTTCAAGGCCACACTGGAAACAGAGCCAGGCAGTGGTGGCACACA
This sequence comes from Peromyscus leucopus, assembly GCF_004664715.2. NCBI lineage: Eukaryota > Metazoa > Chordata > Mammalia > Rodentia > Cricetidae > Peromyscus > Peromyscus leucopus. The sequence continues at coordinate 21,186,621 of NC_051068.1, forward strand.
CCTTTAATCCCAGTACTGGGAAGCACACACAGCTTTATTCCCAGGAAGTGATGTCTGGGCAGAGAGAGATATATAAGGCATGAGAAAACAAGAACTCACTCTCTTTAGGCTGAGGATTTCGTAAAGGTAAGAGCTAGTGGCTGGCTGCTCTGCTTCTCTGATCTTTCAGCTTTCACCCTGATATCTGGCTCTGAGTTTTTTATTAAAAGATCACCTAAGATTTGAACAACAATTCTTAACATTGTAACCTCTGCTCTTTGTTTTTAATATTGCCCTGGTTTTTCCTTTCTAAAGTACTTAGAATCTTTTTATTGATGGTTACTGTATATCATATTTTCATTCTATTGCTGTGACAAATATCACACGTGAAACCAACTCAGGGGAGGAAAGAGTTTGTCTCACACTTCCAAGGCATAGTCTATCACTGAAAGAAGTCAGGGCAGGAATTCAGGCAAGACCTTAAGCAGAACACATGGAGGTATGCTGCTTGCTGGCCTGCTAAATAGTTCAAGATTAACTTTCATTTTATATATGCCTAGGGAGAGCACCGCCCACAGTGGGCTGTGCCCTCCTACATCAATTAGCAGTTAAGAACTATCTTACAGACATGGTCACAGGCAGCTCTGATCAAGGCTATTCCTCAGTCAAGGCTTTCATCTCAGATGCCTCTGGGCTCTATCTATCACCTTGGCAACTTAAGCCCTGTGGCTTTATCTGGGTCATCTCTATGTATTTTAGTGTTATTCACCTCACTTTCTTATCAGAACCAAAGTATCCAAACAAAGACCCTGACTTCCTATTTTGTGTTTCTCCTCATCATAACTTATCTCTTATAGGACATCAGCTCTGTCATTTTAATTCTTCCGTCTCTTCCATGTTCATGGGACCTTGTCAGAGAGATCTGATTGTTGATGAGAGCCCTGTAACATTGAACCATGACTAACATTACAATACAGCTGTAAAAACAAAAAATACAAATATTATTAAATTATCACACAGTGACTTCGCCCAGGACGTGCCCCACCAGGTCAAGAAAAAGAATTTTTCAAAAGCCTAGGAAATCCACCTCTCCCTGGTTATATCCTGCCCTTGCCCTGGAAAGTAACTTACTGCCCCTTCTATGAGCATAGGTGACCAGTGCCTTCTACTGAATTCTCTTCTCTCTTCTGAAAACCACTTCATTCATACACAAAGTGTTTTTAGGGTGTGTGCATGTTGACACAACAGTATCGCTCACTTTTCATGCTGCCTGCTGTCCCATTGTGTGACTAGGTCTCCACTTATTTAGCCAATCTAGAAAAATCTTGAACTAATCTTTGGCTGGAGACATATATGGGGGATGGGGGAAGCACACAAATCCAGAGAAATTCCTAGGTCAGAGTAAGGTGCAGTTTTAATAAATATTTCCAAACACTCTCTCTAAAAATAAGACATTACAATCCACAATCAATGAATAAGACACCGTCTAATGCCCCCCCACACACACACACATTCCTCAAAACTAGGTATTGATGAGTTCATGTTTGTTTATTCTCCATCCTGGCAGATGTTAGAGGAGTCTTATTATTGTTTTCATCTGCATTCCCTGTTTGCTAATAGAAACCAGCATCTATTTGTGTTTTTGAAAGTAGAACTAGAGTTTATGAAGAAAATGTTTAAATATATCTATATACTCAAGTCTGAGTGTTAAAAAGGAATAGAGAAATGTGTGAGAGGGCACCAGCTTCATAGGAGAAAGTTTGGTCTGGATCTAAGCATCCTTTGAAACATTCTTTAATCAGTTGGATATCTTCCCATGCTGCCTTTCCTCCTGCTCATTTTACTACTCAACTATTTGTCTTCACCAGGTAATGGGAGGTTTTATATTATTTTTATATAAATAATTCAAATCCATACAAAAGTCTGACTCTCCATCAGTCTATCTATATAAACAGTCCTGTCAAATGTATATTAAATATTTTGTTTTGCTTTGACCTTCCCTGTTTGCTTCTTTTTTGGCATCTTCCAACAAACAAGCACACCTATTCTAATTAGTCTGTGCCAGCTCTGTTCCTTGGTAGTTTTGTGCCCCATACAAGAAAATGCTTATTCAATCTAAGATCATGAAGTTACCTCCTTCACCCTCCTCTAAAAGTTTTACTATCTTACCTCTTAATTTGGGATACAAATACATGTAGAACTGATTTTGTATATTTATTAATACATAAGTCACCTTGATTTTCATCTGGATTTGCATCCAGTTACTCCACCTTTGCTTAGATGCCCTGGACCAGCTGCTATCCTCTGAACACCACAGCTTTGCAGTCCTTTGTCCTGCTCCACACTGCCAACTCTGTCCTGCACAATCTGGTCTAGTCTGTCTCTCTAGTCCGTTGTTTTACCCTCCTCCCCCTCCAAGAACTGTCAACCAGATTCTCATAACTCCTTGGAAGAGTCCATTTCAAACATATATTTTTCTGTGAATTTTTAACATTTCTTAGCTTTTTGCCTTACTGTGTGCATTATGAAATTAACTTGTCAGTGTGTGCCCAGTGGTGTCAGAACTGATTATAACAATTCAGAAGACTTTTGTGATTTCATCAGCTGGCACATCATTCCTCTGTGGTGCATATGAGCATAAGCCTGGAATTTCTTGCACACGGCCAGTGCCCTCCGTTCAGCACGTCTTCTGTGTCACGGTTCATGGGACTCCCTCTAAGGCACACTCCACTCTCTTCTCTCTAGGTCCCTGGAGAAATCAGGCAATGGATCACAACACTGTTGCCCTCAAGCTTCGAGTCCCTTCCTTCTAAAAACATGTCTAGCAAAGGCTCCTGGCTTCTTTGTGAGTTATTTCACCTTTCTCTCCTCTGTCAATGAAAACAGCAGGCAAAAGATTGTTGACTTTAGACAAACCTCAAAAGTCTTTCTGAACTCAGAAGCAAGAACACGGAGCCAGGCTGCTCCCCTCTCTTCAACCTTGAACTCAGAAGCCTGCTGTTTCCTCGCTTTTATCTCTAGCCTTTGATTGAAACCTCAACATAAACTCATACTCCTCCTTCAAGGAGCAGGAGAGAACCATTGACTCTGGGGTCAGGTTCAAACCCAGCTTTGACATTTATTAGCTGGGCTTGGGGCAAAGAGTCTGAAGAGGAAGTTACCAGTAATAACCATACTTCCAGCTTCCAGCACGGAGCCTCACGCTAAGAATGTCTTACTCGCTGCTACATTTCCTGCCATGTCCTCTCAGCCCTCCTTAAACAAATTTATGTTTAGAAACTACAGTGTTTGTCTTAATGTTCCATAATCAACTGTCTTCATTCTCAATCCATTATCCTCCCCTCCCTTCCTAGGGGCGCATTATAAAATGTCAATGCCCAGTGGCTTAGTGGTTATCTTTTTTTGGAGACAGAATCTTGCTGTGTAGTATTGGCTGGCCTAGAACTCACTCTGTTATATACCACGGTGTGTGTATGCCATGCTGAGCCCAACTTCACAGCAATCTTCCTGCTTCAGCCTCCCTAGAGCCGGGGCTGCAAGCATGTGTCACTTGCCAGGCTCCACTACTACCTCAGTTAACTATGTTCTCTCATATCTACAGCTGTAATTGTGGAATACATGTTCACATATTTACCTCTCTTTGTTGTTTATTTTATTTTTATTTATGTGCATATTTGTGTGTGTGGACACACGCATGTGAGTGCTTGAGCCCGTGGGAGCCAGAAGGAATCCCCCCTGAAGCTGGATTTACAGGCAGTTGTAAGCTGACCCATCTGAGTGTTGGGAACAAAACTGAGATCCTCTGAAAGAGCAGTATATGCTCTGGACCACTGAGCCATCTCTCCAGCCCCTTTCCCTTTGTTTTTGTTGTTGTTGTTGTTATCTTTTCTTTTCACAGCTAAGTACCTCTTTTTGTTCTTGTATTCAAAGCACTTTCTATGTCCTGTGTCCTAGGGTCTATATTGATGGGTTTATCTAATTGTTCTGTATCAATAAAAACTCAGAAGTCAGATATGGGGGTAAGAACCTGAGTGATCAGAGAAGCAGCAGGGGAGAAGTGACCAGTGACCTCCTATCTCTGTCATTCCTCCATCCAAAAGGGCCAAGACCCTCTCTAAGTTCCACCTTACTACTTCCTGTCTCTCTATCTGTCCTCAGTCCTCCAAAACCTCTATGTTTAATTTTTGTCAGCTAGTAGCTAGCTCCACCGTCTGATTCAAAATAAACTTTATTGTCAGTCTCAGAAGCATCAGAACGCAATAAAGAATCATACAACACAATACTACCCTCTGAACATGACAACATTGCTAATTCAGTCAACTGGCATGACGCTCCTAGCCTTATGGCCTTCCTTGGCCACAGGTATCACTACCCTGCCTCACCAGCTCTTCTGTGCCGCAGTGGTCAGCATCCTCATGTTATGGAGCCGTGATAGATGGGAACTAGGCTCTGTTTGAAGCCAGCTCAAAGAGACTATGCCTGCTGCCACTCATCTAAGGCACCTCATGAAAGGGTTCACTAACATTTATGCTATGCACAGAGCCCTTTTGCTTGTTCTGCATCCAGGAACATGTCCCTGAAACACGTACCGGGAAAAACATGAAAGAAATCTGCCCCTTCCCTAATGGAGGCTGTGACTTGAGTGAGCTTGCTGGTTGCACTCTTCCCTCAGGCCAGGGGCTTCCCCTAAAGAACCTTAAATTCCCGCTACAAAGATGCACCTGGCAGACAAATCCACCCAGATCCCAGAGGCTCGAATGTCTAACTTAGCTGTGGTCAAGAATGAGCTCTACAGAGGACCCCATAACACTGTCAAGTGTAGCAAAGAGAAAAGTCCTTCCACATTATATTTACACACTCAGAATGAAGGAATGTGGCTTTGTGTGTTTCTTTCTTCTCAGACACAGCTGGAATTCCTTCCCATTCAACTCTCCTTCTAATGTATGGGGAGCATGGCTTGGCCTCCCATCATTTTCCTTCAAAGATACTTTACATTCATACCCATATACTTATCTGAGGTTCTGTCTTCACCAGAATATAAATCCTCCAAACATGATTGTATTTTTAAGACAGTCATTTCGTGGTTTAAGTAAAGAAAATCCCTCCCCCAGAAGACTTCCCCTCTACTGATCAGCAAATAGCTGCTGAGCCAGGCATGCTGTGCGCAGCCCCCTTCTGGGGCTCAGTCTGGTCCCCTGCACTCCCAGGTGTCTCATCTCAGTCTGGTCAGGTCTCTGAAGGTCCTTGGGTTCTGAAATCCAGAATCCCAGCATGTGGCGGCCTGACAACCACAGGGGACTGGAGAGAAGAGGAAGTTAAAACACTTCAGAGTTCCCGTACAGAAGTAGAGACCCAGCACAGGACTTGTCTGAGGTGAGATGGGAGGGAAAATGGCCAGCAGTCCATCCAAGCCCCTTCATTTTCCTTTTGGATCTGCAGGAGTGTTGTCTTATCCTTAGGTGAGTTACCACTGTCATAATAAGGTTAAAAGTATTTTTTAAATGTTGTATTCTAGACTACACACCCTGCATTTGGGGTTTGCTCAAGACGTGGTCATAATAAGTACATTTGTAAAGCAAATCCTGGGTGATAACATAAAGAGAAACATTGGAAAGCCAAGAACGAAGGAGTCCTGAGGCACGCTGAAGAGACAACCCAAACGCTTCTCCCACTTGGCTTCTTCCTGCCTGCCTGAGAACGATAATGTCAGGAAACCTTATGCTTCAGTCCTGCTAGGACCAAGGATCCAGGTGGTGGAGATCTGGGATGTGTCTCGGCCTTCCTTGTCACCTAAGCATAGCACTGAACACAATCCCTTCTTCTTCTCCAATTCCCTCACCATACAAATGGATGCACAGAGTTCAAAAAAGCCCCCTATGCAGAATTCTCCCTGGTCCTACTGACCTTTTTTCTTCAAAAAGCCATAATTACAACAAGATTTAATCTTCCTGATGATGCTTGGCATTCATTAAAACAGTTTATTACACAAAAAGTAATATTTTTTTATTTAATATAAACTGAGGAAACTAAGGAAAGCATAATAGTTATACCGCACTGATGGTGATGATAAAAACGAAGACACTGGTCTCAACTCATACCTGCATTGGTCACTTCTGTTGTATCTGAGTCCCAGTGCCTGGCATAAATAACTCAAAGAAGAAAGAATTTCTCTCAGTGCATGGTTTCAGAGACATCAGTGTGTCACCACAGAACAGCCTAGTTTACGTCACGGATAAGAAGTAGAAAGCTAATACAAGAAGTGGCCAAGGTCAGATGTAGACTTGTAAGAAGATGTAGCTACTTCCTCATACTGGGCTCCACCAGTTCCCTTCACTGTCTCCCAACAATGCATTAGTATTATGAGGGCATCAAGGCATTGACCCATGTGTTAGCCCAGAGCTCTCATGACCTCATTGGCTCTTAGACACACCTATGCTGCACCGTGGCAGTTTCCTCGTTGGTTCTTAAGCCGATGTAGTTGTTGATCAATATCCTAATGCCTGTTTCATCAAAACCAATTGTTTTTCTTTATCTATTTACTACAAATTATTAATAGTCAGCCTATGCTGTCAAGGGTTACTGAAAGTTCTTGCTGATTAACAAACTGATGTACACTTTTCCAAACAGGTTGCTAAACTAGTAAAAATTGATCAAATACTTAAAGAAGAAATAATGTCAGTTTTGTATAGATTCTTGCAGGAAAGAAAGAAAAGGGCAAGACCTTTCAGCTCATTTGCAAAGGTAATATCCTGAGCAAAGAACAACAAAGACACTGAAATAAAATTTGTAATAATTATCCACTGTGATAATGGCAGACACAAAATAAAACTCTCTACAAAATGCTAGAAATCCACAGTCAGAAGCTTATAAAAACCATAAATCGGCCGGGCGTGGTGGCACACGCCTTTAATCCCAGCACTCGGGAGGTAGAGCCAGGCGGATCTCTGTGAGTTTGAGGCCAGCCTGGGCTACCAAGTGAGCTCCAGGAAAGGCGCAAAGCTACACAGAGAAACCCTGTCTCGAAAAAGAAAAAAAAAAAAAAAAACATAAATCATAAACAAGTAGAGTTCATCCTGAATGGAAAGTTCATTCAACACATGAAAATCAATTATATATAATACACACACACACACACACACACACACACACACACACACACACACATATACACTAACAATGAACCAACTGAAATCAGAATTCTCAAAAATACAACTTGAAATGACCAATGCCATACAGGGCCAGCAAGAAGGCTTAGTTGGTGAAGATGCTTGCCACCAAGCCTGACAACCTGAGTTCAATCCCCATATGATGGACGGAGAAAGCTGATTCCTGTAAGTTGTCCCCTGACTTCCTCATACACATACACAAAAACATACACACCACACAAATAAACAGTAAATGATGACTTCAACTGTCCACAAATATTTTTAGCTACTTGAATCGTAATTTCCAGATTGTAAACAACACAAGTGACTTTCAGCTGGGAAAAAGCTGGAACATTACGGAACAAAGTCTGGAAGCCTTTGCAGAAGCACCTAGTGGGAGGCTCGCCTAGGTCACGGGGGGGGGGGGGGGGGGGGGGGCCGGGGGGGCTGTGCTCTCCAACAGCAGTGTGTCCCCTGTCTGCCCACAGGTCACCGCGAGATGAGTGTGCTGTGCCATCACCTGCTCCCACCATGATGTGCTTGTCCAAAAGCAGTGGTGCCAGATGATTATAAGCTGGAACTTCTGCAATCATGAATTGAGATAAGCTTTTTAGCCTTATGAGTTGATTGTCTCAAGTGTTTTGTTACAGAAGTGGAAATGTCACTAATGTAACTATTTATAATAAAAAAATGGATTCAAATAAAAAATAGAAAAAGATGAAGAGTTCTGTGGGTGACAGGGACAGAACATTTATTCAGGCTCAAAGAACCTCTGTCAAAATGAATATCTATCAATTAATTATTAATAAATACAAGATATTGATTAACTAACCAGGAAAGCAATGCTAAGTTCATATGAGCAGGAACGGCACAACCAGATGATACCTTCCCTGATGCTCCAACCAGTCAGAGCTGATAGAAGAAATTATTACTTCTAGAATGTTCCTGCCATACACTAGAGATCAAGGAAGCAGATCAATCAAAACTGAGAAACATGTTACAATAGAATTTGCCTGTACACTTCTAAATGAACTGCTTGAGAAAGCAAAGAAAGGCTGAATTTCCCCAAGGCCAAAGGAAACAGAGACCTGGTTGCTAAGTGCAGCTTGTGGTGACGGACTGACATGTCCACTGGAAAGGAAAGGGAGGAAGGCTTTCTTTTTTCTGTTTTACAGCTTTTTCTTTGTTTCTGTCTATTATCCTAAATGAAATTGTCAAAACAATCACAAATTTTGAATGTGGTTTGTAAATTGCATAGCAGCCTTACGTAAATGTTAATTTTCTAATATATGTGTGCATGTATTTGTGTGCACTGCACATGTGCATGAATGTATGTTTGTCTTTATGCACATAAATACTGCATTGTAGTTGCTTAGGTATTATACACTGAAATACTTAGAAATATAGAACATCACACCTGTAACATACTCTCCAGTATAAATAAAAGATATACAGTAGAGGTAGAAAGCACATGACAGATCAAAGATTCAGATGCAGAGAAATGATAGACAGATAGATGACTGATAGGTAGATAGATGACAAATGAATGAATGACAGATAGGTAGATAATAGATATATAAATAGATGACAAAAGGTAGGTAATAAATAGATGTGTAGATTATAGATGCATACATAAATGATATATAGAAGATAGATGATAGAATAAAGGATAAATAGATGATAAATAGATGATAGATAGATAGATAGATAGATGATAGATAGATAGATAGATAGATAGATAGATAGATAGATGATTGATAGATTATAGGTAGATGAAGGAAAGAAAGGCATAATATAGAAATAAATGATAGATGAATAGATGATAGACAGAAGACAAACAGATGATAGATAGATAGATAGATAGATAGATAGATAGATAGATAGATAGATGATACACAGCCAGACAGACAGATAGATAGATAGATAGATAGACAGATAGATAGAAAACAAGTATACTAAAATGTCAGTAACTAGAGAATTGGGGTGAAAGTTAAACAAGTTTTCCTTGAACTTTGCTTGTAAGTTTGAAAGTATTTCCAAATAAAAGATTAAACTAGGAGGAGTCGATTCAAGATGGCGGAGACAAGCAGACGCAGGTAGGCCTGTTGCGGTGGCCCACAGAGGTGGATGGGCCCGGTGGCAGCGGCCAACAGGGACATTTAGGCTCGGCAGCAGCTGGCGGAGACATTCAAGCCCAGCGGCGGCCCACAGAGGTGGACAGGCCCTGTGACAGAGATAAGCAGACAGAGGTGGCAGGACCGGCGGCGGCGGCCGACAGAGACATTCAGGCCCGGCGGCGGCGGCCCACAGAGGTAGAAAGGCCACGTGGCGGAGACGGGTGGACGCAGGTCGGGGACCCGTGGAGGTGGACGGGCCCGGTGGCAGCGGCCGACAGGGACATACAGGCCCAGCGGCAGCTGGCAGAGACATACAGGCCTGGTGGCAGCCTACAGAGGTGGATGGGCCGGCAGCAGTGACGGGCAGGGGTAGGTAGGCCCGCCGCGGCAGCCGGCAGAGACATACAGGCCCGTTGGTGGCCCGCAGAGGTGGACAGACCCAGCGGCAGCTGACAGGGACATACAGGCCCGGCAGCAGAGACAAGTGGACGCAGGTGGGCCTGTGGCGGCGGGCCACAGAGGTGGACAGGCCCAGGGACGGAGAGGGGCGGACGCAGCTTGGAGCGGGGACGCCCCTGGCCCCAGCACCTGGGGAAGAGGCTATCTCCGTGGGTCGGAACCAGGGCGAGTCTGGGCATTCCATCTGGGGACAACCCAGGGCTCAACTGCTGATCCTGTGAAACCCAACAACTTGGAGGTGTTGGTGAGACTACCCTGCTCAGCTGAAACCCATCTGGGAGAGGATTCAGATGCCTACAGTTTGAAGTCTGAAGAAACGAGATCAGCTGAGGAGTTGATAAATGAACAAAACGTGACCTGGGAACATAGAAGAAGGCGCTACCCAGCCACTAAACCAGATCACCAGAATCATAAGTATATAATTCACCGAATGAAATCAGCTGTCCCTGAAGAAACAGCCCAATAGCACCAATTTAACCAAGAACCCCTACTAAACCAAGACTAAAAATTAGAACAAGAGAGACACTCTCAGACACAGGCACTACCTGCACCGCACAGAGGAAAAGATGAGTAGACGCCAGAGCAAAAATACAGGCAACAACATAAAGACCTATATGGCAACATCAGAACCTAGTGATTCTACACCTGCAAGACCTAAACATACCATGACAGAAGAAACAGAAGAAATCAACCCTAAAAGTGACTTTAAGAAGATGATAGAGGCCCTTAAAGAAGAAATAAAACATTCCCTCAATGAGGAAATAAAAACTTTCCTTAAAGAGGAAATGAAAAACTACCTTAAAGAGGAAATAAAAACTTTCCTTAAAGAGGAAATGAAAAACTCTCTTAAAGAGGAAATAAAAACTTCCCTTAAAGAGGAAATGAAAAACTCCATTAAAGGGGAAATAAAAAACTCCCTTAAAGAAATGGAAGAAAAAATGAACAAAAAATGGGAAGAAATCAAATCAAGCCAAGAAAAAGCAATTAAACAGATGAAAGAAACATTCCAAGATCTGAAAAATGAATTTGAGAAAATAAAGAAAACACATGCTGAGGGAATGCTGGAAATAGAAATCCTGACTAAACAAACAGGAACTACAGAAACAAGCATAACCAACCGATTGCAAGAGATGGAACAGAGAATCTCTGACACTGAAGACACGATAGAGAAAATAGATTCGTCAGTCAAAGAAAACACTAAAGACAAAAAAGTCGTAATACAAAACGTCCAGGAAATTTGGGACACCATGAAAAGACCAAACCTAAGAATAATAGGGGTAGAAGAAGGAGAAGAATACCAACTCAAAGGCACAGAAAATATATTCAACAAAATCATAGAAGAAAACTTTCCTAACCTAAAGAAAGAAATACCTATGAAGATACAAGAAGCTTACAGAACACCGAATAGGCTGGATCCAAAAAAAAAGTCCCCTCGCCACATAATAATCAAAACACTAAACACACAGAACAAAGAAAAAATATTAAGAGCCGCAAAGGAAAAAGACCAAGTAACATATAAAGGTAAACCCATCAGAATAACACCAGACTACTCAATAGAGACTATGAAAGCTAGAAGATCATGGACAAATCTCATGCAGACACTAAGAGACCACGGATGCCAACCCAGATTATTATACCCAGCAAAACTCTTAATCACCATAGGCGGAGTAAACAAAATATTCCAGGATAAAACCAGATTTAATCAATACCTGTCTACAAATCCAGCCCTACAGAAAGCACTAGAAGGGAAAATTCAACCCAAAGAAGCTAAACACATCCATGAAAACTCAAGCAATAGATAATCCCACACCAACATACACCACAGAAGGACAACACAACACAACCACAAAAAATAACAGGAATTAACAATCACTGGTCATTAATATCCATCAACATCAATAGTCTCAACTCACCTATACCTGGCGATCTCTGAGCAGGCTTCAGATTTTGACAGTGGATGAAAGATACGACAAGCATTAATGTGTGGGTGAAAAGCTTGGTGAAATTCTGAGTGAAGTTTTAGTTAAAGTTGGTTGAACTTGGGATTGACTGGGAGGCCAAAGATTTAAAAAGCAGAAGATTCTCTCAAGACACAAGTTGTGTGATAATAGTGTGTTTTGTGTGTGTGAATGAGAATTTGTAAATGTTGAATTCTAGGCTTCGACAATCATTGTCAGTACAGATCAAGCTGTAAGTATTTATGTTTTAAAACTTAAATTATAAAGCTAGTTACGTCTTTCTAACAACTAGCTTTAATGTTTATGAGCATATTTTACCTACATTACCTTTTCAGGATGTTGAGAAAGATGTATCACAAGCACAGGCTGGAGGTTGGGGGCTAGATGGTTTTGAGGAAGAGGTCTTGGTGGACTCTTTCATAGAGCAAAGGGAAGCAATGCCTTCTGGGAAATGAGCTAAGTTTTAATCTAGTCTTTAAGATTAGAAGTCAAAAACAAAAATATTAAGGAAAGGAAAACCTAATTGATCTTTGAAGTATTGTTATGTGGAATTAAGTGGGACTTTTGAGGCCTTTCTTCCAGAAAACAAGGACTTGGTTGTCAGGCCTATATTAGGCCTAAACCTTGGTGCCATGTAGTTGTACTTAAATCATTTCAATGGAAAGTGTCTTAGTGATTGGAACTTCTAGTGCAGTTTGGAGTTCTTCCATTTGAAAAATGTGATATTTGCATGGGATTGTTTGAATCTTGTTTTCTAGTCCCTCCCCATCACCACCCTCATAGTCTGAAGGTAGATTTTTCTCTTGATAAAGGAACAAAAAAAGGTGAACATCTTGTTTGTAAATAGGTATCTAGTAACTAGTGGTAAACTTGAAATGGTAGAATTCTTTAAAGCCTAATTCTAGGTAGCCTTAAGAAAATGTATCTTAATTATTTTTGAACCTGTATTCACCTTGTTTTTTTCAAATATCTTAAGTTATATTTTCTTTTTCAGAGCTGCTTCTTATTTGGGGCTACTTTTTTTTTTTAATTGAGGCGTAATTCATAAAAGGGTATATTGTTTTGATGAGACTTTTTACAACTGTGGCTGGATGTCTTTCTTTAGTCTTCCAAGAAGGGCCATTTTACTTTTTTAGAGTTACTTTTTAAAGTCATGAGATCAACAACTTGGACTACTATGCATGTAAGTGCTAATGCAAATTAAAGCCCAAGTTGACCTCCAGCAGCAGTTCATTCTATGTTGACAGTGAGAGAACACTTTGCCTGTTAGGATACTGTTACTCGTGAACTGAAATGCTGAAGAAACCCCTCCCCTATTTTGTTTTTTGCAAAAATCAAGGTATATTCTAGGGTTTCCTGGTTGACCTCAACAGATAAACTGAGATGATAGTCTTAGTTCAGAAATGATCTAAATGTAGATTTGTAGTCTACGTGTACAGCTGGCTAAGTGAGATCGCTTTCACAGTTCTGCATGTATCCCATCGGCTCCCCATTAGTCACTGAACTCTTAAAACTGGTATTGTAACATTATCACAATGTTTTGCGCCAATTTTATAAACTTTACAGTGCAATATGTGTTCCTTTTCTGAGGCAAACCAAAGGTATATTTTTCAAGGTTCTGCTGCTATCAGCAGCGTTGATGGAGGATTTTTTATACATTTGTAATAGATAGAAATAAGCCAGAAAAAAAAGAAGAAAAAAAAAGTGGTGGAGGAAAAGGTGAACACTGCAAGAATACTCAAAAGGGCTGAGAGTTGCAAACGCCAAAAATGGCTTTGCATAGTAAATGGAATAGAACAGCTCTGAACTATAGCTTACTTTTCCTGGTTTGGTCTGACAGAATGATTGAATGCTTTTGTACAAAAATCAGAGCCTTAAAAACAAGGATTTGGTGAGATTGTAAAATGGTGTGCCACTTTGGAAAAACAGTTTGGTGGTTAGTCAAAATGCAAAACATTGTTACTCTGTTACTCAACAATTCTACCCTTAGGAATATATCCTCAAACTACTGAAAATGTGCACCTATGAAACATATACATGAAGGTTTACAGCAGTGTGTTGCTAATAGTAAAAAAGTTAAAACAACTCAAATAGCTATCAAATACTGGAGAAATATAAAATGTGGCTTATTCATACAATAGAATATTATTAAGACATAAAAATGAATGAGAAACTGACAGATTAAATGACTTTGGTGAACCTTCATAATTTCATTTGTAGATCTTTCCATTTCTAATTTATAAATACATTTGGGGTTATAAATTATAAATGTACTGCCTCCTGTCAACATTGTATACTTCTACTTGATGATTTCTGTGTCAAACATTATATGGAAATGTTTCCAAGTATTTTCTGTATTAACTGTGAATGAATAGAACAAAATAAATTGCCTGTGATGGAAAAAAAAATAAAAATAAAAATAAAAATAAAAAAAAAAAAAAAAAAGATTAAACTAACAAAGGTGGTATTGTATGCCCTCCCTCCCTTTTATAATGTCTTGAATTCTACAAATATATAAGTGGTGTTAGGAACCTCCAGTACCATATTTTCCCATACCTCCTTTGGTGTGTTTCAGATTTTAAACTTTGGCATGAACACTGCAGTGTGGGTGAGGGAATTCTTTACAAAACTATGGAGATTGTGCAGCTATGTTTTCATTCCTGTGATCATTAGGAGCTCTTTAATTTGGTCACAGTTCAGAGCTGTAAATACATCTGCCCCTGTGACATACTCATAAAATCTATTTATTAATGCTTTCTTACATAAAACATAGCCTGAAGAAAATCTTTCAAACTGACACCATACAGTATTAGAGGAGGAAAAAAAAAAAACTTTTCTGGTGAAATACGTGAAAGTCAACAGACATTTTGTGATATGTGTGTGCATGATGGAACTACAGTCTGAGCCTCTTTTATATGAGGCCTGGGTCTGTAATTACTTGTGTCAAGTTATGCGTTCTACATTGAATTGCTACCATATTTATTACTGTGGTTAAATGTTGACTTTGGTGTGGAACATGTTCTTCTTACAATAATACGTGATTGTGATCTGAAACGAGGCATTCTGTCTTCTCTCTGAAGGATCCTTGTGAATGAGAAAGAAATAAAATTTATGGATATTTTAGAGATGGGTACATTTTGAGAATGAAGCTTCACGACTGATTACCTCTAAAATTAACACAAGAACACAAGGTTTAAATGTTATTTAAAGTCCACAGAAGCCAATTAAAGAGGGAACATGTGGCTAATGCTGTAAAATTTCATGCTGCTTCATTCCACATGACAGGACATATCCACCACCCCCACACAGTAACCCCAACCAGAAACAGAAGAAATTGAGGCGGCTGAGGCGACTTCTGTTTTCCTGTCATCGTTGTTTGGTTTAACTGTCCATTGAAGCATGGAATTGCTCATGCAGCAGTCAATAAATAGCAGGCATCCATGTTCAACATAAGCTATGCTTGCTGGGTGTCTGTCTTCTGATTTAGTCCCTGCCTCTCAAACAAAAGCTGGGTGGTGGGGTTACATTCTAGGGAAGGGGGAAGGAGACATTCAGCATCATACTGGATGAACACAGTTCTCATCCCTTCATAAGGCTCTGCCATCACCAAAGACCCTGCATATGCCTTTTAAAGAGAAAGACAGCTATTTCTGAAAGGTTTACTTTTAAAAATGAGTCTGAATTTGCTTCCATCCTAAAAGAGCTGTGAAAAGCAAGCCTGT
Source organism: Peromyscus leucopus (assembly GCF_004664715.2). Lineage (NCBI taxonomy): Eukaryota > Metazoa > Chordata > Mammalia > Rodentia > Cricetidae > Peromyscus > Peromyscus leucopus. The sequence goes on from NC_051068.1 coordinate 21,202,001, forward strand.
GCCATGCATCCTCCGTTTCTACCCCACTAGGGTAAAATTTTTAAAAACAAAATAAACTTGGGAACATATCAACCGCCAGTCCAACAAGTTGGACAGTCCCTGGTGGTCTTGTGGGCAGGAATTTTTACATTCCACAGTAAGATCCAAATCTTCCAGTTCAGCGTATAGCTGAGAGCCCAGCAAACCCAGCTCACTTTGCTTTGAGTCCAGCCTACTGCATGCTGCCAGCTCCCCAGGCTGCACACCAGGAAGGAGGCCTCGCCATTTCAGTGCCCTCTGAGTTTTCATTCATTTGGAAAAAATCTGTCTACATTCTAGCTACAAATCAGAAGAAAAGGCATAGTCAGGACAGATACAGGAGGCATGACTTACATTTAAAACTTAAAAAAAAATAAGTAATGTCCCATGTCTCCCAGGACCCATTAGGCCATCATTCAATAGTACTGGGCAATAATCGGCCTCTAGGCACCAGGTTTTAAATCAGATCCTATGCTGAGGCTGAGTCTTGAGCAGTGTGACCTAATCCTTTCAGATATCATGTTCTCTACTTAACAGCACAACCCTAACTACTGTAGCAGGCTAAACTACACCCGGAAAGGCTGTCCACTAGAGGAGAAGGACCAGGGGACAAATGGCAGCTGTTCGCAAAATAAGGAAAGCAAAGTCATGATTTTGTTTCCAATGGCTACCTCTGCTTTAATCCTCTGGTATAACTGTACCAAAATTGCACAAAGCAGATCTATGGCATGGTTTGATTTTTCTGTACAGTGAACTATGCAGTCCTTGAAACAAGTTGTGGACTAACCTCAGTTCTTATACAATGCCTACTTTTTTCTGTTTTATTAATTCATCATTAAGGTTAGCAAATAGTCTACAGCCATGCCACCCCAAAGGCACCCAATCCTGTTTGACCTCAGGAGGTTAGCATATAAATTAATGGGTTTCTTTATGGCTTTTTCATACACATATGTTATTAACCTGTATTCTAATTCATTCCCGTGTTCCCTACCCTTCTCTGTGTAGTATAAACATCAGAAGTTCTTAAAGTAGCTGTCTTTGGATAATGGATATGATAGTTTAGATTGTTCATCAGATCTGGAATCAAGAGGAAAACAAGTCTCTGAGCTAGAATGGGGGCATTTCTAGGAAGGATCAACATGAGGTAAAGACCACAGAACAGGCAGATAGAAGACATATACATGATAGATGATTCACAGAGAAATAAAAACATGATAGATAGATAGATAGATGGTGGATAGATAAAATAAAGGTACACAGATAGATAGACATATGGATAGATGATTATAGATAGATGATAGGTAGGTAGGTAGATAGATAGATAGATAGATAGATAGATAGATAGATAGATAGATAGATAGATAGATAGAAAACAAACGATAAATAGAAGATAGAAAGAAGATAGAGGATAGTACATAGATGGCAGGTAAGTGATAGGTAGATGATATATAGATAGATGACAAACAGACATATAGACTTAGGACAGGGACAAACATGAATAAACAGAAAACTGTGAGTTGCTCTGAATTGTTTGTCTAACTGCTGCTTAAGTGAACCTTCTCCTTTCTCAGCAGACAGCACAGCACAGAGGCCAGGTCAGCATCGATGGTCGTAGACATATGGAACACATCAGTAGGCAAGGCCGATGTCTTCCATGGCACTGCATCAGGATACTGCAGCAGAAACACAATTTTCATGTGTCTGGGCTCTTCTAAGTTTACAACCTTGAGGTCTTTATGTAACACTCAACTCTTTTTTTCTACAAACTCTAAGAAAGTTTTCACAGTTCTGCAGCATGCAGATAAATCTTTCATAACTGATAGAAATAGACAAAACTTAGCCATGAGGCAAGGACGAAGCTATCCATGCTACCCAGGCACCATGTACAAAAGAGCATGACAGATGAAACGGGAAAAGTGGGGTGGCTCTGTGCCCTCACAGTCACCCTTACATGACTGTGCACAGTGATTCAGAAACTCAAAACTGAACCACTTGCATAGTGTTAAACACTCAGTCTGAATGGGAAAGTATAACAAATGTATTTGAGGAAAGAGACAACTAAAAATTAGCAGAGGAAGCCTGAAAAACAGTTATCTAAATGAGGTTTCCATCCAAGTGAAGGATGAGAATGGGGTCAAAAGTGACTATCCACAGATGAAAGAAAAACAGACCAGGGAACGCTATGTCTCTAGCTGTCCATTGTGACCCAGCGTACACAGGACTGTATGGAGAGGAATTACTAGGTACTCAGGAGGTGCCAAATAATCCTCAAGGAGATGCCTAGAGACAACACCACAGGTTCCCACTTTGCTGTCCTGGGATCTCTTAATCCATAAACTCTCTCCGAGTCAGTTTTGCCTGCACTGATACCACATGAACACTCCTGGCTTGTTTTATTTTTTTTTTTCAAGCCAGGCATCTGTCTCCACATTTTTTGAGGCTTCTCATAAGCTGTCTGCCTCACAGTAGGAGAGGAATAAATGTTCCCACTTTGAAAATTTTCCACTTAGTTCACTGAAAGCCCCATAAGACATGACTCTTAAAGAAATAAGTGGATTTCACATACACTTTATATTTGTATCTCAATAAAATAAATATGGAGTTGGCCCTGCCACACAGATTACACCTAGGATTCAACTGACCACAGCTTTAAAATACTTAGAAAAAAAACACTGAAAATGTGCAGATCTTTCCTTGTCATGATGTCTTTGTCATGTGGCTTAGACAGCGTACATTATATATTAAGTGTTATAAGGAACCTAGGCATGTTTAAAATAGGCAAGAAGATGTGTGTAAGTAATACAGCAATACTGCATCATCTATAGAAGGAACTTAGACATCTACAGATCTGATAACTGAGGGGGAAGTCCATCAATCTTCATTGATATCAGAGGCAGCCACAGCCATGTTCTATGGAAGCCACGGTGCTCATCCACCATAACATAATTTACTAGTGGCCCACCTAAGAAGTAAAAAGTCTAGATCAAGACTGGTGGCACTTGGAATGGAAAGAAGAATATTAGAAGAGATTTGTAGATCTTTACCATGCCTACATGTCTTCAGAACACAGGAAATAAATTACTCCTTGTCAAACTCATCTCGTGAGACATGTGCTGACAATCTTATCTTGACACCATTTCAAAACTTATTCAACATTAGTCAGTTTTTGAAAGCCTGGTGGTATACCTAACATGCATGACGCCTTGATTCAAATTCCCAGAGCCCTACCCACACCCACAAAAGATATGATATACAAAAATATCTGTGACTGTGTTCCAATAAAATATATCTCAACACAAATTCAAATTGTATATTATTTCCATGTGTCATGAAGTATTCTTTCATTTTCCCAACTACATAAATCTATAAAATTAATTCTTAATTATTTTTCTCCTAAGGTAAAGATCAAATTGGAATATTCTGGTTTCTAGGACTCAGAAGCAATGTATAATATCCCACTTTTGACTGTAGCAAATAACATGTATCTGTGTTTGGGGGTGTGCTATCCTGACAACTAACAAAAAATAAATCCTGTGGGTTTTGATTGAGTGGCACTCACGCAAGACAACGACATGACTTTCTAGGCTAACATACAACAAGCTGCTCTGAGACATAGGGCCTGTAATATAGTTAACACAGTGGTCCAATAAGAATGCTACATGGGTTCTAACAGGCATTTCTATGAAAATCTCAACATAAAACTCGTGGGTTTCGTGCAGTGATGGTATTGATAGTATTTTCTTGAAAGTTTCACACTTTATAGCCCAAATTGGCCTTGAGTTTTCGGTTCTTCTGTCTTGGACTCTGACTCGGCATGCACCACGGCACTCACTTCTACCAATACCAACTTGATTGCATCACGTCACAGAGGAAACCCAATCAAGCTATGCTCACTAAAGGATGTGCTAACCCAGAAGTCATGGCTAACCCTCTGTAACAAAGACTTGAAGTAATTTCTCTACAAGAGCTTATTCCAGAGGCTGAGACACCTGGAGGCAAGACACAAGGATGGTGGCAGAGGCACAAGAGGACACAAGTGCTGCAAGGAGGAGACATGCCAGGCAGGCACCAGGGTCAAAGAGCTGCATTCAAGTATTAGAGCCACTTAAGGTGAGACCCACACCTCAGAGGAAATGTGTTTACCACTCTTCCCAAGCATAGGAGTTGCAGTGAGAAAATAGTTGACGAAAGTAGCTTAAAGGAGAAAGGTTCATTTTGGCTCATTCAGGGGAAACTATCCAGTACAGTGAGAACGGGAGGAGACAGCTCCACTCATATAGTCAAACCAGGAATGGGAGAGTTGAGGGCAGAACCATGGCTAGATACATTTTTTTCAAAACCCACCTCCAGGCGCCCACTTTGCCAGCAGGGCTGCAAGTTCCAAAGTTTGGAGGATCTCCCAACACAGTGCGACCAGCTGAGAACACAGTGCTCAAACACTGGGGCCAGGGTGGGGGATACGTCACAGCCCCAAGTCTCTCAGTAGACTTCAGCGTAAGATTGGACTGTCAGTACAATTTAATCCCCCCAAATGGGTGTTATGCAAAATAGCTCTTCAAGTCCACTTGGGATAGTCAACTTCCCTGAATCTCATGAGTGGGATCCCACATTGGCTAGAAGACTGATCTGTTCCACATAGTAACCAGGGTCTCAGCAACATTTCCATTTCAGAAGGAACTCAACTCTCTGAACAAAAGCACAGGCTGCGTCCTTTGAACTTGGGACACATGGTTTTAAGTAGTAATTGAAAGAGGTTGTCTATGACTCAGTAATGCCAAGTGATATATTTGGAGGCTTGCTTGCATATTGGTTAGGAGAGACCGAGGGGAGAAGAAGGAGGAGGAGGAGGAGAAGAAGAGCTATTTCCATAAAAATTTGTAGGCCAAGTGACGAGAAATGTCTTTCTGGAATATCCCGTAAGCCAGCTAATACACAACCAAGCTGACGAATGTGGTAAAAGTAGGTCTTACTTGGCAAAGGGACTCAGCACACCATGAGAGGAATCACAAGGCTTAACCGTACTGCAAATTAAAAACTTCTCTTAAAACTTGCTAAAAGAAATATTTTGAAAGCCCCGCTTTCTGGATTGAATGCTTAGACACTGAATACTTAGAAATGTGATATGCCAGTGTTTCTACAAAGAGACCAGACATAGGGGTCCAGCTATGGTCGTTTAGAATGACGGTGTCTGATAATTAATTCCACATGCTGTTTTGTGGTCTTTTCATATGAATGGAAGCAAAGGACAGTGAAAGAGTAAGAAAGGAACCAACGGTTCAGAATTTTCTCACAGCCAGACTGGACTAGTTGCAGGAAGCATGTCTGCTGTGAGTCCATCAGGACAGAGATGCACAAACCCAAGTGTGTCTCTTCATGATTACATAGGACATAAAACTCCTAATGTCTTTTTACCTAACAGAAAGGAAGAAAAAAAAAAACATGTCTAACCTCCAACACTCTAGATCATTCACACTTAGCAACCTTGAAGAAATAAGCAAATAAAGCTGATTTGGGTGGCTGGTTTTCAAGTCTCTGTTTCCTGCCAACTGACCTGTCCTCCAGCCTATTTCTCCTCTATTCCCTCACTGACCACAAGGACCCGTGGATTCTACTGTCTGTTGTCAAAGCCCCCGTTGCTTCTTTAAGTCCTTTCCTGCATCTGGCAACATCATAGAACAGCCATCTCATCTATAAACATTAGTCTTCAAGTAGCATTCAATGCAGTCGTCAAGGTAGAAAAGTCTTCAACATACTTTATGGTCTCCTTCACTCAACAGCTACCATATTTGACAATGGTCTAATTATTTTTTAGTGTATATTTGGACTGAATTTCTTTATTTCTCCACTCTTTCTCCTAAATCTGATTATTACTACAACTTTGGGTTGTTTTCTTTGTCTAGTCTCTACTGACGGTTACTTCAAACAAACACATTCCTCTCTCCCTTCTTCCCTCCTTCCCCTTATCTCCCCCTCTCTCTCTCCCTCTTTCCCTCCATTTTTTTCTTTCTCTCTCCCATTCCATATCTCTTTCTGATGTCTCACCAAGTTCAATTGATCCATCTTTTTGTACCTAAAACATCTCTGTAATTTTAGTTGCTACCTTTGATAATTATCTTAATTGTCAGTTTGATGAAATCTGGATTCAACTTAGAGATAAACTCTCTGGATAAGGGAAGATCTGCCTACTGTGAGTGGCACCATTCCCTATACTGGGATCCTGACTGTATAAAATAGAAAATAATGAGTTGTACACAGTTATTCATGAATCTCTGCTTTCTGGCTGCAATATGAATAGTTGCCTCAAGCTCTTGCCTCCTTGACTTCCCTGCCAGGATTGATTGTAACCTGGAATTGTGAGTCAAATAAATCCTTTCTCTCTGAAGTTGCCCAGTGTATTTTATCACAGCAACAAGTAATGAAAGGAAGACACCACCTATCACCACCACCCTTACTTCCTACTTGCATCTTGTCTTCTAAATCACCCCAAACCCCTTCAGTCCTTCATGATGCTTCTATACCAAGCACGTCCCGACTGGTAAAGCTGGCAGCTTTCTGCAGTCTGCTAAACTGACTTAAAGCCCTTTACATTGGAAGCTTCAATTGTCATGTACATAATCATTAAACAACTAGTACCCCTAAAACATCTCTAGTGTCCGGACAAAACAGAACTTGTTGTAAAGAACTGCCTGCTAGGTTTCTTTCTCCTCTTCTCGAATTAGTGTGTCTCAGTATGTCTTGAAATTAGGTATCGCATATGTCTTGAGATTAGGTATTGCAAGCCTTCCAGATTTGTTCTTTTTTGTTCAAGATTGCTTTGGACTCTTCTGTAACTCTATGTGAATTTTAATAATTCAGTGTCCTTTCAATTTAATTTATTTTATTTTGCATTCATAAGACAGGGCATCATGACAGAGCCCTCAGTAGACAAGTGCTTGCTATATAGAACACAGGCTGACCTTGACTCACAGTGATCCTCTTCCCTCTGTTTCCCATGAGGTAGAGTTACTAACTTGTACCACCATGCCCATCTTAATTATTCACAATTCAAAACTCTTCAGTGAAGAAAATGGAATCATGGATCCAGGTGACACTCTCTGTATCTATAGTAAGCACTCAGGATCCTTCAACTCACTCCTTAATCTGCTTTATGATGTGTTGACTATTTGATGTCTTGAAAGTTTGAGAAAGTCCAACTCTTTCCTCTTCTTCCCCAACAGGACTTCTGGAGAGCAAACATTCTCCTCTGGCCCTAGATGTGTGCCATGGTGTATACAGTCAAGGCTATCTATGTTGGGCTGCGTGAATCTGCCCAATGCTGGCCTTTGATAACAAGAAGCATATTTGTGCCACATTCATGTCTTCTTTTCTCGAGCTTATTATTAAAAGAGAGTTCATCTTTAGTCCTGTTTCTGTCATTCTGTCATTCAACTGACTCTTGACTCAAGATGGAAAATAGTGGGGACCCATTACAGCCTCCTTCATGCTTCTTACATCATCCTTCTGACTTCCATCACCCTTCCTACTGGACATACACACTACACACCTCTCATGCTAAGATGGCCTTCCAGACAGGACTGAATGTTCTTACCACAATGGTAAAGATACTTCTTTCTCTGATTCTAGAGCCTTCCCAAAGTCTTGCCTTTTATTGTAAATCTCAGGAAGATTATGAGACAATTGGAAGTTTATTACATTTTGGAAACCATCTTTAATACTTCTGGGAAATAAATTCAGTTTTGGTCCACATTAGTCCTACTTAAAAGCCCATGGTCTTATAAAGTGCAGATGTCCCACTGTGTTTTACATGCTATAACCATACGACAAATTCCAGTGGCATTGAATAGCCGTGATCTAAAAATCACTTCCCTGTACATCCTGTAGGTTCAAAACATCTATAAATGGCCTCAAAAAACATACCAATTGAAAAGCCTAACCCTACAAACTTGCCATAGAATTCATATTTGAAAATAACCTTTCTGTCAAAGACCCAGAAATACATGACTACAACCCAAGAGCACACTGGTCAGTTGCGGCAATATTCCTAAGCAAAGCAGACCACCATGAATTCTGGCACAGGGAATGAAATGCCCTTTGATTAGCATCCTTTCTTAAGATGACCAGGGCTTTCGAAGCTGAGGCCGATGGGAGTGCTATAGAAAGCTAGAATTTGCCCTCATGGGAGTCTAAACCAGAACCTCGGGGTTTGTTTATCTCTAGCCAACCACCTACAAGTAGAAATGGAGGAAAGATAAACCCAGAAGAGTCTAGATAAAACCGTGAAGAGTTACCCCTGAAATGCTGTCCACATATTTAGAAAATAGATTAAACCACCCAGTCACTGAGAGAGATGGGGAAGTAGAGTCAGAACTGAGCTCAAAGGAGACCAGGAAGCACCACCTAAGATTGAGAAATTACACAGAAAAAAAAGACATCACAAAGCATGGAAGAGGAAAAAATACTTTAATGAGTACATTTTCTATTATCTGAATTCTTCTATAGTTCAAATGAGGCTGAAAAATGATCATTGTGTTTAGTAACTTGGAGACCATCAATGACCCTACTCAATGTAGACAAGAGGAGTTTAGCCTCACCACTGTCCAGGTGTGCAGCCTAGGTAGGCTTTCTTTGATTTTTTTTTATCTCTTTAAAATCTTGATCTGGAGGTAATAATAATATCAGTTCAGTAGGATGCTGAATTGACTAAGTGAAATAGTACTGCCAAATGCTCCACACAGGACATTATCACCTCACTCATCAGTTGCTCTTTACTCTGGAAGGGCGTACAGAAGTCATAGCTAAACAAACCCCCCTTGCTCATAATTCTCATAGGAGCACCATGTGATATTCGGTGATGGTCACCCACATACATCACACCCATTCAGCCACACTTCTCTTTTCCTCCCTAGATTCAAAATGTCATCCTATCCCATACAGTTACACATTAACAAAATGAAATATTGCCTCATTTCCATGAGGCAAATACTGTAACGTCTCCTAAACAGCTCCAGTTGCCTTTGGTTTAAGAGATGGAGAAGTCAGGCATCTCGTTTTCAGCTCAAACTCACACTCAAAGGTCCCACCGCCATCCCAAGAGCTCTCAGTGAACTCTGAATACATACACACCCCTTAAATATGCTCATGGACTAACTGTGGAGTGTGCAACTTCAAAATTTACTGCAACTAATAAAAGCATGTGCTGAAAATATTCCTATCTGCCTACAATATGTCTGTAGCAGAACTCCGGTGACCAATAAAATACCTAGATTCCCACTTGACAGCTCACAGGGTAGTAATCCCTGTGCTGACAGGTGGCTAGTAACTTCAGAAGTAATTGTAGAGATACTGTCTGCAGATGTTTGGGAATGTACTACAAATTCTCACAAATGGGTGTCCTAGGAATATGTGGAAAATGATGGCTGATATAACTTTTATTATAAAGAGACACATCTTCCCAAGAAACATCTGGAAGGCCTTGTGTGTGAAAGAAATGGAGGTGGGTAATGCGGCCCATGCTGAGAACCTTGGCATTTCATACTCACACACAGCTTCAGGAGGTCAGCCAAACACTGAACTGGTGTGAGAATTCTAAGCCTTTACCCCCACATCATCGCCCTCTACTTCAGGATGGGAGCCTGATGAACAATTCTCCTCTTTTCTTTTTCCAACAAAAAGAACAAACTAGGTCGATATATCAAATTTATAACTCCTAACAAAAGGCGATGTGTGTGTGTAGACAGTGTTTCTCTTTCCAAATGCTATCAAGGTAAAATGTCCTGCATGTAGCCCAAATGCAACTGTTTGTGACTCTACACCCCAGAAGGTGACAGCTTCCAAAAGAGGGTTACTTGTCATGACCTGTGTTTTGCTAAACATATTAAAATAATGTCCATTTAAAAATAATGCAAGGAGGACAGATCAATGTAAAAGTGCCTCCCTACTAGTATGAATTCTTCCTGATTGGAATTAATATGTAAGAGGTAAAATTCATTAATCAAATATATCCCTGTCTCATTAAAAATGTCACCATCAATGATCCAGATATATAGACCAATGCATTACATGAACAATGTGTTCCCTTGGGAAATTGTGTTCCTAGGATTATCCTTCATAAATGCTTATACATTTTTGCTTTGGTAAAGTAGATGATCTTTATTTATAGAAATGCCCTGTAGTCTATTGCTGGCAATAATATGTTTGAAGCAAAATATTTGAATATTTATCCCTTCGATTTATAGCACCATACTCTACTTGAATAGCTGTGCCCCATGTAATTCACAATTTTAATTTACAAATGAGTAACTCCAATAGGCTAATCACTCAACATTGCAAACAGTTCTTCAGATAGAGCAAATACTGTAAATTACATTTTTATGGCATTTAGCGAAGCATTTTTCACACCTTCCACCATTAAAGTTTAATTACAACCTAGTGATACAGGCAGGATTCACTCCTCTGGTTTTATTATTTAATGCATGCCTAGCACAAACACACAAACAAGGGGAAATGAACTGAGATCCTCCAGGTTTTAGATGCTTGCTTTTGACTACTTGTGCATCTTCTACAGACCAAAAATGGGTTACCTTCTGAGAGACTTTATACTCCAAGGGTCCAGTTATTTCCCAGTTCTTCATGCTGGTTTATTGTGTATTTAAAAAGTAACCCTCCCCAAGGAAAGATAGGCCTTTTCCCTCCTCAGCAGGGAATTCCCAGCCTAAAAAAGTGTGGTTGTCTACTCAGGGCCTTGACCAATGAACAGCCTAACAGTGCAATGTCTGATAGTCACATGACGATGGGGTGGAGTCAGTGACATGTGTCAGCCATGCCAATCAGGGTACTGTGACTCTTCATAAAGTCCTGGAAGCTGAGGCTTAGGTTAGCTAGCAGTTATTCCTATGTATTGCCACACATAGGGAGGCACTGTTGTTTTTTGACCTCACAAGGAAAGACAACAGAAACTCCAAGGGTCCTGCCCTGAACTCTCCCCTCTGGGTGCCTTCCCTTGGTTGATTTTGCTCTGAATCCTTTAATTTTAACAGACCATGTGTGAGCATGTGAAAGAGTATTCTGTGCCTTCTTTGAGGCCTTCAGAATGTCCTGAAAGCCCTTGGATGTTTGAGGAGGTTGACAGAAGTGAGCAGTCTAGTGACTCTCACTCTCTAATGTCTGGTCTGGCTGATGAACTCATGCAGCTTTCCAGGTGGCTATAATATGTCTTTGTATTTATCAACTGGTTAGTCCTGAAAAAAAAAAGAAACAAAGAAAGAGAGGGAGAGAGAGAGAGAGAGAGAGAGTGAGAGAGAGAGAGAGAGAGAGACAGAGAGAGACAGAGAGAGACAGAGAGAGACAGAGAGAGAAAGAAGGAAAGAAAGAAAGAAAGAAAGAAAGAAAGAAAGAAAGAAAGAAAGAAAGAAAGAAAGAAAGAGAAAGAGAGAAAGAGAGAAAGAGAGAAAGAGAGAAAGGAAAGGAAAAAGTTCCCCTTTGATTTCATCAAGAAAACTACACTTCATGCCTCTAATCCCAGCGCTTGGGATACCAAGGCAGGGGGACTGCAAGTTTGAGACCAGTCTAGGTGACACATTGAGACTATCTCATAAATAAAAAGAATGAAACATGTGATTTATTATAAATATAATTCTGCAACTGCAACTAAGAATGCTTTCACTGTCCCCAAATGGAAAAGAATTGTTTCGATACAATGTGCACCACCTGCTCCCAACACCAGACTTTCCTCCTCACTGAGATGCAGACATGGTGACGTTTCACTTGTAGAACAGGAGAGGAGTCTTTTAGAAAGTTTTGAGTATCACAAGGCAACCAAATTACCAAAAGAATATCCTGCACTAAAGCCCCTAAAAACTACAAGCAAACTGAGAAACTGATACTTGCACATATAACAAATCCCAATAGAAAATGTGTAAGTCAGTTCATAAAATTTTACATATTCCTTGGGCTCCAAACTCTGAGATCTACATGGTACATAGACCACCTGGGTGCTCTTTTCCAATAAAAATGCATGAAATACAATCCCTATCCCAGTAAAAACCAAGGTGGACTCTAAACATCTTGATAAGTAGGGTTTCTTCTTATAGTCACTATTGAATATCATTTTAAGATTTAGGCTGTGCCAAAATGCAAGCTTTTCTGTTGAAGAAAATATATATATAAGAAAAAAAATCAGGAAACTTGGAGAGAAATCTAAATCTCCCAGAAGAGACAATGGAGCATTCTAATATTTTCTCAGTGAGATTTTAAATTAATGAAAATATACTTTTAAACATATGAATTTATTCCAATGTCCCAAAATAATCACATTAAAGCCATAGTGTCTCAGATTGTCAGTCTCATCAATATGACTTCTTTACATTTCCTATGGCCCCAAAGAGTGTTTAGGGAAAGTTTGATAGTTTTAAGTAGATAGACATGCTATTATCTGTGTCTTTAAATATTTGTGTTTTCTTCAAGGAATGCTGAGTTGATTATATTAACTAATAAACTATAAAAATCCTATTCAATTAAGAGATATCAACTGAAAGAAACTAACCCTCACATAAAAGTTGGTCTCTTTCCAGCTGTCCATTTTGAGGATGCACCACCTTTTCATTGTCCAACCACCTAGGACATCTAGACTGATTCTACTTTCTTCCAATTGTGCCTGGAGCAGCAATAAACATGGATGGACAGATACATCTGTGGAAGAATATGGAGTCCTGTTGGCATGTGCTCAGGACTGATAACTCCAGTACATATGGTAGTTCTATTTTAGGGTTGTTGTTTTGTTGTTGCTATTGTTGAAAAGGCTCACAGTGATTTCCACAATGAATGGTGCATAAGTGCTCCTTATCCCCATAGCATTTGTTATCAATTTGTTGCCATTTGTTTCCTTAGTCATAACCATCCTGACTCGGGTGAGAGGAAAACTCAGGGTAGTTTTAATTTGCATTTCCCTGATGGCTAAGACCATTGAACACTTTTTACAGTATTGGTTTTGGTTTGGGGTTTCTTGCTTAGTTTGGGGTTTGTTTGTTTGTTTGTTTTTGGTTTTGTTTTGGTGTGTGTGTGTGTGTGTGTGTGTGTGTGTGTGCTTTTTTTAAAAATAGATTAGATTTTTTTCTCCTACAATACATCCCAACCACAGTTTCCCTTCCCTCCTCTCTTCTTAGCTTCCCCACACATCTCTCCTTTTCCCCAGATTCATTCCCCCTCTGTTTCCTCTTCAGAAAAGAGCAACTCTTCAAGAGACTACAGCCAGACAGGACATAACAAGATATAATAAGAAAAAGGCAAAAGCCCTCATATCTAGGTTTAACAAGGCAACCTAGTAAGAAGAAAAGAGTCTCAAGAGCAGGCAAAAGAGTCAGTAATATACCTGCTCCCACCTAGCTGCCAGCCATAACATATATACAAGAGGACCTGGTGCAGACCCATGCAGGCCCTGTGCTTGCTGCTTCAGTCTCTGTGAGCCCATATGAGCCCTGCTTAGTTGATACAGTGGGCCGTGTTCTCATGGTGTCCTCCATCCGCTCTGACTCTTACAGTCTTCCCTCACCTTCTTCTGTGGACTGCAAGATCTCTGAGGGATGGGACCCAGTGGACTACCTCTAAATAATATCTGTCTGTGAGTCTCTGCACCTGCCAGAAGAAGCCTCTGTGATGATCACTGGACAAGGCACTGATCTATGAGTATAGCAGAATATCATTAGGAGTCATTTCATTGATATTTTTTCCAGTCTTGTTTGGTTCTACCCTAGGTCTCTGTGCTATCCAGTCTTCAGATCCTGGCCACCCAGGCAGTGTAGGGCATGGACTCTGTCTCACGGGGTGGACCTCAAGTTAAACCAAACATTGGTTGGCCACCTTTCAAAATCATAATTCATTTGCATTTCTCTTTTAAGAACTAGCTGTTCAGATCATTGGTACATTCATTGATTGGCAGGGTTTTGTGTTTTTTAGTTTTCTCAATGTTTTATATATTCTAGATATTAAACTTCTGTCTGAAGGAGAACCTTTCAATTATCGGTTGATCAAATTGTCTTTTCTCCTATTATGCTACTTGAAGAGAATATGTTATTCCCAAATTAATTAAGTATCTATTTTATATCACCTGGAACAAACAAAAAAGGGCCAAAGGTAACTCCATGCAGAAGGCTATGCTGGGAACATTTACACTACCCTATTGTATAGAAGGTCAAGTTAACTACTATAATCACAGCCACCTGTACAGACTTTAGATTCATGAGCACAATGTTCCCCTTTACAGGCCTTTTGTTTTACAAGCTTTTGAATCTGTGAGAAGCAGCAGACTTTATGAGGATTTTCCATGGGAAAGGCTCATGAATGGAGGTAGTATTCTGGGTACCACCATCTCATCAGCATCATTTCATCAGCATTCACTGAATCTCATCATCATGAGGCCAAGGCTAGTCGGTGGCTTCCAACTGGAGGAGGAGCAGGTAGAGAATAGCACCCGTTGCCTAATTCCCCCATATTCCTCCTCCTCTTTCCATGTAGCAAACCCTTGCTTTGTGTAGGACTAAGATGAAATGTCGGATCCTCTCTGAAGTGTTCTCTGGCAAACTCTGCCTTCTCTCTAATTCTTGGCACTTGGCTTCATTACCCATCACTGTTCTCTGCTGCACTTCTTTGCTGAGTTCTTTACTAAAGTAACTCCTTTCTCCCTCACATACCCAGCAGGAGTTTAGGTCACAGTGATTCCAAGTTAGTAAACTAATACAGGCTCCTATTCTTCCACTGAAGCTAGAAATCAGAACAGTTCCATCATGATTTCATTTCAGAACAATGTCTCCAAGGCTATGTTCTTTTCAAAGGAAAATTTATTGTTTATATTTAAAGTGTACAACACGGTGTTAAAAAATACAAAGAGGCATTAAGATGGTAACGTAGATGGAATGGTTAATTCTATTGTCAACTTGAAATGATCTAAAATCATCTAGAAAGACAGTCACACTGAGGGACTGTCTAGGCCAAATTTACCCACGGACACGGCTGTAGAAGACTTTCTTGGTCACATTAGTTGGAGTGGGAGGACCTAGTATTATAGTGTCACCATTTTTTTATACAGGGGATCCTGGACTATATAAGAGAAAGTAAGCTGAGCTCAGGCATCCATGCCTTCACTCTCTTTCTGTACTTGGCTGTGAATGTGACCAGATGCCTCAAGTTCCTGCTGCCTAGACTGCCATGCAGTGCTGGAATGGGCTGGAATGTGGAATTGTGAGCTAAAATAAAGATTTTCTCCACTACGTTGCTTTCCTTGGGAGTTTTATCATAGCAACTGGAAACTGAAACAACACTGAATCAAATAATCATATGCAGCCTTTTCCACTTATTCATGTTGGAGACAACAGGGACCAGAGCAGCTAAAATCTACAAATTTAGCAAAAAAAAAAAAAACCTCAAATAAAATATATTATTATTATAGCCTTATGTTGCCCATTGGCTCTCTAGACTTCTTACGAAATATCAGTTTGTGTGTCTCTCTGTGTGTGTATGTCTCTCTCTCTCTCTCTCTCTCTCTCTCTCTCTCTCTCTCTCTCTCTCTCTGTGTGTGTGTGTGTGTGTGTGTGTGTGTGTGTGTGTGTGTGTGTACAGATACATGCACATAGGTTCTTATAGGTTCTTGTATGGGCCAGAAGAAAACCCTGGGTATAATTCCTCAGGAGTCATACACCTTTTTTTTTTTTTTTTTTTTTTAAGTAGGCTCTCACTGGCCTGAAACTCAATCAAATGAGGTAGGCTTGACTACTCATGAGCCTCAGGAAACTGTCTCTACACACCACCACAATTTGATATTTGCATTGTTTTGTGGGTTTGTTATTGTTATTGTAGATTCTGGGGATAAAACTCAGGTCCCTGTGCTTGCAAAGCAAGGACTCTTCTGACTAACGCATCTCCCCATAACTAAAGTACATCTTTTGACTTCCTTTTTCCAATGTGTCTCCCTGACTTTGGCCCATTCACCACTGCTCTGCTCTCTGTTTCTGCATACTTGATGTTTCAGCTCTCACATGTGAATAAAGTCCTGGAATACTTCTCTTCGTTACTCCATTTATTTGAACTAAGGAGTAAGGACATGCCAACTGTACGTGTTGGTTAGCCACCAGCACTTGGCCTCTCAATCTGTGTACACCCTGTGCAATGTTTAAAGCATACAAAGCAGGTTCTGCTATTCCTGGTGACTAGTGTACCTAGAACCCAGTTGTTTTGTCGCCATTATTATCACCTTGAGACACTGATTTTCAACTTCCCCTGCACCCAGCAACCCTTAAAAATCACACACAGTGGTTGTCTACACTACAGTTTCATTGAATTGCTCATGGCTCCTGAACATGTACTTCCATTCAACCACTCACATTGAAACCACATATACCACACACACACACACACACACACACACACACACACACACACACACACATCATACACACTCACACACACACTCACACACATACCTTACACACTCACACACACTACCACATACACACACACACTCACCCACATACACACACACACACACACATACACACACACACACACACTCACTCACACACACTTTCATCCAGCTGGACTAGTTGTATCCTTGGTATTTTTACAAGCTCCTGAAAAGAAGCCCTGGTTGTCCAGCACTGACCTCACACCAAGCCCCCATCTCCAGGACCCCCAGTCTGTATTGCAATAGCCTCCTATCACCTCTGCTTCCTCTCTCCTTGACGTAGCTTTCTGTGCACTGCAGAAATGCCGATGTGTCCCACAGTCCAGCAGCTTCCCTCTGTCAAGTAGAATACAGCTCCTGACCATAGCCTTCAGGTGGCCCTTGATCAGGCTCACCAGCCATTTCCACTGCTGCCGTCTCTCACCACTGCCCTACACCAATTTTCTCCAATGTTCAGCTCAATCATCCTCAGAGATTTGCAGTTTTTTCAGGAATCCACATGACTCTCCACTTATTTCTTTCAGGTATCTGTTATTTTGTCTGTCACCTTTTTGTTTCTAGAGGAGCCTTGTGATGGCTTGAATAAGGCTGGCTCCCACAGGCTCCTATATTTGAATGTTTAGGCAGCAGTCATCCAGGAGACACTATTTGAGAGGGATAAGAAGGATTAGGAGATGTGGCCTTATTGGAGGAAGTAAGTCATGGGGGTGGGCCTTGAGGTTTCCAGAACCCACACCAGGCCAGCTTCTCTTTTCAGCCTGCAGATCAGGATGTAGCTCTCAGCTACTGCTCCAGCACCATGGGTGACACCATGCTGCCTGTCATGATGATAATGAACTAAACCTCTGAAACTGTAAGTAAGCCCCCAGTTAAAAGCTTTTCTTTTTAATAACTGCCTTGGTCATGATGTCTCTTCACAGCAAAAGAACAGTGACTAAGACAGATCTTCTGTAAACAACCTGTCAAGAGTGCCATTTAATCTGCCACTCACCGTACTCATCTCTGTTCCTTTCCTCAGCTCTCTGTGTGTGTATGTGTGTGCCTCCTCCAATAGAATGTAAGTACAGCAAGGGGAGAATTGAGTTCTCTGTGTCTCCCCAGATCCGAAAGCAGACTCAGCACTAGGGGATTCTCAGTAACACTGAGTGAGAGAAGGAGGTAAGGGATGAAGGGAAAGGAATTCTCCCTCCATCGACCTTATTGACAGACAAATGTATTGATCCAATCAACATTCTTCTTAATCCTTATTTTAAATAGCATGCATACAGCATCTCTGCTAACACTGCAAATAAGTCTACAAGAGTGTAGTATCTACTGCACATGTGTAAGCCCAAGGAAAGAGAAAACATGAGTAACGCTGTCTTCAACTCCAGAGCTGGAGAGCTTTCATTTTCTAGATGCCAGACTTAAAAGTAAATTCTTCCTTTGCTTCTTCCTTGTTTCTAGAGCAATCGCCTGCATCCTAGAAGGTGTCTGCCCTGGCATGGGAACCAGCTACCTTTTGGAGGATGTGTGGACTCTACAAACATAGCTTGAAAAGAGCTGGACATCTTCCATCCAAATATTTCTTTATGGTATGACTCGAGACAAATTCCAGACACTGGTGGGTCCTCAACATCCTTACCAAACAAGGGAATGAATAAAGAGAACATTCCCAAGTGTGTTCCATCTCAAGGACTATGTGATTCTAACTTATAAAGATGAACTCACTTTCTGTATACAATCCCGGTTATCTATTATCCCACACTTATTTTTACATGGGTAAAAACTATGAATTCTCTTCAGTGGCCCCAGACTTGTGTTTCTATCAATCTATAGGTGGTTATTTTTTTTTAATATAAGTATTTGGAACAAGAATGATTTTCAAGAAGAATTTAAATTATGGACCCAGCAATGTGCTGAGCCTTCTTATACCAAATGGCAAAAGCAGATTATTAATTTGTTAAATAACATTGCCATCCCTGGGGCCCACAGCACAAGATTCTGCAGAGAAAATACATAGCCAAAGTGTCTGCCTTCTGTACTGTCGAGTTGAGCCAGGAAACAGTAAAGAGGAATTGCAGCTAGCTACAACTGTGTTCACTCCTGCCCAGTTCCTGCAGGAGTCTACAAATGAAAGTACTATGGCCTGAAAACCAGCAGCCTATGGTGGCCCAGAGAGAAGCTCAACTCTACCAAGCTGTGATTATGATTAGCCATAGTTCATCTGTTCCCAGACATGCCAGCCAGGAAGAACCATGATTTTATGTGTGCATATTTATTTATATGTTTCTCTGTTTTTTTTTTTTACTTTTAATGTATGTGTTTTATTACTGTGCAGCTTTCTCTGCTTTTACTTTGAATTTGTTTAATTTTTTTCTCCATTTAGTATTTTTCTTCTATCTCTTACTTTTTCTCTTTTTTTCCTCTTTTTTCTTTCCATGTTTTCCCATCATTTTCCCTTTGTGTTGCTCACTGCAGACTGGCCCCAGAACACTCACTTTCAGGCAGGCCTGACTGTGAGATTATACAGGGTTGTCCCTTGGAAATGCACCTGGGAAGAAAGAGCAGAGAGAAAATCACAGAGGTGATTGACACAGAGGTGATTGACACTACACATACTGGGGTCCTTTCCATCGGGCACAGCCACATGTTGTTAACATTCCTTCAAAGTCAAAATAATGCAATTTCTAAATTAGCTAGTACAAAATGATCAGACCAAAACACAATAAAGCCTATGAATAAACAAATTTATATTCAACATCAAACTGGATGGGGAAAGTAGAAAGCATTTCCTCTACAGTTGGGACTAAAATAGTGCCCATTTGGATTACTCATATCCACTAATGTACTGGAAATCTTAACCAGAGCAGCAGGCAAGAGAAGGGGAAATGGAGTACAAATTAGAAAAGAAGAAATGGTGTCTCCCTTTCTGCAGATTATGTGATTCTATATGCAAACAATCCATAAGGCGCCAACAAAAGATAATTGCAACTACCAACATCCAGAAATCAGTAGCTCCTCTCTACCCAAATAATGAATCAGAAAACTACGCCCCCCCACACACACACACAGAGCAAGTCATAGACCTAAGAACATGAAGGACCTTGAAAATGAAAATTACCAAGTACAGAAGAAAGGAATTGAAGAAGACACTAGAAGATGTCTAGATCTACTAGGCTCATGGATGGATAGAATTAATATCACAAAAATGAGTATAAGTGATCTGTAGACTCAGTACAATTCCCATCAAAATCTTAATGTCATTCTTCATAGAACTAGTAAAAGAACACTAAAAGTCATTTAGAAGCACAAATAACCGAAATCGCCAAAATAACCAAGGAGAAAAGCAAAGCTGGAGCAGTATAATACTGGTTTCAAGGTGTGCATAACCACAGCTACAAAAACAGCACTGAGATAGAGATCAAGCATGCCAAGCATCTCTAGGGAGCAAGCAAACTCTTGAGTGAACGTGTACTGTTTGCTATGTCAAGGACATCAGTGCCTCAGACCATAGGAGTGACAAATCCTTGTCCAGGTGGGGCCCTGAGGGACTGCATAGCCATCTTCTGTCTCTGTATAGATGCTGTTAGTAGAGAAAATGTCCACTCTAGCTTTCTCCACCTAGATGTTTACAGTCTGAAGACTGCTCCCTAATAGAAACTGTTCCAGACAAGATTAGCTAAACCTGCCTCCTACTGAAATGAACATAATAATTCTGCCTCCTTGTTCCTCTGTATATAATAACCCCATCTCCTTGTTCAGCTGTATGCAATAGCCCTTCTTCCGTGTTCAACTATATATAAGAAACACCCTAAACTTCCTGGTGCTGGGGCATCTCCATCAGAGACCATAGCCCAACCAGTCCCAGCTTTTCTGTATCCATGTATCTGCCATTTCTTCCTTCCCCTGTTGCCTCTAGTCAGGGTTCCAGGACCCAAGCTATACAAGAATGCAGCTACCCTTAGAACAGAAAAGAAAGCTCATGTCTTCAATTGACTCTTTACAAGGCTGTCAAAAGAATATCGAAAATGGTGTCATCATCATCAAATAGTGCTGGGAAAACTGGATATCCAAATGTAGGTAAAACTAGGTCTTTATGGGCACAACAAACAAAAATTAAATCGAAATGGACCAAAAATCTTAACCTAAGACCTGAAACTCTGAAACTGCTAGAGGGATGCAGAGAAAAAGCTTGTCAAAATATTTGCACAGGCACCAATCTCCCAGATAGCATACTGTGAGTATAGGTAACAAAGTCAAGGACTGACCAATCGCATCAGATCGACTTAAAACCAGAGGGGGAAGTCAACAGAGTGAAAAATGCCTACAGAAAAAGAGCTAAGTATTTTGTTGAATCCAGAATCCATAAAGAACTACAAAAAAAAAGTAATCAAATTTAATAATGAACAAATGCCCTAAAGAGATACTTCCCAAAAGAAGAACTACAAGTGACAAAGTATGTCAAAGTACTCAGTATCTTCAGCCATCAGACAAACACAAATAATGCCCACATTTGGTCTCCACAGGACAACATGGGCACCCAGTAATGCTGTTTTTCTGAGGAGTTATAAAATTAATGATAGGAGGAAACACATACATGTTTCAATGATTTAAAAACACACACACAAATGTAGTTCCACCTCACAAAGGTCAGAAGGGCCATCTTAATGAAAACAAAACCCAACAAATAATAGTGAGATTGTGGAGTATAAGGAAACCCTCGTGCACTGTCCATGGGACTTCAAAGTGGAAAACAGTTCAAAAGTTCCTTTAAAAAACACTAAAAATAGATCTTCTGTATGATGTAGCCACACCATTCCTAAGGATACATTCAATGGGATCAAAGGCAGATTGCAACAGAGGTATCTACATGTCTATGTTTTCTAAGCTGTATTCATGATCACCAATCTCTAGACTCAAGCTAGATGTCTATGATGTTGCATTGTTATGAAAATATCTCTCACCTCTTAAGAGACTGGAAATTTTGCTGGACTCCGCAGCCAGAGTTAGTGATACACTTTGAGATCACATAAGACTTCAGACTATTGTGTATTCAGTCTGTTTGTTTAACCTGCTGTCAGAGAACAATGACAGCCGACTTTACTTGCCTTGAATTTCCCATGTAATCAACTTCTACAGCCTAAGCTAATGCACAGCTGTAACCTGAAGTTACTTACTTTTCCATACCTCTGACCCGGACAGCAATGCATGTATCTGTATGTAGGCTATGATAGTTATTTGTTTAAAGCAACAAGCAGGTTAAAAACAATGTATAAAGTGAATATCTGCCATAAATGTTGAAGACAACATACAGATATTGCTTGATTGCATTTGTTTGTTTGTTATCTGGGTCACTTGGGCTCAAAATTGGAGTCAGTGATGTAATCCCTTGTAAAACTCTGTATGGATTTCTGTAAAGTACACCTCATTCCTTCCCCACATGATGCCCTCTGCCCTGTGAATAAAAAGAGAGAACAGGGCCTTAGTCAGGGACACACACACACACACACACACACACACACACACACACACACACACGCGCGCGCGCGCGTCATCTGTCTGTTACATGAGTCTTAATCTGTGCCTGTCTGAAAGCTGTCCTGTGAGTCTGTCTTTCCCTGTGACTATATATCTACATCGTGTGTGTGTGTGTGTGTGTGTGTGTGTGTGTGTGTGTGTGTGTGTGTTATTTTGGCATAAAGAACACAATCTTGCAGGAAAATGGATAAAACCCAAAGACATTATGCTAAACAAAACAAGACAAGCAGAAATGACTACTCATTACACTTCCTCTCCTGCATACGTGGAAACACCCTGGTGAAACCCATTAATTTGTACAATTCATATGTGTTCACTTGCAACCCTGTTATCACTGTTATTAAGTGGGCTACAGTTTTCTTGTTTGTCGTTTTGTTTGTTTGTTTTAAATAATAAGGCATGGGCTTGTGAGACGGCTCAGCGGCAAGGCACTTGCAGCTAAACCTGACAAGGTGAGTTCAATCCCTGGAACCCACGTGGCAAAAGGAGAGAACAAGAAGCCAGTCCTGTGAGTTGTCCTATCACCTCCATCAGTAAATAAACAGACAACTCTAAACACTTCAATGAAAATCCAGTTAAAAACCCTCAAATCCCATAATTCAGTGATTCTACACTTTGAGGTGTATGTATGTGCCTGTGTAGTTATATCCCATGGCATGTAAAAATGCTGGCAGTCTTCACAGTAGAAGAGTAGGTACTGGACAAACCCACGCTTCTTTGTTCTGGGGTGCCCATAGCTAACACCTTATGTTCCCAGCCCCTGCAGGCATTGCTTTAGAGCTAGACATTAACAGGCCATAGAAGCTACTGGAGGACTGAGGACTGAGCCTGAGGTCTTCCTCATGCTAGTGGGACCTAAGATGGGAGCTGAGAGATTTAAGTCAGTGGGAGAACACTTGCCTAACATCCCCAAGCCTCTGGACTCAGCAACCAGAACCACAGAAATGACCCTCAGAGACAAACCACTGAAGTCTTCATGACAGAAGCTTTTCCTCCCTCTGCTGAGCTGAGGAGCTTCACCGTGCAGCCATCAGAGGAAGTGTCATGAGTTCGAGGCCAGCCTGGTCTACAAAATGAGTTCCAGGATAGCCAGCAGTGTTACACACACAAAAAAAAAAAACTGTCTCAAAAGCCAAAACAAAACAAAAGTGTCATGTCTAGCTGAGATTTATTGATGCTTCAACCATTCAAGTTTTTTTAATATAAAGAGAAAATCACTTACATATTACTTCTCTGAGCAATTGACAAGAAATAAGATAATTTTAGAATCCATATTTTTAGAGTATGAATTAAAATTCTATGTGCCAAGATTCTAGACCATGGAGAGACTTTTTTCTATAAAGTTCCACAGATGACAATTATTTTGGGATTTATAGCCCATGCAGTCTCTGTTGTAATTACTCAACTGTAAACAAATGTGGCCACATCCTAATAAAAGTTTATACAGAAAGGACAGCAGGCTAACTTTAGTTTGCTGACCTCTGTCCTAGACAGCTGCCTGTAACTCTAGCTCCAGAGTATCCAGTGCCCTCTTCTGGCCACAGTGGATGCTGCATTCATGTGCATATACACTCATGCAGATATGCATACACATACATACATACACACACACACATATATGTATATATACATATATAGTTAAAAGAAAACACACCCACATGCTGAGCGTCAGTGGTGCTGTAGAAGCAGAGGCAGATGGGTTCCTGGAGCTTGCTGGTCAACTGGTTTAGCCTAACCAGGTCATTGAGAGACCCTGCTCAAAAAAAAAAAAAAATGATAGAAAGTACCTGAGCAATGACAGCTGAGATTGTCCTCTGGCTGCAATAGGCATACCATCACACAATATATACACATAGAAAGTCTCTCTCTCTCTCTCTCTCTCTCTCTCTCTCTCTCTCTCTCTCTCTCTTCTCTCTCTCTCTTTCTCTCTCTCTCTCTCTCTCACACACACACACACACAAACACACACACACACACATACATACACACGCACACGCACACACACACACACATACATACACACACACACACACACACACACACACACACACACACACACACGAATAAGAACTCAGCTGCTAAGGACAGCAGTTCCATCAAATTGGAGCCCTACCCTCATGACCCCAATTAATTTTGGTCATCTCCTCACAAACCTTATCTCAAATAAAGTTACAGGGAGCCTTAGACTTCCGCAGAAGAATTACAGCTGTAATGACAGCACTTACTACTAACTTGTTGGTTCAAAGAACTTCATCTCACTTTTTATGGTAATTATATGGACTTGTGTCATAAAAAAGGAAAGGCAGTCTAGAAAGCTATAACAAAGAAACCTCTCCAGCCCCTTCACCTCCTGGGCTTCACCTTTGCATGCAGGAGAGAGAGAATTACAGGGGGGAAGTGACCCACTGATGATTGCTTTCTCTGTCTGTCCCATGCAATTGCTGCATTATGTCATCTTAAACTTGTCAAAGAAAAGACTAACACATCGCAGCAAACACATTCTCTGTTGACAGTGAGCTAATGTTTAGCTCCAGGGTTCTTCAGTCATTGTGGTACTCCTGATGCTAAGTGCAGGCTCCTGGAGGGATTTCTAAAGTTCTCTTCATCAGCATAAAACCCGGCTGGGTGTTTATTCCTTTTTGTTCTGTTTCCCTTTAATTTTTTTCTAGAGTTTCACTGGAAGACGCTTAACAATTGCATGACTTTAATCAAACAGACTGTTTAGAAAGGTTTTTCCGAATGGGATTTTCTTCTTCTGAACTGTTTCAAGATGATAGCCAGCTGGGATCCATTGGTAGTTTCCGTGTCTCTAAGATGGGGAGGGAACAAAAGGGGACTGGAAGGAGAAAGATGGCACAAATGGATATAAACCTGCACAGGGGCTGGAAAGGTGGCCCAGCAGGTAAGGGTGTGTCCTGTCCTTAGAGTCAAGTGGGGCAGCGCACCGTGCCCCATGACTAACTCCAGGTGTAGAGAATCCAGTGCCCTCTTCAGGCATCATTGGGCACTGCACTCAAGTGCACAAGCCCACATACACATGCATACACACCAACATAATTTTAAAAAATTAAAAAATAAATGAAAATTTGAAATAAGTTTTTAAAAACTAGAGTCCACACACTTTTTTTAAAACTACTCACAAGGCAGAAGTGGTTGGAGAAAGCTACTTCATGGTTCTTATTTTCAGTGACACTAATGATGGGTTAGAACCCCATTTAACTTAAGGCTAAATTGGTTCTAATAACCGAACATTTTTATTTGTCACCTTGGAAAACTATTCCCTAAAATACCTGAGGCCACAGTCTTATGCCCACTGCAAACTGACGCCATATCACAGGAATAGCAACAACATTTGTGTCCCACTGAACATATCTGAGAGTTCTGAAACATAAGCTTTTGAAGAAGATCAAAAATATTTTACTTCAATTATTATGCTCTCACAGCAGGACATTTTCTGCCTGGGGTTTGTTTTGTTTTGGACCATTTAAATGATTTTTTTAATGTTATGGTCATATATAACACTGAGGCTCATTGACAACTTCTAATCAGGCTTGATGGAAAGAAGGGGGATGATAGACAGGATGGGGTGTGTTTTAGGCTGACCTCAGAGAAGACACTCAGAAGCCAGAATAAAAGGGTCAAAGGGATGGCTTATTAGGTTAAGGGGCTTGATGCCAGGCCCCTACATAAGCTCAATCCCAGGACCCACATGGTGGAAGGAGAGAACCAACTCACCCAAGCTGTACTCCCCTCCACACCCATGCCCTGGCATGCATGTGTGTGCACACACATAGACACATACACATATGTGAATTCATAAAAATACAAGTCTCTGCCGTAGATCAACTCACTCTTTACGTCTACAAACAAGTTTAAAATGAACAACTATCTTTAACTGCCCTGGAGAATTTAATGGATGTCTACTATCAGTGACCAGTTCTACCTGTCCCTCTTTATAATAATAGTTCCTGAGGTCCACCCCACACTGCTAACTTTACCCCATCATACCTCCTCATTTCCCAGGTCATCTGATTCCTACATCATTGAGGTCTTCAAATGCTTCTCCTTCTGAGCTTTGTCTGTGTCATGTTCTCAGGAATTTCATCTTTACCTCAATCCCACCCTCCAACCACAGGTCCTTAGATAACCTTCACCACACAGTCCTTCATTCCTGCTCTCCTCAATGCATCTTTTGGTGCAGCTGCTTAAACACACACACAAACATCTATGCACACAGACACATACATAAACATACACACAAAAACACACATGCAGAAACATGTATATAGCATGAATCCTAATTGGTCTTATAAATAAAAACCCAGAATCAGATATAGGAATAAATGCTGAAAGATCAGAGAAGCAGAGCAGTCAACCACTAGTTCTTACCTCTACGAAATCCTCAGCCTAAACAGCTCTCAACTCCTGTCTCCTCCCGCTTTATATTCCTCTCTCTGTCCAGCCATATCACTTCCTGTCTCCACCTCCCTAGTGCTGGAGTAAAGGCCTGAGATCCCTAGGGCTGTGATCAAAAGTGTGTGCCACCACCTGCCTGGCTCTGTTTCTCTTTTAGACTGGGTCAATCTTGTGTAGCCCAGGGTGGCCTTGAACTCACAGATGTTCATCTGCCTCTGCCTCCTGAGTTCTAGGATTAAAGGTGTGCACTACCACTGCCTGGCCTCTCTGGCTAACTAGTTACTGGCTCTGCCCTCTGATCTTCAGTCAAGCTTTATTTGTTAGAGCATACACAAAATATCATCACACATGTATATACAAAAACATACACATATATACATATACGCGGTTTCTTCTGATTCTAAATAACTCTGGTTATCATATCTACACAATATCCAATAATCTTCACTAAGTCCTCTGTGTACTTATTATAGCTTTTAGCTTAGTATTTTTGTGGGACTCCTGACTGTGAGAACCAGTGAGTCTCTGACTCTTGTGCGTGCTCTTAGGACTCTTTCCCTCCTGTAGGGTTGCCATGTCCAAAGTCAACAAGGTAGTTTTTGCTTTATTTATTATATTTTATTTTGTCAAAATAAAAAAGACCTAATAAACTCATTGAAACAAACTCTCTATAATTTCTTTCTCCAGTTCTTTTTCTGTCCAATATTGTCAATCCACTTCACATAAATTCCTGTGCTGTCCAAATGCAATTGACCACAAGTTGTCATAAAAGTGCAATGTGTCAACTCAGACATTGTTTAATTGGGCTTTGCACTGTCCAGAACCATCTGAGATGCAACTCTGCAGTTACTTTGGAGTTCTGTTATCTATCTTCCTTTCACTGGGGCCTTTGAAGAAAAAATTCAATCATTACAAACTTAGTCTTTGTACCCTCACTATTCATTACTGTAGTGACATATGCAATTACCATATTTTCATATGACCATCAAGGGAACAGAAACATAGATAATCAGGTCTTTTACATTCAGGTAAAAATCTCACAAATACATAATGTCTGTCATAACCAGAGTATTTTCTTGACTGCTTGTGTTTTAACAAGATAGACAGTTTTATTTATTTATCTTTTTTTATTTATGTGTGGGTGTATGAGTCTATGTGTACATGTGTGCAAGTCTGTGCGGAGTGCTGTGGAGGATGGAAGAAGGTGTTGTATCTCTTAGAGTTTAAGTTACAGTCATTTGGGAGCCCCCTACCATGGATGCTTGGAATTGAACTTTAGATGGTGTTTTATCACAGCAATAGAAAAGTAAATGATAAACTTTTGCTAAAAATGAGCTTTTTCTATCAAGGCCTTCATAAATCTTCCACTTGCATGTGCCCTGTGTTGATTATACACTGAAAATGGTGAAGTTATTTCGATAGTTAGGTATGATTCTTCCACTTCAGGCTCTTCTACTGTGGTGGTTTGAATCAGAACTGTGTCCCAGAGCCTCGGGCTTCTGAACACCTGGTCCCCAGTTGGTAACTGATGGGAGTTCCAACCATGCCCCATGGTCATGCATGCCCGACAGGACACTTAGTCATTGCTGCCTAGTCATTTCCAGGTCATACTCATGCGTGACCCATGCCCCATGGTTATGCGGTCACGTAGTCATGCGGACATGACCGCGTGATCTCTGTGCATGGGCCTGTGTGTGCAAGTGCATCCTATCCTGGCCTTTATAAGGCGGCGCCATGTGTCCGCCCCCCCACCCCCCCACCCCATCCCCACCCCCACCCCGCACCTCTCTATCTGTGTTTCCTCTTTGCCAGGCCTGTCTATCCCCGCCCCCTCTCTCCTTCTCCTAATAAAGCTCTAAAAGGTACCACTGTGTTCTGTCATGATCGTGACCTTTCCACGTGGTAACCAGCGCCATTTTCCTTTCAGTAACACTATTTGGAAGAGCTTTAGGAGGTATGGCCTTGCTGGAGGAAGTATGTCACTGGGGGGCAGACTTTGAGAGTGTAAAACCTTGCCCTAATTCCAGTTTTTTCTCTCTGCTTCTTAGAATTGTGCTAGTTAGAACTGTGAATTCTCAGCCTCCTGCTCCTGCCACAATGGCCGCTGCCTGCTGCCGTGATGCCCAACATGGTGGACTCATCCACCTGGAACAGTAAGCTCAAATAACCTTTCTTATATAATTCACACCAGTCATGGTGCTTTATCACAGCAACAAAAAAAAATAATAATAATACGTGTCTTTTACTTGCACGGAGCCTGCACTCATTTGGTTATGGTCTAGCTTTGGGGCGTTGTAAGCCAAAGACCCGAGATCATGAGAGTCACTTCAGGGTTGTCTTTATAGTTCCTTTCCCAGTGAGGACAAAGAGACCAAAGGATACTGAGGAGCCGAATAGGTGGTGTCAGAATGTTCAGGCATGGGTATATTATCTGTGAATGGGGCATTTCCATTTGATATGGAGCAGTTGTTTGAGTGTGAAAACATCTGTTTCACTGTAGATTATGCAGTATTACCATTCTCCATAAGTGAAAAGCACCCTTTTTCTCCCTGTGTTTTTTTTTTTTGAGAATTTCAGTCTTTTCTGAAACAATGTGTACACAGCAGAGGCCTCCAGGCACCAGCTGCTCCTAGCAGAGAGTCTCTTCTCAAATTGCATCACTGACTGTCACTGAGCTGATACTGGGACCCCAAAACCAAACCACTGCAGCGCTGGCGTGGGCTGACACAGAGAGGTGCAGAACCCAATACAGCCAGATGATGCCAAGACCCCAAAGGCAGCTTGTGCTCCAGTAAGGTGAGATGCTCTGTTCTAGTCTCCAGGCCACTGAAGTACACACAGCACACATCTCTATAATGAAGGGTCTGAGGAAGGGGCAGAGTTCTTCTTATTATTATTATGACCAATCAAAATCACAAGGGAAGAGGTTTGTCTCTCTTCTTATTGACATATAGTCAAGTCCGTAGCACTCTGAGGCCGAGTATCCAGCTGTGGTCTCTGCTTGCCTAAGTTTCTCTCCACTTTTCTCTTTGGCTCATGGACTTTTAGACAACACGTTGCTCATTAGAAACCCCTCCCAAAGCTGGACAGGAAAAATAAAATGTGCTGGGATGGAAGACCAGCTACTCTGCTCCTTGTTAAAGGCCATCAGAGTAGGGAATATGGAAAACATTCATTACACTGGAGATGTCAATCATCCGTGCATCTCTGGCTCCCAGTGCCATGGGCAATTGAGAACGGGCTCACTACTGGACACTCCCACTACAGCAATCTGCTTACCCCCTGTTTACATGTACTTCTGCTCTTTCCAGCCACCCCCGCCCCGCCCCCAGAACATAACACGCCTTCTAAATTCCACATTTTGTGAACATCAAGCCAGAAACCTTCCTAAAATTTGTTTCAAACTAGGTAGTCTAAACAACTATAGCATGTGCTGTAGACCTGCCAGGCTGGTTGAAAAAATAATAATAAACAAAACCTGAGTTGTGCAGTTAGTGTGGATTCTATACGGCACTTAGTTTTCTCACACGGAGCACATTAAATGACACAGTCTGAGGAGGAGAAGGAAGATTAAGCCTGTTAGGTCTTATAAATTTAATAAGCTTTAACCACTCAGATTGTGATGTGATATTTTGAGACTACTAAATTGGATTATTTTTCTTCTTTGTTATATCTGAGATATATTGGGTTTTCGTTTTAATTTCAAACACGAGGAATTCAAAGTCAGTGAGATGAAACTGAAACCTTATCTGAGGAGGATACTAGAGTTTTCTACACAGAAATATTAGATCATTATGCTACTTCATGATGTTTTAATTACAGAGAATAAAAGAGATTTGAAAGGAATCTAGAGTGGTTTATAAAGAGAGCAAAAGTTCACTTGGGGAAAAGAAAATGTGTTTCTATGAACATAAAAGACATAGATCTAAAATGCTACAGTTGCTGAATGGAAGGTAGTGACCTGATGTCAGAAGAGAGTGGAGGGTGATATGAGAAGACAGTGGAGGGCAGTGAGCTGATATGAGAAGTCAGTGGAGGGCAGTGAGCTGATATGAGAAGACAGTGGAGGGCAGTGAGCTGATATGAGAAGACAGTGGAGGGTAGTGACCTGATGTCAGAAGACAGTGGAGGGCAGTGAGCTGATATGAGAAGACAGTGGAGGGCAGTGACCTGATGTCAGAAGACAGTGGAGGGTAGTGACCTGATGTCAGAAGACAGTGGAGGGCAGTGAGCTGATATGAGAAGACAGTGGAGGGTAGTGACCTGATGTCAGAAGACAGTGGAGAGCAGTGACCTGATATGAGAAGACAGTGGAGGGCAGTGAGCTCATGTCAGAAGACAGTGGAGGGCAGTGAGATGATGTCAGAAGACAGTGGAGGGCAGTGAGCTGATATGAGAAGACAGTGGAGGGCAGTGACCTCATGTCAGAAGACAGTGAAGGGCAGTGAGGTGATGTCAGAAGACAGTGGAGGGCAGTGAGCTGATGTTGTAAAACCTTGTGAGCCTGGCCAGCCCTGTACGCTGTCATCACTCATAACATTGAACAGACAGAAAAGAATTAAGAAATGAAATAAAACGCAAAGTTATCAGTTTATCCACTCAACAATTGTAAACTTAAACTCTGAATTCTGAGACTAAAACACGATGCTTTCCATGTCTGCAAAAAGATCCAGTGAAATAAAAAAGGTTTCACAGTGAATCACAAACTCAAATACCAACAACTCTTGACCATAAGGTATCAACTACTCAACCTTCCTACAAAAGATTTCTGCTATTCCTTCTAAAGCTCATAGTAGCAAATACTAATACAAGCAAATGTAATAAAAGCTACTTTAACTGACAAAAAGTTTGTAAGAAAACTGGTCCTTTTAAGTCGCCATGGTTTCACTACAACCATGATCGAAATCTATAACTACCAGCTGGGATGGTCATTAGTAAGGACAGTAGACTCCTTCAGCAATGCCTTAAGCAGCTGCATATAGCAGGTAAATTCTTTGATTAAAGTATTCTCTCACAAGCCTACATTCTTAAAAAGCCCAAATGTGAGATGTGTGGGCTAGGAACTGGGGTGGAGCAGAAAATGGCAGCCCAGGCTAGGTCACTTTGGCATCCAGATTATTTTGGTAATTAAGCAAACACAGACACAGGAAAAGCTCCTGCTCTTTGTTATTTGCCTAAAAGCAAAGCAATAAATTTGTGCACACTATTCTCTTCAGTCTCTACCAGGAATCACAGATGTTAATACTGGTAAACAACTCTAGACTCCTCAACCAAAGAAGGTACCAGAAGAACCTACATAACATCTTTCTAACTAGTTCTTATCTTCATTAGTTTCCTCCTAGTTTTTACCTATCCAAAATGTGTCCCCTGGGGTAGCCATCTTTCTCGTTACTGTGACAAAATTCCTAACAGTAGCAACTTAGGTGGAACAAATGATTTATTTCAGCTCACAGCTTCAGAGAAATCTCAGTCCATTGCAGCAGGAAAGAGGAGCTGGACCCACAAAGGTGGGGATGTGTGGTGCAGGTTCCTCACGTGACAGATCAGGAAGAGGAGAACAGCAGGCCAGAACCAGAGTGCTGTGGTTGGAATGAGCAATGTCATCATGCTCACAGACATTTGAATACTTGCCCCCAGAGTGGCGCTTCGTTGGGAGGTTTAGGAGGCACAGCTTGATGGAAGAAGTATGCACTGGGACCTTCAACCATCATGCCTATCACTTGCTGCCGTACTTCCCTGCTGTCTTAGTTAGGGTTTCTATGGCTGCAGTGAAACACCATGACCAAAAACAAGCTGGGGAGGAAAGGGTTTATTTGGCTTACACCTCCACATTGTAGTCTATCACTGAAGGAAATCAGGACAGAACTCAAAATAGGGCAGGCACCTCAGGGCAGGAGATGATGCAGAGGCCATGGAAGCATGCTGCTTACTGACTTGTTCTTCATGGCTTTCTCAGCCTGCTTTCTTATAGAACCCAGGACCACCAGCCCAGGGTGGCCCCACCCACAAAGGGCTAGGCCCTTCTCCTTCTATCACCAATTAAGAAAATGCCCTTCAGCCAGATCTTATGAAGGCATTTTCTCAATAGAAGTCCCCTCTTTTCAGATAACTTCACTGTCAATGTTATGTAAAACTATCCAATACACCTGCAATAACAGACTTTTATCCTCTGGAAGGAACCATATGCCCAAATAAACTCTTTCTTATATAAGTTACCTTGATCGTGGTGTTTTATTGTAACAGAAAAGTAATTAATAAGGTGAAATCTTCCAAGGACCACTGTTGGTGACTCTTTCCACCAGAAAGACCCCAACCCTACACTCTATAGTCTTATACATTGCTCCACAGGCTGGAAAGCACGTATTCAAAACATGAGACAATAGGAAACACTTCAAGTGGAAGCCATGACCTATAGAAGCTAGAAGTCTTTTCTCTTTGTCTTGTCACATTTGTGCACATTTTGGAACTCTTTGCTAAGATTCCACAGAAGCCAAAGATCTCACCTCCTCATTTCAAGTTACCAATCAGTAAATTCCCCCATATGTTTACTCAGTGTCCATGCTGACAGACTTGTTTGTTTTTGCCATTTTACAGGACCTCAGCCCTGTAATAAAACTCCAACAGATAGAAAGAAAAGCAAAACATTCCTGTTTTGCAAAGCCTAAAAGCTTGCAGCAGAATTAAAACAGGAATGCCTAGTCACAACAGAATCTGTGTGACTAATATCCCACTTGCTCACGACCTGAAAGTATTTGTAAAGAATTTCACAATGTATCTCAAATATACTTTCACAGAATGATGCAGATTATTCAGTATGAAATTCTATGTGTTGATGCCTTTGGTGAAAAATATAATACATTTCTTTGAATTTTAGAGTATGCTTAACTGTAGCCTTATTTATCAGTATGGTGGCTACTATCTGCTCATGGTTATCAAGCTCTTGAAAAGAAACAAATTTCAACTGAGAAACACTGTAAGTGTAAAATACATATATTTCAAATACTTAGTATGAAAAGGGAGAATGTAAAAGTTCTTGTTATTAAAGGTTACATTTATCAGACATTGAAATCGATGGTGCCTTCCCAGTTTGAAGATACAGTCCATAATGAGAAGTTGTGGTAGCAGAAACATGAGACAGTTGGATACATTGCATCCATAGTCAGGAAGCAAAGACAGACAGTGGCTGGGCTCAGTCTGTTTTCTCCATTGTATCTAATCTGAGACTCTAACTGATGGGATGGTTTCACCAATATTAAGAGTAATCCAATTTTACTTCAATTAAACCTCTCTAGAAGCACACCTGGGAGCATTCCTAGAAGTATGTCTCAGGACAATAGAGGTCAACCACCATGCCTGGTAAATATAACCATTGGACTTTGAAAGTAAATGGTTAGGTATTCCTATAACCTAGGCAATAAATTCTGCCATAAAAATCTTAGCTTTCTGAATTATTCCTTAATCCATGACAAGAAAGAAAAATCCATTAAATCTTGACACAACAACCTGACATATTTTGTCCAGAAAAAAACTAGAGACAGAATGAAACAATCAATCTGTCTTGGACTTAGGCAGCCAGTTGTTAGTAACCTTGTTTTAACACACACACACTACACATATAACACACACATACACACACACACACACACACAATGTACATATATATATAATATAAATTATAGATATACATATATTTATAATTATAACCCATATTGGTAACTGTAGTTAAGTTGAACTCGTTATAATCCTTGTCCAAAAGGCTCAGCAGCAATCATTAGAACCAGCTTCTCAGAAGTATATCACATAGACCTCAGAATGTGAGAGACATCTAACCAGATAACAGAACTCTAGTTCAGGAGTGGCTAACCTCATGGAGACAGAATCACACACTGAGAAAAACAGAAATCTCCTAATTCACTGCCAAAATGTCAGGCATTCAGTATCTGCAGGAGGTGGACTAGCTTTGGTAAAAGATTCCATGAGGATATTGGATGTGTGCAGTCTCAATTACTGGCTATTTTGTAATCACTCAGATAACTGGATAAAATATGACTGATCTTCACAGCTAAGTCATTATACACTAGTGACTTTTGATATAAATTCAAGGACCCACACATTTCATGCTGAATCCCCTAAGTGTCATCACCAAACTCTAATGTTCCCTCTTCCATCATGTTCCTCTTAGACCCAAAGAGGCAAGCCATTGGTCACTGCCCAGGAATTAATGTCTACCTTACATCATTTCTTATTCATCAAAAAGTTAATGGCTCAATAAACTGCTTAAAAATGTTTCCTCTTGAAGGATCTTTCCTCACCAATGTCTCTCAGAGACCTCCCAGAATGGAGCTGTCAGTTCCCATCAAGTATCAACATGTGTGTCTGCCTATCTGAGAATCAGACCTAGGGTTTTTCTTCTTTTGACAGCTCAGAGTTAGATGTTATTACAACAATGGAAAACGATGTGAAACGTGGGCCATCTGTATACTCTGTGCCTTCAGACATCCTTGAGCTTGTGCAACCTTATCATTTAATGGATCTGATGATACCCAGGGCATCATGAATAAGTCTGGTCACATAGTAACTTGGTGCCCTCACCTCAGTTGCTTTTAAAAGTGGCACTTCTTCTACAACCATCATGTCTTTGTTCAAGAACCCCAACAGTCAGCATTATGACAATCCTATTCAAATGTGCTGGTCAATGTATGATGTGTTCATCTGTAGCTCAAACTGTTAGAAGGTCTTATTAATAAAAATAAACCTGGAGCAAGGTATTGGGGTGAATGCTGAAAGATCAGAGAGACAGAACAGGCCACAGTTAACCTCACCTTGCCAATTCCTCAGCTGATCTCGTTTCCTCAAACTGGAAGCCTCCAAATGGATCTCAGCTGAAATGCTGCTCAGAAGCCTAAAAGCTTAACCAGGCTCTAGGTCCTGAGCCTCACACCTTATATACCTTTCTGCTTCCTGCTGACACTTTCCAGTATTAAAGGCACAAGTCACCATGCCTGGCTGTTTCCAGTGTGGCTTTGAACTCACAGAGATCTGGATGGATCTCTGCCTTCAGAATGCTAGGATTAAAGGTGTGTGTGCCACCATTTTCTGGCCTCTGTATCTAGTGGCTGTTCTGTTCTCTGATCCCAGATATGTTTATTAGGGTGCTCAATATTTTGAGGAACACAATATCACTACATTCATCTACTACCTGCTTCCATTAATAGATATCATGGATGCTATAATCCAATCCACCCAGCTGCTTCACACCACACTTTGAACTTGCTTAAATTCTGCTATTGCTCTAGATCCTACTCAAAATATACAGGCTTCCAAAGCACTGGTCTACTGACTCATGCAGTCCCTGAGTGCAAGGCCAACATAAACCTGCTTAACAACAGAGAGAAGTCTCACTTTGCACCCCTGACCAGGATTTGAAAGGCCTAAACTGGAAGTTACTGTAGCTGTATAAGACATATGCTTGCTAAGTAATAGAAAACTGGTGCTACAAATACTCAAGGCATATGATATCAGTGAACTGTCTAGACAGCTCTTAGTCTTGGCCATGGCAGATGGCATGACAGTTTTCCAAGTTAAGGAAAATTATTATAAAGGCTAGAAAAAATTTTCAACACTCAGATTTGCTCTTGCCAAGGAGTGAGTGGTTCACAACTGACTGTCACTTCAGTTCCCAAGGGTCTAATACCCTTTCCTGGCCTCTGAGGATAATTGTATTTACATATACCAAATCCCACATAGGCACACATAATTTAAAATAAAAATAAGTTTTTTTAATAAAGGGAGTTACTGTACCTTGTAATGTCCACACCAAGAGAGAGGTCCAAGGACTGGTGGACCACAATAGAAAATATGCAATTAACATCTACTTTAGCATCAATTCCAAGGCCTAGGTCAAGAACTGTATTTTTCTCATTGCAATGTTGAAATCACTCTTGTAATAATCTATGGCTACTTAGATACTCAGTGACACAGTTTTGCTACAGAAGCCAAGCAACTGTTTATTAGCTATCCATCTATTCCACTTCTACAGTCTGTGTTAATGATCTCTGAGAGACATAGTCCCTTGGTTACTGTCCCCATCTTAGAGCCCATTGTGGTATTTATGTCCATCTGACCCCTTCCATCTAGACTCAGTTATCCTCAGCCATGCTTGGGTGCACAGGTCCACAGACACATGTTGTCATCATAGTCTATAGGACACAGCTCCACAAACCTATTAGAGACTTTCTTCTGCTTTAGTATCTTCAAAGTCAGTTCCCATGGTGCATTCTCCTAGCTTTCACAGAGCCCTTTAGCTAGATCCATCAGATTTTGGTCAACTATTCACTTTATTTCATAGCAGAATAATATTCCTCTACTCAGGTCATGGTAAGACACTACTCATTGACCCCAGCCAAGAGTGAGAACAGGCAGAGACATAGTTGTAAAAGGGAGCTTCCATCATTCCTCATATTACCTAACATATGCTCAGTGAAGCTGATCTCTAGGCAGAAAGGTTTCTTTTGTTATTGTTGTTACTTTTTTATTGAAAAACTTCATACAACATATTTTGATCTTGTTTTTCCCCTTCCTCCAATTTGTCCCAGATTCCCCCTCACCGCTACATTCAAACAAAGAAAAGAGGAAGGAGAAGAAGAGGGCCATGGAGAGAACAGGGAAAAGAGAGAAGGTGGAAAGAGGCAGAGAACAAGGGGAAAAGAGGAAGAGGGAAGGATGGAGGAGGAGCTGACTGCAGGCCCAGAGGTACTAAGTAAAATCAAACCATAAAATTCCCTAGCCCAGACACTCAGATGTACTAACCCCAGATCACAAGGTTCTACACCTTCCCCATAGAGTCCTTTCCTAAGTGCAAGAACACTTCCAGTTCTGTTAAGTCATACCTTTGCAACTTATAGTTCAATCTTGGCCCTGTTTCTCTGCACAATCTATTTTCTGCCTTCTAGAGAAATTATTGTCTTTAAAGGGCACACTGGAGAACTTGTAACTTTCATAATCACATCTAGAGACAATATTTGGGTGACCTGAGCCCGTGAGTCCCTTCCTTCAGAACTTATAATAGGGGTAACTACATGCCACTGGTAGCAGTGACCACATATAGTTCAAGAAGACAGTTATGATTCAGCTGGAGCTGCTCCTTCTGGTGGCCACCACAGGCCTGGGAGATCACCCAGCATCACCTCTCATTGTTAAGTCACTGCTTTGCCTCTGCCTGGTAGAAGCTTGGGTAGATTCTACTCTCAGGATTTTAATTCTCAATAACTGTATAACACTTGGTTTGTCCAATAGCTGAGCCCGACTTCAGAACTAAAACACAAGGGATTTATGTGATGGATTATCTTAGAAAGGAACTCTCCACACATTAAGTCTTCATGTGTTAGACACTATTTTAATTATTACTATATGTACATTGTATTATATGTTAGACCATGAATTATTCATTATTATTATATACGTATTTGTTAACTTGACTCCAACTCTGTGAACTGGGATAATTGCTGAATTGTTCAGGAGGGCAGCTACATATGTGATTACAACATCAGCAGAGTAGGAGAAAACAAAAATACAGTTCATCCTCAGTAATTTCATCTAGAAATTCCCCTCTTAATAATAGCCCAAGTGCTGTATTTATTTGCAGAGTTGTTTCTATTTTTGCATCTCAAGTGTGTGAAGCACAGCCTCGTCCATTGTTTTAGGGTATCTACAAACATCTTATCCTAGACCTCCCTTGAGTGACACAGTCTGTTGGTTCACTATAGACAGCAAGGCCTCCACCCACCCTGTTAGACACCTCCACAGTCTATCATCAACAATTTTAACACCGACTTTAAGTCAATTCATTGGCCCAATGTTAAACAGAGTCTCCTCTGAGTATTATAGCAGGTTTCCAAATAACCAGCCGAGCCCACCCAGGGCTCCAATGTATTTTCCTGACAAGGATTTATCCTTTCATCTGACTCAAACAAGAAATTGCCACCTCTATTATTACCCTTCTCCAGTGTGTGTGTTTGTGTGTGTGTGTGTGTGTGTGTGTGTGTGTGTATTAGTCAAAAGAATTATCATACAAAAGTTCAGAATTTCCCTTTTGCTAATTTAAAATCACTTGCAGACTTCATCATGTCAGGATTCATTTCTAAATTTAGTCTTCCTCAGCACTCATAATTAAATAACCACTTTAATTACATGGCTAATAAGTACAGTTCTATCATGGAGAAATCTCAAAACTAGATACATGAGCTGTACTCAGTTCAAAGCAGAGATCCTGTCAGTCTCAGGCACAAATATTACCAGAAATCCCAATGTTCTCCCCCATTTTAGTGATGAGGAAACAGCCTTAAGAGACTAGAACTTAAAGTTCCTGGGATTTCTTGCTCTTAATCACAGTCCTGAATTTCAGAGAAAATGTGAAAAAGTCTTTGCTGAGCTGAGCGGAGTAGAATGTGGCAAGAGTGACATAGGTCAAGCCAGAAGGGCAAGGCTGGGGAAGCCCTGTAGAGCCATTTGGACTTGGGAAAACCCACTTGTAGCTTCCAAAACACTTGTGGCTGGACTAGGTCTTGCTACTCCGACCTCAGGCTCTGCCTTTAAAGCCTACGCTGGTCATGAGGCATGTGTAGACAATGTGTACACACTTCACACTCATCAAAAACTCTAGTTGCAAAAGGCAAAGTCAGATTTCTGAAACAGTGCAGAGGCCATCCTTTCACCCATCTGCCAGTTTCTCTGCTCGGTACCATTTTGGAGACAAGACACCTTCAGGCCCTACCTCTCAATCCAACATCCCTGCCTCACAGACTAAACACACTGATTGCCAATCAAAACAAACATCTTTACTGACAACTAAGTTCTGCCTGCATAATTTTTCCCCATAAAAAAAAAATAATAAAGTACAAAGCCTACTCTGTCCCCAGAGGAATTCATTGTGAGGGAGAGAACAGGATCCTATGTAAAATCAGCTGGCTGCACTTCTGACTGGGGAATTTAACAAGGGTATCTGCATAGCCTAAATTTAGGAAGAAGAAAACCCTTGAATTAAGAACAAAAATCAAAGCTGGAAGCCTGCTTCAACTCCACATTGATCCATCTTTCAAAAGGACTGCTAGAGAGCACACATTCCCACAGCTGTCCTCTCTCATCATGCGGATCTGAAATTACTAACAGATACATAACTCCAGGTTTGATCTCGTGTCTTGTGCAGCTTTGCTTTTAACTGCATGCATATTCCCCACTGGAGCTACCTCTGCAGCTCCTAACAGGCTCCCTCCAGAGGCAAGTCCCTAGGCTCCCAGCATGGGCTTCACATCACAGCCTCAAAAGAATGGTTTTCCTACAGCGGTGCTATCCTACAATGGGTTCCCAGAGCAATGGCCTCTGGGGTTTAATATGGCTTCAGAAACTAATCTAGGAAGAGAAAGATGAGGGTCCTAGCAAAAGGAGAGAAAGGAGCTTGAGTTCAGGCTGGGTTTGGTATTTTCTGGAACTGAACAGTGAGAGATGACTGAATCTGGGTGTGTTATAAAACACACAGGGGTCTAATTCTAGAGATAGAAGTGTGAACCTTGGTCACCAGGACAAAGCTAAGCTGGTGTCTTTAGCCAAAGGATCCCTGAGATGCAACATGAAGCCCAGGTGTGATGTTCATTTTCATGGCCAGCTTGACAGGATTTAGAGATACACCCGTGGTGGGGGGGCAGGGTTCCAGAGAGCTTTAACTAAGGAGA
The DNA here is from genome assembly GCF_004664715.2 of Peromyscus leucopus. Taxonomy (NCBI): domain Eukaryota; kingdom Metazoa; phylum Chordata; class Mammalia; order Rodentia; family Cricetidae; genus Peromyscus; species Peromyscus leucopus. The sequence goes on from NC_051068.1 coordinate 21,242,132, forward strand.
GAAGAAAGGCCCACCCTGAGTGTGGGCAGTACTAGCCCTCTCACTGGGATACTGAACTAAATAAAACAGCAGAGGCCAGCTGAGGACCAGCATTCTTCACCCTCTGTGTCCTGACTGTAAAGGCATTGAGACCATTGGCCTCCAGCTCCAGCCACCGTGCTTTTCTCAACAGGATGGAGTGTATCCCCTCAAACTGAGCACTAAAATAAACCTGTCTCAAGTTGCTTTGGCCCAGTGTTCTCTCACATCAACAAGTTATTAAAACACTGTGTTAATCCTCCAACCCCAGAGATGAAGGTGTTTGGAGACAATGGGTTTTCTGTTTAACACAGAATTGGGTGGAAATTTTCTTTCTACTTTCTTTTTATTATATTATTTGTCTTTTTTTTTTCTTGTTACTACTAAATTTAACGCATTCCCTTCCAACTCCTTCCTGATCTATTCACAGTCCCCTTCCGTGTTGTTTTGTTTTGTCTTAGAAGGGACCATCTTTTTGCAGCTTCCTTCCTCTTCTGTCTTATCACAGCTTCCTTCCTCCTCTGTCTTATCACAGCTTCCTTCCTCCTCTGTCTTATCACAGCTTCCTTCCTCCTCTGTCTTATCACAGCTTCCTTCCTCCTCTGTCTTATCACAGCTTCCTTCCTCCTCTGTCTTATCACAGCTTCCTTCCTCCTCTGTCTTATCACAGCTTCCTTCCTCCTCTCTCTTATCACAGCTTCCTTCCTCCTCTCTCTTATCACAGATTCCTTCCTCCTCTCTCTTATCACAGCTTCCTTCCTCCTCTGTCTTATCACAGCTTCCCTCCTCCTCTCTCTTATCACAGCTTCCTTCCTCCTCTGGCCCTTACAGGCTCTCTGACCCCTCTTCTGTGATGTTTCCCGAGTCTCAAGTGAAGGGGTTGGTTGTAAATGTTCCTGTTGTTTCCGCTTTGGTTCTCAGAAGGACAAGGACGGACATCTGTGCACTCAAATATTCTGAACTGTGCTGCTCTGGGGGAAGAAAGATAACCATGGCCTCGAGCATAGGCAGTTTAAGAAGACCGTCCCACCCATGGTGGCTTTGGGCACAGGAAGGCCTGTGTCAGCAGTGTCTCATGACTGTTCTTCAAAGGTTTGTGTTTTCCTGGCAAGGGGTGAGGGAGAAGGTGCCTCCCAGCCTGTCCGTGGCCTTCTGCTTCCTGAGCAAGGGGAACCCTGAAAAGTCATGAGGCCCCTCTTTGTTCCCTCAGCTCGCTGTGTGCCAACAAGCCTGTGTTTACAGATTCCCATGTTTGCAAACAAATATCCCCACTGTCATTCATTCCAACTTGATGTAGGCCTTACTGAGGGACGCCACGCATTCTGTGCCAAAAGGGGTGCTGAGGAGTGGAGGAGGAAGAGAGGCATAGAAACGGTAGAGGAAAAAAAGGAGAAAAAGAACACCCACTGGGGAAGGACGTGTTGTCTGTCTTGACAACTGTTCACTGTCAACAATACCAAATATAAGTTCACGTTCTCAGGCTTTTCTTCCCATTATTGGGAGAGAAAAGCCAGAAATGAGGTCAAAAGAAATTATCATTCCACTTGATAGATGATCCATGTGCCATCTATAAAGTATTTAACTGCAACCTACTTTATCTGTTTGTTTTGTATAAATGCTATATGCAGGTAGTGTTCTTCCATTTAACAATACGATGAACTATAAGTAAATTTAATTTTAATCTGGAGATCTAATCTTTTCCAGTGTCCACCCACCAGGACCTAAACTTTCAGCAGACCAGTCAAATGATCCCTTTGTCTGAAGCCTGCAAGCCTTTCTGATTCCCACATCACATGCAAATAGTCAGCTACTTAGGACTTTATTGACAGAACCTTGGAAAGATGAGGAACAAAGAGATGCAGCCAAGGGAAGAATGTGGGCTTTCAGACATTCTGTGTGTGCTAATAGTGATACTTAAACCACCCAGATTTCCACCCTTCAGGACTAATTCGTTTCAGACTGTTCCGTGGGTCTGCTAATCAAAGCCAGCAAACACACACCAAGAAAAGCCAAAGGGGAAACGACTTCCCTTCCCCCATGTCCGTGTGTCAAGAGGGTGGTGAGTAGTCGGGATGAATAAACATGGAGTTGCTGATGCTTCAAGTCCACAATTAGCAGACCAGGCAAGAACATGTAGAGAGTTTCTTACACTATCCTGAAATCTGTCCTAAAGTTAGATTCAAGATACCAACAGTTGCCCGAGGTCAGGGGCCACTATTCTGAGTCTTTTTCATGCATTGGTTTTATCAGAAATGTCTAAAATAAGAGTTGTGAGCTAAATTTTTGGCAATAAAGAATAGCTTCTCTCCATGATGTAAAGGAAAAACTGGACACAAAATGAACACAAATGAACACAGTAGGAAAGAGAAGACATTTTTACCATTTACAAACTTCCAGGTAAAGAATTAAATTAAACAGTGATTTTTGAATTATATCTAAGGGAAAGTATGCTCGCACATCAGTTTTAATATGGAAAAAATAGCACTATACTTAAAAAAAAGTATAACAAATTTTTTTCTAATAACTTCCTGTATTAGTTATTTCTGTGCCTGTGATAAAATACTATGACAAAAGCCACTTAAGGAAGAGAGAGTTCATTAATTTAGCTGTTGTTCCGAAGAGAATCCATGATGGCAGGATAAGCAGGAAACTGTCTGTTTGCATTTACATCCACAAATAGGACACAGGGAGAGCAAGCAAGAAGTAAGGCAGAGATTTGAACTCTACTCACCACTATGACATATTCCCTTTAGCAGGACTTCATTTCTAAACATCAGATGGCCTTCCCAGTCATCTTTAGCAACTGAGGACCCAATGTTCAACTACACAAGTCTTTGGAGGACATTTCCCAGTTAAACCATAGAAGTAGACCCACACATTTGTCTTAAAGTTTTGTTTTATTTTGTTTTGGGCTTTTGTTGTTTTGTTGTTATTGTTGTTGTTTTGGGAGGTAGTATAGTTAAGGCTAGGTGAAACAAATTTCTTTTTTAATGATTTACAAAAATAAAATTTGAACCAATGAACTAGATACTAGGATTATATCTTTAAAACATAGTTCTAAGAGAAGTTTAGCCCTTAGACTTAGAAACAAAGTAAGATCTCTGTCAACATAGTCTTTATTTACATATATGCAAACCAACAACAAGCACTTATAACCAAGCTGTGTGGGAAACACACTAGAGTAGCTACTGTATGGGGAAAGGAGAGGTAAAAATAAGTTGGAGAATAAAAACAAAAAGAATAAGCATTTACAAAATAAATCTTGTATGGACCAGTAGTAGCACAATCCTAAAAGCTAAAAAATACAATTCTATCAACTGTCTCTACCAAGAGCCAAAGTAAGTATAACAATAATCAATAGCTTATAAATAAATGTGACAAAATTTAAAATAAGAAAGATGATGGTTAATTAGGTGAACATGAGATAAAACACCAGGCCAAGAAATGGCTGCCTCTGTTCTAGAATCCTATAACATTTCTTGTGGAAATATGCTCTATTCTTCATGATTTCTCAAGTTGGCCTTAAAAATCAAAACAAACCATTGAAACCAATCTGGGCTTTGCTTTCCAGTGGAAAGCCACTTCAGGTATATGTGGAAGTAAGGGTCTGAGTAAGGAAGCCTGGTGATGGGTTGACGTGAAGAAGTATAAGACCAAGGGAGGTAAAGGTTCCTAAGGGAAGGACAAAAGTGCCTAGATGTGCTGACTGAGAGAAGGAACATTGACTGTGGTGTGACTTTCCTGGGGAGATGTGGACAAGCATCTAATATAGAGAGCACCAGTGACAGACCAGAGAAATGAACCCACCCAAGATGAGCTGGATGAACCAATGGGCGTATTGGATCTACTCCCAGTAGCATAGGTGACTCAAAGGCAGAGGTGTCTCTGGTGCTGTCTGTATGACTTTTAGGCAACAGTCCTCCACCAGAGAGTCTTCTACTGGCCTGTTTATAGGACCGAAAGGAGGCCCTCTGAATCTTAGGAGTTTCCTGAGCTTGTAAGTCTTGGAGTCTGCTTCCTTCTTCTAGTAAGGAATGTTTTAATGAGGAGGACACAGATAACAACACTGATGGAAAACCACTCATGGAAATAAAATCTTCTATAATCAGTAAATTAGTGGATTTCATACCAGTTTCTCAGCTCCTGGCAATGAAGCCACATGTTGGGTGAGGTGAAGGCAGAATATTTACAGTGTTTTCTCTTAGTATTACTTTTTTTCTAGAGAAAGTTTATTGATTATTATTTTTTTACATTCCTACCATTCCCTCCTTTCCTCCCAGTCCCTCCCTCCCACCTCTCCTCTGCCCCTCCTAACCAGTCCTCTTATGTTCCTCTCCAGAAAAGAGGAGGCCTCCCATGGATATCAACCAAACACTGCATATCAAGTTGCAGTAAGACTAGGCACCTCCCTAGCCTGGACAAGGCAACTCAATATGAGGAATAGGGTCCCAAAAACTGGCAAAAGACTTAGAGACAGCCCCTGTTCCCACTGTTAGGAGTTCCACAAAAGGACCAAGCTACACAACTGTAATATTTATGCAGAGAGCCTAGGTCAGTCCCATGTAAGTCCCTGGTTGTCAGTTCAGTCTCTGTAGGGCTCTATGAGCCCAGGTTAGTTGATTCTATGGGTTTTCTTGTGGTGTCCTTGACTCCTCTAGCTCCAACAAAACTTTATTCCCCTCTTCTGCAGGATTCCCCAAGCTCTGATTTTGGCTTTGGGTCTCTCTTTCCATCAGTTGCTGGATGAAGTCTCTCTGAAGACAATTGGGCTAGGCACCAATCTATAAATATAGTAGAATATCATTAGGAATCATTTCATTGACTTTTTTTCCATTGTGTTTGGTACTATCCTAGGTCTCTGGGTTATCTAGCTTCTGGGTCCTGGCCCTCCATGCAGTGTCAGGCATAGGCTCCCTCTTATGTCATGAGTCTCAGGCTGAACCAGTCATTTGTTGGCCACTCCCACAATTTCTGCACCACCTTTACCCCAGCACATCTTGTAGGCAGGACAAGTTGTATGTCAAATATTTTGTGGGTTGGTTGGTGTCCCAATTCCTCCACTGGAGGTCTTGTCTAGTTACAGGAAATGGCCAGTTCAGCCTCCATATTCCCTATTGCTAGGAGTCTTAGTCAGGGTCACTCTTGTAGATTCCTGGGAATTGCCATTGCACTAGGTTTTTAGCTCATCCCTGAGATGTCCCCCAATTCCAGTTGTCTCTCCCAATACTCTCTCCCTCCATCATCCCCAACCTGACCCATACTATTCCTACCCCCAACATTCACCTGCAATGTCTGTTCTATTTCCCCTTCCCAGGGAGATTCATGCATCCCTCCTTGTTACTTAGCTTCTCTGGGTCTGTGGATTATAGCATGGTTATCCTTTACTTTACAGCCAAAATCCACTTATAAGTGAGTACATACCATATTTGACTTTCTGGGTCTTGGTTACCTCACTTGGGATGATTTTTTTTTCCATTTGTCTACCAATTTCATGTCATTTTTTAACATCTGAGTGATACTCCATTGTATAAACATACAAAATTTTCTTTATCCATTCTTGGGTTCAGGGACATTTAGGTTGTTTCCAGGGTCTGGCTATTACAAATAAAACTGCCATAAACATAGATGAGCAAGTGTCCTTGTGGTATGATGGAGCATCCTTTGAGTATATGCCTAGGACTGGTATAGCTGGGTCTTGAGGTAGATTGATTCACAGTTTTCTGAGAAATTGCCATATTGACTTCCAAAGTGGCTGTATAAGTTTTCACTCCCACCAGCAGTGGAGGAGTGTTCCCCTTGCCCCATATCCTCAACAGCATGATCTGTCACTTGTGTTTATCTTAGCCATTCTGACAGGTGACATTATTTCTTACTGTTGTAAGATGTTGAGACAGTTTCACTAAGGTGCCTACACTGACCTTGAACTTGAAATACCCCCTGTCTCAGCCTACAAAGTAGCTGAAACCACAGGCTTGACACTGCATTAGGCTTTAAAAAGATTCTTAAGTGGCGCCCAATGAGTTGGCAAGAGTTTCCACCTAAAACCTAAGAAAAGATTCTAAAACAGAGCTAAAAACAGTTTCCTAATTGTTTCTCTCAAATGAGCGGCAGCTTGCCGGTTTGAGCTACTTGTGGGTTCCTGGCATGCACGCTCGACCTGTAGTATGGTGGGAATGAGGCCTCTGCAAGTGGCACATTAAGCTGCATGGTGGATTTAGCCTTTGCTAGTACAAGACAAAAAAAGAGGTTTCTGGGCTACACACTGCTTGGATAAAAGCATAGACCCACAATAGCTCCCAGAACTGGTGGTAAATGTACCACTGCCATGTTGGGAAGCTGAGGTGGGCAGAGCCAGCAGCCATAGCACCATTTCAGTCTTACAAATGCTGCAGTTTAAAGCAATAGATTCACAATAAGACAGATTCAGATGTAATAGTTTACAATGTGTGTAAAATATATGTAGGCTTGAAAGAGACAAAAAAAGGTGGTATATACAGTTATGTAGACAAATACATAGTTTTAAAAAATAAAGTCTTTAAAGAGACAATAAAATTAATATAAAAATAAGCCACGTAAAGATGAATATTGCACAGAGAATCTGGATTGTGTTGTCTTTGGGATTTTTTAACTGCAGAAAAACATTTGATCATAAAAGATGTTGAGTTAAACCAATATGTATATTTTAAAGATACCTTGACTTCAAAATTTGGATGCAAGGATGTGTTGCTTTGGAAAGGAGACTCTGCTTTATTCCCACAGAAAGCCAGAGGCTATGGATTTGTTCCAGATTAAGATACATCATGTTTGACCAGCCAAGACCCCCCTGAAAGGTCTCCGATGACACCATGGCCCAGATGATCCAACATCCAGAATGGTTTGAAGGCAACTGGTTCACACAATACAGCCTCATGGACTATTCCATAAGCCTAAAATTTTCTTTGTGTCCCCATAAGATACAGCGCACCCCTCCAGCAGGAAGTAGTAAGAGAAGCTATGCCCAAATTCCCAAATTATATGTAATTTTACTTTGTTAAGGTTAAAACCTTCCTTTTTGGGAAAAAAAAAAGGAGGGGAAAAGTGCTGTGGGATGTTCTGTATGGTAAATGTGTTGCTCTGATTGGTCAATAAATAAAACACTGATTGGCCAGTGGCTAGGCAGGAAGTATAGGCGGGACTAACAGAGAGGAGAAATAAAAGAACAGGAAGGCAGAAGGAGTCACTGCCAGACACTGCCAGGACAAGCAGCATGTGAAGATGCCGGTAAGCCATGAGCCGCATGGCAGGGTATAGTTTTGTGGAAATGGATTAATTTAAGATATAAGAACAGTTAGCAAGAGGCCTGCCATGGCCATACAGTTTGTAAGCAATATAAGTCTCTGTGTTTACTTGGTTGGGTCTGAGCAGCTGTGGGACTGGCGGGTGACAAAGATTTGTCCTGACTGTGGGCAAGGCAGGAAAACTCTAGCTACACTTTAGTGTCAGTCATCCATGTTAGACAGGCACCTAAGTACCAGGAAACAATGACACTCATGCTAGCTCTTGTGGTCTGGGTCTCATGATGCCCACACATCACCCCGAAATGGAGTCTACGCTCCCTGACTTTGAACCTGATTGACGCACACACAGCTGCTTCAACCCATCAATTATACTGAAAGGGACACTGGCTACATGGTTGGTCTTGAAAAGCCACATAGTTTCCATTTATCATTTCCTTTCATAGAACACCTATTATGGGATGTCAGAGCCAATGTTTAAGAACTCTGCTGCTTCTTAATGAAGGACCTTAGAAATCTTTTATGAAGAAACTGCACAGGTAATGAAGTAGATGACTAAGGCCCTAACTCATTCCAGCCACAACCTATCAGAATTATGGAATGCAAGCCTAACATGAGTGGGTCTCAAAGTGGCTCCTGGGTCACACAATCTCTCACTACAACTGCCCAAGAGACTCTGGCTAAAGTTGCCTGGCTCAGCCACTACTGAATCTGTCCACAATCACTAGGATTTTCTAAAAACCACTTTGTTGTCTTAAACCACCAAAGTTTGGGGCCTCTGATGTGGCAGTAGAGCACTGATTCAGGAGTCTTTCGTGGAAGCTGGAGCTGAACTAAGGAGGATCCTGAATGCATGGGTACCTCACCTACATAATCTGTGGATAAGCTGTAAAGCCTGCTAAATAGAAGTCTCATTTACCTGATCTACTGCTGCTGTTGTGATTTGCCAATGCTTCTCACTGCTTCCAATGTACCAGGCACTGTCACTCCTAACAACCACAGACACAGACCCTCTTCTACCATTTCCACACTTTGAAGTTGAGAAAGTTGGAGCTTGGTAAGAAACTGAAGCCCTCCATGGCAGTCATCATAAAGGTGACCTGCACTGGTGGAGCTTGCTTCCAGGTACAGGCTTCTAACTTATTTTCTTCTACTTTGTGCGCTTTTCAGGTTTAAGGGCAAATTATAAACTCTTGAAATGATGGAAAAACTGAAGAGGATGAAAACCTGGAGCTAGGGAGGAAATGACTCAGCTGGTAAAGGGTTTTGCCATGCAACTATCATGAAATACCTGAGCATGGTGGAGCATGCCTATTGCTCCACACTAAGGAGGAGAAAATAGGAGAATGCCAGGCTAGCAGAATCCACAAGCTGTGTGTTCACTGAGAAACCCTGTCTTAACCAGAAAGAGTTAAATGGAGAATGATTGAGGAAGATATCTAGCTTGGTTAGAATTACTATTGCTGTGACCAAAACACCATGACCAAAAGCAAGTTGGGGAAAAGGGTTTTATTCGGCTTACAATTCCACATCACTGCTCACCATTGAAGGAAGTCAGGACAGGAACTCAAAACAGGGAAGAACCTGGAGGCAGGAGCTGATGCCAAAGCCATGGATGCATGCTGCTTACTGACTTAACTCCCATGTTTGCTCACTCTACTTTCTTATAGAATCCAGGACCACCATCCCAGGTATGGCACTGCCCACAATAGGCTGGTCCCTGCCATGTCAATCAGTAATTAAGAAAATGCCCTACAGGCTTGCCTATATCCGGATCTTATGAAGGCATTTTTTTTCAATTGAAGTTCCCTCCTCCAAGACAACTTAGCTTGTGCCAAGTTTGTAGCTGAAAGTTTTCCTGTGTCCCTCCTGGCCCTCAGTCAGGACAAATCTCTCTCACCCACTGGTCCTGCAGTCGCTCAGACCCAAGTAAACACACAAAGGCTTATATTATTTTTAAACTATGGCCATGGCAAGCTTCTCTCTAGCTATCTCTTACATCTTAAATTAACCTATTTCTATAAATCTATATGCTGTGGGATGTTCTGTATGCCCTGTGGGAGCCTGTTCTTGGGTTCCTCGTGGCTTTACCCAGCAGGTCCGCATAGAGTATGATTAGGACCAGGGACCTGAGTGCCGGTGTCTGAGATGGTCTGCACTTGGCCGTGCTGTGGGATGGTCTGTATGTCAAGTTGCTCTGATTGGTTAATAAATAAAACACTGATTGGTCGTGGCTAGGCAGGAAGTATAGGCGGGACTAACAGAGAGGAGAAATAAAAGAACAGGAAGGCAGAAGGAGTCACTGCCAGACACTGCCAGGACAAGCAGCATGTAAAGATGCCGGTAAGCCACAAGCCGCGTGGCAGGGTATAGTTTTGTGGAAATGGATTAATTTAAGATGTAAGAACAGTTAGGAAGAAGTCTGCCACAGCCATACAGTTTGTAAGCAATATAAGTCTCGGTGTTTACTTGGTTGGGTCTGAGCGGCTGTGGGACTGGCGGGTGACAAAGATTTGTCCTGACTGTGGTCAAGGCAGGAAAACTCTAGCTCCATCTATACTTTGTCACATTGCTTGTGGCTACCAGTACTTTACATCTTGCTTCTCTTGTAGGTGGCTAGCAGTATCTTCTGGCTCTGTCTTTCTCCTTCCTCTCTCTCTAGTTAGAATGTGCCCCCTAACTTATTTTGCCTCACCAGTGGCCAAACAGCTTTATTTATCAACCAATCAGAGCAACACATATTCACAGCATACAGAACAACATCATCCATCACAAGTTGTCATAAAAGTATCCAGTACAGAACCCAGCTGATAACCTCTGGCTACCACATGCACACACATACATATGTGCACATACACACAGACAGACACACACACACTGCCACATACATCATGGCTTGGTCCCAGAACCCTGCCAGGGGTAACCAGAGAATGAAGAAAGGACAGACATATAGCCACATGTACAGAAAAGCTGGAGTCAGATGAACGTGCACAATCTGATAAAGCCATGCTAACTACACAACAACCCAGAACCCCAGGATATTTCTTATGTACATAGCAGCAGCAAGTGGAGGGTTAGGTTAGCTAATCTCTATTAGAGTTATCTGGAGGTTAATAGTCTCAGGCTATAAACATCTGTTAGGAGGAAGCTGCAGTTGCTAGGTTTTTGTACACTGACTAATCATTCATAAAAACCTGTTTGTGTACACTCCATTGACATCTGTTCTTAGACCAGAGAAAGGTTTTGCCAATTCTGAACCTGTTCTATGTGGGAAGACATTGCCATCTCCATGGGTCTGAAGCTTTGGGTCATTGACATGGCCATGCCCATCTCAACAATACATATTCACTCAGGATTTCATCAGCTCTTTACACATTCACACAGGGTTTCCTTAGCTCCCCACAAGAGACAGAGCAAAACTGGCCAAATTTAAGCCCATGAAAAATTGTCAGTCTAATGATACCACTTTGTGAGCCCAAACAAAATGTTCTGGTCTTGTAGAAAAACAATCTAATTAGTGACTCCCAAATTTCAATGTACAATTAAACTAAGTAGACTCATATAAATCAGAGCAACTACCTTGGGTCATAAGACTCATCTAAAGGAAGATAGAATTACCAGCCATATGGTGACATTGGGATGGGCCTATAACCATGTTAAATCTTATTCTACGATATAATCAACACTGTGTTCAAAATGCTAATATTGACAAAAAGAATGTTATCCTTACTGAAACAAAGGAGATGGAAGGAAAATGTGTTTAAATTTTGTCTCAGTCCATAGAAAGCACTATATTTAAGTCAACCACTTCAGAATGCAAGTGTTGGCAGGAATTCAACACTGCTCTTTCCTTCTCACGAGGCATCATTACCATGTGTTTCCCTTCGGGAGAAATCACACCTAAACACTTTCTCTCTTATAAACTGTTAAGAGGTACCACTGTGTTTAAACTTCAATACGGAGTCAGTGGTCTCACCACGTGTGTGGTAGCTGTGGGTGGGATTGGAGTGTGAAGTCCCCATCAAAATACACAGCAACTGGATCCTGAGTCACTAGGTGGCATGATGGATGCCACAGTTCGGCTCCCTCACTGTCACACACATAGTGTGCTAACTGTTCTTAAGCATCACTATATGTCATAACATCGGACGGAGTCTGTTTCTTTCTCTTTTTGACACTTGTGCAACTATGAATTCTAAATGCAGGAAGAAATGACTGAAACGTAGTTTCACGAAAGTGATTTTTTTAAGTTGCATTTCCCTAAGACGGAACAACACTGCTTACAGCTCTGTTGGTAGAGTCCTGGGAATGTCTTTGAAAGACACAGCAGGGGAATCCAAATGCTGTCTGCTTGTCCCAAGATGAAATCAGTATAGAGAGATAGATGAAAACGGGGAGACATAAAAACCAAACAGGAAAAAGAACCAGGCACAGACCAACAACAATCCATATCTGTACCTTGGGAGTGAAAGTGGCTACGAACAGAACAGGATTCACAATGAGTCTACCTGTGCCCTGTGAAGTCTTTAGAAATGCCATGGTTAGGGCTAAAGAGAGGGGTCAGCAGTTAAGATCCCTTGCTGCTCTTTCAGGACCTCAAGTCTGGTTCCTCAGCATCCACATGGCAGTTCACAAAGACCCAGAACTCTAGCTCGAGGGAACCCCACAGGTCTTCTATGAGAACATGCACACCTGGCACAGACAGACAGACACAGAGAGACAGACAGACAAAGAGACACAGAGAGAGAGAAGGTGGGGAATAAATACATCTTAAGCAAAAGAAATATCATGAATGATCCCTGAATGACCCCTGGAGCGATTGCATCTCAATCTGAAATGTCAGTGATGTGGGGAAAGTTTCCCCAACATGTGTCCTAACTTCTCCTCACAGCTCTGCAAACCCTCCATCCATGGTTCCACATCCCACATTTTCTCCATCCTCCCATCACCGGAGAGTCCACAGCTAGCGGTTTTCCTCTTCTGCATGTCTGTCTGATCATCCAAACTGAACTAACTGCATGTGGAATTGAAGCACTGTGTGATCATTCACATAAAAATAGATTCCAGGGAAGGACTTGAATGCCCTTCAAATCTAACATTTATAAGTTCTTCTCGTTCTGTTTCTAATTCTTTCCTCCCCACACTGTCTCTTAAGACTTTCATGTTAAAATCAATGGTATTACTTTTTTAGTCCCTCAAGCTACAAAGTATAAACAAACTTCTCTTCCCATTCCTACAAGGAAAGCTCAAAATAAAGTAGGTCTCATGAGTTCTTCCTTCAAACTCATTTTGGTTTTCTTCTGCCTGCCCCCTCTTTCTGCTTCACCCCCTGTCCACTGGTTTGGACACTCAACATTCTCATATCAGACTACCTCCGTAGCCACATAAGCTAATCCCATGGATTTTTCCTTCTCTTACTCTAAAATATTTTTATGTTTTTAAATTGAAATATAATTGCATCATTTACCCCTAGGGTCTCTTTCTCTACTCCATTCCCTCCCAAGTGGTGTGTGTGTGTGTGTGTGTGTGTGTGTGTGTGTGTTCCTATTTGTAATCCACAAATTCAATCTGATCAGTCTGTATAATGTTACTTACATCTATATAGTTTATAGTTTCAGGACTGACCTCTTGGCATTGGATAATCAGTTGCAAAGGTCTCTCCCTTAGGAGAGACAATTTCTCCCACTCTCAGCATTCCTTAGTTGTCTGTAGTTCTTTGTCTGGGCTTGGGTGGCTCTTTGTTGCCTCCTTCTCCATGTGCCCTCCTGTGGGAGCCCATTCTCGGGTTCCTCGTGGCTTTACCCAGCAGGTCCGAATAGAGGATGATCAGGACCATGGGCCTGAGTGCAGGTGTCTGAGATGGTCTGCACTTGGCTGTGCTGGGGGAGGAGGTCTTTTGCTCCTCCCCTTGGTGTCTGTATAAAAACCCTGGGGCAGAGACAGTTGGGGCCGTTGGAATAGGTTCCAGGCCCTCTCGAGGCTATCCTTTATTTTCTATCTGTTTACCCTGCAAGATTCTCCGCAATAAATCCTTCTATCTAATATTTCCTGCTGCTTGCACTCAAGAAAACTCTGGGAAGCTGTGGGGTTGGTGGGTAAACGCCCCACACCCTCCAGCTGTCCTGACAATCTGTGACTATGCTCCACAAGAATGGGATCCCTCACTGCCTGTGGGAAGGTAAAGTTGAATGGCCACTTTCGAAATCAGTTTGGTAGTTTCTGGAAAACAAATAATCTTATACTCTTGCTCCAGGTTCCATTTTTAACAATTCACTAGGAGAAGCAGAAGCAAGGTACATGAAAAGATTTGCACATGAACATTCATAGAAACTGCACTGGAAATAACCAAAAACTAGAAGTAGTCAAGATGCCCATTAATATGTAAATTGAAAAGAGGCAGTAAATCTATGCAATGGAATTCTATGTAACAACACAAAGAATAAGCTATAGATGTATTTACAGCATAGTCAAATAATAAATCCAAGTGAAAAAAATATGTAGTTATAGGAAACTAGGACTATGTGATTCAGTGGTAGAGAACCCACCCTGCATTCATGCTCAATCTCTCTCCTTCTTAACTGCAGAATATGTAGAAAATGAATAATAATGACTGGAGAGATGGCGCATTTGGTAAAATGCTTACTATGCAAGCATGAAGACCTGTGTTCAGTCTGCAGTACCTCTATAAAAAGGGAAGCATGGTGAATATGTTTGTGATCCAAGAGTTGAAGAGGCAGAGACTCTTGCATCCCTGCAACTCACTGGCTGGCCAGCCTAGCCTGATTGGCAAGCTATCTTCTAACTACACACCCACATACACATGTGTGTGTGCACACATATGCACACACCGGGAATACACAATGCACAGTGGCACAGAGCATAGGAATGGTTCCCTGGGGACAGAGAAGTAGGAGTATATGAAAGCTGAAGGAAGAATCACAAGTCAAAGAAACTATTGGCATAGGCAGGCCTGTTCATTATCTTTTGGAGTTATCGCTCTGACAGTTACATACCCATGTCAAAAAACTTACCAAGCTGTGCATGTAAGGTGTTCACTGTGTGTTATGTGTTAATAGTATTTCAATAAATGTAAAGGACTATCTCTGGTCACTTACCTTACTGGATGTCTTCCATTAATCCAACTGTCCAACTAACTAATTCAGGATTTCATTGTAATGTGCCCCATACCCACATTACCAGACATGCTGGGAAAAAGAGAGAGGCAGACAGAGAAAGAAAGGAGAAACACACTAGGAAGTTTTAGGTCTAAAGATGAGCTTGGATGCTCTTATATTATGGTTTTCTGCTAGAGTAGACATAAGGTGAGTTCATATTTTGTGTCCAGGTAATGAAATGAACTTAAGTACTCTTATTACTACTCATCTGAATTCCAAATAATACAGTGTTGACTACCAAGTACTTATCATCTAGATGATAGGGTCCACAAAGCTTATAAACTGAAGGTCACAGGTCTAATAAATGACTAAAATACTCTCCTACTTAGGTCATGATGTTCTTCACAATCCCACCATGCTTCTAATTCGTCAGTTGTGTCCCGGATAATTAGCTTATATCTATCTAATAGTAATTTATTTGTATCAGCTGAATCCCCTCATGTTTAATCTCACTACAGGATCCTCTCTCCTGGTCTCAAGATAGTCTAAAAATTTATTCTCCAGTGGACTTGATAAAAATGTTCCCTTTACTAGAAATCTCTATTTAGAGAAAAAGAAGGGTCAGCATCAGCTCCTACTATGTATTTCCCCTTTAGAACGCAGTCCAATACCACAGACAATGCCTCAGCTGTCTACTCAACTCAGTGTCAGAAGCATTGAATTTTCTTCCATACAGGGCCATGTGTGGAACCACATGGCATCAGGAAAGACAGACATTTTCCCTTAAGCAATACCAAAAATGAAGACCATATCACCAATTCAAGTAATTGGTGTCAATGGTATTTGGGAAACTATTACTCAGAGCAGAGACTTATTTCCATAAACAGTGCTTTGGTGAAACACCTCAGAAGCCACTTCAACTGTAAACAGAAGTGTTAACACACACACACACACACACACACACACACACACACACACACACACACACACTAAAGCTATGGCTAACTCTAACCAGACAGGAGAACCTTCCTTTCAATGAAGTAGCTCATCTCCTAAAACAATATAGATTATTGATATAGCCCTTGGTTGCCTCTCAGAGGTTGAAGTCCTTTTTCTGAAGATACTGCACACTTACGACACAGGGATTGGAACTGTATCTAACCAGAAAGCCTCTTCCTGTGGTCTAGCTTCTGTAGTACCAGAAAATACTATGCAGGCTGCCAAGGGAAGGAAGCAAGTAACAATTAGTAGTCCTTGCCAGCTGCAACACCTGGGAACCACAACAGTGACTTGCATGACAAGATACCCTTCAAGGTGTGATAAATGGCACTCACATGTTAGTGGCAGCTGACAGCTGTCTAATTGGACTTACGGCCCACTCAACAGGAGGAAAATGATACGTGGTACTAGGAACTCGGCCAGCTTCTCGGGGCCAGTGAGCTCAGAGATCTTAGAGGAGAATTTACTGTCGCCATTTTGCTTAGACCAGCATAATTTTTTATTACATTCTAAATCATATCCTTATGCTCACAGATATGCACAACTGCCTCCCCTCATCAAAGAAACTCCTCTTTACAGTAAATGGAAAACCAGAACTGGACACAAGGCAGATATCAACAGATCGTGGGAAGCCTAGTCCTGAGTGCTACACCTACATCACAGCACCTGCATCTGTGGCTCAGAGAACATTGTAGAAGAGGAAGCAGAATAATTGTAAGAGCCAGGAACTCTGCTGTGAAACAGAGTCTCCTAGAAATGGTTGCATAAACAAGACTAGAACAGCAATAGTACCAACAGACATGCTATCCCAGAATGGTGTAATTTTTATCCCATCCTCCCCCTACACTAAGAACTATAGGTACTAATCAGTGCTGGGAGAAGAATTAGCCTCTGCCAGGGATGAGTTCACTAACTACTTGTCCAATACAAAGTAGTCATTCCTAAAATCCAATACACACAAACAGCAAAAGTGAACTCAGCAAGTTGTATTTATAGATTTGTGTGTACAAATGTGTGTGTGACAATAATAATAAAAGAAAATTAGGCTATCAATTTGAGCAGGGGAGGGAATAGAAGGAGGAAATGGAAAGGACTATGTAGCTGGGACTTTTTTTTCCCACTATTTACTCTTTTGGGGGTTCTACCACCCAGCTCCCAAATAAACACGCAGACTTATTCATACATATGAATGCCTGCCTGGCCGTAGTTTGGCGTGTTTCTTGCCAGCTTTTCTTAACTTAAATTATTCCATCTACCTTTTGCCTCTGGGCTTTTTTTCTTTCTCTATTCTAAATACCTTTCTTTACTTCTTACTCCATGGCTTGCTGTGTAGCTGGGTGGCTGCCCTCTGACATTCTCTTCACCTTTTCCTGCTTCCCAATCCTCTCTTCCTAGATTTCTCCTCCTATTTAGTCTCTCTGCCTGCCAGCCCCACCTATCCTTTCTCCTACCTTGCTATTGGCCATTCAGCTCTTTTACAGACCAATCAGATGTTTTAGACAGGCAAAATAATACAGCTTCACAAAGTTAAACAAATACAACATAAAAGAATGCATCTTTGCATCTTTAAACAAATGTTCCACAGCATAAACAAATACAACACATCTTCAAGTAATATTCCACAACAGGGATATGTGATATAATTCTATTTTAATAGAAATATATACAAATAAATAAATTAAATAATTTAAGAACTAACTTTTCTCTTTCAAGAAAGTATACTATTGGGCGCTAGAAAGATGGTTCTGTGCTTAAGAGTTCTTGCCACTCTTTCAGAGAACCTGAGCTGGGTTTCCAGCGCCCAGGAAGGCTCATATCCAGCACCTAGGAGGGCTTGCAACTACCTAAAACTCTAGCTCCAATGATTCTGATCCTCTCTTCTGGCCTCTTACACACTAAATGAAAATAAACTTTTAAAGTAAAAGTACATAACTCAATTTTGGACCTGCCACATGTGCAGAAATATTAGTAGGGTTTTTTTATTAGAAAATCTAATAATCAAGAAATAAATAAATAGGCTGTAGAGTAACCCACAGGTACTATGAGCTCTGGGCTAGTAGATATTTATATTTCAAATACTTTTAAAATCATATTAGTGTTTGAAAATTCTATTTTATCCATCCAAATCTCACCCACTCCTCAACACCAGCCTTCCTAGGGTCTCTGGAGGTGGCCAACCAGAACATTCTCAGGACAATTGGCAGCTGGCATCAATCAGTTCATAAAATCCAACTTGTCAGCTAAAACCAGTAATATTTCTTAAGCAAGACAATCTGCTAAACAGCTTATGTCTTAAATCTATGAAAAACATTTGCAAAAACACATTTTGTGCTTGATCTTCCTAAGCTCTGAGGCTGCAGATGTTACAAAAACCACCACTCTGGAAATTGTCCCGGCCATCGCTTATCCTCAGAACCTGAGGGCATAGTCTAGGCTCCATGGTTAGCAGTGGACCATATTCTGATAGGTGAAGTGGGAGCAGGTTTCCTCCATGTGGTGGGGAGGGGAGGGGTATCTTGCTTCATCTTACACATTTACAGAGCACCGTCAGTCTACTGCACAGCCAATCAATTCAGAATCACTGCAGTGCAGTTCAGCTAACTTCTACTCACAATGACCCTAACAAGAACAAATAGAATTGTATAGATGTCAAAGAAACTGCAAAGCTTAGAAAATTAAAAGATGTTGGGCAAAGCACAGCTCAAGCTTCAATGCACTCATTAAGATGAGGGCCCTGACTGACCAAACTCCAAATCTTCCCATTGTTCTTGTTTGTAAAGAAGTCCAAGCTACTCTGTAATTATCAACTCTTGAAGTTACCCAGGACCATAGAGAGCTGGTCCCCAAAGTGTCATCCACAAACCATGGTTAGGTGAACATTCTTGAAGACTTCTTGACACTCAACAAAAATGAAGGAAGGTTTCAGAAAAGATCAAAGATACCCATTAGTGACTCTTCTATTTAGTTATCATTGCTTCTCAACCCTTCACACCACTGACATCAAAGTAGGAAAATGCTCTATAGCCCAACATTAATAACTGATGATACTTCTTCCTCCTGTCAGAGTAAGAGCACCCTCAGATCCTCCTCTCAGCCTTTCATACCAACTCCACTGATCATTCAAGTAATCAAAGTACTATTCTCAGTGTAAAAGCTTCATGGACACTGTCTCATGGACTTGAATCCACTATGTTTTGTATGATCATGAAAGAGTACATCTGGAATGAAATTGTGATCCCAATGGCTAATCTCAATCCATCCCCAAATGATTTTTATATATCCCTAGCCTGATACATCCCAAACATATCTGAAGTTTCTCCTCCAAGCCTCTCCTTTACTTTCTACTTCCCCTA
Organism: Peromyscus leucopus; assembly: GCF_004664715.2. Taxonomy (NCBI): domain Eukaryota; kingdom Metazoa; phylum Chordata; class Mammalia; order Rodentia; family Cricetidae; genus Peromyscus; species Peromyscus leucopus. The sequence continues at coordinate 21,260,891 of NC_051068.1, forward strand.
ATTTGGTAAGTGAAAACACCAATGGTCCACACACCCAAGTGATACCACATCTGCCTCACCCTCACACCCAATATATCATCAGCTCCTGAAAGTTTTACTTTCCAAATCATTTTCAGATTTATTCTCTGTTCTAGCTGATGGTCCCCTATTTCAAAGCTGTATCATCTTTCTCCTAGCATACTCAGTAGCTTTTTAACTAAGATTCTTTGCCAATGGGCTTGCAAACAGTGCATTTCCCTCTCCTGGACCTTTCGATGAATCCTAACGCAGTGAGTGTGACAGCCTCAAATTACTTAAACATCTTAGGTTGCAGCTCGGCGTTCCAGAAATAACTGAAAGCCACATGGCCTTTTAGAATCCAGCCTTGGAAGTAATATAACAGCCCATCTACCACTCCTGACTTCACAAAGTAGTCAAAACCCCAACCATGTTCAAGGGATACTGGCTGGAAAGAATAAGTGCCAGGAGTTTGCAGTTCTATCTTAAAGCCGCCATAGCCACCTCTCTTTTGTGTTGTGCTCAAGAAAAACAGGTAGGAATGCCAGTTATGTCTTGCATATGCTGTTTCCCAGGTGGAATATATTCCTTCTCTTTGTAGGAAGCCCCTCCTGGTTCTTCCAACATTATTAAAGCACTATTTAAGTGTGATAGATTCACCAACCTTGCCTACAGGACTTGAGTCATAATCCAGTGTCTCTCAAGGACACAGATCCTATGGAATTTCACCAGAATGAGCATCAGTAGATTCAGGGAAAAGCCAGACAGTCCTCATTCTTTACAAGCCCCCATGTGATAATCACACTGCCAGTCCAACCCACCTGCAGAATCAAAAGCCCACTCTGAAAGATTCCTCAACTTGCTGGACCAGAGTGGAGTACCCAATACAGAGAGAGGGGTGTGACAAAGACAAGGTATAAAGAATGCACTTGGGAGTGGAGGCATGGCAGCCATACAGGAGGAGGATTCCTGGGTAAGGGCTGAGAATAGGCTGGGTTCATCCTAGGTGACTCTATGTTGTGTAGAATATCAGCTTTTCAGCTGCTCCAAGCTTTGAATGACTCCATTATAAAAGCAGCTGCCTGACCTGGGTTGCTCCATAGTGAGTCTAAGGACCAAGAAAGAAGGATTCTCCATCTTGTTTACACTGGTAACATCCAGCATCTGCCAGCTCACCAAAGGGCACAAGCTGACAAGTGACAGCTGAAAACATACCAGATCATATCAGAAACACCAGACATGTAAGCTTATCAACCACACCAGAGAGAAACCTGATGCTATAAAAATGGGGAAACCTCAAGGCTCAGTGTGGCTGACAAGCTGACTATCACCTGGTCCCATGTCACAAGGCTTACCCAGGAAAATTGGCCCAGTGAAGCTCTGGTGCCTCTGGCCTGGCAGTCCAGGGCAAGCACATTTTCTCCAGCATGTGACCTTCAGCCTGTTTCAAACTGACCCTCCAAGTCTGGCAAGAGGACCTGCATTTGCTAGTTCTGAGCTTGAACACTCTACCCCATAGTTCATAAAACTTTTTCTCTGGTGCCCCATAGACCCTCCCCTGCATTTTATCAGCTCTGCCTCTGACTTCAGGACAGACTCTCAGAATGCTGTGGCCTCTTTAACCCTTCCTTAGCTATCCAATAGCCTGCATGTCTGTTTATTATTATGTGGAGTATGACATGCAATCTGAGAGTTAAAGCCAGTTATTAAATTTGGAATAAAAGAACTGTGATTGGCAACAGCCAACAATGAGGGAAATCAAGAATACTTGGCAAATTGCAGTCAATGAAATCACTGCAGATTGTGAATTTATTGTTTTAGAGTAAGTTCTGACTCTGTGGAAAGACATAGATATCTTCATCTGTGTTGCTGACATAGCTCACAAACTCTGGCAAAGAGGGAAATGTAGGGTGTAGGCCAATAAGAAAGAAATCAAAGGACCTGAGCCAACTGCTAGCCAGTGTTTCAGATGGAGAGTAGCAAGCAGAGACTCCAGAGCTGGTGAGAGAGCACATGCAAAAACTTCTGGTATGGTTAGACACAGAGAGGGAGCCATGAGAGTATAGAGTTGGGGTTGATGGCTCTTGGAATAGTCTTTCAGGCCTCCCTTCCATAGCCTTCAGTCCTTATAGGTTGACTTTTTTACAGAGTTGCTTGTCTAGATCTAAACTATTCCTTCCAAAACCTTATGAGCACATGACTGTTCTTATTTATTAAAGAATGGGTTAAAGGCCTGCAAGATGGCATAGAGAGTATTCTAGTTCCATTTCTCTTTTTGTAATAAAACACCCCAACCAAAAGCAACTTCAGAAGATAAAGAGTTTATGAGGCTGACAATTCCAGGTCACAGTCTATCATGAGGGAACTCAAATAAGGAACTTAAGGCAGGAATTTGAAGACAGGCCTGCTTTCTACTCCATACAACTTCACCTGAGGGAACTGGGGAGTTGGCTCAGGGGTTAAGAGCATTTGTTGCTCTTTCAGAAGACCTGGGTTCAATTTCCAGTACCCACAAGATGACTAACAGCCAACTCTAACACCAGTCATAGTGGGATCTAACACCTTCCTCCAGCCTCCAAGGGTACTACAATGCATGTGATTCATAGACATACATGTGGGCAAAACAACTAAACACACAAAATATAAAAATAATAATTTTTCAAAAACTAAAAAAGCGAGCAATACCTCCTACCAAGGAACTCATTTCACAGCCAAAGAAATGTGGCAGAGACCATGGAGAAGGATGCTTGCTGACTAGCTGGCAGGCTCATGCTCAGCTAACTTTCTTAGACAGTTCAGGACCACATGCCTAGGGAATGGCATGGGCCCTTTCATATCAATAAACATCAAAACAATCCCCCAAAGACATACCTATGGGCTAGTTTGATCAAAGCAGTTCCAAAAACGAGATTCTCTTCCCTGATAATCTGAGGTTGTGCCTGATTGACAGTTAGAGCAAATCAAGACAGCTGGTAGTATTTGCTATACAAGACTGAAGATGTGAGTTTGAGCCCCAGAACCCAAATAAAGTTAGAAGAAGAGAATTCACTTCATAAAATTGTCTTCTGGCTTCTATGCATGTGTTTTGGCATGTGTACCCCCACATACACCAAACATGTTATGAAGTTCATGACCCCTGGGAAAAGACCATAGACTCAGTCCCATTATAATGAAAAGATTGGTTGATTATCTGCTAGCACAATGACAGTTTCTGATCAATAAATTTTTTGATTATAATGGGATTGATTCTATGGTCTTTTCCCAGGGCTCATGAACTCCAAATCACACATAGACACACACACACACACACACACACACACACACACACACACACACACACAAATAAATAAAGAAAAACCAATGTATTTATGTATATATAATCATATATATGTATATATATATTCTTTCTGAGTTTGTATATTAATTCTACTACTACATAATCTATGATCCTAAGGAGATTGTAGGAGGAATCTTAAAGAGTCTTATTAATAAAATCAAACCTGAGGCCAGTTATTGGGGTCAATGCTGGTAGATCAGAGAGACAGAACAAGCCACACCTATCTCACCTTGCCAATTCCTCAGTTGGTCCTGTTTCCTCAGACTGGAAGCTTCTGTGTCCTCATCCCAATGGCTCTCAGCTGAACTGCTGCTTAAAAGCCTGAATGCTTAACCAGCCAAATGCTTAACCAGCCAAATGCTTAACCAGCCAAATGCTTCTAGTTTCTGGTCCTCATGCCTTATATACCTTTCTGCTTTCTACCATCACTCCCCAGGATTAAAGGCTTGCTTCCTGGGATTAAAGGCGTGAGTCACCATGCCTGGCTGTTTCCAATGTGGCCTTGAACTCACTGAGATCCCAGATGGATTTCTGCCTCTGGAATGCTAGGATTAAAGGCGTGTGCTATCACTGCCTAACTAGTGGCTTTTCTTTTTCTTAAATTTATTAAGGTACACAATATTTTGGGGAACACAATACCACCACAGGAGATTATTCCATTTTTTGTACTACTATTACCATATCCATAAAATGGTATGAAAATAACAACATGGGATTGTTTGTGAGATTAAAAAAGAATACACCTGGAAGCTCCCAGCCTGGAATACAAGATGTTTGAGTCAGAGTTGATATTATTATAAGGAACACGATGTCTAGGAGTTTGGAGTTCAGATCAAACCACCAGGGTGAGAACATCCAACTCTTTGATCTACTAGCTGTGTGGCCTTTGACACAGCATTACTGGGAATTTGGAGGAATCTCATCTGGGGTGTCACATTACTAGGGATGTTTAAGTCTCTTTGCAGGGTTCTTTTTTTTATTTTTATTTTTATTTTTTAAATTACACTCATGATATTCATTAATTACACTCATGATATTAATCACATTTGTGGTATTCATAGATTACATTCGCAGTATTCATGCAAATATATTTTTTAACTTTAAATGCCGAATGTCATTTATTGAAGGAGGGAGGAGGTCTTAAATACAGGCTTACAGCACAATGGGAGAACCCCGGAGGGCAGAAGTTTGCTACTGATGTTTTACAATCTCTTTGCAGGGTTCTTAGAATTCAGAATGAAGCTTGAGAGCAATTTTATTAACATTATTAATTGCATGCATTAATGTTTAAAAGATAAAGAGCACTCTCTGGCTCCTGGAGGAGGAAACTGCAGAAGAGAGGATCATGCCATTTGTAAGCAGTGATGTGGTAGAAGGTGGTGGGCAGAGGGTGGGAAATAATTTCATAGAAAAGAGAAAGTTCAAAGCATCTGGGGAAATGTGTCCATGCTTTAACCAAAAGAATGCAGAAGAGATAAAAGGAAGGGGAGAAAGGCATCTTACCCTGAGTAATTCAGAAAATTGGACAGATTTTAGCAAAACCATGTGACTCCCTAAGTGACTTCATTGAAAGTGGGATTTTTGTGAAGGAAAGCTGCATTGTCTCATTAGAGGGATAATTATTCCTCTCATCCCTTTAACTTGGCTTAAGGAAAATGAGCCTTTCTGAGGAGTGATCTCTCCCAAGTGATTGACAGGCTTAGCTGGATTAACATATTTGAGGCAGCTTGGAATATTAGGCTCCAGGCAAGGCTAGAGATAGACCCTGTTGTAGAATATTAATTTAAGGTGTATTACTTTTGCTTATATTTCATTTGTTTAACTCTGTGAAGCTGTGTTACTGTGCCTGTCTAAAACACTAGCAAGGCAGGAGAAAGGATAGGTGGGACTGCCAGGCAGAAAGAATTAGTAGAAGGGGAAATCTGGGAGGAAAGGAAAAAAAAGAAAGAGAATAAGGATAGGAGGATGCCAGGGGCCAGCCACCCAGCCACAGAGCCAGTCACAAAGTAGGAGGAAAAGTAAGATATACAGAAGAAAAGGAAAAAGCCCAGAGGCAAAAAGTAGATGGGATAATTCAAGTTGGCTAGAAATAAGCCAAGCTAAGGCTAGACTTTTATAACTAAGAATAAGCCTCCATGTGTGATTTATTTGGGATCTGGGTGGCTGACCCCCCCCCCCAAAGAGCAAAAGAAAACAACCAAACAAGCAACATTTTGGTGCACAACACGGGGCCATAGAAAGCTGAACAACATTTTGGTGTACCAACATGGGACTGAATTTCCCTGTAGGGCATAAGAAAGCTGGAAGAAAGAAAAAGAAAGAAAGAAAATACAGAAATAAAGAAAAGGGGCACAACTCCTTGAAGAAGGGGTGCTGTTCACCTGGCAGGCAACGGCTAAATAGAAACAGTAAGCTAAGTCAAAAATGCTTGTGGCTTCCTGCAGCTAGGAAGGTTGAATGCAGTTCCTGGTCCTTCACCTCCAACCAGGGGCCACAAGCTTTAGACTTCACTTTTCCTAGTCCAGAAGTGGGCAGAACCAGCTGAGAGCCGTGCACATGCAGAAGACCTATCCAGGTGTAGCTTGGCAGTTTCAAGTTTGCTTGCATGGTGAAAAAATGCTGAAAGGTATGCAGTCAAAGAGGTCCAGGCAGAAAAAACTCTAAACAGGTTCCAGTGTGTTTTACAATGTGCATAGGCTTAAGAAAGGGAAAGAAATGGGAATAGATGATCACATAAAAAAGAAATGGTTTTAAAAAATAAAGCCTTTTAAAAGAGAGTAAAAGTAGTACAAAAGAAAAAAGGCACGTGAGATGGAAAATACACAGGGAGTCTGGATCCTGTATAGTGTGTTAATTTTGAACTTTTGACTGTTAATAAGCAAACAATAACTTCTAAGAGACACGAGAGCATGAAATGGAGTGCTAAAGTGAATTAATCTAGATACTTTAGGAATGCCTTAACTTTTAAAAGGAAGTCAAAAATATATTTGTCAAATGGAAACCAAAAATGCTTTTGAGTTTTGTTTCCACAGGAGATGAGAGGCTGTGGATTCCTTCAGAAACGATATTGATCAGGTTTGATCAAGGGAGACCTCCTGAATATTGACAGGTGATATCTTTCAACAAAGATTATAGCTGGTCTTCTCAGGACTTGACAGGGACCCTAAGATACTTTATCCACAGACAGCAGAAAGAAGTTTTGAGAACACAATGTCCACATTCCCAAAAGGGGTATAGGAGACTTTTGGTTAATTGGTGGGTCATGGTTATTTGTTATCCTTTAGGAGAATATAGAATATTGATACAAATTTAAAGCTATTTTTGTTGTTATACTGTATATATGTTTCTACTCTTGTTTAAATGATTTTTGTATATTGATACAGATTTAAGGTTATTTTTGTTACAACATTTTGTATGTATGTTTCTACTCTTGTTTAAGGTATTTTACCTATTTTAAAATCATTTAAAAGTGTAAGGTAAAATTCTAGTTTCTGAAAGCTATTATTATAAACTATTTAAGATAATCAAAAAACAGGTTGGTAGCTAGTTATTTATAGATATGTTAGGTACATTTTCAAGATCATATAGAGATATATTTTAGAGCATGGTTTTCAAACACTTCAAAGACTTACAGAATATAGCATTTAAAATGTTCTGTTAACCTAAAGTTTTTCATGACAATGAGACACATCTGCTTTTGGCAGCACAATTACTTCAAAGATGATGGGCACTGAAGAAACTCCTTATGAAGCATGCTTTTATCGTGGCAAAGTTAGCCACTGGGCAAAGAAACTGCTCTTGCCTTTGACTGCTGACAATGTGCTGTGCAGACTGGACATGCAGGACCCACAGGAAAAAAAAAACTGTTAAACTTTGCCAAAACAAGGCAGGACAGTCCTTCAAAATTCCTGCTTCACAGAAAGTCTGCCAGATATTCTGCAGGACACAGAGGAAAGCAACTGATGAACTTTGCCAATAAAAGGCAAGACAGTCCTTCAAATTTTCTGCTTCACCAAAAAGTTTTCCAGATATTCTGGGCCTGTAGGCTGAAAATGGATGCCCCAATGTTGCAGAGGAACTTTGGGTGACTATCCAGGCAGATTTCTCTGTTGTTAGATAATATTAATTCCTTCTGAGGTCTTTGATCGAGTTGAAGACTAGATAATTAGAGTTACAGTTTTCCTTAGTTATGATAGAAAGTAAATTAGGTGTACACTTTGGATTCACTAAGATAGAATAGATAATTCATTATTTTCTCTGAATATGCTAACTACAAATGGACAAAATATTGTAAATGTAATTCTTACTTGATAACTGTTTTTTATTTTTACTATGTTAAAGTTAAAACCTTTCTTTTTATTTAGACAAAAAGGGGGAATGTTGTAGAATATTATTTTAAGGTGTGTTACTTTTGTTTATATTGCATTTGTTTAACTCTGTGAAGCTGAGTTACTTTGACTTTCTGAGACACCTGATGGTCTAATAAAGAGCTGAACGGCCAATAGCGAGGCAGGAGAAAGGATAGGCAGGGCTGGCAGGTGGAAAGAATAAATAAAAAGAGAAATCTGAGAGAAGAGGAAAACAAGCAAGCAAACAAGGAGAGGAGGACATCAGGACCCAACCACCCAGCCACCCAGCCACCCAGCCAGTCACAGAGTAGGAGTGAAAGTAAGATTACAGAAGAAAGAAAAGGAAAAAGCCCAGAGGCAAAAGGTAGATGGGATAATTTAAGTTAAGAAAAGCTAGTAAGAAATAAGCCAAGCTAAGGCTGAGCATTTATAATTAAGAATAAGCCTCCGTGTGTGCTTTATTTGGGAGCTGGATAGTGGGCCCCCAAAAAGAGTAAAAGAGAAAAAACAACCAACAACAGATTCCACTTTTTTCTTATTTACTTTTATTTTATTTAACTTTCATTGATTCTTTGTGGATTTTGAGTTGTGGATCCCAATCCCACTTACCTCCCTGACCCCTCTCATCTACCCTCTGTCCATGCAACCTCCACCTAAAACAAAACAAAATTCAAAAGAAAAAACAGAGAGGGAGACAGAGACAGAGAGAAAAGAATCTCATCATGGAAGCTGTAGTGTGGTCCATTCAGTGAGTTTACCCTTAAGCCCATTCATCTTTACTTGCAAGTGTTTGTTCCTGTGAGTCATTGGTCTGGTTCAAAGTCACTGGTTTCTTCTACACTATCCATAATGGGCTCTCTCTGGGGCTCCTCTTGGAGATCCTGCTGCTTTGGATCTGTAGATGTGTCCCCTCGAAATGCTCCAATATTTCATAGATGTAGTGGGTTTTTTTTTCCCTTAATGAGCCTCAACATAGCTCTGATCAAGGTACTGAATTCCTCCCAGCCTTGGTTATTTCAATTACAAAGCAGGTGTTAACAGCAACAACCTAAAAAGATTACTAAGAGAATTGAGATTATTCACCCTTGATATGTCCAGTTACATGCCAGTCAGCCTCCATGGCAGCTCACGGACAAAGCCTGAGACTTGTTCAGGCTTACCCAAAAAATGGATAACTGTAACTCTTAAAGTTATTAACATGATTGACACTCGCATAAACCAATCCTGAGTCGGTTCCTATGTAGTCTGTAGACCCCAAGTCCCCCTTGCTTTAAAAACCCTGTTCCATTGCTACTCCGGGTGTCTTCTGCTCTGCTGCTGCGTCAGACGAACGGAGAATCCCCAGTTAACTGTAATAGTAAAAAGACTCTTTGCTTTTGCATTGGTCTCTTAGTGATCTTTGGGGGACTCTAGGTACAACACTCCCTTGCTGAAAGAGCTCTTTGGATCAGATGTGAATCCCCTGAGGATAACAAATGGAACCATGGTATTAAAAAAAAAAAAAACTGTAAATATGGCTCATTGCGGCGGCGGTGGCGGTGGGAGGCTCGGCGGCCCCCGTTGCAATTTTTCAGTTGCTTTTTTAAAGAAGGAAGGCTCATGGTGCAAATTGTTATTTCCAGTATGGGGGCTGGAGCCCTGGCAGAATGGATGTTGGTCAAACTACAGGGGGAGATCAAGGCTCGCTACTGCACCAGATTAGCTGGAAACATCCTGGGAGACCTACATTACACCAACCACTGAGGGAATCTCTGTGCTGATCGTGGGGCATCACATCCTGTATGGGAAAACAATCCATCTGGAGAAACCTTTTGCAGTCCTTGTCAAACGCACTCCTGGGGAGCAGAACTGGGATGACCTTGGTCAAGACACTGGCACCTGGTACTTTTCAAAAATTGCCCTAAGCCTATTATCACCAACATCCCCAAGAAAGTACGAAAGAACTCTGGATTATTAGAGAGCAGTCAACTCCTTCAACTCATGCTCCGTTGCCACCTCCAGGACAGCTAGATGGTTCCCTGGGACCACAGGGAGGGCCTGTTATGAACACAGGCCACCCAATGGGTGTGAACTCAGATCCTTTCCTTATGGCAGCAGGTTCTCTTGGTGGAGACCTGGCTCCGTTTCCAAGGAATCCAACTTCTTTTCCAAGTTCATCAGCCTCATTGGCTTCAAATGGAGTACATTTTCCTACTGGTGCTCATAACTCAAGCACGGCTTCTTTTCCAAGAGGGATGGACAGGTGCAGTTTCTTTTTCAAGGACAGGTGGCTTTTGGGGACTGACACTAGGACCAGGACCTGGTTTAAACCCTAGAACAGGAGCTCTTCCAGGCCCAGGGCCTATGTCTAACCCCAGATTAGAGGGCCTTCCCAGCCCTGGTCCAACGGCCAACCCAAGGGCAGGTGGGCTCCTTGGAGCAAGTCCTGACCCCAAAAGTGGTGGCCCCATGGGCCCTGGATGTGTACCCAACCTGAGGGCAGGTGTTTTATCCTCTGGTACTGGCCCTCCTAATCCTAGGCCAGTGGGCCTGGGCCCTGGACCAAGTCCTATTCTGAGATCAAGCTTTTTAGGTACAAACCCGGCTCCTAGGTCGGGTATGTTTCCAGGCCCAGGCCTAGGACCCAACCTGAGAGCGGGTAGCCTAGGCCCAGACCCAAATCTGAACACCAGAGCAGGTGGCCTCTTGGGTAGGCTTAGATCTTGCCCCTATCCTAAGGGCAGCAGGTCTTTTAGTAGCAAATTCAGCTGCTTTCTTGCAGGCTTCTGGAAACGGGCACAAACCCACCAAACTTGACAAGAGTACCTGGCCCCGTAGGCCCAGGCACAGGTCCTAGCTCTCAAGGAATTGGTCTTCCAGGGCCAAATCTCTCTGCCATGTCAAGGGTTCCTGGCCCATGGGCTCTAATTCAGCTCATTTCTCAAGGCCAGGTGGCCCAATGGGGGTAAATGCTGGAGCCTTTCCGCGCTTGGTGGACAGGATCAGGAGGACTGAACCCAACTGCTTTTCCTCAGTCTTCCAGCCATTGGCTTCAAATCCAGGTACCTTTCAGAGATCTGCTAGTCTTCAGGGCTCAAATCCAGCAATTTTCCCAAGAGCCTCTGGGCCCTTAGGCCCCCAACCAAGCTAACTTTCCAAGGCCACTGGCCTGCAGGGTCTAGGTCCAGCTGCCTTCCCAAGGTCTGCTGGTCCATTAGGCCCAGGTCTAGTTGCTTTCTCAAGGTCAGCTGCTGGGCACCTGGGCTCTTCTCCAGCAGGCCCTGTGGGTATCAACCCAGCTCCTTTTGCAAGGCCGACAGGGACCCTGGATCTTAACCCAGCTTCCTTTTCAAGGATGATGAATGCCCCTGTAGCCAAGAGTTTGGTCCCATTTCCCAGGGTAGGCAGCCTCCCTGGTTCAAATCCAGCTGCTTTCCCCAGACCAGTGTTTCCAATGGCTACAATGTACCCAAATGGAATGTTACTCCCTTAAATACCCTTTTTCTTCCAGGGCCACTTTGTTTTTCCAGCACTGTGTTTCTGGGCTGGGGCTGTCTTTTAGATGAAAGAGTAGATCTGGAGCTACAGTCTGAAGAACACAGCTGGGACTCACGTTCCAATGAGCCTTCTTTTTCCTCTGCTTTCTTTCTTGACTGAAGTCCATGAGAAATGGACTGTGGCAGATAGGGATGATCCTGGCCTCAAGAAAAAGGATCTCTGGCTGTGTGTGGTGGTACCAAAACTAGCTCTGAAGTGTCACCAGAGTTTGTTACTCGGGGAAAAGTTCCAATGACTTGAGCCTGCCACTTCCGTGTTAACGTGATTTGTAGGATCTGAAAACAAGTCCAACAGCCCTCCAGGTTACTCCACCTATACTTATCATTAAAAGAACTACAACTCTGCTTCCTCAGTTCTCTATGTGAGACACATTTCTTACACATTATCTTTTGACTCATGTAATCTATTTTATCCCATTTTGCAGATGAAAACCCTTAACATCATCTGGATTTCATCCAAACCTACAGGACTTCAGATGTATGAGTTTAACCACTCTGTTCCCAGCATTCAGGGTAACAGGATTTGGAAGACAAAAAGCCACCTGTGGAGACACTGGATATCCAGTGTCTCCAGGTCACCTGCTATTGAAATGAAATGTTCTAAATTCTGGTTTCTCTTGCCTGGGATCTCTATTTGGGAGAGTTGGGGAAGGGATGGAGTGCAACCTTAGCAGTGTTTCCAGATGTTTGCCCCCACTGCTTTGCAGCTGAGGTAGCCATGAGGACCCTCCTTTATGTAGGTATCAGATACCTGAGCAGCAGGAGAAAGGCTTCTGCGAAGTGCCTCTTACACCAGCAGTTGAAAGTTCTCTAGAGCCAGTTGCCCAAGCCATCTGTACAAGCTGGCTCTCTTCCTGATTCCCGGTAGCTACGGGAGGGAGGTGAGGAAATCCGTTTGCTGAGGAGAACCCAGCAACATTGTATTAATTAAATTCGCATCACTGTTGTAAATATGCCCAGAGGCCAGGGTGATGAGTGCATTTTATAAATCAAATAAATGACTAATAACTTCTAGAGTTTGCTAAATGAAAAACTGTTTAAAGAATAGACATGGGCTGCACAAGAGTTACTCCTGCTAATTAAAACATGCTCTGAAAGCATTAACCTGATTGATAATCTAAATAAAACTCTGGTTCTGGGTGGATTTCCTTCTTTATGAGTTTTTTTATTGCCACAAGAGGTAACCACATGAATGTCATTCTTAATGAACTTTTTTTATACTTTCTGAAATTAATAGGCAAAAAGAAGCAGTGGGGGAGAAACATAAAAACCGCCATATTTCTGATGAATTTCACATCTCAGACATTTGGCCTTTGCTCTTGCCTTTAGGACCCACCCTAAAACTTTTAGAAAATCTTTAGCAAAAAAAGAAAGGAAAGGGGTGGAAATGAAGAGAGGGGAGGGAGGAAGGAAAAGAAAAAAGCCCCTTCAGACAGCAGTTTGAATTCCTACCCATGTGTAGGGATTACTGAAACAAAGGGCAAGATCCAAGGCCACCTCGCTGTGACCCTTGCTGAAATGAATTATTTATGCTTATGGCTAAAACTATAGCAAAGCATAAATTAAATTGGGAGAAAGTGGAGCTGAGATTTACTTGCAAACTTTTCAACATGTTATTGTCATTTCCAATTTGGGGATTATTTGAGCTGATTTCAACATCAGTTACTATTGACATGAGCACTCAGCAGACCAATGCATCCTTCAAGGTCTTGTGAGCTCAACCAGAACTTAGTTAGATTTTAAACCAACAAAACACCTACCACAGGGAACAATAGTTATAGAAGTAATTGTAATCTGCCTAAATTTATTCTCTTTGAAGTAAATGAAAAGTCCAAAACTGAGACATGTATCTTTTTCCCTCCACTGATGCTCTGAAATGAGTCACAGTAAAGAAAAAATAAGACCAAGGAAGGGGAGAAAAATGGAAAGGAAAGGAAGGAGGAAGGGAAGGAGGTAGATAAGAGGGAGGGAGGGAGGGAAGGAGGAAGGAAGGAAGGAAGGAAGGAAGGAAGGAAGGAAGGAAGGAAGGAAGGAAGGAAGGAAGGAAGGAAAGGAAGGAAGGAAGGCAGACAGACTGTAAATGCAGGGACTCAGTCCTGTCCAACCTTAGCATCAGGGACAGACCCCTACTCTAGCTTTGAGCCCTTGTCACTTTGCTGTCTATAGTGTTATGAAAAGCTGCTGTGACTTTATATGTGTGCCATGACATGAAAAACTCTATGTGTGTGTGTGTGTGTGTGTGTGTGTGTGTGTGTGTGTGTGTGTGAGAGAGAGAGAGAGAGAGAGAGAGAGAGAGAGAGAGAGAGAGAGAGAGAGAGAGAGTTAGGTAGGTAGATAGATAAGAAGCTCTTGGTTTTCAAAAGTCTCTTTTCTCTGCTATCACTAAATGGTCTGTGTCTCCACTTTCTATCAGCCACAATTGCAGGCTGCAGAGACAGCTCAGTGGCTAAGAAATCTTGCTGCTCTGGGAGAGGACAGGATTTCAGTTCCCAGCACCGACTTTGGACGGCTCACAACAGTTTGTGACTCCTTTCTCTGGGGTTCTTATACCTCTGCTCTCCCCAGGCACCTGAAGTCCCATGTATAAGCCTACCCAGAGATGCGCACATACACAAAACTAAAAACTATGAGTATAAATCTTCAAGCAAAGTTTTCGTCGCCGGGCTTAATTTCCTGTTAGAAAAAGCTGTGTCACTGAGTATTTGGAAAAATAAGTCTATGAATTAGGGAATGTCAACCCTCTGAAGCTATATCATATATTTGAATTTTTAAAAATGTTTTTGGTTTAAAGAGATCTAATTCTTAACTCTTGGGTGCTGGCAGGCCTTGGTGTAGGCTTCACAGTGTATTGGGGGGAAAGGTCCTCTTCTTTCTTTACGTAAGGCCTGCACAGCTGACACTAAGGTGAATTCTGAACACAACTCTGACCTTGGAGGTTCAGTGCCTACTCTCTTTCATGCTGTGGTCATATCAGGAAACTACCATCTGCATTTCTATTAAAGGTCCCCACACACCTTCCGACAGTGACAAGAACTAATAATAGAAGCTGGGTTTCCATAGATACTGCTGAATTTCTACAAGAATATTCCAGAAATACAGATACACTTCCATGAGCAGAAGTGCTTTAGGTTTTATGATAGTCATCGTAAAACTCAGTGAGAAATAATTGCGAGAATTGTGATTTTTTTCAACAGTATCCACTGATTCAATAGCATAAAATATAAGTCAGCTCTGGTGGCATGTTTGTGTCATCCAAGTCTTTGAGGCTTAAGATGGGCTAGTGATTTATTGTTCTAAAATTTATAATTCCTTTTATTCTTTGAGAATTTTATACAGTAAAATATGATCGTATCCAACATTTTCCCCTTAAAACAGATACACACACAAACACACACACACACACACACACCACACACACACAAAACTCTGTGAAATAGTTAGTGTCTGCTAAACATGACATGGTCATTACTAATAAACTCACAGCAGCTCTGTTACCTGCAGAAGATGTGCCCAAGATCAAGGCAACCAACATTTGGACATAGATAGGTGATGTTATCTCCAGATCTCACCTCTTACAGAGAAGCTAATGACAGTTGATGGCTGCTAGAGAGAAAGTCATTCTTTGAGGGTGTGGCCACTGGCAGGTTTCCAGGGCCTGGGTGCATAGCTTCACATTCATGCACTGCATGTGGACAACTCTAGTTGGATCAGTGAAGTTTTCAAATACTCCCAGACAAGTGATCTGTGAGCACTTATGCCTGTGTTTGCTTTTCAGTGGGATTGTAACAAGATTTTGTTGCACGTAACTGGACCGTGGGTTCACCAAAATGCCCCCTGAAAGAAAGTGGAGAAGCCAGAAGAACTTCCTCACTGCACAGTCACAGATCAGTTCAGACATATCTGGGAAGTAACAGCATAAATAAACACAATGCCTGTAACTGATAATAGGCTCCAGTTTCTGTATGTCAGATTCAGTGGTTCTGCCAGCCCGTTGACTACAATGAACTCTGTCTACTCTGAAGTTTTGTTTTTGGTCTTGTTTTTAAATCTCATCTCTTTGGTACTGGGATTTCCTCCTCTGGCCTTTCAGCCTAAGCCTGGGGTTTGATTTTCAAATCTAGCAATAAGCTAATAGCCCAGTCCAAACCTATCTCAAGTCAGAAACCAGCATCGGGTTTCTTTGAAGTCACGATGCGCTGTGCACTTCTTCTGGCATGGCAGATGAAGTTGCTGATATAAGGTATCCAGTCAAAGACATGTGTTTACAATTATAGCCTTCGAAATAAAGAGAGGCCTCATAACCATATCCAGGGGGACATGGAAATTACAGCATTAGCAAAGTGTGGCCAGGAGCCAATGGTTTGTCCTGCTGTACCTAATGAGCAGTGCGTTTCCATCGCCAAATGTGGGTTCTATTTATAATAACATGAAGCTATTTTTCAGATGAGCAGAACCTAGGCATACCTGGCACGGCCACATAACTAGACTTGAGGATATTAAATTGAGGGAGTATAATAACATCAGGCACAAAGACAAAGCTGCCTGACCGAGAGCATGCTTGGAAAAGATGCTTGTCTGTAGACCTCAAGCAAAATGATGCCCTGCTGTGGAGGAAGAAGCAGCATGGCAGGATTTGGGAGGTAAAGTCTCTTCTTTGCATCTTGAATGGTTACCAAATAGCGGCTTCAGAATCAATAAGCCAGCTCCTCCACTGACCTGAAAAATTGACAATTTCCAAGCTTCAAGGACAGTGTAAATTCTGTGCTGTCAAGACCAGTGATAGAGAGAAGGGTGGGCTCCACCTTCAATTCTTCACTTACAACATTTGGAAGAAACTTAAGGGTTGCCACATGTCTTGGCTCTTTCTCAAAACCCCTTGCCTACACTGAATCAGGAGAAAGAGAAAGACAGAAACAGAGATGAGAACCTGAGACAGAGATAGAGAGATAGAGACAGAGACAGAGATAGAGATAGAGATAGGTGAACACTTATGATCTCAGGGGTCATCAGCCCAGTACCTGATCTATGAGCACCACTGATTCTCACTGGTATTCACTGGATCTCTCTCGTTCTCACTGGTACTCACTGGATCTCACTGGTTCTCATTGGTATTCACTGGGTCTCACTGGATCTCACTGGTTCTCATTGGTACTCACTGGGTCTCACCTGTACTCACTGGATCTCACTGAGTCTCACTGGGTCTCACTGGTTCTCATTGGTACTCACTGGGTCTCACCAGTACTCACTGGCACACCCTGGCACATCTTTACAAGCTGTGAAGGAGGAAGAAAAATATAAGGAGCTGTAGGAAGACAGAATGTGACCAGTCACTTCAGCTGCACTGAACTAGACTTGCAGGAGGCTGGCACTCATCATCTAGCGCTGTCCACTGTTCCCGGAAAGAACAGACTAATGGTAGGACAAGCAGCTGGACAGGGCAGAAGGAGAGAAGAGTGGACACCATTAGTGGGTAGTCCATGATGGATGCAGCCTGTCTAGTTCACTGTAGGTTTATGGCTTTTCAAACCCATCCAAGTCCTTCATTTTACAGGAAATGTTTTCCCTCCTCTCACCTGGGAGACAACAGGACAACACTACAGGAGTTCAGCCATACCCTAAGTGCAATGAACACTCCATCACTGTCTTTGTCAACCCATCTGTTCATAAAAGCCACCTTCATTCTGTGGTGAAAATTTACTTCACCTTTACATGGAGCAGAGGTGTTCATACAGAGCACAGAGATAAAACTAAAATTTTAAGAAGTAGCCCAGGAAGTGAGAAGCTATTTAAGAAACTAGTATCAAATGTTAATATTCTGAAATTAATAGTCTACTGCAGTGAACTAAACTGTGTATAAGACTAGTAAACAATAATTGTCTGTACTCCACCAATGAGTGTAGAGATGCTCAGAAAGTATAGAGGGTAGCAGTGAACAGTGGGCATAAGGAAAACTTTATGAGGCAAAGGGGGAGTGCTGCCATGATGAACCTGAAACCATCCCAGAAACACAAGTTTTCTTATGAGCATAACTCTGGAGTTAAAATCATTCTGATATCAACATATTGGGGAGCAAAAAGGAATAAATCAGGTACAAAACTCACTTCAGGCTTTATCATTTCAGAGTATGAGGTAGTAGCACGTCTTTGTCACAAACACTTCATTTCCCTAATTTCTTCAAAGATTAAAGAATCATAGTGTTGTAGTATCTTAAAGCTGACCTTGTAAGCATCCTCTAATTTCCTCTCTCACGTTTCAGTGCTACATCGTAGAAATGTGACTGGCAACAAGCTGTAAGCATAGGTGCTACACTCCCCCTGAAGCTAATAGGCAAACCTTAAATTGTGTAACGTTTGAATTTACTTTGACCCTTCCCCATAACTTTCCAATTAAATTTGTTAGACATTACAGGAACAATGTCACACAATTGGATTCTTTAATTTGATACCATTATTAATGTTTTCACTCATTAAATGTCATGCATCTCACAAAATCAGGCATGAATAGAGCAATTATTCCCCTCTCAGGTGGACCCTTGTTGTCAGGAAAGTTGATTTAGAAATCATTTTCCTTGTAGTAATTACCCTAAAATTCATCAATGTAAATGTCATGAAATTAGGAAAATGGAGGTGGGAAATGCACAGTTTCCATTAAACTAAATAGCTTTATTCAAGTTATTAAAAACAAAGGGATTCCTTATGTTTGTCATAGAAATAATCCCCACAGTAAGGTCTCTGTGACATCAGCCCAGTTGTTTCGAAGGTGGCCGAGCTGGGAGACTGCAAAGGGACTTAGCCTCCTGCATATGCAATCTGCAGACATGATCTTTTTCATAAGGATGTAAAAACATGGAGTAGGATTATAGCTATTACAGAGAGAAGACAGAAATATCCTAGAGACTGGAAGAAGAGAGGCCTCTTGGTCATTGGTCAATGTGACTCCATTTAATGTGTCATAAACACTCACCAAAAATTGATTCTTAATCTCATCAGTACTTACTCTTGAATCTCAAAAGATCAATGCCAAGTCTTCTGGGACCAGTATTTTTTGCATAAGGAAGATTTTGGAAACTGCATCCCTAAGCCATCCCTTTTAATGAATGTGATGACCAACTAAAGAAAACTAAAGATATGCGGGGCACTTTGAGAAATACAACCCTTTCCTTGAGTTCACACCACTGACTTCCTTGATATGATGAACAGCAATCTGGAGCTAAAATAAAACTTTCCTCCCGTAAGTTGGTTTTGTTGGGGCATTTTGTCATGGCAATTGGAAACAAATGTCCACTCCACCAAGCCATACTACACACACACACACACACACACACAACACACACACACACACACGCACACAGGCACGCACACTATCCCATGTAAACATAGCACCATGATATGAAATACTGCACTGAACTCTGCAGAGGTGAAATCACATCCTTTCACTCTGCCCTATCCAAATTCCACAACTTGGAACAAATCAACATGGGCTTAATGATATTGTTTAAACCAAATAATCTGCGCTGTGTCTGTTCATTCTTTTGAAAGGCAGTATTCGTAGGACAAGACATAATAGCATTTTGAATTCATGTGGGATGAGAGGGGTAACGACATCATCAAGTATATGCCTCATTCTGATCTTCTAACTAGGAGTTCACGGCAAAATTTGGGAACTCCTGTTGTTCGTAGTCCTCATTAGAGTCTAGATTCCTGTTCCTTCAGAGATGCACAAATCAGTAAGAGGAGACCAGATGGAAGTCTGGACAGTTGTATCCATGGTTACCTATGTCATATTTACTTTAAACAGGAAAAGCAGTGACCTCTGGAAAGAGTGGTTAGCCCTTGGCACAATGGAAACTGTAGCAACTTCGTTGAGGTAGTCTGATTTCATTCAGAACATCTATCCTGACTGAAAACATCCGTCTTCCCTCGCAAAGCAGCTACCAATGATCCTTGGTATTACTTGCCCCAGAGTGCTTGGCATGTGACAGGTGCTGTTCTGAGCATCATTCAACCAGGGTGACATTAATTTTCAAGTCAAATAAGGAAACTGAGGCACTTTTACAAATTTACACAATCGTAAAGGAAAACTTTGGGACCTGAGCCAATCACGCTGGCTGGGAAAGTGCAATCACATTTCATAAAGCAGCCTCTTGGCTTCCAGGTTGATGTGCCTCTTAATTCAGGACATACACTTAGCCAAGTCAAAGTCCAAATTAAAGATCAGCTTCCCTGCTATAGGCTTCCCCTCCTGCTTCACCTCTTCTCAGGATAGTGGAGAGATACAAAGAACACAACATCGCACCCTGGCAGAAAGGGAAGGGACTCCCAGTCCCTATATCAGCACTGGCCTCTGCTGTGATATCTGGCCCTACTGTGTTTTTGAATATCAGCTTCTCAATGTCTGGCCCTCCTGTGTCTTTGAATGGCAGCTTCTCAGTGTCTGGCCCTACTGTGTCTTTGAATGTCAGCTTCTCAATGTCTGACCCTCCTGTGTCTTTGAATGGCAGCTTCTTGCCCCGTGGTCTGTTGGGCACAAGTAGGTACCAACTTTCTTCTGACAGTTCTGGCATCTTAGTTATATAGTCCGTGTCTGGTATACACAGCCTTTATCTGAGATGTTCACAGTGAGCTCTAACCAACTCTAAGCTCCACCAAATTTGAATTCAGTCTCCTCTGATCCCTCAGGACTCTCAGCCTCCTATGATGTCCACTGGAGCATGTGTGAACCAAATCTTCTCCTGCCTCTAGACCTCAGAATATGGAGATGTATCTCATCATCTCTTGTTGCTTTCATCCTGTTGATTCCGACTACATACAAGGTCCTCAACTCATACCTCTGTGCAGGAAGTGTTCGAGGTCTCAACTGCAGAGACTCAAAAATGGGTTTGCTGATCACTTACCAGACCCCTGAGTGATTACACCCAAAGAACAGGGTGGGGAACTGAGTGGGGCGTCAGCCAGTAACCAGATGCCTTATCTTCTTGTTCTCTTCTCTCCATGGTTTATTATTCCTGTTAAGAAGGGCTTTTTCTGTCGCTAGGCAACAAAGGACTTTTCCTCAATCATTCCCTTTGCCTTCACCATCTTGAGTCATGAGGCTCCAATCCCATCTCTCCTGTTTTCAGTTCTTGCCATTTAAGACTTGACCTTTGCAAATGGGCTCTTTGAGCTCTCTATGTCTTATTTTTGTTTTGTTTTGTTACCATAAATTGGTATCAAGAATCGTGTGCGCGTGCGTACGTGCATGCGTGCATGTGTGTATGTGTGTGTGTACTGTAGAGTGCCTCTCTGTTCTTAGGTGGGCATTGTTTTATTCTAAGTCCTGACTCTTCCTTGGTTTCAGTAGGTGAAAGAGCAAGAAGGACAGGAGTGCAAGATGCTGCACACATTCACCAGCAGAGGACTCTGGTCAGGCAGAGGCCTCTCACCACACTTCCTCATTTTAGAATTTTGAAGCAGAATGAACTCCCAGATAAAGGTTTATTTGTTATCATCACCTCTCTCTTACTGAATTATTAGAGAAGCATTAGGAATTATGGACAATATTTTTCTTGGCAAACCAATTTGCAAACCTTGGAACTTCCATGGGAACCATTTAGTAATAACTGTGAACGTGTGCAGTTTAAGAATTATTTTTATTTTTAAGTATGTCTATACCAGTGTGTCTGTGTGTGGGTATGTACACATGAGTGCAGATGCTCACAAAGGCCAGAAGGGGGCATAGGATTCCCATGGAACTAGAGCACAGGTGATTGTGATCCATCTGACGTGGATGCTGGGAACCAAATGGAGGCCCTCTGCCAGAGGAGAGAGAGAGCTTAATGGCTATCCCATTTCTCCACCCCAAATGTGAGAATTTAATGATAAGTTACTCCTTCGTTTAATAGATACATACAGTTGCTGCATGCTAGAGATACAATGTAAATAAAATGAAGACATACATCCTGGTTATGGAAGTTACAGTATCTCAGAGGCAGCATACTGAATAAACAGCTCCTTGCAATTCTTCCCTATGGACAGATTATCTTGCAAGAAACAAGGACCAGTAGGCAGCTTGCTTCCCAGGCAGAGACAATGACTCAGGTGAAGAATACCAGTGTGGGTGTGTCCTGGAGAGGGAAGGAAGGCAGGAGACAACAAAGCTGGGATGGGGAGCATTGAGAACTTTATCAGTAGCCTGAAGGCTCACATTAAGGGTTGTACAGCCAGGAGCCACTGAACTATTTAACGTGGGGAGGAATGTACAAGTACTGAACTGACAGAATTTTACTGTGACTATGGTGGGGGAAATAGGTACAATAGAGGCTGAAAGTAGGCACAGCAGAAGCACTTAAGGAGAATGTAGCAGAACTCCAGTTGAAAACCATGCTAGCTTAGAAGTGGGTGGTGCTCACGGTGGAAAAAAAGGATGATCTGAAGTTTGATTTATTTATTATTCATATTTGTTTATTTATTGAGATGGGACCTCTCTGTGTAGCCCTGATTGGTCTCGTTTATGCAGCCTAAGCTGACTTCAGATTTGTGGCAAATCCTCCTGCCTTGGCCTCCTGATGTTGAACTCATAAGCATGCACCATGCTTGTCCAGTGAGATGAAATATGTTTAGGAGAATAATGGGACTTGGTAATGGATCAGATATGAGGAATAAAGGAAAAGATGTGACCAGCGAGGGAAGGAACCATGGCTTTCCTTTGTCCCATGTTTTCACCATATAGCACAACCATTCATGCAAGACATAAATACAACAAAAATCTGTTGACTGATAGATGTGCAGATGGATGGAGACGCTGCCTTTTTCACCAGCCTGGGAAACACTGGAGAAGGAGCAGAGTTAGAGGTTAAAGCTATTCATTTGGGTGGGGACAGAGTTCAAGGACAGAGCCCTTACTTAGTTTGTACAATGTCCTGGGTTGATTCCTAGCACTACAACACACACACACACACACACACACACACACACACACACACACACACACACACAAATGTTCTATTTTGAACACATGGAGTTTGAGAAGCCTGTCATTCAAGAAAAGAGACAGTAGGCATTTTATTTATGAGCCTGAAACTCAAAAGAAAGGGATGGTCTCCAGATCCTTATTTGGGGACTGATGACATCTACATTGCAAGGGAATTAGGAGACTCGGATAAAAATGACTTAAGGAAAACGTGTTGAAGTGAGAAGGAGAGAGTCTAATAACCCAGCCAGAGGGGCATGGGTCAGAAAAATGGCTCCTGCATCCAGCAATCATTTATGAAACTTGGTGACAGATTGGATGTGAGGGAAGAAGGAGAAGATGCGAGCACTGAGAGAGGGAACTATAGCTTTCTTATGTCACACATTTCCACCATGCAGCACAACAAGACAGAAATACAACAGAAATGTGTTGCCTGGTAGATGTGTAGATGGACTTGGGAACAGACTGGATATGAGCAAAGTAAAAGATGCAACCAGTGAGGGGAGGAACCATGGGAGTTCCTGTGATTGGTTTTCAGTGTGTTCTCCCACACACACATCCCGTGTGTGTGTGTGTGTGTGTGTGTGTGTGTGTGTGTGTGTGTGTGTGTCTAAAGTTCACATTGTACATGTAGAGGTTGGGGTGAACCTCAATGTCATTCTTCAAGTGCTTTCAACCTTGGATTTTGGCTGTCTTATTTTTATTTGGAGAGGTGTGTTGGGGTTGGTTGTTCGTTTGCTGTTTTTCTTTGGTTGGCTGGTTGGTTGGTTTGTTGGTTGGTTGGTTGGTTGGTTGGTTGGTTGGTTGGTTGGTTGTTTCAGAAACAGTGTCTTTCACTGGCCACACCATCTAGCTTTTACACACACACACAGCCACAGGATCAAACTCAGGTCCTCATGACAAACATCTTACCAACTGATTATCTTTAAGCCAAATAGTTCACTCACTCAACATGAAAACAGGTACCAATAGTAAGCAATAAGTACTCAAAGACACAGAGAAAGAAACAGAATACAGTGACACATATCTCATGACACACAGAGGTGGTAGCACACTAACCAGGAGATGCCCAGGCTAGGAACATTCAGGAATCATGGGCTAAATGGAATTTAAAAAAAAAGTAAGAACACAACTGCACGCAGAGTCCATGTCTGGAAGCAGGAAGTGAGGATCCCAGGAGCTGAGTGTCTGAACTATTATCTGTCGTGTGCTTTCCACACATCTGAGGACTGTTCTATGGATAATTTCTGTGAATCGTTACCATAAAGAACTGACATGCCTCTCTAATGCATCTAACACCCTGAAAATGCTTCTTAACATTTAAGTAGTAAACTGTTGCATTACAGGTAATTCATGTTACTTTCAATATTGCTCTAAAGTACAAAGTTGCGACTATAATCATTCTTTCTGTCTTTGTCTATCTGTCTGTCTCTGTCTATCTCTGTCTGTCTCTCTGTCTAATTAAATCCTATGTCTATTGAGTTTTCAGCAATAGTATATGTTTGATCAGTGCAGGTACAAAATAAATTTTATACCCCTAAAAAACAGCTTCTACAAATTCAATAAAGAGCATAAAATCAACCAATAGTTAACATTTTATGAAGCTAAATATATTGGGTTTTTATAACCTCAAAATATTTAGATACAGTATAAGAACTACATTCTTTTATTATTTAATACATAATGCTCACAAAAAAGGTCTAATTATAAGAAGTCATCAAAATTCACATTAGTGGTTTTCAACATTGACAAATTCCAAATGATGGACATAAGAAGAGAAAGAGAAACTGATGAGAAATGAGAAATTATATCCATAAACCACAAATATGATCTCTAGATGACTTGCCAGATAATTGAAACATCTTATAGACCCCTCTCCTTGAAGGAAGTGTATAATGTGCCCCGAACAGGTCGCTTGAGCATCACACAGAGACTCTTACTCTGGAAGAATCTAAAGAAAGCTCAGTGACAGAGAAACTTGAATCATATAAAGGAGATAACTCTCTGATCTCTCAACTGATTTTCCCTTCCCAACTGCAATTCAAAGAGAAACAATAAAACATACATGCTCACATGGTTAAAAGTACAGAAGTACTGGCAAACTGCTGTACGCTGTGACATCAGAACTTAAGAGGCTGAGACAAGGGGTGTGCATCCTCTTAAGGTCTGCCTGGGCTACATGGTAAGACTCACATGAACTAAAAGAATAATAGACTGAAGGCATGATATAAATATTAGTATTTTATTTCATAATATACTCAGTAGAAATAGGCCAATGTATACATGTATATATTTATACATATATGCATATTGAGCTAGGTCCTGATCGTAGACCTGCCCAGTAGCCATTAGAAGAGCTGGTTTCTCCAGATCTTCACCAGTGAACCACCAACAAACACACAGCCTAAGTAAAAACTTCTGTCAATACATCTCAACTACAAGCCCTGGCGACCCTTTTCAACTAAAATGAGCACACCACCCAGTCACCACTGTCCTCTCACTTGTGAATCTTGAGGCAGCTGCTGGGTCCTGAGTCAGTTAGTGCTATTCCTCTCTTCACAGATGAGAGGTTGGAGCTGAAGTGATACATCATTCATCTCCAGAACACAAGAGGGAGCTTGGCCAGTTCAGCAGCCCAGACATGCTCATCCCAGCCCTCCCTGTGGGCAACTGTTTCTCACCACCATCAAACCATCCTGCTAAAAATACAACCTTGGACAGTAGACATGAGTGCTGGAGAGAGGTAGAAAGAATATTCTTATCTGATATTTTCTCATCTTGAAACCAGTGACACCAGGACCACGTATTTAGCTCCTAACACAGTTATAACTTTGCCTGTGCCTGGTGCAAAATGCGGTTGCTAAATATAATACAAAATGAATCTGTTGATAAATTGGATGATAACAAATCTCAGTCTGTTCTGCAAGGGAGAGGTTTGTATTCCATGTCAAAGTGAAAACGATGCTGCCAACCCTTTATTTGTTCAAGTCACACAGAGTTCGTTCAATTGTGCTCCCTTCAGCAAGTCCTTTGACGCCAGTGCTCTGTGGCTTTGGGGTCACGACGCATGCCATTTCCCCACAGCAGTGACAGTACACGACCTGTCAGATTTAGAGGGGTCCTATTTCTAAACCAAAAATAAATGAGAGAAAAGTTAATTCCCCTGAAAATATATAGATTTATTCTAGTCTGTAGAGGGAAAAAAAGGCAACTGAAAACCCAAATAAGTATCAAGTAACCCACTTTAAAAAAATATTCTGGTCACTATATGCTGTATGTCTAGTCATGGAAAATTATATTTTATATTTTGTTTAAAATATAAGATCAATTTTTACTCTTTTGTTGCAGCATTTACTCTTATGAGTTACCCAGAATAAAAACTTCCCTTGATGAAAGTCAAACTATAATAAAGTTCTAAATGTTAACATTGAGTTCTTATTTTTGGTACTGTGGACAAAAGAGAAAAAACATATTTAATTGCTCTTAAAATGGAAAATATATAATCTTTCTACATCCATGTAACTTAAAACCAAGTAAACATTTCTTCAAGCTTTCCCCCTAAAAAAATACTAAAGGGAGCCTGTCCTGCTAACAGGACTGCAATAACTTTTAAATTATTATAGAGTTCCAGACAACAGCTCTTACAACCATGCTCAGATTATAGTTCTCTTCCAAGGAACTCAGGGAGATTCTATGACACTCATTCACACAGTTTACTTCCACTAATTCATACCCAAGTCTATTGCATGAAACAAACATAACAGAAGCAAATATTTACTATAAAATAAACATGCAAAAGTCAGTTACATCTTTCTAATTCAAAGTGACAGTCAGTTGAAAGATAAGCAACAGACATCATCCATAAGCCATAACTAATCACTATTATAATGTCATTCTCACAGTCTGGATCCATGTCTCCTTTCTCCTGCTGTTATCCAACCAGAAAGGAACTCTTTGGACTTTTGTGTTTCTCTTCATTCTCTGCCCACAGCCTTTTATACCCTGTTTTCCCTGCTATTTCCACCCCATATCTTCTCTTGTGTCTTCCACATGAGCCTTCTCCCTGCCTTCTAGCTAGGGACACTGATTAATAAGAAACTTCGTCCAAGGTAATAAACAAACAAACATAACATTTTTAGTTAGTGTTGATTCTCTATGAGGCAAATTCTCTCCTGGAGGCTGATTTCTTTCAGAAGAAATAAAGAATATTATCCCACATAAACTAAAGACTCCTATTTCCATAAGAAATTTGTTTCATGCAAACTAGTGTGTGTGTGTGTGTGTGCATATACACGCATGCACACATGCACGTGAGCATGCATACATATGTGTGTGTGTGTGTGTGTGTGTGTGTGTGTGTGCCTGAGTGTGGGGATGTGCTTGGGTGTGTGTGTGCCTGAGTGTGTGTGTGTATGTGTGTGTGTGTGTGTGTGTGTGTGTGTGTGCCTGGATATGTGTGTACCTGAGTGTGTGTGTGGGGTATGCCTAGGTCTGTGTGTGTGTGTGTGTGTGTGAGCGTGGTGGTGTGTTCCTGGGTATGTGGAGGGGATGTGTGCCTGTGTGTGTGTGTGTATGCATATGTGTGTGTGCCTGAGTATATGTGTGTGTGTGCGTGTGCGTGTGCGTGTGTGTGTGTGTGTGTGTGTGTGTGTGTGTGTGTGTGTGTGTACACGTGCTGGTACACTCCTGTGCTTGCATGTGGAGGTCAGAAGTCAACCTCAAGTGTCTTCCTTAATTGCTCTCTTCCTAGTTTTTTAACACAGCCTCTCACTGAACCTGTACCTCACTGGTTCAGCTAGGCCTGCTGGACAGCAAGCTCCGGGGGTCCTCCTTTCTCCACCTCCCTAGCACTGGCATTGTGGGTACATACTGACACAGCCAGCTTTTTTGTCTTTTTATGGGTGCTGGGGATCTAACTTAGTTCCTTGCATTCACTGCAGGCTCTTTCCTGATTGAGCCCTCTCCCCACCCCATGTACAATAACATCCTTAAACTTCCTTCCATTACTCAGACTTCCATTCCTCAAGTTTATCAGTTCTCTGAGAATTTCATGCATCGTTTTTTGATCTATTCACCTCCTTCCTCCCAGACCCACAAACACACAGGCCCATCTCTTAGCCCTCACCGGAGAAGCTTCCTTTTGCGGTAGATGACAACACAGACCTGTGACTGGTCATGGTTCAGAGAACAAGGGACGGTGGAGTGCTCAGCTCCAAATGGGACACCATGTCATCTCGAGGAATTTTAGAGATGATTTGCTGTGCTCCATCGCCTGCAGTGTAAGGCATGTGTTAGAGGCCGTCATTTCAGAGTGATGGCCGTGACAAAAAGGAGGACAGAGCTCACCGTGGCTATCCTCAGATGGACATCCTCGTGAAAGCCATTCATCATACTTGATTCTCCGGCATCTCAGGCGGGAGAAGTCGGTTCTCTCAGAAATAGCCCAACATTTAAGGGAAAGCACTTCCCCCAAATCACTGTTGCTAATGACTGTTTGGTTGGCAGTTAGGAAAGTTTCAATAGTTTACCAGTCAGAATTTCCTTTCATTTTAAGACTTCTCGTCGAGAAACTGAAGAAAGGGATCAATGGAAATGGTTTTATAGCTATTAGAACTCAAGCTTTTATATCTACAGGATAATGGGGAAACTCTGACTAGATGTGAGGGCATTTCTGAACCATTTGTAGAACATGTAAGGAACCAAGTTGTTCTCCAGATCTGGTCCTTATTAAGCCCTCTCCCCTCTATTCTGGAAAGCACGCTTGGACTTACTGTTCTCTGCATGCCAAGGGGACATAGGATATCACATTGATTACAGGGTACTACTACTAAATGCATTGTTTCAGAATCCCATCTGTGGGCAGATTTGTTGACACTGCGGTATCCTTCAAAGCCTGCGGGCTGCATTCTCTCAGCACACAAAGGAATCCTCTGCTGTCTCAAAAGGGAAGTGCTAGCAATTCTCTCCTGAGGAACAGAATTGTAGAGTCATAGAGCTTGTCAAGATGTAGAAGAAGCCCTTGGAAGGCTAAGTGTGAAGTGATAGGCCAGAAATGTTCTTAAATAAGAGACTGTTTAGAGATGGTTTTCTCCACCCACAAATCAGAAGCACGGTCAGCAAGTGAAGTGGTGTAACATCAGTGCAGGAGGGAAAACTAGAGCAACAGACAAACTGGCAGCCCAGAAACAGAGCAGCATGTACCGTGTGTGAGCATGCTGTGTACATGTGTATACTATGTGTATATGCATTGTTCTGTGCATATATGTGTGTAGTGTGTGTACATGTATGTGAATGTGTGTTGTGTGCTTTGTATGTGAACGTATATATGTGTGTACCTGTGTCTGTGTCTGTGTTTAGAGTAATGTTTCAAATAATAAGAAAAAGTAGTTAATAAATGGAAATCAGAAGCCCCATATACATTTAGTATAAAATAAAGTTCAATTCTCACATTACCCTATAGACAAATACATTTACTAAAAGAATAAAGAAGCAAATATTTTTATTATGAAGGCATCAGACTCAAAAGAACCCCTGTATACTTATCTTTCATATACTTGAGAATGATGTAAATACAAAAGTAGCTATGGATGAAATTCTCAAAGGATAATTCTAAATTATGTATATATATATATATATATATACATACATATACATATACACATTCTGAAAGACTCAAACATAATTCTCCTGTGTTTCTGACATAACATGCTCACAGCATATGTATATTAATAAGTATCTATCTATATGCTCTTAAACATGTGCATGTGACCACACCAAGGGGGCAGCAGAACTGAGAGTCCAGAAACAGATCTGTACCTCTGTGGTCGACTGATGTTGCTGTAAGAGCCAAAGTTTCTCTTCCCAAAAAATGGTGCCAACAAAAGTATCCAAATGAATTTTAAAAAGTTTAAAAAGTATGCATCATACTGTATGCTAGAATTAACAAAACATCGCTGGGCAGTGGCACACGCCTTTAATCCCAGCACTCGGGAGGCAGAGCCAGGTGGATCTCTGTGAATTTGAGGTAAGCCTGGTCTACAGAGTGAGTTCCAGGACAGGCTCCAAAACTACACAGAGAACCATAAAACACTCCTATGTGCAAATAGAAATCACTAAATTTTAAGAATTTAGATACATTAGAAACCTTAGCACCTTTGAATTAGTCAAATATTTTTATGCAAAAAAATATATAAAAATTAGGGAAATTTTTAAATCAAACTAAATACTTTACTGTATTTAAAAGACACTAGAAAGATACTGATAACATCTTCATTAAAAAAATGAAAACGCATTACACCATGAGCAAAAGAATATTTGCAAAGCATATATTTGACTTGAAAAAAGAGACTTAAAAATATATAATGTCTTATAAATTCAGTACTAAGAATAAAAGATGTCCATTTTTAAGTTTGCAATAGATTTAAACAGACAATTAACAAAAATCTCTTTAGGGCAAACAAGCCAAGAAAGGGTACTCACCATGAGAGACATAGCCATGACCGCCATCAGGTTATCACCAACACACCCACAGGAGAGTCTGCTGCACAGCTACAGGAACAGATAAAGTTCACACAACTGACCAGACCCAAAGCTGGCCAATTTGAGTATGCTGGGACTGAAATCAGCATTAAGAAAAGGCACTACATGGAGCAGCCATTCTAGATCCCAGTGAGGATGGTTTCAGGGTGTAGATATCTCCACAGGAAAGTTCAGGGAAGGAAAGGAAAATTATTTCCTTTCTTTATATTTAGCTTCTTTCAATGAAGCAAAATTAAACTCTGTTGTTTTAAATTCCATTGTGCCTCTAATTAAATTATCCTGTTTATATAAAAAGTTAATGAACAACAAGTAAGTATTACTCCACCAACTTCTATTCTGGGCAAGAAAAGTTTAAAAACAAAATGTCTACAATGAAAAAAGAAACACAAATACCCAGTGTTGCTGGTAGGCAGTTATTTATTTACTGATGTAGACAGCATTCAAGGCACAAAGAGATCAATGACAAACTGCTTTCATACTAAGAGATTAAGATACCAAAAATAAAATAAAAATAAGGCTTGGGGTGGGAAGAAGAGCTCAGTGGTGCAGGTGTCTGATCCACAAGCATCATCATTAAGTCTCTGCCCTGACTTCGTCCACACAGGCTCCAAATTACGCTTCAAATGTTACCATTTCTGAGTTTTCATCTTAAAAATCCTTATAGACCAATTATTTTACTTTGCAGGCTTCCAAAATGTAGTATTCTAGTCAAAAGAGAAGCAAATCTCCACTTCTATGTTTAGTTTGGAAAGAAGCTTTTTTTTTTTTTATTCCTGCAAATTTGAATTTATCCTGTGGCTGTTCTCTAAAGTACTGATCAATGACCAAAAAGAAATGGGACATTCTAGGTGGGATAGAAATAAGCCTCCCTTCTTTAAATTCCTAAACTCTTAGAAATGCCAACATAGAAGAAAGGGAAACTTCAATAAATGAATTAAATCGGCATTTTCTAAAGGTGCCAGTTCTCTGCTGGTTGTAAGCAGCGGCATTGCTGACCCCAGTAAAGCCTTCCTCTCTGTGTGGTCACAGTCTGGACAAGCATAGGAACTAGGAGTGGTGGAAAGCAGTTGACCGTCAATGGCTCACAGCACATTCTGAGATGAGTGAGGCCAGGAGCATGCTGGGCCGGAAGTGAAATGGCCCCTGGGATCACCCAAGTAGGTGGTGATCCAGAGCAGACAACAGAAAGTTAATTACTCCTCTCTCGAGCGGATGGAACTGGACCAGGCCCTCTGGATAAGTGAGACAGTTGATTAACTTGAACTGTTTAGGAGGCCCCCAGGCAGTGGAACCTGGACCTGTCCTTGGTCCATGAGCTGGCTCTTTGGAACCTAGGGCCTATGCTGGGACACTTTGCTCAGCCTAGGTGAAGGGAGGAGGGGACTGGACCTGCCTAGGCTGAGTCTACCAGGCTGGACTGAGTCCCCAGGGGAGACTTTACCTTGGAGGAGGTGGAATGGGGGGTGGATTGGGGGCAGGGGTAGGGGTAGGAGGAGGGAGAATGGGGAAATCAGTGGCTGATATGTGAAATTAAGTTAATTATAAAATAACAACATTTTTTTTAAAAAAAAAAAAACAAAGTTAATTACACTGGGCTCAGCAGTAGTTAAAGCATTTACCATTCAGGTGTGAGGACAATGGAGTTCTGATTCCCAGACACAGATAAATGATGGGAAGGCCTATGCCATCCTCAGAAGGCAGGCAGGGGATCCCCGGGCAACTGGCTAGTGAGACTAGCCATAGCGGTGAACACTGGGTTGGTTGTCTAAATGGATAAAGTGAAATAACCATTGAGGATGGCCTCACATGCAGACACACTTGCATGCGTGTACATGCACATACACACCACATACATGTGAAAATGAGAAAAGATAAATAAATAAAATTATATTGATAAGGAGATAGAAGCCCCTATTTCTCCAGCTTAACAACACTTATATAGAATACAAACCAGCAAAGGCAAATTGCAGGTATCAGGAATACATCATTTCCCAAGCAATTGCAGTTTTAATTTGTCTTCAGTGTCCCACCCTCCCATTTCTGAAGGTATTTCCACTCGACTTCAGTTCATCACTTACAAAGACTCTGTGTATCCCGCAAACCCATCCTGCTTCCACATACTGAGGAAGGCCGTGCTTGAGGCATGAGGCAATTCTTTCCTGCAGTGCTTGCCAAAAAATCATGCTAGGATTCTTTTGTTGGGTTTCTTCAGGTTATATTCAAGTTGGAAGATATCAAACTGCTGTGTTTATTTATTTTGACACTCAAAAATCATTTTGCTTGCTGCAGAGTGCAAGTGTAATTTAAACATCTGTTGCTGAAACACGAATGTTGCCTTAAGTCCTACCCACTGGCACAGTAATGCGAACTCCCCAAAATAAACATACAGTGCACACTCTGAACACATTTGTACCACACATTGAAAACCAGAGAAACAGATTTCCGTTTGGATCATACATAAATGTACCATTTCCCTGGAAAACAAGACTCAGCCAATTTGTCAAAATTATTGGGTTCAAAGTAGGAAGTCCTTTTTATTTCAGCTTACTAGATTTAAGCTGTTTGGACTTCATATATGGGAACTTTAAATAGCTTTCATATGCAGATTGTCATTCCACAGAAAACAAGGGCTCAGAGCACCTGCTTTGAAATGGCTCCTTCAGTTCTAGGAGGAGGGCTAGCTCCTTGTCCACTTCCAACCACCATATCACCTGGCTGTTCCCTCTTGTTCAATTCTGCTCCCAGGATTCACTCCATGCCATCTACCAACTTAGTACATTTCTAGGATTTACATCAAATTTGATCCCAAATGAAACATGAGCATTTTAACTGAGTTTGATTTTATGTTCAACCTCTACCTCAAAATGGTGGGTTATGAAGATGATGGAGTTACAACACCAGGTGGGTTCCAAACACTGAGGACCTCCAGTGGGGTAGAGTTTACTTTAACGAAGCTAGAGGTGGATGGTCATTACCTCAGTATCAGTCACTAGATCCAAGACTGGGCTCTGCTGATACCACCTCATCTGCTGACTTGATGTTCATCTTCAGAAGGGAAGACCCATTTAACAATTCCTCAACAGCAAGTGTAATTCTCTTAATTGTTCTCTCTTATTTTAACCGTTAAGGACAGAAAAGTGCTTACCCAGAGCTGTGGAAAATCTCCTGCTTAAAGAGAAAAGTAAGTCCACAGACATTCCTGAATAAAAGAAAGAAATTATCAATTGTCTGAAAGGAGGGTGGGGGTAGAGAAAAGGTCTGTTTTAGTCACTTAACCAGAAACAGTGAGTACTTGAAGAAACAGTCTTGTCTGTTTGGAAAGTGTTGTTAACTGCTCCACTGAGTTCAGCGTTAAAGTCAGACCCTAAGCCTCTTCCCTCCCTGTCATATGCTGTAGAAAGAAAAATACTCATAAAAGCACTCTAATTCTTTCCTATGAAAGTACCAGAGCCATATGGGGTCCATATTTGAATTTAAGTGCCTTTTTATGCTTTAGCTTTTTAGTCTCATCTTAATCTAAAGACTTATGGATTTACTTATTATTATTGGCTTATGTGTTCAGATTTAGGGTTATTGTGTAGCATTTCATATTTAATAAAGTCTAGAAACACTCAGGACTGCGTGGGGAAGGCATGGCGGCAGAAGTGTGGAGCAGCTGGGTTACATCCACAGTCAGGAAGCAAAGAAAGATGAATACTGGTGTTCAGCTTGTGTTTTTCCTCTTTATGTAGTCTGGGACCCCGTGGAATGGCGCCACCTATGTGTAGGATGGGTCTTCCCATCTCAATTAACCCAGTCTAGAAAGCAGTCATCAACTGTAACTTGAGTTTTCCTGCCTTGCCCACAGTCAGGACAAATCTTTGTTACCCACCAGTCCAACAGCCGCTCAGACCCAACCAAGTAAACACAGAGACTTATATTGCATACAAACTGTATGGCTGTGGCAGGCTTCTTACTAACTGTTCTTATAGCTTAAATTAATCCACTTCCACAAATCTATATCATGCCATGCGGCTCGTGGCTTACCGGCATCTTTTCATGCTGCTTGTCCTGGTGGCAGCTGGCAGTGACTCCTTCTGCCTTCCTGTTCTTTTATTTCTCCTCTCTGTTAGTCCCACCTATACTTCCTGCCTAGCCACTGGCCAATCAGTGTTTTATTTATTGACCAATCAGAGCAACTTGACATACAGACCATCCCACAGCACAGCCAAGTGCAGACCATCTCAGACACCTGCACTCAGGCCCATGGTCCTAATCATCCTCTATACGGACCTGCTGGGTAAAGCCACAAGGAACCCGAGAACAGGCTCCCACAGGACATACAGAACATCCCACAGCAATCAACACACCCAGAGGTGTGTCTCTTAAGGGAGTCTACATCCCATCAGGCCAACCTTCACATCACTGGTGCTCGCCCCACCATCAAATGCTGTTCTGTCATCCTCTCTGTATCTCCCACTGAGCACCTGACCTGTCAGCATCATCCAAGCGGCAGCCGCTTACCCTGCTCCTCTGTCCTCCCGGCTGGTGCTCACAGCTCCACTCCCGGCTTTTCTCAGTGCTCATCCACATTGCTCTCTCTTCCTAGTGCATAGGCCTTGGTCACCACTGTGTGACCTACAGATATATTTGTGTGCACTTTCTCCTCTAGAGTGATGCTTAAGTTCATAGCTACTAGAAATTCTAATACCGGTACTTTGAAATCACCTTTTATCATCATAAAATAATACACATTTCTGATGTTCTAATCATGTTTCTCATACAACAAAAAGAAAATTATAAGGAAGATAACTTGCTTATTGCCAAAATCCAATGACACCTGTAAAACCAAAACGTTACCTGGAACTGGATGCAAAGGTAAGTCAGAACCATGCCCCAGAGGCTTAAATATCTCTATTTCTGCATTAAAATACTTGTTTGGGAAAACGAGGTACAGAGAACATATCATTAACTATAAAATTTATGTAATGGAGATTAACAAAAGACCCACAATGGTAACCAAATACATATAACAGAATGGTTGATTTTTGCATATAATTTGCAAATTCGTAAACTCATTTGGAGGGAATCAACTGTATTATGAACTTGGTTTATTGAGTTCATTTATAAGATTTCTCTTTGGTGCTTTCCATCATTTTTCTCTATGAACATCTGTCTTGTATTATGAACTGTTTTCCTAACATCATTGAATTGTATCTATTTCTAATCCACTGAGTTTCTTTAGACTCATTCTTGTAAATGTTCTTAAATACTAGAGTTCAACCCCAGGGCTTGGTGTATGCTACACAAATACTCTGCATTGAGCTCTACCCAGCCCTGAATTCTTCATCAGAATCCTTTCTTCCCTATTGCTAGGGTTATCACCTCCCCCTGGAGGTGCCATATTCCCACTTTTTTATGTTTCTTACGTGGCAAAATTGATCAATGTACACATGACAAATCACTTGCTTCTACAGCTGTAGAATGTAGCTTGCATGATAGAAGTCTTTCTCCTGCGAGAACATCTTTAGAGGTCAGTTAAGTTGGTACCAGTGTTCCAACTGGTTACTGTAGTATGGCTAGGAATTGTGCATTTGGACATAGTTCAGAGAGACTAGCTCTTCCAAAGTCAAGAGTGGAACATCTGCTTACCCAAGTAGGTGAGGTGTACACAGCCGTGGCAATAGGTATCCACTCCCTATCTACTCCAGAAGCAGGCTAGAGAGGTGATGGACATGGAACAAGTACAGAGGAGGAAGAGCTGAGCATCTGTGGGAGTGAAGGTATTGGCATATGCAGAGGTCACATGGGCATAGACTTCTGGGGGTGCAACCTCAGCACATTCAGAAGTAGAAGCCAGTAGAGGGCTGTCCTTAGGCACCCTGGCAGTGCAGGTACATGGTGGGCCTGAACAGTAACAAGAAACATGGATTACAGACACTCATCCCTTAGGCTCAGTGGTGGCACATACCAAGGGTATCGGGGATTTGAAGAGATTGGAGGCAAGGAGCTCAGGTTCCATAGGGTGACTTCCTTGGCTCTTTGAATCTTGAGGATGACACCCATCACCATGCTGCCTGAAACCAGATACTGAAATCACAGTTGCTTTGCTGTGACTTACTGAGTTCACAGGCTTACAGTCTTTTGTGATTGTGTCATAGTAAACGCGTAAGGCTCCAAAATCGTGAGTGTGTGTGTGTGTGTGTGTGTGTGTGTGTGTGTGTGTGTGCGCGCGCGCGTTACAACAGCTGTTACCAAGGGTAGCACTTGTATCCCAACATTAGCTCTTCCCAAGATGCTCTCAGTGCAAGAGCCTGGGCCCTGATGGTCAGAAGTGGAGGAATTAGCTCCTTCTTTGAAGTAGGCTGCATAGACCCTCCCCCCAAATAGTTCTTTTAAGCAGGCTCCATGCATGACTCTTCTGCAGCAATAGCTCCCTACCCCAGGGAAGTATGCTGGGACAGTCCTGAGGACCATCTCCCTTAGAGACCTTCTCTGGTTGGGAAGCTGAGGTTGTTCCCACTGAATGCTCTTCCTCTCCCCTGAGGCTGCACAAGCTCCCTGTGCCTTCTAGGAGACCCCCTTCTAGGAGAGCACCGCAGACTGCCATCTAGAAATGCAGAAATGCATTATTTTTCTTCATTGATTGTTTTGACGCTTCACAGAGGAGGCAATCATTGGCCCTTTCCGTTCAGCTATCTTTCTCTAATGAAAGGAAAACCAGGTATCAAGTCATGAGTCAACAGGATGCAGCTTATCCACATATGCTTAGAAAATGGATAAACAGGAAACAAAATATATAAAATAGCACAAGTGTGTGGAAGGAAGCAACACTTACAAGGAAGGTGCTAAGTGATCACAAGTGTTGGGAAGAGACAACACTCACTGTCATTTTGAAAGATGAACTTGAATTTGCCAGGGAAAGAAACTGTGCCCCTATGGGCTCAGCTGTTAACAGCGTGTACTGCTCTAACAGAGGTTCTGAGTTCAGTTCCCAATACCAATGTCAGGCAGCTCACAACCACCTGTAAGTACATGTCCAGGAAACTGGATGATGTCTTTCAGCATTCACCAGCATGTACTGCACTCCCGCTAACACATACACACACACACACAAAATTTTAAACCTAGTAAAATTCAATCTTAAAAAAGCAGCAGAGATCGATTCCCATTGTAAACAAAGCCTGTCTGGAGAAAAGCTAAGCAGAGAGAGGCTAGAGAAGGAGTCAGATGAGGAATCAATGAAGGTCTGAGCTAAGGCAAACACTATAGAAAAGAGGGGGAGCCACGTTTACAGATAAATCCAGGTTGACATTTAGGAGCTAACAGAGCACGAGTCATTGTTGACTTGGAGGAAGCACAAAAGAAAAAGAATCAAGGGGGAATACAGGGTGCCATGGGTTCACTGCTTAGAGGAGAGAAAGGCACCACAGCTCCACTTATCCTCTGGCCTGATTGGTCTTCCATTGTGTTTCCTAGGCAACCACTCCTCCATCAGCTTTCCGTCTTCCAGATACTTCCTAAAGTATTTTGTTTGTTTAGGAAACCCCTCCTGGTTTTTTTTTTCCATCATATTTATTTCCTTACTGCCTAGTTCTCATTTTAACCTTCACCTGTGGAGCTGCATTCAAATGAGTAGACCTGACCGGCCATCTTGCACTGATAAACCAGACAGCCAGGGAAGCAAACATGGACCTATTTCAGCCTGACACCTGGTGACCCATCCTCACTTGCTGATGGAAAGTGTGTCTACTTCTCAGAAAGCATAGCTAGTTTTAAATATATTTAGATTCAGCAGCACGATTACTGTGGGTGTGAATGATCAGATTATGTATGAGCTTTCACAACCGTAATATTCCATCTACATTTCTTCCCTGTGCCTGACTTTTCTGTTTTTCTTCACTTGGTTGGAGGAAGAGCAGCAACCTGCTCATCTCCATTCCAGTTTGGTGTCAATGTCCACTTCAAGGCATTTTCTGTATCCTCAGAACAAAGCCTTTCCTGGGCCCAATGATGGTGGTTAGTGACCACATGGGATGGGAAGGGCAAGAGCAGAGGCCAACTGGATGAGAAGCAGCTGGAAACCACTGCAGAAAGCAAGACAGGAAGGCATGAGGAACAAGAGAGTATGATGAAGGTTTGACATCTGATTCCACAGAACACTCCAGAAGGTCCGAACTGTGTCTGCCTGGGTAATAGCGTTGCAGAGCAACATGGATTTCTCACTTCAGTCTCTCCGGAAGGAAGGGTTCTCACACGGACACACAAACTGAATGTAAACAACAGCAGTAATGATGAACATTTCCCTGATGACGGTTTCTTTTGACCTGAGGGTGGCCCTGACTTGCTGTTTTGTTGATTTAGTATTCTGATGTCTGATGGCCAGGTTGAGAACTCTGGTCCAGACCAGTTGGAAACCATAGTATTTCTCCACATCCAGGAGTTCAGAAATTCATGATGTTCAGTTGCTCCCCAGCATAATTCTCCATTATTTTGTAAAATTGCCTCTCCAATTTCTTGGTATCTCCAACAGCAACAGAACCTTATGTGCCAAGACACAACAACTTCCTGCCGGATACCACCAAAGGAAAATAATGGCACCATGAATATTCACATAGGAAAATATGAATTTCATCTTTGTAAATACTGTCCAAGCACCTTAGAAACCACATTGTCATCCAAGCTTTCCACACTCACCAACCTGAGTGTCTTGCCAGTATCAGCAGCTCCCACTGATACAACAATGGACCACAGTCTGGCAAATGAATAAAGAGATGGCATTTTTGAGTGATAAAATGCCCTGGAAAAAGACAACTTATGACAAAATGGTTTGTTCTGGCTCATGGTTCAAGATACAGGCCATCATGGTGTGGGGAGTCAAGGCAAGAGAAACTTGGAGCAGCTGTTTACATAACAACAGATTCAGGAATAGGGAGCAATGACTGCTTGCTGCTGCTCAGCTCCCCTCCTCCATTTATACAGTGCAGGATCCCAGCAAGGGGGATGGTACCACCCACAGGGGGCAGGTCTTCCCACATCCATTAACAAAATAAGATGACCTTTCACAGGCATTTGGAGACGCCTGTCTCCCAGTGGTTTTAGATTCTGTCAAGTTGACAAGAGCAACCATTGCAGGTAAAGGATACTTCAATGTTTTATAATGAGTAAGATGAGCTTTAGAGACTTCTGCAGCAAAGAAAGGCCTTCTGTGGGTAGACAGGAATTGTTGTATAACACTCTTTTGATCAGCACTCATCTCTTAGTTTCTGGAACAACAGTTACAACTTCTAAATTCATTGCCAATCCCATTTAAAAAATGTCTCTACCTCTACATTTGTGTATTATTTGTTAAAAAGCACACATTCCCCCAACAAAAACAGCCACAGCAAGGATAGACATATGTTGGTCTCAATGACAGGTTTCATACCTATTTTTAACAATATATGCATTAATTACTTAAGAATTTATATATATATAAACATATTCATATCATATGTTTTATTATATCACTTCCCCATTCCTTTTAACTCCTCCCAGGTCTACTTTGAAGCCTACACCCACACTCAGTTTCAGTCTCTTTGGGGTTTTTGTTGTTGTTGTTGTTTTTAGTCCACCTTGTCCAATTTGTTCTGCCCAAATATCCTTGGATGAGAGGATGTCCACTGTAGCCTGGTCAACCTACCAAGATCCTCACCTTTCAAGAGAACCAACTTTCCCTCCTCTGGAAGCCATCAACTGCTCATAGCTCCTCACCTAGCTATGGAGCCTTGTGATCTCCTTCCTGTTCCTTGCTGGAATGTTGACTGTCTTGATCTCATCCAGGTCTTGTTTGAGCAACATAGCTGCTATGAGTCCAGGAGTACAGAATCCTGTCACATTCAGAAGACACTGTTTCACTCCAGTCCTCCTCATCCTCTGGCTCTTAAGAGTTTTTCCACACCTACTTCTGCAATGGTCTCTAAGCCTTGGTGTCTAGAGGTTGGGATATGGATGTCCCATTTGTGACTGAGCATTCCACTGAAGAAATGTGTTCTCTGTCCTTGGATCAATGTGAGTTTCTGCATTAACCACCATATACTGAACAAAGAAACTTTTTAATGAGGTCTGACAGCTACACCAATCTAATCAAAGAGGTACAAATTTAGGGAACAGTCTGCTATTTTAGTAGAATAACAGTAGTTAAGTCCATACTTTGGGCCTATGAGCTCCCCAATCATGGATTCTTGGCCAGATTATAGTAACAGGCATGGATTTCTTCCTGTGGAGCAGACCTTAAATGTGATCAGAAAGCAATTGGTTACCTCCATAATATCTGTGCCACTGATGCACTATGGTTGTATTTTGCCATGCTGATCACTATTGTGCCCCCACAGAGTTCACAGTTGGGTCAGAATATTCAGTCTTAACACTCTTCAGAGTGTC